>NC_133167.1:6450000-7650000 GCF_040802235.1 Manis javanica | reverse complement strand
GTAGTAGGGTTTTCCCTGTGTGCAGCCAGCTTGTGCGTTCATTTCTTACACTTTTTTGTCTCCTGGGCCTTAATTATAAGCCCACTGAATAGAGAGTCCAGACAGGTTGGCCATTTGTCCATTGAATGGATCACAGGAGGCTGAAAGTCTAGTCCCAGTCCCTAAGTGGACACTGTCCAGTGAGGGCTCCAATAATGCTACCCACTGGGTCCATACCAGAGGCAGATTCCTTGCTTGAGTCAAAAGACAGTTTTCTGAAACTCAAAGCTGTGCCCTTTGCTATGGGTTTGAGGAAACCTACAGGGAAGAGTCTTCATATTTGACAGAGCAGAAGCCACATTGCAAAGGTACTAGCGAGGTTTTAAATGAAAAAGCTGGAAGGAGCTTGGATTACAGAAGCAGCGAATCCAGACTTGGTCACAGTACTTCTCCGACAGTGACGTGAATCCCTTTGGCTATAGAATAAGAACCACAGATCCTCAGCCATGGTATCAGCCAGAGCACTGCCCGCTGAGAATTAGGACAGTTTCTCTCCCTGGGGGTGGACAGGGGGCTTCATGCCTGAGGAGTTTGGGCAGCTCAGGGTGAAGAAAGCTCCACCTCTGGGGTTGCTGGATTTGGCAAATAGAAATACAGGACACCCAGTTGGGTTTGAATTCCAGACAAACAGTGAATAATTTTTCAGTGTGCCTCTGTGCTCCTGTGCTGTGGGTGTCACGCAGTGTGGCCCAGGGAGACAATTCCAAGTTTTGTTGGCTTTTCCCTGAGAGGCAGAGGGGGCCGGAGAGGCCACAGGGCCGATGGTCTGCGTGTGTGTGCGTGCATGCGTGTGTATGTTCCCCCATGGTGCTGTGTATGTTCCAGCTATGGTGCAGCTGCATTCCCAGGTTATAAGTACCTCAAGTAACACCTGGAAAGTTCCCCAGCTGCACAAGTACGGAAGTCCTCACCCAGAGGCCCCAGGGGCCTTTGGGGCATGGCCTGGAGTGTGTACCCCAACCCAGCAAAGAGCACCCTCAAAGAGGTTCCAGAATGGAAGTTGCCTGAGTGCCCTCTCCTTCTCCCCAGCTGCTGTGGATGCAATGCCAGGAGAGTGGCTGCTGGCAGGACATCAGGGAGAGCTGCGCCGGCCCCCCACAGGGGCCCCCAGCTTGCCAAGGGAGGGGCCCAGGGCCCTGGGCAGTGGAGACACCGCCAGGTAGGATGGGGGGCCGTCCTGGGGAGGCTCCTTGAGGCCCAGCCTCTGACTGTGGAAGCGGAGGAGCGTTCTGCTGGGGCCAGCAGTATGGCACTCAGGTACCCGTGGGCGTGTGGCCAGCATGCCTGGTAACCTCGGAGCCCAAGGGGAGGGGACCTGCCACCGGAGAATTACTGGTTGTCAGACTAGAAGGAGAGAAAACTTGCAAATATTCCCAAGGGACTAGTTTTGAGAACTACGTAAACATGTTTGGGGCATGATTTGGGGTAACTTGAGGGCAGTGTCCTGTCTCCACTGTTTGCTTTCGGACATGAGTGAAGGGGAGGGAGATGGAGAAGGAGTTGGGGCCAGTGAAGTGGTTTGGTCGAGGTCAGATTCCTAAACACAAACTTGATGACCAGGCAGAGACCCCCACACGTCTCCTCTGCACAAATGAGCACAGCTGATGGGTCACCCTCAACGGGTCACTCAGGAGTCCTCAGAATCCAGAAAGGGCCGTTTCTGTGATCTCACAGGCAGCTTCTTTCAGCTCTGAGAGGACCTGATGAGGGAGAGGGTCAGGCCCTGGTCCAAGATCCCTCCTGTGCCTGACTGCCAGGTACCCCAAGCTGCCTCCTGTTTCCTGCTGGCCCTGCAGTGCCCTTCAGCCTGAGTCATTTCAAGATGCAGAAGCCAAACCTCCTGCACTGACTCTGGACTTGAGCCACATTTTAACATGGCTACACATTTGGAGTCTCTGAGTTAGAGGAGTTTTGCTATGGTGACTGGTCAGGCCCTCTGTGCCCTGACGTCTGTGCTGACTTTGGCCAGATCAGCAGCTCCTTCAGCAGCAGGGCCTTGGGAAGCTGGGTGAGACAGTGGAAGGGCCATGTGCCAGGCTCCAAGGCAGATGTCACCCTCTCATGGCATAGAGGGGTCTGAGAAACCAGCCCGCTGGCGTTCCCCTTACTCAGGCCTTACTGCCCTTCCCTTGGGCTCCCACGGATGGAAGCCACAGAACAGGAGTTCCTGCTGAGCTCTAGAGGCCACAGGGACGTCTGGAGCTGCCGCCACCACCAAGGACAGGCAGAAGGCCTAGCAGAGCCTGCTCCCACTGGCGGGGAGAGGCAGAGGAAGGGGCGGCAGGAGTGGCACTGCAGCCCACCCCCAACACCACAGGTGGCCCTGCGCCTACTGCTCACAGCGACGGGGTGGGCCTGCAGCCAACAGGCACCGGAGCTTCTGGGGGCTGAGCCAGGGGGACGCTGGAGCATGGACTGCAGTAGGGAGGCCAGTCCTGAGATCTCTACAAGACGGCAGGTGCAGAAGATGGCAGGGTGGGTCAGAGGCTGGTGGCAGTGTTGGGTAGTGGGGCTGGGAGGCCAACATGTGTCCCCTCTAGCCTCACCTGACCAGCTGGGGACCCACTGACCCACCCAGGTCAGGTGGCCTCTGACTCTTGGCACCTCCTGAAGTGGGGGTTCAACATAAGAGACTTCAGAGAGCTGGGCCATAGCCAAGGCCAGGGCCCCGCTGACCCCACCTTCTGGCCCCCAGCACTGGACAGGATCTGACCCTGTGGCTCAGCTGGGCGAACCTGCCCTTCGGGGGCTAGAGCCGTTTCCTTTTCCTTGTAAATGCTGAATTCATTTCTGAGGCTCACACTGGAGAAATAACTGTTCTCAAGTCAGCAGGGGACCCCAAAGTCTCTCTGTTTGGAAACATTCCCCTTTGTTCTACCAAGTGGGGTTTCCTGGTTGGCCCTCCATGCCTCTGGGGGGCACAGACGCCCCTCCACGTTAAATCTCTGCTACGTGTTCCTGTAGCTCATACTAAGGCAGGTGACTGCCATCCTGAACTTCATTCCCACATGCTTTCTCTGCTCTGCCCTGATCTGGCCTTATCTCCGGCCAAATGCGCTCTGGCTCCTGGCTGCCCAGACTACAGAGCTCACCATTCTCGGGAGATGCGAGACTTGGAGGCGACTGGGGGACCAACCTGACACTTACCAGCAGCCCTCCACCCGGCCTCCCACAGTGTCCTTCCCAGTGGACCTTGAAGCCATCACCCCTGCAGAGTTCAAGGATGGACAGTGTCCTCAGTCAACACCACAACTCCTGCAACAGCTCCAAGGTGGTCTGGGACTCTCATGGGCGGTGGGCTCTGCCAAGCCAAGGGTGGCTCCCAGGGGCACTGCCAAGGGCCACTTTCCCAATGCCAGAGGAAGGAACCAGATGGAAGGAGCCTCTGTCTGAGGCTGCTCTTTACCTCCTGGCCAAACAAAGGTCATGTCTGAGGCAGAGAGGAGGCTGGCTTTTAAGGTGTATTAGTCAGGGTCCTCCAGAGACACCGAACCAACAGGATGAAGAGAAAAAGAGTGGTTTTGTAAAAGAAATCATTTGAACCGAATGATATTAAAAGAAAACCACCTCATGAGACCATAAGGAAAGCTCCTTTCTATGTGCTAGAAAATCATCAGTGATGCAACTCATCTCAGAATTTCACAATTTTTGCTTACTGGTCAAACAGCCCTGCTTACTGTGAACTTCCTAAAAGCAGCAATTTGGCATAGATCTTTGATCTCCAGAGCCCAGAATAGTTCTTAGCACACCTATGCATTATCAGTGAATGAAAGAAAAGCAAAACATGCAGGAAAAGGCGGGGTGAATTACAGCATAGCAGTCAGGTGGGATGGTCCACAGCCACTGTAAGTGGTGACAGGGCTGCGGGCACAGGCGAGGGAGAAGGCTCATAGACATGGAGCAGCAGGAAAGAGCCGGTGAGCATGACGACCACGTGAAAACATGGATGCGTGGGAAGCGTTCAGGGGATGGCATAGTGATACACAAATAACGTTTCTTTTTAAAGAAAAAATTATCCTAAAGTTTTAGAACACTGTAATAGGGCTTAACCTCCCCAGTCCTTTTCAACCTGGTATGAAAGATTTCTTGCCTTAAGTATGGGCAGTTTTTATGCCAGTCTTTCCTAAATTTGAGCTGGGAGAATTTTCTGATATTTAAGTTTTGTTTCTCTAATTATTAAAGTAATAGAGTTTTCAATGCAAAAAAAAAAGGAGAGGCAAACAGAAATATAGAAATGAATCAAATAAGAAATTCCAGCTTCCTCCCAAGTCCCCAGAGCCATAACCCCCACTTATGGGGCACTTAACCATGGCTGGGTCCCAGTGCAACATCGCTCCATCATCATAGCTGTCCTATAGGCATTTCACAGCTGGGTAAACTGAGGCTCTCAAAACGTCAGTGGCCTTGATTATGACCAGGCACCAGCTTGAGAGCAGCAGAGCAGGGCTGAGAGTCTGGACCCTTCCAGTGCGTGTACCCTATGGGTCCTCACCTGCCCTGAATGCTGCGCTTCCCATGGGCCCCAGCTTTGTCCCCCTGGCGTGTACAGGTGTACACACACTCCCCACCCCACACTGGGAAGCCCTGCAGCCTGTCAGTACCCTCCTTCCAGGCCAGGCGGACTCTCACTCACCAAGCTCAACAACTGTTCACTGTGTGCCAACTAGGTGCAGCCCACAGACTGAGGTGCCCACTCAGCGAAGGGAGGACAGACTTGCCATTTTCAGAGCACCTGCTGCACCCTGGGAGCTGAGCTGATGCTTACATTAGCTCATTCAATGGTGATGACCTTGGGTGACAGTTGGGGCCCCATTCTTCAGAGTTACAGGCAGGAAAATGGGCAGATAGATAGATAGCAAGGGCCTCAGAAGTCGAGGTGGGAGCGAGAGCTGAGTGCGTATACGACTCGATGGCAGCAAAGGCCTGGGGTAGGGGGACTCACAGGCCGACCCCAGCCATGTGGCTGGACAGTCAGAGTGCCACGATACCATTTCCAAGACTTCTTGTCCAACAGCACTGAGCTTCGGTGGCTGCGGGCACAAAGAAAGAACGGAGGTGGCTTCAAGACATGCCTACCACATCTCTGCAAAGCTGGTCCATAGGGCTGGGAACCAGAGGGTGCTGGGAGAATGGCTGTCCATAAGGTACCACTGGGTTCAAACCTTGGTCTCTACCTGCCTGTTTAGTGTGCGACACTGGGAAAATTTGCAAACTTAGGGCCTCAGTTTTCATGTCTGAAAAATAGGGTAATATCACCTGTTTTACAGATTAGCGGCTAAATGTCACCCTCTCTGCAAGTCTTCCCTGGCCACTCCATCTAAGGTCAGTTCCCACTGCTGCTGAATAATGGGTCACCACAAATTGAGTGACCTGAGCAGCACAAATTTGTTATCTTACGTACGATTCCATAGGTTAGAAATCCCACACAGGGCTGGAGTCAGGGTGTCCACAGCCACATTACTTTCTGGAGGTCTATGGGAGAACCTCTTTTCTGCCTGCCTGGCATCTGTTTGTACTCAGGAAGAGTCATTCCTCCTGTGACTCTATATTTCACATTGTGTTCCAGGGAATTTACCTCAGCCGTCACCTGCAAGCCCTGGGCCCCCCATACCCCAGGGATTTGGGACCTGAACGCACCCAAAGCTAGGGCATCGGCCCTGGCCCCTCAGTTCTCCTCAGGTGGCCCCCAGCAGGCCAGCTGCCCGGGCTCTACAGTGCCTCCATGAGGGGCCTGCAGAGTAAGTCAGCCAGGGGGGCAGGGGGTTGCTTCCCCATTTGACCCGTGATCCTCTGTGCCCAGCAGGCTGAAGGGAAAAAGTCCACTTCCTGTCCCACAGGCCCAGGGACTAGCAGGTGGTGCCCTCTGCCCCAGGGACCAGTTCTTCATTAGTGTTTCTGTTTATGAAATGCTCTTGGTCTGGGCGGCTCATACACAAGCTGGTGGAGGGCAGTGCCGCTCAAGGTAAGGTCCCCCCTCTGGGGCTCGCGTGGTCAGCGCTGGAACTGGACCTGCCTTCTGGTGGGAGGCAGCCAGCAGCTTGCCCAGGTGGCCTGAAAACCAAACAGAAGCAGGTGCCTCCTTAGAGGCCCAGCAGAGGGGCCGCCAGAGGGACTGAGGGCGCGGTGAGCCCAGGGGACCACCTCTCCCACTCCCCAGCTGAGCCTGGACATTTCTGAAGGGCTTTCCCCAAAACAAAGGAAAAGGAGAGAAACAGAACAAAAGAATGTCAACACCCCAAAATGAGGCACACTCAGGATTGCACGCGTTTCTGTGTCGGCTGCCCCGGCCCCAGGCCCCACCCCTTCCTGACTGGGCCCCAGCTGCTCTGGCCCGCTGCAGACCCACTGGGCTGGCAGTGTGGTTCTTGGGGAGCATGGGGGCTGCTCCCTCCTTTCCGAGCAAAGCCCCGGCCCCATCCCCACCTGCAGAGGGGGTCAAGCTGCTTCCCCACCCAGGCCCGGAGGAAGCACCCATGAAAACCGGGAGAGCCTGGGCAGGAGAGAGGCAGATGGGTCCTCTCCACCCCTGCCGGCTTCCAGGCCGCCCCCAGCTGGGGAGCTCCAGCTAATAATATTCACAGGAACAACCGCCAGTAGCCGATGGTCTGGCCGGTGCATGATCAATAGCACAGCAGGGCCTCAGCCAGCCTGGGTCCTGAGCAGGGGGCAGATCTGTGTCCTGCCCTTCAACTAGCACATGAGCCATTGCCAGCAAAGCTCACCGAGTGCCCCACCAGGCGACCTGCTTCCTGTGAGGAAAGACTGTGCGGCCTCATGAGTCATGCCCCGGCCTCAGAGCAGGTGACCTGGGGAGGGAAGGTTTTCTCTTCTGTTTGCACAGAGCTGGTTGAAAGACAGGCTTGTATGGGACAGAGGGGGCTCTGTGCAGAGACCGCCTGGGCACTGGCAGCTTGCTCCGGCTTTTCTTCTCCAGGCAGCCAATCCCACAGGAAGTGAGGAAGCTTTCTTCTCCCGTGTCACCATCCCACTGCCTGAGGATGAGCCTGCTTCCCGTTTTCAGCCTGTCAGCAGCTGCAGGTGACAGATATGAGGAGGCAGTTGTCTACAAGCCAGCAGGTGGCTTAAGGAGCTGAGGCCGGCTCTCCGGCAGCCCGGGGGCAGGCCTACACAGCCCCACACAACCCAGGTCCTGTCACCACTCTCCCCGGAGGAGGAGAGGGCTCCGCAGAGCTGGGCAGACAGCGCCAGCCAAGCCAGCAAGCCGTTCCGCCTCGGGAGCCTGCGCGGAGCAGCCGGGGGCCAGCGAGCTCCGCCAGAGATGGGGCCTTGGCCGCGGAGAAAATCAGCTCTCCTCACCTGGACCGACTAGGAGGCAGCAAAAGGGGTTTAGAACACGGGGGCTCATTCGCAAGCCGTGTGCCTCCACAGCAGATGTGATGTTGTCTTCCTCTGTTAAAATCTGATAAGAATATATTCCCGTATATGGCTTGGAATATGGCTGTTCCAATATGGCTACACTTCTCCACACACGTGTTGAAGCCTCAGAGGGTTGACTGCTTTAATGCCCTGTTTTGCTTCCTACAGTTAAGACCGTAAATGTGAACAGCTCCACTAGCAAAATGACTGCTCCCTGCTGGGGGAGGCCTTGCCCAGGGTGCCATCAGGACCCGCACCTGAGGACAGAGGAAGGAACCTTGTCTACAGAGCCAGCAGGGTTACCCAAGCTAGTAATAGGGTCTGACTGCTCCTAAAATAGAGATATCGAGATAAAATTAATCACTATTTAGATTAATTAACACTGGTACCGGTATGTGATGGGTCGGGGGTGGGAGTGGGGTGGTGAATAAAATCACATGCCAAGCCCCAGTCACTCCATCCGCCCCGGCCATGCCCTGTAGTGGAGACATATTTGACATAAATAACACATAAACTTTGCATTTATCAGTGGCCTTCTGACTCCTCAAGGGAACAGCCTGAGAAGGTAAACAGAGTGTTGCAGCAGGCAAGAGGCCAGGTCATCAAGGAGATGCCCATAAACCCTCACGGGTTGGGACTGGTTAATCCCGAGTCCTTGGCAGTGGCGCAAAGTTGGACACATTAGAACTTTGGTTGGGTGACAGGCCTGGAGGCCACATTTTGATTCTCTGGAAATGTGTGAGCCCCGGTCTGTTCCTGGGGAAGATGGCTCTGGCGGACACACCCTTTCCTTCTTATGATTGTCAACCTCCAGCCTGAACTCCTGATCTAACCTTCAGAGATAAAAAAAAAAAAAACACGGATCTCCAGTATTGTTCATATGGACAGACAGGAAGCACAGACTGGATCCTTGAAATGGAATCACTCCTCCTTGGCGAAACTTTGAGAAGTGGTTGCAGGTGAACAGCAGAGGATCGTACTGGAAAAAATCTTCCCCATACCCCCCAGTAAATCCACTCCCCTTCAGATTCCTCAAATGCCACTGATTGGAAGGGCCTTTCCCTGCCTGGCGTGGAGCCACCTTATCTCCAGAAACACGGAGTGGGAGCCATCCGTTTCTACCCAATGTCTGCCCGGGGCAAAGGCAACTGCCGCTTCTCCCTCAAGCCTACAGATGAGCTGAAGTCTGATTTGTAAATGTCTGGTCATTTTGGGGAAAGACAAGACAGGCTTTTAGAGATGAAGGGAGTGTCCAACTTGGTCAAACTGCACTGCGGTCACAGGTGTGGTCCTGGTGACTCCCCTGGGAAGGTAAATACTGCCCGACCTCAGCACCACACCCTGGGAGGTCCTCTCGCAGACCCACACCTCCACATCCCAAGGCTGACAGCTGGAAAGAGACTTAGTAAAATGCTAACATTTTAGTCATAAATATCCCAGCTATTTGCTGGCCTCAATGAGTTTGCTGGGGTTGGACATGAACATGCGTAAGGGGTGGAAATCAAATATCTGAATAAACCAAACTGTTTTTCAAGGTCGTCCAAAGAGCTAGTTTTTTTTTGTTTTTTTTTTTGAGAGGGCATCCAAAGAGCTAGTTTTATGGTCCCATGAAACCTGCCCAGGAAGCCCCAGAGAGGAGTCTGTGGAACCTTTGAAAAATGGTGGGCCTTCAGGAAGATTCCTTCTGACCCCAGCTTCTGGTTACCTGGCCCCTAATTTCTACCTAGTAGGACATGATCTCATTCCCTTCATTCACAGCGAGATATAATGTCTGGCAACAGCTTAAATTATGACCCTTGGTAGGGATGTAACAGGTAGGCAGAGGTTTGAGGTACAGTCTGATACCACGGTCACTTGGTAGGGTGGGAAAGATTTGGCTCAAATCAAAAGAACAAAAAACAAATACACAAATAATTAATGCTAATAACCCATGACAAACAAAATATCAAACTTTTTAATGAAAACAAGATCTGACCCTATGCTTATATGACCCTACCTTGTTTGCTGAACCTTTATCCCAGCCCTGATTAGAATAAAATTTCATTTTAAAAAATGGGCAACCACAGTTTGAAAAAGACATTGCACCCCTATGTTTATCGCAGCACTATTTACAATAGCCAAGAAATGGAAGCAACTTAAGTGTCCATCAGTAGATGAATGAATAAAGAAGATGTGGTACATATACACAATGGAATATTATTCAGCCATAAGAAGAAAAAAATCCTACCATTTGCAACAACATGGATGGAGCTAGAGGTGGAGAAAGACAAGTACCAAATGATTTCACTCATCTGTGGAGTATAAGAACAAAGAAAAAACTGAAGGAACAAAACAGCAGCAGAATCACAGAACCCAAGAATGGACTAACAGTTACCAAAGGGAAAGGGACTGGGGAGGATGGATGGGAAGGGGGGGATAAGGGGGAAAAAGGGGCATTATGATTAGCACATATAATGTAGTGGGGGGACACAGGAAGGCAGTATAGCACAGAGAAGACAAGTAGTGATTCTATAGCATCTTACTACACTGATGGACAGTGACTGTAATGGGATATGTGGTGGGGACTTGATAATAGGGGGAGTCTAGTAATCATAATGTTGCTCATATAATTGTACATTAATGATACCAAAATTTTAAAATATAAAAAAACTGGTAAGTGCTCCCTCTGAGATCAGGAAAAACAAGACAAAGATGTTTGCTGTCACTTCTGTTCCACATTGTACTGAGACCTTAGCCAAGTGCAGCAAGGCATAAACAAACAGTAAAAGGATTGGAAAGAAAAAAAAAAAGGGGGCAGCCAGTCAGTCCACAGGCCACAATTTGCTGGTTTGATTTTTTTTTTCCTTGGTTTATTACTCTAAACTGTAAAAACCATAAGATAATTTATTTTAAAAATGCACAAAATACAGCCATGAAATAGCTAAATGGTACAATATTCATAAAATCACTTTTTTTTTTTGAGAGGGCACCTCTCATATTTATTGATCAAATGGTTGTTTACAACAATAAAATTCTGTATAGGGGACTCAATGCACAATCATTAATCAATTATTTTTTTTAATATTGCATTAAAATATTATTTATCTTGATTACTGAGTTTGGGGGCACCCCCTTACATTTTGTGTGCAAAGCAAATGACTCACTTGCCTCACCTTGTCCTAGCCTGGGATCCGGGGCATCCTGGCGGCTGGGTGGCTGGGCCTGCCTGCCCACCTGTCTTCATCTGCAGACACTGTTTGTGGTGAGTTATGCCACAGAAGGATTCAGTTGCTTTTGCACATAATAAACTACCCGCAAAACTTAGTGACTTAAAACCATGTATTACCTTTACAATTATGTGGGTCAACAGAGGGGGCTGGTCGCAGCTGGGCAGCTCTGTTGGGCTTGGCTGACCCACGTGTGCATCTGTGTCAGAGGGCAGTCAAGGGGCTCATTCACGTCTGCCCGCTGGCTGGCGGCTGGGTCCTGGATTCTCCTCCGTGACTCTCATGGTCCAGCGAGCCAGCGTGGACTCATTCCCCTGGCAGTCTCAGGGCTCCCCTGGCAGTGAGAGAGACTGAGCCCAGGTGCAGGTACTCAGTTCCTACCATTGTGTTTCCTCTTCTCCCACTGGCAAAGCAGCTTACATGGCAAAGGCCAGCGTCTGCGTGGAGAGAGGAGGACACGGGGATGCCGAACATACTGCAGCACGACCCAAACGGTCTGCCACGCAGGTGTTCCGAACTTAGCCCTCTTCTTGGAATCTAATTTCTCAGGGCTGTTTTCCACTGTGGAGTGACTCCCCACTTTCATTCAGTTCAGCAGACATCCCCTCTGGGGCTGCTCTGTGTTGGGTGCCCTGCTGTGGTTTGGGTACGTTAACATTTGTTAAGCGGCCCCTCTCACCACGAGAGAAAGTGGATTACTTACAGGTTTATTACTTACAGGTCCTGGAGGAGGTCAAGGCAGAGTGTGGGTGGGGCAGCAGGACCGGGCCTCAGCCAGTGTCAGGGTTCCTCTGGAGAAGGGTTTCTAGGGTTCCTGGCCTAAGTCCCAATGGGTCAATTCAAGTCAAAAATTGTGGGCTTTGCTAAGCTCCAAGAGGGTTTTATCTGAGGGGCTGAGAGGAGGAGAGACTGCCAGGAGCCTTGGGAAAGTCCTGTCTTCCTTCTGACTGCCAGCCAGCATCTCAGGCATGCCTCACGGGAGCTCCAGCTCCAGCCCCAGGGCCCTGCAGGCTGCCGAGCCACAAAAAGTGGCTGGCAGAGCAGCAACATACGCAGTAGTTCAGTTCAACTCAAAAGAGGAGACACAGTTCCACCAGCCCTCGCGTTGCTATCCATTTCTAGGGAGAACTGGCCTTGGTGGGCGGCCACAGCTTAGGGCAGAGCACCAGCCCCAGGTGGAAGTGATGGGCCAGTTTCTGGAGGAGGTTGTCGAATTGGAAGAAAATTAGGCCTGGGGAGACCTGCGCAGTCATCAATTTAAGGTATGTGCCAGTTGGAAGCCTGGAAGTGGATGGGACCTTGGACGAGGGCACTTGCAAAGTAAGAGACCAAAGTAGAACCTGGGGTGACAGAAAAAAGAGGGGCGGGTGCAGGAGTCACTCTCCAGGGAGGGGGAAGACCAGGGAACTCATTCTTGGATGCCAGGGAGCAAAGCAGTACGTGGGGGGCATCGCTTTTGTTAGAGCCAGAGGAGGCAGAGAAGAGATGCACTGCCTGAGGCCCCCTTCCAGAGAGCAGCCTGGGGAGTGTTGGGCTGGAGGTCAGCCCAGCACTGGGAAAAGCTGAGGTGATGCTCCTGGGTGGATGCTGAGGACACTGAGGTCAGCGGGGGATGTCCTGCTGAAGGAAGAGGGGGCGGGTTGGTGGCATGAGCCCTAAAGGGGCCAGAGCAGTGATCCTGAGGAGGCCACCGGGCCCTGCACTGCAGCCGGGCCGGAGGCAATGGTGTGCTGGAGCCAGCCTGTGCCACCTCATGGGAGCTGGTCACTGAATGTCCATGAATTCTATGAGCTGGTGTTAAAAATAGCCATTAACAAAACTTAAATTACATAAACTTACAATTAAGTAAATTCTATTAAAAACAAAGGTAATAAATACTCAAAATTCACCCCTTCCTAATTATTTTACTGTACTTACTGTTGTCTGTCCTGGAGGTGATTACGTCTGTTGTGATCTGTATGGGGATATAATGATGGCTATTGTGCATCTCTTCCCAGCTCTGTATTCAGTGACACCATTCTGTTAGCTTAAAATTCATGGGAGGATGGGTACAGCACAGAAATTGGCGCATACAACAAACCAGGGCTTCTATTCTCCCCCACCCAGTGAGCCGGCTGTGAACATGTGCCAGCACACCCATAGCAGGAGTATGCAAGGGGGGTCGGACGAGGGGCTGTGCAGGGGCAAGTCGGGAGGGGCAGGGCGGTGTGCACCCCCTAGAATGGTAGTAGATGGGTGGCGGCTCTTCTGGAGGCTTCTGCCCACATCTAATTCCACATATCCTCAGCTCTCTGGTGTTGTCCCAAAGTGGCAGCAGCATTTCCCTTCTGGGCCTTCACCTTAGAGGAACGAGCCTGGAACCTTTCTCCCTGGGTTACCTAATAGTTGAGGGTTACATCTGGTCAATCTGGGTGTTCTTTGGACACACTACCACTTGGCGCACTGCTGCTGCTCACCTCCCCTAGCTCTGTGTGTGCCCAGAAACACCTGCCCGCAGGGCTTTCTGAGTCCCACCTGCCAGTCACTAGGGGCAGGTCAGGGTCCCTGGGAGTGAGGAACATTCACTCCCTATATGGCTGGACTATGTAGTCTGTTTTTCGATCAGCTAAGGGCAGTTTCTGCAGAGAATGGTCCCCCCCAGACATGACCCTCCACCAGGAGGCTCCAGCTAAGGTCCGCACACCAGGCCATGAATGGTCATGCTGTTGCCCAGTGGGCCCCTGAAGCCTGACCTTCAGGAATAGCGCCAATGCCCCCACCTCACCCCCGTGCTCTGCCGCCTCGTCCTGCCTTGGCTCAGAGCTTTATCCAGGCTTTAGGCTCCACCTTCTGCCAGTAAACCCAGGGTCCCCGGGAAACCCTAGGCCTGTAAGTCAGGGCCCTCTGGACCCGTAAGTCACTGGGCCCCTCTGCCTGGCTACTCCATCAAAGATGCTGCTGTCCGAGTTGAAGCGTGGCTTGGTTACCACCGGGAACCTTCCGGTGTGAGGAGGGCACTCCATACCCCCCATACTCATGTCCCTTCAGGCCTGTCAGGACCCCTTCCGGGACTGGCTAAGAAGCTGAATACATAGGCCTGGGAATCCACTGTATATGAAGTGGACGCTTCTCACCTCAGGGACCCTAACCCACCCCTGGTGACCAGCAGGCAGAGCAGCTCCACCCCGGTGAGCCCTCGGGGCATATGCTTCTGGGCACACAGAGAGCTGGGCAGGTGTGAGCAGAGCAGTGTGCCAAGCGGCAAGGCGTCCAAAGAACACCCAGGACCAGACATAATCCTCAGCAATCACGTGACCTGGGGAGAAAGGTCACCTGCTAGTTCCTCTAAGGTGAAGGCCCAGAAGGGAAATGCTGCTGCCACTTTGGGCCAACATCAAAGAGCTGAGGATATGTGGAATTAGATGTGGGCAGATGCTTCTGGACCAGGTGCCATCCATCCATCACACAGTGGGCACGAGGTGGCCCAGGACGAGAGTCCAGAGGCTGGGGGAACGTTGGGCACAGGCTCAGGGGATGGTGAAGAGCAGGCCCTGGGCAGGGGATGGGTGGCCAGGACCCTCCCTCCGCAAAGGAGTGGCAGGCTGGGAAAACATAAAAATCAGGCAGAAGATCAGAGAAGGACTCCTGAGTGGGACCCCCAGGGGGACTCATGAAAACAAGGAGGGAGGCGAGCCCCCTTAGGACCCCAAGGAGACCAGTGCCCCCATCACAGGAGTGGTCAAGCCAGGCTAGGACAGACCTTCCTCCAGGCAACCAAGGGAGATGCACCTCGACAACTGGATGTTCCTTGTTCTGGTGGTTGTGAAGAGTGGGGAGGAATGGTGGGAGCAGCATCTTTACCAAAATGTCTTCAAGGAGAGTAACTACTACAAAAGGGGCAGAGCCACGGCTGGCCGGGGGGGCCCCAGCCAGAGGCAGCTGCAGGGAGCCAAAGGCAGGGACGCAGGCCTGCAGCCCTGACATGTGGAGGTGGGCTTTAAGGCATCACGGCTCTCTGCCAGCCCCATCTATGGGGCCTCTGATCTGGGCCTGGGGCTCTATGGCCATCAAACACTGGGGCGCTGCCATGTGGTCAACGCAGGAGTTCCCATTCTCTCCCCTGACCCTGCCTCTCTGGGGTCATGCAGGGTGGGAGGTGGCCCTGAGCCATGCCAATCTGAGCTGGGGTGCCTCTTTCCCTGTCGATAGCAAAGCTGAAATACTAGCTACCAGCAGCCACATCCCCCCCTACAGGAGGGGAGAACGGGGCACCCTTCAGGGAGAGGCAGAGGCCCTGGTTGCTCTTTCTCCAGCAACACACTGACCCTTCTGCTTCTCTGGGCCAATAAATACCCGCCTTTTAAAAAAAGAATTGATTCTTCAAGTTGGGTGTCACTAGCAAACAAAAGATTTAAACCAAAGCAGTGAACCTTGTCTCTTAGACTTGGGGTAACTGCTCGGGTTTTACGCACATCACTCCCCATCTTCCTTCAGAACCCACCTTAAATTCGTGCTCTGGCTCCAAACTGTTCCGTGGTGCAAGCCCCCCACCCACACCCAGGCTCCTCACCCTGGCCCGCAGGCAGTGCGGTCTGAATACCAGTGGCTCTGTCCCCCGGGCCTGGTCCTTACTGGCTGGGTTTCTTCTAATTCTCCAGCAAAATACCCCTCCCTCTTGAAGTTCCAGACTGCTCCATCCTTCATTCTTGGGAGAACAAGTTCCCATCTTCATGGTGATTTCAATTTGGCGAGAGGCCCCTCTGTGACATGTGTAGGTACAAGACTAGAGGGGGACGATGAGGCCAGGTGGCTGGAGACTCAGCCCCAGGAGTGATAGATGTTGGTTCTCCAACATCTCTGATCAGCGGCTCCTGCACACCTGAAGCGACCCTCTCACATTAAGGATCCTGGTCCCCCTCCCCAGAGTCGTGGGCCCCTGGCTCTGAACATGGCCTTCCCCACTCCCACCTCCTAGCCCCTCACCAGCCGGCATCCCGCCAGCCCTCCTCTCATCTACCCAGGGCGCCCGCCTGCTACAGTCCAGCTCCTGCCCCGGCCAGATGGCAGATGGGAGGGGGAAGGGGGGACAACAGGGACTCCGCCCTGTGACAGCGAGAGAGGAGGGAAGGGGGCCTCCCAGCCCCGGGTCCCAGCGCTTCTGGCTCCATGAACTCCGGAAGCCAGACGGCATGCTGGGTCTAGGGCCGGCCTCAGATCAAGACCTGACTGCGACTCGTCCCGGAGTCTGCCACTGCGCCAAAATAGTTTGCCTGCAAATCTCAGAGAGAAGCTCCCCATCAGAGAAGAAATGATTCTGTCAGGATCTCCCCTCCCGATTTTCATAGGGAAAGCAGGACAGGGTGGGGGAGTGGAGGGGAGTAGCCACTCAGAAGTGGGACATGGGGTCCCTGGAGATGGCCTCTGGTGGCCCCACAGTCTTCTCCAGAAGTGGACCGGCTCAGCCTCCCGGGGCCAAAGGCCTTGCTCTCCCGCAGGGAGCCCGAGTCTGTTTAGAGGGGCATTTTCCATGGGGAACAGGGTGGGAAGAGAGTGTGAGTCCACTTGCTCCCTCCTACTGGAAGCTTCCTTGGTCAAACAGTTTCGGTCTCATGTTCCCCAAGCAGGCTGCACTCAGAGGGGGCAGGACAAGTCAGCACCATGCTCCTGACATGCCCGTTCCCCAGAGGCCCCTGGAATGCCCATTTCCAGAAGGCTGGCCTCACAGCTTCATTCCTTCCATTGTCCAAATCCCACGGCCCTGGGTGCATCTGGGGTCCCCACAGGTGAGCAGACACCTTCCCAGTGCATGGCATCACTTGATCTGTGCCCGGCTTCCCTTAGCAATGCCGGATGATGGAACGGCAGAGAGCCCCCCCAGCCTCTGTCTCCCCCGCTCCCCGCCTGCCTATCACCAGTGCCTTTCAACACCTTGCGGTCCTCACCTCGCAGCACCGGACAGGATCATATCAGGCCCTTAGGCCTGGCTGAGAGGTGTTCTCCCACAGTGACCGGGGCAGCCTGGCTTCCAGTGGGGCAGTACAGAGCCCCCTGAAATGTCTATCACACTGTGTCTGCATTATCACTTTCTGGGCAGAGTCCCAGTTTCTAGTCCCTGCCCCGTGCTGGGGCAGGGGAGGCAGGGAGAAAGACGCAAGGCAGGCAGCCAGGCAATGGAAGGGAGGGGGCGGGGTGCCGAGCCCGCCCCAGGCCGGGGTCAGGAAGGGCCCATACCTCCAAGGAAGAAGGCCCTACGGGCCCCTGGGAGGGATCAGCCCCCCAGAAGACACAGGGTTGGGGCTCTCTTGGCTCCAGCTACTGCCTCCAACACCCTGGTGGCCAACATCCATGTGCCTGGGCCTCTGCCAGGACATCAGCTCCTAATGACCTTTCTGTCCCTTCCCTGTTCCACTCCCCTAGTCCTTTGGTGTCCCCTCCCAGTACAGACACACCATGGGTCCTTGCCTGGGAGCTCTGGGTGGGCCATGAGGGCCTGTGTCACCCAGGGGCCTGTGTCACCCAGGGCAGGGCTGGGGGGACTGGAGCATTGCCAGTGCCCTGCCCCACCACGTCCTGGGCTTCAGGTCTCAGTTCAGGGCTCTGTCCTGAGCTCCCCATGCTCTGGAATCACTGCTGGCTGTGGCCACTGCTGGGTCTCCACCCCACCTTCCCCATGGACTTCCTCAGGGAACCTGGGTCATAGGCGTCTCCTCTTCCTTCTTTTTAACAGCTCTATTGAGGGATCGTTGACATACAATCAACCGTGTGTCTCACGTGTACAATGTGATACATTTTATATATGTCAACACCCTTGAAACCATCACCATATGTACCTATCACCCCCAAAGATTCCCTCCTGCCGTCTTATGATGTCTCCCTGCCGCCTCTCCCCCATCTCTAGGCAACTGATTTTTCTGTCATAGATGTTTTTGCATTTTCTAGAACTTTATCCATACAATAGGATCACACAGCATGTATTATTTTTTTCTCTGCATTCTTTCGCTCAACATAGTATTTTGAGATTCATCCCTCTTGTGTCATGGATCCATAATTTAAGTCCTTTTTATTATAAAATAGTATTCCATTGTATAGATACACCACACTTGGTATATTTGGCTGCTACAAATAAAGCTGCTGTGAGCATTCATGTGCAAGTCTTGTGTGGCCATGCATTTTGTTTCTCTTTGGGAGATACAGAGGAGCGGAATGGCTGGGTCCTGTGCAAGTACAGGAAAGATGTATGCTCAACATCATTAGTCATTAGGAAACTGCTAATTAAAATCACAATAAAGAGACACAGCTTTTAGAAATTGCCCGTTTCCAAAGTTGTACCAATTTACATTCTTACTACCAGCATAGAGGGGTTCCAGTTGCTCCACATCCTCAACAACACTTGAACTAATTCAGGCATTGTAATAGCTGTGTCTCCTATTGTGATTTTAATTCGCAGTTCCTTAATGACTAATGATGTTGCACGTCTTTCATGTGACTGTTTACCATCTATATATCTTCTTTGGTGAGATGTCCATTCAAATCTTTTGCTCATTTTTTTTTTCTTGGGTTATTCGTTTTCTAATTATTGCATGTGAGTGGCCTTTATCAGACATGTGCTTTGCAAATATTTCTCTTAAGAACAGTTCTCTTAAGAACAGTTCTTAAATTTGAGGAAGCCCAATTTATTATTTTTAATTTTGTGAATCATGCTTTTGGTGTTGTACCTAAAAAATGTTCATCTCCATTCCGGGACCTGGCACATGGCCTGTATGCCTTCGTTGCTCAATCAATGCTCGTGAAAAGCAGAGTCAGGGAGAGTCAGGGAGCAGGAGGCAGGCAGGCCGAGGGACTTCGGCCCTGGATGTGGACGACCAGGGATTCCAGAAAACAGTGCTCCCGAGAACTGCTTAGGGACCAATGTGGGTGGCTGCTGGGGGACCCTGAAGGTTGCCTTGGGATTTTCCAGAAGGTCGCAGAGGCAGGGGAGCAGCCCCGGGCAGGCAAGGGGCAACTGGGGCTCAGGTGCCATTGTCTCCTGCCATTCGGTGAAAAAATGACATTTTTTCTCCCTTCCTTCCCTCCTCCCTTCTTCCGTCCTTCCTTTTATCTCTTTATTTCCTTCCCACTCATTTGTGAGCTAGGTTCCCATCTCCTCTGAGAACGGTTTACTCATTTCCTTTGCCTCATTTCTTTCCTGTTTTTCTATCTCAGTGGTCTCTGCATATAGTGAGATACTAGCTTTTTCTCTCCTGTTGCTGGAGATCTTCCTCTGAGTCATGATTTTCTACATTTTTATTTTTTCAGTTTTATTGAGGTATAATTGATAATATAAAATTGTAAGCTATTTAAAGGGTACGTACATCATGCTGATTTGCTATCCATACACATTGTGAAAGGATTCCCCCATCTAGTTAATTAACACATCCATCACCTCACATATTTCTTTTATTTTTGGTGAGAACATTTAAATTCTACTTTCTTAGCAAATTTCAATTACACATGGTCAATTAATATATGATAAAGGAGCCATGGACATACAATGGGGAAATGACAGCCTCTTCAACAGCTAATGTTGGCAAAACTGGACAGATACATGCAAGAGAATAAAACTGGATTATTGTCTAACCCCACACACAAAAGTAAACTCAAAATGGATCAAAGACCTGAAAGTAAGTCATGAAACCATAAAACTCTTAGCAGACAACATGGGCAAAAATCTCCTGAATATAAGCATGAGCAACTTATTCCTGAACGCATCTCCTCAAGCAAGGGAAACAAAAGCAAAAATGAACTCATGGGACTACACCAGACTAAAAAGTTTCTGTACAGCAAAGGACACCATCAAACAACAAAAAGGCTTCCTACAGTATGGGAGAATATATTTGTAAATGACACATCCGACAAGGGGTTAACATCCAAAATATATAAAGAACTCACATGCCTCAACACCCAAAAAGCAAATAACCCAATTAACAAATGGGCAGAGGATATGAAGAGACAGTTCTCCAAAGAAGAAATTCAGATGGCCAACAGGCCCATGAAAAGATGCTCCACATCACTAATAATCAGGGAAATGCAAATTAAAACCACAATGAGATATAACCTCACACCAGTTAGGATGGCCAGCATCAAAAAGACTAAGAACAACAAATGCTGGCGAGGATGCCGAAAAAGGGGAACCCTCCTACACTGCTGGTGGGAAAGTAAGCTAGTTCAACCATTGTGGAAAGCAGTATGGAGGTTCCTCAAAAAACTAAAAATAGGTATACCATTTGACCCAGGAATCCCACTCCTTAGAATTTACCCAAAGAATACAACTCAGATTCAAAAAGACATATGCACCCCTATGTTTATCGCAGCATTATTTACAATAGCCAAGATACGGAAGCAACCTAAGTGTCCCTCAGTAGATGAATGGATAAAGATGTGGTACATACACACAATGGAATACTATTCAGCCATAAGAAAGAAACAAATCCTACCATTTGCAACAACATGGATGGAGCTGGAGGACATTATGCTCAGTGAAATGGACCAGGTGGAGAAAGACAAGTGCCAAATGATTTCCCTCATTTGTGGAGTATAACAATGAAGCAAAACTGAAGGAAATAGCAGCAGACTCACAGACTCCAAGAAGGGACTAGTGGTTACGAAAGGGGAGGGGTGGGGGAGGACAGGTGGGGAGGGAGAAGGGGACTGAGGGGTGTTATGTTTAGTGCACATGGTGTGTGGGGTCACAGGGAGAACAGTGTAGCACAGAGAAGGCACATAGTGAATCTGTGGCATCTTGCTGCACTGATGGACAGTGACTGCATTGGGGTATGGGTGGGGACTTGATAATATGGGTAAATGTAGTAACCACATTGTTTTTTCATGTGAAACCTTCATAAGAGTGTATATCAATAATACCTTAATAAAAAATTAAAAATTTTTTTCCAATTACACAATACAGTGTTATTAACTATAGTCACCACATTTTACATCAGGTCATCAGACCTTACTCATCCTATAGCTGGAAGTTGTACCCTTTTGCCAACCTCTCCCTATTTCCCCCACCCCAGACCACTTTTCTACTCTTTGTTTCTCAGTTTGACCTTCTTTAGATCCTACATATAAGTGATACCATGCAGTATTTGTCTTTCTCTGTCTGGCTTATTTCACTTAGCATAATGCCCTCGAAGTCTATCCCTGTTGTCACAAATAACAGAAGGTCCTTCTCTCTCAAATCAGAGTAATATTCCACAGTACACACCACATCTTTATCCGCTCATCCGTGGCAATGAAGGTTGTTTCCTTATATTGGCTATTGTGCATGCTTCTGCAATGAATATGGGGGTGCAGAGATCTCTTCAATACCCTATTTACACTTTCTTTGGATATATATCTAAAAATGAGATGGCTGGGTCATATGGTATTGCTATTTTTAATTTTTTTGAGGAACCTCCATGTTATTTTCCATAGTAGCTATACCAATTTACACGCCTACCAAATGTGCACAAGGGTTCCCTTTTCTCCACATCCTCACCAACACTGCCTACCACTTGCCTTTGGGATGATGGCCTTTCTAACAGGTGAGGATGACACTTCACTGTGGTCTGACTTGCACTTCCCTGATGACTAGTGATGTTGAGCATCTTTTCATGTATCTCTTGGCCATCTGTGTATCTTCTTTGAGAAAATGTCTATTTTGATCCTTGGCCCAGGTTTTAATCAAATTGTTTGGATTTTTGCTCTTGAGTTGTATGAGTTATTTATATATTTTAGATATTAACCCCTTATCAAATATGTGATTTGTAAATATTTTCTCCCATGCCACAGGTTGCCTTTACATTTTGTGAATGGCTTCCTTTCCTGGGCAGAAGCTTTTTGGTTTGATGTAGTCTCACTTGCTTATTTTTGCTTTTGTTGCCTTTCCTTTGATGTTAAACCCAAAAAGCCCAAAATATTGCCAAAACTAATGTCAAGGAGCTTCCCCCATGTTTTCTTCTAGAAGTTTTTTGGTTTCTGGTTGTAATCCATTCAAATCTCTAATCCATTCTGAGTTGATTTTTGTGTATAATGCTAAGATAGGGTCCAGTTTCATTCTTCTGCATATGTCTGAACTGTTTTCCCAACACCATTTATTGAAGAGATCTTCCTTTCCTAGTGTGCATTCTTGGCTCTTTCATTGTAAATTAACTGCCCATATAAATGTAAGTTTTTTTCTAGGCTGTCTATTCTGTTCCATTGATTTGTGTATCTGCTTTTGTGCCGATACCATACTGTTTTGATTACTTTGGCTTTGTAATATAGTTTAAAACCAGGAAGTATAATACCTCTAGCTTTGCTCATCTTTCTGAAGATTTTTTGGCTCCTCAAGCTCTTTTTTTGGTCCCATACAATTTTAGCATTTTTTTTCTATTTCCTTGAAAAATGTCCTTGGAATTTTGATAGCAATGCCCTGGGTTGTGGGGGGTCTAGGCAGTTAAGAACGGTTTCCTTATTTGCTATAGTCTTGTGGGTCTTGTGGATGGAGCCCCATTGGCTTTCCAAGCTGGTCATTTGGGAACCCATCCCTCAAGTGGAAGCCTTTAAAGGGGCTCTAGATGTTGGGTCCAAACACTGTGCTCCTCAGGGAAGAGCTGGGAGTCATGAGTCTCTGCCAACTGCATGTCACTGTGCCGGGGTGGGACACATGGCAGGAGTGTGTCTCCTGGATAACCAAGGTTAACCAACCTATTTCAGGCTCTGTAACCTTAATAACATCTGCATCCCTTTTGTCAATAACCTACCATAGTCACATGCTCTGGGGGCCTAGGACGTGGACATCTTTGGGGAAGAGGCACTGTGTTGCCCACCCCAAGGCCTCAAGAGCCAGGATCCAGGCCTTTCAGACTACTTTTCTGTGTCTCTGTGTGTGTGGCTTTGTTCTCTCCCACAGCAGTATGGGGGCCCAGGATGCAGGTGGCACAGCATTTCCCCAATATATTTAGGGTTACAGCCTCCAAAGCCCTCTCTCTGATCAGAGGAAAGAGGTGCCCTCTCTCAGTGTCACTGCACAACTCCCCCAGGCAGAGGCTGCATTGGCCCAGAGCGGGTCTCAGGCCCATCCCTTGGGCCAAGCACGCTGTCAGGGCAGGAGGGGGCATAAGTGGGCATAAGGGACTAAGACCAGCCCAGCCTTGTTGAGAGCCCACCCGAGACTAGAGGAACAGGTTTGCACCAAGAGGAGGGAGGGGTGCTGGGTACAAAACCCAGAGCTGACTCTGTGACCATCACAAACTGGTGCCACTTGCAGGCCCCTGCTCCAGGGCGCCTGGCTGGGCCACCTCATCACCCTCACTGCACTCCTGCAGGTCCATCGTGTATTAACTCCTTTTCACCAAAACCACACCCCAGCTCCACCTCTTGCCAGGCAGGCTGGCCTTGCTCCAGGACTCAATTGTTCCCTCAGTAAAATGGGAATAATAATCATCTGTGCCTAGCAGGGCTATTTAGAGCTGCTGGGGAAGCAGTTCACTCAATAAATGCCTGTGGCCTGGGAAGGCCCCCGGGGCTCCGAGTGTCACTGGCTCCTCAGGAAGCTGGCACTGGGGGCAGCAAGCAGAGCTGCCCAGAATGCACCTGGCCGGCTCTGGGCCACGAAAAGGCAGCCATTCAGGGCTGGCTTGGACAGAAGCCGAGTGATGAGAGACAGGAGCCCTGTGCTCCGGGGAGGAAGGGGCCCCCACGTGGCCTCCCCATGGGGCTGGGCTGCCAGGCCAGCTCGCTGGGGAAGGGGAGGCGCCAGAGAGGGAAGACTAAGCTAGTGTTTGAGGCCCAGGGGCTGAAAGGAGGCTATGTGTGCCCAAGACGGCAAGAGGGGATGTGAGTCATTGGTAGCCCTGAGGGGTGGGGGCAGCCAGCTGTCCAGGACAAGGGGCACAACACCCACCCACGGGTGAATGCTGGTCAGTGTTGAGTTTGAGCGTGTGTGCTGGGGGTGGGGCTGGGACTTCACAAGTTTGTCTGGCTGCCCAAGGCTCCCTGTGGTGGGCACACCCAGCCGTCCTCTGAACGTGGCTGATGCAAGGCTGCCCTCCTCCCTGCCATGGCCCCTCAGGTAGCCAGTGCTGGTGATCCATTCCCTTGGCTATTTACCCAACAGGCCTCCGTGCCTCCCCTCCCATGCTGCCAGGAAAGCAGAAAGACCTGTCCCTGCTCCCACGTGTGCCTCGTGGCAGGACAGTGGAAGAGGGACAGACAGATGTGATCCTGGCCGAGGAAGGGAGCAGCTACTCCGAGGGGGGGACATTCCCAACAGGTTTTGAAAGATGAGCAGTTCCCTCGATTCAGGAGGGGGCAGTGCTTTGGAGCAGAAGTTGGGACCTTGGTGACGAGGAGGGAAGGGCACAGGGGCTGCAGCAGGGGGTGGGGGTAGATGTGTTAAGGGCCTGCTGGCCGTGCCCAGGGGCTCCTGGAGGTGGGGAGGGCACAGACGGGAGGGCCCAAGGACAGATCAGAAGAGGCTGTTCTAGGATGCAGTCGGGACCTGCCTGGCCCTGAGCCTGTTCTCAAGGGTCTGCTGGTGGGGTTTCATCAGTAGTAGAGGAGGGGGCTGGGGAAGGCCCACCCATCTAGAAAAGGCCTCGGGCATGTGGGTGGATGTGTGTGAGGCTGTGTGTCTCTCTGAGTGTGTATTGTGTGTGATGAGTATGTGTGTGTGTGTGTGTCTGTGGGCACGTCTAGGTGTCTGTGTGGGCATGGGTATGCATGTGGGTCTGTGGTTCCTTACTGAGTGTGCATGTATTTCAGGTGTGCATGAGTGACTGTTACATGTGTGTGTTTCTCCAAACGTGCATTCTACTATATGACTGTGTCCCTGTGTGTCTGACCTATGTATGTAAGAGGGTTGTATGCATCTCTGAATGTATGTCTGCATGTATATGTACACACCAAGGTGTGTGTGTGTGTGTGTGTGTGTGTCCGGGTCGCTTGTACACCTCTGTGGCTCTGTGTCAGCTGAGTGTACATTTGTCTCTCTGCATGTCTGTGAAAGAGCATGTGTGTCCGTGTGAGTGCCCGCCACTCCCTGCCAACAGGAACCTGGGCAGCAGCTCAGCTGGCCGGCATCCAGGGTGGCATTTGGGGACCGCTCATTCCATTCCCGCCTCACCTCCCCCCTGCCCTTCCAGTCCCACCCAGACCCTGCTGCCTGGGCCTTTCTGACCTCTTGGCTTCTCTTCCAGCTGCCCAGCTCTCCCCTCACCAACTGGCCCCCACTCCCACAGAGCCACAGGTGGCCTCAGCTGCCCCCAGACCGGCCACAGGCACCCAGGCACAGGAGGGAGCAGAGAGCAGCCACCTCTGAAGGGGCTCTGGCCGCCCTGGCTGGCCGGCCTGTGGCCCCTCCCCCAGGAAAGGACTTGACAGGAAATCAAGTGCAGACATTTCCCACACAGCCACCACCTCCTTTTTTTTCCTCTGGGTCTCTAGTCTTGGAGGTTTGTTTTGGAGGGTGGCTTGACCGTCAGCAGGGGCTTGGCACAAGCAGAGGTTGTCTGCCTCCAGTTTGTCCCTGTGGGGCTGGAGTGCCAGGGCCCTGCCCCACAACACCAGGGGACAGATGACCCAGGCCTGGCCAGGCAAAACCCTAACACCCCTTGACATGATTGGTGGCCCAGTTTTGGGCACACGACTGAAGCAAGACCAATGAAGGAAGTCCTTCCCCTGAATTTTAGATCTGGAAGTTGACAGAAAAAAATACTCTTTCCTCTGAGTTCCTCAAGACAGGGTGATAAACGCCTGTGGCCATCAGCAAACCTGCGCTTCTCCTAAACCTCATGGAGGGAGCCAGCAGATGTAAGCGAGAAACTGGAGACAGGCGGACTGTCCGGGGGCCGAGTTGTGGGGAGAGAATGGGAGAGAGGGGTTTCCCATCATACAAGCAAATGAAGTCCTTTTGCTTGAGCTATTTTGAGTTGAATTTCTGTCACTTGTACCCAGAGGAACCCTAGGCAGTCCCTGCCTCAGACACAGGCCCAGAACCCTCTTGCCTGGCCCTTAACACCCCTTGCTGTCCCTCCCTGGCTTTCTCACATCCCATGCAGAGGCGGTGGCCACCCTTTGCCACTCTTCTCAAGCTCCTAACCCCACCTCTACCTCCTCAACTACCACCTGCTTCCCTGGGAAAAGTGAACTCAGCTCTCCCCCCTCCACCCACTTCCCTCCATAGCCGCCACCCAGTCTGCCGGCCAACTCCCCAGGCTCACAGGGGGATGGGTCCTGCTGCTGCCCCTGGCCCACAGCTGACCAAGAAAGCTGGAATGGAGGGCCATTGCCAGCGGTTCCCAAACCTGCCTATACATGAGAATCACAGGGGAAACTGGAAAAATACAATTTTCCATGTTCCACAGGATTCTCTGCAGGTAGGCCCTGGAATTACGATGATACCACAGCTTCACTGGTTATGGTAATGCTGCCTTCTGGGTTGTTGGGTCAATCTTGGCTCCATCAGGATTTGACCACAGATGAGCATCTCGGGGTCCCTAGCAAAAGGACATTGTCCACTATGTTGCTCACTTGGAACCCTGCAAGGAGGCCCATGTAACTTCCTCCCATCTTCTCTCAGGCCCTCACGATCTAGGCTTCTCTTTGGCCAATCTTCCCTTGGGCAAGAGGACTTCCCAGACTCCCACCCATGCTTTGAAAACCCTGTCTTCCCTGCCCCTCTAAGCAGACCTCCACCACTGCCCAGGAGGTCAGGGGAGCCCCAGTCCCCTTCCTTTGCAGGAAAGCTTCTCTCTCAGTGAATTCAAGGACATGTCGACCAAAACTGGCTATCTTTCCAGTCATATTATTGTGTGGAAGGATTCAGGACCACTTAGAGAAAGTTCTGGCCCTGGGGCACTGCTCTGCTGGGTTGCTGAGCTCATTCAGGCACAGGCAGAGGCTCCTGTGCAGTATTTTGTGCCAGGCACATATTTTCAGTGACTCTCTTCAATAAAGAGTGATGAATTCTGACACTCCAATGCTAATTAACAGACCCTCTAGTGCAAGTGTAGATGGCCACACTTGGAGCACTAGCCGCGGCTGACCCTGGAGTGTAGATGTCTGCTCAGGACCTTTACACCCTAAAATGGTCTCACACAAACATCACATTGCTGGGCTGAAGCAGTTATGGGCCAGGGCAGCTCTCCACCCACAGCTCCTGCCGGGCCCTTGGCACTGGCCTCTACAGATGGCATTCTCTCTCCCAGGGATCCAGGGCTCCTCACACCTCTGCTGGCTCTCTGGGCCCACGACGGCCCCGTGTATAGTCAAAGGCTGACCCTGGGCAACCTCTGGCCTGTCAAATCTCTCCCCCTGCCACCCCAAGGGCCCTGCAGGAGAATGTCTCCACTGCACTTGGCAGAACCAGCCGGCAGGGGCTGGATTCCAGGCAATTCTGGAGGGGCGGTGGGGGCTGATGTCAAGAACTTGGGAAAAGGGATGGAAAAGGGAAATGGGAGAGGAACAGGGGGGCAAGTACAGTAGGTGGGAGAGGGAAAGGTGGGAAGGAGAAGTAAGGTGCGAAGCAGGCTGGGGACGAGGCAGAGGGAGGGGGGAGGAGGGCTTCCTGCAGGTCCCCCTCGCCAGGGTTCCTGGGCTCCTCTGCCCAGGCATGTCAACCTCAGGAGAAGAGGGTGGCCCGGTGACAGGGACACCTAGCCCATCTCCACCACTGTTTGACACTCCACTGCCTATCCAACCGGCTCCCCCCATCCCCCACTCTCCCCGCAGGGCCACAGACAGTCTCTCCCACCCCACTGGTTCTGCAGCTTCCATCTGCCCCCAGCCAGGGCTGAGGGGCAGGGACAGATTCCATCTGCACACTGACCTCCGGTCTTCAGAGGCCCCTGCTCAACTACCCCAGCTGTGGCTTGCTGACAACCAGCAGGAATCCACTCGGGCTCTGCCCACAGGGGCTGGGACGGGTGAGGTGGGCTAGGCTGAGTGAGTCCCAGAGCGCTCCCTGACAGGGACAGCCCCGAGCAGCTGCAGGGGCGCCTATCAGACTGGCAGTGAAAACTGACCAGGGCCTGGCCTGGCTCCCACATCCCCCACCCCCACCCCTCAGTCAGGGACTGAGTATTTAATTGTCATCCATTTCCCCAGTCTGAGTTCCACCTAGGCACAGATCAAATGAATCCATGATGACAACCTGTTCCTCTCACTGCACCAGCTTCCACTGGCAAACACTCAGCTGGCCTTGGGTGGCTCCCCTCATTACCACCTCCTGGAGCTCTGGTGGGTTCTGGGGCCTTGTGGGTTGGGTCAATATTAACAATAATAATAGTAGCAGCAGCCAGCCTGTCATGATGCCCCATGCAGGAAAGACTCTGATCTGCATGCTTCACATGCGTCATCTCACATAACCCTGTGCTGCCAGGAAACTGAGGTCTCAAGGGGATAAGCCACCTGCTCCTAGTGACAGGAAGTGCAGAGCCCTGACCAACCCCTCTAGCGGCCAATCCTGGGCTCAAAACCCGTTCTCAGAGCACAACTGTGTGTGCCCCTTACCAGGTACCTGAGATCTCGCAGCTTCCAGGTGAGAGGTCGCGCCAAAGCAGGGTGTGCTGCTCTCGGCCAGGCCAGTCCTAACCCTCCTTCAAGGACACACTTGCAGGGCGAAGGGGGAGAACCCAGAAGCCTGGGCAATGAAGTGAAGCGTGCAGTGTCCTGGGAGATGGGCGGCCAGCAGGGTGGGGGTGGCTCTCACAGCAGGCAGCCAAGCCAAGGGGGCTTTGGGCTTAGACCTTTCTCCTGCTTGGTTCTTGGGAATGGCCATCCCAAAGGCACTGGCCCCAGGGTCCTCCTCTGGAATTCTGCCCGGAAGGCCCCTCACATGCCCTGATTGGAGCTTGCAACATCCTGGAAAATTCTATTGCCCCTTGGGTTTTTCCTCCCCCTCCAAGGGGCCTTGAGCCTTAAGGATAGGGCTGAACGGGCTCCTCACCCCCCAGGGGCCTGAGGCACCCTGTGGCAAGAGCTTCCTACAACCGGCCTCTGTCTGGCTGCTCCTGGGGGCCTCTGGGCCTCCCTGCAAGCCCTTTGGCTAGAAAGTAACTCCCAGCACAGCTATCCCTGGGAAGGGGGCTCAGGGCCTGCCTCAGGAGCTAGGAGCCTCCTGGGTTTGCTCACTAACTGTAAGACTTGGCCCACTGGGCTTTCCCTCTTGACACCTCCATTTCCTCCTTTGCAAAGTGGGAGTGATAATAGTACACACCTCTAGGATTAAGTGTCACTCATGTGTGGGCCTAGAATCCTGCTCAGTATATTGTAAATGCTTGATGAATGTTAGTTCCTATTTATTGAGCTCTTTGGATTTTGTGGGCGGTTTTGAGGTTCTGCTGTAAGCTCAGCAATGGGATTTCAACATGGTACAACAGACATCTGGGCAATGGCTGAGGTTTTTAATCGGTTAGGGGTTTCTGGAAGTCCCCTGGATGGGGAACAACCGTCACTCCAGACCCCGCTGGGCCAAGAACACCACTACTGCTCTGCGGGCTGGGTCTCCCTGCAGCCCACTCCCTACCAGTGGCTAGGGCTGGCACACACACAAGCAGATTAACAGAGGCCGTGGACACAAAGGGTTTTGTGAGTAGTAGTTGCTGATGGACGCAAAGAGAGGGGGTTGGGTCTAGGCAGGTGGGCCTGCTTTTCCTAGGTGGTGAGGGGAGATCTCCGAGGCCGGGGGAGGGACCCCGGAGGCGGGGGAGCCGCTGCCTGGGGAGCGGGCGCCTGGGCCGTGGTCCTGACCCGGGCAGCCCAGCCTCCGCCCGACCTCTTCTCCCAGGGTTTGCTTTCTCCCGTCCCTCTTCCTCCCCGGGGGCGGGGGGACCCTCGTCGGCTCCGAAGTCCCGATTGGGCCACTCACACGGTGGGACGCCAGTGGCCGGGTGACTTTGGGCGGCTCCGCGCGCCCTGAGCCTCGGGCTCCGTCTCTGTGAAATGGGTAGTTTCCGCCGCGCCGCCGGGCGGAAGGCTGGGCCGCGGCCGAGGGGCTGGAGGGCCGGGGGCGCCGAAGGAGTTAACGCACCTGGGCCGCCGCGGCCCCTCCCGGCCCCTCCTCCGGCCGCCGGGAAGAGGAAAGCCTCGGCGGGGGCGCGGCCCGGCCTCCGCCCGCGCCCGCCCCGTCCGCGTCCCCGCCCGCCGTCCCCCGGCTGCGGCGCCCAGAGCTGCGACCCGCGCGCCCCGCTCCGCCGCCCCGGCCCGGGCCGCCATGTCTCTGTGGTGAGTGGGGGCCCCGCCGGGCAGCCGGGCGGAGGGGGCTGGGCTGGGGGCGCGGGGACCCGGGCTTCCCCTCCCCCGGAGGCCGGGGGGCGCCCCGGGGACCCGGGGCGGCCCTCGGGGATGGGAGATGCCGCGCTGGGTGTGCTGTGGCCGGCCTCAGTTTCCCGGGGACGGACGGGCTCGCGCGGCGGCCGCCGGGGATGCGCGGCCGTGCGCGGCGCCTGGACGACCGGCCGGCGGCCGCGAACCCCGCGCGCTCGGTCCTCCCCGGCGGCCCCCTGCTTCCCCGCGCCCGGGCCCCGGGGCGCCCAGACCCCACGCCGGGACCCCGAAGGTTGAGGACTCAGGGTCTCTCCGGCACGCCGTACCCCAGGCCGAGGGCCTCCTGCATCCCGGGCGACCCCCGTCCCGGCGTGGCGCTGCTTCCTCCCTCGGAGCCCTGGCCTCCCGCCCTCCCGCCCCTGCGGCTCTCCCGTGCGGCTCTCCCGCTCTCCGCGCTGCTCCCTTCCCCGGTGGGACTTCTTCCTACCGACGGAGTGGGGCGGCGCAGGTGGAATGCGCCTGGGCGAGGGGCCTCATCGCCTGTCCTGAACTGAAACCCCCAGGGCGGGAGCGCTCCGCTCTACCCGCTGGGAGGATTGGGTTCAGGATCATACACCCCAGCACCTGGAGCCACCCAGCCTTCCCCACACCCCTTACGCAGGAAACCTTGGGACTCACGGGAAAAGGCCGCTCAGTGGGGCTCGGCCTTCACTAGCCCCGGGTGTCTGCACCTTCAACTAGCCAGTCCTGGGGCCACCCCAGGCTTCTCCACAGACCCTGTCTCACCTCACTGAGTCTGTCTCTTCCCGTAGCCCTGCACTGTCCCGCTTTGGAGGCCATCACCCCAAGGCCTGGCCCTGCAAGGCCATGTTTTTATGGCCTGGCCTCTTCGCGGAGCCCTCACTGTGTCTCTGCAGGAGAAAACAGGGCAAGTGGACCGGGCACCCCCAGAGTGCGAACTGAGCAAGGGGTCCTGGGGTCCAGAGGCTCAGGGCCCCAGCCCCAGGCCTGCCTGTACTCCTGGCAAACAGCTCTAATTTCTGCCTCTGAAATGGATGTAGTGGGGGTTACCTGGTCAAGGAGGGTCCCTGAAGAGTGGGGGTCCAAGTGTGTTCCCATCCCAGGGCAGTAGAGCTGAGAGACTTCTTCTCTCCTAGTGGGATGTTAAGGGAGTGGGGCCCAGTCTGAGCGGTAAGGGGGCCCTGGTCATGCTAGGTGATGCCTGCTCTGTTTTCAGGCCTGTCAACCACAAGGGCTGTTCTTTTCTGTTGGGTCAGGTGGATGGGGAGGAGGGGGGACGGACAGGGTTCTCACGTCCCAAGTTAGAGCCTGTCCTCAATGTCCCCCACAGGTTATCAAGTTCCCAAGCTGCAGAGCAGGTACCGTCTTTGCCCCCCACCCCAGCGGTTCACCCAGTTTGCAGAGGGAAATGAAAGCAAATGGGTTGCCCTGCCGGTGGTGGAGAACAGGCTGCAGAATTGCAGCATTTTTCCAACTGCTTACCCACTGCATGCCAGGCACTATATGTAGCACGCCAAAGCTGTGTTATCTTCATTTGGGGGAAGGAAAAAAATCATGGTTTGGAGAGTCTGAATGAGATCCCCTCAAAGCCATTTAGCTTGTAAGTTGTCAGAGCCAAGATCTGACCCTCGGCAGCCTGACTCCACGGTGCTTATACTTAAGCTCTGTAGTGTATGGCTCTTCTGGTCCTGAAGGAAGGAGGTCAGGGTGGGAGAGGAAGCAGGACCCTCCTTGATGGCTCAGAAGCCCCAGCACTCGAGTCTGCCAAGCGTCCACTTGCCAGCCTGGGACCACACTTCTGAGCAACAGGGATTTGGGGGGAGCCACAGGGATCTCATCCTTTCCTCTCTCCTCTGCACCCTGCCCCACACCCCAGGAAGAGAACCATCTACAAGAGTGTGTGCCTGTCCCTGGCTCTGCTTGTGGCTGTAACAGTATTCCAGCGCAGTCTGACCCCCAGCCAGTTTCTGCAAGAGACCCCATCACCTACATCAGGGTCACAAAAGGCCCAGAAACCCAGTGGTCACCTGGTGAACCCCAACAGCTTCTGGAAGAACCCAAAGGATGTGGTCACCCCCATGCCCACGGTCTCTCGGGGGCCTCAGACCTGGGATGTGACCACCACTAACTGCTCAGCCAATATCAACTTGACTCACCAGCTCTGGTTCCAGGGCCTGGAGCCGCATTTCCGGCAGTTTCTGTTATACCGCCACTGCCGATACTTCCCCATGCTGCTGAACCACCCGGAGAAGTGTGCTGGTGACGTCTATCTGCTGGTGGTTGTCAAGTCGGTCATCACACAGCATGACCGCCGGGAGGCCATCCGCCAGACCTGGGGACGGGAGCAGGAATCTGCGGGCCGAGGGCACGGTGCTGTGCGCACCCTCTTCCTGCTGGGCACTGCCTCTAAGCAGGAGGAACGGGCCCACTACCAGCAGCTGCTGGCCTATGAGGACCGCCTCTATAACGACATCTTGCAGTGGGACTTTCTGGACAGCTTCTTCAACCTGACCCTCAAGGAGATCCACTTCCTCAAGTGGCTTGACATCTACTGCCCCAATGCCCACTTCATCTTCAAGGGTGATGATGACGTCTTTGTCAACCCTACCAACCTGCTTGAATTTCTGGCTGATCAGCGGCCACAGGAAGACCTGTTCGTGGGCGACGTCCTGCAGCATGCTCGGCCCATCCGCAAGAAGGATAACAAATACTATATCCCCACCATCCTGTACAGCAAGGCCAGCTACCCGCCCTACGCAGGTGGAGGAGGCTTCCTTATGGCTGGCAGCCTGGCCCGCCGCCTGCACCACACCTCTGACACCCTGGAGCTCTACCCCATTGACGACGTCTTCCTGGGCATGTGCCTGGAGGTGCTGGGTGTGCAGCCCATGGCCCATGAAGGGTTTAAAACTTTTGGCATCTCGCGGAACCGCAACAGCCGCATGAACAAGGAGCCCTGCTTTTTCCGCTCCATGCTGGTTGTGCACAAGCTGCTGCCCGCTGAGCTGCTGGCCATGTGGGGGCTGGTGCACGGCAACCTCACCTGCTCGCGCAAGCTCCAGGTGCTCTGACCCCCGCTAGGCCACCAGGATGGGCTAGGACATGTGCTCTCAAGCCTGGAAGTCATGAGCTGGAATGCCATGCTGGGGCATAGCCTTTGGGACATTGCAGGGAGGTGGAGGGTTTGGATTTTATGTGCCCCTGGGTGGGGTGGGGTGCTGTTAGCCCAAGGGGCCCTTCCCTGTGTGGACACGCCAGAAAGTGGAGCTAAGGCCTAGGAATGTAGGGAACTTCCCAGACCGCAGGGCATCTGGGGAGCGAAGCTGCCAGCTACTGGCAGCCCTCCCAACCCTGACCCACTGCCTGGCTCCCTCTGACCTGGTTGGAGGCCCTGGTGGCCTGAAGGAGCTCTGTGCTCAGGTACTGGGCTGGGCCTGGTCCTGGATGGCTCTATCTGCCCTCTAGTCTTCATAGAGAAGATTCTCTCCCCATGAATCCCTCCGTCTTCCCACGAGCTCAAGCAGCCCTTTCAAGAGAAGCACAACCCTGTGCAGGCTCACAGGCCCCTGCCCCGCCATGCCCCCAGGTCTCTGGGAGAACGAACCTCAGAAGGCCCTCAGCACCCCCCCACAGGCCTGCCTGGAGTCACTGCGCAGTCTCCGCTCCCAGGGGGCTTCCCTCTGGCTGTGCCCTGTGCCGCTCCATCTGGCCCATCTGGAACCCCAGCTCTGCCTACCTCAGCGATCCTCAGAACCTCCGGATGAGCAGCAGCCCCAGCCCAGCCCTGACCCAGGGCCAGAGAGCAGCGCTCCGGCCCCACAGTCGCTGTGCTGCCCAGCCAGCCTGAGCCGAGGGCCCTCCTGCAGCCCCACCAAGGCCTGGCTTCCCACCTGAAACCAGCCGGTGTGGCCCTGAAAGGGATGCCCCTCATTACTGTGAAGTTTTATTTATGACAAATTTGGACGGAGAAGAAGGTGCCCGGCCTCAGAATCTGGTGGTGTTCTTCCCTTCCCTTGCCTCATTCCGGTAAGACACCACCTCCCTCGGCCACTCTTACCCCCAGGGCCCCCCCATGCCCATCACAGCCCCTCAGGGACCCTGTCCCACCTGCTGCCGATTTCTCCAGGGCCTGAGGGGTCCAGCATCTGCCCTGGGAAGGGATGGAGGAGCCCTCCTGGGCCACCTTGCCCAAGTTTGGGGGTCCTCGGGGATGCGTGAAAGATGCCATCTTGTATCTCAGGGTGGAGTCACTTGGGAAAAGACTGAGAGGGATCTACTCTATTTTCTCAATAAAAGGGGACTGTTTTTTTTCTGGCGTGAAACTTCCTGTTGCCACCTCAGTCCGAGGGCCTGTCTCCGGCCAAGGTTGCAGGAGACTTCTGAAGACACAGCTTGTTCCCGCTCTTGGCTGGTGGGTGCACAGGGGCCCCTTGAAGGGCCTTAGAGGGAGGCGAGGGCCAGGATTAAAGCCGGGACCACAGGGCCAGCGTCCAGACAGATGCCGCCTGGGTGCGGCCGCGGTGGAGGAGGGAGAGACCCGCACTCCCCCACAGAGCAAGGCCGGAGCTGACGCGGTGGGCGGGGCCAGGTGGGCGTGGGCGGGGCCTGCTGGGTTTCCTCGTGTCCTTTCCGTTATCCTGGAAGCATTGATAAGGTTGACAAGAAGCACTGAAACAGTGGCCAACGGAGTGTGAAGACTCCTGGTCTAAGCTGCTTATCTCCAGGGTAGGGAGGGCAGCCATGGCCAGGAGGGGGCCCAGAGGGCTCAGGAGGGGGTCCAGAGGCAGAGTTGTGTTTAGCTGTGACCTGAAGGGTGAATGGGCAGGTGGAGAAAGGGGCGCATATGGAAGGCCAAGGCTGAAGCAGAAAGAACTGCCTCACCCTGAGCTGCAGCTGGGAGGCAGGCAGGACCTGTTCTCAGGCTTCTGGGTTGCAGGGGGGTGTTCAGATTTGACCATGAGAACAGAGGGCAAGGAGCAGGGGCCCTGGCTGCGCACCCCTTCCCCGGGCTCACTGGCCTCTCCACCTGGGCCTGTGGACCGGGCCCTCTAGATGGAGTCAGCACATTCCCATGGGAACTTCCTCAGCTCCAGCCCCAGGGGTGGCCTCGCCCCAAACTCCTTCAGACCCTAGGGTCCCAGACCTCGGCTGGAGGGCTGGGGGGAATGGGGAACCCGCATTAGCACAGCAGAAGGAAGGACAGGGAGCCCACCAAAGGTGACCAGTGTCACAGGCCTCCCACACTGGGTGGGGAGCAAACTTCAGCCGTGGCCTGACCAGGCACCTGTGTGAAGGAGTGGGCATTTGCCAGTAGAGGAATGAGGGGGGACAGTCCAGGCTGGAGACACGTGCAACAGGCCCAAAGTGCATCAAAGCTGCCTGGTGTGGACTGGGCTGAAGATGGAAGGAATTGGGGTGGGATGAGAAAGGCATACCCTGCTTAGAGTTGGGGTGCTTCCTGAAGGCATTGAGGAGCTATTGCAGCTTCCAGAGCAAGGAAAAAGGAGATGAGATGGGACCCCCAGAAATGTTCTCACCTCCAGTCCCCCACTTGGGACATGGGGAGCAGCCAGTCCCAGACCCCAGGAACATCAGGCTGGGGACATCAAACACAGTCCCAAGACCTTCCCAGCACATACCCCAGCTTTTCTATCCTCAGCAGGACTGGGGTTCCATGAAAGAAGAGGCTGGTGGCTGGGAGAATTGCCCAGGCACTGCCCACCTAAGCCAACCTGTCTAGAAGATTTCTCCAGCCCAGCCAGCTCCTGGCTTGGTTCTGGCCCGTCCACTCAGCCGGCTCTGGTACCCTTAGTGTCTGTAAGCGCAACCTGGCTGCCTCCAAAGACAGCCCCGGCCTTTCGGAGGTTTCTTGCTTATCATGTGCGGGCCCAAACATAAGGGTCATTGTGGAAGTTCTTTCAGGCATTTAGCATCTGGCTTCCTAGTAATGATAGCAGTTACCTTTTATGGAGCTCTTTCAATATGCCTGGCATGTAACATGTACAATGGGTATGACCCTAACCCAGGATAAAAATATGGTTACTTTTTAATTTTTCTAATTGATTGCTTGAGTCCCCAAGTCCCTCCTGTATCCCTGTTGGCAGAAAATCAAAGCAAAATATGGCAGCCGAAAGTATGCCTCTGACATAAGGATTATCTTGAGCTGTTTATTCTTAAGAAACAGGAGACACGGGAGAATCTCTGAAAACCGAGCGAAGGTTACCCTTGTGTAGAGAACATTTATGCTTAGAAGGGAACTCACCATTTGTGTCTGCCTGCTGTGCCAGGAACAAGAGGGTGGTTCTAAATCACAAGAAACTTGTCGGTAGAGAAGGCAGCAACTTCCATCAGCACGACACCCTTCCCCTTTATCAGTGTGCTTGTCCCGGGTGCCCCCCATACTGACTTCCCCCTCCCCCACCCCACCATATGTCTTTAGTCTTTAGCCGACGATGGTATTTAAGGCGGTAACTTGGGCTATTCAGCAGTTTCACTGAGTTTTCCTGGGTCTCTCCCAAGCATACAGGGGGTATACATGTTATTAAGCATCTGTTTTTCTTTTGCTAATCTGTGTTTATTAGGGGGGTGGTCTCAACCACCAAGAACCTAGAAGGGTAGAGGGAAAATTTTTTATCCTCCCTACAAAATCTTTCTCTCCTCTTGGAGCCCGCTCCTGTAAGGAAGGTCTGCTCAAGATCTTAGTCCGAAAGGAGCATTCTCTGGAGAGTCGAGACGTCCTCGTCAGCGGCTGCCTCTCCCTCCACACGGTGGCGCTGCTGAACACTGTCCTATGAATTCTTAGGCGGTGGTACCTTTGGGGTACAGGCAGTAGGCAGGCCCACGCTTCAGACATAAGGTCACTCTTCTCTTAATCACCCTCACAAGCACAGCCATCCTCCCAAAGAGCAGCGGCGAGCGAGGGGTGCTGGGTTCTGGGGCTCCCAGTCAGTTACACAGTCGCTGGGGGGTACCACAAACTCCTCGGGCTTTCTGTCCCTGGGAAGCAGCCTGCCAGGCCTCTCCTAATAGTAAATTTTAGTCCCCAACTTGATCCTGAGCAGCAGGATGAGGGGTGGATGGGTCTCAAGCCCTCTCCTCCCCAAAGGCCCTGGGCTCTGAATGCAAAATCACTTCCCTCGTCATGACCCACGAGCTCGGTGATCCGACTTGACTTACTCGGTCAACCTAAGTGGAGGAGCAAGGAGGGAAGCTTCTGGAACCCCAGCACACACTTCACCGTCAAGTGAAGTGGAGGCTCCCAGGAGAAGGGTCCCGCAGCTAATGTGTGACAGGGCATGGCCTAAACTCCGGTCCGCTCTTCTGACCATTCGCCCTACCGTCTCCCAAGAGCCTCAGCCGCTCCCTTTCTCCTCAGGGACTTGCATGTGCATTTGCGGTTCTTGCCAGTAGAAAAACGCTATGTCTGATGAGTGATTGGGAATTTAGTATTTTGGTATTTCAGGGAGCCCGGCCGACCTAGCACCACGGGAAACATTTTCTTCCTGACAGTTACCTAAAATATTGTGAGGGAAGACTTTTCTGCTTCAGTGAAACACTATGCACTGTTTAAGACACAACCCCCAAACTGCTCCAGCCCAGTCCCCTGCATTTGAGCACGGATGGCTGTGCAAACTCTTGTGTAGAACTTCCATTGACTCCTCTCCCCCTAGTGGAAAAACCAGTTTTACCTTCGTTTGCAATTCAATTCCTTCACTCCATATAAACGTGAGCTTTTTTGACATCTGTAAACCGGTTATAGCATCTGCTTACTCTCATGCAAACAAAATAAATCTTTACCTTGTGCTTGTTCTTGTATCTGTACGAATTACGCATTTTTTTCTGAAAATCATCTTTTAACAATTGCTTCTATATTAAAATGAACACAGACACAACCATGGGGTGGAATGCAGTTTTTGCATGTATTTCTAATGAAAAACTTGGTCTTACAGTAGATGTTACACCTTCCACCTAGATGTGAGCCTAGGCGTAGAGCTCAGTCCTTCCCGGGTGGACACGAGCCCCGCCGCTCTTCTGAAAAGCCTCCCAGGGAGCTTTGAAAAATGCCTGCAGCCGGGCGGGATACATCCGAACCTCGAGGCTGGGCGCGAGTCTAGGGATTTTAAGGAACTGCCCTTCGTGACTCGGGCGAGCGCTCCGGCGGGAGCTACCGGCCAGGGCGGGGATTTGCTGACCCTGCAGGGCAGCAGGTGACCTATGAGGAATCTCGCGCTTTGTTTTCCTCTGGTGCTGCCGAATCTAACAGGAATGCCTGGATTCCTGCCCCCGCCCCGCGGCTGGGCAGCTGCCTGCAGGAGCTTGAAATCGTCGGGCAGTGAGGGGCTGGAGAGCGCGAGCGTCAAAAGCGGTCGGCCCGGCCCGCGACCCAGAGGCCATTGCTGAACCGCGTTGGGCTGGTGGGGACAATCACGCTTTGCCGTCGTGGGGCGGGGGTGGTGGTGGAATCCGGTGGAATCCGGGGTTTGTACAGAAGGTGGGAGGGAGTCCGGCGCCGAGGGGTCCGCGCCCCAGCACAGCGTTCCTCCCGGACCCACCAGCAGGCCCCTATGCCCGGCCGCGGGGTCGGAGGGGGCGGTGCGCTCACCCTCCGGGCGGCAAGCGGGCGGGGCGGGGCGGGCGGCGGGAGGAATCCCCGGTGCTGTGCGACCCCAGCAGAGGGTAGGGAGCGCCCCCAGCTGACCGCGTAGGGTATCGTGATGAGAGGAGGGGAGGGACGGTTTGGGCTGGTTCTGTGAAATCTGTAGCTTGTGTTATTGTACCACAAATCATCCGCGTTTCCTAAGGGTGTGTGTGTGCCTCAAAATGCTGGAAAGCTCTACACCAAGCTGCTTAGCAGGAATGACATCCTGGAAGTGGTATCCAGGGATTTCATCCTTTACTTTTGGCGTCTCTGTAAAGGAAGACTTTCAAAATGAGCTGCATCACTGAGTTGAGGGGTGTACAGTTTAGCGGATAAAAGTGTGCCAAGACATGACACACATGGTGGCCTCGGAGGCTTTGACACCCTCAGAGCCACCTTGGGGGTCTCTTTCAGGGGAAGGACTTATTCTTGTTTTACCCACCAAGGGGATGCCTGCAGCCTTTATCTTATATGGTGGACAGAAATCATCAGGACCGGCTACCCTCCCAGGCCTTCCCAGGCCAGAAGGCAAGCCTCAGCTATCAGAAGTAATTCGCAGTGATTGTAATTATATAGTACCTGAACTATCATAGACAGATACTATAATAATTCAGTTTTTAATAAAAGCTAATATCATAGCCAACATTGGTTAGGATATGTTTCGTTCCAAGTGACATGAAATTCAGCTCAAACTGGTTGAAACCTTAAAGAGGATTTGCAGCCCCACATGAGCGAAAGACCAAAGGCTGCGGCCTTCAGGGTTGGTCTGATTCAGTCGCTCAACCAGGAGAGAGATACAGGGCGGCTGCGTCACTTGCTGACGCTGGCTGGGTGTGAGAGACTGAGATCTGCGCTCAGGCAGCCAGGCTGCAACGGCTGCACATGGACCACCACACTGAACGGTGCACATGGTTGGGAGACTCGGAGGCAGGTCTGCACCATTTGGCATAGCTGCCTGCAGTTTCCTAAGACCAGCTGCCAGGTGAAAGGTCAGACTCAAGTCCAATCAGCCCAGTCGTCCAGACCTAGTCAAACACTTCCTGCTATATTTGTGGTATGTAATTTGAAGCTACACTGTTTGGCACTAAAAAATAGAGTTTCTGATAAAGCATTTCTTCTATAATGAAGACTCAGTGAGCCCTGGTGCATCACAATGCATCCAGTATCCCTCAAATGTGTCCTGCCCGCTCCCCAGAACCTATGCAAATGATGACATATCACTCCTATAATTATGCTGCATTATGTGGCACAGTTGACCTTAAAATGAGCTTATCCACGTGGCCTGAACTAATCCTAGGAGACCTTAAAAGCAGAGAGCTTATCTTCCTGAGGCAGAAGGAGAAATCAAAGAAATCTGAAGCCGCTGAAGGACTCCACATGACACTGCTGACTTGAAGACTGGGGGGTCAGGTGACCAGGAATGAGGAGGGCTTCTAGAAGCTGAAAACAGCCCCCGGTTGGCAGGCAGCAGGGAAATAAGAACTTCAGTCCTACAATCACAGGAGCTGAACTCTGCCAATAACAGAAATGAGTTTTGAAGAAGAGCCTGAGCTCCAAGTGAGGATGGAGCCGGCCAACACCTCGATGGCGGAGACCCAGCGTGCTGTGCGGTCTAGATGTTACCAGAAACAAAAAGGTAGTGAAGCTTATAACACACTATTTAATCAACTTAGAACAGATTTCACTGACAAAAAGATATGAAAAACCTAACATTATCATGAATAAGATTGAAACAAAGATCTGTATCAAACTCTGGTCCATGCCCTGCTTGTACCTGTTTTTTTCACACATGAAACTTTTACCACTTACATTGTGTATCAGAAAGAAAGGAAATGCCAGGTATGCCCTAAAGCAGAAATCCGGACAGGCTGAACTCTATGTCCATGATACAATGAACCAGAAATTGCCCACAAAAGTAAACCAAACGGGAACAAAGACATCAGTCTTGGCCTCTTTCTTAAATAACTATTGCGTCAAAGAGAAAATAAAAATGATAATGGCAGACTGTTCTAAAATCGGGACTACCACATAATTATATTTACAGGGATAATGCCAGTTTATGTCATTATGACTTCAAAGCTGTAACGTGTTGGGCCTTGGCTATTGAACACTGTGAAATATAACAACTTGAGATGCATTCATTATTGTAAGGAAAAATAATATAAATAACTGATCGAATATTTCAACTCAGAATTCCAGGAAAAGAACTTAAAAACAGACTAAAGCAAAGCCAGAAGAAGGAAAGAGGAAAGACATAATAAAGATGAGAGTTGAATTTAATGAATTTGAAAGCTGTAAATTTGATAAGTGAATCCACAAGTAAATTCTCTTAAAAATAGAAAGCAAGCATTGAAATGGCTAGACCTATTCCAAATTTAATAAAAGAAAAGAAAGACAAATCTAATTAGCAGGTTGATAGGATAAACATAGATGAAAATGTAAAATTATACGAATTACAATTCTCATACAAATATGCAAATAGATGTTTAAGACTTTTTGAAAGCTATAGTTCAAATTATTAAACAAAAGAAGGAGACTCAAAAAAAAAAGAAGGAAGAAAACCCATATGTGCCCATAAGTGAAAAGAATTGGAGAACCTTATCAAAGAATCACCTTCCCCAAAGTCTCTGGAGACCATTTGGGCAGTAAGTTCTCTCAGACTCCCGAGAAACAACTCATGCCAGCCTATGAAACCCATTTCTGACAGCAAAAAGAATGACAAGCTCAGCAGATCATTTATGAAGTCTCTCTAACCTGGGCCCCAGACCTAGCGAGTGGGGTGCCGGGGACCTGCCTTGACCCCCGCAGTCTGCATACAGCCAGTTACCTGGTGGCGTCGCTCCTAGGCACTTGGCTTCCCATCTGTCCCTAAAGCCTATTGAACAATAGTCCCCCTTGTGGATGGCAGACCCAGTCTTCTCTTTATCTGGGACCCCCAGAGGCTTGTCTCCTGCTTAATTCTCACCACAGCCCAGCTGTACTCACTGTCTTCCTCAACGCTCTCATTGAGTTTGCACGTGGATAAGTGCCACCCACTCGCCACCCTGTGACCGTGCTGCCATCGAATGCCTCTGACCCTCTACAACCACCTGAATGGCACATGGGCATTGCTGACCACAGGGGACTGGAAGTCCCCCTTGTGGACCTGTGGCATGTCAGGACTGAGTCTGCTAGGCCTTGGGGACAGAGGGTAGGCAAGGCAGAGTCAGCCTACCCTTCCCCTTATGGGGGGTGCAGCTGCTCCTGGCCACCCTTTGTTCTCACCAGGGCCTCTGCATCTGCACCTCTCTGAGATGCATCTCCCCCACCCCACATCTTGTTCTCTTACGAGGGGGGTGATCCTGCAGTGGTGTTGCTGTATCCCTGGGGGAATATGGTTTCAGTTTTGCCACAAAAATTTCCCCTATTCAGGTTGCAGTCACTAGTACCTGACAAAAACCCAACTCCAAACTAGCTCAAGAAAAAAACAACTTTTAGTGGATACAGCAAATCTCTTGAGCTTCAAGCACAGCTGAATCCAGGCACCGAAATGATCGTTCTTCGTCTGTTAGCTCTTCTTTTCTCCAGCTGACTGCATTCTCTAGCACGCCTTCATTCAGAGAGGGGGAAAGACAGTCCCAGGCAGCTTCAGACTTAAGTGGTTTCCACTGCTCACACTCCTGGAAAAAAAATGAGTGTCTTTTCTGATATTTTTGGCACAAACTCAAGGGGAGTCTCTAATCAGGCTGCTTGTATCACATATCTGAGTCTGAACCACTGAGCACAGCCAGGAGAATGGTGTGGTGTGACCAGGACGTCATTGGGCCAGGAGCTCGGTGAGACCCGCCCAGGACACACGGCCTGGGCAGGAGGAGGGCGCGGTGAGGGAAGGATGGGTTCCCCAAAAAAAGCGCTATGAGGAGACAAATGTTACAGCCTCAGCCCACGGAACCCCAGGCTGGGGATGTTAAAGCTGACCCTCATGATCTGCTCAGGAGCCGATGCTTCCCACCCCTGAGCCCCCCATGTGAGCCTGGGCCCCCCACCCACCCCCTCCCTTACTAGGTTCTTTTTCACTTGGCACTATTGATACCTTCTTGGAATCTGACTCCCATTCCCTGCCCATCAAAGTCCGTCAGAACTGTTCATCTGTGGCTGACCCCAACTTAGATAGAGTGCCCACAACTTTGCATGGGGGCTTTCTAGTCTGCGCACATCTGGAGTTGTGGCTTGAACCCTAGAGTTAGAGTGAAGGAAGGAAGAACCCAGGGCAGAAGAAGGGGAGTAGGAATTTCCATTTCCTTTGCACAGGAAGGAGGCCTGCTTTCCAGAACTGTACCTGTGTTGATTTTCTATTGTTGCATGATAAAATTATAGCAAAACTAATGGTGTAAAACAATAAATATCTCAGGAATTTGGGAGCAGATTAGGTGAACCTACTCAGTGCAAAATCCTAAACAAAGCATTAGAGAACCCCAGTTAGTAGCACTTTAAAGAGAGTTCAACGGGAAAAGGGGTTGAATAGATAGTTCTCCAAAGATAAACAAATAGCCAAAAAAGCACATGAAAAGATATTTAACATCACTAGTCATTAGGGAAATGCAAATCAAAACTACCATGAGATAGCACTTAGGTATCTCATTAAAATGGCTATAATCCATTAAGATGGCTATTATAAGAAAAAAAAGGAAAATGACAGGTGTTGGCAAGGATATGAAGAAATTAGAACCCTTGTGCACTGCAGTGGTGCAGCCAGTAAGGAGAACAGTTTGATGGGTCCTCAGAAACCATTTGATCACCATTCGATTCTACCGTTTCACTCCAGGTAAATACCCAAAAGAATTGAAAACAGGGACTCAAACATATACTTGTACGTTAGTGTTCACAATAACCAAAAGGTGGAAACAGCCCAAATGTACATAAGTAAGTGAATGGATAAGCAAAATGTGGTGCATCCATACACTGGAATATTATTCAACCTTAACACAGAAGGAAATTGCTACAAATGGATAACCTTGAAAACCTTATGCTAAGTGAAATAAACCAGACACAAAAGCCAAATATTGTATGATTCCACTTATATGAGGTACCTAGCATACTCAAATTCAGAGGCAGAGAGCAGAATAAAAATTACCAGGGAGGGGGCAGGGAGTTTGTGTTTAAACAGTACAGAATTTATGCTGAGGATGATGAAGGTCTGGAGATGGATAGTGGTGATAAGTGTACAACATGGTGAATGTATTTAATGCCACTGACTCACACACTTTATAAAGGTTTAAATGGTAAATTTTATGTAATGCATATTTTACCAGAATAAGATAGATAGATAATTTTTAAAAGAAATGATTCCCAGAAATGACAAGAATGTAGTGCCATGGGTGTTGTTACACAGTGCTGGTGAAAATTTACACCCGAACAAACTATTTTGAAGGTCAATTTGAAAAAATATATTGGAAGTTTCTTTTAAAATTAAACATACACCCATGATTCAGCCATCCCACTCCTCAGTATTTACCCAAGAAAAATGAAAGCATGTGTCACCCAGACTTGTCCACAAATGTTCATGGAGCTTTATTTGTAATTGTCAAAAACAGGCAACAAACCAGGTGTCCATCCACAGGTGAACGGGTCAACAACTGAGGTACATTCATGCAGTAAAATACTAGTGAGAAATAAAAAGGATACTGGTACATGAAACAAACAAAAAAAAATTCAGCTCAACTCTGAGCAGATGTGGGGACCATGTCAGTATCATACTGAAAAGATGTTTGATAAAATTCAATACCCAGTATTGATTTAAATAATTTGTTGATTTATGTAAGACAAAATATTCTACAGTCCTTTTTAAGCATTAATGGATCTATACAAATCACCTGGGAATTTTGTCAGCTTGCAGACCCTGATTCAGGAGGTCTGGTATAGGCCTGACAATCTGCAATTCTAACAAATATCTAGCAATGCTCAAAGTGTGATTCACAGATCAGCAGCTTCAACATCACTAGGCGTATTTTAATTGGAAAATGAAGGAAAGGAACCATGCATTTATTCTGCCTCCTCTGTATATACTCTACCTCAAGATAACCAAGAGTTTACAAGAAAATTTGCTTTAGAGAAGACTTCCAGCTGTTAAATGAGGGAAGAATGCTAGAATTAGAATATCATCATTTCATAATGCCTTCTGAAATAATAGATCTAAACTAGATCATCAATGGCTTAACCTGAGCTGTAACTTAATAATAACTAAATAGGCTATTAAGCTATTAAGCTCCTTAAATGATAAAAGCTGAAAGAGCAGCTTATAATGGATGGATTGGGCTGGCAAGGGCTGAACCCACTGATCACTTGTAATATCAAAGAGAGGCAACCAGACACTGTATGTCAGCATCTCCCCTGGCCCCCAGCCCCCCCGCCCCATATGATGCCACAGGAAGTATGGATGGACACACCACCCAGGTTCCTCCTGTAAGATGGTGGCAGGCATCCCCCCCAGCTGCTGGGAGTGTGGTCTGGCCCAGTGCTGACACCTGGGTCCCTCCCAGTTGGGGGCTGACCTCAGGTTATCCTCCTGCCCCAGAGACAGGCTGATCGAGAGCACAAAAGCCCCGCCCTTGCCTCTGTCCGGACTATTGGAAGGGCTGTGGCCTGCTCCAGAGCGCCCAGTGGCTCGTGGGGAGCCCTGTTTCTGCCTTCAGAGCCCAGTGCTCCCGCCCCACCCGCTTCTCCTCTGATCCTGAGCGCCCACCCCAGGAAACCTCTTCAGCAAAGCCCCTCAGGAACCACACTCTCCCCCGTGGTCAACATCTCTCTATTGCTCCCTTAGCCCTTCTCAGTGGCCATTTAAACAGATTCAAGTCTTACGTATTAAAAACAGAAACAAAACCCCTCCTTCCTCCTGTGATCCTCTTCAGCTGCTGCTCTTACTCTCACCCTCCCAGCCTGACAGCACCCTCTTCTTACTGTCTCTGGGTTCCTAGCTCCCAGTCACTCCTCAGTGAACCGGTCAGCCTCCACCCTGCTCGGCTGGGGTCCGGAGGAGTGGGGAGCTCTGGGCTGTTCCCGGTCCTCTGGCCTGTCCTCCACACCCATCAACACCGAGCAGAGTCAGGCTGGACAGGGTGCACCTCAGGAGAGCCCCATCTGCATAGTTCCCTGTAGCGGGAGCCAGAGGGCGGAGGCTGTGGGGAGGCTAGGGCTCCTCCTCCCACAAATGACCAGTGGCAAGTCTGAGCTGACCTGCAAGTGCTGGAAGGAGCTACAGTTTGGTCCCAGCGCCTGAAGAGCCAGTGAGGTCTGCAGGGGACACACATGGCAGCTGATGGGTGGGCAGCGTATGTGACCTTCCGTCTGTGATCAAGGCCCTGGGTGCCGCTACCCGCTCAGCATGCTCCCCATTGCCATTTCCCAGGCCGGGGGAGACTTGTGGTGCCACTTACAAAGGGGAATGTGCAGTCAGAATTGGGGTGGCACCTGGCCTGAGGGGAGGAGGGCTGGTGTCAGGAGCTGTGCACTGTGGAATTTGTCCTCCTGCTGAGAGAGACCTGGCCTGGGTCCTTTTGTGCTGGTTCCTGGGAGGGAACCTTGAAGCCCTTGGAAAATCCCAAATGGCAGGAGTGTCTTTGTTGTTCGCGGCAGGCCCCTGGACCTCTCCTGATCATTTATCCTGACAAGATGACCTACCATATGCCTCTAGGGCCATGAGGTGTCAATTAAACTACCAGAGAGGAGGGTGGGCTGGATGGAGACTGAGTTCGACCACATGAGCACCGATTCATGCCTGCACAATGAAACCCCAGCACAAACACCAGACACTGAAGCTCAGTGAGCGTCCCAGGCCGGAGACACGCTGTGCATATCGTCCTACACCAGTGCCACCCTGGCTCCACAGGGAGAGGGTGACCCACGCTCCGCCCTAGGCATCTCTTCCTTTGACCGGCTCTAATTTGTGTTTTCCCCAGTAATAAATGCAGCCGTGAGTGTAATAGTTTTCAGCAAGTTCTATGAATCATTCTAACAAATTATCAAGCCTGGGGGTGGTTTGAGGGCCCCCCAAAGTTGGAGCCAGCTGGTCTAAAGTAAAGGTGGTCCTGAGGACACCTGAACCTGCAGCTGGTGCTGGAAGTGAGGGCAGCCTTGTGGAACTGTCCCCTCAGAGGATGCAGTTGGCTGACCTTGTAACAGCCCATGCCAGAAGTCCTCGGCGAGTCTGGACGGCTGTGCCCTTAGCCTTGCGGCTTGGCTGCCTCCCAGACAGTGGGAGCCCGTCCCTCGTTCTGTTCCTACACTCTCCCGGTGGGGCCGTCTGACAAGCGATACGACCTTCCCCACGGCCAGGACCCTGTCCCTAGACGCACAAACCCTTTCATCTTAGAACATTCGTCAGAGCAGGGCTGGACTCCCTTTTTCTTTACTTTGCCTGATCCAGTGCTACTTGACACATGAGGCTGAGAGATGGGCTGGGGCACCCACGAGCCCCTTGAAGTCGCTTGCAAGATTCCATGTGGGTTTTTCTAGAGAGGGGCCTCGGCTTTCCTAAGATTCTCAGAACAACACTACAGGTGCCAAGACATGAAACACACCCAGACTCACCTGTGATTTCCCCAGGCTCTTGAGCAGGTGCCCAGATGCTAACAAGGCACCAAGAGGCTCCCAGGAGCTCAGGCTACAGAGGGTCCTCTGAAGGCAAACATGTCCACTGGGCTGGGGCAGGGGGAGTCATACCTAAAGGTTTCCAGCTGTTAATTCCGGACCCATGCAATGTGGGACGTGCACAGGCACGCTGTGTGTGAGGATGTAATCCACACAGTGGGCGGCAGGGGTGGGGGCTGGACAGGCCTGGTGCCAGTGGGGCAACAGCACTTCCGCAGGCATGAGTCTGAGGTGATAACCATGGATTCTAGGCAGCAGTTGCAAAGCCACCACCTCACCCCAGGGATGGGACGACACAGAGCTAGGGCCCAAAGTAGGACCACCCTCACCCAACAGTGGGGGTGTTGAGGCAGAGGGTCCAGCAAAGCTGAAATCTGGGAGTGGGTAAGGTAAGATGGGGTCAGCTCAGCCTGGAGAAAATGTTGTGCCCGTCTAGTCACCCTGTGAAGGTCAGTTTCCATTCACAAAATGGGAACAATAAGCCCCGTGGTGGTGACGGGGTCAGTGCAGCCATGCTTAAGGAAGCACCGCTGTTGGAGCAAAGTGGGAGCCCGGGCTCGGTGGGACACGGCCCAGCCCCGGGGGTCTGAGGACGATGAGAGGAGGAGGCCTCACGTCCTCGGGGCCTCAAGCTGGAGGGCACACAGCACTGTGGCATGGGCAGGATGGCGTGGCTCTGTCTTTGGCATTGTCAGCCCACTGGCCCAGAAGACCCATCTCATTTTCTAGGATACAGTGGACCTGTGTGCATGCGTAGATCATCCCAGATTCAATAAACCAGGGTTTATTGGTTACTTCAACAAAGAGACAAAAAACAAAAGGTGAAAGGCAGAAGGTTTTAAACCACAGGTAGGGTGACCGATGAGGAGAAGCAAAGGAGGGCCTCACCCCAGTGGCACCAGTTGTACCTTCTCGGGCTTAGCGCGGGGAGGCAGCTCAGAGCTACTGGGGCCAAACTCCACTCCTGGCAGCCCACTCTGGCCGAACACCTCTAGGCAACTGTCGTTCCTCCCTGCGGACAGCCTTGGGGACAACCACAGCTTGAAGAGCAATCACGCTGGGCAGCGCCTTCAGCCTCCTCTGGCTCCGCAGGCCTCCAGGGCCTCACTGGCTTCTTTAGAGTCTGTGGGAAGCTTGCTGCTTCCAGCCTACACCCCCTGACTGCCAGGGCTGGTGTGGTCCTTCTCTGGGATCCTCTCACAGTCTTCAAAGGTGGCCTTTCTGGGGTCTACGAATTCATGGGTCCACAAACTTGGATGAGAATAAACCTACATCTCCATTTTCATTAATCTGTAAGTTTCCTTTGATTGTAAATGTAGGCAACAACCCACAGGAATGTTAGTGGCTCTGTGACTTTGTCACTGTATCAGTCAGGGTTTTAACCAGAGAAACACAGCCGGCAGGAGGTATGGTCGATTCCTGTTGTTTGCAGCAGTTATGTTCCATAAAATCCCTGCAAACACTGAATTAACAAATACTGAAGCATTGCTCCTAAGGGAAACACAGGGGTTGCTTCCTGCAAGCCTCCGGTCACAACATTTTCATTAACCGAACAACACACAACCTCGTTTTATGTGTGTTTCTGTTCAAAGACACCTAATTTAATACATTTGTTGATTAATTAAAGTTGAGCTCACAGCCAACAGCACTAGGACTCATCGAAGCTCATCACAGCCTTCTCGCACGCAGGAGCACCAGACGGCACGGCAGCGCCATGCAGGGGGGCCATTTCAAACAGCAACATCACCACCAAAAAGGACAAAAAATGCTAAAACCACAGCACTGAATAGACTGCCAGAGGTACCCTCGTTTACAGTGGGAGAGTGGAAACAGGCAGGCAGGGGGTCACCTTATTTGACCTCAGCTGTAGATAGGCACCTTTGCTCCAATTTTTTGCCACCGAGCACATGTCCTGGATGGCTGTGAGAGCACCATGAACACTGATTTTGGGGTTACAAATAAATTTTAGCAAGTAGTTTAATTCGCAAATATGAAAAATCCAGCAATAACGAAGATTGGCTCCACACATTAAGAGATGTACTGTAAGCAATTGTCCTTCGTGATTGGGAGGCTGGAAATCCAAAACCCATAGGACAGACCGTCGGGAAGGGCAGGCTGGAACTAACTCTCCGACAGGCAAAGCATCTTGCTTCAGGAATCCCTCACTCTGCTCTTAAAGCTTTTCAACTACTTCAATTAAGCCAGACTGTCTAAAGATCCTGTACTTAAAATAAATGTCCACTGTCTTTCATCACATGTACAAAACACTTTCCCACCAACACCTCGATTAGTGTTTGACTGAAAAGCTGGGGACTACAGCCTGGCCAGGTTGACAGCAAAAGACCATCACAGTCTCCGAAAGAAATCACATTATAGGTGGAATATTGAAGAAAGAGAAGTATGATAAAGACTATGTGTTATCCAGTTTCATTTTTAATAATGAACATGACAGGACAAAAAAGACAAGTGTTTTTCTGTGTCAAAAAATTCTTGGGAATGAATGGAAGAATGAAAGCCAAACTGAAAAGGCACAGCCCATCTGTCCGTCCTACAAATGCATTTAAAGATGCAGGGGTTTTGTGTAAGGAAAGCTCAATTCAAAAAAGCTGGAGCACTTCCAACACTTGGATTTGTTATTTCACAATAAGCTTTTATTGAGCATCCTCTAAAACTGCTTACCAAAGAGCCAGAGAAAAATCTCCCAGACTCTTGGGGAGACATGTTGGAGGGCAAGGGCATGTGCGCAGAAATTACTGAGCTGCTTTTTGGACTGGATCAGAAGAAAACACTGGAAGCAGTTCCCTTGTCAAATGGTGTTATACATTCTAGAATAGATGACATTTCTTTTAATATTTGAAACAGCAGCCTCTCATTTCTCTGGAGCAGGCAACTGGACGAAACCACAGACACCTCTCCATCTAGGGATCTCGTTGATTCGCTTACGCTGGGTGTGCTGACACCATCAAAGACTTCTTACTTTGACTCGCTTTTCACAATCTACAAAGGGTGTTGACATTTGGAAGTGGTACAGGGTTTTTCACCAAATAAATCTTTGCATGGAAAGAAAAACTTCATTCTCTGCCCTCCTGCAAAGCTGATTTTGCAACTTAGTGGTAAAAAAATCTCCTCACTCAAGTGCTTTCTGCAGAGACATGCATGAGGAATAAAGACTTTTCTGACATCTCTGAAAGATATTTTATTAACATTCATGAAGGTCATCAAATTATCAGAAGCAGGTCTTTCAATCACTGCATTTGAAAAGTTTTATCAGGAACTGGGAATCCAGTATAGGAACTATTTCTCACTGGCTCTAAGGACAAGCCCTAAAGCATTTGTTCAAACTAACAGCAGAGGTCTCACTTTTTCTGAGAGAAAGCAAGCCAACTTTGGGAAACCATATGAAGGACAAGATTTCATCTGTGGGTTGGCTAACTTGGCGGATATATATATATATATTTTTGAGAGGGCATCTCTCATATTTATTGATCAAATGGTTGTTAACAACAATAAAATTCTGTATAGGGGAGTCAATGCTCAATGCACAATCATTAATCCATCTCAAGCCTAATTCTCGTCAGTCTCCAATCTTCTGAAGCATAACGAACAAGTTCTTACATGGTGAACAAATTCTTACATAGTGAATAAGTTCTTATATGGTGAACAGAAGGGCAGTCATCACAGAAACTTTTGGTTTTGATCACGCATTATGAACTATAAACAATCAGGTCAAATATGAATATTCAAATATTTATATGTGGATCCCACATTTCTCCCTTTATTATTATTATTATTTTTATTTTTAATAAAATGCTGAAGTGGTAGGTAGGCGCAAGATAAAGGTAGAAAACATAGTTTAGTGTTCTAAGAGAGCAATTGTAGATGATCAGGTGTGTGCCTGTAGACTATGTGTTAATCCAAGCTAGACAAGGGCATTAAAACATCCACAGATGCAGAAGATTTCTCTCAAAACAGTGGGGGTGAGGTTACTTGGCGGATATTTTTAACCACATGAATAAGCTGTCTTCCTATTGAAGGTCCTGAAATGACCATTCTTGATGCTCCCAGAAAATTTACAAGCTTTCTTGATTGAGCTGCCAATACAGAAGAAGAAAATAGAGCCAATGATATCCTTGCAAATGATCAAGTGCTGGGGAGGAGCTTGATCAGGACAGAGTGCCCACGCGAAATGCTCTATCAATTCTTTTACAAAGAGAGATTTGCTAACACCTGGAAACACTTCATAACTCTTTCAAAAGTTAGTTCCATCTTTAGGGCATCAAAACTGAATCATGAATCCACAATTCTTTTCTTTCTGAGATAATGTGTTTCTGAATTGTGACCTACCTAAATGTAAATTCATTGTTCTCAGGACAAAAATACTTACTACAAATAGACCATAACTAGAAGAGCCTTGAAAAATTCTGGTATTCTTTGAGAAAAGCCTATCTTCACTTAGGAAAGCAAGCCCTGGAAGTTTAGCCATATGTCTTAACAAATCAAGATTTTCAGGATGTATGCCATCACAAAGAAAAATTTAAGTCAATTGAATGTACAAATTATATGTGTATAGTTTTGTCCAAGACCACCCTGTAGTATACCTTTTATTCAACTAAAGAACAACAGCTTTCACCTGCATCTTTAAAAATTAAATTTTAACTTTACTTATATATATTTTAAATTAATGTATAATTCAGTAAATGTATAATTCAGTAATGTATAATTCAGTAAAACACACAAATTGTAAGTATAGTTTTATGAGTTCTGAAGATTGCATACATCTATGCAATCCCAATCCCAATCAAGATACCAACTATTTCCAAAACCCCAGAAATACCTTTGGGCACCTTTCCATTCAATCTCCACCCCATTCCCAGAGGCAACCAATATTCTGATTTCCATAACAATGATTAATTTTGCTGGCCAGTTCCGCCTTCTATCACTCCATACAGTATTTCTGAGTCATCCATGTTGTTGAGTAAATAGTTTTTTCCTTTTCATTGCTGAGTAGTATTTGACTGAGTTAATATACTATAGTTTATTCATCCATTCTCCACTTGATGGACATTTGTGTTGTTTCCAGTTTTTGCCTACTATGAATAAAGCTACTACAAACATTTTTTAAGATTTTTTTGTGGACATATTATGCTTCAACTTCCCCTGAGTAAATATTTAGTATGTTGATGAGTCATAGTGTGATGTGTGTTTAGCTTTACACCATTATAAACTATCGGTGTAGGTGTTCAACTTTGTAGCAGTCACTTTCCCAAATGGCTGTACCATCTTTACATTCTACCAGCAACATATTAGAGTTCTAGCTCTATATCCTTGATATTTGGCATTGTCTATAGCTTTAATATTAGTCCTTTTTTGACAAACTGTTTTTTTACTTTCATCTGGACATTTCTATTTTCTCCTTTTTTCTAAAATGTGGTGGATTATATTGATTCTCAAATCTTGATCAACTTTGAATTGAGAACACATCCACTTGGGTCATAATGTAGTATCGTTTTTATGTACTTCTAAAATTTTGAAAGAAATCTTATGCTTAGGTTCATGAGAGACAATGATGTTTTTTTCCTTGTAATGTCCTTGTCATATTTTGGTATCAGTCAGTGCTCATAAAACAGACTGGGAAGTGTTCCTTCCTCCTCTCTTTTCTGAAATAGTTAAGATTGGTGTTCTTTCTTCCTTCAACATTTGATAGAATTTACTCATAAAACCACCTGGTCCTGGAGTTTTCTTTGTGGGAAGGTCTTAAATGATGAGTTCAGTGTCTTAAGTAGATGTAGGGCTAGCTATTCAGATTTTCAATTTCTTGTGTCAGTTTGGGAAAGTTGTTTTTTCAAAGAATTTGCTCATTTTGTCTAACTTGTTAAACTTATTGGAATAGAGGTATTCACAATATTTTCTCATTATATTTCATATTTGTAGAATCTGTAGTGATATCACCTCCTTAATCCTGATATTGGCTATTTGTGTTTTCACTTCCTTTTTCTTACCAGTCTAGTTATCGATTGTAGTAATTCTTTTAATCCTTCCAGTGAACCAACTTTTGCCTTGATTTTTCTTTATCATTGATTTTCTTTATTAGTTCCTTTTTCTACTTACTTTAAGCATAATTTCCTCTTCTTTTTTTATGTTCTTAAGCTGGAAACTTAGATCATTCATTTAAAAACTTTTTCTTCCTTTTCTAAAGCATTTAGTTATAAATTTCCACCTACACACTACTTTAGCTGCATCCCCAAATGTATTTTCATTACCATTCACTTTGTAATAGTATCTGATTTGTGATTTCCACTTTGACCCATTCAGAGGTGTTTTTCAGAAGTGTACTTAATGTGCAAACTACATAGTAATTTTCTAGATAGCTTACTGTTATTGGTTTCTAATTAGCTTCTGTTATGTCAGAGAACATACTGTATTTTTCAGTCTTTGAAATTTCTTGAGATTTGTTTGGTGGCCTTGAATATTTTGGTGAACATTCCATGTGTATTTGAAAAAGAATGTGTATTCTTCAACAGTTAGGTCTAATTGGCTGGTAGTGTTCAATTCTTCTATATCATTAGTGATACTGTCTACTTATTACCAAGTAAGGCTTGTTAAAATCTCCAACTGTAATTGTGAATTTGTCTATTTCTCCTTTTAGCTGTGAATTTTTGCTTCGCATATTGTGAAACATTAGGTAGATACAGATGTAGGGTTGCTATAGCTTTCTGATAAATTGAACTGTTTTTCATTACGAAAATGTCCCTCTATCTTTGGTTATATTCCTCATCTTAAAATCTGTTGTGTCTGAGGTTAATATAGCCACAACATATGCCTATATTTACATGGTATGTCCTTTTCCATCCTTGTAACTTCAACCTGTCTTTTTCTTTAAACTTAATGGGCATCTTTTATAGATGGCCTATAGTTAGTTTTTGTTTTTCATCTAGTTTAATGATATCTACCTTTTAATTGTTTAGTCCATTTTCACTTATTGTAGTTATTGATACAATGTAGTTCTACTCTATCATCTTGCTATTTGTTCCCTAGTGTTCCATCTAATCCTTATTTGGGGTCGAGTATTTTTGTAGTATTTTGTCTCTTGGGAATTAGTATTCCATGTTCCCTATTGGTTTTTCAGCTATACCTCTTTGTATTATTTTATTTAATGGTTGCTCTAGGGATTACAAGATGCATCTTTATCACACTTTACCTTGAATTAACATACTAGTTTAAGTGCAATACAAGAATCTTAAAACCATATAATTCCATTTACTCACTTTCCATAGCTTGTGCTACTTGTCGTGTATTTTGCTTTTACATGTATTGTGAAATGCAGGTGCTGCTTCTGTTCAGACAGTGGTCTTGCAAAGGGGACACTATTCACCATCTCCAGTGCTCTTTATTTCTTCCTGTAGATCCAGCTTTTCATCTGGTATCATTTGCCTTCAGCCTGAAAATTTTTCTTTAACATTTCTTGAATGTGAAGTGTGCTGGTGAAGAAGTGTCTCAGATTCATTTATTTGGAAGTGACTTATTGCTCCCTCATTTTTGAAGAATACTTTGTAGATACAGAACTATGAGCATTTCCTTTTAGCACCTTAAAGATACCACCCCACTGTCATGTATTTTTGCTGATGAGAATTTAGCCACCATTCTTGCAGATGTTCTTTGCATGGAACGGGGTCCTTTTTGTTTGGCTGTTTCAGAGTTTGTCTTTGGTTGTTTTTCAACAATTCAGTCATGAAGGGCTGAGGGATGGCGTTCTTCTTGGACCTGTGGGTTGTTTTTCATCACACTTAAACTTTCAGCCATTGTTTTTCAGAGGCTTTTTGCTGTCCCCTTTATTCTCCCCTCTCCCCCTTGGACTCAATTACATGTGTTAGACAAGTTTATATTGTCTTTGCGGCTCTGTCCGCTTTTCCCCAGTCTTTTTTCTCTTTGACCTTTAGTTTGGGTAACATAGGGAAGGAAAAATATCTTTACCTTTTTTCTTTACCTTTCTTTACTTCTTGTCTGAAGTCCCTGTAACAAAAGAGAAGCATACAGACTTACTTAATGTGAGTTTTATGTGATTCAGGAGCCTTCATGAGGAAATGAAGACCTGAAGAAGCGGTTAAACCTGAACATCTTTATGTTAGGGTTGATGGCGTGGAGAGTTCTGGGGAAAAGTGTTAGGACCAAAAAAATGAGCTAAGTGTACTAAACTGAGGGAAACAGAAAGGCTGTTTCTTCCAACTCCTCTTGGTGTCCCTGTCTTCAGAGGTAAGGATGCTCCTGTCCTCCAGGGGTAGGAGGGGCACCTCTCACAATGAGGGTCTACGACCTGCTTCAGGGAAGTCAGAAAGTCCTTCCTGCACCTTCTGTTTCAAATCCCTTCAGCCTGAAATATTCAATATGCTAAGATACCATATTTTGGGGTAGTGTGGCCTGAACTCTGTCAATAACATCTATAAATGTCTTCTAGTTTACTGATCCTTTCTTCTGCTTTTAAGCCCTTCTAGTCAATTTTTTTTCAGGTACTTTTTAGTTTTAGGATTTCCATTTGGCTCTTAAGTTTCCTTCTCTCCAGGAATTCCCTATTTCTTCATACTACATATTTTCTCTGAAAATTATATACTTATACTTACGAGGATTAAAGTCCTGGCCTACAAAGTTCAATGTGAGTTGTTTCTCTTGGTTGTGGACTGCATTTCCGTACTTGATTGCCGTGTCCAGTCAATGGTTTGCTTCCTGGACATCGCACGATACGCTGTAGTCTGGGTTCTGGTCTCCTCTGACACTACTGAATTTTGTTCTAGTAGGCTAATTCCTGACAGACCACCTTGATTCTATGGGACCTTAGCTTTAGGCTTTAGGGCTGTTAAGGTGAGTCTATTTTAGTTTTGCACTTTGCCCTTAGTCTCAGAGCTTGGTGCTTAGGCCTTGAATATGGCTGTTACTATGGCTCTTCTGAATTTCAGGTTTAGTGTGTATCAAACCCCTCCAAGTGGGTGTAACTTGAACTTAATTCCAAACTGCCTCCAGCACCAGGTAGCTGCTGGCTTCTGTAGTCAGCTCTTACCTTCCTAGATTCCTCCACTCCCCAGGCTCATTAGAATCCTGCCCTGTGCATACACAATTTAGGACTCAGCCAGTAATTAAAAGAGCAATTAGTACGCACATTTTATGGCTTTCTCCTGCGTCTCCCTCATTTCCAGACTCGCAGTCCAACCTGACTCCTCAGTGCAGTTAAGGCCTTTCTGCTTAGACTGAGGCATCATGCTAATTGGGGGTACCTTTGGGGGAAATCTGGCCAAACCCACACCACACCCAATGTCCTTACCTTACCTTATTTCAAGGATGACGTTTGTCCTTTAGCACTTGATTTTTCATTTTGTCCAGATTTCAAAATTGTTATCAATAGGAAAGCTTAAGTCTATTTTAAGCCACTCCAACATTGTCATAAGTAAATTAACCATTTTCCATGTAGACACGTAGAATGAACGTGTAATTCTACAACAAATCGGCACTTGAATATTGTGACTTTATTTCAATGTCTTTCATAATCTTTAAAAATGATTTTGAAAACATTGAGGGGTTCAGAATCCCCAACACAAAAATGATTAAAAACTTAGGTGAAGAATTCCTGGCCTTTAGATTCTGCTACCGTAACTCTCCCTGCAGCTGGGGGATTTCTCCGAGTTTCTCTTTATTACTTACTGTGGATCTACCACACTTCAGGCACCATTCTAGGCCCATGGGACAGAACAGTGAACACAACCAAGCCTCTCCGCTCAGAGCATGTTCTCTCCCATTTGTACGTGGAGGAGCCAGAGGATGCCTCCAGGCCATCCTCCCTGTTATTGGCCTGTAGGGGACAGCCTCTGGCCCCCACCTATTAACTGGGCAGAATGAGTCTGTTGACTCTAATCCCAGGGCTCTTTTCCTTCCCTCCACCTCAGCCTAGTGTCACAGAGCCAACCACTGAAGCCTACCCGTTTTCAAAGGGTGAAGAGTTTCTAGCAGGAAGGAGGGATCACCTGTCAGATGCTGGAGGGAAGCATTAAACTGAGGCAAGACTGACCACTGGACTTGCATTTGGTCACTGGCACCCTTAGTGAGCAGCGTGAGTGTGGAGACAGAAGCCACAATGCTCGGAGCAAAGGAATGGCAACCAGGAGTGTGGTCGTTCTATTTGCAATGAGGGGAAGAGACAACAGCTAGGCAGGGAAGTAGTGTCAGGGGACAGTATCTTTTGGGCTAAGAAAGCTTTGGCACTCTAAACACGACGGGGGCTAATGACACAAGGAGGTAATTAGTGGACCAAGGATAGATAAATGGGATAACTCTCAGAAACAGCACAGAACATTCTTTGACACAAACGGTATCCACTTTTCTGGGGATTCCTCAGCATATGTGCTGAGTGGCCTTTCTGCAGATTCCAAGCCCTATCACTTAAATCGAAGGGTGTTTGGAATTCAAGACCAGTGGCCTGAAATTTCAATCTCCAGGCTTCCACCTAGACATCTCCATCAGGCCTCCACATCCTTGTGGATGTGCTGCCACCTGCTGGAAGAATAACAGAAGTGGTGACAACCATTTGAAGAACTGCTTTTCTAAAATGGCTGCACACCTATCACACTAAATCAGAAACCAGACTGGAAACATGGTTTAGGATAAAGATGTTTGCACAACTTTGGTCCCTAAATGCAAGCCCCAGCTCTCCTCTCTGGCCCTGCAGAGTAACCACCCTCCATCCTCATCTTGCTTCCATAGGAAGTCAGCAGAATACCTCTGGTTTCAACACTCAGTAACAAGGCTACCTGGAATAGGACGAAAGGGCATCAGAACCCTCATTTTCTGTTCTTGTGTTGCCCCACAGCAGGTTTAGAGGAGCTGCAGTAAATGCCTGGCAGTTACTAAAGGAATCTGCAGGAGCAGGGTGGTTTCAAGTTCATACCCATTTCAATGCAGGTCCTACACTCTAGGAGCCAAGGACTCCTGCAATGGCGCTGCTGGCAGGCCATCAGGCACAGGACTCTGCTGTGCCCTCCAAGAGGGAAACCACCAGAATCATTTAAATCAAGCCATCAAAGCACTGAGTGAGCCACAGGCTGTTCCAGGTCTAAGCTAGAGGCAATCCTATTTCATGTTCCAGGGAGGTTAAACAGGTATTTTAAAGACTACTTAAACCCACAGCCCTGCCAGGAATCGAGCAAAGCTATCAGCACATGCACCCACTTCTTAAAGGCCACAGAGCCGCCCTTTGATGGGTCCCAAGAAACCCCAAATCCAATATCACAAGCCCCTTTTCAGAATCCAGTTTGGGACAGTATGATCTGCCCTCGATAATGTGTTCAGTCCTCTCTATTCACATATCCTTTCTTTTGGCTGCCTTTGATGTTTATTGAATGCTGCCAGTTTATCATCCTGATTTGGCACTTTCACCTGTCTGGTTCTAACAGGCAGTTAAGGGTCCACGGGCTTTTGGAATTAATTGCCTTCCTAGGCTTAAAAATCTCAGCTCTGCATGGTGCAGAGCACTGTTTATATGGCCTTTAACTTGTATTTGACGTAGAGATGGGGAACAGAGAATGCTTCATCCATCAGATAACAATGAATATACGCATAGTGCAAACCTAAACGCCTTTCTTGACAGTTCAACTGGAGGGTTCTGGTGCTGGAGGACTTACTAAATACCAGGTCCATCTACTATTTCAGGAGTTTCCTCCCCAGGTTCACAGCCCAAAAGCCTCCACTGGTCCATTCCACGAGCACCCATTCCATTAGTCACGGCCAATGACAGAAGCCATACCCTGTGCTTGTCTAGGGAGGCTGCCCCATGTGCTCCTGCACTTTTCCAAACATCGGATCCTCATGCCTGCTCCACGTGGGGGAAGCCACAGCAGGGTTCCAGCAAGGCTCTCTGGGCTGCATAAGCTGGTCACCTCACCAGCCACTTCACTGAAACTTGTGGCTGGGACACTTGACTAATGTATCAAGCATTGCCACTGGGTGGGGTGGACCTGGAGCAGATCTGGCTCTGCCTTTGCTGTCACCTTCAGTGACATTCCAGGAGAAACACACTAGAAGTACAAGTCTGGCACCAGAGTTTAGGACTTTTAATTTGTCCCAAAGTTGCTGAAGCAAAAATCATAGTAAAACAGTCTGCTTTCCTTTACACCCCCCAACGCAAAAAACAAAAACAACAAAAACTATTTGTAGGAAAAAAATGGTTTTGTACATGGGAAGAAACAATATAAATTCAAAACTTACAGATAAGGGTTAGCTCTATCACTCATCTCTTTAAAAAGTTTATATGAATATCCAGTCAAAACCAACAGGGTTAACTCCCTTGAAATGTCATCTACACAAATTTCCAAGTAGACCACAGGGCTGTATACTGTCTTGGAATGTCCTCAGAAGGCTCTGTCATTCATCAGGTAACAGAGTAAAAACCCCAGAGTCCTTTCTTTCAAATGGAAGAGGGAAAGACAGAGGGACAGAAGGAACTATTCAAACTTCGTCTTCTTTCCTTGTGGCTTGTGGTCTCCTCCTCCTCCTCTGCCTCCTCTGAAGCCTCCTCGCCCTGCAACGAGAAGACATCACTGAAGAACGGGCACAGGGGTGCCAGGAGTCCTGCCCCCATCACTAAGACAACTTGGGGACTAAATGTGGGAACCTTTCTTCAGCTTGGACAGGTTCTGAAGTGCACGTGCCACGTGGTGTCCACTGCAGATGCTCAAGTAGCCCCTCATCCTCCTTACCTCCAAAGCCTCCCCGGCCTCTGCCACCAAATCCGCCTCTTCCTCCCCTGCCACCACCTCGTCCTCCAAAGCCGCCTCTGCCTCCACCACGGCCCCCGAAGCCACCTTCGCCCTTGGGCTTGGCCCAGTCCAAGGTAACTTTGTTTCCATCAATTTCACCATCTTCCATGGCCTCCTTGGCGGCTTTGGCATCTTCCTCACTGTTGAAGTCTACAAAACCAAACCTGAAATACCAAATGACACTGTCCACTATAAAGCAAACACACTGAACAAGAGCCAAAGTTAACCTCCCATTAGTCGTTTGACAGAAAGTAGCCTGGCTTCACTGAGAACAGGCCCAAGTGACAGTAGCTCCCTATGTAAAGTTGAAACTGGTTTTATATTTACAGACAGCTTCAACACCAGATGTCCCACAAAACAGCAGAATGTACCTCTGTGAAGACAGAAGGCAAAATAATGCTAGCTCTGTGAATTGTCTCTTCTTCTCGTGCGAATCCATAAACTGCCACTTATTGACAGAAAGGAGCTCATTGAGAAGACATGTCAGATGGGAGGTTTGTGCCCTATAGCCGCTGTACATTTTCTGCATCTTACCCTTTGGAGGACCCAGTCTCCCGGTCGGTGACTATTCTTGCACGAACAGAGCCATCAAATGACTCCTTCAATGTCTCCTCTGTGGTATCCTCAGACAGACCTTTGACAAACAAAGTTTTGGATGGCTCTGAGAAGAAAAATGAAAATTTGTACACATTACTTAAAGTCACAATGCATAATAACCAGGTACAAGCCTTGCCCTAACATGCAGTGTATGATCACTGGCCAAGAATGCTGAGCAGAAGCTAGCCTCTAACCTAAATCGTATGAGAAACGCAATTCAGCCCACTAGTGCTTTATTAAAAACAGCACCCATCAACCACCATCTCAAGTTTACATTGATCACCAGAGCATGGAAATCCTGTACCTTGGGATCTTTTATGGAAAGCAGAGCAGCATTTCAAACAAGTAAGAGAATAATCCTAAAGCAGGCAGCTACAATCACCATATAGGGCAGTAAACCATGGGCCAATTTTGCTGCTCAGAGAAAAGCTGGATCAGAACTTGACTATCTAGAGGAATTTTCTTGACATTTCATCAATTATTTCTCAGATAATCAATCATCATATCCAACACTGCTCACTCAGCAGCAACAGAAAAAAACACATTAAAAAAGAGTTCAAGCAGAGTATTAAGGAGGGCTATCCCCTAAACCACAACACTCAGGTAATAGCAACTTACGGCTTCTTGCATTAGGGGATCCTCTGGGTCCTTGCAACTCCAGCCTGATTGCTCTGCCCTCAATTTCCCTTTTATTACAGGAATTTAAAGCTTCTTTAGCATCCTCGAATGAAGCAAATTCTATAAATGCATACCTGAGAATGAAGTCAATACCTAGAGTAAATTACCAAGAACATGACTTCTCTATCGTATGATACCGAGCCTTTTACCTCAAGCAAGTATTTAAATGATGTTACCAATTTGTGTAGCTAAAATGATTCATCTTCTAATATGCAGGAACACATCATTTTACACTTTTTTTTAAGACCTGTGCGGGACAGTTTTATAGCCCATATATGACAACAAAAGATAGTAATCACTTTACCCTTTAGATTTGCCATTTTGGTTCTGGGGCACTTTGATAAAAGTTGCCTTCTCAAATACTTCCTGAAGAGTTTCTTCTGTTGCATTGTAGGAGAGGTTGCTTAAAACTAGAGTTTTTGATTCACCTACAAATGAAAAAATGTAAATGAAGACCCTGAAACAGCTTCAGTCACAGCTGTACCTTGTTTAAGAACATGTGTGCTTGGGCCTAGGGGGGAACAAGCTGACGATGCCTGTGGAACTCTAGTTGATTTGTCTACATTCTAATGTGAAGTCATTTCATATAGCTCTCACAAACTACTACAAATAGATGATTTGCTTATCTACAGCTACATCCAATCAACCAACTTAATAAAGTACAAAGATGCAAAGGATTTCCCTCCATCAATTCTGGACCTTGTAGGAAGCTTCTAAATTCTTACCACTCCAAGTGCTATTTTTTCCACCTCTGAAGTCTTGACTTTGACCCTTCTCTCCAGTATAGTAAAGGGAAATAGATCGCCCATCTATTTCTGTTCCTTGCTTTTCCTCCAAGGTTTTCTCTGCATCAGCTTCTGTCTTAAATTCGATATAAGCAAACCTACAATAGAGAAAAAAAGTTAACTTGTTTCTAAAAACCATATTCTTTAACACAAATATTTTAACCTCAGCAATGAGTGTTTCAGATGACTACATAAAAATATCCTGTTTTATACTGACTGAAATGTCTGAGGCTTCTGCCATCTTCCACTTTTCAATTAAAATTTCTCCCACTAGTTTGCCCAATACTTACAGAAAAACTGTTCATGGTAACCCCACCTCACTGCATAACTATTACTTAATAAAAAAAGCACTTATAACCCAGGCACACTTCACAGTTCTTTGTAACAGCCCATCTTTAAAAATCACTATGAATTAACTTATCTCCACCCTATAGATGAGAAATCAAAGTATAGGTTATAGGTTGTTCATTTGCCCCAAATGAAAACTGGATCATTTCTTTTACAGATCAAGCAAGTACATTAATCTTGTTAAAACTCGTAACATTCCGATAGATAATAAAACATACCCTTTACTCTTTCCATCCTTGCTGACTAATCTGATCTCCACAGCATCTTCAAACACTTCTTTTAATTCATCCTGAGTAACTTTGTAAGGCAGATTTTTAGCCAAAAGTGTTCTTGCATCTCGATCTAGGTTTAAAAAAAAAAAAGCTGGATGGCCTAAATGACCCCAATTCCTCAAACATCATCAAAAACTGACGAATGGAAAAATTGTTTTAGTAATTTGAAAGCATATGTATATACAAAGCACTCGGCTAGTATGGCGATGCAACAGTGCAAAAACAGCTGCCATGAAAACTGAAGTCACACTGAGTTGGGATACTTAGAGTTCAACCTAGAATAGGTGCTCAGTATTTTTCAATTAAATACAAAAATCATGAACACACTTTGAAGCATTAAGTATATAGAGAAAAGGTGACGATACAACAAGAGTTATAGTGATCCAATCTACTTTCATTAAGGAAAGGCCTACTCTGTATTAACCGTTCTTTTTTTTTTTTTGAGGATGTCTACCTCTGCTTGCCTGACCCAAGAATTTTTGACACCAGCAAGCAGTGCCAGGCCCTGTAAACCTTTAACATTCTAACCCACTTACTACTCACAACATTAGGGAGAAACCAAGGGAAAAAGAAACTACCTTGGCTGACTACTCAAGTCCACTTTAACCCAGGTACAGAACCATTAGCAAGCTGCTTATCAGTACTGCAAATTACCTGAGGCCTTACTCACCTTTCTTACTGTCTTTCCCCTTTGGTTTCTCTAGTTTAATTTCATTGCCGAAGACTTTTAAACCAGTAAGTTCCAAAGCCTTTTCCAGGTCTTCAGCAGATTCAAAATCCACATAGCCAAACTTCCTTTAAGACGAAGGTAAAAGCACAGGTGAAAAGTTGGCCAAGTAACATGCATTCTGGTTGAGCGGTTAACAGTCTGGGAGCGCAAAAGAGGATTAAGTAAAAAAGCACCTACAGTATTAACATAAGTCAAGGCTCCAAGTAGGGACGACCAGATTCAAGTTCACCCTTTGAGGTCTTTGTTAGCTTCACTGCTCTTAACAACTAATAATAGCTAACAAAAGAACCTGTTTAAGCACTAAGGAGAATCCTGTCTGGTTAAAAGCTTTTACCATTATGGCTATTCAGACCTAATGACTAGATATTTCTAATAGAAACATCAAATACCTTTTTAAGTCTTTAAAATTTTTGGGCCATATCAAAAGTTAAGGAAGATTATGGAAACTTCAAATTTTGGGGGTTTTACAATTTGATAATGACTTAATTCATTAAACTCTAGTCTTTGAAAGCATTTACAAACTCCCATTTAAGCTCTAAAAAAAAGGGGGGAGGGAAAACGCATGAGTGGACCCAGGAGTAATGCAGCAGCAGCACCATGGCCAACTCCCCCATACTTACCTGGACACACCAATTCTGACATCCACAACAGCAAGATCATTTTTAGCAAAAAGGTCACTGATACCCGTTTTTAATTCAGGAGCAGACTTGCTGAAGTTCAGGTTTCCAACAAAAAGATTGAAAGATGTAGTTGGCTCTGTGGCTGTACAAAAACATGAATGCACATTGGTCTATAAAATAAACCTAATTTCCAACAGAATTTCTACATGCAGCACATCAGTACACTGTGTGACATCAGGGCTCAGCATTAAGTCCCTTCGTTTGCTCATCACTTGTGCTACCGGGCACCATACCCCAGTCCCAATCCCACTGTCACCTTCCACTTTCTGTTTCTTCGCTTCAGGGGCTGCTTTCTGTTTGGCCATTTCTTTCTTTCTTTTTCCAGGTGCTTCTTTGACAGGTTCTGGATAAGATTTCAAACAATCTGTCACACATGAGTAGCCACACATATTCACGTGCCTCCTTTAAACAAAACTCAAGTCAATGCACTTCAGAATCTAAATTACCTTCCTCCTCTTCTTCCTCCTCCTCCTCCTCCTCATCATCATCTTCATCATCGTCCTCCTCCTCATCGTCCTCCTCATCCTCATCGTCGTCATCTTCATCCTCAGCTGTGCTCTTGGCCTTCACAGTAACTGCTTTTGCAGGTGGTTTCTTCCCTTTGGCTGGTGTCATATCCATAGCTTCTTCTTCAGAGTCTAGAAGAGAAGCCACAAAATCCAAAAATGAAGGGAACTATAACCCTGTCAATGCCACTGTGTTGAGTAGCTATGCCAAGAACAGACCACTTGAAGCAAAATTCTGCGTCACAAAAAATATTCCACATAATGCCACTCTAAGTATTTTCTCAGCGGCAGGCAAACGTTCATGGATATTAAGTCTAGTGTGCCACAAACGGTCCAGAAAATCCCCAGAAGGACATTAAGCTAAGCCCATGTGGTCATGGAAGGAATGCTACGCACCGCTCCCAAAACCTCACCCCAACACACCTCACATAAAGAAGAGCCCAAGAACGACAAAGCACGTGCATTACCATCCTCCTCATCGTCGTCGTCGTCATCCTCCTCTTCGTCGTCGTCATCCTCGTCCTCATCATCCTCCTCATCATCGGAGGCAGGGGCGGCAGCTGCAGCTTTGATAACTACTGGCTCAAATTCGTCCTCATCTTCATCCTCATCTTCATCCTCCTCTTCACTGTCATCATCATCTTCCTCATCACTGTCTTCCTTCTTGGCATTCTTACCATTCTTTGCCCCCTTGGCTGGTGTAGCTACTCCCTTCTTACCGGGAGTTGCTACCAATGCTTTGGCTGGTGTGGCTCCCTTCTTGCCAGGTGTTGCTACTGCTTTGGCTGGCATAGCGGTCTTCTTGGCTGGTGCAGGGGCTGCCTTTTTGCCAGGGGTAACGATTGCCTTCTTGGCTGGTGTGGGAACTGCAACCTTTTTTGTTGGAGAAACCATCACCTTCTTTGCTGGAGTTGTGGTAGCTTTCTTGCCTTTTTTCTGCGGGATGATAACCTCAAAGATAATGAAAAAAAAAAAGACCTAAGTCTGTCTGCAAACCCCAAAAGAGAGCCTTGATCCCATGAATGAGTACGAAATTCGGGCACTGGTTCTGGCTCAAGACCACATGCACTAAATATGCTAGCCATCTTAAACTGCAGTCATGTCACATGTCCTCTTGCTTACCCATGAAATCTGCCCTCAAATATGTAAGCATAGGAACCCCTCAGCAATTCAAATACCCCCGAATTCCTGCACCTCGTATTTTAAAGTAGGACACCCTTACACGGACCCTGAAGATAGACTGGATACCACCTGCCACTGTGAAGCCTTATACAAGGTTTTAAATCTTAAGCCTCCGCCTTTTATTTCCTTATCTGATAATGGTTAACTGCACCACCCTTATATACTGTTTTGAAGGATTATGGGTTGATATATGTACTGCCTTCAAGTCTTGTACATAGAAAGCTCTATGTGGTGACTTATTAAATCACACAGGGCTCTTACAGTGGGTGGTAGAATAAAGTCCACTGAAAATTATTCATTCTTAGGACCAGGGATAAAATGATCAAATAGGCAAGACTGTCAATCTATGCAAAATTAATACAAAGCAGACTGGGTATGTTGGCTTAATAAAAAACATCATTATCTACATTTAAGTCATGCTCAAAGCCACTGTCAACATTAACACAAAAGGAGGTGGCAAACCTCAATCCACACCTAAAGTCACCAATAACAGAATCACAAAGCTCATATACAATGAACAATCCAGCTTGGAGGCTGGGAAACGAATGTGGTGATGCTAACTTCAGATGCTAATATGCTCAGATCTGCCACTTACTGGACAGCTAAACTGCCCAGGCTGTTTCCTCACGCAGGATTTGGGGCTAACATGCCGAAACTGGAAAAAACGTAATGATTCAACACAACATAACACACCAGGACCTGAAGACGGCACGTGAAAACTCGAGTTTTCTCTGCAACTCACTCAAAATACTCACCTTTTCCGGTATTGCCAACGAAGAGCTCTTTAAACACTTAACCATTAGAACAGGTCATATATCTTATCTTTGCCAGCATTTTCAGATACCCAATACCACCTATTTTAACTCTTAGTTCTGCGTTAAGCTGTGTATAATTACCTCTTCTCCACTGCTCTCATCTTCTTCTTCTTCTGACATTTCTTCATCTTCACTATCTTCTTCTACCTCCTTTGGAGGAGGAGCCATTTTCTTGGGGTCACCTTGATTTTTACCAGCCTAAAATAAGATACTTATTAGCACATTACACCTCCAACATTCCAGATCATTCATATTTGCCATTATTCTTTACGGTAGAGTCATTTTCCTTAGAATACACTTTTCATCCCACGTATCTTTTGTCGGGTTTACAAAACACCCTGGGATGAAAAGGAATTTGAAGGAAAAAAATCTTTTCCCTTTTGATTCGTTAAACAGAACGGTTTTTTTCAGCTTTACATCCAGAGCCAATAACTGCATCACGCTCGATTTTTTACTTCTCACTAGCTTACAAGTGGACAATTTTAACGGTCCCAACAATCCACAGCCCTTCATTAGGGGTAAAAGTACCTTTAAGAAGCTTTTGGTAAATTATGGCACCTTACTCTGCTACTCCCGTCCGAATTCAAATTCAGGTGATAATCTTTAATAAGACAACCACTGAAAAAAATTTTTTTTAAATAAACACACACCTTATCACCATCTCTGGTCTCGTTTTTTCTACCCATGGAAACCACTCCTCCCCTTCCAGACCTCGCGGAGCCACGTGGGGGTACCTAGCGGTCCACCACGTGCGCGAGCGAAGCTAAGAAAGCACGAGGCCGGGCCTCCTGCCGAAACGCACCTCGTATCTGCCCGCCTGGCCGGAAGAGAGAGTAGTAGGCCGCCGAGCCTCAGACTAAAGCCACCCCGCCGCTGCCCGCCTCACGGCCCGGTCCCCTCTGGAGGCCAGGACTCACCAGCCGCGGGGCTCACGTGGCGGGCCGTGCGCCGCGGCACATGCGTCAGGAGGCGGGGCCCTACCCGTGCGCGTCGCAGGAGTTTTACCTCACTCTCCACCCCGAGGCCTAGGCCCCCTCCCCGCGATCTGGCCCTCCTTACTCTTTCCCCGCCACGCGAGCCCTCCGCAGCACCTGCCGAAGCTCTTCACCTCGCCACCACGTAGCAAAGCACCGCGAGACCTCCCCCCCTCACCAATCGCGCGAGACTTCCCGCAGCATGGCGCCCTCGAACGCGCCCGGGACGGCGCGCGGGCCCTCCTCGCGGCGCCGCGCGCGCGCTCCTCGCAAAGCAGGCCTCAAACGTCCGTGCTTGCGCAGGCAAGGTTTCTTACTTTTGCGAGCTTCACCATGATGGCGGCTTGTGAGGGCGGAGTGTGTGGCGGCCGAGTGGCGCAGATGAGCCCAAGGGAACCGAAGCAACGTCGATGGCGACCGCCGATACTGAGGACCTCGGAGCGGGTACGCTTGGCTACCAGCTAGAGCTCGAGACTGAGGCGAAAGACTGAGCCTGCCCAGTAATCGCCTCTGGAAAGGCGACGATGACACCCTCGTGACTCTATCTCGACCAACCAGAGTTTGCGCCTATCGATTGAGCCAATAGCGAGCCTCTACCAAGAATGGCGCGGGGCGGGGCGCAGCTGGAGTGGGAGGGCTGAGGCGGAAAGAGGAGGGGGAGGGGATTCGATGGCGGCGCCCTGGAGGCTGGACTAGCTTTGTGCAAGGCCAGCGCTGATTGGTCCGTGTCCTCGCGGTTCCTGAAGTGCCCCTCCGCGGTCCGCACTCGCGGCGCCTGCGCCGTGGGACGGACATTTTTTTGGCGCGCGCGTACCGCTTCTCGGGCGGTGGGTGCAGGCGGTTTGGGACACTCAAACTTTACGAGTCCTATGGACTCGAGCGGCTCCACGCACGGCCTCGGCCCTCACTCTACAGTGAACCACTCAACGACCGTGGAAGTAGCCCTTCGATCCTGCTTCCCTGCTTAGGAGCCCAAGAACCCGTAAATTCAGGGACCACAAGGTTCACAAGGCCCGCGTCGGTGGCCCACCTCAGCTCCCGAGCCCACCAACTAATCGGGGGCCACACAATTCCCCCGTCTGCCGGTGATTCTCTCCCGGGTCACGCGCCCAAAGCTGCCTCCTGCGTGGTGATAATAAAGATAGTTGCGTGCACTTGTGAGATGCACTGTGAGTAATGCACAAACATCACATTTAATCTCAAGTAACATGTGCTAGGTTATCTCCCAGTGGGAACAGGCATGGAGAGTTGTAACGAGTAAGGAGACAGGTCGATCAGAGTCGGTCCTATGACTACTCAAAGTCCCCTTTTTGATTGGGGACTAAAACACATTAAAATGTGGTTTGAAGTCAGGTCAAAAGAGTCTAAGGAAAGGTCCCCTCTGGTACAGGAGATTTTTTGTATTATGTTTTTGCCAATTATTCAGATGGATCACTGGGCAAACCTTACTGGGTGCCAAGTTTAACGAAGAGCACTTCAGTTTAGAACCTGCCTAATATCCTGGGCATATGGTACCTAAATGTTTCTACAAAACCAGGAGACTTTCGGCTATAACAGTATTTCCCCAACTGAACTGATGTTCAGAATGACCTCTGGAAATTCTAATTAAAGACATCTGGGTTGGGGCTCAGGATTTTGTATTTTAACAAGGGCCCATGAGGATTCTTGTGAGCACTTAAGTTACTCTGCGATTCTTACTAGAACACTCCTGGGGCTGAGTGTATAGAAAACCCACAACTACTCACCAGGGTTCTCTGATCAGGCAAGAGGCTGGGGACAATTCTGTGGTCTGTACCCTGCTTTCTGGTCATCTGGAGAACCTCTTTAGAGGTTCATGTTTTAAACTCTGGGATGGGGGCCAAGGAGACACTGGGTGACAGGCGACAGAAAAAACATCATGAGCCAAGTCATGGTGGGATTAAGACCCCTGGTATTTCCAAGCAGTTTGGCAAACTTAGGCTTTCTTGGGATGAGGCTGCAGGGATGAGCAGTGGGCATGATGGGAGTGACAGGGATGAATTCTAGAACTACTGGCATAGTGGCTCCTTGTTATTCAGATCTCAGTTCATATCACCTCTTAAGAGGCCTTCTCCCAGTATAGCACAGAGAAGACAAGTAATGACTCTGTAGCATCTTACTATGCTGATGGACAGTGATTGCAATGGGGTGGTGGGGTCGGGGGGTACTTGATAATATGGGTGAATATTGAAACCACGATGTTGCTCATGTGAAACCTTCATAATAAGATTGTATCCCAGGGATACAATAGAAAACAAAGTCTGCATTCTCATGGCTGGGAGGGAGCAGACAGACAAGAAACAGTCCAGAAAAATGCCAGATAGTGAAAACTACATTAAGGGCACTCAATTAAAGTGATGTGATAGGAAGTCTCTGGTGGCACTTCTCACTGGACAGGTGGGGAATGCCTTTCTTTTTTAAATTAAGGTATCATTGATATACAATCTTATTATGAAGGTTTCACATGACCAACATCGTTGCTTGACACAAGAAGTGGTGGAAATTATTAAGTGAAGCATGAAGCATTTAGGTAAAAGAAGAAATGGGGAGGCAAAACTGGATAGCTAGATGTAAGAGAATGAAACTGGATCACTGTCTAACTCCACACACAAAAGTAAACTCGAAATGGATCAAAGACCTGAATGTAAGTCATGAAACCATTAAACTCTTAGAAGAAAACATAGGCATAACTCTCTTGAATATAAACATGAGCAACTTTTTCATGAACATATCTCCCTGGTAAGAGAAACAAAAGCAAAAATGAACAAGTGGGACTGTATCAAACTAAAAAGCTTCTGTACAGCAAAGGACACCATCAGAACAAAAAGGCATCCTACAGTATGGGAGAATATATTTATATTCATAAATATTCAGCGGCAGTGCTGGGTGCAGGATCCCCTTGTAGGAGGCACTCCTGGGAGGCGTGATGGCCCTACCCATGCACCTGGAGGAGGAAAGTGATAATTCTTATAACCTATGAGGAGGGAGCAGGTGGAAGGACAATTGAAAAGTGAGAAAAGAAACAAGAGGACAAGATTTAGTGAGGAAGGATTCTTGGGGGCCACCCCTTGGTCCAGACCAATTTAAGAGTAAGGTAAGAGTGCTTGTGTCACACACAGTAAGTGTAAGCCGGATCATAGCAGGCTGGCAGGCAGGTGGGGTGGTAGGAGGGGGGCAGGGGTGCGGTGCTCGCTGTCAGCCTGGCTCAGTAAGTACCTCCTAAGTGCACAGACACCGCCTGGTACATAAAAGATGCTCAGTAATATCCACTCAATGAATGGAGGGTGGGCATGAGAATCACAGTAATTCCTATTTGCTGGATTCTTTTGGAAGACGAGGAGGCTGTTTTCTAAAAGGAAAGGTAAAGAAGAAGGGGTGGGAGTTTACTGAACATCAAGTGGCCGGATAAAACGATGGGACACTTTCTTCAATTCCAAAGGGTTGAATTAAAAGGTGTGTAAGGAAATGTAAATCGGTGCAGCCACTATGTAGACTAGGGAGGTTCCACAAAAAATCAGAAATAGAACCACCATATGATCCAACAATCCCTCTTTTGGGTATATCCAATGGAAATGAAAACAAGACATCAAAAAATATCTGCCCTCCCATGTTTATTGCAGCATTATTTACAATAGCCAAGCTCTGGAAACAGCCTAAGTGTCCATCCATATGAGTGGACAAAGAAGATGTGTGTATGTATACAATGGAATGTTACTCAGCTGTGAAAAAGAAGAACATCCTGCCATTTGCAATAACGTGGACGGAACTTGAGGCATTATGCTAAGTGAAATACACCAGACAAAAACACATACTGCATGGTATGCCTTATATGTAGAATCTTAAAAAAAAAAAATCAAAATGCATACAAGAGTAGAAAAGTGGTTGCCAGGGGCTGGGTTTGGGGGAAATAGGGAGAGGTTGGTAAAAGGGTACAAACTTCCAGTGATAAGCTAAATAAGGTCTGAGAATTTAATATATAACAGGATGACTAGAGTTAATATTTATATTATTAATATAAACATAATGGATATACACATTAATATATCATATGTAATAATGTATTATATAATTGAAATTGCCAAGAAAGTAAAACTTAAATGTTCTTACCAAAAAAAATGATAAATATGTGAGGTGATGGGTGTGTGGATTAACTAGTTGAGGGAATCCTTTCACAACGTATATGGATAGCAAATCGCCATGATGTACAGTTTAAATGTCTTACAATTTTATATGTAAATTATATCTCAAAGCTGAAATTAAAAAAAAAAAACAGAGCATCTAAAAATAAATAAAAAATGAAAGGTAAGTAAGCACCTGATGAAGCAAATTGCCTACAGCCAGAACAAGGGAAGAACAGATTCTTTCTTTGAATGAAATGATGCCCTTCAGAGTGAATCAAAATGCACTGGACCTTGAATGAGTGGAAATCGTCAAATCCGAACCTGCGCCTGCATACCATGGGGGCGGACGAACATCAAATAGTGCCTTTTCACTACGTGACTCTCTGCCTCTGTGTTTTTCATCTATTAAATGAAGGCAGGAAATCTTGTTCCCTGTTCCAAGGGCATGCCTAAGTACTAAGAATAAGGCAAAAAGGATCTGATCCACACCAGCAAGGGTTCTAAATCTGAGATTCTGGAAGGAAATGGGCAGCTACCCAAATGTCCAGAAACTTAAGAACTCCAGCTTTATTCTCTGGCCACTAGGGTCCCCCATTCCGAACCTGTAATGAGCACCACAGGACCTGTGCGGGGCAAATTGATGCAGTCGTAGGAGCTTTGTTTCCAATGCTGCCTTTTGGGGATCTTTTTTTAGTTTCTAAAAATGAATTCTTTTATTTGTTAAATTGCAAAGCACACACATGGTACAAAGTTCAAAAAGGTACACAGTAAATTGACTCCTCCCTCCCAGTCCTACAGGCACCTTGTCCCAGGACAGGGCCAGCAGCACTCACTTGTGTATCCTTCCAGATTCAGTCAATGCATTTACAAATAAATAGCAGGTGTATTTACTGTATTTAATATAATGCAGTCATACTATATATACTGCTCTAAACTTGCCTTTTTTCTTCTATTCGCTAGATTTATCTCATAACTCATTCCACACCAGTGCACACAGAGGGGACTTGTTCCATCTAATAGGTACATAGCGTTCCTCCTGCAGAAGGGTCATTTATTTAACCAGTCCCCATTGCTGAACAGTTAGGATTGTTTCCTATGTTTTGCTATTATAAGCTACCTTAGTAAATAACCTTTTTACATACTTTATTTTGCACATTATATGTGTAGAATACTAAAGTGTAGAACAACAGGGTCAAGGGCATGGCCTTTCACATTTGGGGAGATGCTCTCCCAAGTGCTGCTTTGTTTGGGGTTTTGGGGGCAGTTCCAGTAGAGGGTGATCCCACCTGCCCTGGCCTGCTGGGGCTTCCTGCTGTCCCCAGATCCAGAGCTGAGAGACAGCTCTGTACACTCAGGCGGAGCAGGGATCGTGTGGCAGGGAGATGTGAGGCCACCACATCCACTGGAGGCATCGCTCTAATTCTTTTCCCTGAGTTTTCACAAGGGGCGGGGGGTCTGACCAGCTTTTGACCATCCAGAGCCTCAGGGGCACTGCCTTGAGCAACCACTGGCTGCCTCTTCTAGCCACTGCCTGGCAGCCTTGCTGCCATGGCCTGGCCAGCCCTACTACCCAAGGCACTTGTCTGCACTGAGGTGCCCACTGTGGCACCTCAGACCACATGAGCACTTCTGGGCCCTAAGACCCAGCTGGTCACCGTGGGTCTCACATTAGTGTGAGGGTCCAACAGCCCACTGCAAGAATTCTGCAGACCCTCAGAAGGGTTAACTCCAGTTCCCAAAGCCAGTCCTCAGGAACCCAACACCTCAGTTAGGCTCCAAGCAGCAAAGAAAAATCACAACAGGTATTTAAAACGGAGGGGGTTTAATGCAGGCAATTGGGTACAAGATCAAAAGGACTGCTGAGGAGCCGAATGGGATGAGGAGCTTGAGCAGGAAGCTGCTGCCCTTCAGGCTGGGGTGCCCTGGAAACTGTCCAGTGGAGGTGGGGCCATGGTGGAGGGACCAGGGCTGCATCCAGGGAAGGCATCCAAGCAGACGGTGGGTCCAGAGGAGGGGAGGAAGGGTGCCAGGCCTTCCTCAGCCTTTAGGCTAGTGTTTCCAGCGGTGAGGAAGCCTGTGCCTCCAGGGCTCTGGGGCCGAACAATCCAGCCTTTGTTTCCCCTGCACAGCCTAAGATGTTTCATCTGCCAACTCAGAGACTGGGAAGTCAGCCCTCAGCTCCCCAACCACACCAGTGACAGGAGGGCCTTGAGCCTGGGAAAGCCGCCTGGTGGGGCCCGATTTCCGTGTCCCTGCTCCCCTGCTCCCCTGCTCCCCTCCTAGTTCAGTCCCAGGTCAGCTCCCCTTCGCCAGCATCCAGGAGATGCGGCCCTGCTGGAGAGACCCTGCAACGACACAGAGAGGGGTCTTCGAAAGTCCTCCTCTCAGCAGCTGCCCAGAAAGCCTTCCGGGAGCTCCTGACCGGCTCACGGGCTCTTACTTCCATCTCCCCACACCGACGTCCCACCTCCTTCTCTCTAGTGGCCCCTCACCTCTCCTCCACTCCCTCTCAATGGAGTTACCCTGTCTCCTATTCCACAGAGAAATCTGACTTCCCACCTTCTAAGTTATAAATGGCCCAGGCCTGAGCTTTTCCCTAAAGGAGCGAGGGATGCAGGAGTCCTTCTCTCAGAGGACACCCTTTCTGCCTCAGGTGCCAAGGAGCCCTTCCCCACTGCTCCTGGCGCCCACCCATTACCTCCCTGCCACGCTTTCCCTTTCAATCCCCTCCTTCCCTCTTTCGTCCTTTATGGAGCAAGCTTACTGGAAGAGTTGAGAAAAGTTGCTGCCAGTCCTTCTCAGGCCCTGCAAGGGCTCCAGCCCGCATCTGTGAGGACCCCCAACATCCTCTTGGTTGTTAGCCCAAAGGACACTGCGGGACCTTATCTTTCTGGACTCACTGTGGCTTCTTTCTCTCATCCTCACCTTCCTTGGGACTCTCCCCCTGTCCCTCCTTCCTCTTTATTTCTCCTTCCTGCCATGCTTCCCCGGGGTCACCTCCTTGGCCTGTGGTCTCAACTCCCTTCTTTACATACCTCCCTCCCCACTCTGGTGGGCACCCTCTCTGCGGGGGCAACAGCTCCTCCTCTGTGGCTGCACCTCCCAGGGATGACTGCCACCTGTTGTGTCCAAACCAGGGTCCCCCCGAGAGCAGCGGTCCTTCTGGGCTCCAGGCTCGGTAACCCAGCGGCTTGTCAGATGCCTCCCTCCCTGTTGGTGTCCTACACTCCTCACATTTAGAACACCACAAACTGACCTCAGCTTCTTCCCCCACCCTGAACTGCCATCTCTCCTACCCCTGTGCCTGACACAGAGACCAGCTCTGCCAGCAAGAGCCAGACCTTGTCTCAGATGTGCAGGACCTTCTCCCTCGGCGAGGCCTGGCCTTCAGGTGTCCTCTGCTCTTCCGCTTCTTCCCTCTTACTTCAAGCCTTCATCAGTTCCTGCCTGGATCAACACCTCCCCGGCAGGAGTCTTGCCCCCATCTAAATCTATCACATGGTAGCCACATCAGTGTTTTAAATCAACAGATACAAACACATTATTCCAATAAAAAATTTTCAATGACTTCTTATACCCAGCAGGATAAAATCCAAGCACTTCTGCACCACCAAAAACTCACTTCCTGCTGCAGAGAGGGGACTAAGGTTGGGCAAGTGAAGTATTTGTCTCAGGCACAATGTCTGTCTCCCCACTCAACAATGAAATTCTTGAGGACATGTGGAATTCATCCTTCCGACCTTAGGCTCTGCACAGCGTTAGCAAACAGTTGGTGCTTAATAAATGCTGATTCCGTGAATAATGCCCACACGGCTTAGAGCTATTGGAGGAACTTCAGGATTAGCCATGGAGATCCTAGGAACTCTGACGGGTATTCCAGAGACTGTGGCAATCCCATATACCCTAGAGAACAAGGCAGCTGTTTCCAGGCCCTCCAGCCTAATGCCAGCCCATGGCCACTTTGCTGGGGCTGGGGCACCTTTCCCAGCCAGGTCCTGTTTTTCCTGAATCTCCACTGTCCTCCACCTGGGCCTCAACCTCTGTTCCTGTCCTGTCCTCCAGTTATCCTCCTGGATCTAGGGGTCTGCCCTGTGCAGAGGATTGAAAGGAAAGTAGATGAGGGTATGGACCTCAGCTTTGTAGATTCAGAAATCTGAACTTTCCAAAGATAATTTATACCTCAAACCCATTAGGATCACTCCTGTCAAAAAATGGGAAACAAGTGCTGGTGAGGATGGGGAGAAATTATCACCCTAGTGCACTGTTGGTGGGAATATAAAGTGGTGCAGCTGCTATGGAGGTTCCTTAAAAAATTAAAAATAGAACTACCATATGATCCAGCAAGCCCACTTCTGGGTATTTATCCAAAACAATTGAAAGCAGGGTCTCAAAGATATTTGCACATCCATGTTCAATAGCCACATTTGGCTGTTATTTATAATAGCTACAAGGTTCCAAATGTCCATCAATGGATAAATAAAATGTGAAACACACACACACACATACACACATACACAGAATATGATTCAGCCTTAAGAAAGAAATTCTGACACATGCCACAACACGTACGAACCTTGAAGATGTTCTGCTAAGTAAAGTAAGCAAGTCACAAGAAGACAACTTCTACATGATTCTATATGAGTTATCTAGAACAGTTAAAGTCACACAAACAGAAAGCAGAATGGTGATTGCCAGAGCCTGGGAAAGATGGGGAATTACTGTTCAATGGGTATAGAGTTTCAGTTTTACAAGATGAAAAAGTTCCGGAGATCAGTTGTACAACAAAATGAATATACTTAATACTATTGAATTGTACCCTTAAAAATGTTTAAGATGGTAAACTCTATATTATGTCTACTTTAACACAATTTTTAAAAAGATAATTTGTTTTTTTGAATAAGAAATACACTCAAGCTTTTCCCCTTATGATCTCGCTGTGTATCCTTGGTATGTTGCTGTAATAAATCTTTGCTGAGTACAACTCAAAAAAAAAAAAAAAGAAATACACTCAAGAACCAAAAACTAATAAAAGGATAGATAGTAAAAAGCCTCACACTCCTGTCTCCCATTTCCCTGGGCCCTGTTCCTCTACCTTACACAGGTAACTGCTTTTAAAAAAGTGTTAGAGAGGTGAAGGGGTAAAAGAGGCAGGTAAAGGCAGGGGAAACTAGTGAGAATGTTTGATATCTTGAGAATGGTTACATGAGTGTATACACATGCCAAAATTCACCTAGCTGTACACCAAGATTTGTGCATTTTATTGTATGTGCCTCAACAAAGGAAAAAATTAATAACTAAAAATATGTCAACCATAAGGGACAAAAACCATCTTCTCACCTCAATAGACACAGAAAAAGCATTTCACAAAACCTAGCACCCTTTCGTAACAAAAACAAAGAAATAGGAATATTCCTCAGTTTGATAAAGGGCATCTGCAAAGAACCCACAGCTGATGACATACTCAGTGGTGAGAGACTGAAAGCGTTTCCCCTAAGATCAGCAGTAAGTCAAAGATGCCTGCTCTCACCACTTCCATTCAACATTGTACAGGAGGTGCTATCCAGGGTAATTAAGGGGTATAGTCATCCATTTCAGAAAGGAAGAAAGAAAACTATCTCTCCTTGCAGATGGCATGATCTTATATATAGAAAATCCAACTGGATTCACAAAAAAACTATTAGCACTAATGAGAAGTTCACCAAGATGGCAGGATACTAGACCAATATGCAAAAATCAGTTATTTTCTATTCAATAGCAATGATCAATTAAAAATAAAATTAAGAAAATAGTTCTGTTTACACTAGCATCAAAAAGAATAAAACACTTAGGAATAATTTTAACAAAAGAAGTGTAAAACTGTACACTGGAAACTATAAAACATCATTAAAAGAAATTCTTTCATGGATTGGAAGCTTAATTTTTTTAAGATGGAGATACCTCCCAAATTGATCTACAGATTCAACACAGTCCCTACCAAAATTCCATCTGTCTGGTTTTGCAGATATTGAGAGGCTTATTCTAAAATTCATACAAAAATGCAAGAGACCCAGAATAGCCAAAACAATCTTGGAAAAGAACAAAGTTGGAGGACACACTTTTGAATTCAAAACTTACTACAAAGCTACAGTAATCAAGATTCTGTGGTACTGACACAAAGATAAATACAGAGATCAACTGAATAGATTTAAAGTCCAGAAATAAATCCATAAATTTGTGGTCAATTGACTCTGACAAGGTGCCAAGGGGGAAACAGTCTCTTCAACAAATGGTGCTGAGACAACTGGATAATCACATGCAAAATAATGAAATTGGACACCTATCTCATATCTCATACCACATACAAAAATTAACTTAGAATGGATCAGTGACATAAACCTAAGAGCTAAAACTATAAAACTCTTAGAAGAAAACATAGGTATAATCTTTCTTCCTGATCTTGGAGTACACAATGATTTCTCTGATATAACACCAAAACCACAGGCAACAAAAGAAAAAATAGATACACTGGACTTCAGCAAAATAAAAATTTTTGTGTTTTAAAGGACATTATCAAGAAAGTGAAAAGATAACCTGTACAATGGGTGAAAATATTTGCTAATCATATATCTGATAAGAGATTACTATCCAGAATACATAAAGAATTCCTACAACTCTACAACAAAAACAAAACACCCAATTAAAAAATGGACAAAAGATTTGAATAGACATTTCTCCAAAGAAGATATACAAATAGCAATAAGCACATAAAAAGATGATCAACATCATTAGTCACTAGGGAAATGTAAATCAAAACCACAATGAGATACATCTTCACACCCACTAGGATGGCTATAATCAAAAGTCAGATAATAACAAGTGTTAGTGAAGATGTAGAGAAATTGGAATCCTGTACACTGTTGCGGGGGATGTAAAATGGTGCAGCTGCTTTGGAAAGCAGTCTGGCAGTTCTCAAATGGCTAAACATAGAGTTATCATATAATCCATCAAATTCACTCCTAGATATGTAGCTAAGAAAATTAAAACAGATGGACATACAAAAACCTGTACATGAATGTTCATAGTCACATTATTTATAATAAATAAAAAGTGAAACAACCTAAATGTCTATTAACTAATGAATGGATAAACAAAATGTGATGTACTCATACAATGGAATATTATTCAGCAATGAAAAGAAATGAAGTACTTATCTATGTTACAGTATGGATGAACTTTGAAAATATTATGCTAAGTACAATAAAAGAAGCCAGATGCAAAATACCATACATTTTATGATTCCATTTACATAAAATATCCAAAATCAGCAAATCTTCAGAGACAGAAAGGAGATTAGTGGTTACCAAGGACTAGGGGAAGGGGGTTGGAGTGACTGCTAATGGGTATGGGGTCCCTTTTTGATGTCATGAAAATGTTCTAGAAATAGATAATGAACTTATCTATATGGGGATATCTTATTTACTTTGTGAGGTTGTAAAAACAAAGAGGTTCAAGCTCAGCAGGTTAGTAGCTGCCATCATAATTGGGGTGCTGTGGCATGTGTGACCTTGGATAGGATGCCCCCCTACCCCCCCGACTGTTTTCTGTTCCCACTCTTCCCAAGGTCCTCCTCTCCGAAGGGAGGCACAGTGGCAGGATGTGGCCAGCAGGTGGTAGCGTCGAAGCATGTCCAAGTTCTGGCGAAGTCTTGGAGCCTGTGCTCTGTGAAGAAGGCAGATGGGCATCTCTGGCCAGATGTGCTTCATCGGGAATCCCGACTCTCAGGTGGCAGCAAGGCCAGCTTCACAACAGATGTGCGACTCACACTTAGAAGGCCACTGGGATTCATTTAATGCTCTGCTGTCACTGTTTTGAAATCTTAAATGTTCAACAGGAGCCCTGCATTTTCTTTTTTAATTAAGGTATTATTGATATACACTCTTTTGAAGCTTTCACATGAAAAAACAATGTGGTTACTACATTCACCCATATTATCGTGTCCTCCCCTACCCCATTGCAGTCACTGCCCATCAGGGTGGTAAGATGCCACAGAGTCACTATTTGCCTTGTCTGTACTACACTGTCTTCGCCATGATCCCCCCCACACCATGTGTGACAATTATAATACCCCTCAATCCCATTCTCCCTCCCTCCCCACCCGTCCTCCCCCACCCCTCCCCTTTGGTAACCGCTAGTCCCTTCTTGGAGTTTGTGAGTCTGTTGCTGTTTTGTTCCTTCAGTTTTGCTTTATTTTCATATTCCATAAATGAGGAAAATCATTTGGTACTTGTCTTTCTCTGCCTGGCTTATTTGACTGAGCATAATACCCTCTAGCTCCATCCATATTGTTGCAAATGGTAGGATTTGTTTCTTTCTTATGGCTGAATAGTTGAATAGTATTCCATTGTATATATGTACCACCTCTTTATCCATTCATCTACTGATGGACACTTAGGTTGCTTCCATATCTTGGCTATTGTAACCAGTGCTGCAATAAACATAGTGCTGCACATATCTTTTTGAATCTAAGAAATTACATTCTTTGGGTAAATGCCTAGGAGTGGAATTCTCAGGTCGAATGGTATTTCTATTTTTAGTTTTTTGAAGAACCTCCATATTGCTTTCCACAATAGTTAAACTAGCTTACATTCCCACCAGCAGTGTAGCAGGGTTCCCCTTTCTCTGCATCCTTGCCAGCATTTGTTGTTCTTAGTCTTTTCGATGTTGGCCATCCTAACTGGTGTGAGGTGATATCTCATTGTGGTTTTAATTTGCATTTCCCCGATGATTAGTGATGTGGAGCATCTTTTCATGTGCCTGTTGGCCATCTGAATTTCTTCTTTGGAGAATTGTCTGTTCATATACTCCACCCATTTTTTAATTGGGTTATTTGCTTTTTGGTTGTTGAGGCGTGTGAGTTCTTCATATATTTTGGATGTTAACCCCTTGTCAGATATGTCATTTACAAATATATTCTCCCATACTGTAGGAAGCCTTTTTGTTTTGTTGATAGTGTTCTTTGCTGTACAGAAGCTTTTTAGTTTGATGTAGTCCCACGTGTTCATTTTTGCTTTTGTTTCCCTTGTTCAAGGAGATGCATTCAGAAAAAAGTTGCTCATGTTTACATTCAAGAGATTTTTCCCTATGTTGTCTTCTAAGAGTTTTATGGTTTCATGACTTACATGCAGGTCTTTGATCCATTTTGAGTTTACTTTTGTGTATGGGGTTAGACAATAATCCAGTTTCATTCTCTTGCATGTAGCTGTCCAGTTTTGCCAACACCAGTTATTGAAGAGGCTGTCATTTCCCCATTGCATGTCCATGGCTCCTTTATCATATATTAATTGACCATATATGCTTAGGTTTATATCTGGGCTCTCTATTCTGTTCCATGGATCGATAGGTCTGTTCTTGTGCCAGTACCAAAGTGTCTTGATTGCTGTGCCTTTGTAGTAGAACTTGAAGTCGGGGAGCATAAACGCTCCAGCTTTATTCTTCCTTCTTAGGATTGCTTTGACTATTCAGGGTCTTTTGTGGTTCCATATGAATTTTAGAACTATTTTCTCTAGTTCATTGAAGAATGCTGTTGGTATTTTGATAACTATTGCACTGAATCTGTAGATTGCTTTAGGCAGGTTGGCCATTTTAACAATATTAATTCTTCCTATCCATGAGCATGGGATGTGTTTCCATTTATTGATACCTTTTTTAATTTCTCTCACGAGTATCTTGTAGTTTTCAGAATATAGATCTTTCAATTCCTTTGTTAGGTTATTCCTATTTTATTCTTTTTGATGCAATTGCGAATGGAACTGTTTTCCTGATTTCTCTCTCTGCTAGTTCATCGTTAGTATAGGAATGCAACAGATTTCTGTGTATTAATTCTGTATCCTGCAACTTTGCTGAATTCAGATATTAGATCTAGTATTTCTAGAGTGGATTCTTTTTGGTTTTTTATGTACATTATCATGTCATCTGCAAACAGGGACAGTTTGACTTCTTCCTTACCAATCTGGATGCCTTTTATTTCTTTGTATTGTCTGATTGCTGTGACGAGGACCTCCAGAACTATGTTGAATAAAAGCAGGGAGTGGGCATCCTTGTCTTACTCCCAATCTTAAAGGAAAGGCTTTCGGCTTCTCATTAAGTATGTTAAGTATGATGTTGGCTGTGAGTTTGTCATATATGGCCTTTATTATGTTGAGGTACTTACTCTCTATACCCATTTTGTTGAGAGTTTTTATCATGTATGGGTGTTGAATTTTGTCAAGTGCTTTTTCAGCATCTATGGAGATGATCATGTGGTTTTTGTCCTTCTTTTTGTTGATGTGGTGGATGATGTTGATGGATTTTTTAATGTGGCACCATTCTTGCATCGCTGGGATAAATCCTACTTGATCATGATGGGTGATCTTTTTGATGTATTTTGAATTCGATTTGCTAATATTTTGTTGAATATTTTTGCATCTATGTTCTTCAGGGATATTGGTCTGTAATTTTCTTTTTTTGTGGGGTCTTTGCCTGGTTTTGGTATTAGGGTGATGCTGGCCTCATAGAATGAGTTTGGAAGTATTCCTTCCTCTTCTACTTTTTGGAAAACTTTAAGGAAAATGGGTATTAGGTGTTCACTAATTGTTTGATAAAATTCAGCGGTGAAGCCATCTGGTCTAGAGTTTTTGTCCTTAGGTAGTTTTAGATTACCAATTCAATTTCATTCCTAGTAATTAGTCTTTTCAGATTTTCTGTTTCTTTCTGGGTCAGCCTTGGAAGGTTGTATTTTTCTAGAAAGTTGTCCATTTCTCTAGGTTATACAGTTTGTTAGCATATAATTTTTCATAGTACACTCTCATAATTCTTTGTATTTCTGTGGTGTCCATAGTGATTTTTCCTTTCTCATTTTCATTCTGTTTATGAGTATAGACTCTTTTTTTCTTGATAAGTCTGGCTAGGGGTTTATCTATTTTGTTTATTTTCTCAAAGAATCAGTTCATGCCTTCATTGATTCTTTCTATTGTTTTATTCTTCTTGATTTTATTTATTTATGCTCTAATCTTTATTATGTCCCTCCTTCTACTGACTCTGGGACTCATTTGTTCTTCTTTTTCTAGCTTCATTAATTGTTAGTTTATACTGTTCATATGGGATTGTTCTTCTTTCCTGAGATAGGCCTGTATTGCAATACACCTCCTTCTTAGCACAGCCTTTGCTGCATCCCACAGATTTTGCAGGGTTGAATTATTGTTGTCATTTGTCTCCATATATTGCCTGATCTCTGTTTTTATTTGGTCGTTGATCCATTGGTTATTTAGGAGCATGTTGTGAAGCCTCCATGTGTTTATGAACTTTTTCATTTCCTTTGCATAATTTATTTCTAGTTTCATATCTTTGTGGTCTGAGAAGCTGGTTGGTACAATTTCAATCTTTTTGAATTTACTGAGGATCTTTTTGTGGCCTAGAATATGATCTATTCTTGAAAATGTTTCATGTGAACTTGAGTAGAATGTGTATCCTGCTGCTTTTGGGTGGAGAGTTCTATAGATGTCTGTTAGGTCCATCTGTTCTAATGTGTTGTTCAGTGCCTCTGTCTCTTTACTTATTTTCTGTCTGGTTGATCTGTCCTTTGGAGTGAGTGGAGTGTTGAAGTCTCCTAGAATGAATGCATTGTTTTCTATTTCCCCTTTTAATTCGGTTAATATTTGTTTCACATATGTCAGTGCTCCTGTGTTGGGTACATATATATATTTATAATGGTTATATCCTCTTTTTGGACTGACCCCTTTGTCATTATGTAATGTCCTTCTTTGTCTCTTGTGACTTTCTTTGTTTTGAATTCTATTTTGTCTGATACAAGTACTGTAATTCCTCCTTTTTTCTCCCTATTAGTTGCATGAAATATCCTTTTCCATCCCTTCACTTTTAGTCTGTGTATGTCTTTGGGTTTGAAGTGAGTCTCTTGTAAGCAGCATATAGTTGGGTCTTGTTTTTACATCCATTCAGTGACTCTGTGTCTTTTGATTGGTGCATTCAGACCATTTACATTTAGGGTAATTATTGATAGGTATGTACTTATTGCCATTGCAAGCTTTAGATTCGTGGTTACCAAAGGTTCAAGGGTAACTTCCTTACTATTTAAGAGTCTAATTTAACTCACTTAGTATGCTATTATAAACACAACCTAAAGGTTCTTTTTTTTCCCTCTTTTTTCTTCCTCCTCCATTCCTTATATATTAGGTATCATATTTTTTACTCTTTGTCTATCCCTTGACTGACTTTGGGAATAGTTGATTTAATTTTACATTTGCTTAATAATTAATTGTTCTACTTTCTTTACTGTGGTTTTTTTACCTCTGGTGACAGCTATTTAACCTTAGGAACACTTCCATCTATATCAGTCCCTCCAAAATACACTCTAGAGACAGTTTGTGGGAGATAAATTCTTTTAACTTTGCTTATCTGCAAATTGTTTAATCCCTCCTTCAAATTTAAATGATAATTTTGCCAGATAGAGTAATCTTGCTTTGAGGCCCTTCTGCTTCATTGCATTAAATATATCATGCCACTCCCTTCTGGCCTGTAAGGTTTCTGCTGAGAAGTCTGATGATAGCCTGATGGGTTTTCCTTTGTATGTGATCTTTTTTCTCTCTCTGGATTTTAATAATTTGTCCTTATCCTTTATCTTTGGCATTTTAGTTACTATATGTCTTGGTGTCATCTTCCTTGGGTCCCCTTGTATTGGGAGATCTGTGCACCTCCATGGCCTGAGAGACTATCTCCTTCCCAAGACTGGGGAAGTTTTCAGCAATTACCTCCTCAAAGATACTTTCTATCCCTTTTTCTCTCTCATCTTCTTCTGGTACCCCTATAATGCGAATATTGTTTCATTCAGATTGGTCACACAGTTCTTCAGTATTCTTTCATTCCTAGAGATCCTTTTTTCTCTCTCTGCCTCAGCTCCTTTGTATTCCTCTTCTCTAATTTCTATTTCATTTATCATCTCCTCCACTGTATCTAACCTGCTTTTAAAACCCTCCATTGTGTTCCTCAACAATTGGATCTCCATCCTAAATTCACTCCTATGTTCTTGAAAATTTTTCTGTACCTCCAGGAGCATGTTTACGATTTTTATTTTGAAATACCTTTCAGGAAGATTGATTAGTTCCATCTCACTTGATCCTTTTTCTGGTGTTGGTGAGATTTTGCTTTCAACTAGGTTCCTCTGACATTTCATATTTGTATGTGGCTCCCTCTATTGCCCAGAAGCTCTACTCTCTGGAGCTGCTCAGCCCTGGAGCAATGTCGGGGGTTGCAGGGGAGTGGTGCTGATGCCTAGGGGGAGGAAAGAGCTGTATCCTGCTTTCCAGCTGCTATGCCTGTCTCCATCACCAGAACCAGTGGGCCAAACACACAGGTGTAAGCCTCTATGCTTTGTGTTTGTAGTTGCTGTAGGTGGGGCTTCCCTCTGGCTGACCTGATGCCAGGGCAGGGTTTGTCGGTTTGCAAGCCAGGAGCCCTGCATTTTCATTTTGCTCTAGGCCCCAGAATTATGGTGATAGGCGGAGGATCCATATGACCTGGAGGATCCCCATCCTATTTTCCTGAAATGTGCCGGGTCCTTCCCTTTGCTGTGCGTTTGCTCAGCTTTCCTGGGGTTCCTGGCCATGCTTGACTCCTGTAGCTCACTGTCTGAGGCAACGCCTGGAAAGAATGAGGACCCCACATGGGGAGAACAAGGACCCCACGTGGGGAGCACAGGGATCCTACACAGGGAGGTGAGGTCCCTATACGAGGGGAAAAAACCTGCTCTGGTCAAAGTCATCAGTGGCCTCCTGGTAATTACATCCAATGGAAACCTTGTAGATTCACCTTACTTGACTCCAGCAGTATTTGATACTTGACCTCTCTGTTCCAGTTTCAGGTCTCGGCTCAGAGACCCTCATTCTACTCTGGACTCTCTCCTCACTGCCACACAGCCATCAGCATCCCCTGATTTCCCTCCCATTTTTAAAAAGTCACTTTCTGAGGTGTAATTTACATATATAGTAAAACTCACCCTTTTTAAGTGTACATTTCAATGAGTTTTAGTAAACATAGTCATGCTATAATCTGGATAGAATATCCCACCCAAGTGTCCCTTGCACTTTCCCTCCCTCAATCCCAGCTCCCCACACACTGATGCCCTGTCTCTACATTCTCACCTTTTCCAGAATGTCATACAAATGGAGTCATACAGCAGGTAGCCTTTTGGGTCTTTGACTTAAAATCATACCATAACCATTTGGAACCTCGTTTTTGGCATTCCATGCCAGCCATAGTTCAAAGCACCACTCTCTGTGATGGCACCGCCCCTTACCACTGCCCTCCAAAAACCTCAGTCTGGAACTCAATCAGCCCCTCAGGTTCCCTCAAACCTTTATTCTCTCCCTTGGCCACCAAGGTGAAAATCTGAGAGGCATCCCTGACCCTTTATCTGCTTTCCCTCCACACCCAGAAGTCACCCTCCCCAGCCAGGCCCCAGCCCCTCTGCCACCATCTTAGTTCCGGCCCACCCTACACCACTGAGGAGTCTTCCTGTCCTTGTCTTCTCACCCTGGCACCCCCCCTGCCCAGGCCATCCTCTACCAGCTCACTAGGGCAGCAAGTGCAGGCCTTGGCCTGACATCTGATCTCCTGCCTAACGTCTCTCCACATCCCTTCCTAAGGGTCTTGCACACGGCAGATGACCACCCTCCGCTTCCCTCGGACATCCCACCCTGTCTCTCGTGCGCAAGAGGCAAGAACCTACTCAACAACTTCACAAACACTGACAGAGGAAAGTGCTGACAGGGAACTGTTGGTGAGCAAGCAACAGCGCAATATGAGACCTCAAAATGTTTACTCAAGATCTCCAAGAAACTGCTAGGTGAAAATGATGCTGGGGTTCTTGTTTGCGGAGTTGAAGAATGAACTTAGCAAACACTTAAAGGTAGGAGAGCTAGGGAGAGGCGTTTATTGATAGATAAAGTGAGAGGACAGAGCTCCTGGCTTGCATCAGGAGGGGATAAGAGAGCCCATAGTGGCGCATTGTCTAGGGGTTCTACAGGCAGTTGAGGATTTGGGGGAACTAGATAAAGGCTTAGGGGTGTGAACTTGTTAAGTGGTCCCTAAATATTTAGAATTAACTTAACAAAAGCAACTTACTGCTCTGATGATTTCTCCCTGAGATACCAGCTCTTGGTCTGGGAACATATCAAACAAGGCCACCTTCCCAGCCCCCAAGGTGGGCTGAGGTATTGTTTGCTAAAGAGTAAGTTAGGAATCTTACTTCTTAACTTCCTGGGTGTTAAAATGCAATCTTATCTTTAAGGTGGAATCCTTTCTGCCTTTTACTATGAGGTTTACAGCTGGGTCTGCATGCTAAATCAGTTGCCCAGTTTGCAAATCGCCTCATCAGGTCTGAAGGAGGAAAGACAGCACATAGGCCTAGGCCTTTTAGCATGCTAAAGTGAATCTTACAATTACAAATGATCAGCATAATAAAAACATGTGATCTGATCTAGCTGAAGAATGACTCTAGAGCTTAATGTTTAACACAGAGTTTTGGTAGGGGGGTTCCTTGCATGTAGTTACATTGCTCTGACTGTCAATATCCTGCCTTGCTTTTTCCAGAAGCCCTCACCCTATTCTGTCTAAGCCCATGATCCCTGTCTCAAAAACAGCAAAGTGCAAAAGTGATCTAGGCTACCTTTCACGTAATGAAGGGGAACAAGGAAACAGGTGCAAAAAGAAACCACAGCGAGGCTGAGCCAGAAGCTAGTGAGATCAGTTGGCAGTAGGGCCGGTGGGGCGCACGGGCGGGAGGCCCAGGGGAAGGGACACTCCTCTGAGTGCATCTGTACAGTTCTGACTTTTAGAATCATTACTATGTTCCATATAGTTAAAAAAACGTTCTAGTGAACAAGGAATTAGGTAAGAGGGAAGTGGGAACAATCCAAAGTGGAATATAAACCAGAACAAATGAAACCAACATACTACAAATGAGACATACCAGCACACGGATACCAGAGGGCACTCATCTGAGTAACTTGAAAGAGGATTTTGTCTACATACTCTAAGATTTAAGGGAAAAAATGCACAATATTGCACTTGAAGCAGTAGGTTTATTTTCCACAGAGGTGTGAGTTTGAAATTCAGAACCTACTTATGTGTATTCTAGCACTAAGCAAGTTAAGTAAATATATTGTGACTAATGAGAGCCAGATTTCTGTCAGAAAAATGAGTTAAAAATAAGGAAAGAGGGTAGGCTAGAATAAACACTGTGGTGCTGGATTGGAACTGGAGGCATCAGTGTGAGCTACGGTTTTCAAAACAGATGTAGATACAGAAATAACTTGGGATACGCTCCCCACAGATAGAGCCTGAGCACCCCAGTGCCCAGTACTGCTGAGCTCTCCCCTCCTGGCCACCGGATCTCACTGTCTTAATGCCATTCTTCAGTCAAAGGAGCCAAGACTCCTTGGAGAAATGCCTATTTCCAGGGCTGTGGCTGGGAAAGTACAAGATGAGTCTCCAACATCTTGTGGTGCCAGAAGGTGAAAAAGGACTCAAGTAATAATAGGGACATATGGGGACATGTTAATGGACACAGAAAACAACTTGATGGGCTCCTGTGCCAAACTGGGGATAATCTGACAGACAAAATAAATAATATAGCAATGGATTATAACCCATAGAAAAGAACCTATAGAATGAAATAAGAACCTGTGAGTATGAAGCAATATACTGTGGGTAAAAATGTAATATTTCCAGAATATCTCACCTGGCTTTAGTACATCTGCATATCAACAGGAGCTCAGGGGTGGAGAGAAGTATGGCCTCAGTGCATTTGCATCATTCCTCAGGCGTGGAGAGAAGTTCATCTCCATATCAATGGGTAATTACCTTGGCAATGGAGGGCTTATCTGTACCTGAGAGGGGAGGGGAGGGCCGGTTTCGCCTCTGCTCGAGGAGGAAAGAGAGGAACGGCCCCAGACTGCAGTTTGTAAGCAATAAATGGATTTTAAACCTTATTTATCCCTTTGACTGATTTCAGTATTTAGAGGTATTTTGCCCCAGGATTTCCTTTCCCTGGTCTTACATATACATACTTGAATGAGTGAAGAAATAAATAAATGAGGGTGAAGGGAAATGTTCCCTCATAGTAGAATTTCAACCAATAAATGTAGAATGAGGAAAATTGAAAACCACCACTTGGCAAATATCCCAGTAATTGTTTCAGGCAAAAAATCTGCAATAAATGCTAAAATTAGTGGGGAAAATGGGATAAAAACAGGATATTTAGAAAGTCTCAAAGTTCTTTTCTGTAAGATACTTAAAAGCAAGTAATTTTATACTGAAAAAACGTGATAGATGTGATCTTAACCAAATGATCAAAGTCAGCATCACCAGGAATGGGGCAAACAGACATCATGTGCCTCCAGGTATGATGCACTGAGAAGGATACAACATTCTGGATACAAACAGTTAGGTGGGATGCTGACCAGGAACACCCACTGCCTACTGTGGCATGAGTGAGAAGTAAACGTTTATTCTACTGGACTACGAAGAATTCAGGGTCCATCTATTACAGGAGCTAATCTAATACACTGGTTAAAGAGATTCCTGCACATCCATACAACACTAAAACTGTAAAAACAAAGCTGCCTTTGCTATTGATATGGGATGATCCTTAAGATGCTTTAAATGAAAAAAGCAAGGTACAGGGGAATGTATAAACAATAGGTGGGAAAAGAATGTAAACATCACTCCTGTCCATGCACACAGAACACAAGAACCAATAATACCGGTTACTTCCATACAAAGGAGCTGGGTGTGTAGGGATTCAATATGTACCTGGTTGAATTTTGAACTAGTGAATGTCCTCATTTTAAAACGTTGTTTTAATTATGTATTAAAAGGTATATACCAGAGACAGGGGCATGTTTAAATACTTACTGGTGGAAGGAACGGGCACAAATAAAAATCCCCAAAGTCCTGGAAGACAGAGGTCAGAGGCAAGCCCTGAAGAGGCAGGAGAGAGATGGAGCACAGGGGCAGGAACCTGCCCGGGGCAGGGGCAAGGGGCCTTAGGACAGGAAGGGTGGAGGCTGATCCAGACCCAGGCATGTGTCAGTGGGAAGGGAAGGGTGGGCGTCTTCTCAAATGGCTATTATTTCTGAGGTGAAGTTACCAAGTGAGAATGCGCAGAGTGGCTGATCTGACCTGGCCTGTGGGAAGAACGGGGGATCATGTGCATAAGGCTACGTGGGAAATGGAAGGCTTTCAGGGAGCACCCGAGGGGCCCATCAGCCAAGACCAGAGCCATGGATTTAGAATCCGGCCCCATCCTAAAGCCACCCAACACTCCACTTTGCTCTCCTGTGGCTCTTCCAGCTGGGCCTCTTCACACTCAGCAGGGTCCCAGGACCTCTGCAGGGAGGCTGTCCTGACGGTCAGCAGATCCCAGCTGTCTCTCCTTCCCGGGACAGCAGGGATTTTCTCTGGCCTTCTCAGAGCCCAGCAGAACACAAGAGGGATCTCACACCCGGAAATCAACCCTATGGCTCCTGTGATACCAAAGCAGTCACCCAGGAGATGTTAGGATTTACTGTTAATTGGGGGGTAGGGGTGAGGGGAGCGGAATACCAATGGGCCATATATAACGCACTCAACCACATAAAATAATGCATAGAAAATAGACAGAAAGAAAACATGCCCAGATATTTATAGGGTTTACCTCTGGTTGTTGAGATTATAGGTTTTCCCTCTATTGCTTTATAGTTTCCAAATGGTCTACAATGAGTATAAATCACTTTCAAAATTAGACTAATTTTTTAAGACACAGTTTCTGCAAGAGTGAGCAGTCCTGTCCCAGTTTTACAATGGAAAAACATCTTTTGGGTCACCAATCTCTTTAAGACTCTGATGGCAGTTTGGGCCTTCTTCCTGGAAAAATGCTCTTCCACATATTGACACCCCATCCTGCATCCCCTTGGGGTGGCCCAGATGCCAGGGAGATGCCCACCCCTGCCTGGAAGAGGCAGAATTGCTCAGGGGCCAGCCACAGCTCTCTGTACACTGACCAACAATGCTGAAATTTAGCAAGAAATGTGTAAATTCAAAATGGAAGCATCAAAAAAGAAGCCCAGAGGCAGTACTGACTATATGCCACCTCAGCTCTGCCCAGATCCCAGTGGCAGGTCTGACATCCTTGGGGACACGGCTGCACTAAGCATCCAAACATTTCATTTCTGCAGCTGATTCCCTCGTTCACAAGTGCCTTGAGGAAACATGTGGCTGCTTTCAGGGCAGAGGTTTCTAACTCTGAGGGCCAGAGAGGCCAAGTATAGGAAAAATAAACTGCCAGGGTATAACCAAACTTTGTATGTTACAGAGTATAAACATTTGATGCCAGAAATTGTACATTAAATTTAACATTGAAAAAATATAATTTGGAAATAGAAATAATCATTCAAAGTTTCTGAATTTATTACTCCTCAGATCTGAAATCCAAAATCTGACATTCCTTTCTTATGCCCCAAGGTGTCAGTCAACGTCAAGTTGTGAATCTTGTGTGGCAACATGCAGGAGAGAACTCATCTTTGAATCCTTAACTGGGAGCAGATTTACTTTTATTCAGTTTCATAACATTAAATAGCTGTTCACAAACATAGGTGCTTCCAAACATGGACAGAATCTTTGCACAATGGCTCTTATACTGAGGGTGACCATTCCCAAGATATTTGTAAAATTCTGGGATTCCAACATGATCATATTTTGTTTTCAGTAAAGTGTTGCACCGCAACTTGATCATTTCCATTTGTAGCTGTCCATTCACATTATTAACTGAGAAAGGTGAAATGAAAAATATTCGTTCATTTTCATAAAGTTTTAAATTAGAGAACCTTATTTGGAATTCCATCTTCTACTCTTTAATTTTTGGAATACAGTTCAGGCCATCACTTTCATTTTCAGAAACTACTTTCAATGTAGGAAAGTGGGCCACATTGTTCCTTGCTGAATGAGTTTCCCAAAGACACAATTTCTCCAGGAATGAGCAAACTGAATCATACATTTGTGTAACCACTTGTAAACGCCCTTGCAAAGAAATTTCCAACATGTTTAGGTAAGCCATCTCGTCAGCTAAAAAGGCTAAATACGTCTTTGACCCAATCTATGCTAGTTAAGCTGAGGCACAGGTTTTCCTTTAGAAGACATGAAAAAGTCAATTTTTTCCAACAGTTCAACTGTGCACCCAACTTACTGAACAGAGCACTGAACTTCCTGTGGTTCGAGCCATGGGGATGTACCCAGGGTATGCTGTTACTAAGTCCATGACTAAAATGGCAGTGTGGGCCTTTTTTTTTTTTTTTTTTATCATTTTAGCACAAATTGATTCTGGAGAATGGTGCTGTGCACAGACTTAAATTCTACATCTTTGCAAAGCCCTGACACTTTAAATTTAAGGTGTATAACAAGTGTTTAACACCATTCATCGCAGAATTACTGTCTGTGCTGATGCTAATTTTAACCAGTCTACATTAAATTTTTTAAGACTTTTTTCAACATATTTAAATCAATCATCTCCTGAGGTTGTGCCAGTCTTGGGTACCATGTCCAAGGTTCTTCAGTTACATCAAAAGTTTCATCAGCATCACAAATAAATACAGTCAACTGGGGAGCATCATTTTTATCAGCACTTTCAAGAGCTGCAGTAGAGAAAGCCACAAATGATTTAGCTTTTTCTTGCAACTTGTCCTGTAAGTCCTCAGTCATGTTGTCCACATGTTGTGCAACATATTACCAGTCATATACTGGCAAATGCTTGTCTCTGTTCAGGGCACATGATTTCTGCAGCACTCAACAGACATTATTTTATAAACTCACCATCTGTAAAAGGTTTTGATTCACTGGGGAATTTTCTCATTTAATACATAACTACATTTCATAGAAACATCACTGTTTTATTCCCATTCAAAAGCAAATCATGTTGAAGTTTCAGTCCTTTTTTCAGTTTGTTAAGTCTTTTATCATGCATCTTTTCTGTATATCCATCATGGTTCTTACTATGGTTTGTTTCCTAATGGTGTCTTAGATTATATTCCTTTGACACAGACAGACTTTGTTTGCATCTCAAACAGGTAGGAACATTCTTTACCTCCAAAAAGAAATAAGCTCGCTCTCATTTTTCTTGAAATAAGTGGCTTTCTTGCTCTCACTTTCATTTTCCCACTTTGAAAGAGACAAATGCATAAGAAATATCAAAATGTCATGTTTACTAATAGGAAAAAATACTACTTTGTAAGAAAAAAGTTTTAAGTCTATTTTTTCAAAATCTAAGTGTAATATTCACTCCTTCAGAGTTGGGGAGAACTCTGAGAATGGTAGGGCTTGCAGCAAACCAAGCAAATGCCACAGCTAAGAGGAAGCAGCTGCTTCCCCAGGTGGCTGCCAACACATAGGAAAGCAGCCCAGAGCGGTCAGGTTTTCTGATGTCACAAAAGAAGCTGGAAATCCAGATTTTAGTGTGAAATTTCTTATTTTTAAAAATATTAATAATAAACTCAATTTTCTTTCTGTAAATACTGTATAAGCCACCAGGTCTACTCATCAGATTAGGCAGATTAGGACACTGGTTTGGGGTCTTTGGTTTAAACCTGACAAAAATTCTACTTGAAGGTTCCTCAAAAAGCTCAAAATAGAAATACCGTTTGACCCAGGAATTCCACTTCTAGGAATTTACCCTAAGAATAGAGCAGCCCAGTTTGAAAAAGACAGATGCACCCCTATGTTTATCACAGCACTATTTACAACAGCCAAGAAATGGAAGCAACCTAAGTGTCCATCAGTAGATGAATGGATAAAGAAGATGTGGTACATATACACAATGGAATATTATTCAGCCATAAGAGGAAAACAAATCCTACCATTTGCAACAACATGGATGGAGCTAGAGGGTATTATGCTCAGTGAAATAAGCCAAGCGGAGAAAGACAAGTACCAAATGATTTCACTCATCTGTGGAGTATAAGAACAAAGAAAAGGTACCAAAGGGAAAGGGACTGGGGAGGATGGGTGGGTAGGGAGGGATAAGGGAGGGGGAGAAAAAGGGGGGTATTAAGATTAGCATGCATGGGGGGGTGGGAAAAAGGGGAGGGCTGTACAACACAGAGAAGACAAGTAGTGATTCTACAACATTTTGCTACGCTGATGGACAGTGACTGTAAAGGGGTATATAGGGGGGACCTGGTATAGGGGAGAGCCTAGTAAACAAAATATTTGTCATGTAAGTGTAGATTAATGATTAAAAAAAAAAAAAAGCAGTTCCTGTGTGGTGACCTCCAATGAGTTCTGCACAATGATATAAAGGGCATATAAAAGTGTAGGCATAGGGTCTGTTCATTTATACAAAGGATCAAAGCCTAATTTGGCTACCCCGAAAATGAACTAAGATACGATATGAAGAACTTCCAGCATCAGCACTCTCAGGAAGACTCATGCCAGAAGATGATCATCAAAAAACCCCAACAAAGATCCACGCGCTGCTACAGGTGTAGATGCACTCATCCCACCAGTTCCTGGACTTGCCATGGGAATGAAGAAGGAGACATCTAAGCTGGCCTGTGCATACAGCAAAACAACAAATTTGACAGGATCTAAACTGTTGGAACTCAACCAAGAATTAGGAGAAGTGCAAATTGTAGTGCTCCAAAATCTTACAACTACAGACTATTTACTGTTAAAAGAACATATGGGATGTGAACAGTCCCCAGGAATGGGTTGTTTTAATTTGTCTGATTTCTCTCAGACTGTTCAAGTTCAGTTGGACAATATCCACCATATCATAGATAAGTTTTCACAAATGCCTAAGGTGCCTAACTGGTTTTCTTGGTTTCACTGGAGATGGCTGGTAATTACAGGTATGCTCTGGTTACATAACTGTACTCCTATTATGTTAATGTGTGTGTACAATTTAATTAGTAGTTTAAAACCTATACATGCTGAAGTTACTCTACAAGAAGATATGTCAAAGAAATAATCAGTCTTCCCAGGTTTTCTTCCACCTGCTACTTCTATAGCTTTTCTTCTTCCTTCCTAATTATAACCCTTAAGTAGAATTCGTGTCTCATATCGAATTTACCGAGTATCATAATTCTTCCAAGTGGTAAAGACACCTCAAGACAAATGCTGGGCATAGAAGCCACAGGGCATAAAATATGCAAAGAAGTAAAAAGCTAACCTTTTCAAACAATAAGGCTTCTCTCTCACTTACCAACTTAACATTTCCCTGTATGGCCCCGGAAGATGACTGGTTAGCCAGAGACAGGTAAGATTCCTCAAGGGAGGAACAACCTAAGACAGGCACAGTCGCAGGGGGGCCATCAGGTGAGAAAATGGGGATCAACAGAGGTGAGGCTTAGAACCTCCCCGACCCTGTTCTGAGAGAAATCTTCTGCATCCGTGGATGTTTTGTTGCCCTTGTCTAGCTCGAATTAGCACATAGTCTACAGGCACACACCTGATCATCTACATTTGCTCTCTTACAACACTAAACTATGTTTTCTACCTTTATCTTGTATCTACCTACCACTTCAGCATTTTATTAAAAATAATAATAATAAAAAGAGAAATGTGGTATCCACATATAAATCAAGTATAAAAATCAAATGAATATTCAAATTTGAACTGTTTATAGTTCATAATACATGATCAAAACCAAAAGCCTCTGTGATGACTGCCCTTGTAATGTTCACCATGTAACTTATTCACTATGTAAGAATTTGTTTTCCATGTAAGAAATTGTTCGTTATGCTTCAGAAGATTGGAGACTGACGAACATTAGGCTTGGGGTGGATTAATGATTGTGCATTGAGCATTGACCCCCCTATACAGAATTTTATTGTGGTTAACAACCATTTGATCAATAAATATGAGAGATGCCCTCACAAAAAAAAAAAAGTACACACTTCCAATTGTAAAATAAATAAGTAACCAGGATGTAATGTATAGCATAAGGAATATAGTCAAAATATTGTAACAACTTGGTATGGTGATAGCTGGTACCTAGAATTATCATGTATATAAATGTTAAATCACTGTGTTGTACACCTGAAACTAATGTAATACTGTGTGTCAACTATCCTTCAATAAAAAAAAAAAAAAAAAGAACAAAGAAAAAACTGAAGGAACAAAACAGCAGCAGAATCACAGAACCCATGAATGGACTAACAATTACCAAAGGGAAAGGGACTGGGGAGGATGGGTGGGAAGGGAGGGGTAAGGAGTAGGGGAAGAAAGGGAGCCTTACAATTAGCATGTATAATGTGGGGGTGGGGCATGGGGAGGGCTGTGCAACACAGAGAAGACAAGTAGTGACTCTACAGCATCTTACTACGCTGATGGACAGTGACTGTAATGGGGTTTGTGGGTGGGATTTGGTGATGGGAAGAGTCTAGTAAACATAATGTTCCTCATGTAATTGTAGATTAATGATACCAAAAAACAAAAAAAATCTACTTGAAGAGAATTAAATGACGAGAATGAAATACATACTTCTGAAACCACAGTTTAAAAGCTTGTTCAAACAGAATCCTAGAAGGTACCCAAAAAGGAATCTAAACTGATGTATCTCAAGGGCCATGTCTTTTGCAACATCAAGGTCACAGTTAACTAGGATAATACTCATCAGCTTGATCTGATTATGAGGATGACTTACACGTTTCTGATACAGGGAGAAATTGTACTTCAAAGTGCCAAGTACCCCTAAGCTAGGGAACTAGCCCCTCTCTAGGGAACCCTGACAAGTCTCACTTTCCAGAGCTCCAGCATCCCTTACCTCTCTAGGTGCTGTTCTTCCTGTCCAGTTAAGTCCTTTGCCCATTTTTTAATTGGGTTTTCTTTCTATTATTGAGTTATAAGAGTTCTTTATATATTCTGAATACAAGTCTTTTATCAGATACATGATTTGCAGTATTTTCTCCAGTCTGTAGAATTTCTTTTGACTTTTAGATGTGTCCTTTTTAGTACAAATATTTTCAGGTTTGATAAAATCCAACTTCTACATCTTCTCTTTTGTGGCTTGTGCAATACCCGAACCCAAGATCACAAAGATTTACTCCTGTGTGTCCTTTGTAGTTTTCTATTTTAGTTCTTTCATTTAAGTCTTTGATCCGCTTTGAGTTAATTTTTGTGTATAGTGTGTCCTCCAATATACTTTATCATGCATATTAGAGATTATTTCCCATCACTGCACAAAATACTGTTTCATTTCATTTTACAACTGCATAAAAAAAAATCTTCTGCATGTACCAGAAAATTTTAACCAGTTTCCTACTGATAGATATTCAGGTCAACTGATAGATATTCAGGTCAATTCTAATTTTGCATTGAACAACTCTGTAATATTATTTCACCCATGACTGACTTTTAACTGTAGGACTGATTCTTAGGAGTGGAACTGCAGGATAAAATGATATGTGCAACTGTAACTGATAGATGCTGTTAAGTAATTAATCTCTGTACAAACTTCACTGATTGCACTTCTGTCAACAAAAGTATAAGCATTTCTCTATGACACCACTACAGTTTTCTATAAGTTTTAGGCTGTCCACTTATGATGTCCCCTTCATCTTTTCATGCCTGCTGGTAGAAAGGCTGGATAATACTGTTTCCTTCTCTAAAATCAGGCATAAGTTATTTGGGGGAGTGTAATGAAATTCTGTTATTATGTTTGAATCCAGTGGACACATTCACTTTCAGCACAAGATACAAAATGTACCTTTTACTCATCCTGTCCTTGCTCATCAACCTGATTTGAAAAGCATCCTCAAAGACTTCTTTAATTCATGCTGAGTGACTTTGTCAGGCAGGCTCTTGAAAAGAGTGTTCTGGCATTTCTATCTACATAATCCACAAGAGAATATTTTTAGTCTGAGTGTTGATCTCATAAGCAGAAAAAATACTAAGAAAAAACAATTCTCAGAGTTGGAGACTGGAAACGCTATACAGTCTTTCAGTTAACAAATACTTGAACACAGAGTCTGGGTAAGGGTCTGTGCTATGTGCTGGCGATGAAAATACATACTTGACTCTTGGAATGGTGGTCTTACTTGGGGGGAAGGCTAGTAAACAAATAGTCACATAATTAGGAACCGTTGTAAAGGGCCAGGAAGGAAAAATTAAAGGGCCAAATGAGAACATCTACTAAAGAAAACTTAACCTAGTCTGGGGAAAAGGAAACATTTTTCTGATCTAATTTAAAGGAAGTGACTTTAAGCTGCAATTCTATGGATGGGTTACAAGTAGCCAGGGAATGAGTCCTGAAAAGAACGTTATGCAGAGAAGGTAAGGTAGAACACAATAGAGAGTAAGGTAGTAAAGAAGGTGATGACAGAGAAGGGGAGCTGTGCAGCTGTCGGAGGGAATGAGGGCAAGGTGGGTAGTCTGTGTGGTGGAAGTAGGTGACTTGTTGGGAACTGAAGAGTACTTGCCTGGAATAAGAAAAGGATTGATATTCCCACCTGAACCAGAGCCAGTAGATTCCCAGGTATTTATAACAAGTCGCCTCGTTTGCATACCTTTGTTTCCTTTCCTTTTGTTTTCTTCAGTTTAATTTCATACCCAAGGACCTTCATGCCACTAAGTTCCACAGCTTTATCCTCATCAGCAGCAGATTTAAAATTCACGTAACCAAATTGCCTTCAGAGATACAGAAAAAAAGAAGAAACACACAGGTTTCTGGCTGGCCAATCACACAAGAGCAGAAATGAGCATTGAGTCAAAAGCAGCTGCCAAATTTACAATTTAAACCAAGGCTCCACCAACTGGTAATATCAATGTCACGAAGTAACTGAGATCAGTGGTTCTCATTTGGGGGCAAACTTGCCAGTGGAGGCATTTTTGGCTGTCACACTGGGGGAGTGCTAGTATCTGGTGGATAGAGTCCAGGGACGTTGCTAACGGCTTACAGTGACCCGGCCAGCCCCCCCCAATAAACAATTATCTAGCTTAAAATGTCAATCATGCCAAAATCAAGAAACCCTGTTCTGAAGCAAAGAATCAGTCAGTGCAAATTCATCTGTGCAAGTCTTTATTAGTTTTCTATTTAACTGACCAAATTTAACCACAAGCTACAGAACATGAAGCTTGAAATCAAGTTTTAAAATTTTTGTTTTAACCATCACATTTGTGAATTAGAACAACAATCTTATTCCTACTGTGGAATGTGTTAGGAAACCCAGGGGCATTTACAGTAAGAACTGTTGTAACGCAAAAGGAATTCTTATTTACTGTAATTGCAACAATATTTCAAAACACAGTTTACAAAAACTCTAAGAAGAGCAATGAAACAAAAGTTGTGGCATAGGCTCTGGAGCCAAGAGTGCTGGGCTCAAGTCCTGGCTCTGTCACATTCTCACCATGTGATGTTGCACACGCTACTTAATATCTCTATGCCTCAATTCCCTCCTTTGAAAAATGGGGATAATGACAATCATTACCACTGAGGACTCTTTGGATTCAAGGAGTTAATATAAAACAAGGGACTAAGAACAATGCCTGGAACAGTGAGTGCTCAACAAATGTTTACTATTGTCTTCTTGTTTTTTACCTAAGCAATTCTGAGTACTATTAAATAAGCATGCTCAGACCCAAAACATATGTCTCTGATGAGAAGCAAGTGGGAAAGGAAGAAATTCAACTTGGCAAAAAAGCAGAATTCAGACAGAACCTGTATTTGCCATCAGAACTAGGGATTTTGATTACATCTGTGACTTAGTTTAAAATAATTCTAGGAAAATAACATTGCCCATAACTGGAAAATAGTGAAAATATGTTTCTGTAAACATAGGGGAAGATCTTGGAATTATTTTTAACATTTTTGTTGGAAAAAATGGGATAGCAAAGTTTAATATAATGGATTTACTAAATAAGCCACATAAATACAGCGGTCCTCCCCTATCTGCAGTATCACGCTTTCCACGGTTTGTTACCCATGGTCCACTCCAGTCTGGAATCAGATGGTCCTCTTTCCGATGTAGTCAGAAGGCCAATAGTAGCCGAAAGCTACATCACAGGGCCTATGTCAATCACCTCACTTGATCTCAGCAGTAGGCATTTTATGATCTTACATCACCACAAGATGACGGGTGAGTACAGTACAGTAAGAATTTTGAGGGAGATCACACTCTATAACTTTTATTACAGTATGTTGTATAATCATTCTATTTTATCATAAGTTGTTATCAATCTCTTACTGTGTCAAATTTATAAACTTTATCATAGGTATGAATGTGTAGAAAAAAACATAGTATGTATACGGAAAGTTTAGTACCATCCATGGTTTTGGGAATCCACTGGGGTCTTGGAATATAGTTCCCCCTTAAGGTGGGGGGGACTACTATACTCATTTTGAATGGCAAAAGACTGAGGTAAAATCCTACCGAAGGGTGAAGAGTTGGTAAAAAAAAAAAAAAAAGGATCTGACAAGACAGAAGTCTAGCAACCCACAATGAAAGACAAAACTACTGGAACCCCTAAATTCTCCAGGGATAATAAGTGCCAGGCTGATAAACTCTTAACAATATTCTCAATTTACCACTATTTACCTGGGTAAGCCAATTCTGACACCAACAACTGGGAGATCATTTTTAGCAAAAAATTCAGAGACTAGTTTTTAGTTCAGCAGCAGTTTTTTGAAATTCAGGTTTCCAATAATCTGAAAGTTACAGGTGGCTCAACTGCCATACAAAAAGCTAAAAAAAGAGAGAAAATCCTCAAAAAGTTCTGAAAGAATGAAGCTGTAAGTTTACTGAAGACTCTAGCATATTACAACCCCAAGCTGCAACAAAAATCCCTTTGCTCATCATCGGGGCTAACAGAGATTTAGTTTTTGCCAATACGAAATTCTTCATGTGTCTCTTGGGCTTTAAAACACAGCAAAGAAGTTACCTTCTAATTTCTGGTTTTTGGCTTCATGGGAAGCCTTCTGTATGGCCATTTCCTTCTTCTGTTTATCAGGTATTTTTTTGGATAGGCTCTGTGGGCAAGGCCAGAATATGGTATTTTTAATGATCTGTGTGCTATCAATGAGTAAACCTGGAAGCTTTTACTCTGTCCACGAATATCATACCTACACTCTGCTTATTCTTCACAAGACACACAAGTTAAATCTGGTTCAGAGTACTTCTAAGAGAATTTATAAATTGAGAAGGTTCTTCAAGTTCATAAAAGAAATCCAACCACCGCTACCCCAGGGCTTTCCTTAAATTCAAATTCCTCTATACTGGCCACCAGTTAACTGAACTGCTTTAGGTCATTCAGACCTTCCTCACTGCCTTTGTCACCAGCCTCCCTGTCCTGTTCATCTGCCTCAGCCCCAACAGGAAGGCCTTTTCTCCCTCTGGCTCATGTCAAACACACAGTTTCTTTTTCAGAATATAAATGAAAACCCACCACTCCAATTACTGCCCACAGACTTGTTACAAATGAGAATGACAAACTGTTAAGAGAAAGTGCTCACAAACCTGACTATATACACAAGTATCAGGAAAAAATTCACTGCCACTGAACCATTTATTTTGAAATAATTTAAAATGTATTGCTGTTGCATTTTAATAAAAATGGTAAGAATTACTTCTTTGGAATAAGGGGCATTACGACTAGCACACACAATGTAGGGGGGGCAAGGGAAGGTGGTATAACACAGAGAAGACAAGTAGTGACTCTACAGCATCTTACTATGCTGATGAACAGTGACTGTAATGGGGTATGCGGTGGGGACTTGATGATGGGGGAATCTAGTAATCACCGTGTTGCTCATGTAATTGTATATTAATGATACAAAAAAAAAGAAAAGAATTACTGTTTTGGAAGTAATACCATTTAAAATATTACACAGACTGTTGAGACAAAAAAAAAATCACCAAGAATTGTGTTTGAGGGACAATTAACCCGCCTGGCTCATTAGCACAAAGACAGAAACAATTAATGGATAATATTCAAAGAGAAAATTCTGACTCCGGTCATGTGGACAGCAGAGGTCAAATGTCCACTGAGACTCCTCCCCAAGGAAGCCACGCCTGAAGGGTCGGCCAGGCACTGTCAAGGCAATCTTCTGAAGGTGGTATTTTCACAGAATCCCTCCAAGAGTGATGTAGAATGGCACACGGGCTGACCCTTGGCATCTTACACTGCTAGCAGGAACGCCCCTCGAAGAGGGTTCTTTACCTCCCTCATCCTGGCCCGGCTCACTGTTCTTACCTTCATCCTGTAGTTCTCATTTCTTGTCTCGTGGTGCTTTAGCTTGGTGCTACTCCTGTCTTTTGGCAACATGGCCCACGTGGTTCCCTATGTGTGTGGTGATACCAGTCACTCAGCAAACATGGGAGGCAGAGATTTTCCCCCTCTACGTTATTTTCTGGAGCAGTAGTAACCTTCTAACCATTCTTCTGAGGGATGATGACCTGAAGGAGAAATACCAACAGTGAAGGGATGTCCTCCCCGTGAGGTTACAATCACGTAATACACTCGGCAAGTGCAAGATTTGGTCAGGCATGAATGTAACACCTATGTTCATCTCTCTATGACTAACTTCTCAATGTGTAGTAAGAGAGCTCCCAGCACCCGAATCAGCTGGCATGCTATCTAAAAAAAAAAGAAAACTCCTGAACTTCATTTAGAGCTATCAAATGAGAATCTTTACAGGGAAGGATCTCGGTTTCTAGAAGTATGCAAGCTACTGCCCTAAGAAAAAAACAAACAAACAAGTCAACTACTGTTTAGGTAGTTCCCAAGGCTTTAGAGTCCCACCTCTTTGCATATAAGTGAAATACCAAAGAGAGCCCCCCATAGGCAACTGAAACATACATTGGAATGACAGCCAAGCCCCAGAGATTGGACATGCTTCCTACTTACACCATCAATTCTCAGCCCATAGCTACTAATAACTGGGCGTGGTATTATAAAACTAAATGACTCAAGATTTTAGCAGAATACTGAGTAAGTCTCGCTATATACAGAAGAACAAAATAAAGAAATATGGGTGATAAAATAGAGCGACTGTCTTTATCTGTTGCCAGTATTAACTGGCAGTATTAACATAACAATGTCATTTTGGAGGGAAGGCACCACTGGTATTACAGTATGACTATATCCCCCTAAAATCCGGAGGTTGAACTCCTAGTCCCCAGAACATAAGAACATGACTGAGTTTGGAGATGGGGCCTTTAAAGAAGTAATTAAATTACAATGCGGTCATGAGGCTGGGCCCTAATCCAATATGACTGGTGTCCTTATATGAAGAGATTAGGACACAGATGGAGGAGGGATGTGAAGACACAGTAAGACCTGCAAGCCCAGAAGCAAAACCTCAGAAGAATCCAAACCTGCCAACAAACTGCATCTTCAACTTTGGGCCTCCAGAATTGGAAGGAAACAAATTTCTGTTGTTTTGGCCACCCAGTCTCTATTTTATTACAGTAGTCTCAGCGCACTAATACAATCAGAATATATATATATAGCTCTCAACCCACATCACAGGAAGAGACAAGTAACTATAATATGACATGATTAGTATTGCTGATTATAAACAAAATTTATAGGCAAACAGATGAGGGATATATCCATCCGGCATGGGATGATGTGGGATCAGGGAAGGCATGTGAAAAAGACCAGGGTTTGAATTAAATGATTTCAGTAAGCCAACATTAGGGGATAGTTACCCTGAAAGTTAACCTAACTGTGGTATTACCACTATATTCTGCACCAATCCAAGTAAGCAGGTCTAGGAGCCACATTTTGAAGAGGAATAACCAAGGGTGACCAGTGTGAACAGTCTAGAACACTATCACATGTGTATCAGCCTCAGGAAAATGTAAAGTGAATACTCCTGTTTTCCTTCAAGCTAACACAAAAGCTGTATTCATCAAGAATTTTCTGACTCTGATTGGTATAGAAAGCTATTGCATTAAATTGTTAACGTCATAGTATAGCAGTTGCTCTCTTAACTATGTCTACTAACTATGTCATACTAAACTATGTAGTTTAGTCTATGGCTGGATTAAATGACAGTCTCAATTCCAAAGAGGATTTACTAACTTGATGCCCATGATATGCCAAGCATGTGTGGCTAGTAGGTTACTCTGTGGTACTCCTAGTACACCTGGGCATTTCTGTTCCCCTAAGTTGAAATGTATCCTTAATAAGTATCAATTGTGCTTGTTCACAAACCTATACATGACCACTGGATTTGCAATTTCAGTTACATAATAAACATCATACAAACCAATCAAATCAATGCAAAAAGTAAGTTTTTTTTAATCTATGAAAGCAAATTTGAATGCTTTGGACATCCTTGATAAAGCTTAAACAACCACAGTCAAATTAGGTGTGGGTGAGCAACTGTAAAAGGATGGAAAAGAAACTACAAATGTGGAAGTCCATATTCAAATTGCTTTAGCAGGGTTTTTAAATTTTTTGTTTAGCTTTAAAGAAACAAACTTTAAATTGTGGAAGATGTACTATGGGTGTACATTACTCAGGAAGGACAAGCTAACTCCAACAGTGAACTCAAAGTCACTTAGACCAACATCAAAAACTTGACAAATGACTGTATTTTACACGCTTTAAATTAAAATCAAAAGTTGTATGGGTAATACACTTTCGAATGATTATAAAACAACTATTAGACTGAATAAGATTGGAGAAAGTTTCTGTTACACAACTAGCTGTTCAAAGTGGACACTGAATACATGCTACCTGCCTCTCAAAACAAGATGGCTTGGCGGGAAGACTAAAAAATGAATCAGGAAAGAGATAGGGCTTTGAATTTGGCAGAACCTTGCAAGATCCCGGCTCTGTCACTTATTAGTTGTGAAAGCATGAGCAAGTTAATTAATGGCTAAATCTGTTTTCCTGTCCTTAAAATGGAGCTAATGCCTACCTAATATTGCTGCTGAGGATGAAAAGACAATGCATAAGGCCCTAGCAGAGTGGCTGCATATATGAAGCATTCAATATTCATTAGCTGTGTTGTGTACCCACTCACCCACCTCAATTCTTTTTGGACTCAAACCAATCTATATTCAAAGACCAATGCAAAGGATCCCCAGCTAGAAGCAGAACATAGTAGGGACCTAAATATCAAAGAATAAACATGGAAACATGTTTTCCAGGCACACAAACTAATGCAATTCAATGAAGCAATTTTAAGAATTAAGAAATTATTTTCAAACCAGTATTTCCAGGCAACCATATCACTTTTCAAACAAAAACACTTCTGCATTCCCAAAAATAAACTGCACTTTGTCGTGATGTATCAGTCTTTCACGTGACACTGATACGCAATTCGCTAATACATTGTTTGAAATATTTTATCTATGCCAATGATCTGTAATCTTTCCTAAAAATGACCTTGTCAGATTTTGCTACCAAGTTTTGGGTAGGCTTGTGAAACTAGTTGTGATGTGTTCACAATGCCACTTTTGAGATTAAACAGTGCAGTTTAATTTACTCTGGATTTTGACTGTTGACATGTTATTCTGCTCCACCTTGTACATGTTAGCACTGTTCCACCTCATCTCTACTGCCATTGTCCTCATCTTCTACCTCCTTTGGGGAAAGATTCGTTTTTTTCAGTTCACCTTGATTTTTTTCCTGCTTAAAAGGGGCAAGATTATTAGGCACATCACAGGGCCTTCAACGCTCCATGCTCTGCATGTCTTGCCTCTAGAACCTGCATTTCCATTTGTAATAAGTTCGTGTTAGGCATCATTCTAAAGTTAAGATTCCATTTTCATTCGGATTCTTTCACTGGTAACACCAAAGAATATAAAAATATATAGAAAAATACTTTTAGTATGTTTGTAGGTCAGGTCTCGCATGATCTAGAAATGTAAACTCCTCAAGGTGAAAAAGGCAACCTTCCAGTTATTTCTCTTTTCCTCTCATTCTGCTCGCTTCATCTTGCGTTTTCGGGTAACTGATGTTTTCTAAAATTCCACTACCGACTGTTCACAGGGAAGCACACAGGGAAAAAAATGAAGCCACCATACGGGAACAAAACCAGGACCTACACATTTCAAGTGTCTTTACGTCTCCAGACTGAGCGCTCAGTGTCAAGTGATGCAGCTTCCATCTCTAACTCCCACCAAAATTTACAACACAAATAGGGAGTTTCAAACCGGAACCTATAGCCCCCACTTCCCAAAGTAACCCGCACAATCTTGCCCCGGATCAGTTCTCTTTTTAAGGCTATCTCCGGTTAAGCCCCGCCCACCTAGAGTGCTGCCGGCCACCACGCGCTGTAGATCCGGGTAGCACGTCCCGGAGGGGCCTGCCGCGGCTCTCAAGGGCCAACCATTAGAGGGCGACCTCCCACCAGCTGCCCAAGACTCGAGGCCCGGGAGGAACACAACCGGAAAACGATGGCGCCCCCCGTGACTCCGCCTCAACCAATCAGAGCCGCTCCGCCTCTGGGCCAATCCCTAGCCGCTACGCGAGGAAGGGGCGGGTGGGGCGCGAGCCTGGAGGGTGGGTCTCAAGTGGAGTCCCCGAAGTGCTTGCGCGGAGGTTAGGTTCCTGTTCTCAGGGTGCAGGGAGAGCACCTCTCATGTGAGAGTCTAAGACCTGCTTCAAGGAAGGTCTGAAGGCCCTTCCTACATGTGCCATTTCTCAAATTCCTTCAGTTTAAAATATTCAGTATGGCAAAGTGCCAAATTTGGGTAGTTTGTCTTGAACCCCCTCATTATAAACACCTGAAGAGAAATTTGGCTATTTCCAGCTGAGGTAATTCTCATTTTTTACATTTAGGAATTCCATTTATGAGTAACTTAGAGAAAGTTACACTGAGAGATAAATATGTGAATCTTTATTGCAAACAAAATCGTTTTATTATAGACATTTTCAAACATAAACTAAATAAAGTACAAAATGAATCCCCTTTTACCCATCACCCAGCTTCAAAACTTCAATATTGTTGCCATTCTATTTTACAACTATTCCCTTCTCTACTTTTTTCCGCTCTCCCTCGCTCCTTTTTTTTTAATTTTTGAGTTTTTTAAAGTTTAAACTGAATCCCAGGCATCCTGTCATTTTGCCTGTAACACTTCATTATGTACCTCTACTGGATATTGGCCTTGATAGCATCTAAGATCTGATCAGTGTTCAATTTTCCATCTCAAAAGTTTATTTTTACTGTTGGTTTGTTTAAATTAGGATTCAAAATTTTCCACTCATTACATATTGTTGATATCTTAAATCTTTTTAAATCTATAACACTCAAACCATCTTTAATGCTATTTGTTTTTTGAAGAAACCATGTCATGTGTCATTCTGGATTTGGCTGATACCTTTGGGGTGTCTTAAACATAGTTCTCCATCTGCTGTGTTCTTGTAAACCGCTAGTTTGATCTGGAGGCTTCATTAGATTCAGGTTTCATTTTCTTTGCAAGAAGACTCCATGGGTGGTGCTGTCTTCTTGCATCCCTGGAGGAGCCACTTAACGTCTGGTTGTAACACTTAGAGTGATGTTAAAATTGACCAGACAGTTGGGTGTTGTCAGCTTCATCCATCCATTATGATCATCGACCTTCTACCAGATGGTTCTAGGCAGTTGTTTTGTAAAGTAAATAATTGAAAACAATCTATTACTCATTAATGGGGGAAGGAGATATGTGTGGGGAAATGATAGCGATCAAATTGCCAAAATGTTAACAGTGGTTAATTTAGATGTTGAGAATAGAAGTAATTATTTCCATTTCATGTACTTCATTTTTTCAAATTTACTAAAATGGAAACAAAAGAAATCCTGCCTATGCATGCCTGACAAAAGGGTGACAGACAGGGAAAAAGGTGAGAGGAAAGGTTCCAAATCCAAATTCTAGGCAAGGGCAGTCAGGAAATCCAGAGAATGAGGCTAGGTACTTAAATATTAGATTAAAAAATAGCAGCTCCTCTTGCAGGTGGTCCAGAGAATTTGGTAGCAGCTTCCGGGTCCTCCAGCCTCACCCAGCCTGTGGCCATCTCTCCTGAGCCAGGGCACTGTTATCTAGCCAGGTACAGCCTCGCCTGAATCCCTACAGTCCCCAACCCGAGCCTTGGCCTTTATTCCTAAACAGCCCCCCAACTGTCCTGCCCTGCTCTGTGCAGAAGCTTAAAGAAGGTGAGGCTGGGGTGTTGCATTTGAAGAGGCCACACAAAGAGATATTTACCTTAGAGAATAACTTCCATCCTCAGACTGAACCTTATAGATTTAGTAACCTGGACACTATTTGGAAGAACACTGCTGTAAGTGTTGGACTCTGAATCTCTTATTTATGTGCAGCCAGGTTGTATATTCCTTCTTTAGAAATGCCAATACCCAGTGGCTGTAGTGGGGTGTGTGGGATGGACTTGGTGAGGGGGAGAGCCTGGTAAATATAGTGTTCTGCATGTAATTGTAGATTAATGATAGCAAAAAAAAAAAAAAAAAAAAAAGAAATGTCAATACCTTTCAAAGTCCAGTCTGACTTTGGCCTAAAGCCATTCTGGCTTTTAAGGGTAATTGGTGGCTGAGCCAGGATTCAAACCTGGGCAGTCTGACTCCAGCGCCCTTGCCCACCACCTCTGTACCCTACTGCTTTGTCAGTAGAAACACTCTAAAGTTCTTGTCTCCAGTTGAAGAGGTTTAGACTGTTAGAAAAATAAATTTCCAGGATCAAATTCCTTAAATCTGCCCCCAACGTTCTTGCCTCTTAAAAGAAGAGAGATAGTTTTTAAAAAGAGTGAGAGAGAGAATAAGAATGATTATTAAGTATTATACCTATAGTTTGGGGTTTTAAAAAAAATCTGTTCATTTAGAAATGTGTAAAGATAAGCACTGGCAGAACAAGCAGAACATGTGACCTTCAACCCAGTGGACAGAAGGATCCGTTAAGGTTCTTGGTTGCAGACAAAAGCAAACAACTGACCAACTCAAACAGCAAAGGGATTTATTGAAAGGCTGTCAGAGACCCTGGCGGGGCACCAGCCAGCCATGGCACTATCTTGGTCTGGGCAGTCCTTGCAGGCTCTTCTGGCCACAGTGCTGGGCACGCTGGGCATGCTAGGCACCCTGGGCAGCGACTTCCGGTGGGAGTGGGACCCTCTTCAAGCTACTGCTGCTGTTAGCTTACGTTAAGTCTCCTTGGCATCCAGCTGGCATGGGGTTCTACAGGATCACGGAGACTGGGCTGTATCACCACCCAGGTCCAGGCAGCCAGAACAGATCCAGAGCTGACGGCTCCACGCCTTTCCCTTCATGGGAAACAGCAGTGAACGAACCTCTCAAAACCCACAGGAAGTAAGAGAAGGCAGCAGAGGGGTCTCCAGGGACATCGCCAGGGCTGCTCGCTCCCACACTTGGCTCTGCTACTGCTCAGGCCCCAGGGACAACGGCAAGGAGGGTCAGAGTTGAGAGCAAGCAGTACCCCAGTGCGTGCAGGACCGGGCTTCCACTGCCCCTGGCCTTGCTTGAAGCAGCCCCAGGCACTGGGCCAGTAAAGTTCGCCTCTACCTTGACAAAAAAAGGCTCGCAGTAGGTCTGACCCTCCACATGAAGGCTGGAAAACCTGGGGGAGAAAATGGGCAGAAACCAAGGGAGACTGAGCAGCAGGAGCCCCCGGGGCTGTTAGCGCTGCTGTCCTGGACACGTCTGCTCCTGTTGTTGTGGGTCTCAGTGTCCCTCGCTCTGGGTAGGAGTCCCGAGTAAGATCATCCCGCTGCCTGAGTGCAAGTCGTGGGCAAAGCAGGGGTGTCAGCGGTGGAGTCCAAACCCTTTCAGCTGTGGTGGGGTCTTCGGCTTGGCCTCCCACCAATGGTCACACACTGAGGGATTCCCCCCAGTGGGAAGGGAGTGCAAATGCTAGGAAGCCCCCCAAAAAGGTAACTTTTACCCACAAGGAAAACTTGGGACCAAGAAAACTTGGTGAATCCATTAGAAGACAAGAACGGGGAAGGAGGACACGCTGAGAAGTGTACAAAATGAGATGGGCTCCCAGATGTCAGGACTGATTTGGAAATACCATCTGACTATGTACTTTAAGACTGTGTACTTGACGTTTCCTGAGCAGATACTTAACAGAAGAATGGTGGGCAAATGCATTTTTGTTGATGAGACTAATCTTGAACTTTGTATTCCTAAGGAAAATAACCTTTTCTCGTTTTTGAGATGGAAAGGATGATTCCAGAATGTTCACCTTTGGCCCTCAGCAATACTGGGAGAGGTTGTGTGCGACGTGCCGTGGGCGTGGGATCTGGGACCGGTCAGAGAGGTAGCGAAGAGCAGGGGAAGCTGACGGATTGGGAGAAAGCAGAGCAGGAAAGAGAACCAGGAAGGCTAGATGAGGTTGAAGGATGCATTTACCATGGAGACAGCAGAGCAGGAATGAAGCAGTCATGATCAAGAGTACACACGTCCTGAACCAGAGATGTCCTGGAGGTCCCGGGAGTGAGGGTGTGACCGAGGCACCAGAGGCGGGGGTGGAGGAGACGTCTTCAGAGCCTGCAGGGAAATGTTGCCGTCCACGTGGACTTTGACGTCACCCAGATGACGGCAGGAGTGGAGGAGGTGGGAAGAAGAGAGGGCCCACATTTCTGAACATGGGAGGAGCAGGGATGCGCCTGGTGGCAGCCAGGAGGGGAGGACACGAGCCCCAGAGGGGCCAGACACTGAGATGGGGTCTCCTGGTGGCCTGGGGTGGGGGAGGCACCAGGCACGTGGGGGATTGCTACCCAAGCTTCAGGAGGGGCTACTTCTGGGCAGGCGGGATCTTGCTGCTGGCCTCTCCACCTCCATCCCTTTTTCTCAAGGGCTGAGCCCTGAATTGCTGTTTCCATTTCTCATGGTAACCACTGACCTGTGACAAGTGGTACCTATGCACTGACATGTAGAGACCCTTAGGAGACATACATCAAGTCTACACTAATAACTAAGTTTACACTGATAACTCACATCTCCCACCTTCCCTGGTCCACCAGGTGCTTGTCTGCACACAGCAGGCCCTTCAAAAATGCACACGGAACCAAATTCCTCAGAAGCCTCAGTCATCTCTGACTGTCACTTAAGAGAGGCCCTCGGGGAGTCCACAGTTAGTCTTTGAGAACAACTGCAAGCCCCAGCTTGAAGTGTGGAGTCTGGATGCTCCCCCACTCTACCGAAGGCCCCCCAGAGCTCAAGTCAGAGGCGACACTGGGCACGGCTGGACACAGCTCCTCCTATGAACCATGCCCCCGCCAAGCCTCAGCTTCCATAATGTACAGGGTTCCCTCTGGAAAGGAAAGCTATGGTTGACTTTTATTTTCTATTTTTAAAAAGTTTTTTATTAAGGTATGATTGATATACACTCTTATGAAGGTTTCATATGAAAAAACAATGTGGTTACTACATTTACCCCTATTATCAAGTCCCCACTTATACCCCAATGCAGTCACTGTCCTATGGGTGATTTTTAATTTTTTTCTTTTCCTTGAGACTTAATCTTTTCTTTTAAAAAGTTGTGGTACAATATACATAACATGAAATGTACCATCTTAACCATTTAAGTGTATAGCTCAGTATGGCTTGAGCATTTGCACACTGTTACACAACCAATCTCTGGAACTTTTTCATCCTGCCAACCTGAAACTTTGTACTAGGAAGCAACTCTCTGTTTCCCCCACCCCCCCGCAGCCCCTGGCAAGGGTGGTTTGTAATTATTTAAAACTGTTTTCACTTTTGCTCATCTGTACTTTCCAAACTTCCCACAACGAACATTTGTTATTTTTACAATTGAATTTCAAAAACTCCAGGACATTTTGTGCAGCCCTGTACAGTCGCTTCCACTTTACAGGCAGGGACCTTGGGCGGAGCTGGGGAGGGTCTACAGGGAGAACTCAGGCCAACAGAGCCCACAGCACGCTGCCTTCTCCTCCCTGGGCACCTGCCGCTCCCACCAAGGAGGCCGGGAGGCCAGGGCTCTTCCTGAGCAGTCTCCCCTCAGGAGGACAGGGTCCAAGCTCTTGCAGCAGGACAAGCTCCAACCACTAAGCACGCGCTGGCCAAGCACTCCACTAGGCCCCAGGCATCTGGGCTGGGCCTTCCTTTCAGGACCTACTGGTCCCTGTCACTCTTCTCACCTCACTGAGCCCCAAGCAGAGCTCTCCTCACAAGGTCACTCCTTGCCCATGTCTCTTGTCCCCAGAGATCCTCTGTCCAGCCGGGTCTAAAGCTCTGCTCACTTCAGACCCCCAAGCCAGCCTGCAAGGAGGTGAGGTTGGAGGCAGGCAGGGGCCTCTGCTCACTTGCTGGCCTTCCATTAGTCCCAAGTCCCACCTGTTCTCGATGAAGCAAAGAATGTGCCCTGAGTGGCTTTCAGAGGGTGTGCTGAGGGGCCTGGGGCAGTCGGGAGGGAGCTAGAGCTGGGAGGTGGTGAGGATGTAGACAGTAACTTCCACCTTGTTAATCAGAGGATTTCCATCAGCTTCGTTACAAGCAGTGGCATATGCATATGCACAGGAAACCACAGCTAACGTGCCAAAACGTGACACTGTAGAATCTCAGGGTCCCTTTCATTTTGCAAACAAAATGGGACCGAGGCTTAGAAAGTGAGGCAATTTGCTGTTGGATGCCGCACAGCAGGGTGGTGGCAGCAGGGCTGAGATTGGAACCAAGTCCCCTGGACCACCTGTCCCCATCCACCACCCAGAAGCTCCATCAGGAGATCTCAGAGCAGAATGAGCCGACACGGGCCGTGGGGGGGCCAGGGAGAAGGTCCCAGGTGCAGGCTGAGCTAGGGAGGGCCAGAAGGGGCCAGAACCCACAGAAGCTCAACCAGAAATGAGAAAGGTGGACTGCATGGAAACACTTCAGAAATTGAGGGTGGGAGTGGGGGGTCTCCAGGTGGAGGCTTGCTCTGTCAGAAGCCGACTGCCATGTTTCTGCAGGGGAAGGACTTGAACTGTGGCCCAGGGGGTCTGGAGGGCAGACAGCAACCTCATACCCCTTCGGATACATGGATGGGATAGGAACACTGAGGTACTAGTGAGAATTTTTTAGGCTAAGTGGTGGCAGGGCACAAAGGGGGACAGGTCATGCAGACACCCCCACAGAGGAGGCAGGTATGGCTCCTAGAACTGTGCGTGGCCCTTTTACCTCAAGATGAAGTGGCTTCAAGACGCCACTCAGAAGGAGTCAGTCTCTTGCTGCCCCTCTGGGCTGCTGTTCCCAGCCAGAGGGTGGGCCCTGTCGCCCGGGGACCCCAAGTCACACAGGATACTACCCGTGGTCACCCTGCTGAGGCTGTGGGAGTGGTGGTGGGGTTTGCGGCGGTGGGACCGGGTCCCCAAGCACAGTGCTTCCCGAAAGGTCTCCCGGAAGCGGCTGGACATGAGGCTGTAGAGCACAGGATTGGCGGCCGAGCTGAGGTAGAAGAAGACGCCAGAGACAACGTGCACATACTGGAAGGCCAGGAGCAGGCCCTCGGTCTGTTGGGACACGAAGCTCCACATGAGGCGGTCAATGTGGAATGGAGCCCAGCAGATCCCGAACACTATGACGAGCACAACTGTGGGGAGAGAGGGAGACATGGGTGCCTGTGGAGCCCTCTCAACTCCCTCCCTGGCTTCAGTGTGGTCTGCCATTCTCGCCTCCTCTCCTATCTCACAGGCCACCCACACCCGTCACCCATCCGGAAGTTTCTAGAAATTTGCCTGCATAGCCTCACCCCTTTTGAGGAGGCTGCTCTCATCACTGTCACCGACTAAGCAGTGGGCATGTCCTTGCCCCCTACAGCGACTGGACCAGCTGTGGACACCCCAGCCACACTGGCCCCATCCCCCTCTCTCACCACAGAGTTTAGAACTGGGTAACGCTTGGCTGTGGACACTGAGCCCCAGGGTGACACAGACTGAGGGGCCAAGGCCCCTCTGGGTGCCCACGTGAGGGTCATGCTTGCTGATGTGGAAGCAAGAGAATGGGGCCAAGCAGTAGAACATAACAGGAGGCTCCAAGCAGGGAGTGACCCAAACCCGCTGCCGCTTGCCTGCCTTGGTCCTGGGGGCCTCCCAGCACCAGCCCCCGGCTCCCCAGGCCCAGCTGCATGTCCTGCCCTGCAGTGACCCCTCCCTACTCAAGAGCCCCCAGAAGAAGGCAGGGCACCCCGGCCAGGCCCTCACTTTCTCCCGAGGTCCCTCCAGCCCTGCTTTTAACCAGCCACGACCTTCCCTAGGTCTCTGCCATCAGGCCTGCCCTGCTTTTGTTTCTGTTTGGCTTCACTGACTCACTATCCTTCCCCTTCAGTGCCTTCGGCTTCCCACCCCAGCGTGGTTCTTCCCCAAATCCCGGGTTTCAGTCAGGATGTTGCTTACAACAGACCCTGAGCACGGAAGAACCTCAGAAAGTGAAGCCGGGAAGGAGGGAGGGAGGGAGGGAGAGAGGAAAGCAGGGCCCCAGGCCAGCAAGCAAGGTGGCCTTAAGGAAACACCCCGCCCTCCCAGAGTGAGAGCCACCCCAGCTGAGCAGCCTTGGCCAGCGGGGCAGGGGACCAGCAGGCAGGGGCAGCGGCCAGGTGGCAGTGGCCCGTGCAGGCTTCACAGTTCAGGGCTGCGAGGCAAGCTCAGCGCTCTGGGATCAGTCCCATTTTAAGGAGCTGCACATCGGGGCTCTGGGACACTCTTCCTGGGGGTGAGAGGAGTGGGTCTTTCTCTGGGACTGGGGCAGTTCCCAGGTAGATGGCTCCAATCCCATGGCTTTGACCAAGGTCTCCCCAAGGCCCTGTCCTGCCCTGCCCTGGCTGACCCCACCTACCCGATTCAGGTCCTGCTGGGAGGGATCAGGATGGGGAGGGAATCAATGATTGGCTTAGTATCCATCTGTCTTGCTTCCTCAGGGCCAGTGTTTCGAAGCAGAGCCACGTTAGGCCACAGTGAAACCCAGAGCCTCAACCCAGCCGGGTATGCCGCGGCCTGTCCCATCCACACTTCTGCCCTGGTTCTCTTTGCCTTGCACACCGACCCTCACAAACATGCCTCCTGATGAGCCTCTTTTAGACAATGTCCTCTGTTGTCCCTCGGGAACCACAGACAGAGCATGGAGGACATTCGTCACCTTGCTTCTCCAACACCCTGTTCTCCTTCTTTCGGGAACTCAGCTCCCTGCAGATACCACTGTGTGGGTCTGGGGGTGCTGCTCACCTCAGCATCCTGCTACTCTGGCCCAGGGGCAGGCCACAACCTAAGCCCACCATGGGCTTGGAATCCTTCCCTGGGACTTTTCAATAGCTACTCAGGCAGAAGGCAGTTCCCTGGGGAACTTTGTGCCCATGGCCATTGCCTCCCGGGCTGCTGTGGAGGACAGAGCTGAGACACGCTGAGAAGCAGAGATCCCACAAATAGCTGTCATCATGGAGCCTACCCACGTGCCCCTGCCCTGTCTGTGGTCTGGTTCCGTGAGCCAAAGCTGGCTTCACGGCTGTGCCATCTGTGCATTTGCACAGGGCCCTGAGCTAGAAGGGCCCTGGGCATGGTTTAATGTTCTGCTATTGCTATCTGGATATTCTTAATAATTTCTAACAAGGGATCCCAAGTTTTCATTTTGTACTGGGCCCAGCAAATTGTGTAGCCAATCCTGTCATGACCCATTAACATTTATCTTTAGTGTGAGTTTCTAGCAAGATAGTGGCACACACAGGGCCAGGGGGTACTTCAAGCCTCACACTCAGCCTCCATCATAAACCTAGACACTCACCCCTCCCCTAGGTCCTGGAGACCCCAGCCTCATACCGTCTAGGCTCAGCCCCTCTCCCCAGCAGCAGCACTTACACAGCATCTTGGTCACCTGGGTCCGACCCCTATCCTGTAGCCGCTGGAGCCTGTAGCTGTTGCTGGCCTTAGCCCTGCCCTTGGCCTCTCTGCTGCCGAGGGGCAGCAGCCTTTCACGCTGCAGCTGCAGTCCAATGAGCAGGTAGAGCACACTAATGGTGGCCATGGGAAGGCAGAAGAAGAGCAGAGCTGTAGTCTGCACAACCAGGTTGTAGAGGGCCAGGGGGCGGACCAGAGTGCATATGGCCGAACCAGGCACTGTGCCCCGGCAGGGCACGTCCAGCTGCCGGATGCCGTGAAGGCTGGTGTTGGGCAGAGAGCAAAGCACGGCCAGGCCCCATATGGCCCCGAGCACACGGCGCACATGGGCCGGAGTCACCATGGACCTGGCCTGCAGCGGGTGCACCACTGCCAAATAGCGCTCCACGCTCAGGGCAGTGACATTGAGCACTGAGGCCAGGCAGACAGTCTCGAAGAGCAGGGTGCGGAAGTAGCAACCACCAACACCCAGCAGGAAAGGGTAGTTGCACCACATCTCATAAAGCTCCAAGGGCAGGCCCACCAGCAGCACCAGTAGGTCCGACACAGCGAGACTGAAGAGGTAGTAGTTAGTGGGTGTGTGCATGGTCTTATGGCGCAGGATGACCATGCAGGTCATCCCATTGCCCACAGTGCCCACCGCAAAAATCAGCAGGTATGTGGCACAGATGGGCGTGAACAGCTCTGTCTTCTGAGGCCCCAGGTACTTGAGTCTCAGCTCTTCATCAGTCAGGTTCAAGTTCTCAGGGTCAAAGAACCCCCAGGTGCTACTGCCATTGCAGGGCACCAGGCTCCTTGCATCCCCCAGGGACATGTCTCAAGGGAGGATGGAACAACTGAGGCAGACGGGAACCTGTAGAACAGAAGAGACACCCTGAAAAGTCACTCAGGGAACCCTGGCTCTGCTGTAATTCATCATATCGAAAGTGCCATGGACACTTAAGAACAACATTAGTTTATGTACCACTGGGAAGAAAAGCTGTCATCCAGTGTAAGATGTAATTTCAGAGACATAAAAATGTACATCTTAAAAATGATAGAAAAGGGGACTTCATATTTACATGTATGATCTATTAAAACCTTTGAATAAATGACAGATCCTTTCACTCATGGGCTTTGCTATCAGCAGTCTCCCCTTAGCTGTCTCCCCTTTCAAGCCATGGGCTTTGGGAGAGGCATTCAGGCTGGCCATCTGTAGAATGGACACAAGGTGTAGAATGGACACAAGGTGTTGGAGTTGCATGGTCTTTAAGAACAAAGGCTCTAGAACAACTGCCTGGATTCAAATACAGCCAACTCCAGGCTGTGTGACTATTCGTAGGGCAACTTCTCTGTGACTGTTTCCTTATGATAAGGACTTGGGGAGTTTAATGATCAAAAGCTATTAACACAGGGTCTGCCTGACTGACACACGGAAAAGCCGGGCTATTAGCCATGGTGGTGTGAGAACTGTGTCACTGTGGTGTGAAAGGGCTAAAAATTATAATGCTGATCCAAAAGTTAGTTCTTAGGTGTTTTCTATCACCTAAACTGTTCAAAGTCGAAATATCTGATGCCCTTGACACTGCCAGTTCTGGAGTTTCCTCTCCTCTCTTGGGCTCCTCATCTCTGCCAGTCTACCGGATACAGTGGTTAAGGACCTAGGCCATGCCAGCTCTGCCATCATTCTAGCTGTGACCTCCCCTCTGTGCTTCAGTCTCCTCATCTGTAAAAGGTGGTGCCCTTGGTGCCTACCTCATGGTTTCTGCAAGAGAATACATACAAAGTTCTCAGGAGAGTGCCTGGTACATTTTAGGTGCTCAAGTTCAATGCATAGGAACATAATCCCATGTTCCTACATGGAGGAGGAAGGACAGTCCAGGGAGATGGGGAAGGGCTGAAACGGGTTGAACTCGGCATGTGGCTTGGCTCCGGGCCCCAAGTGAGCAGTGCTGGACTGTCCTCCTGAACCTGTCCCCCAAGCCCACCACCCTCCCCTGATACAAGCTGGGTCCCTGGATTCACTCCCTAGCCCTTCAGCTCCACGGCCTCTCCTCAGCCAGGGTCTCGGGACCTCCCGTCGCCCGTGTTTCCGTGCACCCACCATTCAGCTTTCTTTCCAGGTTCTTCTTTCTCCCAGACCCCCAAAATTCTTGATCTTGGCTATCTTCCTCCTCACCCAAACTTCCACCCAGGCTTCCCCAGCCTCCCTGCCTCTCCCACACCCACTCCCCACACGCTGGGATGGAAGCGCATTTTCACCCACGAGCCGCGGGAGTGGGCCCGGAAAGCGCGTTGACCAGGGTGCCAGGTAGGCGCCCCCGCCCAGGGGGAGGGTCGCGGCACCGGAGTCCCCAGCCCCTCGACACGCTGCTGGCAAAAGATGGAAAGAACCCGGGGGGGCTGCGAGTCCCCGGGGAGGGGGCGCCCCGAGGGCCCCGGGCCCCTACCGCCCTGGGGAGACCCTGCCCGTGCCCGCGCCAGCGCCCGGTCACCTACCAAGCCGTCGGCGGCCGGCGAGATGCAGGGGCGGGAGCCACCCTCCGGGGCGGAGCGGGCGTCCACCGACCCACAGACCGCGGACGCGCCTCCAGCGGCGAGCGGCTGCGGGCTGACTGCGGGCTGCCCGCCGCCGGCCCTCGGGCGCCCGGCCCCATCGCCCAGCTCGGGCACCCGCGGGGGGAGAGGGGGCGGGCCAGTGCAGACCCCGCGGGGCCCGCGGCCTCAGGGCCCCCCCGACGCACTCATGGGCTCCCTCCAGGCCCTCCCCCCGCAAATGGTAGCAGTTGTTTCCAAGCGTTTGACGGGAGCTTCCGGGAGCACCGTTACCGCTTGGGACCCCCACGACCATCCATTTTACAGATGAGAAAACTGAGCCTCAGAGAGCTCAAGTTCAGGTGATCTGGATTAGTGATAAGGCTAAAATGCTGGCTCCCGGGCCTCCTCCCAGGATCCAATTCACTTAGTCTGGGCAAGGTCCAGCAATCCTCTTTTTTGGCAAACAGGTTCCAAAGAGCCCCAAGCCCCTTCGAGAATCACTCGTTAAGAAGACCCGAGAGGGGTTAACTACAAAGACCCGGGCCCCAGAAAGGCTGGCTGTGTGCATGGGAAGACGCAGCGCCTCTGGGCCTCAGCTCCCGCCCTATAAACGGGTACCACGGTGACTGCTACTGTAAGCAGGCTGTGAGACACCAGCGCAAAGACGCAAAGCCCGAGCACAGGGCCCTCGTGGCCAGCACGGGAGCGGGATGGGATATCATCAGTTAATAAGAACAGGAGGCATGACCTTTCCCCAGACTTCCCCTGCCCCACCCATCACCCCATGAGTCACTGTCTGGCCTTGAGGACTGGGAGTTAGACCCTCTTGAGTAGCCACCATTAAGATTTCCCAGGAACTCCACATGTAAACACAGCCCCGAACCCAGGGAGGGTGCAGGCAGTACAGGGGCAGACGGTCCTCATGTCCTTGGGGGAAAGGATTCTGGGGTGTCCCTGAGGGTTAACTACTCGGCCCCAGATGAATGAGCTTTCAAGATCCTGGCGGCTGTCAACCAGACGAGCAGTGGGGTAGGGAAGGGGGGCAGTGGGAAGGGGCCCAGCAGCGCCACTGGGAAACAGCCCGCTGCAGAATCCCAGAGAACATTTCGCATGTGATGAGCATTGTTCACTCCTGCCCCCATCACGGCAACACACTCGTTCACACCACTTTGCACACACTCTGAGCATCCTGAAACCCCCCGTGGACACTTTGGAGGTGCTCAGAGCACAGGAAAGAACGGGCAGAGGCCCACCCCTGCCCTACAGAGGCAGAATGGCTCCTGCCAGTCGGACTTCCTACAGCTGGCTGCATCACCCGCAGCATTAACTGCCATCCCAGACCATGACAGGCCAAAACGGCCACCCTCCAGAAGAAGAGGCCCCGCAGCCACAATGGCAAAAGCCACCCCTGCATGGCTCTGAGGCCCCTGGGTGCACCTGAGCTCAAGACCACCACGGCATCACGTCCCATCAGAACCTGATGACGTTGTTCTGCCTTCCTGCTCTGTCTTGAGGTGGCTTCCCAGGGCTGTGTCCACTGGGAACACCACAGAGCTGAGGTGTGGAGTAAATGGATTACCCCGGGTTTGGGGGATATACATCTCAATCTCTTGAGTTTAGCTGGTGGGCATCTGCTCAGACCAGGTGGTAAGGGCCCAAATCCTCAAGACAGAAAATCTGCCAAGAGACAGCCACTGGGACCTCCCAGGTCCTGAACCTGTGCAGGGCTAAGGGGCCCAAGGCATTTGACTAGCCCTGTAGCCCCTCCGCACCCCAGTAACTCCTGTGGCCACGCAGCTGCCCCAAGCCAGACATCTCGGCAGCTCCTGAAACGCCCGCCATTCGCCCACCCTTGCTCTGCCTTATGCCTACAGAGACCAGACAGGAAGGACGAGATGAGCTCAGGAACACCAAAGCATCAGAGGGCGGAGCCTGGCAATGCAGGCAGTCCAGGACCCACCAGGAATCAGGCTCAGCAAACATGGACACCTGGAAACAGCAAAGGTCTGGAGTGGGAGTATCACTGTGTTTACCTGGGCACTTCCCCAGGTCAGAGAACTCTCCACTTGGCTCTGCTGGGGGGACCAGGCCAGGCGATGGCCAAGAGAGAGAAGTGGAAATGCCTGAGCCTGTCAGCCTGGCAGGGTCCCCAGCACAGGGGCTGGTATTGCGCCTCACTAAGATATGCAGCCCGTGTGTGGTCATCCACACTCCCAGAACCCCCAGGCTCAGCTCTGTTCACCACAACTGGCCCATTCCCCAACAGAGAGAAGGTAAAGGACGGCCTGGATGCGAATCCTTGCTAAAACTACTTGAACCTCCAGTGACCATTGCCTCTTCCTCTCCGGCCCATGGAGGGAGCCCCTTGGGACCAGTGGACCTCTTGCCACCTGGGAGCAATGTGGAGAACCAGCCACCTCCTCCCTGAGTGTCTGGCCGGTGCCCCAGACCCCAGCCTCCACTCACGGCCAAAAGGAGGGGACACTCAGGTCATGCAGCAAGGGGACCAGGAAAAGCCTGTGTCTCTAGTCCTGGCCTGTCTGTCCCTCATGCCACCCTGGGGTGGGGCCAGCTGTTCCTCGTGCCCTCGGGGTGTTCCTGGCACCTTCTCATCCATACAGCCTTCCACAGCTCACACCACATTCGGATGCATTTAAGAGGCCCCTCTGGAGAGCTCCCCTTCATGAATGCTCATGATTTGCTCAGAACCAAAGCCCCCCAACCTCCACCAGTGACCGGTGTCCAGGGTGGGGGTGGGGGGACTGGGAGCTTGTTTGTCTACAGCTGTTTGCTGTGTCTACCTTAGTGGGGTTTTTTTCCCTTTAGCTTCTCCTGCTGGCATGATTTCAGACCTACAGAGGAGTTGAGAGAATGGAATCAAGAATTCCTGCACACCCTTCCCCCTGCCGCCCTGTTCCTCTGAGCCACAACCTGGACGCCCTGTCCTGGGTGAGACTCTGGGTGCTGTTAAGTTGGGTCCTACCCTGGTGCTCTCGCTGCTCGGGTCAGGTGAGCCTTCATGCCACATGGTGGGTCATCCACAGACAGTCCAGGTGCCAAGTAGCAGAAACAAAACTCACATGTCCCTGCTGCTCAGGGGTTCGGGGCCTGTTCGGCTGTGACAGAATCAGAGAGAGGGTGGACGCAGTGCAGCCTGGCGGTGGAGGTGGCTGTGGGTTGTCCCGCCAGGCTCACAAAGTCAACAAAACCTTTTTGGAAAAAGATAATCAGGAGAACATGTGTCTGCGAGGAAGATAAGAGACCCCAGATTTAGAAACTCGGCAGGACCAGCTAACACTCCTATGTGGGGGAATCAACCCGGGAACTGAAAGTTTAAACCCTTCCTGGTCCATTCGGACCCAAAAACCAGCACACTTACCAACAGCCTTTTCTCAAGGAGAGTGTCAGTTACTACTCTCTGCTGCTTTTAGATGGAAATTATAACAAATTGGCTTTAAACATAAGGAAGCAAATTCTTCAGTTGAGGTAACCCACAGCTGGAGCTGGGATTTGAAACTAAGTTTATCTGTATAAAAAAAAAGCTCTCCACCTTTTACTCTACAGTCCTGACCTTAGTTTCCCCATTTCCAAAGAGCATCAGATTTCAAGTCTAGACTTAAAAACCTCCATGGGCCATATGTACCCCATTTTGGAGACATGTCTGGCCTGGTTCCACTTCTGAAGCCCATGTTGCCTTTCCCTCATTGAGTTACAAGTTTTCTCCAAGAACTGCTCCTCCTGGGTGCTGTTCTTAGCCCTGGACTGCTGGTGGGCAGCACCTTCCATGGGCTAGCCTGGCACCCTCTGGCCCATGAGCAGCTACCGAGTGCCTTTCCCCAGGAAGTGGTGTTGGTACCTGACTGGCTCTAGAACTTACTGTAAAAATGCAAGAGCTCCCTAGTTAGGGCCTGGTGCCTTCCAAGGGGTTGCAACATGTGGTTGCAGCTCAGAGAGGAGGCGCAGTGAATTTCCAAAGAGAGTGTTGTCGTCATCATTAGGCCATTGGGGGAAATGGTGCTTAGACTTTCAATGCCTCCGTTTCCTTATTCCTGTAAAATGGGTGTGACAGCAGACTCACTTCACAGGGTTATCATGAGGAATAAATTAAATAAAGGATGCAGAGTGCCCAGACAGTACTTAGCTGGCACTTGGCAACTATTTTTCAAATGAACAAGAATAGGTACGTGTCTCCCAGAAGCTTAGTTTCTCCTGAACAAAAAGGAAATGATTTTAAGTACTTTTCTTCCAAGGAAACAAGAGAATAATATAGAGGTTTCTCTCTTCATCCCCTGGAAAGAAGGGGGTATGGAGAGAGAAACTGAAGGATAAAGAAGCTATGGATTAGAGGCAGGCCCCATCCATAGGTAGATACCGGGGCCTTGTCCTGCCTCAGGCTAGGATCCTGCCTTCTGGCCACTCATGTTCCCAGAAAGCCCTCAAGTGTGTTTGTGCAGAGGCTCCGTAAACAAGGACAGGATAAGTGGGCTGCAACCAGCAGGCCTTTACTGGACCAAGCCGAACCCTGCCACAGGAAAACTACCAACTCTGCAGGCCTCCCAGGACTCTGAGTTAACAGTGGTCATCTCTGAGTGGTAGATTAGGGTGGGAGGAGGAGAGGTATTTCTTTTGTTTTCAGTTAAAAATTGTTTTAATAGTCAACATTTGTTCCTTCAATAATAATTATACACACACACATACACACATAGATACATATTTTTTCATTTGCAAGGCAGTTCCTTGTTTAATCCTGGTGGACCATCATTAGGCCAAATGATGACCATCATTAGGGTCAGGTCTAGTCTGGTCAGAAGACTTCCAAGGACACTTGGAAAAGATGGATACAGAGATGCACACACTGTCACCTCCAGCCAGTAACATGCCCTGGGGTGCCCCTGAGGGCCCCTCCATATTGTGGCCATTTTGTCACCCTAAATATCCCAACCTCCACCCTCTTAGCCCTATCATACACCCAGGACCCCCAGGCCTAGTGTGACGAGGGAGGGCTGCACACAGCCTGCTCCCCACTCCACTCCCAGTGCTGTGCAGGGGCCAGGATGGAAGGGCAAGCTTGGCCCAGGCTGAGGCACCTCTGGACCACCAGGGGCACACAGGGGCCTCTGGCCAGGAGCCCTGGCCTAGATCATGTCCTGTGTGGTCCGAATGTGGGGGTAGGACCCCACAACCCCTGGCAGTGTGGGTCTGTGGGCACTTACAGTATTGTTTCAGTTTGGCCAGTGAGGAGGACACTGAGGTCCCTGTTTCTCGGAGGACATAGCACAGCTCCCACCACTGCCCCTGCAAAGCGCTGTTCTTGATAGACCACACACCTTGTTGAGTGACCTTGAAGAATGGCGCAGCCCTGGCCAAATCCCATCAGCCTGTGTGAGCTGCTGGGCCTCCTTCTTCATGTCTATCAAGTGGGGATAAACATCCTTACCCAGTTGCTGTGAGGATTAATTGAGATAATTCTTAGAGATTCCTGGGAACAAGAGGCATTTTTAACCACAAAGCACATTCCAGAAAAATCTTGCAAGAATAGTAACAAAGAATTTTTGTCTTGAGAACCCTTTGAGAATAAGTTGCTGACCTGAAGCTCAGGCTCCCTGAACGCTTCAGTGGGTATTTCCTATAGGCGAGGACCCTCTCCTGCATCACCACGCAGCCATCGGCGCTGGGAACGGGGCACTGTGGCAGTACTGCCGCTAATCCTCAGACCTTTCAGTTCTGCCAGTTGCCACAAGGAACAGCTCCTCTGTCTTCCCTGGACTTCCATGACCTTGACATTTTTTAAGATTTCAGGCCAGTTATTTTGTAGGATATTTCTCAGTTAGGATTTGTCTAATGTTTCCCAGTGACACATACGGGTTATACATTTTTGGCAGGAATATCGTAAAGAGAATGTGCTCTTTTCACTGCATCCTATGAGGCAGCATGCGTGCACTTTCAATCTATCCCATTACTGAAGATGGTAACTTTATTCCCTTGATTAAGGTGGCACCTGCTAGATTTCTCCTCTGGACAGTTACTACTTGTTCATTTGGAATTAATATGTGTTTTGTGGGGAGGTACTTTGAGATTATGCAAATATCCCATTTCTCAACAAACTCTTACCCACTCACTTTAGCATCCATTTGTGATTCTTAGATGAATGAATTATTACTATGATGGTTGCCAAATGGCGATTGTAATTCTATCATTCCTCCCTTGATTTGCTGACATTGTACTATAAGGAAAAGATTTCTCCTCTCACTGTTTATTTAAATCCAAGTGGACTCAGGATTTCTCATTTTATTCAATGGATCATAATCCATTGTCATTATTTATGAGGTTCAAATTGTCCCAGGTTTGGCCAGCAGGAACCCCTATATCCTTTTCATATGTCCTCATCATGAATATGTCTTTATTTTCTGGCACAATAAAAATATGTCATGCTCATCATATGTTTGCCTCAACCAGCCTGGAATTACTATCTTCCAAGGAGCTCTGATTCCTTTTGGTGGAGAATGGTATTTAGAAACCAAGGTGTGGGTGCCAGGTGTGCTCATCACTATGGGTTTGTTGCTGTGCCCAGGCCCTCTCAGTGAGTGAAACTAAGGAATATTTGTATAAACATAAATATATGTATATGTAAACACATACACACATATATGTGTGCACCAATATTTATTTCTATATCTATCTATAAACATTAAAAAAGATAAACTGCCATCAGTACCTCTGATTTCAATTAAATCCCATAGCATCATCCCTTTCCATTCCTCCCTGAGAGTGAGAAATGTGCCTTCTGTTATTTTCCACATTATTTACTTGTGGGTCAGCCTCCCTTGGTATGTAACCAATCTTCTATCACTACCACCATCCCCTAAATGGACCCCTCCTCACCCACTCAGAAGACTTGCTCTGAGCTGTGTCCACTCCTTCCCCATCCAACTCAGGAGGCATGCAGGACACCCTCTTCACTGCACCCAGCCAGCCTTCCAGATAGAAACAGGCTCCCTCACTGTGGATGAGAATTACAACATTTCTAGAGAACAAACTTGGCAGTAGTTACCAAAATATAGAAGTTTATCTCTCTGGCCTGCAAGTTTACCTCTAGAAATTTATGGGAAAGAATAGTAGCTCAAATACAGAGATGAGTATAAGAGGATACTAGAAATAGTCTTTTATCTATAATAATGAAAGATTAGAGACAACCTAAATTTTCTTTGTCTTAGCTCCTGAAAGAAGAGTGTCCTGCATGTCTCCCAGAACCGTCTGCTGGAAGGACTAGATAATTGGCTGTTAATTGGCTTCCTCCAGAGCTTTTAGCTCCCCCGTACTTCCTGTTTTTGTGCAAGGTTCCAGAAGTCTCCTGTGTGTCAGAGAAGGTTCCGGAGCAGAAAACAGAATATGCAAGGCATGTGCTGGAGTTGAGACCCTTCTTCAGTAGCTGCAGCTGAAATCAGAGTCCAGCCAAGGACAGGAGACAGAGGACCCCCAAAGGCACCTGCTCTCTCCATCAATATGGCGTGGACAAAATAAATGGTAGGATGTGAGTACTAAGGAGTACTCATGTGAGTACATGCATGTGAAAGGCAGAGCGTGATCCACACATGCCGGCCTGGAGACGCATCCAGGCAAGATATGCTGCCAAGAGAAACTTGTAAGGAACATTGCAGTGGTGAGGGTTGTGTCCCAGGCGTGTGAGCCACTGGTGGGTTCTTATGCACAGAAAATTGTTGACGAATATGTCAAACTGGCAACAGTGGCCACTTCTAGAGAATAGAATTACAAGGGACTTCCACTTTCTAAGAAATACATTTTTGTGTTTATATTTCAACAATGTGTACTGCTTTTGTAATCACAAAACAAAAAATAAAATCAATTAAGTGGTTAAATCCGGGGGAATCTTTTGAAATAGCTGTTGGCCAACTAATAGAGGACCAGATAAAAAATAGAACAAAGTTCCAGCCATAGGACAGGAAACACACCATGGGCAGGGCACACGCAGGCAGGGGAGGAAAATCATATTGTCAAGGTCTGGGCTTTCAGCAAGGAGGGGGACACAGAAGACCTGATGCTGGATGGGTCTGATCACTGTAGCAGGGACAGTCAGTGCCCTGCCCCCATCTCCTTAGACATCTGCAAATATAGCCCATACATGCTTATAGCTTCCAGAATCTCTCTCTCTGCCTGAGGGTGTTCTTTAGCGTGATAGAGTCTTCAGTGTGTTCTGGTTTCAGCCAAAAGTGCCAGGTGCTTAACGCCCCAGGAGCAGCTCTCCTGCTGAGGGGTGGGACAGAGTAGGTAAATGCCACATGTGGTAGGCAACTTCAAAGATGGCCCCCACGGGTCCCTGCTTGCTGGTATTAAACCCCATGAAGTTCCCTCCCACACTGAATAGGGCTGAACTATGCAATAGGATATTGCAAAAATAACTGTGTGACATTGAAGGACAACCAATCTAGATCATAAACACATTGTGGCTTCTGCCTTACTCTCTTTAAGATCACCTGCTCTTGGGGGAAGCCAGCTGCCATGTTATGAGAATGCCCAAGCAGCCCAAGAGAGGGGGCATACATGAGGAACTAAGGACTCCTGCTAACAACCAGCACCAACCTGTCAGGCAAGTGACGAGCCACTTTGAAAATGGGTCCTGCAGCCCCGGTCAAACCTTCAGGTGATTCCAGCCTCATGAGAGGCCCAAAGGCAGCTGCTCTGGGACTCCTGACCCTCAAGAATGGTGTGATAGAATAAATGTTTATTGTTTTGAGCTGCTAAGTTTTGGAGTAATTTGTTATGTAGCTAGAGCTTACTTAATAGTCTCATACACTCCTGGTAGGAATGTTGGTGTAGCCACTTTGGAAAACAAGTTGGCAGTTCCTCAAATAATTCAATATGGAATTACTTTACAGCCCAGCAATTTTACTCCTACATATATACCCAAGAAAAATAAAAACATGTTCACACAAAAACTTGTACATAAATGTTTATAGCAGCATTATTCATGACAGTCAAAAGGTAGAAATAACCCAAATGTCCATCCATAAACAAATGGAGAAACAAAATATGGTATATTCACACAATGGAATATTATTTGGCCATAAAAAGAATGAAGTAAAAAGGCATGCTATAGCTTCAATGAACCTTGAAAAGTGGGAGAAGCCAGTCACAAAAATCCACATACCGTACAATTCCATTCATATGAAATGTCCAGAATAGATAAATCTATAAAAGACAGAAAGTAGACTAGTGGTTGCTTAATTAGTGGTGATGTAGGAGTGATAGATAAAGGGTATGGGATTTCTTCTTGAGGTTTTGAAAATCTAAAATGGACTATGATGATGGTTGCATATATCTGTGAATATACTAAAAGTCATGGAATTGTACACTTTTAAAGGGTGGATTATATGGTATGTGAATTATGCCTTGATAAAACTGTTTTAAATTATGACTTAAATATAATATAATTTAAAATATAAGCAGGTAACTAATATACCACAGCTTCCTTGCCCCTTTATGGGACAATTCTGAGGCATGTTCCGCACAGTTCCTCAGAAAGTCTCCAGTAGAACTGAACCCCAATTCCCCAAGGCCATAACTTGCCCATTAATACACATTTTATTTTATTTCCTCTCTTCTTTGTCTCACTCCTCCACCTCATGCTTTCTGGGATCACATCTCAAATAAACTGTTTCACCCAACTCTTGTCCCAAGGTTTGCTTTGGAGGGAACCCAGACTAAAGCAATCATGTTTTGGGTTGGGGGTCAAGGCTTCCCTGGCCATGGGGCTATTCTGAGCCCCATCCATAGGGCACCCAGCTTGGGGGACTATGCCCATTGGCTGATTGTTCAGGGCAAGGGCTTGAACCAAAGTCCAGAATAGCCATGGAGCTGGCCTCCATTCCCCCAGCATACCTGCTATAAGCCTGGTGTGATTTGCACACATGCTAACACACACACACACTTTGAACAATACCAGGGACCGTTAGACATCCGGGCTTCTTGCTGCCCTTTGCACCAGAGTCAGGCTTGTGGGAAGTGTTCGTTTCCCCTTTGGCTTGTTTCACCTGCCCCTGTGACTGGTGTCATCTGACCACCCAAACCACCAAGACAGAAGAGCAGCAGGTTACAAAGGGCAGGGGTGGGCAGAGTTCAGCCGACTCTGTGGGAGGGGTCAGACCATTGGACAGTGAACTTGAGGTATCTGATTAAGGAAAAAGGAAAGATTGCACAGCCAAGACTGAAATTAGAGAACCAGGAACACCTCCTGAGGTCCCAGCAAAGGGACCAGTGTGGTGAGACATCTCCTGCCCAAAGAGGCTCGGGTCACTTCGGCTGTGAACCTCGCTGACTGCCACTGAGCACAGGCTGGGAGTTAAACAGCTGAGGAAAGAGATTTGGGCTCATCCTGGCTTCTCATACCAGCCTCCTGGCCCAGACTGGGAAACAGGTGCCTCGAATGTTACTCTTTCCTGAATTCAGACCTTCTCAGCTTCAGTCAAATGCCCTCCTCTTCAAGAAAAAGATAGTTGGAAAAACGTTAATGCTCCCAACATTCATACACAGGGTTGCCCAGAAAAACCGAACAAAAGAGCCTCAGATTGGCTCAAGGATTTCACGAGTTGGTCCTAGAGTAACTTTGCTTTGATTTTTATATATTCTAATGTGATGGTTAGTTTTACGTGTCAAGTTGGCTAGGCTATAGTACCCATTTGTTTATTAAAATACTTATCTCAACGTTGCTGTGAAGGCATTTTGTACATGTGGTTAACATCTGTAAGGAGCTGACTTCATTACCCTCCATAATATAGGTGGGCCGCATCCCATCAGTTGAAGGCCATAAAAGCAAAAACTGATGCTGAAACTTGTGCCGCTGCTCTGCACTCCTAACCACATCCTGCTGTCACTTTAACCAAATTGGCCAGAGAGCCAAAAATAACCACCATAAAGCTATCCCAAGACAATACTGCAAATGGAAAATTACAGAAACCACTCACAGGACCCACAAAGTCTGGGTCCCATAGCCAGCTCACATAAATCAGACCAGATCATGCCACTGCTGAGCTGAAAATCCTCCCCAGGCTCTTAGATTAAACCAACGTTTACTCAGCCTGCAGCCTAGCCTTGCTCACCTCTGCTCCCCTTCTCCTTCCCTGTGCTCTGCCACATCACTCTCTGCCACCTCAGGGCCTTTGTGTATGCTGTTTGTTCTGCTGGGACTCCCTTTCCCTGGCTCTTTGCCTGGCATCTTCTTATCTTTCATGGCTCCAAGGGGGCTTCCCTGACCACACATTCTGACATGCCCCCAACTCCACCTCCAAAATCTTCTACTACATCTTGTTTGTGCCCTTTGTGGAACTTACCACATTCTGGAATGATCTTATTTATTTGTTTTCTTGTGTATTGTCTGTCTCCTCACTCTCGTCTGGAAATTCCAGGAGAACATTCTCTTGTGTCTTCCCAATGCCAGGTCATAGGAGGCAGCACCTGACACATATTGAACAAATGAAAGATTCCTCAGCTCTTAAGCTCATGCACGTTTGAGTCAAGGCCGCCTTAACTCCCCTCCTTCCCACAGTGCCCTGGGCCAGCCCCATCATGTCCCTTGGTGATCGACAGTAAAGCCACGGCATCCAGCTGTCCAGGAGTTTGGGCCACAGCCGGAGGGCAGAAGACGTGGATACCTTGTACAGCATTCGGCCTAAAGAGAAAAACTTGTTGCTGAAGAAGGTAGAACTGAACTGAGCCCTGAAGAGTGTTTCAGGTAGAAAGAACAGCAAGGGGAGAGGCCACAGGGTGGTATCTCCAGGAACTGACCGGAAACCTACCACTATGAGCCAGAAGGAGGAGAGTGGCAGCAGCTAAGGGCACAAACAAGGGCAGGACCTGAGAGAAAATCCGTGGAAGAGTTTCCAGTAGGGGAATAATATGGTCTGGTTCATATGTTGAAAATTCAGAGTTTGTTTCTGGGCTGAGGGAGTGGGGAGTAGGGGTGAGATGGAGACTCATTTTTTACTATACTATCAACTGTACTGCTAGATTTTATTTCACTAGGTATATGCACTGCCTTAAAATTTAAGCAATCACTCTGGCTGCTAGATGGAGCCTGGACTATTAGAGATAGATGGGATTTGGGTTGGGACCTGTGACAGAGACTGCAAGCTGCCCACCTAATATCCATTCTCCTCTCTCCTTCCTTCCTCAATGACAGATCCTAGGTTTTTTGCTTTTCCAAGTGACTATTTATACAGCTTGTGTCCAACTAAATGACTACACTTTCCAAACAGGGGTTGCCATCAAATAAAAGTTGAGTAGAACCTATGAAGAAATTAAAGAATAGATGGCTGGTAACGGTCATTTTTACCCTCTTCTTAGCTTGTCTTCTGCTTCCTTTCTGGAATTTGGCTGTAATGGCTAGATCTCCAGCAGCTGTCATGGACCCTGAAGTGATCTGGAGGCTGGAGGTCACACCCTAAGGATGGCAGAGCTGAAAGCAGAGGAGGTGTGAGTCTCTGATGAAGCTATGGAGCTTCTATACCAGCTCTGGACACAATAGAAGTTTCTTTCTTTCTCAGGTTACATGTTTATCATGGGTCTCTGCAGAGAGATGAGAGGAGTCTTCTCATCTATGTCATTCATAGAATAATGCTAATGGAGCAACCACCATCTTAAACATCACTCTGTCACAGTCCTGGATGGTATCTGGCAATTAAATATTCAACCTGGAATTCACTTAAATCACTTCTGTTCATTGGCCAGAACTAGCATACGGTCCCATCCAATCAACTGTAGGAAGGGCAGGAAATGTAATACGGTCAAGTGCCCAGAAGGCAGGGAACCAGAATAGGTGGAGTAATCATTGAGAAATCAAATAGAGGTCAAGATTTCTTCTTCTTGATACATAAGGAAGTGATAATATTGAAACTATTGATGTTTTTCTCAATCACATAAATAACTCAGCACATTTTAATGCTAATCTCCCCCCATCTTTTGTGTATTATTTTCTAGAAAATAAGGTAATATTCTTAGAGTGCTTAAAACAGTGCCTGGAATGTAACAAGCACTATACTAGTATTTTTCTATTACAAATAATTGTATTATAGTCAGATTTTTGTTTTACCTCATTTTAAATCTTTCAATTAGTCTTTTTCTTTTCTTGTTTTAAATATTCAATATTTATATTTATTTATCACAGGTTTGCCAATTTCTAGTTCCTTCAACATGAACCCTCCCTCATTCTCTTATTCTCTCCCTTTGGAACTTTCATTTGATGGCTACTGCATCATTTCATTCCATTCTCTCTCCCTCTTAGCTCCATTTCTTTACCTCTCTGTGGTGCAATCTGGGAAATTTCTTCAGCCTTGTTTTCTAATTCACTAGTTCTCTCTTTGGCTGTGTCTAAAATACTGTTTAACCCATCAAATGAAGTTTTTCTTTTTTCTTTTCCATAGTTGTACTTTATGTTGATAACTTTCAGTTGATTTTTTTTTCAGATCTGCCTGTTATTTTTTTTTTATTAATCTGTACTGGCTTAATGGCTTATATTCCTTTCTTTTCTTCTGTGAATATTTTAAACAGTCCCATTTAAAGTCTTTTTCAGATTTTTAATTAATTCTATTTCTTGGGAGGGTAATCCTCCAATTTCCCTCTGACAGATGCTTTCCTTGATTTGACCCTTCATGAGTGCAACTTCAGTGGGGTTGCTTTCCATGGCAGTCCCTCATTCCTAAGTCACAGAAACAATCCTACACAGAGGTTTTGCATTTGCTTCTCTAAGCCACTGAGATTCACTAGTTATGATCATTTTTTGGCTCTCTGTGTAACTTCAGAACCCCTACCCAGAGCCTGAAAGGCCAACATCTGGTGCCAAAACTATAAGCCATTTCAGCTTCTCTCACTATTGTCACTTATTTTATGTTCCCTCTGCATTCCTGGCATCTGGTGGTTTCTCTCTCTTAGTTTAAGCCTGATGAAATATTCAAACAATTATTTTACTATATTTTATTCAGCATCTCCATGTATAGTCATTTCTTATATGCTGTCTTATTTTCTGTTCATCCATTACACACAATTTAACAATTACTTGTGTACCATCTTATCTATTACTTCAGTGTGTGTATTTTGTCTTCCCAACTCTATAGAGATGCTCTCTTTTATGGACTGAATTGTGTTCCTGCAAAATCCATAAGTTGAAGTCCTAACTCCCATGTTAGTGTGACTGTATTTGGAGATACAATCCTTAAAGAGATCATTAAGGTTCAATGAAGGCACTGGGGTAGGCTCTAATCTAATACGACTAGTGCCCTTGGAGGGAAGAGGAGATTAAGACACAGATGCAGAGAGGAAAGACTATGTGAAGACATAGCAAGACATCTAGCCAGGGAGAGGGGCCTCAGATGAAAACAACCCTGAAAACACCTTGATCTTGGGCTTCCAGCCCCTAGAACTGTAAGAAAATTAATTTCTGTTGTTTAAGCCACCCAATCTGTGGCACTTTGTTACGGAAACTAACATACCCCATTCCTTCATTTGTTTAGTCAGGGAGCACCTACTATGCACAGGGCCTGTTGGATACACATTGAAGCCTGCTCTCCTTTCCCACCGTCTGCTCCGCTTGGCCTGCAGTGGGACTGTGGGCCAGCTGGTCCCCATCAGCTATTTATAAACCTTCCTAGCCTGCCCGTTCCTCCTCTGCCTCGGTCCCCTAAATAAGCCATCTCCAGGCTGTAGCCTGGCCGTCTGCCCTCCCTGTGCACACTCATGTACTCACAGGGAGTGGTCCTCACCAAGGCTTCCCCAGATCCAACATGAACAGCATCCAGGCTCAGCCCTTTGCCCCAGCCCTGTCCTTCCAAATGTGTCCACAGGCTGGATGTGTCCTATGACTTTCAACATGAACAGCTTCTTCCCATCTGCAGCTCTGGTGACCTGGACTGTTCTCCAGGCCATGTTGGCTGGGCTTTGGCTTCTTCATCCTCACCACCCATCAGCCACCAGTCCTGCTGATGCAGCCTTCAAATTGTCTCCCACATCTGCCCTGACACTCCACCCTGGGGACCCCACTCAAGCAGGGCCTCTTCTACCCTGAAGGTCCTTCTTAGAACTTGTCCTCTAATTAGGAGAGTTTGCTGAGGAGTAAAGGGGAAAAAGGACAGGGTAATGGCTAGAAAGGGGGCAAGGTTCCCCCTCCCCTAATCAGAGGACAGGAGGGAGAGAAAGGCCAAGGAGAGGGGGAAGGGAAGGTGGGCGGGTCCAAGAGCATCCTGGCAGTGTACCCAGAGGGCTGCAGGACCCAGAGAAGAATGCCGACAGCCTTGTGCCCCCAGGACAAGCAGCCCAGGGTAGCAGCATGTGAGTCTAAGCCCACGGGAAGCCCCAAGCTGTGGGGAGCAACCCACCCTCAAGGATTCCACAGACAGGCAAAAGGAGTCTTGTCGCCACAGGGTGGGCCACTGAGGGCGCTCCACTCTCCCACCCTGGCCTCGGCTCTGTGGAATGATGGGAGGAGGCATGGGGTGGGAGAGAACACTGTAAGAAATAACCAAAGTAGAGCACATCAGAGTGGGGACCAGGGTATGAAACTAAGTAGCTTGAGCTTTACATGCTCTCAAGATCAGCGATGAACTAAATTTGGTAATTTCTGACTTCTGTAGGGTTGGTAATTTTTCCATTTATTCCCTAGATGGAAAGCACAAAGACCTCACTAGCCAATTTCAGCCCAGACGTCAGGCAACTCTGGGCCCAATGAGGGCTGGAGAGACGTTCCAGAGCACCCAGGCCTGTCCCCAAGCCAGACATGCACACATTGGCCACTCAGAGGATAGAGGGGCGGCCTCCCCGCACAGCTCTGTGGTACTCACTGCAGCTTGGCAGGAGGTTGAGATGGGGGACCTGTGGGGAAGGGCTACACTGGGAAAGGGAGGACCACAGGAGGCCAGGGGCTCCTAAGTGTGACTCCAAAGGAATGTTTCTAATAGACTCCTGTGAGAACCAATAAGAGGAGTGAGATAATACAGAGGGACAAGCACTGGTACCCCTGGTACACTGCTGTGGGGACTCAACCTGAACAAACGGCTCAACTCTAGAGTGGACTGAGTCTAGACAGTTACCCCTGCGCTCTGCCCTCCTGGTTTTGCCCCTCCTCTATGACCCCGGGTGACCCAGCTCCAAACCTGGCTTCTGGATGGCTTCATCAGGCCCTGAGTCTCCAGCTTAGCAGGTCCTAGACTTCCCAGCAGGGCAGGACCCTCTTTATTGCCTGGGAACATGTACCAACAGGGACCCCAGCAGACATCCAAGCCCCCAGAGAGCACACCCCCAGGCGCAGGGAAGGCCACCTGGTGGCGGGCTGGGTGGAACAGAGCGGTCACCTGCCCACTGCATTTCCAAGACGCTCCGCTGGACGCACAAGAGGCTTGGCCAGAAACCTCCCTGGGAGGGGCAGTCCTGGGGCTTTCCCATCCCTGGTGCTCCTTCCCTAAACCTTGGGACCTCAGGATCTTCCCCTTCCGGCGCGGAATCTCCCTCTGACTTGAGGCCTTCCCGTCTCTGAGTCACAGTCCTCCTCCTCCTTCCCACCCCAGAGTCCCCAACACACACACAGCTCCCTAGCTGTGGACTAGGAACCCCCACTCACCGTGACTGAGGGGGCTCCGGCCACCACCCAGGCACCCTGCAGCAGTCCTGTGGCCTGGCGGTGGTAGCAGTTTGGGGTGGGATCCCCTGAAGCTGGGAAGGACAGAGGGAGCCTCACCACGGTCACTCCCAAACCTGGGGGGGGTCACTGGAGCGAGTGGGGAAGGGGGGACTCACAGGTAACTTCCTGGCTCACAGGAGAAGGGAGCGAGGTGGTCTAAGTGGAGCCCAGGTGTCAGTCTTTGGTGTTCATCAGTCACCTGATTGCTAGTTGCAAACCCAGAGCTTCCGAGCCAGCGGGGCTGGAGCTGGGCCCTGAGATGGTGCATTTCCAGCAAAGTCCCAGGTGAGGCAGATGCTGCTGGCGAGGACCACACTTTGAGAACCGCTGATACAGATGTTTGGCTCCCAGGTTTCTGGGGTCCAATAACCTGGGTTCCAGCCACAAGTCTGCCCCCTGCTGGCAAGTGGCACATTAGACCAAAGAAATCGCCTCTTCAGCCTAAATTTCTTCTCTATTAGGGAAGAATATTTACTTTCAGAGGTGTTGTAAGGCTAAAGTTAAAATAATTTGGGTAATTTATTTAACACAGTTCTTCGCACATATTAAGACTGGGGAAAATTCTTTTCCAGAAGGTTGAGGTGTGGGAATTTGACTAGAAGGAAGCTGCTGTCTTGGGGATTTTGCAAAATTGCAAATCTTGGTTAAAATCAAAATTAGCTTAAAAAATTACATAAGACTTAACATCACTAAAAAATGAAATCAAAAGCACAACTTTAATAGTGTCAACATGGAAATATCAATAGCTAATCCCATTATTCCTAATTATTCACTCTCCCTTCCAGAGAGAGGATTTTACAATCCCACACACTGCAGTGCCCCCTGGGTAAGAACTATACACCCAGTCCCTCTGACTGTGGCCTTGACCTTGTCTGCTTTTTCCAGCGGCACGTGTGTGTGTGGTCCGGGCAGAGACTGTAAGAGCCACCATTCATTTCCACCTGCTCACTTGCCCTAGTCCTCTGCCACAAGACTGACATGTTCCCTGGGGGCTGCTCCTTCAGCCTGTGCTCTAGAATGAAGAAGAATTACAGCTACTTGGGACACACAGACAAAAGGAACCAAGTCACAACTAACTCGTGAAGGAAGTGTCAGATGGGTGAGAAATGAGCCTTCAGGACTGTGAGCTACTGAGCTAGGCAGCCACATTGTTACTGCAGCTACACCTCGTAAAAACGGACCGCAAGCATCCCACAGTAGACGATGGCTAGCTAAAGTATGGCGTGTCCATCTGATGAGAATGTGGCATTACACTTAAAGTTATATTTTAAATTATATTAAATTTAAATTTATGTTAAAGGTATGCAACTATTAAAATTATATTTAAGGATATAGGAAGTTACTCAAAATATCATTTTTAATAAGTGAACAAAGCCAAAGTTTAAAAGTGAAAGTACAGCAGAATCCCAATTTTGTAACAAATATATACCCTTGTATATATTGGTTGAGGGAAGTTTGGAAATAATTTTACCTAGAAAAAAGGGATTGGGGGAAAAAAGACACTGAAATATTAAAAGGGGCATTCCTAAAGTGATAGAATTAGGGAGGTGATTGTTCTCTTTTATGCTTATCTACACTTTGCAATTATAAAAGCAACCATGTCATGCTTTTATAATTTAGAAAAATAGTTATACCGTACTGGTATGTGTAAAAGAATCAGTAGCCCTGGAGAAAGACAAGTACCAAATAATTTCACTCCTATGTGGAGTATAAGAACAAAGAAAAACTGAAGGAACAAAACAGCAGCAGAATCACAGAAACCAAGAATGGACTAACAGTTACCAAAGGAAAAGGGACTGGGGAGGATGGGTGGGAAGGGAGGGATGGTGGGGGAGAAAAGGGGCCTTACGATTAGCATGTATAATGTGGCGGGGGGCACGGGGAGGGCTGTGCAACACAGAGAAGACAAGTAGTGATTCTACAGCATCTTACTACGCCGATGGACAGTGACTGTAATGGGGTTTGTGGGGGGGACTTGGTAAAGGGGGGAGAGTAGTAAACATAATGTTCTTCATGTAATTGTAGATTAATGATAACAAAATGAAAAAAAATCCTTAAAAAAAAGAAAAAAAGAATCAGTAGCCAGTAGCAGTGTGAAGGCAGGGAGCTCCAGGAAGGCTGTGTAAAGGGGCTCCGCGTCCTGGGGCCCGGGAGGTGGACATAGAGGGGGGCTGTCATGGTCTCCTACACCCAGGACCCCACCCATAGGCCTAAACGAGCAGCTTTTAAGGTGCATGAGAATATGTGCAGCTTAAAATATATATATATATTGGTTCCAAATATAAAAATAAAAATGTGAGTCCTGGGGTTAATAAATACTTAAATGTCTAAAAATTGTAACCTCATGTCAAAAAGTCAAATGGGGTGACTGCTTAATGGGTACAAGTTGCCCTTTGGGGTGATAAAAAGGTCTAGAACTAGATGGAGGTGATGTGCATACTACATTGTGAATGTACTTGATGACACTGAATTGTATACTTTAAAATGGTTAAAATGGCCAATTTTATGTGTGTTTGACCACCAGGAAAAGCAAAAACAAAAACAAACCTCAACAAAAAAAACCCTGCAAGTCAACTCTTATATAATTATATGGGACCCATGTTTAATGTGGCGTTTGGGTGACCTTCAGTGTATCTAAATGTGATGTGAGTAGGACCCCAAAATAAAATTGCCAGAAGAGGCAGTGGTTGCTAATGATCTATGTTCTCCTATCTCTGAACACCTTGTGAATTGACAGTGAATGCATAACTTTCAAGGTGGAGTGGGAGTGAGGCCTGGCGCACAAACCTCCCCTCACCCTGCGGCAGGTTTCTGCTGCTCAGACCCAGACCCTGAGAGGGATTAGCAAGCCAGAAAGGTTGAGTCTAGAGTGGCACCTTCCTGCAATGCCACAGAACTGGCACTGGGGAGCAGCAGAGAGCCACACCAAGCTGGGCGGGCACCTGGCTGCTGTCCCCTCACCCACTGCTAGTCCCCTTCCCCGACCATCCCTACCACCAAGACAGTCACGTAATCTTGATTTTCAGAAGAGGGTGTCATTACTCAAAATTGCTTTGCAAGCAAAACCTAAGTGTTTCACTAGCTCCTTCCAGCGGGATATTCAAGAATATTCAAGAGAGGTCAGCTTTTATGTTCAACACATTCTGTCATTTAAAACATGTTTTCAATTTCTCTGTAGCCAGACTATGGTTAATTTCAAGGGCAAACCTAACAAAGTTCACTTCATATTTTTGTGGGGTATCCATTTAACTTTTTTCACCTGATACTCATCACCCTGCCATCTTAAGAAACTAGAAAACTTTACTACAAGACTGGTAGCAATGACTTTCTCCAGAGGGCTGAACAGGTTGGCTTGCTACAGACAGCAGCACCTTGAGAAAACTATTCATTATAAAGCGCTGATACTCATAGTCTAAGATACCTTTTCTGTTGCGTAAGAAAACATCTCAAAATTGAATATATAAAGTTATTATTATTATTGTTGTTGTTATTGTTGTTATTATTATTATTATTATTATTATTATTAGGGCTGGGTTCAGCTGGGTGGTTCTTCTGGTCTCATCTGGGATCACCATGTAGCTGCAGTTAGCAGGCAGGGGGACTGGGAGCTTATTGGTCTGCGTCCCAGATGGCCCCACTCACACGTCGGGCATTGGGCTGGGGTGATGGGGCACATAAATCTCATTGTCAAGCCCACCAGATCTCTTCACTTGGCAGCTGGGCTCCAAAAGGAGTGAGAGAAGCTGAGTCCTGATGCACAAAAGCTTTTTAAGCCTCTGTTTGTGTCATGTTTGCTATATTCTCCCTGACCAAAACAGGTCACATGGCTAAGACCTGATTCAGGAGGTGGAGAAAATAGACTCCTTTTGACAAGAGAAGCTGTAAAATATTGTGACCTTTAAAAAATATCTACCACATGTTCTTTCTCCTCTCCTCTCATATCAAGGAAGTCCTTATACAGGCAGGGATAGAAGATGGACACCTGCCAACTAACATGTCCCACCCCACCAGGCACCTGGGATCAAGTTCAGGGCTTGCATTTAATGTAGTTAAATCTGCATTTCCCCAGTCATGTCTTGGGAAAACCAGTCTCACAAGATAAGGTGTTGTGAACTGAATTGTATACCTCTCAAAATCTGTATCTTGAAGCTCTAGTCCACAATGTGACTGTATTTAGAGAGAGGGCCAGAGGTAATGAAGGTTAAATGAGGTCATAAGCATAGGACCCTTATCTAATAGGACCCATGTCTTTATAATAAGAGGAAGAGACATCCACAGCGCGCTCTGTCTCTGCATGCATGCACGAGAGAAGAGGCCATGGGACGACACTGGTGGCTGTCTGCAAGCCAGGAAGAGAGGCCTCCCTTTGACAATGCTGGCTCCCCAAGTCCTCAAGACCGACCTTGCTGACACCTTGCTCTTGGACTTGCACCCTCCAGAGCTGTGGGAAATCAGTGTCTATTTAAGCCACTCACTCTATGGTAACCCAAGCTAATACACAAGGGTTCCTTGGTTAAATAAGTTGAGAACTGTGCATTCAATACTGTTGCTCCCTGCTTAAAAATTCATAGTTCTGTAGCCTTAGTAAAGGCTTTGTGAAGTTCCTCAGCAAATAAATCTATCATTTAATATTGTTTCCCAAATTTATTCAAACATGAGATTCTTTTCTAACACCTGTGACCACCATAGGAAGCTTCATTAGTTTCTAGGGCTGTTGTAATGGACTATCACAAACTTGATGGCCTTATTCTTTCACAGTTCTGGAGACCAGAAGTCAGAAATCAAGGTGTGGGCAGGATTGCTCCTCCTGGAGGTGCTGAGGGAGAGTCTGCTCCGGGCCTCTCTCCTAGCCTCTGGCGACTGCTGGCAGCCCTTGGTGTCCCTCGGCTTGTAGCTGCATCACTTACTCCCACTTCCGCCTCCACTTCACCAGGCCTTCCCTCTGTGTCTCATTATCAACACCTTCCCCTTTCTCTCTTTTTTTTTTTACATTTTTTTTTATTAAGCTATCATTCACATACACTCTTATGAAGGTTTCACAAGAAAAACAATGTGGTTGTTACATTCACCCACACTATCAAGTCCCCCCCATACCCCATTGCAGTCACTGTCCATCAATGTAGTAAGATGCCAGAGTCCCTATTTGTCTTCTCTGAACTACACTGTCCTGTGACCCCACACACACCATGTGCATCAATCATGATACCCGACAATCCCCTTCTCCCTCCCTCCCCTCTCACCCTCCTCCACCCCTCCCCTTTGGTAACTGCTAGTCCTTTCTTGGAGTCTGTGAGTCTGCTGCCATTTTATTCCTTCAGTTTTGCTTTGTTATTATACTCTACAAATGGGGGAAATCATTCGATACTTGTCTTTCTCGGCCTGACTTATTTCACTGAGCTTGATACTCTCTAGCTCCATCCATGTTGTTGCAAATGGTAGGATTTGTTTCTTTCTTATGGCTGAATAGTTGAATAGTATTCCATTGTGTATATGTACCACCTCTTCTTTATCCATTCATCTATTGATGGACATTTAGGTTGTTTCCATAACTTGACTATTGTAAATAGTGCTGCAATAAACATAGTGGTGCATATGTCTTTTTGAATCTGAGAAGTTGTTTTCTTTGGGTAAATTCCTAAGAGTGGAATTCTCAAGTCGAATGGTATCTCTATTTTTAGTTTTTTGAGGAACCTCCATATTGCTTTCTACAATAGTTAAACTAGCTTACATTCCCACCAGCAGTGTAGGAGGGTTCCCCTTTCTCTGCATCCTTGCCAGCATTTGTTGTTGTTTGTCTTTTGGATGTTTGCCATCCTAACTGGTGTGAGGTGATATCTCACTGTGGTTTTAATCTGCATTTCCCTGATGATTAGTGATGTGGAGCATCTTTTCATGGGCCTGTTGGCCATCTGAATTTCTTCTTTGGAGAACTGTCTGTTCATATCCTCTGCCCATTTTCTAATAGGGTTATTTGCTTTTTGGGTGTTGAGGCATATGAGTTCTTTATATATATTTGGATGTTAACCCCTTGTCAGATATGTCACTTACAAATATATTCTCCCATACTGTCGGATGCCTTTTTGTTCTGCTGATGGTGTCCTTTGCTGTACAGAAGCTTTTTAGTTTGATGTAATCCCATTTGTTCATTTTTTATTTTGTTTCCCTTACTCAAGGAGATGCATTCAGGAAAAAGTTGCTCATGTTTATATTCAAGAGATTTTTGCCTATGTTTTCTTCTAGGAGTTTTATGGTTTCATGACTTACATGCAGGTCTTTGATCCATTTTGAGTTTACTTTTGTGTGTGGGGATAGACAATAATCCAGTTTCATTCTCTTGCATGTAGCTGTCCAGTTTTGCCAACACCAGTTGTTGAAGAGGCTGTCATTTCCCCATTGCATGTCCATGGCTCCTTTATCATATATTAATTGACCATATATATTTGGGTTAATATCTGGACTCTCTATTCATTCTATGGGTCTGTTCTTGTGCCAATACCAAATTGTCTTGATTACAGTGGTTTTATAGTAGAGCTTGAAGTCGGGGAGCGTAATCCTCCCAGCTTTATTCTTCCTTCTCAGGATTGCTTTGGCTATTCAGGGTCTTTTGTGGTTCCATATGAATTTTAGAACTATTTGCTCTAGTTCGTTGAAGAATGCTGTTGGTATTTTGATAAGGATTGTATTGCATCTGTAGATTGCTTTAGGCAAGATCACCATTTTGACAATATTAATTCTTCCTGTCCATGAGCACAGAATGTGTTTCCATTTATCAGTATCTTCTTTAATTTCTCTCATGAGTGTCTTGTAGTTTTCAGGGTATAGGTCTTTCACTTCCTTGGTTAGGTTTACTCCTAGGTATTTTATTTTTTTTGATGCAATTGTGAATGGAATTGTTTTCCTGATTTCTCTCTCTGCTAGTTCATCGTTAGTATATAGGAATGCAACAGATTTCTGTGTATTAATTTTGCATCCTGCAACTTTGCTGAATTCAGATATTAGATCTAGTAGTGAATTCAGGTATTAGATCTAGTAGTTTTGGAGTGGATTCTTTAGGGTTTTTAATGTGCAGTATCATGTCATCTGCAAACAGCTTCCCTTTTCTCTTGTAAGGACCCCTAGCACAGGATTTAGGGCCCACCCTAAATCTCACCTGAAGATCCTTCACTTAATTTCAACTGCAAAGACCCTTATTCCAAATAAGGTGACACTCTGAGGTTGCAGGTGGATGTGTCTTTGGGGAGCCACGATTCAGTCCACTACAGAAGCCAAGGTAGCTGGCTGCGCATGGACACAGCAGGGGTAAGTGGAGCCTCTCTAGGTGTCTGCAGGCAGATGACCCACCCCCTCCAGGGGATATGCTGGGGCGAGCACTCTCTCCCTTTGACAATGCTGGCTCCCCAAATCCTCATTTCCTAACTCCTTGCCGACCACCGCCATGCACATATTCCTATTTTGGGGCAGGTCAGGACTTGCTGTTCTAATCACTCAAAACCTAACTGGACTTCTGTTTTGTCCTGGAAGACAGGGCTTGCTCTTCTGGGACACATTTGCAAAATTCAGTGCTCATCAGAGTGGCAGTGAGGCAAGCAGGCCCTCACAGGGCTGTACTTCTAGAGGCTTCCTCCCCAAGCCTTCCAAAAGCTCTGCTTCCTCCCTGCCACTCCCCTGCCCCAAACCCTCCACTGCAACCTTGGCCTCCAGGAGGGAGTGAGAACTCCTGCCTCCCCAGGAAGGCTCTCAGGACCAACCAGGGTGCTCCCACTTCTTCCCAACAGGGCCACCTCTTGCTGCCTTGGTGTCTGCCACCTGGGCTTTATCCATGCCATCCTTCCTCCACCTGTGCACAACTCAATTTGCCTATAGGCCACATGGCAGTTGAGTTTCAGGGGTCTGCAAGTCCATGGGATGCAAATAACCAGAGACAGTTTGAATGAACTAAGACAGGCAAGGCTCAGGGAGTTGGTTCCTGTGCATTTTCCTGGGGAGAGACCTATATCACTCCTCAATTTTCCACATTGTTCCTTCCTGACCTGAAGAGGCTAAGAGCCGCTGGTTTAGAGCTAAGTCCCAGTGCTTCTGTCTCCCTCAGAGCAGTAACTGTGGGGAAGCCCTTCTGAGAGGGAAGAACCGCTCTCGGGGCTCCATCCATGTTGAGGGGACTCTGATGGGAGGACGAGGGGCAGCAGCAAGTCCAGATCCTGAGAGGCACCGATCATGCAAACGTCAGGAACCATCAGCCATCCACAGGATGCCTTGGAGATGGGACAAAACAGGCTCCATGCTGAGCCTCCTCTGTGAGCAGGAAGGGTGGTTCAAAGCTCTCCGCCTTTCCCTAATACCCCACCCCCACCATAGCTCACTGTTTGGCCTCTGGCTGGCCCTGTCTGTAAGTCGTGCCAACATCCTAAAGCCTGGGGACCTGCACACTTCTGGAAATGGGCATTTGGCCCAGTGGGCTGTGTTGTGATGACACATTGGAGGCTTGTCCACACACCGGATGATACATTTTTTTGCAAGCAGTCACCTATCTTTAACCTCTTTGGGGTTCTATTTGAGGGCCTAATCCAGTGCCCAAGGACACACCTCAGTCAGCTGGGGCTGCCAGCTGGCTCCTTCTGAGGAGGGAGCTGCGCCAGGCCTCTGCCCCTGGTTTGGAGATGGCTGTTATCATGCCCACAGACTCTTACAGGCTCTTCTCCTGGCCCTGTCTGTGCCCAAAGTTCCTTCTCTAAAAAGGACACCAATGACATTGGATTGGGGTCCGCCTAATGACCTCATCCAAACTTTATTACCTCTTTAAAGGTCCAGTCTCCAAACACAGTCACACTCTGAGGTACTGGGGGTGAGGACTTCAACCCATGAACTTAGAGGGAATACAATTCAGACCATTAACAGATGCCCAGAGAAGATGGACACTTGGGCAGAGAGATTATGGTTGATTTATGGCCTCTCAAGGCTTCTGTGCACCAGGGCCCCATTAGGTCACTGCGCAGCCACCAACCAGTCCTCTGAAGGGTCTGGGGTAACCCACCCCTTCTCCCTGGGCCCTCAGGCCATCCTGTACTGGCCCTGAGTCCTCTCACAGCAGCTGGCAGGCCAAGCCTGAGGGTGGAATGGGGTCAGAGTGGACCCTGCCAATGGGAACAAAGTAGAAAAGGCATGGTCTCTCAGTTCAGTTGCCTTCCCACTCTGGAGTGGGTGTTTGGCGACCCCTGGAATCCTATTTGCATACAGGGCTCCAGCTTCTGAGACTTTAAGAAGGAACTTACTTTAACTTGCAAATTTGTTCTAATACTTGAAGTAATATTTACATATTGTTGAAAGGGCAAATGGATTGTATAAATTTAAAAATGCACAAAAGCTTGAAAGAAAAATGTTGCCCACAATCCCCCAGGGCCAGAAGCCTGACACTGGCTATTCATTTTTTCTTTGACAATGTTGAGGAGGAAAAATTTTCCTCCTCCGTTCTCACTGGTCTAAGAATCAAATTGACATGAGACAGGTGAACAGGAGAAAATCAAATTAAACTACATACAGGAACCCCACATACACAAGAGGCTCAAAGACAAAAAGGTAAAACGAGGTGCCACCCTGTGCTGAGAAGCAGGGTGAGGGCCTGGTGGGGCCCTAAAGAGCAGATGTTTGTAATCAGATGTTTGCTTTGCCTACATCTGTGCCCTACAGATGGGTCATTTGGATAAAATTTATCTCCGATAATAATCCTTGTTTTGGGAGAAACCCTCACTTAGATTTTTCTAGGTAGTTAAGGGAGGGGTTGTAAGTCCGGGGAGAGGAAATCCTGGGACAAAATACCTCTAAAAACCGAAATCAGTCAAAGGCAGAAATAAAATTTAAAACCCGTTTATTGCTTACAAACTGCAGTCTGGCCCATCTCTGTCTCCTGCCCCAGCAGCAGCGAAACAGGCCCTCCCCTCCCCTCTCGGGTATGGATAAGCCCTCCGTGCCCAGGTAATTACCCATTGATATGGTGATGAACTTCTCTCCACCCCTGAGGAATGCTGCAAATGCACTAAGGCCATACTTCTCTCCACCCTTGAGCTCCAGTTGATATGCAGATGTACTAAAGTGGCAGGCGAGATATTCTGGATAAATTACAATTTTACCCACAGGGGTGAAAGTTTCTTAGGAGTGCATAGGGTCTCCACCGCCTTCAGCTCACAACTGTCCATGTGACGAAGCGGCGCGTCTTGGGGTGACCTGACCTTGGCTCCTACAACAGTATCTCGTGATTCTGCGCTTTAACTCCAGGATTTTCTCCTAATGTAAGTAATATATGTTACTGTAAAAAAATAAGAAAATACAGTTTGCCAAAAGAAAACAATTTTTTATCTAACTTTTTTTTATTAAGGTATCATTGATATACACTCTTATGAAGGTTTCACAAGGAAAACAATGTGGTTACTACATTCACCATTATCGAGTCCCCCCCAACACCCCATTGCAGTCACTGCCCATCAATGTAGTAAGATGCCAGAGTCCCTGCTTGTCTAAAAGAAAACAATTTTAAGTCACTTATAATCCCCCTACCTAAAGCTACCTTGTGCTTTTTTTATGTACATTTGAATATTTTCTCCTGTTTGTTAGTTATTTAAATCCTTTGGTGAACTGTCTGTTCTTGTCTATTTGCTTATCGGGCAGTTCAGTATTTAAGGTGTCTGATCAATCTGTTCGGGAACTTTACGTAGTATAAATATTAACCCTTTGTGATAGTTGTAATATGTTTTTCCCCTGTTTGTGGTTTGCTGTTAAATCTTTCAGTGTTTTTTTTCCTATTTTTCCCCTCTGGAAGGTCTTTGCTGGCTTTTATGTTTAGAAAATACTTCTTCCCCAAGTCAAATCTTGTCTTTTAGTTTAGTTATGACCCCTCTCTTTCTTTCTTTGCATTTACCGCTTTAAAATCTGGGAGTGAAAGTAAGAAACTAACCCATTGTTCTCCCAAATACTGAGCCAGTCGTCCCTGCCCCCTTTCATAACTCAGCCCTCCAATCCCCCTGCTCTTCATGTCCCCAAGGGCAGTCTCTGCTCAGAGCCAACCTCTAGAAGAAAACACAGCCCCACCCCACCGAGCTGGGGCCCTGCAGTCCCCAGGGCTGCCAGCATTCTCACAAAAGCACCGGCAAACCAGGTGGGGTTTATGCTGTTGTGGAGGTGAGGAGTTTACCTGGGAGATCGCAACGCAAACAACTTAAAAATTCCCCATAGGTATTTCCGATCTCCGGAGCCTCACCTGCTCCACCCCCAGGGAGACCTTTCCTCCCTTCCCAGCGCAGGTAGCCTTGCTGCTCACCTCTAATCCACATTCCTGGCATTCACCTGGGAGCATTCAGACCCCTCATCCCCCTCTCCCATAGAACCCTGAGGCCACGCGGCTTTTTCCAGACAATGCCAACAGAATCCACCTCCTTAGCAGGGTAGCGCGTCCTTTGTCACTTGAGAATGCCTTTGGGTCTCGTCTCCCACCCATGGGGCTTATTAACCTACTTCCAAGCAAATCCAGTGGATATTCAGGTGGCATTCCCATATCATTTGTTAAAGAAGCCCCAGGTTGCCCCACCTCCTTTGTGTCTTGGGCGGGCAGGAAGCAGGGGTTCTGGGAAGATACCAAATCTGAAGCCTCCCACAGAGCACGGATATTCAGAGAGGGGCCCTGGGAGCCAGAGCTTGGACCAAGCTCCCCACCCCAACCCTGACCCAGGAGTGGCCTGCCAAAGACTCAGGCCTCCAAGGTGGTCTCAGTAGCAGGCAGGGTCCTTGCACAGCTCCATCCTCAAGGTGGACGGGGCAGCAGAGCCCTGGAAAGTCCGCAGGCCCACATTCCCAGGAGCAGCCATGGAAGGCCAGGGGTAGGGGGGGCGGCCACCCCAGGAGGCAGCAGCTGGAGCAGTGACCATGGGGAACAGCAGGTGAAGAACGCAGGTGGCAGCATCAGGGACTCTGCGGTGGAGGGAGGAACGCTGAGGTGTGCCCGAAATGCGATCACACCAGTTTGTGGAAGCAAAGTTCGACCTGCTCTAAAGGGGCACCAGTTCTCTGATGTCGGTTGGCAGGACCATGCAGGGGGTCACGGCGTGGGTTTATGGGACTGGGGGCTGGCCTGGCTCACATTCCAGATCTTCCGTGGCTGAGCTGCAGTTTCCTCATCTGCAGGTGGGGATAACACTATTCACCGGTGGTGCTGCTGGGAGGACTAAGCAGCGCAGTGCCTGGGTGAGTGCTCCGAGCGAAGGCTCAGTAACTGGCCGCCATCAGCTGCCCTGCTAGCTTCCTGGGGCTGCCATAAAACCACCACAAACTGGTGCCTTACAACAGAAGGTTATCCTTTCTCAGTTCCAGAGGCCAGAAGTTCAAAATCAAGGGGTCTGCAGGGCCAGGCTCTGGAGGAAAGTCCTTCTCTCTTCCAGCTTCTGGTGGTTCAGGCCTTCCTGGACCTGGATCACACCCATCAATGCCTCCCTTCACTTGGCTGTCTTCCCTGAGTCCGTATCTTCTCCCTTTTCCCTCTCCCTTATTGTCATTTGTACCCACAGGATTTTATTTATGGAGGTGACTGAGTGATGACAAGGAGAGGTCAATGAAGTTGAAGGAGGAATTTAGTATTTACATTTCCCGAGGTGGGACCCGCCCACTACACAGGGCCACATGGGAGGCATCCAAGTGGTCCCGAGGCAGAAGGCAGGAGCGAGGGGACGGCGCAGGGCAGAGCCCTCGCTGGAGTGTATGCTGGAAAGGCAAGGCAGAGCGAACAGCTTAGGATTGGCTGGTTTGAATAGTTCTGATGGGCTTTGGGCTGTCGGAGTGGGGGCGTCTCTAGGAGCCTATCCCCGAGATCCTTAGGCTTGGGGTAGGAGAGTTAAATAAAGTGGGTGCAGGATCAGCCTTGGAGCAGCCCGTCTGCACAGGAGAGTTTCAGGCAAGCTGACTGGCCTAAGAGAGGGCAATGTTCTGGCCAATAGTTTGGCCCAGTGATTAATGAATGACAAATAGTCATAGAGAATCTAAGCAAAACACAGAACAAGTCTCCTCTCTTATGAAGACACTGGCCCACCTTAATTCCAGATGGTCTCAAGACTCTTAATTTAATTATGTCTGCAAAGACCCTTTTTCCAAATAAGGTCACATTCACAGGTTCCAGGGACATGGACATATCTTTTGCGGGGCCACAGTTCAAACTACTACAGATGCCAATTGCCTGGATTAGTTTATAGTTCTCTGTCATTAGTGTACAGTCTGGGGGAACAATGACAGCTGCTTTTCTGGATGATGGCCCTGCAGGGCTCCTAAGGCCGTGGCCGCTTTAGCTGAGAGCCAGAGCCTGGAGGAACCCAAGGGAGCGGGTGGGAGGGGCCCTGAGGGGGTGCCTTCCGGACCCTTCTCCCAGCTCGAGGTACAGGGGTGGAACCGAAAGTCCAACCCTCTGATCACACAAGTTCCTCCAGTGACCGGTTCCCTTCCAGAAGCTGTCTAGTCACTTCCTAGCATAAACTCAGGTATGGCCAAAAGGGGCTCATTCAGAATAACACAAAACATCCTATCAGGAAATTCCAAAGGTTGTAGGAGCTCTGTGCCAGGACAAAAAGCAAAAAGTTCATGATACCCCAGATAAGGACTATTATTATCCCCATTTTACAGACAGAGGAACTGAGGCACCAAGATGTAAAGTAACTTGCCTTAGGCTACAGAGCTAGTTACAGCAATAGGAGGATTTGAATGCAGGCAGCCCAGCTCCAGAGGCCACACAGCCACAGCAACAATTGCTTTGTTGTGTGGGACTCTGGGGAGTCATGGAGTGTGGCCTTCCTCAAAAGGGAACTGAGTGTTGTCCCCTTCAGAAGGCAAGGCACACACCTCTCTACTGGGGAAAGAGTGTTATCAGATTTAGTGGTGTGCTGGCAAAACACCAATTCACTGGAAAAAAAATAAAGCCCTGATTTGTGGCTGCTTTCCCTGGTGTAAATAATCCCACCATGGCTGACTTCAAGCCACCACCCTGACATCACTGATCACAGAGTCGGGAAGAGACAGTTGACCGGGGCAGCGCACACAGACTGCTGGGCGGGTCTGGGGGGCCCTCTGGGCACTCCCAGGAGGTCTGAGGTTAGGGGGAGGCAGCTGCTTCTGGGCCCAAGTCCAACAGCAACACAGTCAGGCAGAAGCTGCCTCCTTCTGTCATGCAACACTAACCCTGCTCAAGGCTGAGAGGGCAGTTTGGCCTCTTCTGCCCTGGCTCGTTCATCAAACTCTACACATAGCTCCCTACACTGCACCCTGAGGCCACAGCCCCTGTCCTGACAAGGGCATTGGAAGGTCCCTGCCCCTGACCTCAGCCTGCACCTGTCCAGTCCCCACCGCCAGCCCTGGTTCAGTTCACTGTCCTGGACCCTGGAGACCTGCCACTCTCTAGCTCAGCCATGAGATTAACCTACTTATCCAGCCTCTCTGTGTGTGTGTGTGAGTATGTGAGAATGTGTTAAGTGTGTGTGTGTGTGTGTGTATGTGCACACATGTGCTGAGATAACAAGCTTCCCACAACTCAGTCCACCATATGTGGCTCAGAGTGATTTTTCTTTTTAGTGTTATTTCCTTATTTCCTTTTGCATATAGGTATTTTCCAACTTTGTTACAATGATGAGGCATTTGCTTATTTCCTGCCACACTTTACCTAATAAACAGACTTTCTTTCCCATGTCCATAAGGTCCCACATGGTGGACTTGGTCTGGGTTTCCCACCCAGCATCCATTTCACCCTATTTTGGTTACACCTCAATTTCCTTTGGGGACCCACTTCACTACCACTTGCAGACCTTATGTTTCCGTGGGACTGACCCCATGGGCCCTCCAGACCTGACCAACCAGGATGTGGTCCCCAGGCTGCAGCAGTGGCTTGATAGAAGGGCACAGTGGCCCGTGAGACTGAGGCCTTCCGTAACTACAGAGGACCAGGTTCTTTGTGCTGGCCCCAGGCAGCTAGCCGCCTGCACACGGAGGGAATTCTCCCAAAAATCTAGGCATCAATCATAAAGGAGAACCCCTAGAGGGAGTGGGGAAAGACTGATCCCCTGCCATGTGGAAACTTGCCCTTAGACTATACAGGTTTCTGTGAACCAATACATTCCTCTATTTTTAAGGAATAAAAATAAAGGAAATTTAAGCCCATTTGAGTTGGGCTCCCATTACTTCCAGCTGAGAGTATTGGCAAATACCCACAGTACCCTGCTTTTTAGAGTAACGTTCTATAACAAAGAATTTTCCCATGTGTCTGCATAGGCTTTATACAGCTGCATAATATTCCATAAACTGGGTTTATCCTAAAATAAGGATATTTATGTATTTAATAGGAGAGTCATTGTCCCTAGGAGATAGGAGTGGAAAAGAAATCAAAGGCAATTTTTTTTGTGACTAATTTCCTCCTCTGAACACCAGTTAATAAATGCAGAAAAGTTTTTTACTGAATTAAGGGAAAAAACTCTTTTAGATTTATGTGCATGTATGTGTATATTCATACAACAGAATAAATATAATTATGTTGTACACCAATATTATTTAATGTTTATTTATAATAAACAATATTTTTGTTCTCAAATGTTAATAACCCTCTCTGCTCTTTGCTCTTTATATTCTCCTCTATCTCCCTTGGCACAGAATTTTAAGGCATGTGTAACTTAACACTGGTAAGCGTCAAGTGCAGCACGTATAATCAAAAACCGACTTCCAAATAGGAGGCGAGGAAGGACAAGGAATTTGGCTTCAGTGCCTTTGAGGAGGGCCTGAGGGTTGCAGTGGGCCACAGGCAGTCCATGAGGTGACATCAAGAACTTCCCAACTAAAGCAGGGGCGAGTGTGGAGGATGGGGAGTTCTGGAGTCTGACAGACAGCATTTAACTCTGTGTATTGAGTTTCTCTAAGTCTTAGTTTCCTCACCTAAAAGTGGAGCAATAACACTGGCCCAGTGCCAGGCATATAGGCACTCAAAACAATATGCTTGATTGTTTAGGGCAGAAAAATATTCCAGCAAATACTGAGCACCTATCTGACAGTGATCTCATAACTGTTAGAAGTGGATGAGAATTAAGTTTAGCTGCATGTAATAGAAAACTCAAAATAACAATAGTTTGGACATATCTGTGATTGTTTTCCCTCACATAAAGGAATTCTGGAGGATTGTCAGGTAGCTGGTACAGTGGCTGCAACCATGGAACCCAGATTCCTTCTATCTTTGTGCCCTACCATCTTAGTGCGTGCCTTCCAACCTCATGGTTACCACCTCATGGATCAAGAGGGCTGCTGGTGCTCCAGCCTTTATATTCCTGATAGCACAATGATATAAAGGGGAAAGAGCAAAAAGTTATTCTGTCCTTTGAAGGATCCTTTCTGAAATTCAACTCAGTACTTTCTGCTTACATCTCATGGGCCAGAAGATCTTGCCTAGCTGTATGGGAGGCTGGGAAATGTATTATTTTGACTAAACACATAGCTACCCTGAATAAAATTGAAGTTCTGATACTAAGGAAGGTCTACTAGGATGAGCAACTAGCAGTCTTCTCCATGATTCCTTCACAAGGTACAGGGATGTACCCATTGGTCCCTTCTACCCTAACAAACTTGGGATTGCCCTGTGGCCTCTGAGATGGCAGCAGAGTATTCATGGGGAGAAGAAATACTTAATGAGCGTTGAGCCTGGTGCCTGAGAGAAGTGATACCGGCTGTTACCTACTGATGTGATGGGATCATGGTAGGCGTTTGTCTGCATTCGCCAGTATCCTTACCATTTCGGTGATTCAATATTTTTAATATCCTCCCTGGATATGAAATAGTGCTGGGAGCTTAAGCTCTGCAGCCAGACAGGGTTCAAATCCAAGATTCACTGCTTACTGATAGTGTGACTTTGAATGAGTCACTTATTTCCTCTGAGACTCAGCCTCCCCATGTGTAAAATGGGTGTAATAATAGATAGTGTCTAACCTAGAGATGATAAGGGAGTTGAAAGGATTAGATGCTTAGCTCCCTCTCCTACCCGAGACAAGCAGTCACTAAATGTTAGCTGATAAGCCCAAGGGAAGTGCAGACACAACAGACTGGAACCTTCCACTCCTTCTTAAAGAGGAGCGTAAGCACAAGAAGGGTTATCTGGGTCTACACTTTTCCAAAGAACACTCAGGGGTTGCTCTCTTTTGTGTTCTCTGCTCTCCCGGCCCGGCTGAGACGGCCTAGTCTGTGTCGCCAGGGTTAGCCCCCGTCTTCACCCATTTGGGCTGCAGCTTCAGTGTCTGCTGAGAACCCTCTTCCAGGTTCATAGCCATCTTCTCACTGCATCCTCACATGGAGAAGGGGCGAGGGAGCTCTGTGGGGTCTCTTTTAGAAGGGTGCTGATCCCATTCAGGAGGGCTCCACCCTCATGACCTAATCGCCTCTCAGCGGCACCACCTCAAAATACTATTCCATTGGGGATTCAATTTCAACATTTGAATTTGGGCTCACAGACATTCAGTCTATAGGGTTCCACTCCTGACCCCCCGGATTTCACGTTCTTCTCACATGCAAAATACATTTATTCCATCCCAACAGCCACCAAAATTGTAACTTGGTCCAGCATCAACTCAAGAGTCTAAAGTCCAAAATCACATCTAATAATGAGTGAAACTCCAGGTGTGATTCGTCCTGTGGTAGAATCCCTTCTAGCTGTAAACCTGTGAAATCCAACAAGAAACCAAACAAGCTTCCAAGAGTACAACAGTGGAGCAGGCATAAGACAGACACTCCCCTTCCAAAGGGGAGAAATGGGAAAGAGAGGAGTGACAGGTCCCGGGCAGGTCCCAAGCCTAACAGGACAAATCACATTAGACCTTAAGGCTTGAGACTAATCCTCTTTGGCTCCCTGTGCGGGCCTTCCAGGCCCACTGGGGTGGCAGTGTCACCCCACAGCCAGGCAGCCTCGCAGCTGCTCTCCCGGGCTGCGGTCCCGAGCTCGTGCTCTGCTGGGCAGCCCTGTGCTCGGAGGTCTAGGTAGATGCAGCCATGCCCCTGAGCCCAGCATGCTCGACGCTGGCAGAGACGCACTGAGCAGGCACGCCCAAAGTTTCTGCTGCACCCTTTCAAGGGGCAGCCACCATGACCACACTGAGCCCTGCAGGGCCTGCTGAACTGCACCTGTGGCAGCCGAGAAGCGTCGTGCAAGAGTGCAGATGCAGAGCCTGGGACATGAGGCAGTGCCAGGCAGCTGGGCCCAGTCCCATGCTGTCAGACTCCCCTTTGAAACTGCTCTGTGCTCCCCTGTACTCTGCACTCTGGGCCTGTGAAGGGAGCGACAGCCCCCATGATATCTCATGTTTGCTTGGCCGCATCCTTAGTGGTCTCTTCCAAACACATTTTCTCATTCTTTGCAATAAGAACAAGCTGAGAATGTTCCAAATCCTTTAGGTTCTAGTTCCTTTAGCTTAACAATTCCATCTTTAAGTCATTTTTCTCCTCTTACATATTAGCACATGTGACAGACAGGAGAAGACAAGTCACACCTTCAATACTTTGCTTAAAAATTGCTTCAGCTAAATATCTGATTTCATCGCTTCCAAGTTCTACCTTTCAGAAAACGCTAGAATGCTAACCCACTCCAGCTAAGTTCTTTGCCACTTTATAACAAGGCTGGCCTTTTCTCCAGTTTCCAATAACCCGTTCCTCACTGCCACCTGCGACCTTACCAGAATGGTCTTTCACCATGCATGTTTCTACTAATGTTCTGTTCGCGATTACCTAGGGATTCTCCAAGAAGATTAAGGCTTTCTCTACAGCTTTCCTCTTTTCTTTCTGAGCTCTCACCAGAATTGCCCTGAAAGGTCGGTTCATGGCAATATAGACCTTTTCAAGCACACACCTCAGAATCCTCCAGCCTCTGCCTCGTGCTCAGCTCCAAAGCTGCTTCCACCTTCTCAGGGATTTGTTACATCTGCAGCCCCACATCTCAGTACAAAATTCTGTCTTAGTTCAGGCTGCTATAACAGACTACTGTCAACTGGGGGACTTATAAACAACAGCAATTGATTTCTCACAGTTCTGGAGGCTGTAAGTCCCAAATCAAGGCATGGGAAAGTTCAGTGGCTGTGTCACAGCCATCTTCTCTCTCTGCTCTTCACATGGAGGAGGGAGCCAGGGAACTCTGTGGGGTCCCTTTTATAAGGGCACTGATCCTATTCATGAGGGCTCCACCCTCATGACCTAACACTGACCAAGGCACCACCTGCAAACACCATCACACTGAGGATTAGCTTTCAACATGAACTTTGGGCTGGGACACAAACAGTCTACAATGCCCACAACCAAAGATGGTCAAGACTAGGAGCTGCCCAGGCACTTAGACTTCACTTATTTGTACCACCACTGCTGGGAAACTGACTCGGCATAAGGACTGGCCAAATTGGGGTCCTGAGCCACCAATGTGGATAGAGGTACTGGGAATGTTCCCTTATAACACCTTTTGTAAATCAACACCTGCATCCCATGATTCCTTTTGGTCAAGCGCACTGTGCATGCATCCACATCACCCTTTTCCAAGCCATTTGCTTTTCTCTCTTTATGCACCTGCAAACTCAGCAAAGAGTTGATTCATGTACTCAGCCCATGAAAGCAGACATTCTAAAGGCTCAAGAACCTTGCTCTGCAGGTGCCTGTTACATCACCAGCTGCCTCCAGCCCCCTGTGACCTCATCACCTGGACAACTCAGCCCAGTGAGGCGATGGTCACTTCCTCAACCAGCACAAGTGCCAGAGGGCCTAGATGACCACCAAGCCCTTGGGAGAGGCCAGAGCTGCCAGCTTCCCCACACATGGCAACAATATGTCTATGGACAGCCCGACAGTGGGATCCCAAAGTCAGGTCCCCCTCCCTGCAGCAGTCCCAGCAGCTAGTGGCACTGCAGCTGAACAGCAGGATGTAGATCAAAACTCCATGAAGCCAGTCACCTCTGAGGCCACATCAGCATCTGGGGACAAGGACAAACCTGAAGCAGCTACCGGACACAGCCAGGAGCCCAAGAAGGCCACTGCCCTGCTTGCCCAGCCAGCCCCGGATGCCCTGCAAACATCCGTGAGCCCCCAGAACCTGGTGTGGGATGAACAGGTGCAAGATTTCGTGATGACTCAGAGTCCTCAGGGTTTCCAGCCTGACTCCCTGAGGAAGGAGGAGGCACCACAAACAGCGGGTATCTCAGACGAGGAGCAGGAATTAGAACCAACCACACCAAGTGCTAAGGTACAGTCCCCCAAAACTGCGGAGGCTCAGCCCGCTGTGAGCTCTGCTGACTCCAGTGGACAGCCTGACGTTCAGGCCACCAGCACCGTTGGAACTGTTAAGGAGAAACCTGAGGGTCCAGAGGCCTTGAACCCTGACCCTGATGTTTTGCCAGAAGCCAAGTCCACGGTAGCGACTGAGGGGGATCTGGTGGGCCGCTCTGGAGACCTGCAGGCTGGGCCGTTCTCTCCCTCCCCTGGAGGCAGTGCCCCACCCTCGCCTGGTCCCCACCCAGTGGCCAGGGAGAGGAGGCCCCTGGACTCCAGCCTGTATGTGGCCAGCAAGCAGGACAGCTCCGTGTGCTCCAGGACCAGTGTGCTGGGTGGGGGTGAGGACTCGGCCTGCTCCCTGGCAGACATCCTGGTGTGGTCTGAGACCACCATGGGCCTGGCCGCAGGCTTCCTGGCCTCTGCCTGCAGTTCTGTGACAGACCTGCTGCACAGCACAAGGCCCAGCCTGCGCTCCGTCTCCAGCATCCTAGGGAACGCCACCACGACCTTTTCCTCCAGCCTGGCATCTGGGACAAGCTTGGTCCTGCGCTCAGTCACCCACGTGCTGGAGATGGTGGGGCAGATGACGATGGAAGGCTTCCGCTCAGCCGTGCGCTACCTCGCCAGCCACCTGGCCCCACGCGGGGCCCATGCCGGCTCCAGCTGTGACTAGACATCAGTGGCCTTCAAGACCCCTCATGCCCCTCTCCCTGCCCACCCCTGCCCTGGTCAGCTCTCCCTAGACCAGGTAATAAATCACCGCAAGCATTTTCCAAGTGTCAGCTTTATCCCTAGTCCCTGCAGTGGAGGCAGGCTGGAAGGATGGGAGGGGGCTTGGGTGTTGTGGAAACAGAAAAGTGTCCCCTGAGGGCTTCTCGCCGTGTCCCAGTCAGGGACTGGGGATCAACGTTCAGAAAGCAGAGCCTGGGCAGGACTGGGGGGCCGGGTGTGGGGGCTGATCCTGGCAGGACCTCCAATCAGATAAGTGCACTCCTGAGGAAGTGGTAACTGACCCTTGCCCAGGGCCTACTCACCTAGCAGACTCGGGCCACCCTGTGGGGACTCTCTGAGAGTGGAGCTGAGAGCACAGAGCCAGACCAATGTGAGTTCAAACCACAGCACCACTGTTGACCCTGGGCCAGTCACTTCACCCTCCGAACCTCCGACACTCATCTGTAGAGTGGATAACAAGCCCACATGAAGAAGGTGTTGGTGAGACGTAAGGGAAACAATGCAGGTCCTAACACATGGCGTCTGGCACTCAATGAGCTCACGATTTTCAGCCGCCATTATTATTAATTCCAGATGGCTGGGGACATGGTGGAAACAGGGATCTAGATAGGGTGACCAACCATCCTGGTTTGCCTAGGACCAGCCTGGATGTGGCACTTCCAGATTTAAAACCAGGAAAACCCCAGACAAACCAGGACAAGTTGGCCACCCTAGACCCTGGTGTCTTTACATGGTTTTTACTCTTGTCTGTGATTCTGTCCACCTTGCAAAGGGAGCTGCCTGCTTTGGAAAGCCACTAGCCCACCCTCTGGCTGGACACAGCGCCACACCAGTCGTGTGACTTGGTGAGCGAAGCTCCAGCTGGCCATCAGCCGGACTCCCGCCCCTGACTGGGGCCTCACACAGGCCCCGGCCCGCACACACCCTTGCTGCACCCTGCCCGTGGATGTGTTCATTCTTCCTTCCCTCCTTCACAGCAGTCTCCAAATAGGAGACTTTGGCTGAAACCAGCCCACTGATGGCTTTGTTTGCCCTATACAATGTTTCTCAAATTGTAAATTAATTGCTAAGATTTAAAAACCAGGAGATTTTATATTTAAGAAAATGGATTTCTGCTTCTCTTGCAAAACCTAGGGGCTTTATTTATTTTTTTTTCAGGACAACTGGTAACTAAGCTGCCCACTTTAGAGGGACCTACCTGGCTTGCATTAGTGACTGATGTCATCTGCCTGGCCCCCAGAGGCCCACCTTCACCACCCCTACCCTGCAGATGGCTCATGTGAGGAAGTACAGGCCCTAAGGGGATGTACCAGGTGTGTCTGATCCCTTCCCTTGAGGAGCTGCCACTTCTGTAGGTGAGACGTGAACTGTCCCCTTGTAGTGTAAGCAAAGAATTCAGAGGCAGGAGATTGCCAGTTCAGATCCCAATAATCAGGGCCTCCCAGAGAAGTGACCGAGTCAGACCTAAAAAGAAAGGGAGATGGTGTCCCCCTGACAGAGGCAATAAGAACAAAGAGCTGAGGCCCATGTGCTGGGGGCTTGGTTGGGGAGGGCAGGCGAGCAGCTCAGCCTGACTGGAGCCCGGACCAGAGAACTGGAGATAAAGCTGTCAGGGAGGACCCCAGACGCCTTCAACAAATATTTTTTGAACTACATAAGTGCCATTAGGTGCCAGGCACTGCTAGATACTGAAATTGCAAAGGTGAATGAAAGATCAAAACGGACAGAGACCAAACTCAAACCAGATTAGGTGATAAGATGGGCTAACTAAACCATCGCCGAACGTGCACTCGATTAGACGCAGGGCTCAGCCTGGGCCTCAGGGCTCCGTCTGTCTTTCCAGCCCTGCCCCTTCCTCTGGCTCCATTCTCTGCTGGCTCAGCTACCTTCCTGGAAAGAAAGGCCCTTGTTCCCACTGGCTCTGGCAGAAAACTCCCCAGGGAAGACACTGCAGGGCCTGGCTTGGCTCCCATGCTCTCTTCTGAACCAATCACTGAGACCTTGGAAGTGAAATGGCCTGGGCATCACACCTACCTCTGGGGCCAGGGTCAACCCAGAAATGGAGGCCTCCCCCAGGAAGGGCTGCAGGTCCAACACATTCTGTGTGTTAAAGCTGGCAGAGTTGTAAAGAGTACAGCCTTGGGGCTCCAGGTTGCCTTGAATTCTGCTCTACCTCCCATTAGCTGGGTTACTTTCATCTCCCTGTGTCTCAGTTTCTTCATTTCCTTATAACAATAATAATTGTATGTACTGTATCAGGCTGTTGTGAGGAATCAAGATTAGGAAATCACCTGGCAGGTAGTTGAATGCTATGTGTTAGCAGCCACTGTGATTATTAGGACAGAAGGGTTCTGTGGAGCTGTGTTCCAAGGACTGACTTTCCCCCACTTGCTCCTGGCCCTCCTCTTTGCTGCGGGACAAACAGTTGCATGGGTAAATCCACCTGGCAACACAGCTCTGCAGGTGTGACCTGAAGGCATGCAGGTCCTAGTGTACCTGGGGTGAAGGTCAGGGCTGCACACTCAGGGCTAAGGAATCCAACACAGAGAGAAGTGGTTGCACCCCAGCTTGGGATGAGATGGTCAGGGTGAGAAAGGAAAGACCCAAAGACAGGACCTTGGGGGAAAGGACCTATTCCACAGGCAAGAGGAAGCAGTGCCTGAGACATAGGAGAAGTCAGCCCATCCTAGGCATGTGGGTCACCATGCTGGATGGATGACAACTGACAGACGGGAGAACGACTGGGGAGAGTGCGCTGGAAGGGACAGGAGGCTGCATTTAAGGTTGCATGCATGAGCAGGTGTCAGGGTAATGGGGTAGGTATATGTAGGGTGCTTTTTGGTGTAGAGAATTGGCTTGGCTAAGAGAAGGGCACCAACAAGTGCGGGCAGACAGCAGAAGGGACACGGAAGCCTCCACCCTGTGGTGTGACAGGCACTGTGGTGGGCCTCCCAATCCCCCTCCACTGAAGACCTGTTCCCTGAGCTGCCTGGAGCTCTGGCAGTAGACAGCCTGCAGCACCAGCCCTTTCAGCGAGCTACCTCCCCCAGGGTCGTGCCTCCTGGGTGGTCGTCCATCTTCTGTAGCTGGTCTCTGCAGGAGTCTAAGGCCTGCCCTTCCTGGGCCAGCTTGGAACAACTTCAGCTCCAGAGTGCCCTTGGGGCACGTCAGTGGCATGTGGGGTCTGCATCACAAGCTCCATTCCCCCTCTGCCCGCTCTGGCTCATTCTCCTGGCCCAGAGCCTGTGTTCTAGAGCACCCAACCCGTGACCACAGGCTATTTTTTCCCATCAGAGAGGCGTGTGTGTTGGAAGGGGGATGTAGAGAGAATACAAATTCAAATGGTGGGAAAAGTTCAAATATTTTTTTTTAAAGATTCTTTGTTGTAACAAAAGTTAAGAATTTGAGTCCACTTTGAGAATGGTTAAAAATAAAAACATAAATCTTTGCCTGTGTTTTCACTCATTTTGTAAGAACAATATTTTTGTTTTGTCTACAGCCACTTGCCTAATTGGTTAAAGTTGACATGAACTGTGGTCAAGTTGATCAGTTTGGCTGGGTGAGGCACAGATTCCACCCAGGGAACACTGTCTCCAGAGAAAGTTGTCATAGATAAGGGCAGTGCCCCAGGGTGGTATACCTTAGACAGACTGTGGGTTCCATTGGGACAACCTCAATAAAGTGAATATTGAAATAAAGCGAGTCAAATAAATCAGTATATAAAAGTTCTATTTACACTATACTGTAGTCTATGAAGTATGCAGTAGCATCATGTCTTAAAAAATAATGTATATTCCTCAATTAAAAATAATGTATTGCTAAAAAATGCTAACCCCCATCTGAGCTTTCAAAGAGTCAGTCTTTTTGCTGGAGGAGGATCTTGCCTCAATGTCAATGGCTGCTAACTGATCAGGGTGGTGGCTACTGAAGGCTGGGGTGGCTGCGGCCATTTCTTAAAATAAGACAACAATGAAGTTTGCGTAATCGGTTGACTCTTCCTTTAGGAATGATTTATCTGTGGCATGTGATGCTGTTTGATAGCATTTTACCCACAGTAGAACTTTCAAATTGGAGTCAACCCTCTCAAATCCTGCAGCTGCTTTATCAACTAACTTTGTGTTATATTCTCAATCTTCTGTTTCCATTTTAACAATCTTCACATCATCTTTACCAGGAATAGATTCCATCTCAAGAAACCACTTTTTTTGCTCATCTATAAGAAGCGGCTCCTCATCTAAGTTGGATCATGAGATGTAGCAATTCAGTCACAGCTTCAGGCTCCACTTCTAATTCTAGTTCTTTTGCTGTTTCTACCACATCTGCAGTAACTTCCTCCACTGAAGCCTTGAACCCCTCCCTCAAGGTCATCCACGAGGGCTGGAATCAACTTCTTCCAAACTCATGTTAATATTAGTGTTTTGACTTTTCCCATGCATCACAGATATTCCTACCAGCATCTGGCATGATGAATCCTTTCCAGAAAGTTTTCAATTTATCTTGCCCAGATGGATCAGAGGAATCACATCTATGGCAGCTATAGCCTTACAGAATGTATTTCTTAAATAAGACTTTGGAAAGTCAAAATTTCTCCTTGATCCATGGGCTGCAGACTGTGAGCAGGCTGTTGTGTTAGCAGACTTGAAAACAAAGCCTCAAGAGTAAATCAAAGATGGCTCATCACAGATCACCATAACAAATATAACAATAATGAAAAAGCTTGAAATATTGCAAGAACTACCAAAATGTAACACAGGCATGAGGTGGAAAAATGGCACGGAAAGACTTGCTCCACGCAGGGCTGCCACAAACCTTCAATTTATTAAAAAAACAGTATCTGCGTTGTGCATAAAATGAATGCAATAAAAAAAGGTATGCCTGTATAACATCCTAAGTACGTATTTAAATATTTAAATGAGAGACTGGACCCCTCTGGGCCAAGAGAAAGCCCTAATTCTTAGGCCACCTGGATCTTGGTGTCCAGTCCTAAGAGTAGAGAATGCGCCCTCTGCTGGAGAAAAGGCAGCATTGGCCTGCACCAGCAGGAACCACGGCCCCGCCGCTGTGAGGATGCAAACTTGAGGATTTGATGTACACTCCTAAGAGGAGTGAGGGTTAAAATTGATTCTCTACTCACAAAATGTATATTCCTCAATTAAAATTCTCTACACCTGATACAAAATGTGTGGATTTTCCACACCAAGCAAGCAAGTCTCCAGTTCTCTGTGGACACCACATAGGTGTCCTGCAATTCAATTCAATTCTGACACTAAGGTGGAGTTAGCTGAGACTCCACAGGGCTCAATCCCACAAAACTGTCCCATTTCAGGTGCCAAAAGCAAGTAGAAGTTTACTAGGTTCCCCACACTTCTGTTCAACCTGACTACAAATAGGGGATTCCCACGACTCCCTCCCCAGGTTGGACAATTTGCTATAATGACTCATAGAATTTAGGGAAACACATTACTAGTTTATTGCAAAGAATATTATCAAGGATACAAACGAACAGCCAGACGAACAGCTACATAGGGCAAGGTCCAGGGGGGTCCTGAGCACCAGAGTCAGGGTGCACCACCCTCCCAGCACATGAATGCTTTCACCAATCCAGAAGCTCTCCAGAAGTTGTTGAGGGGTTTTATGTAAGCTCCATTATGTAGGCATGACTGATTAAATCTTTGGTCATTGGAGATGAACTCAATCTCCAGCCCCCCTCTGCAAAGACTGGGGGAAGAGGTGGGGTGAAAGTTCTCACCCTCTAAGCCTGTGGCTGTCTCCTCCAGCCCCAGCCTGCAAGAGTCACTTCATTAGTGTAAACTCAGGCGGGGTTGAAAGGGGCTTATTATGAATAACAAGAGATGCTTTTCTCACTCCTGCCTCTCGGGAAGTTCCAAGAGTTTTAGAGGCTCTGTGCCAGGAAAGGGTGGGGTGGGGTGGGGTGCAGTGGGGTGGGGTGGGGTGGGGCAGAGACCAAATACTGTATATATTTCTTATTATGCCACAATATATTTATTATGCCCTGAGATACCACCAATCGAGCTGACTCAGCTGGAAGTGTGAGCAAGCATTTAGGAACAAGGGCAGGAGGGCAGAGGGGTACAGACCCTCCAACTGGAGTAGCTGCCAGAGGGTCAACTTCGTGGCATGTTTGCTACCAACTGCAAGCTCAGACCACAAAGCTCGGAGTCTCCCAGGAAGGACCCAGCCTTAGCAAAGCCTTTCAAGCCTAGGGCTTGGCTCAGAGGTCTCTGAATGGGCAATACCCACTGAACCTGCACCTAACAGCAAGCTGGCCCACCCTGTGGAGTCCTCAAGTGGACCTGGAGGTCCTAGATGAAGGCCTGTTTCTAGACCTCAGTTTCCTCCTCTAAAAAAGGGGTCTTATGTTTGTCTCACTGGGATGGTGTGATCAATAATGAGTATTTTTCAAAAATAGCATTTAACAATGGGCATGCAGAAAACATGGGTATATTGATCAGGAGTCTCTAAAGTGGAAGTGACAGAAATCTACATGGAGTGGCTTACTTGGGTACAAATGGTTGATGGATTGGGTGGAGAAGAGGTCTCCATTGCTTGTATCCTCTACCTCCCATGTCAACACTGCCTCGCCTCCAGGCTCTGCTCCTTGCAGGGAACATGGCTCCTGGGGGCTCCAGTACCACCGGCTTACACTTCCAAGACCAAGAGGAAAGGTCTGTTCCCCTGCTCCAGCCTGAGAAAGCCCAGGAGGAAGGACTCCGGTTGGCCCAGCCTGGGCCACATGCTGAAAGCCCTGCCTCATGGAGTGCTCCCGGCACCTTCCTGAGCAAATGGCTCTGCACACCTTTAGCTGTGTCCCTCCTAGAGTGGGGAAGGGGGCAGCAGAGGAAGCCTGTACCCTCCTGGCAGCCCTAAGTGCGCCACTGCAGGCGGCACTGTCCTGAACTGCCTCCCTGGGCATCTGAAAGCTCCCAGCAGGTAAAAGTCACCTTTCCCACAGAATAGGCAGGGATTCTAGATGAAGTCAGATGTTTACCCAAGGCCACACAGAGTCCAGTGCTGGGCTCTGAGCCCTGGGGTGTGCCCACCCACTAAACACGAGCTTGCCTGTAAAGGTTCTGCCCATAGTCAGAACTTTCCTTTAACCATGTGGTTTGGAAAATCTGAGGCATTCTTAAGTGTATTCCTTCCAAGTCCATGGATTAAAAAATATTTCTTTACATCTCTGAATTTTAAATATTTACCAATGAGGAAATCAGATTCAACTAAACACCTAGTTTTGCTTCTTACCACCTGCATTTTATTAGTACTTGTCAGAATAGCTTTTGGTGAGGAAAACCACCTTTCACAGATGACCTCTTCCACAGTGCAAGTTAACTTCTACAAGCAAGGTCCTCTGGCAAGAGGAGGTGATTAGGGTCACCCCTGGCCAAAGATGGGCAAATAGAGGTAGCTCGGGGCAGGGCATGGTGGCAGATGGTGCCTGCCCTTTGTGGTCTGGACCTTTTCTCCCAGCCTGGGCTTTGGGCAGAGGGTGGGAGTTGGAGCATCCTAAGAGCAAGGCCCACACAAGAAACGCGAGGTGGTGGGCAGACTCCTCCACCTCCACTCCCCTCGCCCAGCGGTGGCCTGGTCAGATCGCAGCCCTGGCAGAGAGGTGAATGTCACAGCACAGACGCGAGGGCAAGGCGCAGGGGTGGAGGAGGGAAGCAGGGATGGGAGCAGAGTGGCCTGAGTAGGACCCAGTGTCTCCTCCCCCAAAGCAGGTGGCCAAGCAGGGCAGGGATTTCCGATTCCCCGGGCGACTGGAAGAGAGGGGGAAATGAAAACCGCCCCCAGCTGCCACCTGCTTGGGGTCTCCGAGCAGGAGCCCCGGTTGGGGCCTGGTGAGAAAGGAGACTGGAACAGAGAACAGAAAACGGAGCAGTCAGGTGGGGTGACGGCGAACAAAGGCCTCTCTCGGGGACAGAAGCCTCGCCGGCCGCGGGGCGCACTGGGGCCTCACCGGGGCCCTAGCCCGCCGGCCGGAGGCCAGGCGGCGCCCGCTCCGCAGCAGGGACCAGCGCCCTCCGGGGCGGCAGGCAGCTCCAGGCCGGGACAGAGCGCGAGGCCGGAGGGGGGCGGGGCGGCGAGGACAGCGCGGCCGGGCGGGGCCCACACCTCCCCACCGCCCGCCCCGCCCCGCCCCGCGTCTCCGCGGCAACCGTGACCTCAGCGCCGGGGCGGGGGAGCGGGAGGGAGAGTCCGGGCCGGTCGCCACGCAACGGCCCGGTGACGTCAGGAGACTGAGTTTGGTTCCCAAGGTAACTGGCTGGGCAGCTGGGCCGGGAACTATTTGTGTCTGTCCCGAGGGGCTGCGGAGCCTCCGGGGTCTGGCGCGGCTGAGGAAATGCGCTCCCGGCCCGCGGGCAGGCGGGGGACGGAACAGAGGCCCTTTCAGCTCTCGGGGGCCGGCGGCCCGGCGGGGCGGGGTCTGCGCCCTGCGGGTAGGAGGGCGCCCTCCTCCGCTCCCTTTCTCCCGGGTTCTCTCCCCACTCTTATCCGGGCGGTTCCTGGACCACCAGGGTTTGCCCTGCTTATAAACACTCTCCTGGGTAGGGTAAACTCCATGAAGAAAGGGCCCCTGTTCTGTAGCAGCCCGGCCCGCAACGCACCTTCACTGGCACACAGTAGGCGCTTAGCAGGGCAATCCCATGGGACCGTGGACATTCGCTGCCCTTTCGGAAGCTGCCACACGCCTTCAGCACTGAGACGCATGTCAGGTCCTGATCTCACGTACCTCCGTACCTGTACTCTGTGTCCTGGTGAGCAGATGGGCACGATTTCAGAAACCGGTCCACAATGACAAAATGAGAGGCCCCTTCTTCAAAAACGCCTGAGGGACAATGTAGGAAACAGGCTCCAGTCCTGCCCACTCAGGGAGAATTGCAACAGAGTGAAGGTGACAAGTGCATGGATAAACTGAGGCAAGTGGCATCAGTCACACAGGAGAGAGGATAAGATTTGAAACTGTACTGGAAGGTGAGAGACAAGATACAGAAACGGGCACAAAAACAAAACAGTGACCTAAATTTGGGCTTGAGAGCTGGTTCAGACCCACTTGGGGGCCCCCTCGGGCCTCAAGGTGCTGCTGTAACCGGGTTTCAGGACTTAATACCCAGGCCTGTCAGGCTCCTCCCTCCTAACGGCACCTGTCTCCACAGGGTAACATCTGAGCCTCTCACGGTCTGTCTCCAGGGAGCCTGATGGGCCAGGTCCGACCTGGGGACATGGCTGTCTGGGCACAGGTCTCAGACAACAGCTGAGCACTGACACGCAGACCAGCTGTTTGCACAAGAGCCAGGGCATGCTTTGCCTACTCTGTCCGAAGAGCAGTATCTGGCCCATTCCTGCGAACCTTTGCATTTCTTCTCAACAGTCTGACAGTTGACCAGAGGCTCTGAGAAGGGAGGCATCCCACATCTCTTGAGAGAAGAGTGGCAGTGAATCTCCACAGCCTGACCCTTAGTTGACAAAAGCTCTCATCCTCTCTGGGTGAAGCAGGCTCCATGATCCCGGTTTCATACACTGCCCCTGTTCAAGGATGCACTGGGGCCTATCTCCTACCCAAGTTCTCCTGATGATCCCTTGGGAATAGGCCTTTGGCCTAGGAACCAGAGCTGGTGAGCAGAAACACCACATAATTTCTGGGGCCTAGTGCAAAATGAAAATGCAAGTCCCCTTGTCCAAAAAGAATTAAGAATATGAAGAAAGCAAGAGTAAGCATTAAACCAAGCACTGGGTCCTGGAACACCCCAGTGCTGGGAGTGCTGCCTGCAGCACAAGGACCCTCAGCTGTCAGCCCTCTCTGGAGATCACTTCGACTGAAGAAATTAAAGTGCCTTGCGCAAGGTCATATCATCCCTTCCTGAATGCATCCAGTGACTGACACATGTGGGTATAGAAAGGTTCAGCTCCTTGCCCAGCTTGGGACAATGATAAAAGACCTTCCCTGCTCAGGAGCTCCCCAGGGGCCAGACACCTCCACCCTCACAGGGCAGTCATAAAGCAACCAAAAATATATGCAGTAACATGAACTTAGAAGTTCTACAAGCAAAATGAAACAGAATGATACAATACAGAATATCTGATCTGGGCTGGGGGCAGCTACTTTAGATCAAACTTTTTTTGAGTTAAGGAGGGTCTTTCTGAGGAGGCAGAAAGATGCTGAATAAGAGGCCAGTCACCAGCCAGTTTGAAGGACAAGCATTAACCAGGCCAGTTCAGGGGCTCTCAGGTAGGAAGGAAGTAGGGTTCTGGGCTCAAGGGAACAAAAGCTGAGTCTGGAATAAAGCTGAGTGAAAAAAGATGAGGTCAGAGGCAGGGCCAGAGGGGATGGAACCCAGAAAAATGTTGCTTTTATTCTGAGTGAGGTGGAGGCCATTGGACAGTTTTAAATAGGAAGTTATGGGATCTTTACCTGCTTAAAGTATCACAGGGCAGAGAACGGGATTTGCCACATGTACCACCTGCTGTTTGGCACATTTGTCCTGTTGCCTTATTGTTAGTTTTAACCTGAGTTTGTGCAGCAGCCTGTCTGCTGCTTGAGGTTAGAGGCCAGCCCTTGAACTTGTTTGCATCTTCACACTGCCTTGCCCTGAGGAGGTGCTCAATAAACGTTTACATATCAATCAGCCGACACTTCCATTTCTGTGATGCTCTTCCGGACTCTTGCTTCTCAGACCAGCATCAGCACCACCTGGAAGCTTACAGGGATGGTAGAATCCCAGGCCCACCCAGATCTCCTGAATCAGAGTCTGCAATTCAACAAGATCCCCCCAGATATTCGGATACATGGTAAAGAAGCACTCCTAGAAAGCAGAATAACTAGAGGGCCAGACAAGGAGGTGGGAAAGGTGGGAGGTGAGCCAGGTAGGAGGTGAACCCAGGTGTGCAACAGTGGGCTCACTTGGGGAGAGTCCCTTAAAAGCAATCACCCTGAGTCACTGAGTCTCAGAAGAGATGGACGAGTAATAAAACCAATCCTTTCTGGGTGTTTGTTATATGCCAGGCACTGGTTTCTCAGTCTTTTATATGCATTAAATAACTTAGTCCTCACAACAACCCTATGAAGTGATACTATTACAATCATCATGCCTCTGCAGATGGAGAAACCAAGGCCCAGTAAGGGTGAGGTTACTCCAGAATCTTCAGCGAGTTCACACATACCCGGCTGTACCTGGTGTTTAGAGCAGGGTCTGTTCTGAATTGTCGCTGCCTGTTCTCCTGGTTATTCACTGTTTTGAACGTTGCCCTGGTTACACAGGCAGACGGAAGAGGCAGGATCCAAAGCAGCCCACCAGCTGGAGTCACGCTCTAAATCGTGACCCTCTATCCATCTAGCTCCGTCCCCACCCTGAAACAGCACCCCTCGGGGACAAGTAATGTGTGTCGAAGTGTTTTGTAAGCTATAAAGCACAGTGTAAGTGCCAAGTGAATGGATTCCTTCAGGGCAGAAGTGAGAGACGCCTGTTAAAAGCTGGAGAAGCTGGGCCTCGAGAGGCCAGAGGAAGGGCTGCTGTCGGGAATCAGCACTCTTTTTGCTTGCTTAAGGGAGAAACTGAGTCATAAAGAAAGACCTCCCTGAGTGGAGCTTCCACAATTAGTCCCTGCGAAGCTCTAACTTGCCAGACACTGTCAGGCACTAACCGGATTAGCCGAAGACGTCTTCCCGGACTGAGCGGGCCCTCCTGATACCACGAGGGGGCGCTGCTCCCCAGCCTTCCTCCTGCTGGACCCCACCTGCTCCCAGGGAACTAGGACTTGAAAGGCGTCCTGGTCTGCAAGCACCCCCAACTCTGAAGTGGAAAGGAAGGGAGAGAAGGATGGAAGGGGGACTTATACCCGCTTTCAATCCCAAGACTCTCCTGGGGGAAATCTCTTGTTCCCATTTTACAGACAAGGAATTTGAGGCCCAAAGTTGTTGGGTAAGATCCACCAAACCAGGAAGCTAGGAAGAGACAGGGTGGGTCATCTGATTACAGTTTCAGTTCCTATGGGGACAAGTAGATGCCAGCTCGTTTGACCCTGTCGTGTTGCTTGTGTCCCTAAATCTATTGACCCTGTATTTTGAGTGGTGACTAGAACCTTTACCACAACTCTCTGTCCCCTGCTGCTGTGTTCCAGCAACAACTCCCAACAGCCAGGCTCATAAAACACCCCCTTCTTGAACTTGAAACTTAGGAAGTCCTGCGCTCCAGCTTCCTTGCCTTCCGGCCTTCAGGGACCCGCACGTGCCACTCCAATCCAGCAGCCTCCCAATTCAGACAGAGCCTGGGGTCTCCTCTGACCCTTCCCACCTAGGGACCCCATGGGTTTAGGTTTTGCTCCCTGATACCCCACAGCAGGCACCAGCACAAATAAACCGGGGGGACATTTGGAACAGAAAGAACCTTTGGTCGGGGCCAAACCAGGCACCAAAGCTTTCTCTCAGCTCCCACCAACTCCATTTATGGCCTTTGGACCCACTTCCTTCCACATAATATGACAAAACTGGAAAGGCCTCAAGAGTCACTGGGTCCTAGTTGCACCAATACTTTCCTTTTCAGAAAAAAAACTCGGTGCCGCCTCCCTGTCTCCAGCAAGGCTCACAAGACCAGGGCAGGCAGCAAACCGCGCGGCAGGAAACTCCTGCCCTGGGGCGGACTCAGGGCGTGTCGGCGCCAGGTGGCCTAGTCTCGGTACCTGTAAAATGGGACGGGGAGAAGCGGGCCTAACCCCCTTCTTCTAAGGACCCCGCCCCCAGCTTCTGAGGTTCTGTAAACAGCTCCGGGCACAGTCCTAACGTGCACCCACTTCGGTCCCCTCAGTCGGAAGCTTTCCTCTCCTCTGCCCTGAGAGTTGTGGAGAGCTCACTCGGCTGGGCGCAAGAGGTGTAAGTGGCGATGTGTGTGCAGGTGCGTGTGCATCGCCAAACGCGCGTCTGCGCCATTGCCAGGGTCTGTGTGCGCCCTCTATGGGCCGGCCATCACTGGCTGCCGCAGCCGCCAGGTGACCGTGTGGGGCGCCGCGTGTGCCTGGTGTGTACCAGCCCCGGCCACCCTTGCGTGTGGTGTGCACCGCAGGCAGTGTGGCGCGCAGCATCCAGAGCATGGGGACTTCTGGTTCTCGATTCCCAGGCACCAGGCTTCCCACTGCGCCCAGCATTTTGTTTTCCCGGGAGTGCCCCTCCGCCAGCGAGGCGCTCTCCCGGGCAGGGGCCGAAAGCAACCCCGCCCGGGCCGTCCGGCCAGGGCGGTTTAGCTGCCCGGCGCGCGCCGCCCCCGCCTGGGCGCCCCGATGGGTTTTTCCATGACTGCATCCGGCCGCGGGCCGCCTTTGTTCCCGCCGTCCCTGTGAGTTGGCCCGCCTCTCCTCAGCACGCCAGGGTTTTTCCAGGGCCCAACTGGAGCATGGCAAGACCACCGAGATTCCCCGCCGGAGCCTAGCCCGCTCCAGACAACAGCTGTCCCCGCTGAAGGCGTGCAGCCCCTGATCCCACATTGGTACGAAAGTTGACTGTCACCCGGCGGCGCGCTTCCGCGCTTCGGAAGGAGCTCTCGGCGCCCCGCACTTTATGGGGCAGACGTCAGGCGCGTGCAGTTTGCAGAGCCGGAGCCAGGCCACCTCTGCCCCCGGGTTGTAGAAGGATCTCACTTTTCTCCCAAGAGGCAGGCAGCTCAGTCGGGGTGGTAGGAGGCCTGGCCGACCCCACCGCCAAGGGGAACGCACGCGTGCGCAATGGGCCTGCCACGGCCGGAAGGGCACGCGTGTCCACCGCGCACACGCAGCTGCGGGGCGGGAACGCTCACGCCCCCACCAGAGAACCGGGGCATTCGTGGGCAGTAAACGCCAGAGCGCGGGGGACTGCTCAGTGCTCCCAGAATCTCCTCCCCGCCATCAGTAAGGAAGAGGAGAGGGAAGGAAATGAGCGCTGGCACGGGGTCCTCTTGTGCCCCATGCGGACTGCGGGTCCTGTCCCCGCTGAGCTGCGTGCGGCTGGGGCTCTGCGCACCAGCGGCCTTCAATACCAGGGGACCCTCCCCGCTATTAACCGGCCATGTTGGCGGGAAAAGTGTAGGAAGCGCAGTGTTTGCTTCTGAGTGAGGCTTGCCAAGCTCTACCAGAGAGGCCAGACTCACCGGGTGGTCTCCAGACCAGGGTTCAGGGCGGGGAGGGCGGGTCAAAGGAAGCGGTCCTGGAGTAAGAGAGTGTCTGGCTCAGTGGGTTTCGGATCGTTGGTGGGCCTCTACGGCACAGCCGGCCGGGAGGCTGCTTGCGACTACTAACGATCAGCAGGTGGAGGTGGCGGAGCACGGGGGTGAGGAAGGGCCAGATCCCCGGAGGCGCAGAGCCGGCTCCCTGTGGCGCTAGAGCCCCTTTCCCCCTTTCCTCTTGTAACCTTGTTTCCTAAACTGTAATGAGGGTGCCCAGATGCTCTGAAAGGGCCGTTCCACCAGGTGCCGCTTTGTCAGCTGAGCCTGCTTTGTCCTGTGCCTTGGCCCCCTCCTCTCAACCCTTTGCTCTCAGAGGCTGAACAACCCCAAGCCATCCCAGCAGGCCCCACACAGCTGGGCCCCCTCCGGCCCACAGGCTGACTCCTGCCCTTAGCCCTTGTGAAGTTGGTGGGAGGGTCCTGGCTGGGCACTAGCTCCTCAGCATGAGGAGAACTTTCACTGAAATACCACTGTCCTCCCACACCTGTCCCCTCTGCTTGTAGTGACAGACCCTCAGTGTGTACAACTCCTGCCCCAGGATTACAACCTAATACTGACTGCAGCAGTCAGGTAAGCAGCCCCACCCACCCACCTGAAAATGTTGAGGTGAGGGCAACTCAAAGCAGGATGCAGTCCAGTTCCTGAAATGGCAGCATTCTTCTGTCTTCACCTCACATCCTTCAGAGGGCAAAAGTGGTATTTCAGATCATAGTCAATACGAGAGTTCAAATGGTAAACCACATTCCTACCTGTCTTCCCTGGCCAGGGTCAGCAGTGGGGAGAGCACATTAGAAAAGAACCTGCTGGCACTGAAATCCCATTTGCTGTTCCCCGTCCTCTGTTGTCTTGTCCACTTTCTACCCCTCATTCTCCCTGTTCTTGATCAGCTGAGACTTTTAAGCCCAGACTATTATCCCTCAGTTTTCTCATCTGTAAAACGAGAACATTAATGGTGCCTACCTCCCAGGATGGTTATATGGGTTAAAAGGATTTGTATGAATTTAAAATATGCACAGAGCCTGGCACACAGTAAATACTTAATATGGATTTGCTATCATTACTGGAAGTTCAGCTTGTCCAAGGTCATATAATAATGGGCTAAGTCTGATGCCAGCCCAGGCTGTCTGGCTTCTGAGCCCACAGTTTTACACTGTCCTCGAGATACTTGCACTAGGGGACCTGGGAAACGGTATTCATGTAATAGCTCATCTGTAAAGTAGGGAAAAATAATAGATACTTGACTTAGGAGAATATTTTTCTTGGGAAGGGCCACATTCTTAACTGGAATGCCTAACCTAGTTCCAATTGTGTGGCTGTTTTATTTTATGGGGTTTAACTACATATATCAGTTGAGAAATTATGACAATCTGATAATCACCTTGCTGGTAGAAGACTCCAGGCCTTTCCAGCAGTAATGTGAATCCTGTGACATTTCATTTCATATTTATCGACTTGCTTGCCTGTGCCCAGCATTGTAGCAGATGCTGTGGGGGCAGGGAGAGCAATCTTAGCAGGAAGAAAGCTCATGTCACCAACTTCTTGGGGAGATAGTATATCTGTCTGTGCAATGGTGATACCTTTAATTACACAAAAGGAGTAGTAGCTCAATTAACAATGGTCAGTATGTGATGAAGACCCAGGGCAGACAGTTGCTGAGATAGCCCTGTGATCCTTCGTCCTGGTCACCTCCCCCTTGTGTAACCTCTCTCTCTCCCCCAGGAGGGGTGGGACCTGTGTGGGAGGGACTTACTGTGTAATCAATAGAATAGGTCAAAGGTGATGGGGTGGATGTTATTTGGATATAAGATTACATAAGATGGTTATGACAGTACTGCTAGGGTGCCTCCTTGCTGGCTTTGAAGAAGCCTGCTGCCATGTCGTGGACTCCAACATAGAAAGAGGGCGAGATGCTCAGATGCCAACTGACAGCAAACAAGAAAGTAGGGCCTCTGCCTGACAACCCGCAAGGAACACGTTCTTCCAACACCTACGTCAGCTTGCGATCAGATCCTCTCCTATGAGGGCCAGGCCCTTGGAGCTCAGTGCAACACACAGCAGACACAAGTTTCAGTGTTGGTTGTGTGAATGACAGACTGATCAGGCCTTCCTCTGGTTATCTCATGGTGAGTTGCTGGCCTCCTGACAGGTTTTGGGCATAAGTTAGCTGTATAATAATATGCCTCCGAGTAGCTGAATCGGATACTATGATTTAGTGATGACCATGGGAACTCAACATGCAACATGTGGACAGCAAATGTCAGCAGAAACTTAGTTTATGTGTAATTGATATGGGGCCTTGGGTCTCACCATAATTAATCAATAGGTTCAGCATTTTATGATTGTTCAAGTCTCAGCAGTATGGAAGGAGATAAGGAATATCCTGTGTCAGTGATAGGTGACATATGCATCTAATTTATCTAAAACTAGAAGGACTTTAGTAGCAAGTTAAAAAGAAAGGGGGCTAAGCAGTAGCCCCATTAGTCTTGCTGCTCATCACCACCCCTGGGTGTTTGTAAGACAAGATATTCAACTCCCTTGTAACTTGACAAGACTTCAAAAGGAGCTACCCCTGCTGTCAGGCCCAGTTTGGAAATGTCTGAGGGCCCTGGAGGGCACATACTGTGGCATTTGGCTGTTGCCGTGGAGAGCAGCCCACTCCGTCCGCCCACTGCCCTCCCCCAACTTCCTGGCCATCCTAGGCAAATGTGTGCCCCCCCCCCGTGTTCAGTTTCCTGGAGAGTCTCCTTCCCCACACATCCTGGCCCTCAGGAAGATATGGGGTGCTGCCCCAAGCTCCACCTATCAGTGGGGGCCTGGCAGCCTGTTCTGGGGCTGCCTTCTAGATCCTGCACCCTGCTACATCTTGGATGGATTTTCCTGCCTGAGGCCCATCCCTGCACCTAGGGCCACCATTATCTTTGCTCAGAATTTCCAAGCCACTCCAAAATCCAGTGGGGAACTCTCACCCCATTCCCAGACACTGCCCAGGGCCTCTGGGGGCCCTCTCTGGAGTACGATGTGGTTGCTGGATCTGCCTGCTTCATTCCCTAGCCCTTGTGGACTGTGGCCGCTCCCCAGGGGAGCTGTGGGAACCTGTCCCTACTTGTTTCCTCACTGCCCCAGTTTGCCCTCCTTCCCTCCTGGGCAGAGCTGATGGCCCCTTTTCATCTGAACTGCAGGGGAAATGGTCTCAGGGGCAGCCTAAGAAACTGCCCATCAGCCCCATGATCTAAGTTACCCTCCTGGGACATGTGCCCTGGGTCAGGTCTCCCCCCATCCTCCTCTAGAGCTGCATTTTTAGTGTCCTCCTACCTTTGTACCCATTTTTCTGTTTAATCCTTGGGATTTGGTGATTTGGGCCTGGCGTCTTGGCTGGGAGCCTGGCATTACTGTGGCTCCCCTCTCAGACGCGCAGGAGGTTCTAGAAGGACCGCCAGCTGCTCCACAGTGTGCGTCCTCGGGGCTCTGCCTCGGCCTGGTCCTCAACCCTAGACTCAGACGTCACTCCACGGAGGCCACCAGGATGACACCTCCCAGGCTCTGATCTCTTCCTCCACTAGACAGCTTCCAGAGAGTGATGGAGGACTAATAAACACGGCAGGAAGTCTTTGTTCTTAAAGGACAAAAAGCTCTCTTTTAAAAAAATAGTTATACACATGATAACAAATTCAGAGCGAAAAACAAACAAAACCTTCTCCAATACCCTTGCTGTCCAGTTCCACTCCCCACAGGTAACTATTTTCGGTGTTTCTCATTTCTCCAGACATTTCCTAAGCACATCCCCCCCCACACCTCCGCCACCCAACAAAAAGCCATGATGGGCAGTGTTCCCCAATTTTCAAAGCGTAAATATTCCCACCATGGCTGATTTCAGCTACTCTGGCAGTGAGTGCAGAGTTGAGAAGCCGTGCGCATGGTGAGCGAGGGGTCAGCCAGTCCAGCTCACCGGGGTAGACCCTCAGCCAGACCACAGCCAGAATCATGATTGTCACTGTGCTTGACCAACTCCTCAGTAGGATGAAGCCGGTGTAGTAAGCACCACAGTGGAATGGACGTATCGACCCATCTGCTCCTCATACAACACTACAGATTGGAAGGGTCTGTCCCACGGCCACTGAGAAGTGTGTGGCAGAAAATTATGAGGGGTCGTCAGGGAAACTATGGGGTAAGTGATTTAAGAATCTAATTAGTGAGATGTCATTTCTGAAGAATAAAAACTTAGATTCAGGTAAATCTTGAAGAAATAATATCTTAATTTCTAATCGAGTAATTGGGAGGTAAGTGAACCCTTAGTTCGGGACAGGATTTAAAATGTTCTGCAGGAAAAAAATTTTTGAACTTCACTCCTTTTAAAACTTCACATGGCTGATTAAATTTCCCAGCCAGGGAGAATGAAGAAATCTACAGAACCTGGAGAGAGGAGCCACATGAGCCACAGCACAGGCAGGCATGTGGCCGTGGCCTTCCTGGCCCTCTTCAGAAGCCCTGACAAACGCCAGCTTTGGTGGCTGCCCAGCACCTCCCCCTGAGCTCCATTAGGAAACATTTGTTTTTTTTAAACAAGCACTTGAGAAGATTCCAACTCCCTAGGTTTCTGGGTGACTTCCTCTGTGGTTGGCTTGTCGCTCTGCCTCCTGGCCCCTCCGTCAGGCATTTGGAGCTCCCAGCAGTCTCTGTCAGGAGGAGGATAGTTAGGGCTGGCGTCCCCCTGGGCTCTGTTGGCCTGAGTTATGCTCTGGAAAGTTGCTTCTCATAGACAGCAGACATGGAGATCTGTATACCCCTCAGATGACAAGCTGACCCTTGGGACCCAAGGGGGCCTCATGTCATGCTGGCTCCTATGAACCCCTCCTCTCCCTCCCTCAATCCTGGGAATGGCCGGACAAGGGTTCACCATGTTGAGCATTAGAACCCGAAACCGTTTGTTTATGGGAAAGGGATAGCTTCTGAAGTATCCATCTTGTGCCTAGAACTGAGTGAGGGATTCATGCTAAATGCCGAAATGCGCAGTGTAAGGATCCCTAGACAGACAGCACCAGCTACTTGTTCTGCAGCAGGAGGTATGGGCACCTCTGCCAGCAGCGTTCAGACTTCCCCTTGAAGCAGGGGACCGGCCCCTTGGGACGCAATCCTCCAGGCCCCATCTTTTCCAGGGATACATCTTGGGCAAAGCCATTGCTGATAGGCATATGGGAATATTCCAAATGGGTATATGCAGTGGAGAGGAATATTCAAAGTTGAAAAGATTATGAGGCTGGAACCACACAGCTGAGAAATCTCTCTGGTCTGTCACAGATACAAGGAGGACACTGCCACTGCAGTTTGTTTAGGGAGCAGCAGGAGGAGAAACGGATCATTCTGAGGACCGGGTAACTCAGAGAAGGGCCCCCTGAGCTGAGGAAGCTCAAGATAGCTGGGCCACCACTTTAATTAGATCAAAAAGGGCTGGGGGGCACTTATAAACATAGAACAGAAGGGTATTTTGTGTCTGAAAGCCACAGGCTGATGAAGAAAGGAAACCTGCCCTGGGAAGAAAGGTTATAGTCTCTCGATTTAGTCCTCCACCCTGTCACATTCCAGGATACGGTTTCTAGTTCTTTGGCAGGTCTGTTTCAGAACACCTTGGGGACAGGAAAAATACTCCTTATTTTTTGGAGTCCAGGACTGACTAATTCTTGAGTAGATTTATTTATATGCTCAGAATTAGATATACCTCATTTGTTCAGGCTGAGGGATAGTAACGCAGAAGACTTCGTCCCTTCCAGCAGGACAACTGCTGCATGTTCCACAGCATTCTGTCGGGAGAGAAGAGAGCCTCAGACCCAACACGGGAAAGATCTTCTAGGGCTGGTGCAAATGAGACTCGGTGTGGGCAGAGGGTGGCTGCAGCAGGGAATCCAGAGAGATGGCATCTGGAACACCCAGAGCACAGAAGGTCCTGGGTGGATTTGTCATTCAGGGTCGAGAGGTAGGAAAGGTTCCAGCTGCATGACGTTCAAGAAAAAATTGGGAGCAGAACAGATTGGCTGGAAACTATGTAAGGAAATCATTTTTTTTCTAATTGTAAGTCTGAAAATACCAGATACTGGTGAGGATGTGGGGGCAGTAGGTACTTTTCAACACTGTTGTCAAGGAACCATGTGCCAATGCCCAGTAAACTGAAGGTGTACCTTCCAGACCCTTCCATGCTGCTTCTGGTATCTCCCACCAGGGCTATGGCACAGGTGTTCCAGAAAGTATGTACAGAGGTGTGTATTGAAACACTGTTTGTAATAGAAAAAAAAAAAAAAAAGGGAAACAATCTGTCTCTTAGCAAAAGAAAGGACAGAATGAACTCTCACTTGCTCATGGGAGGCATTCTATATTGCAGTTGAAATGAATGAACTAGATCTTCATGTATCAACATGAATAATCTCAAAAACAGTTTAAAAAACAGGTTGCAAAATGGTACACCAGTGATCCCTTTTTACATCACATTTCAAAACACGCACAAAAATAATACTGTTCTGTTTAGAAATGCACTTCTAATATGTAGCAAAGAACAGAAATCTACATGGCCATGATTTTTACGAATCTCAGAGAAGAGGTTACCTCTGAGAAGAGGGGAAAAACCACATAGGGCTTTAGCTGATTCTGTAAAGCTTTATTTCTTAAAAAAAAAAATCTTAAGAAAATTGGTCAAAGTATAGCATCTGTTTAATCTTAGTGGTGGATGTAAATGTCTCTCTGTATTACATTTTATACTTGTGATAGGTTGAATAGTGGTCCCCAAAGATGTCCATCCACGTCCCAATCCCCAGAACCTATGAGTATGCTACCTTATGTGGTAAAAGGGACTTTGCAGATGTGATTCATTTAAAGATCTTGAAGAGCATATTATCGTGAATTATCTTGGGCCCAATGTAATCATGGGGCCCTTATTAGAAGAAGGCAGGAGGGTCACAGTCAGAGAGAGGAGATGTGGCAATGAAAGTAGAGTTTGAAAGGATGTGCTCTGAAGATGGAAGAAGAGACCCTGAGCCCAGGAATGCAGACAGTCCACAGAAGCTAAGGAAAGGCAAGAAAACGGATTCTTCCCTGAAGGGTCCGGGAGCAACACAGCCCTGCTAACACCTTGATTTTAGACTTCTGACCTTCCAAACTGTAAGAGAACAGATCTGCACTGTTCAAGCTGCTGAATTCGTGGTAACCTGGAATTGCAGCAATGGGAAACTAACAGAGTTCTTTTTGGGGATGTTTCATAACTCAAAGTTTGCTTTTATTTTGTCATCTGTTAGGAGAATGGCGGGAAGCCCTAAGTCCTGTCTTCTATTCCTCCTCCTTCAGAGGGTGTAGAGCTATTGAAGAACCCTTAAGAACCCTTCTCAACTGGCTTTTGTATTTAAAAGACTGAGCTGTGTGCCCATCTCAGGTGGTCCAGGGGGTTTCTGGAAACCCTGGTTGTCGGAACATGGCCGGGGTGCTGAGGTGAGCCACAGCCCAGTAGACCCCCTGAAGCTGGGTGCTCCCTCCCTGACAGGTAAAGCTGCCAGAAGCAGGCAGAAGTTGGAGGGTGACTGCAGAGATGGAGTTGAGGTACAGTATGAGACCCCCCTGGCCTTTTCACCACCTCCTCAAGAGGCGGTAGGGACTGCCTGGGGTCTGGCCCTCTCAGGAGGGATTTGGCAGAGATCTGAGATCTGAGCTGCTGCAGGTGTAAAGTACAGAGAAGGGAGCCCATTTGTCGATGAAGTTAGCTTGAAAGGAAGGAGACTGTTGGGAGAGGGAGTTCAAAGGCATGGAAGGATCTAGAAAGAGTTATTTTCAAGAAAAGAAACACCTGTGCATATTTGTGTGCCTGCATGCACACGTGTGTGTGTGTACACAGAAGCCCTGGGTAAGGAGGTGATGGTGCTGAGGCCACAGGCCATAGGGAAGGCTGCAGGGCCTAGAACAGGCGCAGGCAGGAGCGGTGTTGGGTGGGATGAAAGATGGTTCTTTCCTTTTCATATCTGGAATCCAGGTGGGAAATACGTGGAAAAGGGCCTGACACCCCAGCTGCCCCAGACTTACCAGGTGTGGGAGTGGAAGACAGGAAGATCGAGCAACTTCGCTCCATCAAGATCACCTGAATAGTTTTAGAATACAAACTATTTCTACACTATTTGGACATTAAAAATACTTAAATATGTCAGACCCTATGGACATCACAGACAGTACGTGCTAGTTGTTCAGAGAAGGGTCGGGTTGGTGTAGGACTCACTGATGGTGGGCTGGTTGGGATGTGGCCAGGTAAAGGGGCACCTCAAGGGGAGAGCCAAGGGAGTAAAGGGCAGCGGTGACAGGTCTTGAAGGTGGCAAGACGCCTGTAGGTGAGTGAGGCCCGTGCTGGAGAGGAATTGACGGCTGAGGACTGCGCTTGGCCACAGGGACAGATCCCAGTGCACCCGTATTGCAGGAAAAGTTCTGAGTTACGGGTGATGGAAACAGCTGTTGGGATGCGTGACCAGGATCGATCTGCTTCATGGCCCCCCTAGGATGAAGCTGTCCTGCTGGGGAGAGGCTCACCCAAGAGCCCTGGGCCATGTCAAGGAACTTGAGGAGGGCAGTGGAAGAAAGTTTAAACTCAGTGAACTTCAGGGGAAGTTCAGGTGATGTGGCAACTTTTCTGTAACAGGATATCCTCCAAGTCACCAAAGGCCTTCACCCTAGGAAGGCCTGGGATGGCCCAGCACCACAGCAGGGTGGGTGATGCAGGACAGAGCCGGGGATTCTGGTGCAATCTGTTACCCCATCTCCTCCTATATAGGGCTTCTCACCCCAGACACAACAGCTCCAGTTGCCTGTAACCCAACCTACAAACTACTTTGCTAGAGCCTCCTGCTGCTTATCTGCTAACTTCTCCCACACAGTGTCCTGCCCACCTCGCCAGCCTCACTCAACCCACCCACCTGCTAGCAAAAAACCTTTCCATAGGTCGCAGGGCCAGGGAGGGTGGAGTTAACCCTTAGAGTCACTGGGCTCAGAACATTAGCAACTGCATTTTGGATTAAGGTACTAAAATACAAAATAGTGTTCTGGTGTAATGTGTTGAGAATTTAAATAAATACAACAAATAGGCTCAGGATTATTGGGTATACAATCAAGAAAGAGAGGGAAAAATTATAAATGCGTTTTTGGAACTCTACATTGTGGGAACCTTTAAGATTGCTTCCAGATATCTTTTAGAGGTGAAATTGACAGGTCAAAATGTATTGGTACTTTTGGATTATGCATTCCTAGAAGTAAATGAGACACCCCTGCCCAACAGTGGGTATTCATATGCTAGTCTGAGAGGTAATAAGGGAAAATGTTATCTCCAATGGTTTTATTTTACCTTGCTTTGAGGGTTAAGGAGGTGGAAAATTTTCTTATTAACCGTGTTTCATTGTTTTGATTAATCCACCTGCTCACACCCTCCCTCTCGCTCGTTGGTGCTCTATACTTTATAAAAAGCCCTTTGATATTAAGGATATTTGCCTCTGTTGCTATATTTGTCTAAAAAATAATATTTTCCAAGTTTGTTGTTTGCCTTTACATTTGTTTGTGGTTTTTGACATATAGAAAATTTTCATTAAGAATATTATATCTAGTAGGCTTTTTTGGCTGTTTCTGTCTTGGACATTGAAGAACACATCAGGTACTGAAGTAGAGGAGTACCCCCTTATCAGCTTTCATCTTCCAAGGTCTGGTACCCACGCTTAGCCTTGGTCTGGAAGCAGATGATCCGCCTTCTGACATATCCTCAGGTCAGTGGTGGCCCACTGCTACGTCACAGTGTGTGCTGTCACTCTCATCACGTAGGTATTTTATTATCTCCCATCAGCAGTAGAAGAGGGGTGAGTACGGTACAGTAAGGTATTTTGAGAGAGCGAAAGACCACATTCATGTAACTTACTACGGTGTATTATTATAATTGCTCTATTTTATTTAGTCATTCTTGTCAATCACTTAATTTATAAACTTTATCATAGGTATCTATGTATAGGAAAAAACAGCATATATAGGGTTCAGTATTACCCATGGTTTCAGGCCTCCAGTGGGGGTCTCTGGAAGAATCCCCTACAAATATGGGGGGACTATTGTATAAACTGAAAGGAATCTTGAAGGTGGACAGTGATGGTCTCTGGAAGGAGAGGCTGAGTATGGCACGGTCCCCGTTCAGTAAAGGCTGAATTCCTGTCAGAGGGTCGGAAAGAGAGAAGGGGGGGTGATGGGGGGAAGGAAGGGACAGGGGACAAAGGGGGAAAGGGACAAGGAGGAGTGAGCTGTAATGCAGGGGCGGGCTGGCCAGACCCACTGCATAGTACAATCTGAAGGTGTCTCTTGGTTGGTCCCGTCTGGTCTTTGGACGGGAGAGAAGCTTGCCAGGGCCCCGGAGACCAGATTATCTCATCCAAAACCAACACAGTATCTGAAACGTCTGAAAAGGGGGCAGAATCTCAACGAGGGGCTGTCCTTGGGCCCACCTGAGGACCCAGCTGTCTCCTAGTCAGGCTTTCTAACCACTACACCGGAAGTGCTGCCTGATCAAGGTCAGAGTGTGAAACCCAGAGCTAAATTTGAAAACAAAGGTCAAAGGCATTCTTTATAACTTACTGTAGACATTTCAAAAGAACAATCTTTGGCTAATACTAAGAAGTTACAGAAATAGATTTGTCACTGGCTGATGAGAATGAAAAAGCCAAACATTTTCCGAAAGGAAACAAAAGGAGGTAAGGAGTGGGAACTGACCTCTCGGAAGAGTGTGCCTGTGTCACTGAAGTGTGACTGGGAGTTGTGGGGGCTTGCCTTGGCGCTGTCTAAACTCCGATAAGCATTTTGGGGCATAAATGAGACAAATCTTTAGCTGCACAGCTGTTTCTGAATGAAGGCATTCAGTGGGCATATTCGCGTGGCAAAGCGGTGTGCATGGGGCGGCCTGCTTCCTGAGATTCTGCTTATGGAAACGTGTGTCATCCCAGTGAGGATGTGTCCCTGAGCTAGGCATTGTGTTGCCATGCAACCCATTGTGTCTGGGTGTGTCTCCTTACTGCTCTCTCCTGCTGAAGTCTAAGGGTACAGCCTACGCAGTGGGCACCTGGGCCGTGACTCTCCCCAGGTGATCAGGCCTGTGACAGCCCCCGTCTTCTAGTCTCAGTGAATACATGCTCAAGAGTGCAAGGAGTGAGTGCATGGCTGGGGTTCTCCCAAACTTCTGCTTAGGAGGTCGTGCCTGTAACACAAGTTTCCATTTGGCCGTGTGTGTGCTCCTGCACACGCATGTGCATCTGTGCAGCCCTCTCTTGTCTGAGTCTGCTTGCCACTGAGGCTTAGGAGACCAGAACCGGCCCCTCTAGGGGCAGTCGCCCCTCCCTGGGTTTTGCAGTAATGATGGCATCTGCTGGACACCTATCACCATCCTGGAAGGAAGCCTTTTTTTTAACAGTACAGAGGTTTGGTTTTCTTTCTTTCTTTTTTTTTTTTTTTTTACACCTGTCAAGCCATGAATTCATAGGGAAGGGGTTCCAGCCACTTTCCATTTGTTCTCACCACGTGTGCTGGTGGGGTGGAGCCGGCTGGTGCTTCAGTTAAATCCAAGTACCTTTCTCTTTGGCTTGCTCCCTTTTTCTGATCATTTTCCCTTACACACTTCAAAGTGCTTAAGATGCTCAATACATACATTAATCCTCTTTGCAGGAATCTTGCCCTCGTTTGTTTACAACAATGCCGGCAGCCTGCCGGGGACACGCAGCCTCTTCCAGCTTCGCCGTGGGAACCTTTGTGGGGCATCCCCTTTTGAACGGTGCCCATTCCCTGATGTCTATTCTATCACCTTCCTCACAAATTCACATGCGGCCAAAGGAATGGCTCCATGTTTTCAAAAAGGTCTAGAACACATAGCTGGCACCTCTCCTCTTTCCCTTGGTGTTGGTCCTTTCGGCAAATTACTGGAAGATGATGGTTCCGGCAGAAAGGCCCTCTCAGGAATCTTCTGGATTCAGGATGTGGAACCAACCCAAAATCTCTCGGTACCACAGGCAGGTACCACCTCTGGGAAAAAAATGAAAAGTCTGGCAATGTAACAAGGCAGACTTGTGGGTGCCTAAAACTGGTTCTGAAAGGAATTTTTCAGAAAAGAATTTAAAAATATTTTGAACAATGAAAACATCTTTGACATAATCAGAGAACTCCCTAGGGTGATTGATTCCCTTAGAGTGCTCTTCTATCTTGATGTTTAAAAGCTCCACTGAGGTGAAAAAATGGGTTCAGAAAAGGGGACGGTTTGCTCACGGGGAACAGGGAGGAGGAGGCAGCGAGCCAGGACCAGCTCCCGGGGGTCCCTGAGAGAGTCCCCAGCGTGTTTCTGTTTCTGTTTACTTCCACGCGTCTCTGGGCGTGTCCCCCTCTGGTTGTGCACTAGCAGGTTCTAGGTGTGTCCCCTCTCTGAGCAGCTCCTGCCCTGCAGGGTGTTTCTCAGCTGCAGGGAAATTCCAGGGGGCAGATCCCGCCTCAGCTGCTGTGAGACATTATTTCCTCGTGAGGAAACCAGCCCTCGGCAGCCAGGAGAAACTGTCTCCATTCTGGGAGGGAGCAGGGAGGAGGGAGGAGGGAGGAGGGAGGAAGAAGGGGGAGGGAGGTTGGGAAGGAGCAGGGGGGGGAGGGAGGAGGGAGGAGAGGTTGGGAAGGGGCAGGGAGGTGGGAGGGGGAGGAGGGAGGTGGGAGAAGAGGGGAGGGAGGGGGAGAAGGGGGGAAGGGGAGGGGGAGGAGGGGAGGGAGGTTGGGAGGTGGGAGAAGAGGGGAGGGAAGGGGACGGGGAAGAGGGGCAGGGAGGAGGGGGAGGGAGGTTGGGAAGGAGCAGGGAGGAGGGAGGGAAGAGACCCCAAGGCCCACAGGCCCCAGGCTTCTTGACGCCTCCAGACACAGTTTTAATTCGGACCTTCTGTTCCAGTATTCCGGTTCTTTGGGCTTGGCCTCACCCTGTAGCCTCCAGGCCAGTTTTCCCAAACACAACTGCTCCTCTGGACGGAATGAGGGGTAGAATGTGTAGTAATCTCTTCTCTTCAAGGAGGAGGCAAACGGAGACCTGATAATTGTCTGTGGCGCTGTGCAACTGTGATGCAGAGAGGAACGGGGAAAAGATCAAAGCCAGAAACCCACCACCCTCATTCAGAACCTGGGGTCTCCATGTCCACACGCCCCCCTAACTCCACCCATGGCATGTGGTTCACGTGAGCTGAGCACCTGAGATGGGAACTCAACCCCCTTCACTATTTAGGGCAATTCAGACAAGAAGAAGACTGATTAAGGACAGTGCAAAATGCACCGGAATGTGCTGGAGGGCCATCAATGTAAAAAAACCATAGTCCCCTTCATTCCGGTCTCTGCTCAGATGGCCCTCCCTTCCCTGACCATCCAAATCAGCCCCCGCCTCTCCCTCTGCCCTTCACCTGCTTCCCGTCCTCCTAGTGCGACTGTCATCTGGCTGTGTGCATGCCGGGCATGCCTTTGTCTAACAGGTCCCTCTCCAGAACAGAGGGTCTGGGTGAGCACGGCCTCGCTTTCTGCTCACCGCTGTACTCCCAGGGCCTAGAGAAGTCAGCTGTGCCAACTCAACACCCGCTATGCACCAGATGAAGGCAAATTCTGGCACACTAAGACCCCCACCCCTCAAGATCCAATCACCAAGACCAGATGGTCACCCACCCCTCAAGATCCAATCACCAACGCAGAACACACCCTACCCCTACTCCCTAAAAACACACTGCCTCACCCACGAGCTGCTGCTCCCTCTCTCTGGGGGCAGCCATTTTCTCTTTCAGATAATAAAATATCTTGCGTGGGCCCGTGTCTCCTGAGTCGTTCTGGGGAAAGGAGGGTCGCGGCGAGATACCCTTTCACCAGACACTGAGGTAAGTGCTTTAAAATACTATCTAATCTTATCTTCATGACAATCCTACAGAGGTTTACCCAAGTAGAAGAATGAATCTTAAGAGTTGTTGAGAATCTTGCTGAAGGACATACAGTTTGACACTGGCAGTCTGTGCTTTGGCACATGCCCTTGACCACTATACCAACTTGGCCATGAAAATGTGCCCTTCCCCCTGGCCCAGTGCATTCTCTACTGGGGAGACCACCCTCTTATTCTGCCCTTACTTGCTGAGCTCTCTGTGCCAGTCCCAGGAAGGCGGAGCCAAATTCCTAGCCCCTGCCAGCCCACCCCAACTAGCCTGGCCTTTGGAGTGGGAGAAGGGGTGAATTCAGGCAGAAGGGATCCATAATATCCCACTGTGAAGATTTTTTTTTTCTCCTGAATTCCCTTTATGTAAAAGCAGAGCCTCCCAAAACAATCCAGTGGTCATAAATCGCACCCTCCACCCCAAGTTTTGCCACCAGGTAAGATTGATTCCTATCATATTGTTGTTGGGCAGTTTTGTCTGGGGAGGTCTCCCCTGTGCACTACGTGAAACCTCAACCTGGACCGGGGAGGGTTCTTGACTCTGATCGAGAAAGAGTTCTCAAATAGGTCAGATGAGTGTAGCTAAGGAAGGAATTCATTAAAGCAAGAATAGTAATGGATGGCAGCAACCACACAGGCAACAGAAAGTAAGGAAGAACAGAGAAATGGGAAGCTCATTAAACTCCTGCTTGGCATAGGGCAAATCCCTTGCCAACTCCTACAGCCAGGATTACCTGGCATCCAGTGTCCGCTTGGATCTGATGGCGTGGGAACTAAGGCCCTTCCACCCCAGAACTTGGGGGAGCCACAGAACACTGGATAGAGTGAGATTATGTTGACAACTTCCCAAAGGCAAAGAAAAGAGCTTTGGGGCAGGCTACTAAAGAGCATGGCGGTACAGCTGCAGGCCTGTCTGAGTCACCAGGCAAGAGGAACATGCAGGCCCAAATCAGAGGTCTCAGTTGCCCTTCCCTGCTTGTCTGAAATAGGACAGAGAGAGAGACTTGTGCTGAAGTCTAGAAAACTGAATGAAATAGCAAAGTAACAAAGACACCCCTGGAAGAGTGTAGAGACAAAATGCAGTAAATTAAGGCAAAAAGTACACACTCGAAGAAAGGGAGTGCAGGCAGCCTCAGAGAGTGGGTGCACTTAAGATTCTGTCTTTTAAGGACTTTAAGAATGGGGCAAAGGCCAAGAGAGGCACATAGGCTTGACACGTGGTCTCATGACATCTGCCTCCAGTGAGAGACATCATGTCACTATCCATCATCTGCCCTCTGTCCTCTAGATACTCTGTGAGATAAACCTAACACAAGGAATTTCTTGATCATGCTCTTCTCCAAGATAGCAGTTACCCTCAAGCAGTGGAAACATACCATTTAGGACAGCTTGCCCTACTTAAGATAGGGTCAACTGTTGGTTAATTACCATGAAATATGTTAGGCATCTTACCTCCTAACTACCTGGTTTATAAAATGGAATCTTAGCCTTAAGATGGAGTTCCTCCTGTTCTTATTATATTATTTATATCTTGGCATTTTTCATCATAGGCAGGAAAAATTAACCATGGCGGTTTTAGCATGTCCCTGCCCTAGATAAGTGTCTCTCACCTATTCTCCTAAAGGCCCATTTATCTTTCCTAAAAGTCATTTGTTTTTCCCAGAAGTGCCCTTCTCCTCCCTTTTCTCTATTAAGATGGTATATAAGCCCCTAATTCTAACTACCTCCTTGAGTTACATTTCTCTGTGAGCTCCCATGCACGTATGTGAATAAAAAATCTGGTGTTTCCCTTGCTCATCAGTATGTTGCCAGTTTAATTTTCTGGCTCCCAAGGACTGAACCTACGAGGGTAGGAAAACAGTTTTCCTTCTACACAATGCCAATTTTAATCTGGAGAGAGAAACGCTGGTGGTGCTATTCTTCAGATAGAAGGGGACTGACTGGCCCTTGACCAGTTGCTGATAAGCAGGATGGATTTGTGCTAACTTTTCTTCCAAGTGGTCACTGTGAATCCGAGGACATTATAATCGCTGCAACTCGGTTACTTTCACACAAAGCTAACAGATACAGGAAAACTGCTCCCTCAGCTTCATCATCATGCTTCCAGCTAAAAAAAGGCCCACCAGGAAGGTCCACTGCCCCAAGCAGAGGGTCATCTGGCTTTGGGCAAGTGGGCACTTACACTTGGGAATTCACCAATGCATCTGTAGTGCAGCCCAGAGGGCCAGAGGTCAAACTGACTCACACTAATCAAACTCACCAAGCACTGATGGAAAAACCAGAATGCTATCTTCCCATTTTGCAGAGAAGCCTGTCTGGCTGACATGAGGCTCACATGGCAGGTCTGGTCAGTCTCTCTTTGCCAGTGGGTGAGTCTGGCAGGAAACTACGCTACAGTGAGAAGGTTGTTAGGTGGGCCTAGGACCTCTTGGTGTATGTACCTCAGCGACCCAAAGCAATTAAAGGGTCTGATGCCCATGAGAAGAAGCCCCTGGCTGGACACACAGATTGTTAGGAGAAAGCACATACTCTTCAGCTCAGAGCTTATTTCAGAGCAGACCCTTCCTTACACACTGAGCAACTTGGAAATGCTCTCAGTGGGGGGAGAGGGAAGCCCACCTACTCAGACCACCCCCACCCAGGAAACTGTGGGGAGGAGTCAGAATACTTCTGACTTCTTAGCATCTTCCTGAGGGGTCCCTGGCCAATTGCTGGTTATCTGCTGGCACATCCGGTGAGAAAAGCCGGGGGACTGCTGTTCAGTTGCAGGAGGGTTCAGTATTAGAAGGGTAGCATCTATATAAAGAACCAAAGGTCAGTTTGGGAAGGCAAAGTTCATCTTTGGACAGATCCTGGTACCCTAACACCTAGATTTGTGGACACCACAGACAAAACCTTCTACCCAAAGATCACCTATCTCTGACACCCCTGCCCAAAATTCAACCCTGCAGTCATTCTTTGGATTAAGGTACTATGGTCCTATGAGACCCCTTTTGAAATGTAAATCCACCTGCAAAGGAATACAGAGCTATTTAATCCAGTATCCTTGGAATTTAGGAGGTGAATAAACGAATCCTTGAACTATCCTGAAATTTCTGGCTAACTCTGGGGGATCCTTTCTATGAAAGAACATTCTTTTTCAACACAATGCTTGGGAAGGACCAGAGATATAAATAAAGGAAGAACTAGGGAGGAAGCTATTGATATGTAGATAAGGAGCAATTTCCAAGACAATATTGTTAAATAAAAAAGCCAGGTGCACATCAGGTGACTAACATCTTAATATTTAAGTAATAAAAGTCCAACACACTTTCCTTTTAGCTGTTAGTGTGGTGAACTGCTCTGGAAAGAGAGAAGCTGGTCAAGACTGAGGCCAAAGAACTGAGAAGGAAACTTCTCACCACATTCTCTTTTCAACTTTTGGCTGTTGGCCCATGTGCTGGTGTATCAATTCGAAGAGCAATTTGTTTTTTAAAATAATTTGGCCTGATACGAAACTCTGGATTCTCCTGCCTGTGGCTTTAAGACCCAGTTCTGTGCCCTGGGGCTAACGTGCCCCCAGGGTCATATCACAGCCATAGTCCAGGGACCCTGGCAAGGGAGCAGATGATGACTGGGAGCAACACACAGAATCCTCTGGCAAGAGTCTGGGGCATGGCCGTATCTCCGCTTAAACACCAGAGGAATGGAAGAAACAAAAGCATCTAACCAAAGCCGCCGGGGTGCCGTGTAGGCCAGCCCCAGCAGATGCAGTGGAGGAAGGGTGCCAGCCCAGACACAGCACACAAGAGTGGGGATGGAGGGCTCGCAGGGTACCTCTGAGGGCAGCAGATGCCCTGGGCAACACCTGGACCGCTTTGCCTTCTCTGCGCCACAGGCCCCTCTGGGGTCGGTGAGGCCCCCCCACCCTTCTCTGGAGTTTACAGAAAGGAGTGCTCCACCCTACACCTCCAGGCCCTCCCGTGACAAAAGAAAACCAGGGTGTGGCGGGGAGGCTGGTTAGGGCTCCCCTCAAGACCACCCTAGTTCATTTCACTTCAGAGGAGACCAGGCCCAAGTACCTGGAAGCAAGAAATACTCTCTTCAGAAGGTGGTTCCCTTCACCTCAGTAAAGGTGCTCTGAGCCTGAACCCAAAAACAGGAGGTCAGATGTGTTTACGCAGAGGGCACCATTTTATGTCTATGGGATTGGTGTATTCTTTTTCAGTTTATTTGGTTTGCTTTTTCGCTGTTTCAAAAATGTTAAACATACATAAAAGTAGGTAAAATGGATTCCCATTTACCCCCCTCCAGATTATCAATATTTTGTCACAGTGGCTTTATTTGTCCCTTTGCAGAATAATTATTAGCAGTGCCCTCTTTCACTCCCCAAAGTCCTAGTCTGGACAACTAAAAGCAATCTCTGAACCTACATTGAATCCTGCAATGGAGGGGAAAAATGTTATAAAGGATGTCTTTGGGTCAGCTGATACAATTAGAATGTAAACAGTAGAGCCAATACAACTATTACATCAAACTTATATTTACTGAAGTTTGTAAAAAAAAAATTGTGGTCACATAAGACAGTTTCCTTACTCTTCGGAAATAAACAGAAACTGCAATGGTGTATGCAACCAACGTTCAAATGTTTCAGAAATAAAAGTGTGCATATACATATGTATGTTTATGCATCTTGAGAGAAAAACATTGAAAGTAAACGGAAAATGTTAAAATAGGTGAATCTGAGTAAAAGATATGAGTGCTCTATTTGTATTCTTGAAACCTTTTTGTAAGCTTGGAATTATTTCCAGAAGAACTTAGAAAAAAATATATTGTGCTGTGAGGTGCACTAGTATGAACAAATATCATGGTCCCCCTACCTATGATTCATCTAAAGTCTCAAATGGCTAGTGCGGGTTTGACTGGGAATCGAGTCCTGAGATCTGGGGCCTACAGAGCTGAAGGCGTGCAGGTGTCACCATTCAAGTTAAGTCTCTGCCCCAGATGTTTGCATCTGTATGAAGGGCTACAGAGAATATTAATAAAACCAGCCGCATTTATTGAGCAACGACTGCATGCAGAGCCCTGGGGGAGTGGCAGCTGTGGCCCAGATGACTGGATGTGGCTGCTGCCGGCAGGAGGCTGCTGGGGGGCAGGTGGGGCCACCCGGGCATGCGCTCTGAGGTCTTGCCGCCAGGGCCCTTCAGCGCTGGCCTTGGTCCACAGGCCGCGTTCAGGGAGGCGGGGCACCGCGGTTAGGGGCGCTGGCGTGCCGCAGTCTCCTGCCCAGGGGCGCTGCCGTCACTAACCGGATGCTGCTGCCTGCTGGAATGAACCAGAACAAGAGCCCACTGACGTTCCTCATCATCACTCAGCTTTCCATAAAGGGGTCTAGGGACCGTGAGAATTCCGGGGTCCAAGAAAAATCTGGGCCAAAGCATTCTACCCCATGACTCATTCTACCTTACCCAACTCTGGGCTGGAATCTCACATACATACCCTCACCTCCTGGACGTCTACATCCACTCGTGCCTCCTCCCCCTGCACTCTCCCCACCCTTGAAGCATTGTAACATCAGTGGCTAATATTTAAGGGCACTATGCACATTCCAGCATTTAATCCTGCCAAGAACCCAAGGAGGTAGGTCCTTTTAGCCCATTCTACAGCAGGGGAGCAGAACTTCCGCACGGCAGGAAGGGTGGGCGAGGCAGCCAGAGCTGGTGTGGAAGGTGCCCCGCCCAGGACCTGGAGCCCAGAGGTGGAAAACCCACTCCGGCGAGGACACAACGGTTGGGTACGGCTTCAATTGAGCAACCTCCATGAATATAGCCGGGTGTCCTGAGCACAGACACGGAACCATGCTGCTTGGATTCCAACCCCAGCTTAGCTGATCCCTAGCTGGGTGCCCTCAAGCAAGGGTCTGAACCCCTGCACCTCAGTTTCCTCCTCTGTATAGTAACAGTATCTCATTGGGTGGCTGTGAAGATTAATGGGTGACACACAGATTTTAGGACAGGTCTAGCTCTTTCAAATGCTGCCTTCTCTACATCCCTCCCTTAAAGCCAATTAACCTAGAGGGCTCGCCCACATTTTGAAAATCAGCTAATGATTTTAGCCAATAGAGGGGTCATTACTCAAGGTATTATCTCTTAAGAAAAAGGGGAAAAGGCTGAGAAACAGAAGAGTTAGATCAAGGTGGAAAGATTTCAGAAATCCTGTGTGCATGTGAAGATGTGAAGAAATAGCTTTGCAGGGATGCACAGAACTCCCAAAAGTGGCCCTGTACCTCAGCGGGTGACAAGATTAGGGAGAAGGGAGGCAGGCTTTCACATTTTATTTTTATAGGTGCCAGCATTTTTCCAAAAAAAATCTGACAAGCATGTACTATCACTGGACTTCTAAAAAAGTATTAAAATAAGAAAAAGTCTTCAAGCACTTTCTCTTCCTCAAATGCTAGTCAGTTCATTGAACATGGGGATGAAAATGGGTTTATAATTAACAGTTTTCCTCAAACTTTAGCCTGAGGGCATGGAATTTCCAATAGGGACAACAGAAAGGGTGTACTTGCAGCAGGGTCTTCTTTACGAAGCTTCCCCTTGCCTTACCAGATGTAACATGACCCCATAGCCCGCTCTTCCAACAGTGACTAATCAAAGATGGAAAGAACTGTTGCCAGCTAGTGAGTTGCCTGTGAGCAGAGGTGATGCTGGGATATCTGGGGACGCCTTCTCCGGGGTCTTGTTGGAAGGAATTTTTTCATCCTCCAGTAAGGGCTGGACTAGCTAGTTGCCAACCCAGAATTGCTGGAATTCCAGCACCCCAAATCTGCCCTCCAACAGTTCACATTGAATGCTTTAGAGCAGTGCTTCTCCCAAGTGAAATGTGCTCTTCAAGACTCTGGTTGGGTCAGGTCTGGGGCAGAGCCTGAGGCTCCGCGTACCTAACCAGCTCCCAGGCCCACAGCGCCACTTGAGTAGGGAGGGCCTGCACTGCTCGCCCTGGAGTCTCCCTACTCTCCTGATCTGGCCCCTTTGGATTTATACAACCTGTTAATGCCCATTATAATGTGGCGCCAGACAGTTCTTGGTCCCGTAAGCATGAGCTGAACCACCACATCCCTTACTCCTGATGGACACTGGTGTCACTGCAGCCAAGACTGGCAGTGTTTGGAGACAAGTCCATCATGCTTCTAGAGACACCTCCCCAGAGTGAGCCTTCTCATTTTGTGCCTGACCTCACAGAGTGGTCATTGGGGGGTGGGATGGGGAAGCAGGGAGCACAGCCCTCCTTCCCCACCCCTGCCTTCCATTAAGTGCCTCAGCTGCCTAGACTAGCACACATTTCTCAACCTGCCCATAAAACCAGTTTTCCCAGGTCCTTGCAAGATGGCTCCTACCTATTGGCTGTGCTGTCTGTCAAGAATTGAAAAATGGGAATAAATGTTGTTGAATGTACATGGGGTATCATACTTTTCTACTTTTGTATGTTGAAATTATATAAATTTTTTAAAATTCAAAGCAGTTTGTTCTCAAGGTAGATGACCTTAAAAGTATATATGTAGAAAAATTCCTTGGTTCACTGTCATTAACAACAAATTTGACAGTCTTCAGAGCTACTAAATCTTAAGTGTCTATGTCAGGGCAGAAAATGTTTCCTTCTCCTATCTAGGTTCTTTGGGTGGTCTAATGGTTAAATTAACATAAGACTGATTAAAGGAGAAAAACAAATTTAATTTCATACATATGGGAACCCCATCAAAATATGTGACTTTAAGCACTCAAGCAGTTGAGGCTTATATGCCATCCTGAGCTAAGGGATGTGAGAAGTAATCAGAGGTTTGCCGTGCCATGCAGGTAAGAGTTTCAGATAAAAAGTTATGACTGGTAATAGTTCTTCTGAGCCAAGCCCCCTATCTGAGTTCTTTTAGGCAGTTAAGGGAGAGAGAAAACTTTTTCTTGAGTGTGCTGAATTATTAATTACAATTATGGTGGATAATATTATACTAGGACATATCAGAATTCTAGAAATTTAATACAACATCTGGACTACTTATATTAAAATATACTTGTATAAATATAAGGTAAGGAAGTTTGGGTATTAATTTTATTTGGCAATGCATCCCATGTTATTTAACATATCAAATAAGCCTAATTAGTTTAATCTCTCTTTTTATAAGGAGAGAGAACGTATTTTTTTTTAGATGTTCCAGGAACCCTGTGGAAAATCCCAAGTCACCTCCAGGTGAAAAAGATTTCATTTAGAATTTGATTTGGGGAAGGTTGTCAAAAATACCAAAGGGTTTGGACACTTGAATAACTAGGACCACAAATTATTATGAAACAATACTGAATTACCTATTTAACCAAAATGACAAAATATTTAAAAAGGAAATACAAAAGGTCACATAGTTGTAAAGCAAAACTTAGCTCTTTTAATACTGAGAAAATAATTTCCTTACGTAATCAAACACCTGATTGAGACAACATGAAGCACAGGAAATTATTTTGGTAAGACACAAAATCTTTGATTTCTAAGCAGATTACTTAAAAGGTAAAGAAAAGACCTATAGTCCAGGAAAACTTTGTCCTTTTAGCAGATGGAAAGAGAATCGATTTTGATTTATGTAATTACACTATTGATATTAAAGCTTTTTGAAACCCTTACAATAACAATTCAGTTTTAGCCAGCTTGATTACAGAGGTAAAATTCTTCCTCTTTCTCTCTTCCCAACTTTCTATATCATTTTGTCTTTTATCCTACTGTTTTCCATTCTGAAATAACCAGTTTTACTTTTAAGAAAAATGTATTTTATTTTCCCTTAACAAAAATGCATCTCTATATCTCATGCCTCTTCTTAACCAATAACACAGTTGTTTCCCTTATTATTTCTATTGTTTTTAATTTCATTTATTATAACTAACTCTTTGAAACATTAATTTCTAGTGACAACTAAGAAGTAAGCAATTGTAAACTATTACAACAGGATTCTTTAAAATGGCAAATTAGTGAAAATATTCCTAATTTCTAAAACCATATGCTTTTTTTCATAGTATAATTTTCCAATGTAGCATAGCACATCCAAATCTCTTTTAGCATCTCTGTAATAAGAAGCCAAAAGTAGATAAACCTATGCTCAGTAATTAATGTTTCAGTATTTTATCTTCTTTGGAAATGACCTACATAGTTGATAAATTTCCATCATTTAACTTGGTAAAACTCCAATGGTGGAGGTTACCAAAAGATTTTAGAAGCTATTTTTAAGTACACATACCGTAAAACATAATCATTGCTGAAAGTTCACCTAAAAATTCTTATCCCACTTACATCTATTTAAATAATTTGTTTCCAACAATTACTAGGCCACCCACAAAAACTTCATGAGACACTAGACAGAGTTAACCATCATCCCAAGCTATTTTTTTTTTAGCTGGCAAATTTTGTAACAGAGATAACATGAATTTTTTTTTTTTTTACCGGTAAACCCAGGTAGAACAAAATTTGTATGCCTGTATCGTATTTAATGCTGATAATTCTGAAGACATGTCTGTTTTAATGAAACCAACAAACTTAAGACTAGCTTTGGTTACTGAATAATTTTCCCAGATCACATGAACTTGAAAAGCATTTGCATTAATTTATCTTCTATTTCTGAGAGATTTAGGGATGCTTAATTCATGTAAGTTCTTACTTTAAGCCAATTAAATAGAGCTCTTTTATTAATTTTGGCAATACCAAATGGAGATTGAAACATATCACACACCTACAATATATATATATGTATACTACAACATACAGATGCAATCAGAGATCTTACAGATTTATATCTAAAATTTAACCATGAATCATGTACAATAGTAAAAAGTTCATTACTTTATAATATAAAGAAAAGTTGGGTCCAAATTTTGTTTTGGCAGTTGGAATAGTTAAGTTCACCTGCTCAGATGGTTGCAAAGTTTTTTAACTAATACTTCATTTGCCCAATTTCCAAATGGTTCATTTTTTTCTCCTTCTGACAAGAAACTTCTCCCTAAAGTTTGCATTTCAAAGAGCTGGAAAATAGCTGGATTTTGAATTGTTTCTAGAGCTGCATTTCTGGTTTTGCAAAGATTTGTGAGAAAAGGACATCTGGTTTTATTCTGTGTGCTGGAGTTTCAGTTTTAATGTAATATGCCTTTGTAATGTCTGTATAAATTGTTTTAACAAAGACCTTCTTTCTGAGTGTACAATTCAAACTTGACCAATTCACCTTAGGGGGAAAATGACTTTTTTATTGCTTCTTTCAGTCCCTAAATATTGGCCTTCAAATGATCATTTGTAGGAGGGCCCAAGAGAAATGCTGGTCATCTGTTTACTCTATGAGGGTCTCCTTAGGGAGCCTTTTGGCTTGTCTATTAACCACAGTGTAATTATGGGTGGGAAGAACACTCCTTAGCAGCTAATCAAGGTCCCTGTGACTGGGGCTGTGAATCGCCAGTAATCTTTCTAACTCCCCTACAAATTTGGTAGGACCTTCTGAAAGCAGAGGAAAGAGGGTTCTATAATTTAAAAGACCTGCTTTTGTCCAGGGGACATGAATTCTTTGCAGCTGTGGTCCAGGATATATCACAAAGGACACTGCTTAAGAAGACCCAAAGATGCCAGAGCCTGATTACAGAGCCCCGGAAATTAGGAATTGTCAGAAACAGCTAAGGGAGTTCTAGTGCCTTTCCCAGGCGCTTCTGCTAAATTCACTTCCTGGCTTTCAGCATTTACACAAGTAACCTGTATACTCTGGGCCTGGTATCAAGCCAGAGTGCTCTCTGTAAATCTTGTAGGGAAAGGGAAGCTAAAACACGCAGACTGGGCCTGGGTTTTGAGAAGAGGAATTTACATTGAATGTTGACTTTAATTTTTGTTCTCAGTCTACTTTCTGTTCTTTCATCTTATCAAGGGAATCCTTAAGGCTAGCCATTAAATTCCTTTGTAGCCTCTTTTTAATTTGGTCCTTCCATAGGTACCATGAGACAATTGTTTAGGATGAGAGGTCTCTGAAATTCTTTCAAATATAGTCAATTCAAAGGATCTATCATCTGGTCATTGAGAAGTAGGGTCTTACATTAATCTCAATTACAACTCATAACAAACCTTTTTAAGGCTTAATCATGGATGCAAGAGGCATTCTAAAAGAAGGTACAAAAGATGCAGTCCTCACAAGATCCGTAAATTTCATTCCCACAGTTATCCTAAGAAATCAAAGAGCTTCATAAGTAAGGTCTTACAGGGGATAAGGATGGTGTAGGGAAAATGGTGTCTCCGGTCTCCCATGAGAACATGAGACACCTGCAGTCACACACGCACTACCAGTGGCACTAGGCAGGCACTGCTTGCATGGGACTTTTCCAGCACTAACTAGCCGACAAAGGTTGAGATGGTAAAGGCCCCTTATGGATCCGGACCCCTTATGACAAACACCCTGGAGACCTGGCCAAGTTGGACAAAGAGAATGATGCTTTTTGGATCCACAGCCTATTCGGCTGTCTGCCATATGCATGCTGGTACATGAATCTTCCAGCTGGCAGAGACCAGACAGGATATTTTCAATAAAGACTAAAGGAAAATCTCATCTGGGCTATGAATCTCCTCATGACAAACGACACAAAACACAGGGATCAAAGAAAACAATGACCATCCATGGGAGGAAAGGGATTATTTTATAGACAGGAGTACTCATAACAAATCTTTACCAGAATTGCTATACCCAAGAAACCAGCTTATTACATAAATGTTTTCTCTTGCTAATCTAAATTCAGAAAAAGAGAAAAGGACTCTCATCACTCATTTCCACTGGGTCCAGCAGGTGGGGATCCAGGAGACTGACATGGTAAGAATTCTTACCTTCTGCCGCCCCTTGTCAGAGGCCCCAGGACCTCTCAGCAGCAGCAGCCCTGAGTGAGCAACATTTGGCCAGTGGAGGTACCCTCACAGGTTACCCAACTGTCAGGGCAGAAAAATTTCCTCCTCCCTTCTGAGTTCTTGAGCTGATCTAATAGTTAAATTGATATAAGCCAGATTAACAGGAGAAAAACAAATTTAATTTCATACATTTGGGAGCCCCATCAAAACATGTGACTTTAAGGCACTCAAGCAGTTGAGGCTTATGTGCCATCCTGAGCTAAGGGATGGGATAGAGGCTGGGGATTCAAGGCCGAGGAGGGTGATTCACAGGAAGTGGAGAAGAGCAGATTTATGGTAATCAGAGGTCTGCCCTGCCATGCAGGTAAGATTTCCAGATAAACAGCTGTATCTGGTAATAGTCCTTTTGAGCCTCCTATCTGAATTCTTTTAGGCAGTTAAGGGAGAGATAAAACTTTTTCTTGAGTGTGCTGAGTCTTGATTGCCTTCAGCTCAAATAATCCATATGCCAAAGTAGCACATTTTGGGTATTGTATTCTGTTCCCTTTCACCTAGGAAAGTTACAGAGACTGCTATCTTCAATTCATTCCCTCTTATAGTCAGACCTGTTTTAATTTCCAGTTTTATAAAGTAGCCATGTAGCCATTTGGAAGCTTCTAGAATAAAAGGCAGTGTGTTAAGTAGTCAGTGGTTAGTTTTGCGTCTGTCAGTCTTTTTGTCTCCATAGAAACAACTGGACTTTAAACACCAGGCACTTTTCAAGGCCCTTTCAATATATTAGCTCATTTAATTCAACACGACAAGAGTTACTACTATCTCCTTTATGAGAGGAAAATGAAGCACAAAGAAAGTGATCTGCCCAGGTTACACAAGCAAGGTGAGAGCCCAGGCAGTCCGTTGCCAGAGGAGGCACAGTGCTTCTCACACTGAGTCTGGGCCCTAAGGCCCTTGCTCCCCTCACAGAATGAATGCCTTCCTCTCAAGTCCTCTGAGGCATGTCAACACAGTGGAACATAACTCAGCCATATAAAGCGATGGAGTACACCTAATGCTACAACTTAATAAACTTAAAAACATTATGCTAAGTGAAAGAAGCCAGACACAATGAGCATATATTATGGATTTCCTTAATATGAAATTTCCGGAATAGGCAAATCCAGAGACAGAAAGCACAGTAGTATTGGAGCTCGGGGGAGGGGCAGGTGAGGAGTGACTGCTATAGAGGCTAGGGTTTCTTTTTGATGAAATGTTTTGGAATTTGTGGTGATGGTTGCTTAACTTTGTGAATATACTAAAAACTATTGAGTTATATACTTTTAAAGGGTTAGATTTTAGGGTATGTGAGTTATATCTAAAAAATAAGTCTTTTGAGGATTCTCAATAATCTGGTCTACAAGAATAATATTTAATGATTTAATAGACCAAAGCTGGTAAAGGACAGCAGAATGTGCTACCCCCAAATATGCTACTTTGGCATAAGGATTATTTTGAGCTGAAGGCAACTGAGAAGCAGCAGATATAAGAAAAGCTCTCTGCCCTCCTCCTATCTGCCTAAAAGCAAGATGTAAATTTGCGCGTCCCCTTCCCTCTTCTATCCAAAGGACAGAAGTTAATCACTGGAGACAACTCTAGACCCTTATCAGCCTGGAGGTGGCACCAGAGGAACCCACAAACCAAAGCTTGCTAAAACTAGCCCTTACCCACCATCTGTTCCCCCATATACTTACCTTCCCACAATCTGCCACCTTAGAAATTCAAAGTCCTTTTCCTTTGTCTTGTTCTCTTCCCTAAAAAATGTATTGTTTTTTTATTTAGATGCTACAATGAGCCTAAATTCTAGCCACCCCTCTGAGTTATTCATCATTGGGTGCTCCCATATGTATGTGGAATACACATTTTAATAAACTTATGTATATTTTTATTTTGGTCCTCTTTGTCAGTCTAATTTACAAGCTTCCAGTCAAATAACCTAAGATGGGTAGAGGAAAAAGACTTTTTGTCTTCTATACTCCTACAATAATCTCCACGGTCTGGCTCCTTTCTGTACCCCGACTCCTGTCACTCTCACCCTCTAGTCCCGATGCGCAGCCTTCCTGGGCTTCATTTCCTCAGCTTCCGTGTACCCTTTCCCTGTTCAGAGCCTAAGAGCATGCTGGGCTCAGCTGGAGCATCACTGCCTCCAGGAATCCCCTGGTATGCCTACGTGAGAGCACCTCATCAGCCTACACTCACCACCCTGCCAATCTGCTCAGCATCTGGCTTCCTTGATAAACTTTAGCCTCCATGAAGGCAGGGATGGGTTGCTTTGTTCACTATTTTATCCCTTGCACCCAGTACCCAGAGGAGGCACTGAGAAACCCACGGAACAGAAAACGCAGGGCCCAGTCACAGAGAGAGCACCGTGGCTTCAGGGGGCCTTGCTGCTTTGAGAGGGCAAGGGTGCTTTCCAGAGTCCCAAATGACGTCAAGCCCCATCCTTCAGGCCCTTTCAGAGATAGGAGGGGGACCTTACATGGGTCTGTTTCACATAAGCCCTTTTATTATTTACTCCAGAAAATGCATTTGCCTGATGCATTCAGCAAGCACCTGACTTGTATCTGAAGTGAATTAAAAACCTCCTCCTTCTTTGATTAAAAGTTTTGAGCTGTAGTGGGGTATCATGATTGGTGCACATGGTGTGTGGGGGGGGGTCACAGGGAAAACCGTGTAGCTCAGAGAAGACAAATAGGGACTCTGTGGTATCTTGCTACACTGATGGACAGTGACTGCAATGGGGTATGAGGGACTCGGTAATAAGGGTGAATGTAATAACCACATTGTTTTTCTTGTGAAATCTTCATAAGAGTATATATCAATGATATCCATATAAAAAAAAAGTTTTGAGCAGTCTTGGATGCCAATTGGGGTGGAACTGGGCATAGCTACGATCTGCAAGGATCTTAAAGGTCTCCTCAAAGGCAACCAGCTCGTTGATCCCGCTACCCTCTTAACATAGAATAGTGACCAAACACAAGTGCTGCCACTTAAATGCTGAGTACCTACCATGGTCCAGGCACTTTCCAAATATCACCTCCCATTATCCCCCCAAACTGTGCCAGGACATATTCTTATCCACATTTTACAGATAAGAAGGCAGTGTCAGGAGAGAAGCAACTTGCCAAATCCACAGGCTGGTAAGTGTTAAACTATTGCCTTTTACAAAATTTAAGAAAAGTCAACTATCTAGAAAGCTGTTCAGAGTCACTGGGTTTTCTAGCAACATTTCAAAATGCTTATTAGGAATTTGTGATTCAATAGAGGGAGAGAAGAAGACAGGATGTCTCTGTATGTAAGACCTGAAATCACATTTGTTACCATTTCCTATTTTTTCCACTTCTAAAATTAAAAGGGCACTGGGGTTTCCTCGTATTAATGAAGCAATAATGAATAAAAGTGATGTATGCTACTTGGCAATGAGAATGTAAATTCACACAATAAAATTAAGTACAGGCTGCTTTACATGAGTAAACTAAAATTAGGATAAAAAGGATTTTGATAAACAGCGAGTCCTTAAAAGGATGAATAGGAGTGGGGGTACACCCTCTGTACACCCCGCACCTTTGAAGAATAGACAACCTTTTACCAAGCAAGAGAAGCACCTACCATCTATCAGCTGAGTGTTGGGCTCCCCCATCTCGTTAAAGCTTAGCTGTAAAAAGACAAGCATGGACATAATCATAGATCCATGGAGGCCAGGGACTTAGACACTGAGGGGCATACCCCTCACCGTCAACAAAACATCTCTGCTGTCCTACTAGATAAACCTGGGCAAGATTTAGAATAACCCTAAATCTTGGTGGCTTCGTCCGTAACTGAGTAATAATCCCTGCCCTGCCCGCCCTACCTTGAGCTGACCCTATGATGACCTGAGAAAATACCGTTCCTCACAGGCTCAAATGAGCTTGGGAAAGTAAAGGCAATTCGACCGAGAATGTGCTACAGAAGGAAGACCGAATACGCTTTTCCTCCCACCCCAGAAATGATCACGAGTCTTGGGAATTCTCCAGCATCACCGAGAGGCCACCTCTCTGGGGCCCAGCTGCCCATCACCTCACGCGGTCTCCTATTTGCACAGGACCAAGCTGCCCAGAGGGCGCGGGGAACCAGCCGTTCGCAGCGCGCCCGACTCGGAGCATTTTCCATTTGCCAAACAGCGCTTCCCGTGAATCCAAAATGCCAGAGGTTGCAGTACAATGTAAACCAAACTTCATAACGCACAGAAAAACACTGGCGGAAACCCTACCAGTTTATTGGTGGTTGTCTTGGAAGGTGGGCTTACTTTTCCTACTTTCCTGGACTTTTAACTACTTTTACGTACATAACCTCTCTTTTTTCTCCATCTGTACCTAGTAGGAAATTTAAACACTTAAAACCGGGCCTGGCATGTAAGTACTGAGTGAACAGCAGCTATTACTTCTTGTAAAATCTTCTACCAAAAACGTGAATTACTTTTAATGGTTTGATTATTGCTTTTAACGAACGTCTCGTTAACAGAAAAAAACTTACTTTTTGCATCAGTATCCTCACCATTCCCCGACGCCTACATTTCCAGTTTTAAGTAGAAAGTTAAAAACCATTACAATAATTTCAGGGATCTGCTTTTTATGAATGACTCTGGGAACCACAATCCCAAAGCTTCCTACCGAGCTGCAGGGCCTGCTCCCGCGCTGCCGTGCGCGGACCGAGAAAAGAACTAGGGAAGGCGTCGGACTTCCCCGGGGGCGTGCCCTCCCCTCCGCACTGGGGAAAAGGCTCCAGTTCCGCCATTAGAGCGCGCGACGGAAAATGGAGGCGCGCGGCCCTCCCCGCGGCGGCGACAAGCGCGGCGCCTGCACCCTGCGCGCCTGCCCCGCCCCACAGGGCCCGCGAGGCCGTTACGGCAGTTGAGGAAGGGCGAGGGCGAGGGGCGGGCAAGGAGCGCCGCTCGTCGCCCCACCCCGCGCCCGAGCGCGCGGTTCCGGCGAGCCCGGCTCCAGCCCCGACAGTCCGCTCCAGGCCGCTCCGGACCGCTACCCGCTCCGTAGGTGCCGTCCGCGCTCCGGGCTTTCCCTCCAGCCCTTTGTGTCCTGGCGCGCGTCGGGAGAACGCGGGAACGCGCGCCGCGCCGTGCGCCTGCGCAAGGGGTGGAGGGCGCGCCCTGCCGGAGTCGGAAATGGTCCCCGATCCGGGCGTCCCCGCCTCTCGACCGCCATTTCGTGCTCCAGTGCGCGGCCTCCGCATGATGGACGCCCGGAAGCTGAGACAACAAAGGCTAGAGCACAAGGTCTGTGTAGCTGCATATCCTTCCGCTGCCCGCGAGGTGAAGATGGCTCCCAGAGACTTCAGCTGTGTCGGAGTATGAGGGGAAATGGGCACCTGTACCTCCTCCGGATGGTCCTGCGAGCTGGCCCCAGGGAAATGCATGGTCTCGTGTGTACACGGCCCTAGGGTGTGCAACTTTGCGTGTATGCACAACCTCGTGCACACGTCCTAGTATCCCCAGACTCATGTTTGTACCATCCTGCATCCACGAACCCGTAGGTTTCCACGTAACCTGTGTTCATGGTCTCAAGGATGTGTCTGAGCCCAAGTATGCACCTACTTGTGTGTGTGTGCACCACCTGGCTGCTTACACAGGTCCAGGTGTGCATGGATTCGTGTTTGCACAGACACGATGTGCACAGACGCGTGCATTCATGCCTATGGCAACGTGTTTGCATGGTCAGGGGATGTGTGCAGACCTGCCAGTGCAAGCCCAGACTCCCTCAATCTGAGGCACCTGTGAAAACTATCCCATTTCTAACCTGTTTTGGATTCATTTGCTCTTGCTGAGTTTACATGCAAAGCATAACTACTTGCCTATTACTCCATGCTATTCTTAACCTTTATTCTTTCGTTCCCCATCACTGGGCTCCTGCTGTGGACCCTTCTGCACTGAGAGTACTCGGTGACAGTGACGCTTGGTCAATGAAGGAAACAGACTGAAAAATGGGCAGTTAAAGCATCAGTATGAAACTGTGAAAGAGAGGCCTGGCTCGTGAAAGTCAAGATTCGTGGAGGAACCAGGAGCCAAGGCCAGTCTAGCTGGCCAGGGCCTGACAGTGAAAGAATTGGGTCAAGAACCAGTTTCAGGCTCAGGCTTGAGAACTTCCTTTTTGGAGATATTTAAACAGGAGTTGCCATCAATATTTTAGCAAAGACAGGGGGTTGAAATGGGGGGCAAGTGATGGAGAGGAGGATGTGTGGGAAAAGGAGGCCTGTTGTGGGCCCATGTGGCAGAAGACCTGGGAGCAGCAGGGAAGTGGCCTCCCTAGGGAGAAGTGGAGAGGAAAAGCCGAATGGGGGACTGCAGTCTCTTGGGCTTTCACACTTCCTGCTGCTGCTTTCGCTTCTGTGTTGAGCATACTCCTCTCCCCAGGAGAGGGATAGGACTTAACCCCCAGCACTGCCCTTTACATGGAACACCTGGCAAGCGCCTGTGTCACTGGGGGTGGAGGGAGACAGGGCCTGCGGGAGACCAGCACAGGCACAGAGTAAGTGTTCAGTAAACACGGGATGTTAGCATTTAAGCTGTACTAACCTTAGACGTCCCCCCTTGTCTTGCCCTCCTTGCCCTCCCATCAAAGAACCACCTTGTCCGCGCACATTTCATACCATTATGGGTATTCTCTTGTTATATTCACTCTTCCTAGGTATCTTTTAAGGACATAAAAGTCCATCTCCACTGACATACCTCTACTTTCCCATTGAGAACTCCTCAACCATGTTCCCAATATGTTGTCACCAAGCTCCCATTTAAATACTCCACATGGCGGAGAACAGGCCACTTCACAGGACAGGCTTTGGGTGTAGCATATGAAGTTTACTTTATGAGGCCCAGGTCTTCCTGATTGGAAATAAAGGCCTTTTTTTCTTTCACCCAAAAGATAGTTTTTAAGCACATGCTGTGTGTTAGCACTGGGGACAGGGCAGTGAAGGGAAGCAAAATAAGCCAGCCCAAAACATGGTTCTTCAGCATACTGATAATTTTAAACTGGTTATTTTTAAAAAGGAGCAGACAGGAAGCTCTGAAAACTTAACAAAGTTACTCTTTTGTAAGAGGCATTTGCACCATAAGGGAAATCTCCATTTGTGAGGGTGTCTCCCTGCTGAACCAGGAAAAGGGAAGGGTTCTGAGTCCCTGGAAACTCTTAGCCATGGAGATGGCAATGACTTCAATCTGCACAACTGTGCCCTTGGTGCCTGTACGCTTCCTGCTCACCTCCCGAAGCGGACTCTCCCCACCCCAGACCCGCGTCCCCGCTAACAGCTTTGGTCTTAGGTGAAAACCTTATTTAAGATGACTTCGACTTTGGCCATGGGGAGTTACTCAGTTTTCCTCGGTCTGTCCCATGCATACAGGAGGTATACATGTTATTAAACTTTTGTCTTTCTCTTGTTAATCTGTCTTAATACCAATTTAATTATTAATCCAGGCAAAGTACCTTGAAGGGAAGAATGGAAAACTTTCCCACCCTTACTGCCGCCAGACACAATTCCTGCGTCCAGTAGCTTAGACCTGAATTGCGGGACACCAGAGTCCAAGAGCAGGCAAATAACTTCTTCACACTTGACATGATGATGCCAAAAGCCTATGCAGTGTGGATTACAGCACGTTGGGCTGCCCCTGTGCACCTTGAACTAAATCTAAAGGGTCATGAGAGGAGAGTGCCCACTCCCTTTGGATCAGATAGGAGCATGCCCCTCTCTCCCCCAGCCTTTGCACAGCCACCCCAGGCCTGGGCATGGTCTCGCAGAGCTGACCGTATACCCCAGAGCACCAGCCACTTCACGCAAGAAGAACCAGCAGAGTCCCTCCTCAGAATGGGGCTATAGGCTTGAAGAACACTTCGGGGCTGCCATTAGGGGTGGAGCAGGTGGGGTGATCTTGCTGAAGCCCTCTCAGCAGCCACATCTGGCAGCCCTGCCTGCCTGGGAGGCGGGGCCCTGGGGATAATTGGCCGTTGTTCTTGTTCATGTATCACTCAGGCTTGGGTGACACACCACCACTTTAATTCGCCAGCAGGGCCCCAGCCTGGAGCCTCCTAGGGAACCAAGTCTGAGATCTGATCTAAATAAGGTCTGTGTACCTAGAGGTAGGTGAGGCAGTCCCACCTCCCCTGCTGAACAGGCAGGTTGTACTAGATTACTGCTCTGCATTTAACCCTTTTCCCAAAGGCCCAAGGATCTGAGTGATGTCATCCTCCCTCAACAGCCCTTTTCCTGGAGTGTGGGCTCCAGAGGCGAACTCCTGCTCCCCCAGCCCCTGAGCAGGGGGCAGAGCTGTCCCCTCTGAACGCTGAGCTGGGCAGGGAGTCTGTGCCCAGGGAATACCTGGAGGTGAACTGCTCTGGCTACCCAGAGTAAGCCACAGAGAACTAGAAGTGTCCACTTTCCAATGGCTTCCCTCCAAAGGGTCATGAATAAGAGCGAAGGGGTCCCTAGAGAAATGAGACTGCAAAAGAATAAATGCCACCTTGTGCCTGCCGACTTCCTGGAGGCTTCTGTGGGCTTGTTGGGGGCCTATGTAAAGAATCTAGTGGAAAGCTCCAGAAGGAAGACAGCCCATGGGGGCCTGACCTTGCCCTCCGGCAGGCAGGTTATGTTTCCCCTCTCACCCATGGACAGCATCAGGATGCCTCAGTCACGACCCGGAGATGAGACGCTGCCCTGGACTCGGCAGAGAGACAGCAGGACTGAATGTGCCTGCTTCTAATGGGCAGGTGGGGTTTCTTCGGGGAGAGCATCCCTCCATACTGCTCCCCGCCCGCGCCCCCGGCCCCGCGGCCCGATCGTGGACCCCCGGGCGTGACACCTGAGACAGAACAGCCAGAGGCCTGGGAGTCCCAGATGTCGCCCCCGCCCCTCGCAGGGCAGCCTCAGGTTCGCGGAGTTTCCAGGGGGTAGGAAGCGGGGAAGAAGGCCCCCCTCTGGTCCAGCCCAGCCGGGCAGGGCGTCCCGCGGACCCGGCCCGGCTCGGCGCTCCCACCCCCCGAGCGCCCGCCTCCCCCGCCCCCGCCCGGGGCGGTCTTCCAGGTCCGGCCGCCCCAGCCCGGCCCGTCTGGGCGGCGGCGAGCGGGGAGGGAGCGCGCGCAGTCGCAGCCCCGAGGCCGGCCGCCGCGGAGCGAACATTTCCTTATGTGGTGGCTCCGAGGGCCGGCCTGCGCCCGGGGGGCCGCCGGGGCCGGGCGGGCACGCCCTGGGCGATCGCAGCGACCCTGGTCCCGGCGGCCGGGCCGCTTCCCAGCGGGATCTCGGCCGCATGGTGTGGACAAAACAAAGAGGGCTTGGAAAGGCCCCCGGCTTGTTCTTTGTCCCCTGGAGCGAGTTCCACAGTCCTCCCAGGAGGAAGTGTCACGGCCCCTGGGCCGGACCCTCTCTCCCGGACTTCCCCTGCGTTTGTGGGGGAGCGTCCCTGGGATCCGGGGCTCAGGCAGAGACCTCGGGACGGGGCCTCTGTTGGAGGGCGGTTTGAGGCGGCGCGCTGCCTGGCCCCCTTGACCCCTAAGCCCTGGCCCCGCCCCGGCCGGCCGCCCCGCGCAGCAAGCTCGCGCCCTTGCCTTGGGAGCTATATTTGGCCATCGAAGGATAACAGCGTGAGTCATGGGAGGGACAGCCCGAGGATGGGAAGAGGACGAGCCGCGTATCTGGAAATGCCTCTCATTTTTGTTCCAGGCCAAGCTCCAGCCCTCCAAGAGCGCTTGACATCAAAACACGGGGCGAAGGAGGCTGCCTTCCCACCGCACTGGGCTGGTCTCCAGAGCCTGATTAGGGCACCTGGGGCTCTGACATTCCCCAGGTTCTGGAATATCTGCCCTGACTCTCTGAACTGTCCTCAATTCTTGAGCCAGTATCTTACTTTTCCAATATATACAGCCTTTGATTAGATTTGGGTAGGATAGGCTCCCTATGGGATATTTTTTTAAGTGGGGCTAAAAGCAGGCTGTTGGCTCGCCCCGGTGAATCCCTAATTTCAGGGAGCACAGTTTGAAGTTGCCTCTGAGAGAGAATCCTGGTCCAGGAAGCCTCTGCATGCAGCACCAGCCCCACCAGGCTGAGGGAGAAGAAACATCCAAAGTCTAGCTCCTGTGCCTCCCCACCAGTTTCTCCAGGACTCCCATCCCTCCTCCTGCAGCCCCTTACTCCCTGGCTCCTGGTGCCTGTCCCTGACTCAGACCTAAGCTGCCTTCCCTTACATCTGCCTTTTTACCCAACGCTGGGAAAATCTCCAGCTTCGGAGTTCCCCTCCACCCAGCCCCCTCACCCAGCTCTGGTTCAGGGCACACCTGCAGGATTCAAGCTCCCGGCTAGAAACCACTCTTCTGTGGGACATGAGATTCCAGGGTTTGACGTAAAGAATCCTGTCGTTAAATTGCAAATGGCCACCATCTGTTCCCTGTGCACTGATACAGTACAGCAATAAATAGGCTGTCCAGTTCTAAGATTCACTTTTCATACTGGGAAGAGGTCCCAAAGGAATCTGAAGACAGGAGATGGGGAAATGGACCTTCAAAACCAGTAGACACCCTGTAACTTATCCCTTGATAAAACGGCCCCCTCTTAGAAGGGAGTTCGGTAGTCATCTCGCTCACTCACTCCCTAAGGCAGACGTCTTCACTGCATTCCTGGATTACTTCCAGTGGCAGCAAACGCACTACTTTGGTGTGTTCAGTCTTATATAGAATTGAAATTTGTCTTCTTGAGTGCCCCTCACCTGGTCCTGGTCTGTGTGTTCTGTGAAGGCGGTGTCCTAGTGAATCCCACTGCCTCCCACGGAGTGTGGTGGTGTTCAAGGAACGTGCCATTGGAATGAATGTTCACCGAAGTGCCACTTTGAAGCCAAGCCTTCTTTTCCCTCCATCCCATACATGACACAGTTTCCAGAACACTCTACCTCCTTCTCACCCTGCTCCTGCATCCAGGGTACAGTGTTTCTTCTAAGCAGTAAACTCAGTTCTCCAGATGTGTCTCAAATAGCCCTGAAGTAGAGCTGGTGGGCCTTCCTTCAGGGTGTCTACTGTTCTACCATCCAGGCAGCCTGATCCTGCAAGAATTTATTTCCAGGAGCCCCTGTGATTGCATCTCTCTGAGCCCCAGGCTGGTCCTGTGTGTGGCACAGCTGTAACTTTAACTTTCATGATTTTAGCAAAGATGGGGGCTCATTGCTGCATATAATGCCATGCCCTGGGATGGGCCTTTGGTGCCAGTTGGCATTTCAGGAAGCTGGGCTGCGGAATGGGCAGCCCTAGTCATTCTGGGCGCGACCTGCTCATGGGGCCAAGAATCTGGCGATGAGCAAACAAGATGCCAGAGTGTGCCCTTTGCTCAGCAAGCAGAACCTAACTTTGGTTCTCTTCCCAAGACCTCAAGCTAAGACCTATAATCAGGTAATCAGCAGGTGAGTGGCTGTGGTTGACAGAGCCCCTTAGGGCTGTGGGGATCCTGTATGCTGTGGTTCAGCTTTGCCCTTCCGTGTAGCTGAACAGGTACAGGGTATCTGGGAACCCACAGCTATGGGTTAATAGGTGTTTGTTGACTGACTCCTAGATGGCTAGGAGGTAGGGGGCAATCCCAGACACCTGTGCCTCCCCATCGCTCTGCAGTTTGGGGCCAGGGCACACTCACAGCTCTTGCCTCAGCTATTGGATCTGACGAAGGGCAGCAAGAGGAGGCTCAGGCCCTGAGGCTGCCTGGGGTGAACTGGGAGTCTGGCTGGGACCAGGCCTGGCTTGAACTCACAGACTAAAGGCAGGTGGAGGGTGAAGTCCACAAAGTGCCCCCAGGAAGGACCAGGGGCCCCTGTTCAGAGAGGCTTCCTCCCCTGCAGGCATCACCCCAGGTCACTGGAGCCGGATGGTGCTGTGGTGGGAGCTCAGGCAGAGGCCTGGGCAGTAGGGAGGGCCGGGAGGGAGGGCAGGAAGGGGCAGGGGCATTGCTCCCAGCGAATCCCGCTGCAGGATCATTGTGACCAAGAGGAAACCCCAGAAACCGACAGGGTCGGTGCAGGGCAACCGAAAGGAAGATAAAATTCACCAGAGCCTGGGAAGGAAAGGGAGGCTCAGGAGAGGCCCTGTGATGGCAGCTTTCCTGGCCTGCGAGCTCCATGGGCTCTCAGGTCCGCATAAGCCAGCTCTGTCCCAGCAGAGCACACAGACGGCAGTGGGGCCTGTGGCTCAGCCGAACACCAGGAAGCCAACAAGGCCCCCCACACCACAAGGCTCACTGGGCTGACCCAGACGTGCCAAGGAGAGTAGGAGCCCATACCCAGATCCCCCCTCTCACATCCCCTGCCCTCCACCAGCCTCCCCTTCACTCCGTCACCACCTTCCCACTGTGCCAACTCAGTGCAGTCAGGTGCCTCCTCTCTGCTGGCTGAGTGGTGTAGATGGCAAACATTCCTGGGCCCAGACCCTCAGGTCCTGCCAAGGACTTAGAGAGCCTGAGAGAGCTCCTGGAGCCCTTTGTAGTCCATCTAAGGCAGGCTGTTGGCGGTGGGGGGGAAGAGCCCTAGATGGGTGCTCAGGCCTGGGGTTGAGGCCCAGCTTTGATCCTAGCTGGCTGGATGACTTACGGCAGGTCACTCTGCTCACTGGCCCTCAGTCCCCTATCCCAGCTCTGCTGGCCAGTGAGTAATTAATTGTTCTGATTCTCAGAGAGTGTGCCACGTGCACCTTCCCTAGGTGGGAAGGAACAGGGCGGAGAAGGTCGAGGCCAGAGCCCTTGTGTGAAATGCAAACAGGAGCCCAGTATGTAAATCAGCCAATGTTTGTTCCTTCTTTTCTGACTAGGCCCAGTGAGACCCAGAGATGCCCCAAAGAGTGCCTATGACCTGGCATGTATGTCCTTGCTGAGAGGAGCAGGCTGACACCTGGGAGAGACCAGTTGGCATTCACCTGCGTCAGCCCAGGGCCCTTGGTCCCCTGCCAAACATAATGTGCAGCATTTTGCCCCTTCTATAGTCGCTTGTGTCCCGGGTAATCCCACAGGCTTGGTGGCATCTGTACCCCCAGGCTCAGAGCAGAATGTCTTTCAGTCTGGGGCAGAGCTGGCTCTGTGGGTCTGGTGTCCAATATGGCAAAGACTTTTGAGGAGCTGGCTAGTCATCCACTAAAACAGGGACAGTGTGGCTTTGGGAATGGGTCTCTGTGGGCCAGGTCCCCAAGGCTGTTTCCTGCATGAAATACCTTGAGGTGAGAGGGGGCCAAGCTTGGGACCTTACCTCAAAGGATGCCAGGCACTGAAATGATGCTGGGCAGGGTGACACCAGTACTGGGGGAAGGGCTGGCCATTTCCTGAGGCTGGCGGCCAAGCAGGCAGCTGGGCCACTGGGGCCCTGGGGAGACACAGATGTTGTCTTTTTTCAGCTCATTGCATCCCAAAGAGGGAGGGGGAGATCGTGGAGGCCACAAGGAGGAGCCAGGGGGCCCACGGGGTTAATTGGGGAGCAGTTAGGGAGAGAGGGGGCCATCTGTTCCCCAGGCTGCAGGATTCAGAGAGCAGAGTGCGCCATGGAGAGGGGCTTCTCAGCCCAAACAGTCAGGGCTACCTCCCAGGCCTCTTCTAGGAGCGGGCTCCAGGGCGGGTCCTGGAGGGGGGGCTCAGTGGATTGAAGAAGAGATGGCTTCCAAGACCCCCGGACAGAGTGAGCCCCACTGAACCCTGGGAACTTGGTGGGGAGGAGGACGTGAGGCCAGCCAAGGAGGGTCATCCCCAAGGGATAATGGGGTGCCTACCCCCCAGCTCCTTCCCCCCCCCTGCCTGCTGGGGGGCACCAAAAATGCCTTAGACCTGGACCACTTGACAGTTTCAAAGCCCTTACAGGCCCTGCCCAAGGACAGAGGTCCCATTTTACTGAAATTCTTGATTTCCACTAAAATCAATGAGCCTCAGTTCTTGGGGGGCCTTGGAGCTGCCTGAAGGGCTGCGCGAGGGCCTCAGAGGAAGGAGGCATGGGGAGCGGGTACAGACCTAGGCACCGTGCTCCCAGGGCTCCCACACCTGATGACCCCCAGCCCCAGCCACCCCTCCGCTTCGCCCTCCCAGCTCCTCGGCTCCCTTTCCTCACCATCTAGGTCCCAGAGGAGAGAGAGCGCCTCCCCACAGGGCACCCCACTTCCTGCCTCTGCCACCTACAAAGAGCTCAGATCCTTGTCCCCGTGAGGAAGCAGAAGTGGCTCCACTGTGCTGGTCCCCCCGCCCCCCCGCTGGTCCCCTGATCCACATGTTCCTCAGCGCTGGCTCCTCTCTGTCAAGACAGAAGCCTGCGAGTCCCTCCCTGTTATCGGAGCACCCCCAGCCCAGCTCCCTCTGGGCTCCCTTTCCTCTCAGCCACCCTCTGGAGGGAGACGCACACACCCATCTCCACTTCCCCCTCCCTTCCCCATTCCTCAGCTCTTGGCTGCCCTGAAACCTCTCTGAGGCTTGTGTCTGCACTGCCCTGTCCAGCTTGCTGGCCCCTCCTTTCCCGCTCCCGTGAGCTGATGCCTCTTTGGCCCTTCCCGTACTCCCTGCAGATCCCCCTGTCTGCCTGGGTCCCAATGCTGGAGTTCTCCCTCCGAGAGGGACAGAGTGGGGACATGGGGGATGAGGGACTGGCATCAGACACTCTAGGTTCAAAGAGGCTTCACTGCCTACCAGCTGGGTGGCATTGGGCAACTTCTTTCACTCTGTGCCTCCATCTTCTCAGCTATAAAGTGGGGAGAACAACATGGAAGTGACCTCCCAGATCTGTTGGGGATTTAGAAGCACGTGTGCTTCCTTAACACACGTCTGGCACGGGGCAACCGCGGCTCGGAGTTGCTGGAGGGAGCCCAGGTTCCACGCTCTGTCTGGTGGCACCTGGTACCGGTACTCTCAGTGACAGCAATGGGCAGATAACCAAAGCGAAGATTTGCAGGGGGCTTCAGGCAGTTTGGCTGATCTCAGAATCCCAGTGATCTGAGAAGTCACACACATGCTCACAACACCCCATGCGTTACTTTTCCTGAGCACAAGGTCGGCACATTTTGAGGGGTCACTTGCACCAGGGAACACCATGTTCTCCCCTCTGCTGCCACTCCTCTCAAGGTCAAATCCCCCTAGCCCACCCTACTCTGGGCATCTCTACCCAATACCCAGAGGTCCCTGGGGCACGGGGCGGAGTGGGGTGGAGGCTGGCAACAGAAGGGTTAACTCCTGGCCTGGCTCCTGGCAGGCATGCTTCTGAGGGCGGGCAACCCTGCCCCTCCACTCCCTGCTTTTCTTTGGTCCCCAAAGCAGCCAGCACCCCTCCCCTCTTCATTCATCCCCCTCCACTCCCTCTGATCGAAGGGGACAGAGGGCTCCCCCAGGTGGCCAAATAGGCCAAGGCCAGAAGCCGGAGAGTCTGCAAAGACTTGTTTCAAACATTTTGCTCCTTCGGCCCCATAAATACATCTGCCTGGTCAGATCAGGTGTTCCAGTTTGGGGCTGGGAAAATCAGGTCACTTGCAGGTGCACCCACATCTGTGTGAAACAGCAATGTGCGCAGTCTAGGTACTGTAAAGCATGTTTAGCCAGGCTTTGGGGAATTGCTTGAAGCCATTCTGAATACTGGTGGATTGATTATTTGCAGGGTCTGGCCTAAACACTCTGCTTTGTGTCATGGGTCACAGGATGCACAGACATGGGAGAGGAAGCAGAGAGAAGAGGCCAAGCTAGAAGACATAAACAAGCCAGCACCAGTAATCACCACCATTTATCAAGTGCCTGTCACCATGCCCCAGGCTATCCATCCTTCATTTCATTTATTTCCCACAACAACCTAGAAAATAGGCATTATTATTATCCCTGTTTAGCAGATGAGGAAACTGAGTCTCAGTGAAGTTAAATCCCCTGTTTGAAATCACACAGCTAGATGAAGACTCAATTTGAACTCAAACATGTCTGACTCCAAATTCCGTGCTTTTATGCAAGCCTTCCTATGAACAGGAAGATAATCTGGAAAAGTGACTAGGAGAGACCTGGGTGTCCTCCTGGGATGATCATGAATGAGAATGTACAACTCCTTCCTGCCCCCGGAGAGCACCTAGAGGGTGCTCAGCAAAAGCAAGGGGAACTGTGACAGGTTACGTAAGCACAGTGAATACATACATGTGAGAGGTAACTCAGCTTCCCTCTAAGGAGCACACACAGGTCCAGGGTGGCCTGATACCTGCTGATGAATTGGTCCTTCTAGAACACGGACATCTGGACCCCATGTAGTGCACTAAGATCCAGAAAGTTCCAGTGACAGGTTGCAAGCACCCTTGGCTCACTGGTAGGTTGGGCCCAGTGTTCCCAACACAGATAGGTTCCGGTAGCCACACATAAGCAGGAGACACATACATGAATGTGGGCTCGATCACATGCACCTACCCACACATAATATTCCCAGAACAGAACCTGCTGACACCATCTGTCCTGTGCAGACACAGTTGAACTCTTGGACTCTTGGGTGCACAGCCCAGCTCACACTGACAAGTATACACAAACACACACAGAGCTCTTGGAGAGCAGGGGAGGAGGTGAAGTTGGCTGGGGCACTGAGAATCCCTGCAATTCTATAGACATTTGGGGCCTAAACCCCATGATCAAGCCCTGGGTTGCAGTTTGTCTGCAGGTGGCAGCCACCCACCTGACCTTGCCCTGAAGCTGTCTTCCACCCTCCCATTTTAAAGGTTGGGCCAGAGCCTGGAATGCCCAAAGTGGCCACCAGGGGGCGCGTGAGCATTGACTAATCCCTCAGCCCAGCCTCTTCCCAAAAACCCCATTCATTCACCCTAAATGTGTATTCAGTACCCACTCTGTGTCAGGTGATAGGACCCAGAGAAGAAAGATGGGGATGGCTGAGAAAGGTGGTAGGGAAGGTGGCAAAAAGAGGCATATTCCTATACTTCAATGGACTGGAGGTTAGATGGGGAGGTGTTGGCCAATGGGGCTGGGTCAAAAAAAGCAGTTGGAGCACCATCTGTATTCCAAGCTTTTCTAGATTTTGATATGCATTACTCATTTAATCCACAACTGTATGGACTAGGTACTCCCATTATCTATTTTTATTGTGGGTATTGTGGGTGCAATACAACAGGCATTATAGTTTCTTACTTCATAGACTTTGTTAAGGGTTCAGTGAATCCATATGATTTTGTGTAAAACACTTGGAACACTGCCCAACTGTTATCATCATCCCGGTTTTACAGATGGGGAAACCAAGGAACAGTTAGCAAGGAGTGGCCTCAGGATTCAATAGTGAGCAGCCTGGTTCCAGAATGTGGGCTTATCCAGTTCCTAGACCCCATGGTAGGTCCAAATCAGGGGTTGTGGGGGCAGTGCAGAGCCACTAGAGAATTTTAGCAGGAAAGGGACAAGACCTAGCTTGGATTTCATGCTGGCTATAGGGTGGCCAGCCTGGTGGCAAGTGGAGGCTGTCACCATGGTCCCAGCTGTGACTAGAATGGCAGTGGAGGGACACTAAGAAGACAGATTTGAGCAATGATAAGGAAGCAGCCTGGAGGGTCTTGGTGACCAATTTCATGCCAGAGCTGGGAGAGGGAGCAGGCAGAAAGCAGTGGCTGGGGAAGCAGAGTCTGGCCTTGACCCTGGAGAGGGCTCCACACCCTCAGAGCTGAAGATAAAGGGAAAGCATCCCTCACCCTGGCAACTGCACCCCTATCCCTCTGCCTCATATTTTCTGTAGAGCCTGAGGAGGGTGAAGGCCAGGAACTGTAAACTGTGGCTCCTCCCTTCTCTTCAGGTCCTATGTGCTCTGGACTCCCTTGGGGATGGCCCTGAACTGGTCCCTCCTGTCCTGCCTGGCATCCTGGCCCTGGCCTACAGGGCAGGACCTGGAGTCTGAGCCACCCTTTCTGGCCCCTGTTCCCCAGCATTGGGACAGTGATAATGTCTACTCCCCTCCCTCAAATGTTGAGGCTTCAGTCTCACAAAGCTATCTCCTCTACAGGATATCATTTAATCCTCATAACTACCTAGGAAGAGGCCCAGTTATCTTGGCTTCACAACTGTAGGAGACACCTCAGAGGCAAGGGCTTGCCCTGGGTCACACAGCTTGTGTCTGGACCAGCCTTCTGCCAGGACTTTTGCTGCAAATCATGGGCTCTTGCTCCCTCCACTCCCAGCACCACCAGTCCCTTGATGGCCATCTAGAGGAGACGGGGCCAGTTGTGCCCTGATGCTTAGGTCTCTGTACAGAGCTGAAAATGGGGCTGAAAAAGGAGCATGGCTTGGGAGTCACCAGGGCTTGGTGGGGGTGGAGGGCGGGGGTCAGAACTAGGGTCCTGCTTCATTCCCAAGTAGGGGAACCAGGAAAGGAAGGGAACCAGCTGGGCGGGGCAGAGCCTCCCTAAGGGTGGGGGTGGAGTGCGACGTGCCTGGGCAGGCAAATGTGGACAAAGAGGGCGCAGGCACACCTGGCAGCCAGGCCGAGCCCGCCAGCCCAGATTCAAAGCAGAGCTGAGGCTGTGATTGGTGGCCCGGGTTCCTCGCTCCACCCCTTCTCCCTCCTCCCAGGAAGCTGGGAAGGAGGTATGGAGTTGAGAAGGTCTGCTCCCAAGTCCTTAAGCACCAAGCGATGGTCTGGTTGGCAGTGAACTCAAATTAACTCCCTCTCCTGCCCGGAAGCCTGCCGGCACCCTGTCTGGCGTCCTAGCGTCGTCATCAGCTTCTTCAGTGACTCCTCAAGCTCCCGGAGTGGGTCAGGCCCGGGGCCGCAGGCCATCCATCCAGGCCCTCCTCTGAGCCATCCTTCAGCCTACGGCCTCCTTCAATTGTTCTGACCCTGGCGGGCCTGAAGGTCCCTTATATTCTGACCCCTCTCGACTCCCGCCTGCGCGCCACCCCTGGCGCAGATGGAGGAGACCCGAGAGGGTCCCCGCCGCCCTTCTGGGCTCCGGTTTCGGCCGCGAGGGGCGGGCCGGGCACGAGGGGCCAGCTGACGCCGCGGCCAATCATCGCCCGGCCAGCACTACCTCCCGGCCCCAGCCGCCAATCCGGGCCCGGCCCGGCCGCCCCCGCCCCGCCGCGTCCTTTGTTCCCGCTCGCCCCGGCGGCCCCTGCTGCCCGGCTCCAGGCCTCCGGCGCTGTGACTTCCGGCCCGCGCACACCGGGCAGTGCACGCGCCTCTGTACTCGGTGTGTGCACACACGCGTGTGCAGGGCCCAGCCCTGTCCGCCCCAGGGACACTAGGCGGCCCCACCTCCAGGCCCAAGCGTGTCCGTGGTCTTGCACAGTCGTGTGACTGCGACTGCCCTAGGGACCCCGGAGGGGGCCTGGCCCAAGCCCCCAATAAAGCTCTTTAGAGAGTCTGAACTTTGACCAGGGGCAGGGGGCCACGGGCGAGCGCCAGTTCCTGGGCGGTGGTCCGGCCCAGGCTGCCCCGTTCTCGGGCCGCGGTTTCCTCGCTCTCATGCTTACTTGCCTTTGCTCAGGCTGCTTCCCTACGAACTTTCAGATAGTAATGAACTCGGAGTCTTCATTCCAGACCTTGGAGGGCTGCATCCTCCGTGATCCCCATCCCGCTTGGGGCGTGGCAGGTGCCTCCCTGCGGTGTGCCCCACTCACCCGGCACGTGGTCGCCTCGCGGTCTGGCTTTGCCCAGCAACAGCAGTGACCCCAGGGTTCAGGCTCAGTGAGGCCAGCACCTGGCAGAGGGGGTTGCTCCATGCACAGCTGCTTAAGGGACAGAAACAAGCCCTCATCCCAATCGCTTTGGGGGGTCACACAGCATTTTAAGGCCTAATATTGGTTCCCCCTGAGATTGAGGCTTGTTATCCCAGGCCTGTTGTAAAAAATTAGAAGCTAAAATCGTCAAAGAAGAGAGTGTCTGGTAAGGAGCCATGGCATCCTCACAAACCACAGCTCCTGCCGTGCCAGGGACCTGCCCTCCTGAGCTACTGCCACTTCCCAACTCCCACAACCAGCGGACCCTCCTCTTGTTCTCTCCTTCCTTGAAGTCCCCTCCCTTGACCTCTGAGCCTCCTGCTCAGGACTCCATCCTCAGACCCCTTCTCCCCTTATTCTCTCCACTGACCATGAAGTCATCCACTCCCAGACCCCCACCTACCTGCCCTGCCCTGTCTCCTGGGGCTTCTGGAGACCTCCACCTGGACAGGCCTCAAGCATCTCAAACCCAGTTTGTTTCAAACTCAAGGTCCTCATCCTGCTGTGTCTACTCCTGTGTCTACAAAGGACTCCCATCCTGCCCAGTGCCCAGCCAAAGACCTCGGTGCATCCCCACCTGCCTCACCCACCATCCACTGTGACTCAGTCTGTGGCTCCCAGATCTGGCTGCCCTGCTCTCCCAGGGCCAGCACCCGGGCCCACTGTTCTAATCAGCCTCCTTCCTCTCTGCATCTGCAGTCTGCAGGGCCCACTGCTTGCACGCTTCCTTCCCCCCACTGCCTTGGCATCCAGTCTCAATTCCTGGGTACTGGGGACAAGACCTTGCCATTAGGCCCTGCCTGCCTTCGTGTCTCAGCCACAGGCACACAGAATTACTTCAGTTGAAGCCCTTGACAGGAGGGTTGGGAATGGGTCTACCCTCTTGGGCCCCCTAACAGACACAGTGCCAGGCACTGGGACATCAGAGGAACAGCTAAGGCTTCGAGGCAGACTGGCTCAGCAAACAGGCTCTGCAAACAGGAACACGTGGCCCAGCCCCTGGCTCTGCACTTGCCTACTTTGCGACTTCAGCTCTGTTAGTCACCCTCTCTGGCTGTCATCCTCAATCGGACTCATATTGCCTCCTTGAAGGGCTAGAGGAGAACTTAGGGCCAAGACTGGGCAGGGGCTGCCTCCCCTCCCAGGTACTCCCCAGAGCCCCAGCTTCCAGTCACCTGTTGGGGGTTGGGGTTGGGCCTAAGATGGAAGAGCCATTTGGGAGACACTGGAAAGGGGACGGACAGGGGGAGAGCGGAGGAGGGGAGTCTGACAAAGGAGCCCAGCTGCTGTTTGCACACAAACCTTAAGTTGATAATGAGTGGAGGGGCGGGGTGGGGAAATGTCTTGGCAGGAGCCCCTGCCAGCTGAAGAGTCTGCCCAGAGTCACTGTGGCCCTCCCTCTGCCGCCCCGACTGTGGGCCCTCCCTGCTCACACCCAGCCCTACATCTGCTCCTAGGACTGCAGCAGGGGAGGGCAGGAAGGGCTCAGGCCGGGTGACCGGGCCCAGTCGGCCCAGGGCTCGAACCCCCACTTCCGGCCATACCCATCCTGAGAGCAGCCCCAGGAGCCCGCAGGAGGGCCAGAGCCTAAGGAAGCCTACGGACTCCCCTGGGGCTGGCGCAGCTGGGGCATGCCCACACTCCCAGTCTCCAAGCTCCTGGGCAGAATGAAGGCGCTTGGAGGAGCTCTGGAGAAGAGAGGAGGCTCCCAGATGGGAGGCCTGGAAAGGCCCTCTGCCCCTGGGGCCTCCCCAACAGGGGCAAAGCTGCAAACCAGGGCTGGGGGGAAGGCCAGGAGGCTCCCATCAGTCTCTTGGTCCCCAAGAATGCTAGAAGGGTATCAGACAGGATGCAGATAAATAAGGTCCCAGGAATACCAGCTGGGACCCTGGGTGTCAGGAGTGGAACTCTCCCCCGCCGTTTGGTTACCCACACCTAGAAAGCTGTGTGTGGCCCTGGAGCCCTACTCCACCTGTGCCCATTTCCCTCTGCCCCCAGGGTCTGGCTGGCCTGTCAGCATCTCCCCGGGCATACAGCCACCCCAAGCTTCCGGCTGGCTCCTGCCATGTGCGCTGTGGGTGCAGCTGGCGGGCTGTGCCTGTACAAGAGCATGTGCTCCTGCTGCTCTGTGTGCCAGCCTAGCAACCACTCCCAGGGGCCAGGAGAGGCAGCACCAGGGATGGCAGCGCCCGTGCACACCACTCTGCCTGCCGCATCCTCTTCCCTGGATGCTTGAGCTCCCTGCCAACGCCTGAAGAGGGTGTCCAGGAGAGGGTCAGCCTGGTGCCAGGCTGCAAGGACAAAGGTGGGACCATGGCAGCCGCACATCTGGGGAACTTGGGCTTCTGTAGGCCAGTCCCAGAGGAGCCCAGGGCTGAGTTTTGCGGGGAGCAGCAGGGAGGGCACCTCCACCATGTGGACTGCGGGCTAGAGCCCGCCGAGGGAGAGGACGGTTCCCTTCAGTCCCCTTCTCAGCAGTTCCACTCTCCTCTCACGGCTGCAATGGGATTGGGTGCATCAGGAGGTGAGAGAGGGCAGCCCAGGGAGAGCGGGGCAAAGCCTGGAGATGGGCCAGAGAGGGGTACAGGGACGAGGTTCACAGTGAGGAGGAGGCGTGGGGCCGAGTAGCACAGGAGCCTTGGACACCAAGGTTAGTAAAGAGCTTGTCCTGGAGGCATGGGAGCCCCAGAAGCTGAGGACCAAGGAGCAGCAAGATGGAGAGCACAATGGCAAGACCACGGTCTCGGTGTAGTGGGTGGGTCTGGGTGTGGGAGAGCTGTGGCCCTGGTGTCCTGGAGTCAGACAGACCCGGATTCCAATCCAGACGAAGAGGCTTCCTGGGCCTCAGGCCCTCAGCTGTAATGTGGGGACACCGGGAGGCCTCCCTGGCAGGTGTGCAGGGCTGGCTAGATGATGTAACCACGTGGGAGCGCTCCTGTCACTAGCGGGAAGGAGGAGTGACACGAATGGGAACTCGGGCTCCTCAGTCACACGGTGGCCTCCCTGTAGCAGAGGAGTGCCCTGCTGCTCACTCCCATTCCCGGGTGAGGGGTGAGGGTGTGGGGGCTGTAGTAGGAACAGCGAGATGTGTGGACTCCCTCGGGGGGCCATGCACAGCAGTGGCCATGCAGCTGGGACCCACAAGTGCAGGACGTGTACCTGAGCCCAAGCTCAGCTGGAGCGGCATGTGGACGGACACGAACAAGGGGTGTTGGAGTGCGGCTTGCAGAGGCGAAAGCACTTTGAGGTTCCCCGAGGCCCCCCAGGCAAGGCCTGGGTACCAGTAGGGAAAAGGCAGGGTGGGGGCACCGTATGAGATTCTGGATAGTGAGTGGACATGAAAAGGCCACTGGAGTGTGGAAAAATAGAGCAGCCCATCTCCCCTGCCCGGATGTGTGCGCACACATGCCCATTCTGTTGATCCTGACTGGGTATGTGTTCAGGGACATTTTCCTGGAGCTTGATTTCAGAAGTAAGCACAGGACCAGCCTTGGCAGGGGGCTTCAGGAGCACCAGGTCCTAAGGATGGAAAATGCCCACTCAAGACCCCGAGGCTAGTGCCAAGGAAGCCAGCCCAGTGCCACCCTGAGAGGGGACGAGGCTGGCTGGGGCCCAAGGCCTTACCCGGCCCAGTCTCCCAGGCCCAGGCCACAGAGGAGGCATTGATGGCCAAAGGGGAGCCAGAGGCCTGCAGCTGGTGCAGCGTGGGCACCGCCAGGCTTTGGAGGGGGAGCAGGAGGACACCCCCAGGCCTCGGTTGTGATCCAGAGCTTAGGACTGGGCATCTGTGGTCAGTGTGGTTGCCCTGGACATCCTTGTCCTTAGGTGCTTTTGTGTAGCAGGCAGGGTGCCTGACTTGGCGCCCACATGCCCCGGAAGGGAAAAACATGGGCCTTCCTTCCCAGGTGTTGGCAGTAGGCAGAGGCCCCCCATCTACCCTTGTACTCACAGTGGCTATTCTCTGCCTTGCTTGACCTTCTACACCAGGCAGCATTGGAGCACTGGTACCTGGCCTACCCTTCTAGCCGTGCTTTTCACTCCTGGACTCCCAGTGAGCCTCTGCTTGCCCAGCACGCCCCCACCTCCCTCTCATTCTCCACTCTGGGCCCTGAGTCCACCGGGCCCCTTACATCCTCGCTCATGCTGCCTGTCTGCCAGTTCTCAAGTTTTCCCTACCTCTCAAGACCCAGCTCAGGCTTGCCTACTCCATGGATCCTCCCAGGACTACTCCAGGTTAATTTAGGCCCTTCTAGGGTCCCCCTGCATTTTGCAGGCACCTCCACTGTAGATATCATCTTAATTATTATGCTACATTGTAACTATTCACATACAAAGCTCCATAGGGGTAGAACTCAACTCAGTATCTTCCTCTCTCTTCATAGGCACTAGATAAACATTGGAGTGGCCAGCGGCCAGCTCTGCCTCTCCCGGCTTCTTGCCATTGCCCGTGTGAGCTCTCCACTCCAGGGACCACCTGGCTAGGTTGCTTTCCGCTGAACAAACTCTGGCACTGCAACCACTGCAAGCCAAAGCCCAGCTCCATTCACACCCCCCAGGCCTGGGCCCAGGTGGACACACACACTCATCAGACATGCAGACACACAGACATGTACACACTCAGACAGGCACAGACTCAGGCACTCACACACCTCTGCACACATGGACAAATGCAAAAACATATGTGCACAAGGACCAACACTTATTGATACATGCTCACACTGACACAGATATACACATGCAGACATACACACAGATGCATACACTCACACACATGCATGCACACCACACATAGGCACATCTACAGACACCCACATCCAGGCACACACTGACAGGTATGCACATACAGTTGCACAAACAGAACACACATGCACATATGGGTAGCACACCTAGCCAGACCTTAGGTGCAGGAGGAAGAACTGATCTAGGCCTGCAGTTGCCACCTCCTCCCTCCCAGAGCCACCAGGCCGGCAGAGGGCGCCCGAGACCCCTTCCCTCCTGCCCCAGTCACAGAAGGAGGGAGAGCACATGGTTCTGCCCTTCCAAGCCAGGTCCCCTTTGTTCCCCCACTCAGGAGGAGGCCACTGCCTGGGGATCCCCAGCCACAGGGTCCTCTAGGCCCTGCTAAGTCATGTTCATCTCAGCCCCGGAGATAAGCCTGGGGGGCCATGGAGCAATGAGAGGAATGGAGGCTCGAGGCTGGTGCCTAGTGCTGGGTGGGAGAGTCACCAGGAGGGAGTCAGCTTATCATCCACGGCCCCCCCACCCCCCATGCAGCTCCCAGGGCCCTGCAAGCCCACACCTCTCACAGGCCTGCAGCCCTTTCCCCCTTCCCCATTGTCTCTCCAAAAGTTTGTTAAGGTGTTGTTGCCAGGGAGGAGGGCCTGGGAACCCTGAAATAGGAGCTAGGCCCCTGAAGGCGAGCACTTCAATCCTTCCCTTTCTCCAGTGCCCAGCTCTTCCAGCCTCACCAAGCCCCTGGTGAGGTCTTTGATTCCTCAAGACAGAAGCCCAAGGTCTCCCCACCCTCACTTAAACCCAGAGTCTTGGAGCTGCGCTAAGCAGAGATTACAGGTGGGAGTCATTCAAGACCCACCTCTGCACTTTACAACTTAGAGGGTTAGAGGTCCTTGGGCAAGTGATCTACCCTGTAAAGCCTCCGTTTTCTCATCTGTAAAATGGATATTTTAACAGTCCCTGCCCTTCAGGTGGATAAGGACAATCAAAGCCGCTATGCAGGGCCAGGGTGTGGACTCTTGTGATTACGGTGTGTTGGGTCCTTTCCTGGCTGAGCCTCTGGAACAGTGTTTGGACCCCAGCAGGGAGCCATGCAGTATGTGCTCCTGAAGCCCTGGGACATGAACAGGCTGGGAGTCAGCCAGGGAATGCTGCACCTCTGCCACCAGCAAGCAACATGCATCAGGGACAGCCTGGCAAGACACCAGGTCTTGTTTTCCAAGTGGTTTGTTTCTCGAGGGACTTGAGCATCTATTCCTGGTGGAGCTGAGCTCTTGACCTGGCCATGCACTTTGGCTGAACAAGGTTCCTCCTCCTCAGTACCCCAAAAGGGGAGGACTGTGCTGGCCTTCCACGTCCACTGCCCTCCTTCACCCTTCCCAACTGTCCCACCGTAATTAGGCTATTTGCAGTTCAGGCAGGGGTTTCTGTGCCCCATCTCCACCCCCAGACTCAGGCTGGCCCCAGGTGGGGGGGGGTCTTTCCTCCCCGACGGGCATTGCTGCCTTCCTGAAGGCAGGTGGGGAGCCCTGGCCAAACCAGTGGCAGGGGTGGGCCCACCTGTCCCCTGCTGCCTGGCCCTCTTGTTTGGTGGTCAGCCGTGTATGGGGCTCTGCAGAGCCTGGGCCGGCTGCTTTAGTCATTGGTGGCGCCGCCTCACTCCAAGTGAATTAGCTGGTCCTTGGGGAGTGAGTGCTGAGGCCTGCAGGCTCCTGGCACAGGCCAGTGATTCATTCCCCACAGCCTTACCCGCCAGAGGCCAGTGGCGTCCCTGTCCCCAGACCACGGGCCTGGCTGTGGCTGGGGAATGGGAGGATGGTGCCCAGGGCAACCCTGGCTACCCGTCCAGCTGTCCCTATCACCCTATCAATCAGGCTGCTCCCTGCTCTCTGCTCCCTGGGCTGGAGCTTGCCTCCACCCGTCTGCCCTTTCCTCACGTAGGCCTGGCAGCCCTGGGTCTATGTCTGGTCCTGCTTCCGCCAACCTGGCCCACACTGCCAGGTTCTGTCTCCCACTTCCTTCTTCCCCCGGGGACCTTGAGTGACCTGAGAGACCCCCTCATCCTCTTCCCCCTCCCTTGGTGCCTCCCTGACTGCCTCAACTAAAGCCCTAGGTTCCGTTTAACTGGTCTTGATGAAAAACAGAGGCTCTGCGCATGCAACAGGATGATCCCAGGAACTGCCTGTGGCCAGTCCCCGCCAGCCAGAGGCTGGGTCTCAGCTTTGGGACTAACGTGGATGAGGAAGGCACCCCCTCGGTCTCTGCCACGGAAGCCCTTAGGAGCCCACACAGGTTGCTTCAATGACCCTCCCTGCCCCACCACTCATTTTCACTTATTCAACAGGAAATAAGTATTCAGAAGCAGGTGTTGATGAATGAATGAATGAATGCCCTTGCCCCACAAGCAACTGTCACTTCCCTTCATCAACTCATGCGACCCATGTCACCTCATATCTCTCTGGCTTGGAAATTGTCCTCCTGCTGCTACAGAGTGGAAAGCACCCCCATCTCACGGCCAGAAGACCTGAATTCCAGACCCAGCCTGTTGTCTACATGTTGAGCTGTGTAATCACGTCTGTGAGCCAACAGATCCTCTGGTCATGTGGGGCTGGTCCCCCTCTCCCAGGCTGGCTTTGAGGATTAGAGGCCTCTTATCTTGCACAGGCAATGCAGGGCACAGAGATACCACTCAAATGGCAGGCACGAGAGGACTCCGCTCAAAGTGCTCTTCCTGGAGGTGACTCCCTGGCACTTATATGTACAGTTTCCCCTGTATTATTCTGTAATCCTTGATGGGTTGCTCTGTAATTGTTCTCAGATTGTTTCATCATAATAAATAGTATCTGCAGAGCAGTTTACAACTTACAAACTGTAACTTTTTCCTCATCTTCTACCTTTGCAAAAAGAAACAGGATCAGAATAATTAATTGATTTCTCCAAGACCACCCCGTGTGGAGGAGGCAGAGCTCACCCCTTCCCAGACCATGGGGCTATTGTTCCCTAGCCCCACTGTGTCCCCAGTTCCAGGCAGGGGAGGAAGTCACAGGGAGGGAACTTGGCAGGAGACAAGGAGGCTACCTGGGATTTGATGGTTGACAGGGGAAGTGGCATTTCACTCAGCACCAGGTAGGCTGGGTGCATGGGCATCCGTGCAAAAGTGTGCGCTGACCTCTGTGTGCAGGTGTTCAGGCTGAGACCAGGTGACCCCCAAAGGGGGCTTACGGAGGGCTCCTTCCTCCCAGGGTAGGATGTGGGACCAAGTCAGTTCCACAGTCCCTTTCTCTTCTTAGGGTTAGGTGGCTTGGAAACTCTAGAAAAAGACCGAGCCAAATGAAATGCTCCCACTGGAACTGAAGTACCATTATCACCCAGGGGAGCTGCGTTATTAGCTCCTTGATTTGCTTTTTTTTTTTATTTGCTTTTATTTATTTATTTTTTTGTTGGAAAACAGGCACCAGGGAAGGACCTGGATTTATCCCAGAGGCACAGTGAGGTGAGGATGAAGATGGAGACGCACAGCTAGGAGCCACGGATGAAGGGCTCTGCAGGAGGAGAGGGCAGGGCAGGGAGGGGTGGTTGGCAGGGAAGGCACTGCTCACCTCTGAAGTCCCAGCCTAGAGAATGCCTCCTTTGGGAAGCCCTCCGTAACTACTCAGGCAGAGTTCGTCTCCTCTCTTCTCTTGGTTCCCACTGCTGTGGCCCTTGACCCACTTAGTGTGGACCTTCTTGACTGTGCCTGCCTCCCCCACTGGGTGGTGAGCAGGCCTTGGAGCCCCTGTGAGTATGCGTGTATACGCTTACTGTGGGGAAGGTTAAAGTGCAGAAAAGTACAAAGGAGAATGAAGCAAATACCCTGTACCTGTGGGGAGCAGGTTTGCACCCCAGCCTGCAGATAAGAAGGGTACTTTCACAACACCTGACATCCCAGGCACATGCTCATGTCTGCACACACATGAACACACATCTCTGGCCCACATTCATGAAACATGTCACTCAACATAGATATATGTTCACAGTTGTACTTATAATGCACGTGCACACCCATAATTTGGATGTAGAAGGACTCGAAAGAGGCCTGTTTCAGAGAAGAAAAGCTGGGCCGAAGCCAGGGGTGTGGCCACTGTGTGCCTGTCAGCAGAGGGTTTCTGGGCTGGTGGCCACTCCCACTTGTCTGGATGGGCAAGGATGGCTCCCTCATCTACCCAGAGTCCACAGGTGAGCCAGCAGTGTTGGGGTTCCCTGGCCCTCCTTCTGGGGTTTCATGTTGTAACCCTTGGTTCTTTTCTGGCCTTTCCTGTGGGACCAGCTGCCAGACTAGTCCCCTGACCTCCAGCAGCGGGGAAGTAGGCGGCCCTGGTTCCTGGATGACTTACACGTGGGTTCTGCCACTGTGGACAGATAAGGACTGAGGCCACCTGGGTGGGGGACCCAAGGGCAGGGATCAGAGCCGTCAAGGCAGAGCTGGGTGACCTTGGAGCTAATACCACTAACTCACTAACTGCATTGCCACAGTTTCTTTTTTTTCTTTTTTAGTATGAAACATTTTATTAGATGAACTCATTTATTTATTTGACACATTAATTAAGCAAAGAAAAATATATGCAAGTGCATAAAAAGAATCACATTCTCATACTATTTGAACACACAGCTGTGGTCAAAAATAATGACTTGTGGAATGGATCTCAGATTTACTGCAAAAGATACCCTGTACAGAAAAACTTCAAGCTTCTAACTTCACTGACTCCAGTACTAAACGTGCTTCCGTACATTCCTCAGCTTCTTCTAAATCTTTTTCATTCTCTAAACTGTGCAGCTTCCAACCTATGCTGGCGATCTGGGATCGTCATCCGAGACTCTTGGAGGATCTCTGTCTGTTTTTTAATGGAATGATTTTCACCATCTTCAGCTTACATTTTTTCAATCTTTTCTTCTTGTTGTCTTGCTTCTTTTTCATACATCATTTTTTCTTTGACTGGTCACTTCATCACGCTGATTGTGATCTTGCTCTGCCTCACGCGGGGACCAGCCATAGTCCCTCGAGGGCCGCGGGAAGGAGTGCCATGGTTTCTTGAAGGGCAACAATCATGAGTTTGCACACCAAGAAGGGAGATTACCACCAAGTAATACTAATACAATTACCAAGAGGTTCTGAGTTGTGGGTTGCTCTCTCTGTTATTGGGATGTGAACAAAACAACGGCTGCCCAGTGTCCCACAAAAGCCCAAATGCCCCCACATTCTACAGAGCAGCTCAGCTCTCTCCACCCTGACCTCAGCTCTGCTCTGGGCCCAGTCGGTGCCTCCAGAGCCTCAGGTGCTCAGGTGGACCAGAGGCTCTAAGCCTCAGAGGGCAGGTGGGGTTTTAAAAGGGTCTCATCTGCATTTCACTGGAAATCCGTGAGCCCCTCAGGGCCCCTGGGCCTTTTCCCTCAACCGTGGAGCCCATTCATGGAGTGCCAGGGCGCTGACTGGGTGGCAGCTCTTTCCCAGCCTGCCTTTGGGCTCTCTGAGGGCCCAGCCAAGGCCCCGTCATGGAGCGTCCAGGCTGATGGTCCCAGAGAGGGACAGTGAGGCTGTCGGTTCCCATGGTTCCAAGCTTCTGGTCCTGGGAGGTCTGGGCCACACTTCCTAAAGGCTGAGCAGCATGCAGCACTCTGGGGACATGCCTGTCCCCTGGGGGGAGAGCCGGATCTCAATTATTTGCTATAAATGCCATGGAGGGGGTCATGGAGAGGGGTGGCTGATGTTTCACTCATCTTTAAATAATGCAACGAACTTTACCATCTCTCAGAAAGCAGAGAATGATAATGGGAAAAGGGAAGGTGGGAGCAAAGTGGTGGTGGGGGGACGCTGGGCGGGCAGAATCACCGAGCCAGGGCATGGCAGGGCTGGGCAGCAATCATTCACGGGCCAGGGCAGGGCTGAAGGGAGGCCACGCGTGGCGGCAGGGTTGAGGGGAATGACCTGTTTCCACCCACCTGCTCCCTCTGGGGGCCTCTGTTTCCCCTTCTGTAAATGGGGCACCTACCTGGGTTTGTGTGAGGCTTAAATGGTACAATCTGCAAGAAAGTGCTTCAGGTATCAAGGGCTCCAGCTTATTTATTTAATCACCACTTTAATTAACTTAGGCCCTTGTTCTAAAGTTCTAGAAATGGCCTAAAGGCCAGAAGGAAAAAAAAAAATCACTGGAGAAGTTAGGCTAAGGGAAAATACGGTAAGAAATGAAAGGAAGCCAGGGGTAGGTTAGTCCCACCAACCTTGGGGTATGCTCTGGAACCCAGAGGTGCCCTCAGGGTGGGTGCTGAGCTTCCCGCAGCCCAGACAGGGAAATGTGATTACTTACAGGACAGGGGAGGGTCCGTGAGGAAAAAAATGAGACAAGTGACTGGGACAAGTGTTAAGAGGTTGTTACTGATTCCCACTTTACAGGTGAGGAGACAGGACATGGAGGCTGAATCTGCCCTGAGGACCCACACTCCACAGCACAGAGGCAGGCATGGAGCCCTGGTGCGGGGCTCCAGCCCCTAACACGGGAGGCCAGGAGGGGGACCCGGAGGTGTGCTGCTGACCGCCACACCACACGGCCCTGCTGGTGCTGAGGCCCAAGAGAAATTTGTCCTGTGCGTCGCTATATATTAGGCAATGTTGTATTTCCACAGCCCAGAGCAAGGCCATGGAATTGGCAGCTTGGAGAAATGTTCAAGGCAGATGTTACCGATTGTCCATTGATGCCATGAGGAAGCTCAATGGGGCACCCTGGGAGAACTCAGGTTTAGGAGGCTAAACCCCTGGTGAATCCTTGGTGATAGTTGCAAAGTGCCCTTTCTTTCAGGTCACCAGTTCCCACTGGAAGATCTTGCCTTATAACCAGAAAATGACCTATTTGGGAAGACGTCCCTGTTCCCTGCCTTCTGAAAGGCATCTGCTGGGGGGATGAGGGCCTCAGCTGGTGGAAAAAAAACCCCTTACCAATCAACAGAGGAACCCCCAAGCCCCTGTCCGTGACATCGTGGAAGTGGGTGGGCAAGCCTGGTGATGGTAGGGCTGCTTATGACCAGTGACGTTTCGCTCAGAAAGCTGGAATCTGGCCCTGCAACCTCACATATCTGGGGCTCCAGAGCCAGGCTGCCAGTTTCAAGTTCCAGCTCTGCTGCGTACTTTGAGCAACACCTGCCCATTCTGTGCCTCAGTTTTCCCTTTCATAAGGTGAGGATAACAAGCTTTATAGGATTGAATGAGTTAATGTGCATCTAGAACTCAGAACAATGCCTGGCTCAGAGTTTGCTTGGTAAATAGGAGCTGCCATTCCCGTTGCCTCTCTTCCACTTACAGCTCTACCTGCTGGGGCTGGGTCCACGGTCACCTGCTGCACCCGATGGGGAAGGTCTTCGGAGTTCTAGCCTGGTAGCTGTGCATCGAGGTGAAAGGATATGCAGCAAATGTCTCTGCTTGGCTGGGGCAAGCCAGGTTTCAGGGGTGCCCCTCTTCCTGCTGACCCTCCTGCCCTGCTGTCCCATTCATGTGCATGCCTGGCTTGTTCCATGTTGGAGCTGCTTGGAATCTCACCCCTTCTCTCTCCCTCACATCACACTCTGACTTCAGGCTGTGCCCGTTATTGGAGGTGCTTGTCAAGTTCTCCTTGCTCCAGCAAGTGTCCCTGTCTGGCCTGACCTGGTCTCTGAGTTTTCAGACCTGATGTCAGCCACAGATCCAGTCATTCAGTGAGAGGGGAGGGTGGGGTGGCACAGAGCCCTGGCAGCCAGGGCCACGAGGGCTCTGTCTCTGGCCAGGGGGACACTCTGCTGGCAAATCAGGCTGGCTCCCATTTTGGGTCCCAGCATCTCCATCTGTAAATGAGGCTCTTTCCCATCCTCTCCATCTGCAGGGGTGCTGCCATAACTCTTTGAAGTGTGTTCAATTTTTCTCTTCTCTGGCACAGACCAGGCGTCAACACCCTGGAATGGGGGCTCCAAGGAACAATGGGTCCAATTTCATTTGATTCAGAGAAATTGAACAGTCAGTTCTGATGAAGTGTAGCCAGATGTACACGGTGGGGCCATGCCAAGTGGGGACACGCCAGACCTGTCCCTGCCCACCCTCACAGCTAACGGCACGTGCAGGGAGGTGTTTACATGACTGTCTATGCCCTGAAATCCCCTCTCATTTCAGCCTGGATGACAGGAACAGTACAGGGTGGGACAGGACAGGGACTTGCTCAGAACCAGCATCAGTCAAGCTGAGTGGGCCCTCCAGTTTCTGGAGTGCTGTGTTCCTTCCTGTCAGGGGCTCCGAGAGGAAGAGAGGCTGGGACTGAAACGACAAAGCACAGAGGACCCCCTACTACTGCCCGGTGACAGCCATACACAAGCTGAAAGCCTTAAGTAACCAGAAGCTCGGGTTCTCAGCTAAGGACGTTTCCTAACACTTGTCCCTCCCTGCTTTGAGAGCTGTCTCCTTTCATACAGGCTCACTTATTAACATTAATCGTTAATTTCCAATTTTCCTTCTATCTTTCTCTGCAAGTGTTCAGAACACATTTTAGTTTCCATCATGAAATGCTCCTGAATTCAAATTCAGCCTTGCTTCATAGCAGTAGTGACTCCTGAAGAACCTTCTGGAACACATATGGCCCAAGAGGAGACTGATAACTACCACTGTGATAAATATTTTTTGGGTCTCAAAACCATGTCTTGGACAAGGACTGTACCTCAGAAAACTCTGGCCCTGTGAAAAGCCCAGGACAGAGCGGGGACAAACAGCCATGCTGTTCTCCCTGGGAGCTGGGCCATCTTCTTCTGTTTGGTAAGTGGAAAAACTGCGACTCTGCCAGCAGCCGAGTGTCTGGCTGATGCTTCCGAGGTAACACTCTTAAAGCACCTAAGTGGCCAGAGCAGCGAGCCTGCAGAAAGCTGCTGAGAGCCAGCAAACGGTCACACTTCAAGGCCTGGCCACAGGGCAGCAAGTTGAGAACACGCTGCAGCCGCGGAAGGCACCAGCTGGCCCAGTCCAGGTGTGTGAGCTCCAGGTCTCCTCTCAGGCTCTACATGCACTTGGAGCTGGCACTTCCCTAGAAAAGATGTCACCACCTTCCCCTTGGCTTCCCTGGGGGAGTTGTGAGTTCTGGGTAACACTTTGTCCACCTTTGAGATTTTCCTACAGAATTGTCCAAGAGAGGGCCTCACTTTCCCCCCCCTGTGAGATTCTCAGAAAGCCTCTGGGAAGAGAGAATATTTTTGGAAGGAGCCTGAGAAATCTCTTCTCCCCAGTTCTGAAGACCCTTGTTCCCCCTGGATCTAGAAATGAATTGATTCCCATGCCTATGACCTTCACTGTGCATAGCAGCCTTCACCTCACATAGCAGCCAAGAGCCCTCCAGGGCGGGCGTGGGAGGTCCTGGTCCTGGCACTGCCAGCTTGCTCTGTGATCTTTGCTATGCCCCTCAGTCCTTCTGCTCTGCCATGTGCAAACCCAGTGCCCCCAGTGTCAGCTGGTTCTCCATGGCAAAGTGGGAGGCTAAGGCCACAGGACCCTTCTTCTTGGCAGTGATTAGAGATTTCTTCAGAAATGCCATTCTCACCAGCATGGGATCGATATGTCCCAGTGTGCCTGGGAGTTTCCTGGGTACAGCACTGTGACTTCTGTGTCCAGGCACAACCTGGACAGTTGGCCACCTCATCTGTACTCCTCTTTGGTGGGAGTAGCAAATCCTGGCTGGTGGTGTGTCCTCCTTCCCACACACCTAGTCCTGCCAAATGAGACTAGGGGCGGCTTCTCCACCAGGGGTGAAGGGAAGATAGAGAAGACCCATCTGAGGTTAACAGAGCAAAGAGGAGGCTCTGAGATGTTGAGAGCTTGCCTCTCATCCACTTCAAGCTTACCTGGTCTGGCTCTGACCTAGCCCAGGACACACAGACCCTCAGCTCCAGCCTACTTGAGGATCTTGTCTTCTTGGGTTCCCATATGGGGCTGAGTGGCAGGAAGGGACAGGTTGGAGGTGCCCAGCTCAGTGCCTCCTCACGGTCACCTCTGGGTGTTCCACCTTTTCTCTGGTGCACTGTCCTCACTGGCATTCACTTGCTGCGAGCCTGTGAAAAGCCCAGGACAGAGTGGGACTGAACAGCCACGCTGTTTTCCCTGAGAGCTCTGTGTGCTGGCACACATGCTCCCTGGCTGGCACCTTCACTTGCCACAGTGATGCTGGGCCCACACACTCACAAATGGTAACCAGAGCTTAAGTAAAACACCCACAGAGCTTGAGCTATGCTAACAGGCTCACACACATGGACAAATGCAGGGAAGAGGGGCCAGGAAGTGACAAGGGCAGGAAGAAGATTCCTGGGGACATTGTAGGAGGCTACAGGGAGTCCAGAACTGGCACCACAGCATAAGTGTGCTCAGGAGACAGTGGCCGGGTACACGGCACACAACCTCCCCTGGACTCATGTCCTCTCCAACCAGGCTCCAGTTTGGCATTAGTTTGGCGATGGGCCCCCAAATATCAAGAGATGTTCCTTAACTTCTCCCTGGCAGACAGGAGCCTCTTGAGGCAGCCAGACCTGTGTGTGTACCAGGGACTAAGGGCATAGCTCCCTGGGAGGACAAGCAGGCCCGGGAGTGCTGCACAGGGAGCAGGCATGTGGGGGGGTGGTTCTTACACAATGCTGTTAGGGCTCTGCAGGGCAGGAGAGTCGAAAGGCCCCTGGCAGCTCCCCGGGCCCTTATGCCTGGGCAAAGAAACCACAGCCTGAAACTCCTGGGTTTCTGAAGGCTGGGAAGGCAGGACTGTTTGAGGCCTGCTCCACTCAGGCTGCCTCCCTAGACTCTGTCATTCCTCTGAGGCCAGAGGGCTGCCAAGCATGTTGGGCACCAAATCATAGGCTTCCAGAAACTCAGCTAGGCCAGTGCTTTTAATTCCCACCGAATATGGGAAGAATTTGTTAAAATCATTGTTCCTTTGTCCAGAGGCCTGCAAACACTGTGAAACCAACCCACTTAGGTAGAGATGGCAGCTGGAAAAGGGAGTCTGAGAACACTGATCATTTCCCCGGATGTGCCAGACAGTATTTTAGCATGTTCTGAATATTAACTTGTTCAGTTTCCACCATAACCCTGGAAAGTAGGTACTGTTATTGTCATCTCAATTTCTTAGGTCAGGAAGCAACTTGCCCAATTTCACACAGCCAGTGTGTAAGCAGGGCTGGGACTTGAACTCAGGCCGCTTTAACAGTTATTTATATTCTTTCAGTTATTTTGCAATCAAGCAGAATTAGAGACAACCAATTAGAAATACATTGGAAATGGCATAGCAGCAAGGGTTGCAAACTTCTGTGCCTACAGGGCTAGGCATGTGAAATGAATGTGTGACTCAGGCTGGGTAGGGAGAGGCCTGTGGTCCAACTGGAGAGTGTGTAGGCAACCCAGAGGTGGCCCTATGCAAATTCCTGAAAACAAAACTTGCCTAGAGGCCATCTGGGGCCCCTGGCTGAGAGCAGCTCTAACCTAAGCCCTGTATCCCTTGTGCTATAAACAGTCCCATGCCAAGAAATGCAGTCTACCAGTATATGCCAGCTTGTCTTGGGGGTTTAAAAGGCCACAGAAGCTGCAAAGGACTGAGTTGCAACAGTGAGTGGAAGTGACGGGACAGGAAGAACAGCCCGTTCAGAAACTGCAAAGGAGGTGGGGACTTGCTTATCACCAGAGGAATAGGCTTTTAATAGCCTAAAAAAATTCCACCACTTATGAGCAAATACCACAGTTCTATGTCAAGGAGAAGGTCTAGGAGGTGACTTCTACTCTAGGACTCATCTAACAATGTGCATTTTAGCCCCAGCCTGGTCACTTGGTTACTGTGTAAGGCCCTTCTATACTGCCTTGGTCGGCTTTTTTGACTTGTTCAATGGATAGTGAACAACTAAGAATTAGAGGTTGAAACTATACATTTGCTGATTTTCAATTGGTCTTGACCTACAAAAATACCAGTTTCACATGATTTAGATCCATAATTGTCCTACCTACCTTGCAAGATGCAGAGAACAAATGAAAATGCTTAATGCCATGTACACAGCTGGCGCTCAGTGAATGCTGGTTCCAGAACCAGGTGGGCATGAGCCTTATCTGCTTCCAGCAAAGCCAGCTGCATGGAGACAGGGTCAGGTAAAGTAGTACTCCGAGGGAAATTCACATTCACCTCGCTGCTCCTGGGTGTTTGCCTTCCCCACACCCTGGCCAAAATCCTTAACAGTAACGTCGTTTACAGCTGCGACACTGAGACAACTGCCCAAGGTCGCCATCCAGACAGGGAAGAAGGCTCAATCGCTTAGGTGTGGCACAAATCAAGCTCTCGCGGTATCTGGTTTCTGGGGACTGTACGATCTCCTCGAGGGTAACAGGAGAGTAACGGATGCATCACCGGTGCTGGGCGCTGTCCTGCCCCATTGGCGATGCCGCACAATCCCTCCACCTTTTGGAGAATGTGGCACAAAGGAGGCGGTCGCGCCGGCAGCGGCCGAAGAGCTCCTTCCTCCTCTGGGGCGAAGGGTGGCTCCAGGTCCGCGCAGCATTAAAGGCAGCTGGCGGCGGATGGGAGGGGACTGAACAAAGAGTTGGGACGCGTGGTCCTCGGGGACACCATTGTGACTCCCTTGGACTGGCGCACGCCTACCCCTGGGGGGAATTCCACCTCCAGCCTTTGGGGCTCCCTGGGACAGGTCAGAGCCCCGCGGGCGCCCCTTCCGCCACCGCGTTCCTCGGAGGGGACCACGAACCCCCGGCAGCGGGAGGTGGTGAGGTGCCTCCGCCCTGTCCAGCACCTGCCCCCCTTTTCTCCCGGCCAAAGGACAGGGAGCCCGAACCTCTCTCTCTCCCCAAAGCATACTCGCTCGGGAAAGCCCCACAGGCCAGTGGCCAGACAGGAGCAGGGGTGCGGACCTGACGCGTGCAGGACAGAGGTAATGGGAGGGGGCCTAGACCCGCGTGGCGCGCCAGCGCTCCGCGCCTCCTCCCAGCCTGGTAGCGGAGTCCAGAGCCGGGGGAGGCAACTGGGCGAGGGTGTAGTATGCTCAGCAAAAGGGGTCTGGTGGTTGGAGTGGGGCTAACTGGCCTCTGACCTAAACCGTGAAAAGCAAGTTAACTTCTCCTTTCAACCTCTACCGGACTTGGCGTCTGACCCTACTACAAGATCCCAAACTCCGGGTTTTCTCCATTCCCAGATGGGTGGCCCGAAGAGACAGACAGTAGAACTTGCCAATAGCAGGGCGCAAAGCGTCAACTTTGTGTTCGCCCGCCACTCTCAGCCAATGTACGTTCGCTTATCCGGAGTCCCGCCTTCCGTGTCGGGCGCCCCCTTCTGGCAACACAAGGATGAACCCTATCTGTCGCCATCTTGTGTGTGGCACAATTATATTTCTGTACCATCTTTCCACCTATTCTAATTCTTCTTCCCACAGAGCTGGTTTCTTAGTTCGACAGCCAAATGTAGTTACGATAAGGAGGGTATAACCTACAGTTTTAGGACGCTTTGCGTGGGTTGGATAGCCACGTCACGCCATGCTAAGCGAAGCCAGCGCCATCTTGAGTGTGGCGTCCTTATGGTTCCCTTCTCAGGGCTCCGCGTGGTTCCCTAAATGGCGCTACAAACTTCAAGGAGCCCCCAAGGACCATTCCAACTAGTCTAACGGGCTGTTATTACCCCATATAATCCCTTAATATTTAAGTTCATGTGCCCCTCGAAGCCCTGCAAGTGGAATGGGAGAGGGGTAGACTCGATGGCCGGGCCCTGGAATAGGTTCCCTGAGGATGCCACGAGGGCTGTGACCGCTCGGGGCAGGCGTTATGCAGAACTTTGGAGTGTCCGGGGCTGTAGTGCAGTGCGACGCTCGCGAACTTCTTGCTCGAGGCCAGGAGCCCGCACCGACCCTCGAGTCCCTTCGATGTATGAATCCCCGTGTGCTTGACACGGAGCCCGCTCATCGACTGGCATACGCGGCCTACACCAGGGTTGGTGGCGGGCGACGGGGTCACCTCCCCAAAGATTAGGGGCACCCGGGGTAGACATGGTAGAGAAACGAGGCGGCCCAGGTGCGCATGTTTCAGCCTCGTGCCCTCTTCGGTCGTGCTGGGGCTTCTGCCCACTTGCGCTGGGGCAATTCTTGTCGAAGGTGTCTAAGCGCGGGGGAAAGGCCATCTCCGCGGCTCTGCACAGGACACTACTACTGGCCAGCGGAGCCCAGCACCCGGCCACCCCCTCCCCCTCGCGGGCAGCCGTCGTCCGCGCCGGGCCCCGCCACCTCCTCTTCCCTCCTCCCTCCTCTTTCCGAGCAGCCGCGAGGAGGGGGAGGGCGGGGGAGGGCGGTTTTGCCGCGCTTAGGCTTTCTGCGTCAGCGGCCCCAGCAAAACAGCGGCGGGAGCGCGCGCTCCGAGCGCGCTCGCGCGCCCCCGCTTCCCCCCTCAGCCGACGCCGAGACCTGGCAAACTCAGGCCTTGAATGACAGTGCTGCCGGCGACTGCGCAGCGCGGGACGCACCAAGGCACTGCCGCTTTAAGCACGCTTGCCCATTGTTCGGAATCGAGCCAATGAGCGAGCGCCCGCTCCCTGCGCTCAGCCAGTAGCATTCGGGGGAGGGAGGACGAGCGCCGCCCACTAATCTATATTAAAGGTTCTGGCGCCGCGTGAGTTCCCCACTGGCTGCTCTGAAAAGCCATCTTTGCATTGTTCCCGTGTTCGGCTCCCCGCTCGTCGCAGCCACCTCTGCCGCGCGCCTCCAACACCGCCGCCGCGGACTCCAGCAGCTTCATCGCCAGAGTCATTGAACTCTAGCTTTCTTTCAAATTCACTGCTTCGGATCACCGGCGTGCCCCATCATGTCAGACGCGGCCGTGGACACCAGCTCCGAGATTACCACCAAGGTGAGGCTGGACGCCTCCCGCCCCTTCGAGGTCCGCGCGCCGCCGCCGCCGGAGCGGCGTTTGGCGGGCGGCGGCTGGGCTGCCCCTAGTCGCTATTGGTCCCTCCCGCGGGAGCCCGCTCGACCCTGGCCTGGACTCCTCGGCAGCCCACTCTTTGTGTGTGCGGGGGAGGGGGCCGGCAGCGCTGCGGGCAGACGTGAAGCCCGTCGGGGACTGGGCCGGGCGCCCTCGGGGACTTGGGGTGCGGGCGCGAAGCTTGAAGGGCTCCGGGAGAGGCTGCTCCACGACTCCCGAAACTTGTTTGTGACTCGTTTGAGCGGCGGCGGGAGGAGAGGGGCCGGTTGGGGGTCGTCGGCCCGCACAGCGCACGAAAATAACTTTGAAACTCGAGCGCGTTTGGAATCGGAAGTGTTGTGGGGGGGGGGCGCGTGTGCAGCGGCGGCCCGGCTGCGGGAAGGTGGCTCCGCGGCGAGCGCCAGCCGGCTGCGCTGCTCTTTGTTCGGCGTGGGGAGCCTTGCACTGGGTCCGAGGACGTTTGTCTGCGCTAAAGTCTGCTAAAGCAGGGGAGTAGCGGGCCGGTCTCGACCGACGTCGGTTGTCTCCGCGGAGGTGTGGAAGGTCTCGGACCGCCCTGGGTGCCCTCGGGGAGGCGGGGTTGGGCGTTCTCTGGGGGGAGAGCGCAGGGAGCAGCCGCCTAGTTTCAATAATTCACTAGCGGTGCCGGGCTTGGCTGAGGAGGAGGCGAGCCCACGCGCCGGAGGGGAGGAAACGGAAAGTGAAGGAGCGGTGCGCCGGGGCGACGATGGGCGCCCCCCGCGGCTGCCCGGCAGTACCGTGTGCGCGGCCGCGCCGAGGACGACACGGGCGAACGGAAACTGCGGTGGCGGCTGGCCCGGCCCGTTGCGGGTTTAAGCTGGGTGCCGATTGTTGTCGAGGCCCGGTGTTTTGCCCTCGGGTTTGAGGTTCTGAGCGTTTGCCGCAGCTCCGCTGCTGCGCGCAGTGTCCGTTCCGCTGTCCGCCCCGGCAGCGCCTCAGCCTTCGGCGGGAGCGTGGCACTCTGGCGGACCGGCTTTTTTGATCTTCGGTTCCTGAGCCTGTCTCGTGCCCCTGCAGGAAGGGACGCTAGTCACCTTGGCGTCTCCTTAACCTCTGTGCCCCTGGCGTCACCTATGGCTCTCTCCCAGGGGCGACTCCCCCGGCGGAGCAGAGCTGGCGAATCGCATCTCCGCAGGGGCTCCCGCCGGCCACCTCTGGGCCCAGACCGGGAACTAGATGGGGAGGGCGGGGGGAGTCGGCCGCCTCCCAGCACGAGTGTCCGCGTCTGCTTCCCCCTAAGGTGATTTCCCGCCGGGGCAGTAAATAGCCCCGTGGAGCGCGTCCCCGACGGCCTCGGGTTGCGGGAGTGAGAAGACTGCGGACTTACTGGTAGCCTCCCGCGGGACTTTGCCCGCCAAATACAGAGACGCCGGCATGCGCTTCCGGCCTGGTGAAGGGGGTAGCAGGGGACGCCCGGGAAGACTGACGCACAACTCGCGTTCAGCGGTGCCCGGGAGCTCCCAGGCGCCGCGTCCCTAGGATCGGGGGTGCATTTGGAGGCCCGGGGCCACGTGCTCCGCGTGCGCGGTGCGTGCCGAGGCCCGCGCGCAAAGCCCCCCGGGCGGGGGCTGAGCGCCTGCGCGCTGCCACCTCCCCGCCCCCACCCTGTCCCCGGGGTCTCGGCCACCAGGGGGCAGGAGCGGGCGGCGCTGGGGTTCTCCGCCGGCCGGCCGGGGCAAACCGGGCCGACAGGTGCCCCGAGGTCCGTGCTGGACTGCACTTCCAGGCCGTGTGTCCCCATGCTCGTTTCTGTTGGCGGCCGCCCTGGCCGCGCGGGGTGAGAAAAGTTACAGGGATTTGAGGTTCTCGCGCGGTGCAGCCCGACCAACCCTGCGCGGACAGGCGAGAGGCTAGGATGTGGGACAGAGATGGCGCGCCTCTGAGGGAGGGATGCGGGCCTGGGCCCCTGTCGCAGGAGCCCGCGCACACTTCCAGGTAGCGAGTTCGCGACCTGGGACAGCTGTCCCAGAGAACTGGAGGGATTTGGGTTTAAAGACAGGCGCTTGCCGGGTCCAGCGCCGCCCGGGCCTTGGAGGACGGTGGCTGTGAGGTGACCTCCCGAGTTTGCCTTCTGCGCCTGTCTTCCCGGGCTAGCCTCGCAGAGGACGTCTCCTGCAGCGGGGGGACCGTCCTATCAGCCGCGTTGTTTATGGCGCCTACTGCTGCCTCCCGAGGGCTTGGGAGGTGGAGCTACTTCGGGCTGGGAACCAATCCGTGCTGAGGTGTGCGGGAGTGAAAAGTGATCCCGGCCTGTCCGCCCGGCTGGACGAGTTTGGGGTTGGGGTGCCACATGGCTCTTTAACTAAGAAACATGAAAAAAGGGGGCAGCGGGAACAGCCACAGTGGATCCTCTCCAAGTGTGTATAGGGGGTGAGAGTCACAAAGTGCTGACCCCCTGAAACACTCGGTCTACGGTGGCACCTCCTTGACTGGTTGCACGTGGCCCATGCGGCTGTTCTAAGGACACTCAGACCAGCACTACATATGTAACTAGCCCTGGGCCCCTTTGTCAGCCCTGGGTTGCCCAGAGACTTACTGATTCCCCCTCTTGATTTCTAAAGGACTTGAAAGAGAAGAAGGAAGTTGTGGAGGAGGCCGAGAATGGGAGAGACGCACCTGCTAATGGGAATGCTGTAAGTGTTCGCCCTGCTTAGGACTCCCTAGCGGCTCCTGGCCCAGAGGTTCTCTTACTCTCAGTTTTGGGCTTAGGCCAGGGCTGCGTGCTTGAGCCCTTGGGCAGTTCTGGTGTCAAGGTCTGGCGGGGCCTTGGTGGGGAGGGGGATTAATTAAAGAGGGTTTTCTTGGGTGGCCTGGGGCCGTGGTAGCACAGGGCAGGGCCTGGGGGGAGGAAGGGGGCGGGAGCTATGCTCTGTCCTTACTAACCGGGTTTGTTTTCTGTTGAGAATGAGGAAAATGGGGAGCAGGAGGCCGACAATGAGGTAGATGAAGAAGAAGAAGAAGGCGGGGAGGAGGAGGAGGAGGAGGAGGAAGGTGATGGTGAGTAGTAGCCTTGTGTCTCCCCCCTTTTGGGGTATCTTTCCCTGGCCTTGTCTGGCAAAGTGGGGGATTGGGAGCTTCTAGGTGTGGGGCTGGTGGACCACCTACAACTGGTCCTGTGTCTGTGGAGGTGGGACCAACCTTTTTGTAGGCTGACGGCGGAAAGCTGTGCCCGACACCCTCACACATTCAGCCTGTGGGAGAGCCCCCCCATGCCCCGATCTGTGTGCAGGTCCTTGGGACCTCTTCTCTGAAGGCGACGGCTGCGTGGATGGTGTGGGAACCCTGGCTTCCCGGTTCGACAGGGAGCAGAGATCAGGGACACTGCCCTGGCAAATCTGTTCCTGGGGAATTGCAGGAGCTTCGGGTCCCCCCCACCCCTCCCCCCCCGCGTGGAGAGTACCAGGAAGCTTCCTTGGCTGGCTCACGAAGGCAGTGTAGTTTACCTGGGGTTTGATTCTCCAGGTGAGGAAGAGGATGGAGATGAAGATGAGGAGGCTGAGTCAGCAACAGGCAAACGGGCAGCTGAAGACGACGAGGTGGGTTCTGGTTTGCGGGAGGGGAGTTTGGGGTCTTGGGCTCTGTAGCTGGAGGGACTGGGGCTGATGGGACTTAGCTGGGGAGTGTGTGGTTCTGAGTGGCTCCACTTTGAGCAGGAACAGGAGGGAACGTAGGTCCAGCATCCCAGAGCTCCGGAGGCCTCTGGCACTGCCCGCGGGAGCTGAGGTGGTCAGTCGGGCCTAGCTGGGACTGGAGAGGTGGGTCAGTCCTCCGCAATCTTTCTCCCTGCCCAGGATGATGATGTTGACACCAAGAAGCAGAAGACTGATGAGGATGACTAGACAGCAAAAAAGGAAAAGTTAAACTTAAAAAAAAAAAAAAAAAGGCCACCGTGACCTATTCACCCTCCACTTCCCGTCTCAGAATCTAAACGTGGTCACCTTCGAGTAGAGAGTCCGGCCCGCCCACCCACTGTGGGCAGCGCCACCCGCAGATGACACACGCTCTCCACCACTCAACCAAAACCACAACGTGAATTTGCAACAGGGGAGGAAAAAAGAACCAAAACTTCCAAGGCCCTGCTTTTTTTCTTAAAAGTACTTTAAAAAGGAAAATTTGTTTGTATTTTTTATTTACATTTTATATTTTTGTACATATTGTTAGGGGTCAGCCATTTTTAATGATCTCAGATGACCAAACCAGCCTCCGGAGCGTTCTCTGTCCTATTTCTGACTTTACTTGTGGTGTGACCATGTTCATTATAATCTCAAAGGAGAAAAAAAACCTTGTAAAAAAAGCAAAAACAACAACAAAAAAACAATCTTATTCCGAGCATTCCAGTAACTTTTTTTGTGTATGTACTTAGCTGTACTATAAGTAGTTGGTTTGTATGAGATGGTTAAAAAGGCCAAAGATAAAAGGTTTTCTTTTTTTTTCCTTTTTTGTCTATGAAGTTGCTGTTTATTTTTTTTGGCCTGTTTGATGTATGTGTGAAACGATGTTGTCCAACAATAAACCGGAATTTTATTTTGCTGAGTTGTTCTAACAAAGCTGTCTCAAGCCTGGTTTTTCTGTGTTTCAGTCACTTCAGACCTGGAGAGGGGCAAGGGTAGTAGGAAAGAATCTTGATTTTAGGCTCAGCTGTCTTTCCTGGGGACAGTGGCAGTGGGTTGAAAATAACCAGTTTGGGTAAGGGGATGGGTGTGCACTGTGAGCAGCAGGGTGGCTGTGGTTGGTCAGGGACTGAGCTGCAGCTGGCTGGTGGGACACGGTGAGGGTCACCAGTTACTGGCCGGAGCGGGAGCTGCTTACCAGGTCGGTCCCTGATGGTACACCCAAGAACCTTTTCTCAAGATCACATCATTGATGGCCAAGTGGAACTGGGTGCCATGGAAGGAGGTGTCCACAGCCCCAGGCCTGAAGAATGGGCCACATGAGGGGCTACCTGACTGGAACCTGAGGTGGAGGGTGACACAGTTGGAATAAGCACAGGGCCAAGACCCACACGCCTCACTTTGCAGTGGGGTGGGGTAACGGCTTGACAATTAGCACAGCCTCCAAATGGCCTCCCCTGGTGGTGGTAAGTGGCACTTCTGGTCCCTTGGGACTTTGGGGCACTTGTGCAGTCTTGTCCTACTTCTCCAAGCTCTGACCTCAAGAAACCAACAAACAGTACCTTGGTTAATGGGTTGGGGCTCCCTGCCCCCTGAGCAGAGTTGGAGATGTAGGTGGGCTGTTTGGATTTTCAAACATGTGACAGGTGAGGAAAACTGAGGGTGTGACCTCAGGAATCAGGAAGTGGAGGTAACTTAGAGCCCACTAAGAAGAACTCTGGGTTGTTACCTAGCCTGGGGTCCACAGGTGAGCTTGTGTGGCAGAAGCCCCTGCATAACATCCGTAGTGTGTCCCCTTGTCAGCTGAGCTTTATCTTGGGTTGGGGAGTGTTGAAACTCCAGTAGTGAGGGTGCCAGAAATGGGCTTCTGATGCAAGGTAGGTTGCAGGACTGTAATAGGGGACATGTGTTTGAGAAGTAAAGACCTAGGTCCTGCCCCTAGCTGCCCTTCTGCCCCTAGCTGGGCAACCCTGGCCTTTGTCCTTTCTGAATGTGGTCTAGAGACGCCTCTGGTGTCGGGTCAAAGTGAGATGTGCACTCATGGGGCACAAGGGAAGGGAGGTTAGAATGAGGGCACAGATCCTGGCTCAGGATGGTCAGTTTCCTCCACCTGGAGTGCCCCTGAGTGTCCCACAAGCAGGGTGGCTGTGGGCAGAGGAGGGGTGGAGACTGAGGAGCTGTGCATCCTCTCCACCCCCATTCTGGCCATGTGGGGGTTCCTTGCCTTACCTTTGAACTGACGGTGGGGACACATTTATCACAGGAGACTGTGGGGCCCAGCCCCTCCTGAAATTGTGGGGTATTTCATCCACATCCTATCCCCCTCCTCCCACTGTTCCTCCACCCTCCCTCCTTCCCTCGCAGGCCCCCACCATCTGTGTTAAAGAATCATCTGTTTTCAAGACACCTACAGCGGGGGGCTTGGAAGATGCCAGTGTTAAACCAGGGCATCCATCCACAATCTACGTAGGGCAGTCTACTATCCTGGGCCACAGATGAGGGTGCTTTGCACACAGGGATAAGGGCACCTGATGGCAGACAGGCTTCCTAAAGCTCCAGGATGAGGGTCGTCTCCCTCCCAGTGCCCCGCCTCAGTTGCTCACCAGCCACCAGCCTCCCTGTTCATGGCAAGGTTGGCCTGCCCTCAGGCCTTTGTACTTGCTGTTCCTGCCACAGGAATGCCCGACTCCTAGACTTCTGGCTCAATCCATGTTAGGTCTCAGGGTGACATTATCTCCCCAGAGAGGCCTCCCCCAGCCTTGATTTGAAGAAGGCCCCAGTTCTCTCCCTTTGCTTGTATATTTACCTGACTGTGTGCTTTTTGGCTGCCCCCCACCGAGGGCAGGGGCCACTTCTTACCGCATTTCCCTGCACGTGGTAAGTATTCTGTCCATTCCATTCATTTGCTCACTCGTTTGCATACATACCAAATGCTTTCTGCCAGGCACTATTCTAGGCTCCAGAGATCCAGAAAGGAGCAAGAGAGACAAGACCTCTCTTCCCAACGTGGCAGGACATTTCCTGGCGTGGGACACCATTCTACACCTTGTCTCTCTTCCATCTGTGGTGTTCCGGGAGGACCTTGCCCTTCACAGGGGCTGGGGCCTGTGGAGTGTGGAGTTAGGACAGTGTGGAGTGTCCTCACTAGGTCGCTCAGGTCACAGGCAGCCTATCTCCCTTTCAGCTGTCCCCAAACTACTGCCAGGGTCAGGGTCAGAGAGAGGCTTTGGTAGGAGGGACTCCCTGACCCTGTGTGCCCATGCCATGCGGCTTGCACAGGCTGGGCCACTGGTATCTCCAGGCAAGGCTAGCTGCTCTGTCTTGCTTCCCAGGGCAGCTCAGTCCTGCAGATGTTCCTCAGAGCTCAGGGTGGGTCTCTAGGGTGGGAGAAGGGGGCTGAGAAGACCACATAGCAGGTGATGCGCAGAGCTGGGATCTGGTCTAATCCAGCTCCCTCGGGCTGTGTGGCCTTCTCAGAACTATTATCCCCAAAACTCCCAGAAAGGAGGTGAGAAGCTTAGCCTTGTGCAGACACAGACATGGCAGCCACGTTAATATGGGCAAGTAACTGAAACTTGACGGGCTGAAATCTCTGCATACTGGGAACAGGAGCTTGAAGCTTGGGCCAGGCCCCGAGCTGCCTTTCTTAGGGTCCCACCTCTGCGCTGAGCTCACAGCACCGTTTGTCCCAGCAGCCCAGCCTTAACCCACCAAAGATTTGGTCTGGAACAGCCCTTGCTCCCTTTAGTGGAACCCACTTTCCTCTAGTCCTGAGCCCAGCATATGATTTGTCACTGTCTGGAGACCTGTCCTTAGGGTCCAGCGTCTCCTCCATCCTACTTCCACAGTCCTCTCCAAGGGCAAGGACAGGGCCACCCAAGTATCCCAAATTGTAAGATTTGCTAGGGACGCGCGCCCTCTGGTGGACATAGAGGAACTGCATGAGGCTCCCTAGGTTCTGCTCAGTGCAGGAAAGAGCTCTTCAGGAGGCTCTGGGCCCCGGGGGTGCAGCCTCAACCCCTCCCACATCCAACAAGACCTTCCTCCCTCTCTGTTGCTGGAATCCCAGGGAGATGTGCAAGGCAGTGGTCATTTCCCAAACCTTCCTTCTAGGCAGGTGTTGGCCCATCCCAGGGATCTGGCCCTTCTTTTCTTGGAGGGGAGACTCTAGGCCTCACCAGAGCCACAGCTGAGGTCAGGGTGGGCACCTCTGAAGTAATGGGCTTTCTCTGGATTCAGTTCCCCTGGGATTCCTTTTGCTTAACTCCATTTAAATGTTTGGTGTGGACAATGCCTTCCTAGGGCAGGCCCAGCTCTTGGTCATCCCTGGGTCCTATTGCAGGCCTTCTTACAGTGGTCACTGACCTGAGTACAGCCCCAGGGCCTTTGGCTGCTTGAAACTGGGGCCTCCAGCTGTACTCCCTGGTATTCTCTGAACTGCTTGCTCGGCTGCCTGAGGTCTGAATGCCAAGATCTGGTTCCACCTCAACTCCACTGCCATCCCGGTCCAGGGGGCCAAAGGCCTCCTAGAACCAGGGTTCTGATGCCCAGTTTACTTCTGCCAGGCTGCCTCTGTGGCCTCCTGTGTCCTGGATGCAGGCCAGCCCTGCCTGCCTCAAGCCCCTAGCCACTCTGTGGTCCCCTCCTGGTGGAAGCTGCTGCCTGGTGATAGAAACCCTGGTCCCAGCTTTACATGGGGTAGTCCAATTTTGTAGTGTGGTTGTTTGCCTCTCCCCAACCCCAAGCCCTTTGAAGGCAAGGACAGGACCAGCCAGGGAAGGGGACAGGGCTGTCTGCAGGCTTTCCTCTGCAGAGACCTCAGCCTACACTCAGAGGTTTTGCTCTGAGTTCAGAGAGGTAATAAAAGCTCAAATTAGGAAATATGGCTGAAACATTCTAAGGCGACCTGGGACATTGATATTTCATACTGTGTGAATGATACATGCATTATTTAAGAAGGCCTAGCAGCCAGTGGCTGATGTGGATTCAATGAAGTCCTGAGCATAGCCAAGGGACCCAGCTTGGAGGCTGTATATTCTCATGAGCCCTCGGTCAAGGCTGCTGCTCGTAGCAACAAGAAGTGCCAGGTGGTCACTTGAGACAACCTCATTTCATATGCACCCATGCTGGGGCCTGGCTTTTAGGCTCATGGCAGGGAGCGCATCCCTTGCAGGAATGAGCTGCTAGTAAGGATTCCAAAAGGTACCAGGGGACATGTTGTTTTTGCCACCACCAGCCATCCTATCAACCTTCTTTCAGCAATAATCTCTTGAAGCAGTGTCCAGTTTGCCTCCTGGAGAACTTCCCCTCCCCTACTATCAATCAAGATCTATGGACAGAATATGTGACTTAGTCCTAGCTAGTCAGTACCCTGAGGGCCCCTGTGGCCATACTGATTGGCTCAGAGCTGACATATGACCCAAGCTGATCCAATTAGAGTGAGCCGTGGGATTTTTGATTGAATTGCTGGGAAGGGAAGAAATTTGGGCCTGGGCCTTGGGCCTTCAGTTTAGGCAGCTGAGTGACAGGCAGAGGCTGTAGCCCTCACAGGTAGCAGAGTTGAACCAAGAGGCAGAGGAACCCTCAATTCTGATAAGATTTCTTCAGCCCCTGGGGCTAGCCATGCCTGAAGCTAGACGGATTTCAGTACTTTTCATTTATGCCAGTCAGTGAATTTCCTCCTAGCTTAAGCTGGTCTGTCATCTCTGAGTCACACTAGTAAACAGGAGAATACAGGGCTCTAGTCTCCAAGGCCAACCAGGTCTCCATGAACAGACAGCTTGAGGAGGGAGGGGAACAGCAGAGGATCACTTCTCTGGTGTAGTTTCCAGGTTTCTTACAACAGAGGAAAGTAAACTGGCCTCAGAAAAGGCTCATGGTCCATCTCTCAACAGCATTGCTTGACTTACTTCCAGCTGGGTTGGGTGGGTTGGCCCAGGGTCATCTGAGCTACCTACCTTGTATCCCCTGCCTGGGGTCCCCTGTTCCCTCTTCTCCAGCCCACAGCGCTCTCTGGTCTTCTGACCTTCTGGGATTACTTATTTACAGCATTGCCACCCATGCCTTGCAGCCAAACACAGTCTCACTGAACTAACTTGACTGCTCTGTGAGGTTCCTGGATACGTGGTGAGACCCCCATCCTCATGCTGCCTGGTGCCTCCCAACTGTCCCTCTGCTGCAGACTGCCTGAGAAGTGAGAGTCATTCTGTTCGGCAAAGGGCTGGGGGAAGCAATGTTAAGAGGATTCTCTTTCTGCAGAACTCACTAGGTCTCTAAATATACCAAGTCTTCAAGAGGAAGGTTTAACATGCAGCTCATCACAAATTTATTTGACCTGCATTTTTTTTTCACAGAAAGCCTATTAACACATGGAAGGACATAAATATCCAGTAAAAGCTGACCTTGCACAACAAGGACCCTCACCAGGGCTCAGGGAATATTTGCTGAACTAAACAAATGATGGGAAGGATTCTTTTGGGAACCAGTTCCACTGTCTGGTTCATAGCACCCTGCAAAGGCCTCATGCAGGCTCCCTCAGTTGCAGGTGTTCTGGGGCTCTGTGCTTACTGCAGTGCCCCTTGTCATCAACACATCCCAGGAGGTGACTGGTGTCAGCAGGTTAGGGGACAACAAAGGGTGAAACTGGTACAAACCTTTCTGGAAAGCATTTGGTCCTATCTATCAAGACCCAAAAAATGTGCACATACTTTTTTGACCCAGAAATTCATCTGAAACTTTATTCTGTATCCTAGGGACACTTATACTCCCTCCCACATAGTTATTCTCTGGGTCCTTCTGACCAGTTTCCTGTCAATGTCCCAACTCTGACTCCTGTGGTTTCTACTGGAGCCTGGGACCGTGGCCTGCCTGGGGATAGTGATGATGGGAAGTCACCTAGTCTTGAAGGTGCTGAGGAGAGTGGGTTCCATGTGCGGCCATTCTACAAACAGTGGATTCTACAATTCTGACTCTCTTGTCAACACTGCCCCTGGTGAGCTTTGAGGGCTTGCTGGCCTCTCTACTAGTCAGCCTCTTAGTAGGCATCTCTCCTCAGGAGATGCTCATTCCTGTCCTTGGAGGCAATGTGGTCTGAATCCATTTTAAAGAAAACATTTCCTGACCCTGGCATCCAATGGGTTCCATTATTAGATGGGTGAGCTTTCTGTTATTTCCTGCTCTGCTCAAGAACCTGACAAAATCACAGTGACTTAACTTTTAAATGGCTAGTTTCTTTTTATGCAAAGGCATTTTTTAGATGTGCCACTCCAAGTGGAGGCCAAGGATATGCCTGTGGCAGAGGAAAGGTTTTCCTCAGCAAATGACTGTGCCTCCTCCAAAACACCAAATCCAAAAATGAGGTCCCAGAATTCTGCACCATGATATCATCTGAACTTAGAAATATTTGAAGATCCCTATGATCATAAAGCCATTTCAATATTATAAAATATCTACTTTTAAGTAAATGTGAACTCCAAGAAAAACCTTAGCTTAATCCTACCAAATGCACTGTAGATTGTTGCTGAATATAAGCCAATTAAAAGACAGTAACAATTAGTAGGCAATCTGCCAGAAGAGATGATTTGGATTCCAATTCTGACCAAGGGCTGGGCACTGAGCAAACAATGTGTCTGACCAGCAATGCACCAGGAAAGAAAAGAAACGACCGTTATTAACCTCTGTAATAACGTAAAATAGTGAAATGAAAATACAAGTTCTGTAAATAGGTAAACCAGTTATGTATAGTTCGATTATGCAGGGGTGTGCAGTGCTCCACGACATATTCAGATTGTGCACTGCATAGCTCTGACAGACATACTTTAGAAGTAATAATTATATATAAACACTCAAGTGACAATGATTTTGTTTATCCTCTTATAATTGAGCTATTTGGGGAATGATGAATAAATCAAATCACTTTAAAAGCTGCTCTAAGAAATATGAATAAATGCTTTTTCTTTGAATACATTTCCTTAAGTAAGTACAAGAACTAAAAAGTGTTCCATGGAGCCAGGAGCTGTCTCAGAGTTCATAGGTGGGTGATCAATACCTGTTCGTTGCTCTTGCTGCCAGGGATGGCGGTATATGTGCTTCTGATCCTCTGAAAGGCGTACCTTAAAACTAAGGGCTTACCAGATGTCCCCAAACTTTCTCTGTTCACAGCACCATTAGTGTCTCAATAATTTTCTCACAGTACAACTAGACCAAGTAACTAACAATTCTTTTTATCAAGTAGTTAGGTCCAAACAACTTATTAAGTATTTATGCCCTAACTTGGTAGCGGTCATATTATTTTGGTAAAAGAAAAGCCACATAAATTGACAGAAAAAATATTTTTATTTTATTTATAATCCCAATGACTTACTAACGGGGTGTGCCTGTTGGGTACTGTGTAACTTTTTCAACCTTGGAATCAGATTGGACATCACCCACCCTCATTTCCTGTCCATTGATTTTTTAGGAGTATCTGCTTATTACCCAAACCTCCAAAAACCCAGTTTCCCAAAGGTGTCTCATCAAAAAGAATGAAGGATGGTCTAATGTCAAAACTGAACTATCTTGAGCTAATAGTCTGAGCAGAGTGTAACAGAAGTCCCGTTTGGCTGTCTTTCTTTTGAAAACTAACAGCTCCTGTGGCACACCCCACCCCGCCCACCCATGGTGAACTTGCCACAGTGCCCTGGGGTGCCTGAGTACAGCTTGGGAACCAAATGCATTCACCAAATCTCTGCTTTGCACTCAATTCCGCGCCACTCCTCAGTTTATTCAAAATTAGTTTCAGACCAAATAAAAGCACCAAAAAATTGCTAGGCCAGATTATATCTTTACTTTGAGGACCATTTTAACAGTTCGTTTTGAAAGCTGTAAACAACTGCCAGGTCACTAGTAAGAAATTCTAAAAATAAACGACACTGAGGACTGGCGATCAGATGCACGTTTTAGGGGTCTCTTTGGCTGTGATGTGAAGGATAAATCAAAAGGGGAGGTGATTCTGCTGGATCCATGGGCCCCAGCTAGTTATAGGAAGTGTGTCAGGGGCAGTGGGAACGGAGGACACAAGAGGGGAGATGTTTATGGAGCTAAGGCAACAGGTCTTGGCCTGCTGGATTGTAGGGCAGCCCACCCTCCTGCTAACCTCCAGGAAGTGGGTCACAACCCCTGAAATTCTCATCTTTTCCCCACACCCGGGCCGAAATTTGTCTGCCCCTGCTGCCCAAGCCTGGGGGTGGAGGCAGGCAAGGGCATCAGCATCTGAGCTCCTTGCCCTACCTGTTCCCCATTTGTCCTCTCCGTCCTACACCAGGCTGGAAGGGACAGGCTTTCACTCCTCCCACAAGGCAGGGCCTTTCCTGTCATATCCTGAGTTCTTTGCAGTAAACTAGGCAGTTAAGCATGGCACACCTGGTTCCTGCTTTGTTGATGACAGTTTAAGGGATTTAAAAAACCTTTTCTTTCAAGTAAAGCCTGGCTCTCCAGGGTGTTGCAGTGGATTCACCAATACTGTTTTGGTGGTCAAAAGTTGAATGCTGACTTCGTTCTTCACCTCCTCACGCCAAGCTGACGCTGCCACTGCTCCATCCTTTTTCCTTCAGAGCATTGATTAACTATGTGAAATTATTTGCTTTCCATCTCCTCTCATTAGAATCTAATGGTACAGACTTCATTTGTTCAGCAAGTAGCTCCATCATTTAGAACAGTGCTCAATTAGTATGTGTGGAGTGCGTATATAATGTTCAAAGAATTTGCACATAGCACATTTTCGATATAAAATAGCTAAAAAAAAAAAAAATCCAAAACCTACCAATAAACATTTTAGGAAGAAGGCAGCTGAGAGAACATAGCCTGCAAAAGAGCAAGGAGCAGAAGCCCCAGGAAAGGGACACCCAGAACCCAAGAGAATTTCCAGGAGGCATCAGAAGAAGGGAATGCAGCGAATAAAGCAAGGCCTGGAAGGGGGCAGTGCATCGGTGGAGTCCGTCAGCGTCCGGAAGGAGAGGAGGCCGCTGGCTGGAGCCAGACGGCAGTGGGTGAGGAGTAAATGAGAGGGAGGGAATGGAAGGAGTGAGTGGAGACAATTCCAAGAAATTTGGATCTACAGAGAAAGAGAAGGATAGAGCAGGAGCTGGAGGCAATGCAGGACTGAAGGAAACCCTTATCTTTAAAATGTGTTGATTTTTAGGGTGACCTGAACATGTTTTATAGGCTGAGAGTTGAAGGATCTGGAGAAGAGAAGGCTTTCCCGATTTTTCTGAACTGTGTGTTCTCTCTTGAATTCCCACCTTGTACCCCTCTGATGGCAAGCATATATAACAACACATATCCCTCTCCTAGGGCCAAAGCTTGGAAAGGCAGGCCCTGCCTCACACTTCTTGACACATATACTAGGCCTGTCCATGTGTCCTGAAATGTGGCTAGACTTTGCTTCCCTTCAACCCTCTCATGCTCAACTGGGGGCAGACTCAGTGCTTACTACATGCCCCATCCCAGAAGTCCAATACTCAAAAAAAAAACACTGGCAAGTAACAGCTATGCAGAGGTGGATGAGAGGGTTATTGCACGTCACACAGCAAACTTTGAGCAAATTCTCTAGATAGCAATCGATGTTCAAAAGAGTCTCTAAGCTCTCCTGAGTCTTTCTCCAAGACTGTGCTGCCTGGGATCCTGTCCTCTCCTCCCCTCCACAGACTCTAAACGTTCTCTTGATTGCCCTGAGCAACAAACACTTCCCGTCAGCCTGCACAGGTCAGAACTGGGACCATCCTTTGTTCCTTAAGCATGCTGCTTGGAGACCTTGGTTTCTCTTACAGTCAGTCACACATGCACATACGTCTATCTCTAACATCAATCAATGCCTCTACCAGTAATTCTCAAAGTATGGTCACAGACAGAGCAGCTGCATCAGAATCACCTGGGTGCTTTAACAGGTTTTCTGGGGCCCACACCTACTGAATCAGAATCTCTGGGGGTAAGGCAGAGACCCATAAAAGTCTGAGAATCAGTAGTTGTACACTGTACCAAGCCTGGTCTGTACGTTTCTCCTTCCAATAACATTCTGTGGCCTACCATGTATCCACAAAGCCCCCAGATCTTCAGGGATTTGGATCTCCACCCACACAAAAGGGCTGACCTTGATCTACCAAAGGTCTTCTCTTTTTGCGGTGTTTACCCCAGGCCTGTACTGCTCCCCATCTCCTGCTCCTATCACGGCATTCAGCCACCCTCCTGGCTGGCTCAAATTCCACCTGCCCAGCTTGGGACTCCTCAATCAACACTGTCCCTGAAGCACACACTTTTTTGCCTTGCTTGTTTGATAATAAATATTTCCTGAGCATATGTAGTTATCCAAAGAAATGGTAAACTTCTAAAAACGACTGGTCTATAATTCTTTTCTCAAAGCTGGCAAAGAAGGGTGTCCCTAGAAGTTCTGGCAGGGTGGGTGAGCAAAGATGGGCAGTGAAGGAGGCTCTAAGCAGGTGGGGAAGCATTCTCTGGGAAGCCCTTTCTCCAATCGAATGTGTCCTGAGAGCCTTCCCTGATGGAATTCTGGGGAGCAGATATGGTTCAGGAAAAGGGAAGGAGACAGGTTCACTTTGAGAAAACAGAAGGCATTTTCAGAAATGCTTGTTTTTTTATTTTATCTTTGGTATTTAAAAATTAGTTTTTGAAGATAACAGATCTAATGTGATAGAATCATCACTGAAAGATGGTGATAGTATACTAAAAATACACTGCTTCTCCTCCCCATCCACAGGTGCAAACAGATCCTTTGGTAGCAGACAGGAGAGTGAGAAACCAGAGACAGGGGCTGGACAAGAGGCCTGTCTCTTGGCATAGTCTCCTCCTCTCTGGCTTCAGACTACTGTGGGACAACTTTTAATTGTTGGTATTTTGTAATGGACAGTGAAGACTACTGGAGGCTCAGAGGTAAGTTCCTAGAAAAGAACCCTTTTTAGTTTTCTCTCTTACATCAGACTTGAAAGCACTGCAGATATAATAATTTTTTTCCCACACTGACTTCCTCTGACCTTGGTTTTTAAGGCCTCCTATCATTCTCCAGTTAGCTTCAGGGAGATTTCTTCAGTTTGTAACTTTTGTTCTCTCACTTAGTGATATAAGAGTCCCTACTCTACCAATTTAGAACTTCTACTCTTTCTGGAAACATCTTGAGCAAATGCAAATTATAAAGGAAGGGAAAAAATTAACAACAAAACAAAGGGTGCACGTATGTTGTGAAGAGAATTGCTAAATATCATGTCTAAAAGACAAATGTTAAGGTCATGGGTCTTGTTCTGGTACATTGTACATCTTTTGAAAGCAGCAGTGGAGCTAGCTTTCAGGATCCTACGATCTGTCTGTTGCTCTCTAGAGTAAAACATTCTTGTGATCCTAGGGCCTGATATATCCCATCAAGGAGTCATATTCATGTTCCAGAAAAAGGAGAGATGAAAGCAGTGCCATACTAAAGACTTTAGGAACATTTTAATGCATATGTTTTAATTCATTATGTAATAATATCACAGTCTATTTTACAGGTTAAATGTATGAGAATGTATGAAATAGAAATGGTAGGAAAAAAGTAAACATGGGTCAGGAACATGAATTTTTCCAAAACCTGCAGGGCCCAAGGAGGAGGCAGGGAGGGTGATGGGAAGAGCATTGGCTCTGGTATGTTCATCCCTGTGTTCACCCCAGGAAGGAGTCAAGACACACCCTCTGCCACAGAGGAAATTAGGGGTGGAAGTGTCAAAAATCAAATGTGTGGAGGAAAAAAGTAAAGTTCCTCTTTCCCTCCAAAAATCCCCAATTCTTAAAATGCACGCACATTCTTCCCCAGAGCTGGGAACAGTATAGGCTCTGGTATGTTTGTCCCCATGCTCACCCTGGGAAGGAGTCCAGACACACCCTCTTGCCCTGGTCTGGGGTTGGGAGTTTAGTCTGGTCAGTGGAATATGGTGGCTTGAAAGAAAAAAGTCATCTGTTACCTACACAGAGCTGGTCCCCTGGTGGCTGCAGGCAGGTTTTGCCATAGAGGAATTAGGGGTGGAAGTGTCAAAAATCAAATGTGTGGAGGAAAAAATGTAAAGTTTCCTCCTTCCCCCCAAAAAACCCAAATTCTTGAAAAGCATACACATTCTTCTCTCAAACGTAGAAAAGTCTCACTCTGGATGTGCTTACAAGAAGATCGTCGTCAAAAAACTTTGTCTCTATGATAACATTCCCACTACAAGTAAGAAGAGAGGGCAGAAGAGTAGCGTGTTAGACAATAGATATCATCTCCACAAAGTGGTTTCAATCTGGGTTGGCTAGGCCCGGGCACATGCACCCACCTAGATGTTGGCCTGAGGACATTAAAATCTGTGTTCCTATGGGGTTAGAAGTCTAACATGACATTCAACTTATGTGACTAGGTTTGTCCTCCACAAGTTCAGAAATCACGAGAGTGCATGTCTTAATTCTTGGTACATTAAGGCCCTTAGAGTGCTCTGCACATAGGTGCTAAATACAACTGACTTTCTGATACCCATGGAAACTTGCAGACCTCAGGGGTGGTACCTTTCCCTAAAACACCCATGCTAGTGGACATCTGTGGCCTGGCCTGCATCTATTTTCCCCACTTTGGGTAATAGCACTCTGCTCTTCTTTTGGGGAACTACCCCATCTCCAGCCCATGGGTCAGTCAAGTGGCCCCTCCCCAACCTGGCATAGGACTGGGCACAGGATATAATTTGGGTCAATATAATTTGGCTGTTTTTTGAGGAAACTGTCCACGGGTCCCTGCCAGGGGCATATATCAAGTTCTCCAAGTCTCAGCCCTACCCTTTCAACCCTGTCTTGTTGGTCACAGTCAGTTCCTATGGCTTGCACTGAAAGAAGGCAAAATGATATGCTGGTTTGTGCAGAGTGGACTTTCATTTTTCTTGGTGGGTATCTCAGTGTTTCCAAACCAAACCACTCTTGAACCAAGTTAAGGGAAACAGAGGTACTAATTTTGGGTTCTAAAAAGTAAGACATGACTTAAATAAACTAAACATGTTATGAGACTTACTGATTTTAGTATCTGAAAGAAATTAGGCCTGGCCAAGAAGTCAAAGGAAGGTTAGTAAAATCTAAAAAATGCCTTTTTATATAGTACACTGGTAATTAATAGCCAGCAGATAGATTTTTGCTGGCAATTAGTTATAAAGTAGGTAAATAAGGAACTCAAGATCTGATGGCTGAATATACAAATATCAAATACAATTAAAAATCTGTTTAAGACTTATAAAGAAAATAACCTCTATTTACAGATTCCATGTGGATTTCATAAGGAACCATTTAAAGAGACATCCAATATTACACAATTATCTTTGTAAATCATTAGTAGGCATTATTACTGAAACCTTTGAAAACTTAGTATCTTTTGAAGAGAAGATGAGAGGTGGGCAATTATTGACAGTGTTTTTAGACAAACGGAGCAAAGGACAAACTATTTCTTGTGTAAGAAGCGTAGCTATTAAAATGGTAAACTAGTCTGCAAAATCATAATCAAACATCATACTCTAAAACAAAATTAGGACTTTGCCAGATTCTGTTAAAGGCCATTCAAAAAAGTAGAGTACCAGAAGTTTGGTAGTCAGGAAAGGGGGCAAATTTGCATGGATATAATATATATCATATGCCAGTTTCTCTCTGTGTCATCTCATTTTATCCTCACTACACCTCTGTGAAAAGAAATCATTAATTCTATGCTTAGAGAGGAAAAGAATAAGGCCCAAAAAGGTAAAAACATTGTCTGAGATTACACAGCTACTTAGGGTTAATCAGGAATTAAAGGTGTGGAGTTTTTTATTCTTTCCATTCTATCACACTGTCTTTTTCATATGACAAAAGTCAGTGACCTGTAAACTCCAATATCCTGCATACTCTTTCCCCTTATTTTCAACCTAGGTTGCCTGCTGAGCGGGACCGTGAGTCCCACCTTCCTGGAATGCCTGCCTCTAGACACACCCCACCATTCCTGCATCCTGCCCACTCACGTTAGCACGCTGGCTGGCATCATCTGGGACTCGGGTGCTGCCTCTATCAGGGATTGCCAGGTGTTTGTGGAGTTAGGGATCACAAAACCAAACTCGAAGAACCATTCTGAAGGAAGAAGGACAAGCGGGTGAGTGGGCGCCCCAGACAGTTTCAGGGTTCCTGACCCCTCCTTTACAGTGATCTTCCTACCCTGAAAACCACCAATGAAGTCTTGAGAAACCTCCTAGGCCAGAGCGTAAGAAAGGTCAGGGAAACCTCCTTCAAGCTGCCCTCTGAACCATACCAGAGGCCTGTTTCCTGTGCTCTGGGGTTTAAAGGGCTAGGGCCGGTAGGTAGGTATGTGTAAGAAGCAGTGTTTTCTCAGAAGTAGGCTGGATGTACATTATAAACATTAGTACACAACAGGCCTTTCCACTTGGAATTTCAGCTCTAAGAACACACATATGCACACTCTTATACTTCATGGTGAAAACTCAATGCAGAGTGGCCTTGCCAGTCAATCTGTGTAAGACTGTATAGAGAGCACTGTACCAGGCCCTAATCAGCAGCTTCCACATGACCATGTTACAATACCATACCAGGGACAAAGCAGGCACACAGCCCAGGCTCATCAGAAACCCTTTTCTTGGGCTCAAAGCCCTGACTGACTGTTTTTGTTCTTACTGGGGGTCCTCAATCTTTTAGGGAGGAGGAATCCTATCACAAACAGAATCGCAGGATGAATGTTATCAAAGCAGTGCTTTAGTTTCACTTAGTTTTGCCTTTTGTTCCTGGCACCTTAAGCCTGGATTTCAGGCATGTCGGTAGCAGAATACCTTCTAGGCATTGCCCTTTGAAGTAAACTTTTTGTTCCAGGCGGAATTTTTCCATTTGCTCTGCTGAAGAGAAGTTCAATTCTCGAGACACTGCCTTGCACTTGAGGATTTTCTTGGGAACACGGGCTAGTAAAGAAAAAGAAATAGTGAAGCCATTCTAAGTGAAAACCACATGACTATTGTTCTTGGAGTTTCTTCTTAGAGCTGATTTAGAGCATACACTATCTATGCTAAATTTCAGAGAATGCCTTGGTAACAGAATTGCACCTTTAAAATAAAGGCAGAGATCCCCAATTGGTTTAGTGCATTTGACTGAAAGATCTTCAGGGAACACAAGATTAAGTGCATCTGAGGGCCTTACTCTCATCAGGAAGGGGCTGAATGGGCATCTTCTCTTTGGTCTGTTCTTACTGGTTTTAACCCTTTAGTTTTTCTTTGATTTCAGGGAGATAAAAATGCAAATTTTCTTTTCAGTTGAGATCTTAGTTTAGTTTATATCTTTGGGTATGTTCTAACACTAAAATTTCAGCACAGAGTGGGGTTTTGAAAGTGGAGAAAGAAGGGTAAGATGGGCTAGAAACCTCAGTGACAAGGGGGTTAACATGTTGTACCTCCAGGGCTTGCCCCCTCTTTTGGTCTGTATTAACTTGGCTCCCTGAGACCTACGCCCTGCTGCCAAATTGAATTATCGCAGCCCTAGGCAGACAAAAGAGAATACCTTCATGCTCCACTCCAGGGACTGACAGGTCTTCTGTTCCTTGCCAGAGTATCTTCCCTGTCTCAGCATCCCGAAGGTTCATCCAATTTCTGATCGAATATGTTAAGAAAAGGAAGGCACTGAAAGGGAATCCTACTGTACACCCTAGGTGTCTCAGGTTTGCTCCTACCAACTCTTGTTTTTACTTTTCAGATAACTGCTGAGTATCATGAAAGCAAATAAGAATGTGTAGGGGAATCCAAATGGCATCTAAAGGAAGAAGTAAAGACCCAGAGGAGATACTTTTTCTATAACATAAGGACCCAAAGACAGTACACATTTAGAAACCGCAGGAAGAGGTGGAAAAAGAACAGTGCAAAATAAATATGTTAAACAAATCTGACCAGGTGACCTTAAAGACCAAAAGAAACAGGTAGGAGAGGCGTCCCAGGAAACATCTCAGGCAGATCCCTTACAGTGAAGATCACAGTCCATAAACTTTACTCACAAGTCCAGAGCTCTCAAGTAGCTTTCTTAGTAACCTGCTCCTAAGTATGAGAAGAGAGCCAAGGATCATCAGAAAGTCAAGAAAGCATTTACTACCAAAGACAGACCAAAACAAATAGAACAAAGCAACTTAGAAGAAAAAAGAGACTACAGACAATACAAACTTTCAAAAAGGATCATTAAAAGCAAACAAACAAAAAACAATCAGAGAAAACATAACCTTTCCAGACACTAAAAATTACATACAATTGAATTTCATATATTTTAGGTGATTTTTTTGCAGGCTCAAAGTTACAACTTTTGAGGCTGGGCAACTGATAATCTTTTTCAGTCAGAAAATGTCTTTACATATTTTTTATTTTCTAGTTTCTGTACTGTTCATCATACAATAAATGAATCAATAATATTATTTAAATGGAGAACATTCAGAGAAGAAAAAAGACGCTAGAAAAATATACATCTTGATAGCAGAACCAAGAGACTCAATGTAAGGTCAGAAGACAAAGTTGAGAAACTCTGTCAGAAAGAAACAGAAAAAGACCACAAGGATATAAGGTAGGAGAGAGAAGATACAAAAACTGGACATCAGTTTAAGAGGTCCAACATCTAACTAACAAGAGTTCAAGAAAGAACAGAAAAAACAAGAAGAGGAAGTCATCAAGAATTAATTCAAGAAACCATCCCAGATTGACAGGGTCCAGCAAGTCCATCCAAGTCACATCATTGTGAACTTGCAGAACATCAAGCTCAAAGAGAAGCTCCCAGAGGGAAAACAAGTTGTCACATACAGTCAAAATCAGAAAGGGAAAAAAAAATAATCAGAATGAATCAGACTTTTCGACAGGGATTCTGCAGGGTAGAAAGAAATGGAGTAACACCTTTAAAATTCTCAGGGAAATGATTCCTAGAACTAAAAAATTACTTTCTCAAGAAACTAATGATAATATGCTCTTTCAAAACAACAGGAAGTTAAAGACGATGACACTGGACTCAGGAAACAAGGGATCTAAAACAAGAAACAGGTGAAGCAGTCTTTGGAGTGAGGTGAAGGAAACCCCAGAACAACAGCTCTTTAACAGGCCTGGAAGGTGACTAGTCCAGGGTCAGGTCAACAGCAGGTCAGAACATTTAGGGAGAGATTTTGTTTTAAGAAGATGAATTCATAAATTCTAATTTGTTTATAAAGAAAGAAGGTTTATACAATTAAGGAATTTGAGGGTTAAAGTTGAAGTACAGAAAAATCAAAGCAAATGGATAAAAAACTAAGACAATATTAATATCAGGGAAAAATCAAAGGTGGTACTAGAAGAAATAAGTAGTCACAGTATACTATAGTTTCATTAAACAGTGTTGACATAGTTCTCCTGAGAGGATGGGGAAGGAGAAGTAAGTGTGTGTGTGTGTGTGTGTGTGTGTGTGTGTGTGTGTGTGTAGTGGAAAATTAAAATAGTTCTCTCTGGGGAGTAGAATATTTAGAAATAGTAAGATAAATATCAAATAAGTTAGCTACAAAGAATTCAAAATAGTGAAAATAGTTCTCTCTGGGGAGTAGAAAATAGGGATGGGTGGACTCGGAACACAGTTCTTCATTAGAAGCCAATGCAACTATGACGCTAAATGATGTACACATACAAATTTGATAACAATAAAGACTCCATTTAAAAGGATAGTTCCAATTAAAAAAAAATGGACAAATCATTAAAGGGAAAGAAAATTAATATTATCCATGCATGGAGACTAAGTCTAAAAAAGGTGGTTAATATTTGTAAAGAGACTGAGCTTTGATAAATACAGCTGATAGAGTTTACATGTATTGTTTTTTTCTGCCTAGCAACCAAACCCTCTTCCCAGCAGCACCCTGCAGCCTCCCTTCCCCCATGAGAGGCAGTGACGGCTTTGCACCACAGCAACTAGAAGATCCAGATCCTTCTGTACTTGGTTCTGGGGCAGCTGGGGGAAAGCACATGACCTAGGCTCACCTAGGGTACCTAGTTCTGGGTCCCTGAAGCTGTAGTCACACAAGAACTTGAGTAAAGTCAGCTTTTCAGGGTGAGGCAGTGGGTATGCCAACCTGACCTTTCCCTTGTGCAGAGGTGGCTTCAGTCTTGGTCTTCCAAATTGCCTGTCAATTCTGAAAGGCCCAGAGAGCCTTCAGCTTTTCCCATTGTTTGGGTAGCTTGCAGTGGAGAGCCCCGAACATGGTTGAGCAGCATCATTATGCATGTAATGGCACTACATTTAACCCTCTAGAGAGATTCTTTCTAGGTTATGCTGCTGTGTGAGAAAAGCCACAAAGATAACCACAGGTTATCCAGTAGAGTGCCTTGAACATGATGGCTGCCCTAACCTCCTGAGCCCCGACCTGCTTGTGCTGTTCTCCGTGAGTGAACCTACCACTGCTCTGAAGTTGTGCTGGTTGTCCACTCTCCTCTCAATGAGCGCAATCTAGCAAACTCTCCTTGTATGCTCACTAGACTGCTACATATTGCTGTTCTACACCCACATGGTTTCTTTCCCCTGCTTTGTATTTCTAAACTCCACTTTATTTAACAACTAAATTCTAAAACAAGTCAAAAGTATACATACTTGCTTAGGCCATGTCTTACAATTCCAATTAACACACATGTGCTTACCCATTCTGTGTTTTCCTTATATCAAGAGAAAGCTTCTTCAGCTGGAGAAGTAAAACAAGACACTACTGCTCCAGCCAGTCCACTCTGAGCTCAGATTTAAATAGAACTGCTGCAGACATTTAAGCTCAAGGCTTTCTGATGACAGAATTCACTCAACCTGCCCCATACATGCTTGCCATTCTTTCTCTACAGATAGTCTCTTATGTACCAATTCAGCCACATTGGACTGGACATTCAGCCAGACTTTCTTGATTAAACAAAACTAAAATTACTCCTGAAGTTTAAGGTTCACATACAAGTGCGGCATGCTAGCAAAACTACTGCAAGAAAAGCCTTGGAGAAGGGGCTCCCCGCACAAGCTGTGGATCAGACCTCACAGCTTCCAGGAAAGCATTACTGCCACTGGTCCAGGTCAGCAAAGAAACCTCTGGGATGAGGACTTACTCTTCAGTCTTTTAGGAGGTAAAAAGAAAGAGTCTTAAATTAGAGTGTTCTCTCAAATAGTGAATACTGAATATAAGATTCCTTCATTGTATAGCAAGGGAGAGAAGCTGCTAAAAATAAATGGTTTATCTTCCTAATATAAGTATCTCTTTTCTTATAAATAATCAGGTTAAGGACTTAATTTATCTTTTTGGGAAATACAGTAAAAAAAAAAATATTTGGCCAGTTAAACAATCAGGCATTTCCAGCATGCACCCTAATCTGGAAAACTATCAGTATCTATATCATGTGCTTCAGATTATAATCCTAACAAAATCTGTAAGATTTTATCTTCAATAAATAATACAAAATTAGAGAAATGCACATGGAACTCCCATCTAATAATGTCCCTCCAAGTTATGTAAATTAGAGGTGAAAACAGCTCTTAGTTCATAGTAGAGATGCAGCCATTTGGGAACAGCTTTATAAATCATGAAAATACAAATCCATGATAGCCTATTAGTAAAAAGAAATAAAAATTACTGAGGTTGGTGTCTTAAAATAATAACTAATAAAAGCTTCTCCTCAAAGGAGGAAGCATATTTGGCTAAAAATGTTGGAAGTGGAAAGCAACCTTTGATGGCTAAATCCTCATCTGGCTGAAAACATTTTTAAGAGCTTCTTGCTAACCAGATTTTTCAGAGAAGAAGAGCCTGAGTTTTAAGACTCAAGGGTCAAATCACTTCCAGTCTTGAGAGGAGGGGATTAGGTGGACAAGCTTTAAGGAGGGGGAACTGGAGGACTATTTATAAATACCACCTTCTGGGTCAGCAAGGTCTTTTCTCATTTAAAAGCTCGCTGGCGATTTATGCACAAGATGAACACAAAGGGACATTCCTTTACAGGGGAAGGCCTCTGCTCAGAGGAGAGCTGTCCCTGGTAGTCTCTCCCTTGGAATCTGGCAGACAAGAGAGGCACTCTTGCGTGTAAAAGTAAGGGCATCTTAAATATAAGCTTCAGAGCCCAAACAATAGGCTTCAGAGCTAAATCAATAGTTCGTAAAGTGTCAAGCCTTAAGAGAGGGGAAAAAAGGAAGTAAACTAAAATAAACATTATGGAAGAACAAAAGGGACTTGGCTCAACACAGAAGGTTACATCAATCCTCTTCTGTTTAAAGAACAGATATGATGTGGTCTGATTTTGGTGCAGTCCAGTACAGGAGCTGGGGACAGACCCGAGGTACAGAAGAGAGCAGGCAGGTTGGTGGTGGCAGAGTGGGACAAGTAGGCTTGGGGATTGGGAAAAAAAAGTAAATCTCCTTGAGACATGTGAACACAGGCACAATGATAAAATAGTTTAAAATTATTCTTTTTTTTTTTAACAATCATCTAGAAGCACTTTGGAATGAGTACACTAGCTCTTGGAAATCTTAGTTCTAAATGGAAATCAATTTTATATGTTAAACAGAACAGATACACTGTACATGCCAGCACCTCACTGGTCAGTTGAGGGAGGAGGAAGAATGAGGGAGACTAGGGGAAGGGATTAGAGTAGGATAGAAAGGGAACAGAGAAGGCAGAGGGGAAAGAGCAAAGAAACACAGAACCCACACAGACAGAGGGAAAGCAAGAGACACAAGGGAAGAGTGAAAGGAAAATACACACTGAGAAAAAGAGACAAATAGAAATGCCCACATATATAACTCAGAAACAAGACACAGGGCCAGGGCAGAAGGGAACAAAAAAGAAGAGGCTCAGGAAGTTTGGAGATGAGAGTCCAGTTTTTCCTATTTTCATATTATATTATAGTTATCTAGGTTAGTGGCCTTCATAGAATGGTTTGCAATTGATAGGTAGAAGAAGACTGTTAAGTCCCTCTGAAAATATTAATTAGCTGATTCATAGTTTCCTGTAAGTTTTTTTCTAAATCCCAGTACTGTTGAGAATGAAAGAGAGTGCTAACTGGATAGCACACTTAAGTAAGATGGTTCATGTAAGATACTTAGAATAGTGCCTGGCCATCTGGTAAACATTGTGTTAGTTATTGTTATTATTATTATTACTATTATTTATTCATTATCTTCTTATCTACCCTCCTGATGGTTTCCTTGCTTCCATTCTTACCTCTTCCTCAAATTCATTCTCTTCACAGAAGGAAGTAGTTTCATAAAACTGTAAATTAGATGACAATTTACTGGTTTTCCTTTGTCTAAAAAACAAAACACAACAAACCTTTCCATGGTTTACAAGGCCACCAGTTACATGCTCCAGCTGCAACGACTTCCTCTCTCCTTGTCCACATACTGGAGTCTCCTCTGCCTGAGGAGCCTGCCTGTGTGCTCTTGCCCGTGTTCTCCATGCCAACACCTGGCCAACACTGGCCTACCCTAAGCAGACATCTTCCCTGAGAAGAGGCTGGATCCCACTCCTCCTCTGGTGTGTTACTTTCCTGGTCAAAGACCTTCAATGAATGCTCACAAACTGATCCAGGGCTCTCTATATATCTGATCTCAAATTATCACTCATTCAATAAATGCTTATTAAAATCTACTATGTGCCAGGTATTGACATCAAAGTCATATATAAAAAATGTGGGCAATATTGTTTCATAAAAAATAATAGGTGGAGGGGGACAATATTTCTAAATTCATATATTGCTTTATAAAATTTATGATCTTAAATATGTATGTGAAAAAATATATGTCTATTCCATCCACACCCCTTTTTAAAAATATTTTTCATTGGAAAGATAAGAGATAACCTTCAATTCAGCGTCACCTTATATTAGGGCATTATTCTGACAATTTGGGGGGTTTCCTCTACTTAAAACCAAAGAACTAACTTATTCATCTTCTTCAAAATAATTCATACTCAAGCTGGATAATTCTCAATGAAACTGAGGTAATTCTCTAATGCTATTACCTCAAATCCTGATTACCAATCTAGGGATGGAAGATATATAACATTTCAATTCTTAACAATTCACTACAAAGGGAACTGGTTTGTCAGGTGTTACTCTATTCTAGTCCTTCAAAAAAAATAAACTTCCAATTTTAGAATAGTTTTAGGCTTAGAGAAAAGTTGTACAATAGTAGTTCTCATACATCCCCACCTAGTTTCTTTTACTAAAAACATCTTACATTTATCACAGTTAATAAGCCAATATTGATCAATCCATTATCATTAACCAAAGTTGACAGTTTACTCAGATTCCCTTAGTTTTAATCGAATGTTCTTTTTCTGACCTAGGATACCATCCAGTATCTCATGTTGTATATAGTTGTCATGTCTCCTGAAGCTCGTCTTGGCTCTAAGAGTTTCTCAGGCTTTCCTTGTTTTTGATGACCTTGACAGTGTTGAGGAGAACTGGTCAGGTTGGGGTTTGTATGATATTTTTCTAACATTAGACTGGGTTGTGGGTTTTTGGGAGGAAGACCACTGAGGTAAAGTGCCATCTTCACCCCATCATGTCAAGGGTACATACCGTCAACATGACTTATCACTGTCGATGTTGACTTTGATCACCTGGCTGAGATACTGCCTCTCAGGTTTCTCCACTGTAAAGATAATCTTTTCACTCCTTTCCATATTGTACTATTGGAAGGAAGCCACTGGATACAGCCCAAATTAAGGGGTGGGAAATTGTGTTCTACCTCCTTGAGGCAAGAAACTATATAAATAATTAGGGATTGTGCAGAAAAGATTTGTCTCTTTTCCTATTTACTTTTTATTCAATTATTTATTTATATCCATACAATTGGTTTTATTATCAAATGACTGTGCTGACACTTAAATTTTCATTTCCAACGTGAAAATATTTCGACACTAAGCAATCTGCTTAAAAATATTTATTTAAATGCTCACCTTTAAGTCTCAAGGATTCACTTGGATTGTGGGGGAAGACAGAGACCATAGGGTATATCAGTGTAGAGTTACAAGGAAGAGCTGAGAGAGAGGAAAATAAAATTGGTTCAGAGCAGAACACGTGGATTGGAGTCCAGTTTCTTCCATATAATAGCTGTGTGATTTTTAGATAAGCTATTTAACCTGAGTTTTAGTTTGTAAACTACAATAATACCAAAGCCTTAAGGTTATTACAGGATTGTATGAAATGCCTACAAAAATGTTTTATATAAATAAAAAACATGATGAAACATAGGACATTATATCATAATTATTCAGAATTGGAAAAGCAAAAAAAATTATGGAAGTAATTTCTTATGAGCTATTTCAAATTCTTTAATAAAAGCACATACTATTTCAAATGCTACATAATCTTCATTAAGGGAAAAGTCACTGAAAGCTTAGTTGTACTAATTAATGTTTGACTTTTGGTTTTGTTCACTCAAAACCTTATGGTTCCTAGAAAATATGCTACCATCCTTTGTGCTGCTTATATGTTGTGTCCCTTCTTGCATCCTCACGTTTTAAGAGTACAGATAAGACCTAATTCTACTTTTATAATTTTTAAATGCTTATCTACTAATATTAGATACATAGAGAGCAGAAATTATATATGAGGGGTTTGAGTACCTAAAAATAAATAAAAGGAAGGGATGCCTCCCTTAGTTTTTAGCATTTCAAATAAAACCTAATTTTAATTCCTTCTGATTTTCTACTTTACCGGTATTTCACACAGAACTCAGGACTGATACTAACTAAAATTAAGAGTTAGGTAGATTTCTTTAAGAAAAATTATTAGAAAATATTTTTCTCCTCTTTCTTTTTTTTTCCTCTTGGCACTTTCTGTTCAGCTAGTTTTCTTAAAGCATTTTTTCTTTTACACTGTTGATACAATAGCCTCCCAACTGATTTTTTTTTGTATCATTGATCCACAATTACATGAGCAACATTATGGTTACTAGACTCCCCCTATCATCAAGTCCTCCCCACCCCATTATAGTCACTGTCCATCAGTGTAGTAAGATGCTGTAGAGTCACTACTTGTCTTCTCTGTGTTGTACAGCCCTCCCCGTGTCCCTCTCCCCACATTATGTCTGCTAATCGTGATGCCCCTTTTCCCCCTTGTCCCCCCCTTCCCACCCATCTTCCCCAGTCCCTTTCCCTTTGGTAACTGTTAGTCCATTCTTGGGTTCTGTGAGTCTGCTGCTGTTTTGTTCCTTCCGTTTTTTTCTTTGTTCTTATACTCCACATATGAGTGAAATCATTTGATACTTGTCTTTTTCCACCTGGCTTATTTCACTGAGCATAATACCCTCTAGCTCCATCCTCCCAACTGATTTTTCTCCTTAGATTTCTAGTCCATTATTTCTCAAAATATGATTTGATGATCTCGTTAAAAATGTTTTGGAGGACTCATCTCGGACCTACTTAGCTCACAATCTCTCCAGGTGAGGCTTGGTAACATTCATTTTAAAAAGCAATTCTTATGTGCAGTAAAGCTGAAGTACCTACCACTAGTCTAGCTGTTACAATCTAATACACTGTGACTACAGCTATATTCCTAAAATACAAACTGGATCGTATCATTGCATCCCCTTCAAAAACCTATGAAAGATTTTTATTGAGTAAAGTCCTAACTTCTTACCTTAACATTTAAAATTCTTCACACTGTGGCCCTAACATGGCTCTAGTCATCCGCTCTGCCTCACACTCCTTTACTGTATCTCGCTCTCATCTAGGCACAGTGAATATACTGTGCCCTTATGCACCACTATGCTCTCTGGTCAGCTGGGATACTCAGTTGAGGTCTCTCATTAGAGAAGCAGCAAAATCAAAAGTTCAGTTGCTTTTGGAGACCCAATCAAGTGTTATGATTACCACAAGGGCACATGAGACAAACTGATTAAAGGAGGTGGGAAGAAACCATTCTTTAGTTTAGAGGACCCCTGTGGAGGCAACCATGACAGAGAAAATGGAAGTAACAAAGACATGGTAATTACAGTGGGCAGAGGCTGGCTATAACTGCCCCAGATGTAACCCCCAATTACAGAGCAAAGCCATCCATATGCCACCAAGAAAATCTATATAAAATACATCAAGTCTGACATAGCTGAGAGAAATGCCATTTTTTTTCATTTTATTATCATTAATCTACAATTACATGAAGAACATCATGGTTACTAGACTCCCCACTTCACCAAGTCCCCCCCAACAAACCCCATTACAGTCACTGTCCATCAGCGTAGTAAGATGCTGTAGACTCACTACTTGTCTTCTCTGTGTTGCACATCCCTCCCTATGCCCCCCGCACATTATACATGCTAATCGAAAGGCCCCCTTTCTTTTTCCCTGCCCTTATCCCTCCCTTCCCACTCCTTGCCATTTGTTTTTTTATGTAATGCCACAAATGCTGTGCAATAAAATTTACTACAAAGAATGTCAGAGTTTCTCATTGTGTGATGAGACTAATAAGATGGCAACCAAGCAGAATTGTTAAGTACCCTAAGCAAAGTCACACAGGTGAGAAGTAGCAGTCAGCATTTGGAGTGATGGTCAGATTCTGAAGCTCAAGCTCCTTCAACTATCCACACACACACACCCCTGCCCTCTCCACCACCTTATTCTTGGCACTGCAATTACCTTTCTTAGCCTTTCCTCCAAAGATTAAAATTCATCTTTACTTCTATTACAACTTTTAAAATTACTGTATTTTTTCCCTTAATGAAATAAAAAGACAACCTAGTTGTAAAAAGACCAAGAAAACTAACTCTTAAGTGCTTCTATAAACACCAAACCAATGGCAATTCTGATTTCAGTCACAGACTCACACTGTAGGCAAACCTGAGTGCTTATGAGATTCACAAACAAAGCTTTTAATCCTTTCTCAACCATTAGCAGTTTAGGCCTCCCTTCATTTGCTCATTCTTGTATAACCTGAGTTTTGTGGTCTTTGAGTGACATAGAGCTGCAGGTGAATATTTAGTTCTCCTTCTGGTTCTTATAAAAAATTGGTCCAGCTTTTAAACTGAAAAATAAAATTGATCTGGGGAGATCCAAAGGATAGGCCTACTTTTTCACACCTGAGGCCCCTTGGATTTCTTTCATTATAAACGATCTTCAGTGATGGTCTGGGCCTGGGTTGCTCATTACTCTAATACACAGTAGTTTCCTTCAAGAAGGATTCCAGCAGGGTCTATTGTATTTCACCAGATTACTCTGTGCAGCAGCTTCTGCCATGTCAACTCTGGTGTCACTGGTTTCATCTCACTGAAGGCAGAGGTGTTCTTTAAACAGAGGGGCAGAGTTACCAGGCCATACATTTGTACCTCCTGGCTAAAAGAGACACTATAATCCCACATCTCTGAACTAATCAGCACCTAAAAAAGTCAGCTTCCACTTGCCAAATGGCACCTCCTCAATGCCTATTTCTTGTCTTCCTCTGCCTCATTTTCTACTACTTGTTTTCCATTACACTTCTGTTTATTCGGACCCCTCATAGTGCTTTTAGCAGGCATTGTGTGTGCTAGTTACTGTCTCCCTAATTTGATTAGAAGCTTCTTGAGGACAGAGGTGTTTCTTCTCATTAAGTTTATAGCAAAAGCAGGAAACTCTTTGGCTGTGAGTTCCTGGCATGTGGTCACATCAGTAACTTCTAGGGTACCAAAGGTACTTAGCAAAGATTTAATTTCTTCTGGGTAATATGGCTAAAAAGGACAAACAAAGGAGAAATTGCTTACCAACTGTTAGGTTTGGGGTACTCTATATAAGGATAGTCAATATTTATAGGGAACATTTTCTTATGAAGGATTTTCATTTTAGAATTATGTTTGAATTAAGGCAAAAAAGGGATTAATTTCTTAATCAGTATTTTGTTTTGTTCTACTTTGTAAAAAGTCCAAATTACTTTTTCTCTTTTTCATGGCACTTATTAACAGGTATCTCAAGTTATTATACAGTTCTTATTTATCTAGAACTTGATTCTTATTTTCAGTCTATTTAAAAAAAATAATCAGATTCTAGGAATAATCCTTGCCTATTTTAAGGACAGTTTAGAATTATAAGCTTTGGAAAATGGAGTCTGTTAATGATGTTCCCAAAGTCAAAATAGGGGTACTTTCCTAAAGCTACACCATAGAAACAAGGATCATTAGCTCAATTAGCATGAAACTTGATCAGGTGCAAAAGAATTATTAAAAATAATAATTATCATAAATAAAGAGAAGATTCGTCTTTATATGTGCATATTATTTTTAGAGATTTGCTAGCTTTTAAAAATAAATGAGTATATCTGTTTGCTGGTCATTTGAATAAACACTTTTAACTAGAAAAGTTACCACATATGAGATCCTATGAGATGCCTTAAGAACACACATTGTTTTATGCAGGTGAATTTAATTTTAGCAATTTAAAAGTTATGTGAAAATGTATTTTTTTGTAAATTACACCATTTAAAAAACTCTGTAAGAGGCTTCGCCCTCCCCAAGCTGCGCAGGCGCATTGGGGGCCAGGTGTGGAATGCCTTTAAAAAGAAAAAGCTCTGTAAGATTTTACTGTTTTAAAGGTACCAAATGATTTATCTTATAAATGGAATAAATCTATCATACTAATGTCTAAAGCCCCAATTTGAGAGTTCTAAGTGAATTTCTGATTACTGTGATTTCTTTAGGCAGGGCATATTCATAATAAGTCTCTGTTGTGATAGGGAAGAATTCCAGTCATATTAGATAACAACTTCTAAAGATTATATCCTATTGAGATATAATCACATTCCAGATACTGAACCATCTAAAAAGCTAGAACTTAAGGTCATAACACTGTTATATACTTTTCCCTACAGCACAAGACCTCTCTCTTGAAAAAAAATTCCTTTGATGTCTTCATAAAATTAAATGTCCCCCTTTTTGTAAAAGTCAATGAAGGTCAACAAGTGGGACTATATCAAACTAAAAAGCTTCTGTACAGCAAAGGACACCATCAGAAGAGCAAAAAGGCATCCTACAGTATGGGAGAATATATTCATAAATGACAGATCTGATGAGGGTTGACATCGAAAATATATAAAGAGCTCACACACCTCAACAAACAAAAACACAAATAATCCAATTAAAAAATGGGCAGAGGAGCTGAACAGACAATTCTCCAAAGAAGAAATTCAGATGGCCAACAGGCACATGAAAAGATGCTCCATATTGCTAATCATCAGAGAAATTCAGATTAAACCACAATGAGATAACACCTCACACCAGTTAGGATGGCCTACATCCAAAAGACACACAACAAATGTTGGCGAAGATGTGGAGAAAGGGGAACCCTCCTACACCACTGGTGGGAATGTAAATTAGTTCAACCACTGTGGAAAGCAGTATGGAGGTTCCTCAAAAAACTAAAAACAGAAATACCATTTGACCCAGGAATTCCACTCCTAGGAATTTACCCTAAGAATGCAGGAGCCCAGTTTCAAAAAGACATATGCACCCCTATGTTTATCACAGCACTATTTACAATAGCCAAAAAATGGAAGCAACCTAAATGTCCAGCAGTAGATAAATGGATAAAGAAGATGTGGTACATATACACAATGGAATATTATTCAGCCGTAAGAAAACAAATCCTACCATTTGCAACTACATGGATGGAGCTAGAGGGTATTATGCTCAGTGAATTAAACCAGGCGGAGAAAGACAAGTACCAAATATTTTCCTCATTTGTGGAGTATAACAACAAAGCAAAAACTGAAGGAACAGAACAGCAGCAGACTCACAGAACCCAAGAATGGACTAACAGTTACCAAAGGGAAAGGGACTGGGCAGGGTGGGGGGGAAGGGAGAGACAAAGGGATTAAGGGGCATTATGATTAGCACACATAATGTAGGGGGCAGTCACGAGGAAGGCAGTATAGCACAGAGAAGACAAATAGTGACTCTACAGCATCTTATTATGCTGATGGACAGTGACTGTAAAGAGGTATGTGGTGGGGACTTGATAACGGGGGGAATCTAGTAACCACAATGTTGCTCATGTAATTGTATATTAATGATACCAAAAAAAAAAAGTCAATGAACCTGAAATGCATCACTGTCATATCAATGGCACCTTATAATAAGCATACACTTTCAATATTGTCTTAAGTAAGGGCCAAGACCCTTCAGGCAGCACTGACCAAGAGAACCTGAAATTCTACGCTGAATTGCTGGCTGCTGTCAATTTGTTCCTGTCACATTATTTTCCTTTGTCTCAGTCAGAAGCCACAGGGGAGGGCTACAGGGTTTGCTTTTGACTTGTAACAACAGCAGAGGCTACAGATTCCCTCCCCTGCCTAACATGACTCCTGACTCCTCCCCTGGAAGCAGGGCAAAACTGGAGACAGAACTACCAAACAGAAAGAGTAACTCCATGACACTTTGGGAACATGGAAATGTCTGTCACAGGAAGGAACAAAGGGAAACTCTGTAGAGCTAGCTTTGACAAGAAAGTCCACTAGATTCCTTGGCACTCTGTGTTTCTTAGCTGAACATCTCATTTCTTTTAATTCATATCACAGTCTGACTGTAAATAAGGTAGCTGAAAAGCTGCTGGTTCCATGACTGTTTTGCGTGGTTATTACCAAATGAACTCTTAAGGGTTATTCTAGAATGTATGTTATCCAGGTAAGACAGTAGTTAACTGTATTGTATCAGTGCTCATTTCTTGGTGTTGATAATACACTATGGCTATGCAAGATATTATCATTAAGGGACACTGGATGAAGGTACATAGAAACTCTCTGTACCATTTTTACAACTTTTTATGAGCTAAAATTATTTCAAAATGAAGTTAAAAAAATGGACAAAGACACCCATATGTATATCCACACTATTAATTTCAGGACAACACTTAAGACTCCAAGGCTATGCTTTTACTTACGGCCTTCAATATCCCATTGTTGTTTTACTTTATGTTTAAACCTTATCAGTTAGTACTTTTCTTTAGTAATATCAGAGTAAATCATATTTCAGCAATATAACAAAAAGTTCAGTAGGAAAACAAGGCACAAAGAGGCCTGGAGTATAGTCCAAGTGAAACTGAAGAGAAACTGTTGAAAGGGCCAGGAGGCAGATGTTCTGTTCCTCTTTTGACTTGGGGTTTATTCTTCACTCTTAGAATGACAAGATTCGCGAGTGGGACAAAGATGAGTTAGAGCTAATAGTTGTGGAGAAAGCTGTTGAGTTGTAAACAGCTGCTGGTGGTTTTGAAACTGGGTAACTAGAAAAGTAATGGTACTTAATAAAAATTAAGGAATTCAAGACAGAAAATTGATTTTACTTTAAAGAGGAGGGTAGGAGTACCAGCCTGAAGGATGATGCTAATGGGGAGGCTCTTCAACGACTTCAAGGATGAAATAAAAAAATTAGGTTAATGTAGAACATGCAGGTGGTAGTGGGGGAAAGTACACTAAAGTATCCTTCAAGCTATAATCATTAGTATGGTACTAGCATAAAACTGGCAGATGGATATAGTAGAAAACCTAGCTGTGACTCTAGCATATATTAAGACTTTTCTATAAGCCAAATTCCAAATCAGGGAATAAAAATGGTCAATTATCTCACACTGCTTACTATAAGATGCAGGTTTCCCCGATAACTGAAAGTAGAGCATTCTTATGAAATCTTTCATATGCTGAAATAGCATAAATCGAAGAGGTAATTACCACTAATTTATATGGAAAAAATTCTTAGCTTTCCTATGTCTATGAAGTAACTTCTCTTAGGATTTTCTGATACCTTAGGACATACCTTGCTAATGGACATGTGAAATAAATCAAGAGAAAGCACAGATGAGTACACAGTTCGAAGCTCTGGTGGCTTGATGCTGCGACACTAAGTGGGGTTCCTGGGGAAGGGGCTTAGCATGCCCCTCTTGCTGCTCAAGGTGTGCACTGCCTCTATGACAGCTCTCTGAAAAACTAATGCCAAAGCTATTTTCTTTTTTTTGTAAAAGGAAAAATCTTCCTCAGATTTCTTTCAGTTAGCTGAAATAGGTACTAAGATACGTCTTTCCTAAAAGCAAAATGGTTCAATTCAAACTTTTGCAAAGTGGTGGATACCTGTACTCTGATTGGCCTCAAGAGTTAGATATAATGAAAATATGGATGAATATTTATATGACCTAAGGCTGAGGAAGGCCTCTCTATGCAGAAAAGCAGAAGAAGAACTCATAAAAAGACTAAAGTATATATAATTTCATAGAAAAATTTCAGGACCTGAGTGGTTTCAGCAAGAGGGAGAGAGGACTAAGATTGGGAACAGAGAAAAAAAGAGACTAGTTTAATCTGTGGAATATAAGAACAAAGAAAAAAAGACTGAATGAACAAAACAGTAGCAGACTCACAGAACCCAAGAATGGACTAACAGTTACCAAAGGGAAAGGGACTGGGGAGGATGGGTGGGAAGGGAGGGATAAGGGGAAAAAAAGGGGCATTACATTAGCACACATAATGTAGGGGGGGGGAAGGGAGGGCTGTATAATACAGAGAAGACAAGTAGTGATTCTATAGCATTTTACTACGCTGATGGACACTGACTGTAATGGGGTATGTAGGGGGGACTTGACGATAGGGAGAGTCTGGTAACCATAATGTTGCTCATGTAATTGTAGATTAATGATACCCCCCCAAAAAAGAGACTAGTTTATCCAAAATAGATAAAGAACTCACACACCTCAACAACCAAAAAGCAAATAACCCTATTAAAAAATGGGTGGAGGAAGTTTGAAAAAGACAGATGCACCCCTATGTTTATCGCTGCACTATTTACAATAGCCAAGATATGGAAGCAACCTAAATGTCCATCAGTAGATGAATGGATAAAGATGTGGTACATATACACAATGGAGTATTACTCAGCCATAAGAAAAAAACAGATCCTACCATTCACAACAACATGGATGGAGCTAGAGGGTATTATGCTCAGTGAAATAAGCCAGGCAGAGAAAGACAAGTACCAAATGATTTCACTCATATGTGGAGTATAAGAACAAAGGAAAACTGAAGGAACAAAACAGCAGCAGAATCACAGAACCCAAGAATGGACTAACAGTTACCAAAGGGAAAGGGACTGGGAAGGATGGGTGGGAGGGGAGGGATAAGGGTGGAGAAAAAGAAAGGGGGCATTATGATTAGCATGTATAGTGTGTGTGGGGGCATGGGGAGGGCTGTGCAACACAGAGAAGACAAGTAGTGATTCTACAGCATCTTACTATGCTGATGGACAGTGACTGTGAAGGGGTATGTGGGGGGGGACTTAGTGAAGGGGGGAGCCTTGTAAACATAATGTTCTTCATGTAATTGTAGATTAATGAGACCAAAAAACAAAATCACTAAAAAAAAAAAGGGTGGAGGATATGAACAGACAATTCTCCAAGAAGAAATTCAGATGGTGAACAGGCACATGAAAAGATGCTCCACATCACTAATTATCAGGGAAATGCAATTAAAAACCACAACCTCACACCATTTAGAATGGCCAGTATCAAAAAGTCTAAGAACAACAAATGCTGGTGGCGAAAGGGAACCCTCCTACACTGCTGGTGGGAATGTAAGCTAGTTCAACCATTGTGGAAAGGAATATGGAGGTTCTTCAAAAAACTAAAAATAGAAATACCATTGACCCAGGAATTCCACTCCTAGGAATTTACCCAAAGAATATAATTTCTCAGATTCAAAAAGATATATGCACCCCTATGTTTATTGCAGCACTATTTATAACAGCCAAGATATGGAAGCAACCTAAGTGTCCATCAGTAGATGAATGAATAAAGAAGATGTGGTACATATACACAATGGAATACTATTTAGCCATAAGAAAGAAACAAATACTGCCATTTGCAACAACATATATGGAGCTGGAGGATATTATGCTCAGTGAAATAGGCCAGGAGGAGAAAGACAAGGACCAAATGATTTTCCTCATTTGTGGAGTATAACAACGAAGCAAAACTGAAGGAACAACAGCCAACAGACTCACAGACTCCAAGAAGGGACTAGTGGTTACCAAAGGGGAGGGGTGTGGGAGGGCAGGTGGGGAGGGAGGGAGAAGGGGATTCAGCAGTATTATGATTGGCACACATGGTGTGGGGGGGATCATGGGGAAGACAGTGTAGCCCAGAGTAGGCAAACAGTGTCTCTGTGGCATCTTACTACACTGATGGGCAGTGACTACAATGGGGTATGGGGAGGGATACAATAATATGGGTGAATGTAGTAACCACGTTGTTTTTTCATGTGAAACCTTCATAAGAGTGTGTATCAGTAATACATTAATAAAAGAAGAGACTCGTTTATTCAACTGGTTTTAAGTTATTACAAGGAGAGTATATTTGTGTATTAACTGGGTGAATTAAATTTCATTTAAAAAGTATTTCAAAAAGTAAAGACACGTAACACCTTTTGTGCCTTAAAATTATCATAAAGTTAGTAAGTCAACTGAAAAACTACAAAAATATTTATAAAATGACAAGCAAAGGGAAAAAGTCTTCACTATGTAAGTAGTACTTACATAAGAAAAAGATAAAATGCCTCAAAAGAACACTAGGAAGACACTAGGGGGTAATGCAAATTTTCACAGTCAAACTGGCTCCCTGAGCCTGGCCCCTAGAGTAGGTGGGAGAGGAAGAGCTCTCTTCTTCAGGTTTCCCAGGGAAGCCGCCTCCTTGAGGGATGGTTAGGTTTCAGTGACGCAGGCACATGGGAGTGAGGCACTCGAAGGGGATTTGGTTCTGAATGGAAAGGGCTTTCTGACAGAGTGGTGTTGGGGAGAACTGAACCGAATCTAAAGCAAAGGGATGAGACCACTAGAAAACACTGGTGCTTGGAGAAGCCTGTATTTTAGCAGGTACAGAAAGTTTACAGGAAGGAGAATAATGGAGTCATTTATAGCCTGTTCTCAAGGTTTCCAAATTTGACAAATTATTTTGGTTTCAAACTTGCCCGAGGGCTTTGTCTCTTTGGGCACTGACCTTCATTATGACCTCCCGCTGACCTTCCTTTCCAATTAGTCACCAAGCCTTGCTATTTCTTCCACTGAAATGCAGTTTCATGTTTTTTTTCCATCCAGACTGCATGCTATTGCCAGACTATTGTTTCTAAAATACCTCTTGGATCGTATCATCTCCTTGTTCAGAAATCTTTCACTTACTGATCAAGTGTAGAAACCCTCTTCTGACATCCTTAACTCTGACGTGTCTCCAGTTCACCTCAAAAAACATCTTCTGCAGCTAAGATGGTTCAGTTACTGACCTATCCCTATTTGTGACACTGTCCCCTGAGACCTTTTTAAATTTTTTCCTAAGCCTGATTTCCTACCAGAAATACCCTTTTATTTTTCCTTTTCCATATTCCAGTATTCTTGCCTATTCAGTTTCACTCCCTCTCCTCCCATCAGTACACACTATGGTTAAAGGACAGGTGTGGAGTCCAACAGCCCTGGTTATAAGCATGGCTCTGCCATTTAATAGTTTTACAACTTTGGGCTTAGTTTCTTAAGGCTTTTTACCTCAACTACAAAATGTAGTAAGTACTTACACGACTTTTTCAAAGATGCAATGAGAATTAATGTATTTGAACTAATATAGTGCCTGGAGCACAGTAAGTACTCACTAGGTTAGTAGTATTATTGCTCAAATGCACTATTTCTGAGTATAAAATCTCTATTTCTAGCTGGTAATAGCTTGTGTGCACTGTCACCTTATCTCCTACATTTAAATTTTTTATATTTAGGTTTTGTTTTGTTCCCTCAAACTTCATATACTTCATCTCATTAACAGCTGGTGTGCCAAGCCTTGAACTAGGTGCTTTATAGACTCAAAATCCCTGAGTTAGGTATTGCTACCTCTATTACTTAACTTTCTGGATGGGAAAACAAAGTTTTGGAGATTTTTAAAAACCTACGTAATATTAAACAGCTAGTAAATACAGCTGACCCTTGAACAACATGAGGGTTTGGGGCACTGAGCCCCTGGGCAGTTGAAAATCCATATATAACTTTTGACTCCCCCCAAATTTAACAGTCTGCTGTTGACCAGAAGCCTTACTGATAACATGAACAGTCAATTAACATATATTTTCTGTGTTACATGTATTATATGCTGTATTCTTCAAATAAAGTAAGCTAGAGAAAATATTTTTTTCAAATTGTCAGAAATCTAAAAAAAAATATATTTTCCAATGTATTAAAAAAATCCGCATGTAAGTGGACCTGCTCAGTTCAAACCTGTATTGCTCAAGGGTCAACTGTAGTGGAACGAAGATGCAGGTGATTTTTTAGATTAGCTTATTTTTAAGAGTGGAAATTGCCTAGCATTTTTATGACTGATCATTGGGCAGTGCTAATCAGCCAGTTCTGCCATTCCTCCCTTAACTGGAGATTCCCCCCAGGGAGAACTGAGCACTGTCAGTAGATCAGGCTTCAACATCACTCCCCAAGCAGCCAGAGCCTATTGTTTCCTCTAGGGACTGCACTTATGCTTTAACTTTCAGACAGAAAGCATATTAGAAGCCCTGTGGTTTTTATAACAAGAGAGGAAGATCATTTCCAGAGTCAGAAATCATGCCATCAGGATCAAGAACAAAAACCACATTTCCATCAACAAAAAGCATCCTTTATTCTCCTTTAGTTTTCTAAGGAAAAAAGAGGCTCTTAATAGAAAGAACCAAGCCTCATGAGTACAGAAGAGGCCAACTTCTCCCAAAGGTAACATTTAAGAGTCTGAGTCTTAAGGATCAAGAAGACAAAACCCTAAAGGGCATGGGAAGAACAGACCCACTACTATTTATTTTTCACTCTGAACTATTATATGAGAGTGCAACTACATACAGCTAGAAGGAACACAAAAATGAACCATTATATTAACTGATATTGTAATTATGTTTACAAATAGATATCCAGTGGAATCATCACACATTCAGGTCTCTTAAGGAGCCTATAGTTTCCAGACTGAAAAAGCATGGCCTAAACCTGCAAATTTTGTCTTGCTCACTCTCAAACTGTTTTGGCTGACAACATTTAAAGAATTCCAAAACAGCCAAACAAAAGAAACCAACAGCCATAAAACAAAACAGAACAACAAAAAGCAAACTTCTCATGTCCAGGAAAGTTAAAGACTTAAAGGATACAAAAATAATAGGTTCATCTACTTCAGAAATAAACATGCCTTCCCTGCTCCACTGTCACTAACTGCCCAGGATATTTCAGAGGTCAGGACGGGAATGAATACACATCCCCATCAGTAGTGGACCAGCCCACTGTCAACCTTTAGAAACTCTGGACATGTCTCTAACTCCCTGAATTGAGAGACTGGAATTATTGGGTGAATAATATGGGTTCTGAGATTTCCCCCTTTGTTTGTCCACTTGTCAAATTCTCCTCAGAGGCTCTTTACTTGTGAAGGGAAGGCAAAGAACTACTTTCTTTACAATGTTTTTTGTTATTCTCTACCACAGGTCAAAAAAGAATCACATGGACTGGACAAATTAATATTGTTAAGATGACAATACTCCCCAAATTCACCTACAGATTCAACTTAATCCTTATCAAAATACCAGCTGGCTTTTTTGCAGAAATTGACAAACTAATCCTAAAATTCATATGGAAATCAAGGGGCTCAGAGTAGCCAAACAATTTTGAGAAAGAGAACAAAGTTGGGCAACTCACACTTCCTAATTTCAAAACTTACTACAAAGCTATAGTAATCAAGGTAGTGTGGTACTGCCATTACAAAAGACATACAGGTTAATGGAATAGAATTAAGAGTCCATAATTAAATCTCACATTTATGGCTACTGATTTTTGACAAGGGTGATTTTGACAAGACAATCCAATTGAAGAAAAGAACAGTCTTTGAACAAATGGTGCTGGGACAATGGGATATCTAGAAGCAAAAAAATAAATAAATAAAGTTGGACAGCCCCCCCACAACTTTCATATGATAAAAATTAACTCAAAATGTAAATGTCATTCAAGATCTAAATGTAAGAGCTAAAATTATAAAACTCTTAGAAAAAAATAGAGGAATAATTCTCTCACCTTGGTTAGGTATAACCTTCTTAGATATAACAACAAAAACACAAGTTACTAAAGAAAAAATAAATTTGACTTCATCAAAATTAAAAACCCTTATGCTTCAAAGGGCACTATCAAAAAGACAACTCACAGGATGGGAGAAAATATTTGCAAATCACAGACCTGATAAGGAAGTTGCATCCAGAATATATAAAGAACTCTTACAATTCGTTAAGACAAATAACCCAGTTAATAAATGGGCAAGTCTGAACAGACATTTCTCTAAAAAGAATATATAAATAGCCAATAAGCAGATGAAAAGGTGCTCAACGTCATTAGTCATCAGGGAAATGCACATGAAAACCACAAGATAGCACTTTATACCCTCCAAGATGGGTATTATCAAAAAAACAGTAACAAGTGTCGATGAGGATGTAGAGAAAATGGAACACTTCTACACTAGTGGTGGAAATATACAATGGTACAGCCACTTTGGAAAAGAGTCTAGTAGTTCCTCAGAAGGTTAAGCATAAAATTACCATATGGCCCAGCAATTCTATTCCTAGGCATATGCCCAGGGGAAATAAAAACATGTTCACACAAAAACCTGCACATGAATTTTCACCACAGCATTATTCTTAATAGCCACAAAAGTAGAAACTACCCATATGTTCAATTGATGAACAGATAAAGTGTGGTATATCTCACAATAGATCACGATTTGGAATTAAAAAGGAATTAAGTACTGATACACGCTACAACATGGACAAACCTTGAAAACATCTTAAGTGAATGAAGACAGTCACAAAAGATCAATTCTATATGAAATATCCAGAACAGGCATACCTATAGAGACAAAGTAGATTAATAGTTTCTTAGGGCTGAGGCGGGAGGTCAGGGGAAATAGGGAATGATTGCTACAGGGTTTCATTGTGGGGCGATAAAATGTTCTGGAAGTAATTGTGTTTATGGTTGCACAACATGGTGAATACACTAAAAACTACTGAACTGTACATTTTAAATGGGTGAATTATATGGAATGGTGAATTGTATTTCAAAAAAGCTGCTACACATACTTTAAAAAGAATTATAGATATCAAAAAAGCCTTCAAAATTAATAAAAGGGTCATAAAATATTTCAAACACAAAAAACCAATAAAGAATCATACTCATGGTAAGCATGTAAAAAAGGGTCTGTAGTAATAGAAAGGATCTAGCACAAAGATGAAATATATTCCTGGTCTGGATTTATTCTAAAAAATAGAAAACAAGAACATAAACATGTTAATATGTCAATTATATCTCAATAAAGCTGGGAATAAAAACATTTAGGAGAATCTTAACACAACCTGGTTCACCTTTCTTTGCAGTTTTATTGTATAAATGACAAAAAAAGTCTGATCTGTACATAGACTCTGTAGGGGTATGAAAAGCTTCTAGTAGTTATTCCTCGTGCCCTTTAAACGTTCTGCCCTAATGTTTTTCTAAACCATTGCTTTACTAAGTTTAATACCTCTACTAAGCCACCTTCTAAGCTTATAAGAAATTTGCTGTTTTGTACAAAAGATTCCTTTATTTTACTAGTTTTTTTTTGGTAACCTTTCTCTTACATATAGTATTTGGAACTCATTTTAAATAGTAAATGTATTTAGTATTTTAGTATAATGCTAAAGCATAGTTTAATACACAGCATAATATATATTGTACACTACTCTCAATCATATATTTCATTTTTCAAAAATCAAAAAATGATTACCCTGGATGAAATTCCAAGCTGACTAAATATCAAATACATCTCATTCCATTCAATGGATGTTACTTAACACAGTAACATCAGTGGTCAGAGAAATATTTTTTCAATTTGTATTTTCATAACTTATTTAAGAGTTAAGGTACTATGATGACAGTGTAGTTTATACACATCCTTCACACATAGTATCATTCTGAATATAAATAAATATGGTCTAAAAATCAATCCCCAAATATTGATATAATCTTAGATAAAAAGTTCCATAATTATCTTTCCTCTATATCTCTCCAGAATGTCCAGAATAGTCCTCTACTTTGCAGTCTTACACACTTACTGATGCTGAGTAATGAATCAACTTATAATTTGTAAAAAAAGAAAAAAAATCAAGTTAATCCAGATTTGAATATGACCAAAGAATTTTTGCATTAGCAAAGCTGAATTGGACATCTCATTTGTCCAACATTTACTGAAGATTTATGAGTCTTAGGCTCAAGGCTAAGATATACTGTGATTAGTAATACATGGTTCCCATGCATGTTCCCTGGACTTCTCTTTCAAGTAGGGAAAACCACCAGGTAAAAGAGTAATAACAGTGCAATGTGAGAAGGGCTATCTATAATGGAGGCTTGTACAAAGTACCATCTTCAGTTTGTTTGTGATCAGGTCTTGTGAGATAAGATAAGCATCACTGTCCAAAACATGCCTCTAAAGCTCAGTATCTACTCACTAACTTATATCACCTTTCAACACTGTGCCATATCCAGGTGTCGCATCTCTTTCTGATTTGCATATTCAGACAAGATAGTCAAGGTAGATAGTTGCTACCATCTCAGGTTAAAGAGAAGCTCAGATCAAACACGACTCAAAGGGACAAACATCTTGTCATGACTTTGGTCAACAGGTGTAGCTCTTAAAGTATTTAGGTTGTGAAGTATGGGAACCTTTCTCCCTGGAAGAAATGTTAAGTTTAAAAGCTCTGTTAGAACTTCAATTCTGTGAATAAAATATTAAGCCTATTTTTCAGAAGCTAAAAACTGCATACTTTTGAAACTTTTGTATAGATTCTGGTAGAGAAAAGGTTAAACAAGGTAAAAAGATGACATGTAGAGCACTTCTCCTGCAGAGTAAGCTACTGTGCATCTTTGAAGGTTTCCCAACTGCAGAATGTATGTCCCTTTTCTTCTGATGGTAAAGAAACCATTCTTCCCATATAATACAGCTTGACTGGGTTAAGGACAGAACAGTTTTATAGGCATTTTTTTGAAGTTGTAGGACTGGTATTTATTCCCAACGTTTGGGAAAGAGGACGAATTTGACTTCCTTTGATTACAACATAGCTTGGCCAACTCCACACAATTGAGGTTTTCAGTAAGTTGCTCTAAGGATCTTGCAGCTTTCCATATCATAATTAATGCAGAAGAAACACAAACTGTAAGAGATATTAGTTGTCTTGAAGAACAATTCCAACTAACCCAAAAAAGGATTTGAAGAGGAAGTTTAGAAATATAATTCCCTCTAAGAGGACACATAAGTTGCATCCAAACATCATTAAGAATTTCCTGGCATGCAGCATCTTCTGGGACAATAGTTCTGTGTGTTAGGTTTAAGACCTCAAAAATATGCTGGTACTCAACTGATGACAGTTGCAAAAGCAGCTGGAAAGGTATAATCTGACTCCACTGGGGTTTTAACATCTTCATTTAAACACCTCCTGTTCTGTGGATAAGGAGAGCTTCCAAACACTAAAGGTTTCCAAGAGTTAAATAGTCTCTTAAAGACAACAGTCAGTATGTAAACATACTTTTTAAGGTAAAAATTCAGTCATCCTGGGTCAGGATTCACTTTGAACAATATAAAAACCTATGTAAATGCTATTTAGTATTTAATGGAAAATATTTACAATAGATTGATATGATATACTGATGTGAGAAAGCAGGATAAACATTTCAAAAATTAAAGAGCCATTTATAAAACATATAATTTCACATTTATTAGAAAGTAAATATATATACACATATGAAGATTCTTTATCAAACAAATCCATAGCTATTATAGAAAGTGTGGAAGATAGAGGACAAAAAATAGGAAATAGCTAAAATCCCAGAGATTGTCATTTATTATTTTGGTATATATATTTTGAATTCTTCTCTATGTACATTTACTCCCTCCCAATAAATGCAATTGTAAAATATATAGTTTTTATGGTCATTAGTCTTACACTGATTGACATATGCATGGCATTCGAAGCAACTAGGGCATATTATAAGATTCATGCACAACAGTGGTCCTCAACCCTAGCTGCATATAGAATCCCCTGGGGACATTTAAAACTCCCAGTGCCTAGACCACCCCCAGACCAATTAAAGCAGAAGCTCTGGAGATGGCAACTAGGCCAGTAATTTTCAAAGTTCCTCAAGTGATTCCATTGAACAGTCAGGGGTAAGAGCCCCTACTTGACAGTTTTTCCTCCTTTGAGACAATAAAAAAAAAAGAGATTTATTGCAATGTTTTCTTAATTCATGTGCATATAAATCACCTGGGGGGTCTTGTAAAAACATAGATGCTGGTTCAGTAGGTCTGTGGTAGGACCTGAGATTCTGCATTTCTAACCAGTAACCAGGTGATGCCAGTGTTACTGGCCCAGAGACGATACTTTTGAGTGGCTTTAGGGTTCTGGGAAAGAAAACTCTTTTAAAGAACAGAATGAAAAAATTATAGCTGCTGAAGCCCATATTCTACACCGCCAGATAGGGAGGGGTGGTCTACAGAGGATGAACAAATAACTGATACTGGGAATTAAAAGATGTTTCTAGGAAATAGATTTTAGGGAAGTGAAAGAAAGTCTGAAATAACACATTTTTCACAGGAAAACAGTTATTGGAACATATAGTTTGTGTGCACAAAGGAGGGCAAGCAAGCATGAGGGAAAAGAGAGGTGGGCAGTGAGAGAAAAAGATTAAACATCTATAAAATTGTTACTGAAAAAGTAAAACCCATGGTTATAACGATGGAAAGGGAGAGAGAAACACTATAAGGGCATCTGCAGAATTTATTTCTCTGCCAAAAACATGTTTGGGAACCAGTAAAGCTAATACACTGAAGTTTGTGTAGATTAATAATCATCTCCCTTCAATTCCCTCCTGGGACGGTGAGCAGAGACCCCAGGAGTATAAGTCTCCCCTGGGAGGGCTTCAGGAACCAACAACAAACATGGACTACTTGCCTAAATGTCTCTTTGTGTGCAGAAAGAACAATAAGGAGCTCAAACATGAATGTCCTTGCAGCTTGTTGGCAATACCTTTTCCCGAATTTCTAAACTTCACTAGAGTTGTAACCAAAAAAAAAAGGGGGGAGAAAAGCTTTTTTTTCCTGAGGGCTTTCCCATGGAAATTGGAAATGTTTAGTACAGCTTTCAGAACAACAACACACATATTTAATATAAAATATTCACAAGTCACTAACAGACCGTTATTCTTTCAAAATAATTTCTCAAAACAATAAAATAGGGAAACTTTCATATATAATTATCTGGAAGAATTATATGAATCAGTTGGCACATTTTATCAGACATTCCTTATCAAATGGGTCATATCTAAGTACATTTATGCTTGAACGAACAGAAAGGGAAAGATTTTACTAAGAAATGGAATGAATTTTTTTGTTAGATGATTCACATTACACATCTCTTGGATGTATGACTCTTTGACAGAAACATGAGCAATTATAACAGTAGTATTGATCTTTATATTCAGCACCTGATTACTGTATAATGATGATGGCTATCATGTACTGAGTGCCAGATATTGGGTTTAGCCCTTTAGCCATATAAAAATTAATCCTTACAACCCTATGAAGTAGGCATTATTATTAGAGCCCTATTATGGGTGAGGAATCTGTGGTTTAGGGATGGCAAGAAACTTGCTCAAAGGCCATGAAGCCAGTAAGTAGTAAAGTTGGTTTTTGCCTGATTTCAACATCCATGCTCTTAGTATTTCTTTGACATGATTAGCTATCCTGTATGCCCAGCCTGTACCAGGGAGAGACTATACTCAAGACTGGGGAATAGATTATGAACAAGTCATGATCCCCAAGCTCATGGTACAGGACAAGTAGTCTATCCAGGACAGGAGGCTGGAAAGGCACTTCCAAAAAATGCAGAATACATGATGACTTTGGTGTTGTAGAATACAAGCTCAGATTATGCTGTTAGTGTGTTCCACAGGTCAGAACTCATCTGGGGTCCCTGATTCTCGATCTTTTATATCCTTGATGGGTAAAAGACGCATTTACAAAGAGGACATGTTTCATGACTAGAGACACTCTTTTTTAGCTTAGGCAAACTTTTCAGAAACTATTGAACCACATCAAAACTATAAAATTGACAGAGCTGCAACAGTGTCAGATGACAGATCTAGCATCAGTTGAGAGGTATTTCACAGGTCCCTTCCACATTCAAATGGTAAGGAGTGTGGGTGGACATTCTAGTCCAGTCAGGATTGAGAGAACAGAAATCAGTGCAAGACTGAGGTTCTGGTCTTTCTTCCACATTTCTATAAAATCTCCAAAGGCTTAGGGAAACCCCATTGATTGTATTAGCCTAATGATAGCTACAAAGGTCAATAATTCTTAATCTATGGTTCATCAGTAATGCAGACAAAGCCCTAAGTCTTGCATTTCTCATAGCTAGCCTCAGAACAGTCTTGTTTAACTTGATAACTGCAGACAGTATAAGGCCAGGGAAAAGGTGAACAGTACTTCGAGCTTTATCTGGTATCTGGCTACATTCATTGCTTAAAGTTAGTCTGCAAAGGAAGAGAAGACAGGTTAAAAGAACTAACATTTGAGTACCCACATTCAATATATATGCCAAGCACTGTACTAAGAGACCCTCTGTTTTCTATTTTCAGTCTCGTTTCATTTAATACTGACACTCACATGAAACAGCAGTGCTCTCAAAAGGTAAAAAAAGTTCCCTTTCTAGGAACTCACAACTAGTAAATAACATAACTAGCTTTCAGAGAGAGAGAGAGATCTGTCCACACTACATACTCCTGGAAAGAAGTGCCTTTTGGAAGCTTCAGGGTCCTGGGCATCTTTGTGAGGGCAGGCGTCCAGAGATAGAAGAGCTGAAGAACTGATGACAGGGTGAGACGGGCCTGGCAGACCCCCAGAATACACCATGGCAATGGTTCTTCTGCCTTTCCTAACAACATTCTCTTGGAATATGGTTAACAGACAATGAGGATGATGTATGAAGTTGTCAATGCTATACTGATCCACCGTGGAAACAAAATTCCATTTATGATCATAAAACTTTCCTATTTTAAGTTGTACTCAAATATTATTTGAGTGCTTTGAATGTACCTATGTGTTTGAATATTAAAAAGTCAACTTGCTTTCCTATCCCAAATAAAACCACGAATTTCTCTTATTTGAAGGCGATTCAAGACCTTATAATCTGCTTTTAAGAACTAAAAATTTGCAGTATTGTAAGCAATCTGAAGTTATCTCAACAGAGAAAGCTGGTTGTCTGTTAGAAGGTTTTTGTTAAAAAGACTTCTTATTCTAGCTAAACTTCTGAGAAGACAAGGATAATCTAAGGCAGGAAAAGAAAATCTATGGAAACAAGAAAATCTAGGGCAGGGAAAGCATTTGGTAGTATGGTCTATTTTACAACATGGATAAATGCTTTGACGTGAAGAGCAGTGGTGAGTACTTGAAATCCTAGCCAATTGTAGATTTGCTCCTGAGAGCTAGTTCAGGTTAAGTGAGTTGACATATTTCTGCAGATATTTAGAATAAGTTTTACATATTTGGGCAAGATCAAAATTATTATTCCCAGAAATTAATGCAAGTGACTTACTAGTATTTATCTGCCTTGCAAGAGAGCCAAAGAGTCACTGTTCAGAGAGAATGATGAGAAAAAATTTCTTACATAAAGGGCGACTTTATTGTAGGACTCTGCTTTCTCACTTCATCATTTCCCTCCAAATCTCCAAAGAGAGCTGCTACATCTTTTCCTTCCTACTATAATCATGCTAATCATCTCATTCACCTATTTATTCCCCAAACATGCACTCACGTTCTGCTGTGTATCAGGCACAAATTGTGTGGGGATTCTATAGCTGTGCTACTCAAAATGCGGCCCATAGACTGGTGCTGACTTGTGAATCCATTTGTTAACAGGCTGTAACAAGATAAGGGTTTAAAGTTTTTAACAGAAATTTAGCAGAGTAATTTGTTTGAGTCTAACAAAATTTTTTGACTTTTATTTTGTATGTCATTTCCTAATAACTCATTTTTATTTATTTTATAAAAATATTGGTTTGTGAAGTATTAGAAGTAACAACCTGGCCCTTTACTAGTGATAGTCTAAGCAGCACTGTTTCAGAGGATAGAAAGACAAGACCTCTGCTCTTGATACGGTCTCAGTTTAATCCTATTAAAGGGTCCAATAAAAAAAGTCCTTCTATCCTCAGACATACATATTTCTGAAGAACATATAAAGTTCAGTCTTTATGAATAGGTCTGGGGAAAGCTGATTTTAAAAAAAGGGTTATATGTTAATAGTAGGTTATAAGAACTATAGAGAGTGGTGAGATAAGAAAGGATCATCAAGTAGAAAGGACAATTTGATAAAAAATAGAATATCAACAGGAATAAACCTGAAGTAAAGAAGTCAAGAGGATAATCAAGGAGGAAGACATTGAGTCCAGGCTCGGCCATCCATTCCATTCTTCAGTCACCTCCTAACTGAGGCCCCAGATGCACCCTATCCTCCAGTCACACCCAACTGCTATACCTCCCAGAGATATATATTCTTGTACTTCAGCACAAACTATTCCACTCTGCTCAGAATGTACATCACACTCTCCAGTGCTCTCCTTAAAAACCCAGTGCTATGTCAACCTCCTCTCTGACTGTGGTCCCTGGTACACCCCATGGCAAAGCTATTTGATCCCTCCTCAGTGTACACTTGTTTACACCTGCATCACAGTACTTAGTACAATGTACTGTACATGTAAGTTTGCAAGTCAAATTCCACTGGCACTATGTTATTTATTCTTCTCTTCTCAGTGCTCTGCACATAATTGGCCCTCAAATATGTGCTGAGCCACAGTGACTGTCAGAGGGGTTGATTAGAATTTTCTCTTTCAGACCAAGCAACCAGAAAGCAAGGCTCATTGAGGAGTCCAGAGCCAAACCACAAAGTTGCTCATTCAGGGCTCAGCAGGCTGTGGAAAGGGCAACTGAGAGCTTGAGCTCAGCAAAAAACAAAAAGCAAACAAATCAAAACAAAACTCAAAAAACCCCATTCTCCCAAAGAACAGCCAAATCAGTCAGCCAAACTACAGGCAAAAACATTGGAATTTTAAAGCCCATTCTACATTAAGTTGAATTCATGACTTGGCAGAGTACCTGTAAATGATATATGGGCATGTGGCTCATTACCTATAGTCTGAGGAATTTCTAGGTAAGTACAGTTTTCAGGCAAAGTGTCTGACGAAGCACATAATGATGTATGCTAATGCCTCCCATGGCAGACCAGAGCAATATGAGGCAAAGCTTCAATTCCAGGGTCACAGGCATGAAGGAAAACCTTTTCCCTTCTCATTCCTCTGGGGTGGAAGTAGCTGCAGTGACTAGCAGTAAACAAAGAGAGTTTCTATTTAGTAGTACCCTGAGCATTTTTGTCAGCAGAATGCCTTTCTTTGGTCTGCTTTCCTAATTTTTGGTTGTGGCCTTTTCTTTTTCTTTCTTCTTCTAACACTCTGCCTTCATCTTTCTCTTCTCAAACTTTCCTTCTTCTTAACTTTCTGAACTCATTTCCCTCTCTTACTTCCACCTTTATTAATTCTTAAAACCACTTCTGTCAAAGCCTTCCTTCTAGGCTTCTGCACTAGCACTGATTCTACTGAGCATCCTACCTTTTAGCACAATCTTAAGAACCAATTCTAATTCACAGACACTTAAACATCTTTTCTCTATCCAATAATTTCCCACTGATATTCTGTGTGGTATTATTCCCATTTATGGGGGACAAGGTGAGAAAATATAAATGGATCCCTGAGAAAGTAGGTTTCAGTATCCCTGAAACATAATATGCAGCACTCTAATCAGTGGTGATCTCCCTGTGAAATAATACTCTGGCCCTGGCAAAGGTACTCTGCTTGGAAAGCATACAATCAAAATTCAAACTGGCTTGGAGTACAGTGGAGGCAAGTAATTTAGTAATGAGAAAAAGATCACTATTTGAAACATAACACAGTTCTCACTAGCAATGTCAAACAATTAAACAAAACTTTCTTTTTCTATTAGGTCTGTTAATCTACTGATATGTGCAGTTATGTGCCTGAAACTGGTCAGAAGCAAGCTAGAAAGGAGCCAAAGAGAGTCTTAGAGACTCCCTTTGCATTTTCTTGCTTTTCAGAACCTCCTGATTGAAGAAGAGATAATACAAGGCCTTTTCCCAAGGGTGCATTCCCAAAAGGATCAGCCACTGGTTCTTAACATGTTATGTGGAGGCACAGGGATATTGCTCTGAATCGTATTAAAATTCAGATTCAGAAATCCTGAATTTTACATAGTTTTTAAAAATGTTATAGTATTGAGAGGGAAATCAACTTCCTCAAGTTATAACTCTATTAAAAAAATAAAAGCAAAGCCAAAGATGATTTTGGTTTTCCATGGGACATGTGTGTGTGTCCTTTGCTTTCACTCCAATAGCCACAATTACTTCCTGAAATTGTGAAAATAGGCTTCAGATGTTTAAGATGGAGTCAAAAACAATCACTAAAACTCTGGCACTATCAACACCCTGAAACATGAAACCTAGAACTTTGCAAAATAGAAAGGAACCCTGAACTTTAGATCAAAGATAAATAAGTAATTGTAAAAATGTAATAATGAGCATAATGTATTTGTAGAGCTATGGTTTTTAAAGTGAGCTGGCATGTATTATTTCCCTCAAATTTCATAATGTTTCTGTAAGTCAGATAAGGCAAGCATTACTCATGTTTTGTGGACGGTAAGCAACTTGCATGAAGTTGGGTAGCTTAAATAAGTGATATCCAGTCTTTAATAATATTTCTCTACCTACTCAAGCTACCCCTCTAATCTCTGCTTTCCTAAATTGCCAGATTTTCTGAAAGAGTAATCTATTTTTGTTGACTTCATTTCCTCATTGATTAGCCATTTTCTAATCTTGGCAGATTACAGTTAATTTGTTTCTTAAAATATTTACTATTTTCACAAAAATCACCAATGGCCTATAAAGTATCATGGAACTCTTAGAAGAGTCTCAAGTATTTATTGAATGAGTAAAATTTCCAGCAATTCCAAGGACTTGTTTTTCATACTCATTATTGATCCCAACTCCCTTCTGTAATACTCTCTTCTCTCATTTATCACACCATCACTTTCCTTCCTTTCTGTTACTCTCTAGTATCTTAAAAATACTAATGCCTACTCATCTTTCAAGATCCTATTCAAAAACAATTCTGAAGTCTTCCACAATGCCTCTAGCAATAGTCATTCTTTCCCTGAGGTTCCACAGCATTTTATATCACCAGGCACTTATTACATTGTATTCTGCTTATTAGTGCCTCTTTCTCTCTCCCTTTTGCATTGGGTTTAGCAGATTCACTAGTACTTCTGGAGCCTGCTAACAAGCGTCTGAATGAATGGTCAGTGAATGGCAGCACTAAAGCCAGAGCTCCTCTGCCTTTGCTCTCTGCACAGAAGATGGCTCAAAAGCAAAGGCTTAAAATTAAATTTCTGAAGTCTTACTCCATGAAAGTGATCAGGCCAGATCATCAAGTTTAGTCCCTTTTAAAGTATTTTTCATTTAGGAGCAATTTCTCCAGAAACCATCCTTTCAAAACAGAACCATCATCCAGGTAGTGGTGCCACACATGGTATAATTATGACTCTCCTACAACCTGCCCATCCATTCTTTCACTATCATGTGGGGACACAGGGAGAAGGTGCCCATCTGCAAGCCAACAATGGAGCCCCCCTGCCAGGAAAAAAACAGCCGGTGCCTTGACCTTGGACTTTCCAGCCTCCAAAACTGTTGAAAAATATATATCTGTTGTTTAATCTAGCCAGTCTGTGCTATGTTGTTACAGCAGTTCTAGCAGACTAGTACATGCTACTTAAATATTTTCTGGAAAATGTCCTTTTTTTTAGGTAACTTTAATTGTTAGAAAATTCTTCATCCCAGGCTACACCCTGCCCTCTGTATCTGAGAGTTAAGGAAAAACAACGAAGAATATAGGGGATATGACCACAATGGAAAAGAATAATTTTCAAGTAAAAAACAAATCTGTAACTTAGACACTGAAGAAAAATTTTTAACTCAAAATCAGTAATACAGAAAAAAAAATCTCTGGAAAGACATCATGGTATACCGTAGAAACCAGAAGTTTATAGAAAGACAAATCAAGGTTTAAATTAAGGTTCTGTCATTATCTGAGTGATAATCCCATCAATCCTTAATTTCCCATAAATAATGTGAAGATAATAATGTTTAGAGTTGTTGTGATAATGTAATAATGTATTAAAGTACTTTGAAAAAATGGAAAGAGACTAAAGGAATATCAGATATTATTAGGCCACCCTCTTTCTTCTTGTGGCTATATTTATAGTCTTATTTATATTAGAGGTATTTATGTTTAGTTCTCTAGATTTTATCTCAATTCAGAAGCAATAATTGCTCTTCATGACTGAATCAGTGGATCCACAATACACTAACGAAAATACTGCATCACTATGGAGTACCTAAGGAAAGAGTTGTCTGAAAAACAAAAAAGAAATGGTATCTTGCTTTAATTATATCAATTCACAAAAAACGTTTTGCCTATTTTAGGTGTAGCACATATCTTAATAGAAATACCTGCTAAAAAGAATTCTTGTTAACTAAGAAAGGTTGTCACCAAATCAAAAAGTTGCAGAGTTGGAAAAGGATTTGAGTACTGGAGATCATCTACTCTAACATCTCATCTGATGCATACATAATTTCCCTATGCAATACTCCTGATGAACAGGCATCCGTCTGCTGCTTAAAATACATCTGGAAAATGTTTTATTTTTGTTTTTTTTCCAGGTAACTCTAATTGTTAGAAACTGGGCTAAATAAGCTCTGTTTCCTGTAAACTTCTACCCTTGAGTCTGTACTTCCTCTGAGAGTTTTACAGAACACATTTAATTCTTCCTCTTTAGAACACTTTTTAAATTTTAGAAGAAATACTCATGCCCACTGTCCAGCTCTTTCACCTTCAGGTCAAACTTCATTTCTCCATTATTGTACATATGGCATGTTTCAATTGCCTCTCCTCTGAATCAGCTCCCTTAGGTATGCCCACCCACACTGTGGACTAAACAGGTTCCTCATGTGTGTTTTTACATTGGGACTATCACCTTCTTTGCCACATACAGTGTGCTTCTTTAGTCCAGTCCACCGAAATGTTTATGGATACTGGACTGTTAGAAAATCTATTTGCTTTCCTCTCAGCTTCAAAATTATCAGCAGATAAAAGCAAGAAAGAATGCTGCTCTTAAAATCTTGACAATTTGAGTTTTAAGCATTCAAACAATGGATGGGACAGATTACTCGATGAGATGGCCTTTAAACTCCCTTCCTGTGTTCCTAAAGCTCAGGACAGGGACAGGTCCATATGTTCAGAGGTCAAGTCCTTCTCCATCATGTGGATACAGAATGCTGATGAGTGAGGCTTGTGAGGCTAACAGCCAACTAAGAACCTAGACCTGCCGACCATCAGCACCATGCTAGACCTTTATCAAATACAGTGATGACACATCCAGAATTTTCCATGAGAGTCTTAACCATGTTCTGTTTTTTCAGAAGTTACTATAAAGTTTCACTATAAACCATACATATAATCCTGGAAAGAAATTTAGAAGGTCTGAAGAAGACTGTTAAGTATCTAGTTATACTCCAAATTCCCCCCCAAAATGTGAAAGCAGGAATGCCTGTTAAAAATTCCCAAATAACACAATCAATAGGACATTATATTCATTTAATCCATTCAGGATAACAATAACCTCTCAGAGTCCACGCATGAGGATCCTAGAAAATAAACTACCAATTATAGTCTACATCAAGTCCATGACCAGACAATCTGTGGTCAACAATGTTCACTGGCTGTATAGGTAGTAGGTTTTGGCTGCTTCCCAAAATTTGGGTTGACAGACAAAAACTGTATTTTAGGGAATAAATCTATAATAAATCATAAACCTCAAGCTTATTTTTAACACTTGGCCAAAGGATCTATTAGGCAATATTGACATTCAGAAAAGTTCAACAGTGTACTATTTATTCTTAATAAGGAAATCTAAGTAAATAGAAGATGTAAAGCCAACTACTTTAGACTTGAACTAAAGTCAAAGATCAAGGTACTATGAGAAAGGGGATACAGGGGACCCTGGTTGAAACTATGGAGAGGAAATGCAAGAGCACAAGTGAAAAGTGTTTTCAGAAAAATTCTGAGCCAAACTAGTTCTTTTTTTGCTAACCTGCCATAAATTGGAATGTAATTAGTTCCCAGAAAACAAGATAAACACTAAACATATATCAATGCTTATTAGTTGAATCATTTCTTCAAAGAGGCGAAACAGCAATATTATAGTTTCTCAATAAGAAAAGAATACTAGTATGAAGGCACTGGCTATATCTCAGAAAAGTAAGTGGCTTTACAGTCATACTAACATTATTGTTATTAATATATTAATAATTATTAATAAAACAATAACAGCAGTTAGCATTTTTCACTATGTGCCAGGCACCACACTAAGCTTCATATGCAGTCTTACTTAATTCTCTTAACAACCATTTGAGGAAATGATATAGGTACTGACATTCAAAGTTTCAGTGCCGTCTAGGGTCACAATGGTGGAGGCAGTATGTCTGAACCTAGAGTCCATGCTCTTGTCAGTGCTCCATGCTCTACTGCAGTTACATAAAAGCTTTTGATAGATACCAATTACTCTCCATAATGTCTACACACACACATACACACATACAGAGCAAATGAAGTGTCCTTTCCCCAAATAGCTGTCAACTGATATTATCAGTCTTTGAAATTTTTGCTAATTAATTGAGAAGAAAGGGATAGTTTGTTGTTTTAATAAGGTTGAACACCTCAATTTATTCATTGGTCATTTGTATTTTTCTTCTGTGAACTGTTTGTTCATATCCTTTGCCTATTTTGAGTTAAATATTTATCTTATTGATTTGTAGGCAGCCATTTATATTCTGGATGTTATATTAACATCTGGAGTACAAGCACACATATAAACAAATGGGGAAAATTAGGTGATCTTCAAAAAAAGTTAAATCACTACTTCATACCTTATAACAAAGCAAATTCCAGATGGATTAAAATAGTGAAATCATAAAAGCATAATCCTTTCTTAAGGCAGTTGCCAGTTTATTGATATTAATTTATAAAGTTACATATTTATGTTGAGGAAAAGTGATTCAAATAGAACAGTGCATTACAGATGATACTAAAAGACTAGTGTAAGAGAATTCTGACAAATCTATGATCATGGAAAGCAACTGAAAGTAACCATCTTTGGAAATTATGAAGATGGTAAATATATTATTAAGTGAAAAAAGTAAGTTATGAAGATGGTAAATATATTATTAAGTGAAAAAAGTAAGTTACAAAGTAATACTTATTTTTTTTAAGAGCAAATGATTTAGCTAATTAGAAGGTTATATTAAAATATTAACAAAGATCCCTCCTAAGTGGCTGGAATTTATAATAGAAAAGTTAAATACTATTTTTAAAAATGCACTGCTTTTGAAGATATCCCTTCTAAAAAGACATAAGGATGATTAAGCTACTGGAAAGAAGGGATTGTGGCTTAGTCACTTTTGTATCCTTCAAGTACACAGTGCCCTGTACAGAAGTCCCCTAACAGACATTTGTTGAATGAATGAAATGGGGAACATATATTCACAAACACAATCTCTGTATCGGCTTCTTAAAATACTCAAATTCAAAACCTTTGCAGGAGAATCACATTTGTTCTCCAGGTTAATATTTTATTAATAACTTTAATTTTCAATTAGGAAATGTTATACTTCCAACAAACAAGAAACAAATATAATACACCTAATGTGCATGAGTTGGAAGGGGGTGGGATAGATGTGATACAAGAAAGAAATCTTACAAATATTTTATTTTTGAAATAAATTATGGCAAATACAAAAGCTTACACTGAATTCTCTGAGACACAAAATTATCCCTGATTTATGAAGTATGTTATTCATACTTACTGAATCTCTATTACGGGCATATGGCAAGATTCTATGTGTATGAAAGGGACACAAATATACATAGGGACCTTACACTATGACTTTAAACACATACATTCTGTTCACGACATATTAATCCTATTGTAAGCTATACTAAATCATATCATTAAACTGTAATAATTAAACCAATGTGCACAGGCACAGGAAGAGACAAATGGATCAATGAAACAGAACTAGTTAAGAAATAAACCCATGTCTTATGGAAATTTAGTATATGACAAAGATAGCATTTCAAAACGGTGGTAAATAGTACTGGGACAACTGGCTACCCACATAGCAGAAGTTAGATTTCTATCACATACCATGTGTGTATACATTCCAGGTAGATTTAAGAGCTAAACATTAAAAAGACAAGAAAACACAGAGAATATTTAATTAAATTTGGGATAAGGAAGTTCTTTTAAGTAAGACACAAAATGTAGAAACCACATGGAAAATACTGATGAATCTGAAATGATAACTTAAAGTTTTCAACAAAAAAGGAGACAAGCAATACATTGAGAGAAAATATTTGCCACATATATAACAGGCAAAGGATTGAAATCAAAATGAAAAACACATACAAAGCAATAAGAAAAGTAAACGATTCAATGGTAAAATGAGCAAAGGCAAAATTAACAAGCAGCTCAGAAGATAAATGGTCAAACATAAGATTTTGTAATTTCTCTGAGAACAATAATAGCTAGTACATAATGCTTATTAGGTAACACGTGCTTTTCTAAATGCTTTAGATATCAACTCGTTTAAACTTCACAACAATCCCCATTTACAGATGAGGAAATTGAGGCAGAGGTTAAAGTTGCTCAGGAACACACAACCAGGAGTACATGGCTGATATTCCAATACAGGCAGTTAAGACTCTATAGTTCAGTTTCAACTCTAACTGCTATGCTATATTACCTCTCCAGGGATCTAGGTATTCAGGGATATACAAATTAAAACAAGATATCATTTGTTGTCCAAATAGGCAAAAATAAAAAAGACCCACACAGTCAATGTGGAAAATGAGTATTGTCAACACTGTTGATAGGAGAATGTAACAGCATTTTTGTTTTGTAGTAAAAACTTTTCTTACAGAAATACATACTCTGAAATAAAGTTCAGAAAAACAAGTTACCCAATAAAAGGTAGACAATAGGTAATTTCTTGCTAAAACATTAGTATAATTTTTTCCTGAAGGTAGTACCAAATTCTGGAACTCCTTTCCTTCTGTCTCTTAACCCTTGGGTGCCAATAAGGCTATGAGACGATGAGCACCCCATTGCTCCCATGCTAACTTTTTTACGTGGCTGCTTTCCTCGTGATTAATCAGCACAGGTCAAACTTTCCCTGAAAGCCTGTTTCTTGATACACTAACATCCTCACTGCATTGGTTAATTCACCTTCCCTTCTAGTGGGCTGATGCAGTTCTGCTTTCTACTCTTTTCCATATTTGTCCCTTAGCCTCTTTCTCAACAGGTTGAAGAGCTAAGACTAAAGGTGAGTTCAAACTTTCCCTTTGTTTTATTCAAGTCACTTAAAAGACTCTTGTTTTCAGCAATATGTCAATTCCTATCAGACAGACATTGCTTCTGAAATCTCTCAATTCTTCAGTCTCCATTTTACTGTCTACAGCATACATGTTAAGCAACAATATAAACAACTTAGTGGAAAAATAAAATCCATGTCATAGCTTTCCAAATCTTCAGCTGTCCTTATCTACTTACAGGCACCATTATGAGAAGAAACAGGGAAAGGCACATGAAGATATAAAAGACGCTGTTACTAAACCTCACTACATAAAAGTACTGAAAGTTTATCATGTACGTCCACAGGCAAAGGTGAGAATGCCTTCTGTTGTCATTAAAAAGGCATAGGTCAGCTTCTAGTTGAAAATTTTCATGCACACCCAAAACTTCCTGTAACTTTTTTGCAGGTTGTGTTTTAAAATTTACTACCAACTTGGTTTCTGATTGTGACAAAGCAATTAACATTTGCAGAGGTGAAATGGGCATGAAAACACACAGGCACTTCGGAGAACAGCGCTTTACCAAACCTCCAGGGAAGGAGTCCTAAAGTGATGACTACACATTTTCCCTGAGAGAGGGATTTAAGAATGTTCCATATTGTATGAATAAGATGTAAAAACAGATTAAGCTCAGCAAGAAAATGTAAAATCGGAATGTACAAGATTGCGTTTTTTCATCAGAATCATATGGGTACAGACGACACTCCGCTAAAACACGAGGCTTCTTCACTACCTTAGGGGTGGAAGGCGGCATGAGCGGCACCACGAGGCCTGAGGCACTGATGTCTACATCCGACTAAATCCTACCGTATCACCCACGAAATCAAATAATTGCTGGACAGCTCCATCGAGTCTCCGCGTTAACCGAACAAAGGCGAGTGAGTCAAGATACCTTTGCCAGAAGTCCCGGTGCAAGACCAAAACACCTCAAGGCACCTCACGCACAAGTTTAGGGTCCTCATTTCGCTGGAAAGTAAACTGTGGGGCTGAGGGAGAAGCAGCGACCGTATCCAATGCTCAAAAGGCCAAGACAGAGCTAAGATGAGGTCCAACTCGGATTCCTCGTTCCCCACCTTCCTCTGCTCCAGCCCTGGAAGAAGCCACAAGTGAGGCGGAGAAGTTGTGGAAACAAGATGGGGGTGGGACGATGAGGGCACCCGAGGGAGTCCCACGCAAGCTTGGCGCTTGCCCCCCACACGGTCACTCACTCCAAGTCACGTTTCCCTGCGCGCCCCCGTGGGCCGGGGGCTTCCCACCAAAGCAGCGGCTGGGCCGACCCACTGCGGGCCGCTGCCCCCTCCCGGCCTCTGGGTGCGGGCCGGAGCTCGGACCCAAGCTGGCCTCCCTACACCGGTTTCCGACTCCCGGCGTCTCTCCCAAACCCATTCCGGGGCTCCTCCACCTCCACATCCCGGGGCTGCTGTCAGCGTCCCCTTCCTCCCTCAGGACGCCCCTTTCCCCGCCTGCAGCGCCGGGTCCCGCCGCGGGCCCGGGACGCCGTGCCTTTCCTCCCCAGGTGCCCACCTGGAGCGGCCCCGGCCCCCGGCCAGTCTCCTCAGCAAGCGGCCGCCTCCCAAATCCTCCCGGCCCCGCCCCGCTCCCGGGCGGATACAGTTTGAAGCCCCTCAGGATCTCTCTGGCCCGCTCGTCCTTGGCTGACATGATGCGGCGGCCGCCGCGCGCGGCTGTCCCTCGCTGGCCCGGCGGAGCTTCCCAGACGGTGCCCAGAAGCCGAGGACAGAGCCACAAGCGGGCCTGGAGACCTCGAGCGAGCAGCGGCAGCGGCCAGACCCGGACCGGCCTCTCCCTCCCCTCAGCTCCCGCTCCTGATCCCTTCTCCTTGCCCCTGGCCTCGGAGCGCCCTTCCCGAGGCCAATGGAAAGCCCGCCTTGGGGATTGGCATACTGATTAGCCAATAGAAACACTCAGCGGCTTCGCAGGGAACGAAGAGCGTCAATGGGAAGGGCCCTCCCCGGGAAGTCCCGTAGGACAAATTTTTCATTCGGCGCTGTTGCCTAGTGTTTGCCCCAGCGGAGGGATGGCTTCAGCTCTGCCGAGGCTCGAGTGGCCCGCTCCCGCCGCTGGGCACACTAGGGCTCTGAGATGACGGCGGGTTGCTCTGTGCGATGTGACAGAGACTACATTTCCCACTGTCCCAGGGGCTCGCTGGGGGGAACCACAGATCCCAGCACGCAAGAGAGGCCCAGGGACTACAAATCCCAGAATTCCCTGCACCCCATTCCTCTGGAACTTAGACTCCAGTGTGCCGCTCAGTGTGCGCAAATTCCTAAACTCTCCTTCAGGTTTGGTGGTTTCTGAATCCGGAGACTTGAAACTGTGTGGGAAGACCCTCTTCACCCTCAAAAGAAGATGACAGCCCACAGAGAGGTAACTTCTGTTTACATGGAACTCAGAAATTTCCTGCAGATCATGGTAAGGCTGCTAACAAACAGAACCACTGATTAAACCATGAAAAGATAATGTATAACAAATTGACTCCTTTGAATCGTGGTTGTTGGTCTGGGGCGCCTTTTTCGTGTTTTGCCGGGGTTTCTGGTGTGCCCCCGTGTTGGACTGGGAGAGAGAACTGATTGTATATACTCAGAATATCAATACAGGAAGTGAATTTAGAGAATTTGCTCATCTAACCCCTGTTGTTGTACATGTGAGGAAACTGAGGCCCAGAGAGGCGAAGAGATTGTTCAGGGGATACAGCAACTTCGGGCAGAGTCAGAATTCGGCCCCAAGTCTCCTGAAACGCAGTCTGGGCTCTTTGCACCACACTAGGGTTGGAGGTATTTTTAGCAGCATGGCTTTGTGATTATTATTTTCCTTGGTCGTCTCTCCATCTAGGTTGAAACACCCAGAGGTTAGGTAAGCATTTATTTGGTGGATTTCCTGCAAGTAAAGGAGTGTGATGTTTATCTCAGTCTAGGTTGAACTTGGTGTTTTGACTTGTTCTTTGTTTGTTGCTCAAGGTGACGTTTAATGTGATTTCAAGAACTGGGTAAAATTGTATAAGCCAAGGTTTCCTTGGAGATCTACCTCTTTTCCTAGGCCTACCTTCCTTCCTCTTCCTGTCCCCCGTTCACCTTATCTGGGCACCCACCCAATTTTTCCTTCCATGTAATTCAACAAAAAGCTTTTTCAGCTTTTGTTATTTGTCCAGCTCTCTGTTGTAAAAGGTGAAAGGCATTGTCACTGCCACCAGGAAGATAGCCATGTAATTAGGGGAAAAAGGAGACTCCACTGAAATTCAAAATGGACTGTGATAAATAGCTTAAAAGAAAGGACATCAAAATGTTACAGAGGCTCTGATGGAGAGGTTTATTCCAACTGGCAAAACCTGATGGAGAAGATGGCATTTGAACTTGAAGGATAGGTAGGATTTTTTTTCTGTGTTAAAAATTTTATCTTAAAGTTTTTTGTTAATAAGGTAACAGCACATAAAGGCACAGTTTTTGCCTGTGTGTACACCTGTGTCCCCACCCCCAAATCAGGATACAAAACATCTCCAGCTCTTCTTGTACTCCTTGTCGATCAGTACTGCATCCTCCCATCCTGGTCAGCCACCATTCTGACTTTTATTACCATAGATCAGTTTTGTCTGTTTTTGAATTTCATTTAAATATAATCATACAGTATGTACAGCATGAATCTGGCTTTTTCTTTTATTAATATTTTTGTGAGATTCCTCCATATTGTAACAGGTAGCTTTTAAAAAAATTCTGAGTGGTATTCCATTGTATGTATATAGCACTATTTCTTCTATTGTTGATGGATGCTTAGGTTTTCAATGATCACTTTTTGGCTTTTTTTAAGAAAGTTGAAATGAGCATTCTTATGTGTTTCTTTTTGTGGGCTCATGCATTCATTTCTAGGAGAGGAACTGTTGGCTTGGATGGTGTTCATATGATCAGCAATAATAGATATTGCCAGTTTTCCAAGGTGTTTGTATCAATTTAGCCTTCACCAGCAACCTAAGAGAGTTCTAGCTCTTTTTTAAATTGGAATATAGTTGATATACTGTATTCTATTGGTTTCAGATATACAATATAGTGATTTAATAATCATATACATTACTAAATGGTCACCATGGTAAGTATAGTTACTCACTGACTCAAGATTCTTATCCTTGTCAGTACAGGGTGTGTCAGTCTTCTTAATTTTAGCCATTTTTGGCTAAATGTGGTATCTCATTATAGGTTTTATTTATGCTGTCTGTGGTATTGGGCACTCTTTCAAAGGTTTGTTGGCTATTTGAATGTCCTCTTTTGTGAGGTGCTTGTTTGTCTTTTGCCCACTTTTAAAACTGGGTTTTTTGTCTTTGTATTGATTTGTAGTTCTTTGTATCATCTGGATATGGAGTTCTTTGTATGATACATGCTTTGCACGTATCTTTTCGAAGTCTGTGGCTTGTGTTTTCACTCTCATACTGGTGTCTTGATAAATAGAAATTCTTAATTTTAATGTAGTGCAATACTTCAGTGCTTTTTTTTCATGTTTTTAGTATTCTTATTCTATTAATTTTATCTCCTTTAACGTATGTATAATTTATATATAATTTTAAATGAATGGGATAATGATATACATTTGTTTTGAAGAAATGGTATATATCAGTTTGGGAAAGAAATTGCAAAAAGATTAATGTTTGTATCATCGCTTCTTCTTGTTTCTGGTTTCCCAACTCAGGAGTAAACTCCTTCTCATTTTATACATTGTCTTTCAAACTATTTCATCTCCTGACCTGGAGTAAAGAGTCTATGAGCCCCCTCATCTCAATGTTGACCTGTCTATAAATCACAGAGCCCAAGGTGAGAATGAGAAGGAACCGCTTCCTGTGTTTCTCAGCACCAGGGTTATTAATGGTTCTTCAGCAGCTGTTCAGTATTTTCTTTTATGATTAGTGCTTTTTTTGCGTCGAGTTTAAGAAATCTTTGCCGACAGGGTTGCTAGGATTTTAACAGCCAAATATGAGGGAAGAGTATTACAAAAAAGAAGAGAGGGCAAGCTTAAGCATAGGCCCTGGTGTCAGAGAGGGAAGGTGTAAGTCCTCTCAGGCCTAGGAAGGCCTGAGATTTGGGCTGTAAAGAGGGTGGGATGAGACAAAGATGGAAGGGAAGGAGGAAGATCTACTGTAAAGGGCTTTAACTGAAGCCTTGGAGTCTAGACATTGTTCTGGAGGAAGTGGAGGCACTGCCAGGATATTTATGAACTCAAACAGAATTTAGTTGTCTTCCTTCTACCACCAAATTTGCCCCTTCTCTTCTGAAGCCTTATTCACTTAACATCACCTCAGAGAGCTCTGCCTTCCCCCGCCAGAATCCTGAGTGGTAACCTATTTCTCTATCCATGCATTCAACTGGTCACCAAATCTGATAGATTTTATAATCTAAATGTCTCCAGTCCTTTCTCTTTCATGCCCAATTGCCACTACCTTAGTTCATGATCTCATCTCTTTTCTGGACTGTATTAGTCATCTCAAGAGTTTCCCGTCCTCTACTTCCTTTCACATGCAATCCATCCCTAAAACAGCTAATGCGATCATTCTAAAGTGGTAATTGTTCATACCTTCCACAGCTTAAAAATCCTAAATAGCTCCCCAGTGCCCCTAAGGTAAAATAAAAACTCCTTAACATGGCTTACACCCTTTGTGATTTGCTTGCTCATTCTTCCAGGCTCAACTCAAACCTCATCTACTCCAAAAGCCTGCGTTAAATCACCTCTCCCCAGAACATTTGTTAGGAGAGCCTTATCTGGTACCCCTAGAGTGCCTGTGGCAATTGTCTGTCATAGCCAGACAGGCCTGGCTCTCCTAGGGTACTCTCTCAGGTGGGAACTTTGCTGTCTTTGGGTTTTTACTGGGTATAGTGGTTTCCAAGATCCTTGATGACCTGACTCTCTTCTGGTGCCCTAATTTCTCACCTATGGACCCTGGGTTCCAGCCACTCTCGGTTGCTTTTCTGAATCAGTATATGCTGCATAGTGCAAACCTCTGTGACTATGCCCATTGCACCCTTTTCTTCCCCTTTTTGCCTGGAAAATGCCTATTTTCTCTACCCCAACACATTATTTTCTGTGCTTCCAAAATATTGTCACCTCTCTCTAGCTTGTAATGCATTGAAGCTTTTTGAGGTCAAGAACCTTGTCTTATCTTTATACAACCTTCTAGAACATAATAGGTGCTAAACACATTTTTTGAATAAATAAATGGGTTGGTGCTAGGCTCCTTTGCATCTGTCTAGCTGATTTCTGCACTGAAATGTGCAAAAAGCAAATCGGGTATTTTCCTCATTTCAAGACTTGAAAGCCTGTGGTGCAGACTTTAAAAGAATCAGCTTAAATGTTCAGTTATGTAGCAATTCTTAGCCATCTTCCAGGGGAGGTAAGTACCAAATGCAACACACGAATGCCATTTTAATCACGGAACCATTGTTGGGTCAACTCATCTCTTGCTTATTTAAAAAAAAAAAATGTTTCTAAATAGAGGTCGAGAACATGGTCTTTAGCCTCACATAGTCTGGGTTCCAAAGCTGACTTTGCCACTTAGGCTTTAGGTTTTTAGGCTTAATTAACTCACCTGAAAAATGCGAGTGATATTACAAGCAATAGAGTTATTCTGAGAATTCAGTGAGTCGAAGTATAGCACCTGACACATGGGAAAATGCTTAATAAACGGTAGTTGTTAATGTATGTCTCGGTGGCCCCGGGTAGCTGCAGTCAACATAGGGAGCTCTTGAAGGCTAAAGCTCAGCCAAAGGAGTGGATTTCAGGCCAGGACGGTGATCGCGATGGTTTGGGCCCCAGTACTGCTTAGGCTGTGTTCCTTTCCTCAGGTTCCTTCCCACCCCTTTCCTGGGCTACAAGCCCTCTTCGGGCCGGGAAAGCCTCTTTCCCTGGCCGGGGCGTCTCTGGAGGCCTGAGGGGGCAAACTCAGCGGGGGGAACCTAGTGTGGGCGGAACTGGAGTGCTGCGGTGGGAGGCTTCCGGGGGAGCCGCAAGGGCAACGGGTCGGCGGAGGCAGAAAAACGTCGGACACCGGGCCGATCATGGACGCTTGACAACCTGCGGGCAGGCGCCGGGAGGCCGAGCCAGCGACCGAGAGAACAGAGAGGCGCCGAGGACAGGTAGGGGCCGGCGAGACAGCGGGGCCCCGCGCGCCAGTCTTGTCTGGGTCGCCAGGCTTAGCGCCAGCCGCCGAAAACACCCACGGCCACACCGTCCCGCCCCCGCCCCGGGCAGCGCGCCCCGCGGCCCTCTCCGGAGCACGCCGCCCGCCCAGAAGTCCACCCCAGCTTGTGAACCTCAGCGCCTGCACCGCGGCTGTTGTCGTTTGCCCACCCCCAAAGGCCGCCTCTGCTCCTCTGCCGTCCATCAAAATAGAGCCCCCCATGGCGGGAATTCATCTCCCCTGTGTCCCTAGCCGCCGCCTCGGCCCTCCCACTCCAGAAAAAAGCGACCATTGGCGCCTCCTTACCACTTTTCCTCCACGGGCTTTGCTCCTTAGGCTGAAATTTTTTTCAGGGACTGAAGTTTCAGTCCATATCTTTCTCCACATATCCACCCAGGTCCTCCCATTCAGTCTCTTCACACGTGTGAACTTGGAAGGGAGGTTCTCATTCCCCATCAGCTTCCCGCCGCCTGTCTCCCACCCTCTCCCCTTGCCTCTTTCCCCTTCCCTCCTCAACCTTTATTCCCTAGCACTTCACTTTTTCTGTTTCTGAAACCTTCTTAGGTAACCCTAAGTGAGGCGATAATGGTTGTTTTTCTCTAATACTTTGAAAGGGCTACCACACTTTGTGCCTGCTTTCGCGGGAAAACTTCGTTTTTCTTGCACCAAACTGTCCTTTGAATTGTTCTCTTCACTCCACCATATCTGTTTTCTTTCATTTTTCACACTGCATAATCTTATGCAGGGCTCCTGTAGAATAGGTATGCGGTGTGTGTGTTTACCTATACTCAATGTGTAATTATACTATTGAAATTGAGGGACCCTCCTGTCCCAGTGTCTTCAGGATGGCAATACAATATCTTCATTGTTTTCCCAAATCTTTTTATTGTTTTCTTGAGGTTTTGTACAAATTCTGAAGTCATGTTTGGTAAAATGCCACGTAATAGAGGGATTTTCCTCATGGATTTACACAACATGTATTTTCTTATTTTGAATATTTTCAAAATGATTTTCCCTCTTTTTCTGTGCATAAATGACTTCTTTGATTAAATTAGACATTTTGTTGGCTTTTCTTGTCCTTCTTTATTTGTATCTGGCTATAGGTGGGATTCTAATGACGTACTGGAAGATGTAACCGATTGCTTTTGCTTATATCTGCTGCCTCTGTGTGGGCAAGATTCTTTTTCTTAGAGTCTATAAATGAGGTGAATAGAAAACAGCTACTGAGAAATGTGTGTGTTTCTTTAGGTGCTGGTTAGGTTTAAGGGCTTAGAAAGTGCTGCCTTTGTGGGAGTGTCGTCAGATGGGGATGAAATGGCTTATACTGTGTTTTAAACCTCAGGAAAAGGACAGAATCCGTTTAACTCCAGGTTGAATCCTACCCACCTCATAAAGTGGTCATAGCATCTGGACTCAGGAGCTGTTTTTTCTTTTTTGAATACTTAAAACTTAAGTATACTGATGTCTGATCCAGCATTACATAACCATAGACTTTGGAGAAGGAAGAATGACTGAAACACTTTTCTTTTGGACAGATCTCAAGGTTGGAGAATGGCAGGTGAACAGAAACCTTCAAGTAACCTCCTGGAACAGTTTATTTTGCTAGCCAAAGGTACTAGTGGCTCAGCTCTCACTACTCTTATAAGCCAAGTCTTGGAGGCTCCTGGAGTGTATGTCTTTGGAGAACTGCTGGAGTTGGCCAATGTGCAGGAGGTAAGAGCAGTCTTCAAACAATTTATCTTGTTCTAAACGTTGTGATTCTCCAGGTTTCCAAGGAATTTCAGTGCTGAAGCATTGTGGACCTATGAAGTGACTTGTTGAGGAAGGGATGGGAATTCGTGGGCAGGGGAGAAAAAAGCAAGGATGATCTGGGCTCCTTCTAGTCAGTATTTTCATCAGAACTTGGGGCAAAATTGGGGTGAGTTGCTAATAATGTGAAATACAGGGGAAAAATCCAGTTGAACCTGATGAATTAGAAAAGCAGAGTAGAAGTATGGACTGATGTTTAACAGGGGTAGTTTCAGGCATTCTTAGGGACAGGAAAAAGCCTCTGGTGCAAATATAGATAAGATCAGACAGGTACATACTTAGCAGAAAAAGATTGCTATTGAACGTGAGATGGGCATGAATAAGGAATGGATTGGACAGTGTAAAAGGGCAATGTTGTGCTGAAGTAGATGTGTAAAAAAGATACATGAAAAGCTGGGACATAGTCTTTTTGCTTTGATTGTCTGTTATTAAAACTTTGGGTACTTAATTTTGGTTGTTGTGTCTTAAAAATGAAAAGATCTGGTGAAGAATGACCAGGTAGAAGTATGTGACACAACTTATATTTTTCAAACATTACTTCTCACTTTGAATTCTTGTATATTGATCGATTGATGTTTTTATATTGATTGATTGGAAAGTCTGGTGACATCTTTATTACTTTGGGGGTTGTCCTCAGCAGCTCATGATGAGGTGGTTATGCTTCCTTTTCACCATCAGAGCTTCTCTTTGGCTGCCGAGGATTGTGCCAGCTCTGTGGATGGACACCATGTGCAGCCCTGAGCAGTACTTGCTCTGGTGGATCATGGGTGTGCTGCTGCTGAGGGTGGTCTGGGTATCCCTGTTCATGTTGGTTCACACACATGGTAGGTGGCTGGCTTTTACTGGCTGGTTCTTCACTCATGACCACTAGGACACCTTTGTCATCGGCTGCTGGCTTCATGCCTACAGCCCTGTGGTGGATCAGTCCCTTGTAGCAGAAGGAGTTGTAAGCCTTCAGGTTATTGGACTTGCTGCTATACATCTATCTGCCTATTCCTCTTGATCAGGAAATAGGAGCAATTCCCCATGATCACCCATTGCAGATGTGTGGACACGTTATCATCTCTTCTCTCTGCAACAGCTGGAGACAGAAAGAGCCACTTTTATTTTTTAATTGTGAATTTTTATTTAATGTCAGACTTGCTTGCTAGACTGTGAGCTCTTTGAGGGTAAGGTCTGTTGTGCTCACCATTGTTTCCTTAGAGCTTAATATGTAGCCTGACACAGTGGGCTTTTAGTAAAAATTTAATTTACCGGAGATGGAAAAGGAATCCTGTGAAGAAAATTTAAGAAATTGGATTCATTTTTTTAAAAGAGACTTTCATTTTAGAGCAGTTTTAGATTCACAGCAAAATGGAGAAGAAGGCACAGAGATTTCCAGTAGTCCCCTTCCCCTCCTACATATGTAGCATTGCCCATTACCAACATCCCCGCTGGTGTGGAACCTCATTGCCCCATCATTTTCACCCAAAGACCATAGTTTACACTAGTGTTCGCTCTTGGTGTTGTACATTCAGTGGGTTTGGACAAATGTATAATACATATATCCACTATGTTTTTTTATTTTGGTATCGTTAATGTACAATTACATGAGCAACATTATGGTTACTAGACTCCCGCAATATCAAGTCCCCACATATACCCCATTACAGTCACTGTCCATCTGCGTGGTAAGATGCAATAGAATCACTATTTGTCTTTTCTGTGTTGTACTGCCTTCTCTGTGCCCACCCCCCTCCTCTACATTATGTGTGCTAATCGTAATGCCCCCTTTTCCCCCTTATCCCTCCCTTCCCACCCATCCTTGCCAGTCCCTTTCCCTTTGGTAACTGTTAGTCCAACATGTATCCACTATTATAGTATCATACAGGGTAGTTTATCTGCCCTAAAAATCCACTGTGTTCTACTTGTTCATCCTTCTCTCCCCTCAGATCCTTGGCAGTCACTGATCTTTTTCCTATTTTCATAATTTTGACTTTTCCAGAATGTCATGGAATCTTGCAATATGTAGCTTTTTCAGGTGCGTTTCTTTCATTTAGTAGTATGCCTTTAAATTTCCTCCATGTCTTTTCATGGCTTGATAGCTCATTGTTTTTCAGCAGAAGAGATGACCAGGGGGTAATACGTTCCTTCAGGTTCATGAAGAGCCTGAATGAATATGTGAAGTAGTTGTTTTATTGCTGTGGAAGATTGGCTAAGAGATGGATGAAAATTAAAGCCAGAAAGACCTTACTGATTTAGGCCAGTGTGAGAAGTTTTGGCATATCTGTTCTAGAGAAGATAGTCTTTTACAGCTAGTTTTGTAATTGTCTATCTGAAAAGTGGGGGCTAGATTGGGTGGTCTCTTCCACCTGTGATTCGGGGCTTCAGGAGGTTCTTGATGACCTGAGAGGGTAGACTGGGGTACTAGGATGCCAGGCTTCTCATTGGGGTGCTTAGCAAATCACCTTTATCTCCCCACAGCTTGTTTTTTTCTATACATGAGCTGGGAATAAGTTAGTCACCTTTTCTGTGATCTATTACAGATGTAGTTCTTGGAATCTTTTTAAACGATGGTTAAAATTCAGTAGTATTACTGTTGATGTCCACAGAATACCACTTGGCTCTTCCTGTTTAGACTTTACTGAGTTTGGAAAATTGGAAGAGTAACAGGTACATATTTGTGAGTAAAAGAAACACCCAGTTAAGGTAAATGACAGCAGAGCAGATCAGTGCTGGGCAGTACCTCTTTCCTTTTTCTTCTAGAGATGACTCTTTGCCATTAGCTAGTACTAGTGAGAAATAAGTAATTTCTGTGAAAATTTTTATTTGGGGCTGCCTGCTTTGGGAGTTTCCTGTCCTAGATGGGCTTTCATGACACCTTTTGCTGTGCTGATCTTTCCCAGTGTTCATGGTGTACAGTAGTCCTGAAACTTGGAACCAACGCTACACTCTATATTCAGTTTGGATTGGTAGTAACTCGTGCTGACTCTCTCAAGCTGGTGGGTGGACAGGGCTGCTCCAGTCTTTGTTTTAATGGTGAGGGAATCCTGAGAAAACCTGGACTGCTTTTAACTGCTTTGTGTATTTATGTATGTATGTATGTATGTATGTGTGTGTGTGTGTGTGTGTGTGTTTGATTGTGTGACAAAAGCAGTTACTTGGGCATGCTATATGGAGTATAAAACAAATATTTCGTAAGAGAGAAAAATTAAATTTGGGGCCTTAATAATCTTACTTATTTTTTCCAAAAGAGTCAAAGAATTGCACGGGACCAACTAATAAAACAGTACGGAACTGTGGCACATGATCTCTGCCCTCTGCTTGCACAGGCAGTGATTGGTAGACAGCCTGGCCTGTGAACTGTTTTTTTTCCCCTCTTCAGCTTGCCGAAGGAGCTAATGCTGCCTATTTGCGGTTGCTGAACCTGTTTGCCTATGGAACATACCCAGAATACATAGGTGAGTTGGTTAAGATCCTCCAAAAACTTCTTAATTATGTCGCTCTGTCTGGATGCGTTGCCTCTGTGAGGATCACCGAGGTCTGGGATATGAAGCGTGGAGTGGGAACGTCTTGACCTGCTGATTCCCACTTTACTGTGCTCTGTAGGTGACCTCGTGAGGGCTTTCCCTTCTCACCTTTTATTTCTCAGTGGGTCACATGGGGACTATGTTTATGCTTATTCACAAACACAGCCCTTATTTATTTCCAGGTGAGATTCTTGAGGACTGGTGTAGAACACTTGGAATGTTGTGAAATGTCAGAAGTATTTCAGTGTTTGAAATATTATCAAAGTAATATCACTATATTGAAGAAAACTTAGAAAACAGGAAAAAAGTTGCTCATAGTTGTCCCCCCATTAAACTCTTGTTAACATTTGGTGCTGGACTTTTCCCCCTTGTGCTTACTATTAATGTAGTTGTAATTATGTTATATATAAATTTTCTATCTTTTTTCACTTATTTCATAGGCATTTTTCCATTTTTAAAATCTTTGTAGTCATTTTTAATATTCCATAATTGAATACTCTATCATTTATTTAGCCCATTCTCTTTCATAGGTTGAGTTTTAAATTCAAATCTTAAATATCAGTAATGAGGTGCATGCATGTCCAAACATTACCTTCTACCCAAGCCATTTCTGCCTGGCTCCCTAGTTCATTTTAGTGGATGACGGAGGCCTGGCAGTTCATTTCGGTGCTATGACTCAGGGCATTCCCTGCCATATCCCGGACTTCTGTTGTACCAGCTTTCCCGCTGGTCACTTCTTACTCTGTGCTGTTTCAGACTGGACAATTTGCCACTTGCTAATTTTTCTGACCTTCACTTTGTTCCAGTGAGCATCAACTCTGTTCCCATCCTCACTAAAGAGAACATTCCAGACTCTGAACCAGACTGCCTGCATTGTGTTTTAGCTCCACTTCTACTAGTTGTGTGCCCTTTGGCAAATCAAATAAACTTCCATACTTCAGTCCCCTTGTCTGTAAAATAGTAATAATACAAGTTCACAATCCTTTACTTGCATTCCTTAGGCTAGATTTTTCACAATTTAGAAGAATTCTGGAGACTTTAAAAAGGTGATATGCATATACCTTTTTTTTTAATTGTTAATAGTAGTTTTATTAAAGTTAGAAAGAGTGCCTTTTAAAAAAAATTTAAAAGTTTCTTTGATATACAATCTTACGAAGTTTTCATATTAACAACATTGTGTTTTCAACATTCACACATATTATCAAGTCCTTACTGGCCCCCTATTGCAGTCACTGCCTGTCAGCTCAGTAAGATGCTATAGAGACATTACTTGTCTTCTCCGTGCTCTACTGCCTTCCCTGTGACCTACCTATATTGTGGTAAATACACATACCTTTTAAAATAACACCCTTGAGGAGTGTGGACAACGCCTATAGTCAAACACATTCATGTTTTACAGCAAAACAAATTAATATTCACAAGTAGGATAAAAAGCCTGCCTCAGTTCAGGTCAGGAATTGCCCCCAGATTGATTTGAGCACAATGCTATAGAAAAAAATCAAGTTGGATTCACCTTTTTGGAATCCATGTATGGATAAGGAATTGAAGACATCTGGAATCTATCTTGTGGGGTTGTTGTGAGGACTAACTGGATGTGTGTATGTACATGTGACCAGCTGCTGCTGTTGCTGTTACCATCATTGTTATCAATAAAATTTTGCTCATCCTTTAAGGCTCATCTTAAACCCCAAGTTTCTTTTCCTCTCCTATACCTCCCAATGTGATTGCGCTCACTTGCCCTCTCCCTTTCCCTACTCTGCCTGTACCCCTTTCTCCGTTTCCCCCTCTCTGTCTGTCGTCCTGTCTCCCTGTCTCCCTTTTCCCTTCTCTCCTTGTCTTCCTCTTCTCCTCCTAACCCTCTTGCTGTCTTCTGGTATGTGAACCTTTCTTCTGGTAGTTTCTGTCTTGAATTTGTAATTGTTAAAGCATCTGATTATAAGACTGAGGACAGGTCTAAGGCCATTGAGTTGCAAACTCTGGGCAATTGGTGCCCCTGGAGTTGTGTAGCACAGCAGCCCTGGCAAGGCCCATCTTATTTACCCTTGATTATCCTGAATCACTTAAGATCATGCTTTGCACATATCAGATGCCCAGTGAAGATATGTTGAACTTAATTGAATGTCACAAAGAGCAAAAATAGTATTCCGTTAAAATACTTGTCATACCATTTTGGGCATTCACGCCTGGCTTTTCAGGAAACTCAGCTTGTGTGTAGAGACTGAGGCTTTTCTTTGGTATCCCATGGTCATCCAAAGAAGACAGGAGGTGTTTGTGGAATATTTGTCTAATGAGTAAGTGCAGAGTCAGGACAGTGATTCAGTAGTAAATTTGGTGTGGGGAGTTGGTGAGCTTGTTTCATAAAGAAATCCTAACTGTGCTTTTTGTCTTGATTTTTGTGGTGGGTGGGATGGAGCAGCCAACAAGGAGAGCCTGCCAGAACTGAGCACAGTCCAGCAGAACAAGCTGAAGCACCTTACCATCGTGAGCTTGGCGTCCAGAATGAAGGTACAGCCCCAAACCTCTCCTGTCTTCCTCCCCACCCGAAGGTAGGGGTCTCATTGGCATCAGCATGGGAACTGCCAGCACATAGTATTACATCATAAATGCATACAATTTGCTTGGCAAAGGACAAAAGCGAAAAAGATAACAAAATAATGTAGATAACTACTCATCATTCCATACAGCATAAGTATGCCCAGGAGTGAGTATGAATCAGCAGGTCTCAGTTCTGGCCGCCGTGGTGCCTCCCATGGCGGGAGCGTTTTGCCATGCTGCTTGAAGATGCGTATTTTTCAAACAGCAAGGTATCTCAAGGCGAGTTAACCACTACATCTGTTGCTCAGTGCAACAGTGAACTGTGCCAATGCTGGAGGAAACACTTGCTGTGTTGGGCATAATGAGAGGTAGATGTTTAATCTGCTGCCTTCCTCTGGGGATTTTCAAGGCTAATTATACTAAGCAGAATTTTTGCCATATATGCTAACTTTAGACCCTAACCTTCTGCGAGAGACCACTCCACCATATCTTTGAGTTTTCTGCCCCACTTGATTTGGAAGAAGCGTCTCAGCCAGCTTCTCAAAACCATTAACAAAGAATATTCAGATTTGATTAATTTATAGTTAATTTTGGCATTCTGCCCAATCCTAGCCTAATTGTCAAAGTTTTTGTAGGGCTGTGCCTTTGAAAAAAAGTTTGCTTTTTTGCATTTCTCATCTTTGATTGAGCTTGTAGAAATGTGTATTTATTCTTGGATTGTCATTTCAGTTGATGAAATCCATTTACCTGTTCTAATCACAAACTTCTGATTCTCAGCCTGACATTTCAGGTGGGAGGCCTATTATGTTAGGAAATGAAAATCTGGCTTTTTTTTTTTGTCCTGATCATGGATTTCTCAAGTGTGGCAAAGAATAGGAGTAACTTTACCCCTCATTTCTGCAACCTGTCATTAAAGCCCATCTACCACCCCTGGATTTCTTTGGTCACAGAAAACCCCTCTAGGTATGTTTTCTATTACTCTCTTCTCCATGTGCATCTTCATCCTCTATTTCTGCAGATTTGGTTGCTGTGTTAATTTCTGAGCTAATAGTGATGTGTCAGAGGGTTTGCAGAAATCTTGACATTTAGATATCCAGTTGTTTTGGGTAAATGCAAAATGTTGGTACAGCACAATAAAGGCTATTGTTGGGGAATTGATACTGGTTGCAAGATTCTGAGAAAGATACAAACTCCAGGAAGATCTCTGAGCTGGCAGTACCCACTGGCCACCTGTAGGTGGGTATGTTAGCCTGTAAGTTTTTCTGCTTGCGCTCTGCTGGGCAAACAGTCAATACTCCTTTCCAGTATCTGAGATTGTTTGGAGTTTTGTGATGATGTGGAATTTTATGCAAAGTCTGCAAGCTTCCAAAAGGTGGCAAAATGACATACACTGAGTATTTCTTTATCCTGTGGGAAGAGTCACTAGGATCTCTAGGAGTATGCTTCACAGTCTAAATGCTTAAGGCTGGGCAAAACCAGGAGGCAGAGCATCTCTAGGAAAATGCACTCCTACGTGCTGTGGGTCACGGCTCATTTATCCAGCTCTTGTTGCAACAGATGTTAGTAATCACCACTTGACTGCATTTCCCAAAGCCTGAGGCAGCTGTTGGTATCTCGATAATACCTGCATTTTCTTTAATGTTTGCCACTGTTTGTTGTGAATATGACGTGGCCCTTTCTACAGTGTATCCCCTACTCCGTGCTGCTGAAGGACTTGGAAATGCGGAATCTCCGGGAATTAGAAGACCTCATCATTGAGGCTGTCTACACTGACATCATCCAGGGCAAGCTGGACCAGCGCAACCAGCTTCTGGAAGTGGATTTCTGCATTGGCCGTGACATCCGAAAGAAGGATATCAGTAATATTGTCAAGACCTTGCATGAATGGTGAGGCTGGAAGGTGGCCGGGTCCCTCTCTTTAGGGAGGGGGATATCTAGCATGCCCTTTGTGCCTCTGCTTGGGAACTGTGGTCTCCAGGTATCAGCTGGGGCTGCCTGGGAGCTGGGGCTGGAGAGTGGGGCTGCTTTTGTGACTACCACTGTGTAGCAACAGGAGTCATTTCAGGCCTCATAGTGCCTTGATTGTGACATAGTTTCTGTCCTAGTGCAGCTGGGGCTATTTAGCAGCAGGCTGTAAAATGCCCTGGGTTGGCAGGTGGGGTCTCTGAAGCCTGGCTGTTTGACACTGATCCTGTGCTTTGCGACTCAGCCTCAGAGTCTGACCAAGCTCACGAAGGTAGTGTTGGTAAGATCTTTGGATAAAAGAACATTCGTTCATGGTCAGTAACCTTGGGCTACTGTTTGTAAAACATTATGAGGGATACTGAAGACAAGGATTACTTTTAAGTTGGAACACAGACTCACACAGAATATTTGATGACCATGTTCTGGTATATAAAAGTAAGTGGGACATTTGCATGTACTCTGTATTTTAGTGGAGTTTGATGTTTGCAAGAGCTGTTTCACATTCTTTCAGGATTGGTTATGAATTACTTAAATGATTTGGGGCCTTTCTTACAGCACTAAACTATGTTTTCTACCTTTATCTTGCATCTGCCTGCCACTTCAGCATTTTATTAAAAATAAAAATAATAATAATAATAGGAGAAATGTGGGATCAACATATAAATCAAGTACAAAAATCAAACGAATATTCATATTTGACCTGATTGTTTATAGGTCATATTGCATGATCAAAACCGAAAGTTTCTGTGATGACTGCCCTTGTACTGTTCACCATGTAAGAATTTATTCGCTATGTAAGAATTCGTTCACCATATAAGAACTTGTTCGATATGCTTCAGAAGATTGGAGACTGACGAGAATTAGGCTTGAGATGGATTAATGATTGTACATTGAGCGTTGACCCCCCTATACTGAATTTTATTGTTGTTAACAACCATTTGATCAATAAATATGAGAGATGCCCTCTCAAAAAAAAAAAAAAAAAATGATTTGGGGCTTATAAAGCCAAATGGGCTTAGTCAGAGAAGAGGTTTTAGCAGAATTTTGAAGGAGGGCCAGGGTGAGAGTATAATTGAAGGTGAGGAGAGCATGTGCCCAGGCGGGCATGTGGCATGTTGGAGGACTTGAAACAGCAGGCAAGCTTTGTACAGAGGGGTAGGCAAATTGTTTTCTTTAAAAGAGACTGGATCTCTGGCTTATCCCTAAGAGGAGTATATCCAGGGATTTAACAGCCCAGTTTTGACACCCAGGGGTCCACAAAACCCTGAATTTCCCTTCCCTCAGCCACTGTTGGACCCCAAGGCATGACTATCCACCCCTTACCCTAACTTCTGTCCCAAGTGTGGCCCCAAACACCTTCCCTTTACAACTCAGACACAAGCAGGCTCTTTCAAAAGATATAAAGCTGTTAAATCAGAATAAACATAGAAAATAACCACTAATGTTAAGTGGTCTGCCATACAAAATCTAGGTTTCCAATCCTACTGAAGTTGGCTGTCTTACTCCCTTTTTGAGATGGCTGACACAATTTTCACAGCTATTGTCTACCTGTATTCAGAGGTGCCATCCTAACCCCCATCCCAGATGTTTACTGGTATAAATTCTTAAAACTTGTGTTTGGGCATTGGAGTTAGAGTTAAAACAGAATTGGTTTGGAGCAATACCACAAATATGGCAAAATGCTCACAACTATTGACTGTGAACTGGAGGGTATGTGGGCATTCATTGTATTATTTTTCACCTTTATTTTTAGGTTTTAAAATTTTCAAAATAAGTGGGAAAATGAAATAATGAGGGGAATGGCAGTTAAGTAACAAACTCTCAGAAAAGGGGTGATCTTCAACATAGGATGCTTTAAAAATTTTTTTTCTGTTGCCAAAAGTGATTCATCTAGTGCCACCTGTAGTCTTTCCTAATTCCTTTAGTCACATATTTTGTAAAACTTTCCCAGTACGAAGTTTGGAAATTAAAGCTGTATTCTAAGAAACCCACCACATCCTCCATGTTTGTTTCCAAATGCCCTATGTTTTATATTCAGAAACGCCTTTTTGGAAAGAGTGAAGGGATAGGAGCCTTGGCATGCGGGGTGTTGTAAGTCCCTGTCAGGAGTTTGGGAGGGAGATTTCTGAGGCTGGAGGAGAGCTCCCAGGCCTTTCTGCAGCTCAGGGCTGGTTATCTCCTCCATAGGTGTGATGGCTGCGAAGCAGTTCTGCTAGGCATCGAGCAGCAAGTTCTGCGAGCCAACCAGTACAAGGAGAACCACAGCCGAACTCAGCAGCAGGTAGAGGCAGAGGTAAGGAAGGGCAAGTTTGTGCCCTGCTCCAGGGTCTCCCCAGTTGTGCCCTACCTTTTGAGTCTTGGTGTAGGTGAAACAAGTAGTCACCACAGTCACCAGCAAACAGGCACCGGACTAGATGCTGGGGTAGGACTGGTGTGGCGTGGTCCCTGCCGTCAGGGGTGCGGCAGAGGTCCCTCTGTCTCCTTTCTGATTCATGGTCGCCAGCGAGTGTGCAGGCTTGGAGAACAGAACGTAATTCCTTAGTGCACATGCCCTGTGTAGCTGTAGAGCAAAATAAATGAGTTTAAAGATGTGTGGGAGGATGGTGGTTCCCAGGCAGGGTGGAGGGAGGTGAGCAGCTGGGCAGGGACACCTGGGCTTCAAGACCTTGGTCCTGCTGTACCTTAAGCTGTGAGGTGGGAGCACAGTGTTCATTCTATTCTTCTCTGAGTTACATATATTTTATAAACTTTAAAATACATGATATACTTCATCCTAAAAAAGCAAGGGATGGACCCAAAGGCCACGGAGTGGTGTGGCACAGACACCTCAAAAAAAAAAAGCAAGGGAAAAAATTCAGTGAATGATATGCAAGTAGAGATAAAAGTGTCTGTAATTTCAGTGACACCTGGTTGTTCAGGACACTTTTAGCCTCTAGGAGAGACAGAGGCTCCAGGCTTTGAGTTAATGGGCATTTGTTTGTGTGCCTGTAGTCTGGACATCTGGAGAGCAACATTAGATTTTATTTGGAGCCCTTCAGATAAAAATTTTATCATTGTACGTCTTTTTCTAGTGTGATTGAGCTTGAGATGTTAATGGTATTTAATGAGTTTTATAAAGCAGGTGTTTGAGACTGGCAGAATGAGGCCCAGAGTTTCAGCTAAAGAATGTAAGAAATAAATAGATGAGCTTTTCAAAGGGGGATTTGTGAAATTTGAAGATTTCCTTTACTCTGTTATATGTACTCCTTGAAAATAAAACCCATGTCTTGTCTTTGTAAGACCAGCTCCTTGTCCCATGCCTAAGGCCTAGTAGGTGCTCAGGTGTTGCTTATAGGATTTCTGGCGCACCCTGTGTGATGCTGAGCTGCTGAACTCTGCTTTTCATGAGCTGAAGTGAATTTATTTCAGATACACACACGTGCCCCTATGTACATATGTGTACATAGCTACTCTGTGATGTTCAATCCATTGTTAATTTTTAACCTTCTAGCCATACGAGTGTGAGTTACCTTTAATTTAGCATTTGGCAAAGGTAAATACAATTAGGAAAGTAAACCTGCTGCTTTTCTAATAAGCTGTGTAATCCACCTCTGAATATTGTGGCCTCTTCTCTGACCTGGGATTGATGTGTGAGCAAAGTAGGAAGGGCTAACCACTCTTTTCCTCTTCTTCGAGTCTTCCCCGTAAATCATACTCTGGAAACAAATGAGGTTTGGAGATGAAATGCACCCCTGAACCCCACCCCAGGGTAGCCTGTGTGAAACAAACCATCTTTAACCTGGTTGATATCTTGAGAGGAACCTAGTCACTGTCAGCTGCCCCATTGTGTCTGGACTGTTGCTAATTGTGTGATAGTTGGTGGGCTTGGACTGTGGTTACTGGCAAAGATGTGTGGTACCAGTTTTAGAATTTTGAATGGTTCAAGTTTATTCCTGTGACAAATGGCATCTGATGAAAGAAGGCACTGACTAATATTGAGACATTACCAGCACTTAGGCAACAGTGTGGGCTCTTTAAATTATAGTTATGGAGAAAAACAGAGCCAGCACCCGTGGGTTTGTTATCAGTGGTCTGCTGTTAGAAAACAGCTCTTCAGTTACCCCTGCTGGCAGAGCCTGATGCTACCAGGTGCCGTGGTCCACCAGGTGGCAGTAAATACTTAAGTTGGGAGAAAAAGTTGAGGAAAAGAACAGGGCCACCTTCACCCCAATTAAACAATCTACTGACTTAACAATCTTCTAGAAAATCTGGCACAGACCAGTTTCAGAAAGAAAGAGAGCATGGGTAAAGCCCAGAGCCTTGTCAGTTTTTCCACGCAGTAAATGCATGATCTGGCTGCTAAGTATAGGATGTTGATTGTCCCCAGCTTAAGGCACATAGAAAGTACTCATGACATATTTGTTGCCTTGAAAAGAAAACAAACCTGCCAGGTTAACAAAGGTGTAATTCTGTCATATTCTGCTTGTATTTATTCTCCTGTTACCCTTGATCAAGCTTTTTAAAACCATTTTCTCAACTGAGTTTTTTTCTTTATTTTTCCTTAAATTAGACTGTTCTCAGAGGAAAAAACTTGCTGTTATTATAAGGTTCCCCTAAACCTTATAGTAGCAGCTTTATTTTGTTGAGTATCAGCTTCCAGAGCCTTCCTGTTAATGAAGTCAGTCCCACCAAACTGCCAAAGAGTAGTCTCTCCTTTAGCCTTTTTCAGAAATAACACATTAGTTACTTAAAATTCCAGCATACCTGGGGAAGGTAGAACTGTAACTTTATGAGCTGTTCATGATCTCTGAGCAAGTGCTCTGGAGGGGAGGTAATGATTAAGTCCAGGTATCACAGAGCACCTCCTCATTTATATTTGACTCAGGAGTATATTTTTATCTCCTTTGTGAGCTCTGTGTTAAAATGCTAATAGCCCCGTAGGCTTGAGCAAGACATCTGTAATAGAACCCAGTGTGAGGGCCACCTCACTCCACCATCCAGGCCAAGGCTTTGTTCAGAGCCTCATTTCTTAGGCTAAGAACAAGAAGTTCTCTTTGTCCTCTGTGGGGTGTAGAGGGCTTATATTTGTCAGTAGCCTTACTGGAAGCTATGCTTGAACACCTGAAACACAAAGGAGCCACAGCAGTGTTCTTGGCCGTCCACGTCGGAGTGAGAGGTTCTGCCAGGCGGGGACAGGTTGAGGGGAGGCAGGGCAGGTGTATGGAAGAGGTGCCCCGCTCTCCAGGTAGGGTCAGAGGAGGGTTGCTGAGTCTGGAATGCCAGGGTGGCTGCAAGGGAGGCACGGGGGCAGAAGTGAAGTGACTGCTTCTGAGAGGACGCAGCGGGGGAGTGTGGCTCCAGTGCAGGCCTTGTGTGTGACATGGAGGAGAAAGGAAGAGACAGGATTTTGAGTGGTGTTTCAGAATGGAGAAAGAACCAGGTTTACCCATGGGATAGGTATTGTTTCTTTTACTGAGGTGCCACAGTCACTGAGCACCTAAAATCATAGCTTCTTGGGAGGGTAGTTACTATAAGGAAAACAGCTTAAGGAGGTAAATAGGCATTTGAATGAAGGGGGGAGGAGGGTGTTGGCCTCTGTGTATTTGGCCAAAAATCTTTGACAGTATCTTGAATCAAAGGCTTTTAAATAGACTTGAGTCACCATGAGTTGGGGAAGCTGCATTCCTATGGTGGGGAGTGATGGTATAGACAGGAAGGATGCTATAGACAGAAGGTACAAGCAGCCCTTCTGTGCATGGAGGAGAGTGGTAAGCAGGCTTCCTTGGGAACTGGGATAGAGTGATTTCATGTTATTACAAAGGATCTGAAACTGGAAGTGCTGAACTTTGGGGAAAATAAAGAAGCGTATGTACAGCAAAAGAGTTGGGGTCAATTGAGCTGATTGTCAGTTGAGAGGCTGACTCGAGAATGTTGCCTTGGTTGGGGGAGGGGAGTATGTGGGATGAATGTGCCACAGGGCAGAGTCTGCTCCCCTGGCTAGCAGGTCAGGAGCTGGCCTCTCAGCTCAGTCATGGATACTATACTTGGACTCCAAAGCTAGCCCACGTCACCTGAGGCCACCATATAAAGAGAAATGCCAGCTAATTTCTGCCAGGCTTGTAATGACTTATCTACAGAAATCCAGGTGCAAGTGACTGAAAATGGAACCATTATTTGAGAATTGATTACTTTTTCCTTATCATGTAGGGATTATTAGACTGTCACTAAATTTAAGATATATTAAATGAAAGAATACTGAAAACACTGTAGTACAAGCTGATTGTTTAATAAAAATTATTGTACAAAGAACTAGAGGAAATAAGGTTAAGTGATATTTGTCAGCCAAGATGAAATTAAGGAAATTATACTTTTTTGTTTTGTTTATTTGTAATAAAGCTGTTTTGCTCAGTGGGAAAGGTAATCATTTGCCTGGAAAGATACCACTTTTGAAAATACAGGCCTTGTAATGAAAGCTTGTTAGTTTTCTAATGTTTTATTTAAATGAGGTTTTGTCAGCTTTTGGGAAAACCTTCAAACAAATTCCCTCAAGCAACCTCCCAGATATTGAAAATATGAGGCATGAATCTTGGTTTTTCCTTTTCCTACTATATATTTTAAGTTGCAGGATCTTTCAGCATGTTTGAAGTCAAAGATAACTGACTCGCAAAGAAATAAACTTAAGTGATCCTGTGACCTCTTATTCAGATTTCAATTAATTTTCCTCGTATTACTTAGAAAGCATATCAAACTGGACAAGCCTTGGAATGCTATTTTATAAAGCAGTGATAACTGATAACACATTTCTTAATCCTCTTCCATGGCCATCAAAATTTGCCTCAAAGTAAAACAAACTAAAATAACTCTTTTATAAGAAAAAAAATGGCAAACCATCCACTTGCTCCAGATTCTTCACTCACTATCTCACCAAGTAATTCTTCTGAACAAGAGATACCAAAGCAGGTGGGGTGCCTGAGGTCCGAGGCAGCAGGGCTTGGTCGGGCAGGACAGGGATGATTCCAGACTTCACTTAGGCTGCCCTACATATTCATAGGCCCAGCCCATGCTTTTCTGTTGACACCCCTTTCAGAAAGGTTGTGGTGTTGATTGAGGTGACAGTAGTTTGGGGCATGGCTCTTCTTGTAGCTCAAAACAACAGAAACCAAAATAAAAAATGACCTATAGTCTAGTTGACGTTCATTCTGTGGATGATAGATCTCCAGGAACCTAATTTCTGTCCACAGTGTTGTTTCATCTCTGCATTTAAACTTTCTCTTACTCAAGCTCCAGATGTTCTATTAAGAACCTTTGACCCTTCTAACTCCCTTCTTGCTCTGTAGAAAACCAAACCTGCATCCCCGAGGACATGGAAGCCATCAAACTGGGGGAGCACCTTTATTGTCATCAACAAACATAGATGTTAGTCTGCACCAACCTTCTTTCTTCTTCTGACGCCTTTTTTTAAAAAAGCTAATATTTCCTCTTCTTCCTCTCCTCCTCTTTTTCTTCCTGTCATCTAGCTGAAGGTCAAAGGCACAGGGGTCCATTAGAACTGGGGGACTGTATATGTAAATGGGCGTGGGTGTCGTAGTGGGTAGAAGCACAAGTTGGTACAGTCGCTTTGTAAAGCAGTATGGCAGTAGTTACTCAGATGTGAATTGTGCAAACCCTTTGGTCTGGAAAGCTCACCTCTAGGAATATGTCAACAGATGTTCACAAAAAGTATGCAAAGGTAAACATAGAATGCTGTAGCTGGGAGCACTTCATGCAAGTGAAAACAAACGGGGAGCTAATTGAAGAATGGTGCAACGCCCAGCATGGTACACAGGTGTTGGTGAGGATGTGCGTTCTGACATGGAGAAATGTTCACGAGTTGCTTAAGTGTTTTGAGGCTCTCTCTTTTGTTAAGTGAGGAATGGTGTGCTGAAAACAGTGTGATTGCATTTTGCCAGTTATTTTACTCCGTTCTCATCATTTATCACTTAGTTGGCTGAAGTTCATTCTCTTTATTCGTGAAGGGCTCATGGAGCTGGATTTCTGAAGTTCTTGTGACATTTTTGTAATTTCATACATGAACCACCGTTAGCTGAGTATAGCATCCTTATAAACTGTATTTGTATGGTATTCCTGTGTGTGCTCTTCAGTACTGTGGTACCTATTCCCGTGCATGTGCTCGTGTCTTCTGTACTGTAGCAGCTGTTCCCATGCATGTGCTCGTCAGCCCTATAATACCTATTCCTGTGTGTGTCCTCTTCTGTACTATAGAACCTGTCCTTGTATGGCATATTGCAGATATAGGAGCTATTTCTTTTTCTAATGCAATTTCGACTAGTGTTTTCTTCACCTGATGTGTTGTGCCTCTTTGCCAAATGGTCCATTTCTCTTGGCTTATTCCATCTTTTCAACCAAGAAAACATTAATTCCATTGTTTTGCTTGACTCATTTCCTCATATAGTCCATGAGTAGCCCCTGCTTGTTTCTTCTCATCCGGGTTTCTGAAGATAATCTCAGATTTTCTTGCAGAGGTTTCTGCTGGCCTTTCCCTATGTGGCCCTCATTAGAGTGAGAGTAAGTTTTGGTGAGTGTCTCGTGCTTACAGCTGAGCAACCAATTCTGTATCTCCCTCCAGGTTACCAACATCAAGAAGACACTCAAAGCCACCGCATCCTCCTCAGCTCAGGAAATGGAGCAACAGTTAGCTGAACGCGAGTGTCCCCCTCATGCTGAGCAGAGGCAGCCCACCAAGAAGATGTCCAAAGTGAAAGGTCTGGTCTCCAGCCGCCACTAGGGCTGGCTGGGGCAGCTGGCACTCACCAGGCCTGCCTGGGTCAGGTGGGGAGGCGACACCAAGGGCCTGTTTCCTCCCCTCTCTACCTTCAGTGAGTTCCAGACCTGCCCACCCCCTCACCAGCGCCTCCACCCTGCTGGTACTGTTCCAGAAGAACCGTTAACTCCTTGGCCTCACCCACTCCCTCCTTCCCCAGTTGTTCCTTCAGACTCAGGGGCTCCACTGATGCCATCCCAGCAGGGTCAGACACTGCCCAGCTTCCCGCGAGGAGGTTCTTGTCTCTGTTTAAGGGCTTGTCTCCCTCCTAGGTTTTCTTTTGCTCCCTGTCATTTTGTGAGGCTGGTCATAAGCTGGAGGCAGCTTTACCTGGCCTGCAGGGATGACTGCGAAGGAAGCTCCTCTCTGAGTGAGGGTGGGGAGCATGCCTTCTCCAGCCCTAGGTTCTGCAGTACCCACAATGGTACGGGCACTCTCTAGCCAGGTATCAGAATGCTTCATTTTCCCTCCCCTGCCTTACCTCTGTTGGCAGCGTCTGATCAGAGCATGGAGGGATGTGATGCTGGGCTATGTTTACTAAACCTGCGGGTTTTCAGCCTCTTAGGCCCAGCTCCCATCTCTCATTAGTTGAGAGTGCTGGGTTGACTAACCTCCGGTACCTGAGCACCAGTCCGGGGCGCTGTGGGTCTGCTGGGTGGCAGAAGTTTCTTCCGGCTTGGTGTTCTTGTTGGCCGCGCTTCGAGCTGCCTCTGACCGCTCAGACTGGTTTTCGGTGTGAAGGTCCCAGCTGCCCACTGGGGCTGTCTGCCAACATCTGCTCTCCTAAGATCTTTAATTCCTCCCGGCTGCCTCCACAGTGGGGATGGTGGTGCTGAAGCCGCTCTGTCTGGAAAGGACCTGTTGCTGCTTCTATGTCTCTCTTTCCACCCCTCCTTGGCTGGTGACCCAGAGCCGCCCGATGATGGCGTTCTCCTGGCAAGAGAAAAGGACCTGACTAGCCTTCCCGAATTTGAACAGTTTCAGGTTATATTTTAATTTTTTTTTTTGTACAGGTTCTGATTCTAATACATTTCAACGTGCTTTTTCCCCCCTCGTGTTGATATTTGTTACAGAAAAATCACTGGGGAGTTTTCACCTGGTTGAAGGGTGGCATGTGTGTATGTGTGCGTGTGGTGGGGTGTTTTCTTAAAGGGGAGGTGGAGGTCCTCGGCTGACACTAGAAAGTTCATTGAGAGACAAAGCACATTTTACAACAAAAAATAAAAGCATAGAGTTAATGTATGAGACTGGAGTGCGGGCTTGCATAGCTGCTGGATCTTTAGGGGTTGGTATTTGGGTGATTCAGAGAAAATGTGAAGCTGTTTCAGTACTATGGTTACAAAATAGATTTCTTCTTTTTCCAAAATGTCCAGCAGCTGCCTGCCATTGATTAAACGTCAACAAAGTATTCTCGTTGCCCTTTTCCACTGGTCCATGTGCCCGCATAACACTATGCCCAACTGTAGAGTTTAAGTCCCAAAGTATGTTTCATGAGACTTGACAGATGCTCTGTGGAAAAGGGGTTCTGTTGTTAAATAAATTTGGCGCACCCTGCATCCTGTATCCTCATTGGAAATTCATTACTGAGATCTCAGAGAAGGCCTGGATGAAGGAGCCTGTTCCCACACTCATTTCACACCAAAGCCTTTTTGGTAACAGCCAGTGAAATACATGTGGGGGAAATTTTTGGAAACATTGTATTTCTCAAAAACAACTCCTAGCCTTATAGGTTTTTCCACATATTTTTTCTAGACCCAAAACAGGTACTCACGCTGGTGGAAAGTGCTCTTTCATCCTTGTCTTTCCCACTTGTGAGTGGGCTAGGAAGTGTGGTTTGACTTGTATGAAATGTGGGACCATTTGTTTGACAGCTTCTTGGCTCTGAGGAGTTTTAGGTTTATCTCCCAGTGGTTCTGCTTCCTTAAAAATAGTAATGACGATAAATAACACATTGGTAAAGTACACTACGAAGTGTCTTCATGCGCAGTAAGCCATTGAATCCCTCCCACCAAACAGTCTTCTGAGATTGGTAAGGGTAAGTAGTCGTATAGTCATCCTCAGGTTACTTAGGACCAAGTGGAAGCTCAGAGTCCCCAGTGGTAAGACTCCTGGATCTTCTGACTGTCCCTCCTGCCATCTTCTCTGTGTTACATTCTCTTTTAGAGTCTGCTTCCCAAACTGACCCTTGGCACCCGTCTATCTGCTTGTTCCTCTGAGGGCTCAGCCTGCTGCTACTGACACCCAACACACCACAGGCTCTGCTCCCCAAACCCACTCAGTCACTTTATGGGGAAGCAGAGTGTGGGGTGAGGCTCCAGGAACTGTGGCAGTTGCTCTGTTGGAACTCTGGTAAGAGGCCTGCCAAGCTCTGCATTTTTCCATCTGGCTCATGTGTCTGACATGTGCCTATGTGTTTTAAAAAAAATACAGTGTTCAGAAGAGGTATCCTCATGAACAGGGAAACATCTTAGGTCAGGAAGGAGACACTGCAGTATTAAACAGAATTAGCTCGGTGGTAGTGCCTGTCTGACTCTAGCCACATTCTTAATCCCAAGCTATCTGCCTCCTGAAGTTGTCTCTGGTCCTCCTTACTGTCTGTCCAGGTGAGAGGCATAATAGTTCCTAATGGGTAGCATTAGGGAGTGGTCAGAGCCCCTTTTACAGGCTGTTTTTATATTCCAGACCCGAGATGACCGCTCTGATAGTAAGTAGCATAGCCCCCACCAAACTTGCGCATCATAGGAAATGGGCGGCAACCAAAGGAGCTAAGGTGATAAACAGCTTGTGGTGTTTTAAAGATTCACTCTTCGCTCTACCTGTGATTCTCTGAGTAGTGTGGAATCAAACCACGTTCCAGTTCTTTAGTGTCAGAGTAAAAGCTACTCTAGCAGAGCTGGAGATGTCAAACAATTTTTTAATGCAGCAACTCGTTGATTTTTACTGGACCTGAACTGTCACACTACTCATGTATTTGAGTTTCAAGTGTAGCATCCCTTGGCTGGTCTGTGATTGGACCTGTCTTCCTGGGGGTTCTGTGTATTGTGTGAGCATCTGACTAGTTCATTAAGTCTTTTCTTGTACTTATGCTTGAGATTTACAGATTGAAATACATTTTTTATTCTGTCTCATTTTACATCACCCTGAGGGCATTAAATGAATCTTTCAAACTTATGTCTGTTAGGACATGAGGTCAATGTGCGTGTTAAGAAAGTCTTTATTACAAGAAGGAAATGTGTCTATTAGGGATGAGAATTGTTCTTGGTTAAGGGTGAAACCCACAAGGAGGTAAGTGATAGGGCAGCAGAGGAGGCCGCTCAACTCTTCCTGGGTCATTTATGCCCGTCCTCTATGTTTTCCTCAGCAAAACCCCACTGTAGTTTCTTCCAGTTATTACCTTTCCAAAGTTGTGAGTCAAAGGAAATAAGTGGAGCCGTGGGTGCAAATCATGAAACTATGGAGAATGTACAGAAGTAAAACAGGAAGGTCACAGTGGAACTCCAGCAAACACTTCCAGCAGGATTCTAGGTGGAAGAGATGCCCCTGAAGAAATTCAGGTAGGCAGAAAAACAAGGAAAATCTAGAGACGAGCCTCATCCAACACCTCATCCAGCTGCTGGAGTAATCGCACAGCTGCAGGGTGGTGCCACCACACATTTGTCATCTCTGAACTTACCTGGGTCCTCGGAGCTGTTGAGCCATCCCATCATATGTCCCTAGTCAGCTGTCATCCATTCCCTACAGCAGTTGCAAAGTATTACCATTCTCCTTAAACATTTTACCCTCTCATTCTCACTCTGAGTGGATGACTGTATTTCCCTTCTTCACAGTGCAAATAGAAGACACTGGGTGGGGAAACCCTGTTTCTTGTCTTCCACCTGACAGGATCCTCTGTATCCAGCCTTCTGTTCTTCTGTTCTTACCACAGCGGAGAAGGATCTGTTCTTACCTCTGAGTGTAATTCGTCCCCCTGTGCGGTGTTGATCCACCCTTTCTTTTCTCCCAAGAGTGTTCACTTCCGCAGCCTTCGCCTCTCCTCTAATGGCTGCATGTGATGTTACATATTGATGAAGTCCTCCCTGGACCTGATGTCCCTTTCCAGCCCCTTTTCTTCTTTAATAAGTTCAAGAGTTGTCTACCACTTCTGTCTCTATTTCCTCACCCACACCTAAATTCTTGGCCAGATGACTCCTACTGTCAGCCTTCCACTGATGACTTTCTTGTTAACGAGATCTTGATCTCCAACTTGGTTTTCAGTCTTTTATCTGGTTTGATCTTTACATTACAAGTGGCACTAGTGAGCCCACTTCTGTAGGCATCCTCATAGTTTTCATGGTGCCAGTCTCTAGATTTTCCTTTTGTTTCTCCTATTCTAAAATTTCTTCAGGGGTATCTCTCTCTTTAGAGTCCAGTTGGAGGTGTTTACTAGGGTTCCATTGTAACCTGTCACTTCTGTACATTCTCCATAGGTTATATGGTTCACTCCCATGGCTCCACTTCCATATGTAACACCCACATCTCCATCTCTGGCTTATTCTGCCAACCTGAATAGTCAGTAGCCAGCTGGGCATCTCTACTTGCCATCTCCCATGTCTACTCGGTAAATCGTGTCTACCACTCACCAAGTATATTTGTAGGACTGCTCTATGATAAAATACCACAAACTAGGGGATTTAAACAGCAGGTATTTATTTCCTTACATTACTGGAGGCTGTAAGTCCAAGATCATGGTATGGACAGGCTTGTCTTAGCTGGAGCCTGGCTCCTTACGGACGGCCGCTTTCTCACTGTGTCCTCACTTGACCTTTTCTCTGCATGTACATCCCTGGTGTCTCTTCCTCTTATAAGGAGACGTCATATTGGATTAGAGCCCCACCTTTATGGCTTCATTTAACCTTAATTGCCTCTTTAAAGGCTTATCTCCAAATACAGTCACATTGGGGTTAAGGCTTCAACATAAGAATTTTGAGAGAACATACTCGTAGAACTCACCTGAGCCAGAACCTCGGGTTCACCCTTAACTCCTCTCTACCCCAAAACTGCTTTGCCACATTTTATTCTGCTTCTATAATTTTTTGAGCCCATCCTTTTCATTTATCTCCACTTCAAGCCTTTGAAGGTTCAATTAATTCAGTATACTCTGGATGTCTGTTATATGCTAAAGATGCAGCCAAAGAAGGTTAAAAATGTAACATTAAGAAAAGTGTATGGGAAGAAAGGATAAAGATGAATGTGGAAATAAATTAACTGACAAAATCAAAATTAGAATCTAAGAGATTTTTTTTTAAATAATGAAAAGTGTACCTGAAAAATTTAAAGACAATGAGTAAAGAGAACAGTTATTTAAAAAATACAAGATGTTACCCACTGTCAGTCCATCTGACACTATGATATGAACTACTTCCTGGAAAAATGTACATCACCATAATTTACTCATAAGTAAATACTGAAACTGGCTAAAAATCAAGAAATGAAATATATTACTGAAGATGTATCTAAAAAAGACTCTGGGCTCATATTTTTAGTGGGTGGATTCCTGTTATTAAAGGATTCAGTGATTCCCTTGTTCATCAGAAGCTGGCCAGGTTTTTAAAAAAAAAGGAGTAGAAAACTCAATTAAAATCCAACAAAGATAGGTTTTTTTCATTCTTAAAGTCTTGTTAATGTAGATGAAAGGAATTCTATGAAATGAGACATACAATCACAATAAAATATTTAAGAATGCTAAGCAAAGGATGTTCTCTTAACATGGTATTTTATGTACTTAGAGCCGCTGACCACGACGTCATTTCAGCGATACATCAAGGTGTCCCCACTAAAGCAGAGGCCTTGCTGCACCACTACTGAGCGCCTGAGCGGTGACTGACGGGTCTGTCACCTAGAGCACCTTCAGTCATTCAAGTCCCTTGAACACCTGGGGTCTTGGGCAGGGCAGGGCCAGCGGAAGGCGGTTTGGTTTGATGGTTAGGGGAAAGGCCTGCTGGGGAGTGTGCCCCACCCTTCTGGCCTCCTCCTCCTCCTGGGAAGAGCCAACTAGTAATGCCCCCTTCCTAAAGGGGTTGTGGAGGTCACCTCAGGCCAAGCCGGACTCGCCACTGGGAGCACAGGCAGTAGTGGCGGTTATGGCCCTGGTGGTATTGGCATTGTTAGCATATTTTTGTTGTAGATGTTCAGATTTCACTAGCGGTCAGGATCACAGCACAGTACATTTTGGGGCCTCTATCTTGATCATTTCAGGATAGAATGGAGACCTTTCAGCAATATGGACTCTAGGAATCAGGCTGACAGCGCTACCCAAATCTGCCGCACCCCAGCGTTTTATCCCCATGCTGGCTGCTCCTCCCTCCTCCCCTCCGCTCTGCGCCCACCCCCTCAGCCCCTCCGTCACTCTCTGCTATAGACAGCAGCAGCCATCAGCGCAAGCTCCTGCCGCCTCCTGTGTGGTCTTTCAACGTTAGTCCCTGCTGCAGACTCTCCTATTGTGTCCCCTTCATAAAGCCAGGTCTTTGTCAGGGCTTAAGAAGCCCCTCAAGCTGGGGACCCAGGCCCTGTCACATGTCACTCCTCTCTTCACTCCATATACTACATGTCCTTAAGCCACTGTGGTTCGCAGGCACCATGTCCACGTGCACCATCTGCCTTCTGCCTTTGTGTGTCTACCACGGTTTCCTTCCTCCCCCCTTGTCCACCTGGCAAACACTCATCTGTGAAACCCTTTTCTGACCTCCCGTGGTCAGAGATAGTCCTCCCTCTGCACCATTTGTACCCCCCACCTTTTTCTGTGTTCCCACCCGATTCCCGCAATGGAGGCCTTTGTTAATTTGTTGGTGCCCCCTGAGTGCGAGCCCCTAGAGAGCAGGGGCTGTGCTCTCATGTCTGCAAGGCTTCTTGTATGCTCAGCACATGGAAGGCCCTCCCCCAGCCCACGGTGCCTGTCCTACAGGAACTGGCCAAGGCACCACTGGGCCACGTGGGGGTGGAGGGTGGCTGCTCTGGTTCCCTGGAGCTCCAGAAGTTGGAGTCACTCCAGTGTTGTGGGGCTTTCACCAGTGGAATGGCATCCTGGCATTGCCAAAAACCACCAGGCCTTGGCTGCCAGGGTGGAGGTCTGTGCAGGTAGAGCTGCCAGCACTTGGAACACTTACTGTGTCACACCAGGTTCCGGGTTAAACACTAATTGTGGCAGCCCCCTGGATCCTCGCAAGCTCTCTAGGTAGGTACTCCTACAACTCCAATTTTACTACTGAGGAAGCAGCCTGAGTTGAGATGTGGCAGAGCTGGAATTTCTATCTGAATCTGGCTCAGAGAGGAAGCCTGAAGCTCAGGCGTGGCTGTGTGGCTAGGAAGCTGGGGGTGGCCAGGGTCAGGTCCTGAGACTGGGTGTGGGCAGACAGCAAAGGCACTAGCCTTGCCAGGCCGTCCATACGACTCTTTAATTTGCTTTTTCCTTCTAATATCTTGTGAACATCTTTCCACATTGTAGTAGTCTTTAAATGTATACAAATTCTTTGACATTCCTCCCACAAAAGATAGAGCCTAGTTCCCCTCCCCTTGGGTATGGGCCCATCTCAGGGACACAGTTCTACTGAACAGAGTGTGGCAGAAGTGAGGCCAAGTGACATCCGAGGCTAGCTGAGAACGGCAGTACAGCTTCTGTCGAGCTCTGTCCTTCTAGGGGTGACTGCCGTGGCTTAGTTTCTGCTGACGCCTTCCTGCTGCAGACACCGCCTGGGAGGGAGGGAAGGAGGAAGGATGGCGACGCCCAAGGAGCCTTCGCGGTACAGGTGCTGCGTGAGTGGGTGAGCCCTCTGCTGATTCCGGCACCCAGCCTCCAAGGCTGGGGCCAAATGGGGCTGAGACAAGCCCTCCCTGCCCAGCCCGTCCAGGCTGCGGTAAGCGGGCTGCTCGCTGGTGCTCCTGAGCTCGGGGCTCCCTGGGAGCTGCAGTGCGCAGGTGCTTGGCTTCTGGGAGTAGGGCACCTTGCTTGAGAACATGGCAGAATGAAGACGGGCTCTTCTGGTTATAAGTTCTTCACTCAACTGTCTGATAACTTCTTGAGGAAGGATTCCTAGAGGTGGAATGTTTGAGATTCTGAGTGTTTGGAATTCGTAAGGCCATTGGAACTTAGAACCAAACTACTCCCCAAGAAGGCCTTGACAGGTGCACTCCCCTGAGCTGTGCAAGCCAGAGCTTCACAGTGGGGGGCTGGGGGGCCAGAGCCTGAGGGGGTTCTAGAAAGGGCCCTGCTGAGGTGATCACTTTCTGTGTGCCTTGTGACAAGCTGTGTGTCCCCAGCCCTGGACAGCACTAGACATTGTCATTGTCGTTTCCATTATTACTAGTCTGAGGGAGAATAATATCTCCTTGGTATTATAGTTTGCATTTTTTAACTACCACTTAGGGTAGATATTTTTCATATACTGATTACCTCGTTACATTTCTTTTGTGAGTCTATTTTTGTCCTTATTTCTCCTCTGGGGCCACGCTTTTTTTATATGACGTTCTATGTACTGCCCAGAAGTCACCAGCAGAGGGCAGCAGTGCATCAGGGTACCAAGGGAATGGCGCCGGAACCCGAACTTAATGGCATATTTTGGACAAAGGCAGAACCTGAGTCGTGGGGCACTGGCATCAACGTACTCAGGGAAACTTAGACAAGGTGCCTAATTTTCTCTCTAAATTAAGTTGTTTATCCGAAAGTCTGTGGGTGGGCTAGGAACTAGAAGATGGCTTTGAAAGGTCAAGACTGTAGATCCCAGGGCGGTAAATGAGTTCTGTCTGATAGGAGACTCCAGAACCTTTTAAATGGAGGGCACTTTTCATGCCGTTGTGGCATTGTATGGGTTCCAGGTTGTTGCCAGAGTATGGGGTGGGGGGAGATGTGTGCATGCAGGTGTTCCCTGTTATCTTCACAAAGGTAGTTGAGTAAGTTTTCACGAATGCAACCCTCTCTTTGAGCTGTCTTGTTCTCAATCTCATTGGGAAATTGAAGCAGCTTAATACGGAGGGCCTGGGCCAGGGGGGATGCTGGACTGTGGGGTTGTGGAGGGTGGAGGACCTGTGAGTGCTGCCTAAGCCTCCTTGCACCCTAGGAGCTAGATGAGCTCCAGGGAGATGTGAAGACACTGAAATCATGTATAGAACTGTCTATGCACTTACATACCTTCTTTTTAAACTTTTGAGATACTTACAGATTCATACATAGCTGCCAAAATAGTAAGGAGGCCCCAGGTACCTTTCATCCAGTTTTCCCTAGTGGTAACATCTCCTATAATTGTAGCCCAGTAGCTAAACCAGGCAGTTGACATTGGTACAATCCAGGACTTAGACACCATGACTTTTACATGCGCTCGCATGTGTGCATGGCATTGCTGAGCTATGTGAATAGTCCTGGACTGTCATCTTTTGGACTTGTTTTGTGCAAAAAGTATGCCCACATTTGTTTTAGTCATAGTTGAATTTTCTGTTACTTGCAGCCATAACATTCCTAACATATACCCAGTTGCAAGGTGCAGAAAACCTGATGTAGACTGGCTCGATTTAAAAAACAAAAGGAAGGGGAAGAATATTGGCTCATGTAATAAAATCCAGAGGAGTGACTGAACTGGCCTCAGAGGTTCAGAATGCCACCAGAGAGCTTGCTCAATTTCTCTGCAATATCCGTAGCTCTGGGCACCTCTGGGTTCTGGCTTTATTCCTAAGGTACTTTTCCTCAAAAGCCAATAGTAGCAATGGCAGCTCCAGACCTTTTGTCTTCACCCCACAACGCCCAGAAGACAGAGAATGGGGGGAATCTCATCATTCCCTGTAGGAGTCCTAAAATCCATTTTGCCTGGATCAGCCTCAGTCAGGTGTCCATCTTTCAACCAATCATGGGGCCAAGGGAACAAGATACACTGATTGGCTTGTGCCTGGATTCCTAACCCTTCTGTGAACACCTGGTGATAGGGATAATTTATTGACTTAATCTAAACTCAAACAGGTGATGGAGTTATCCCATTCTGACCACAATTCGAGAGGGGAGGTGTCCCAAAAGAAAATTGAAGTGCTGTTACCAGAAGGAGGGGACAAAGATGATGGACACTAAACCACATGTGTCCATTGCCTCCATCATGAGGTCTTGTGTCCCTCTCTGGTCAAATCAGCTGTGACCAGGAGGACAGAATCATTTAATACAGGCATGTCTGGGATGGGGGTGCAATTCTTGCCTACGGGGGGAGCCAGCCTGACTGCCCAGGAGCTCTCCACCACAGTAATGGTTCAGGCCTCCAAGATCCTGTTCTGCGGCAGGGCTCCACATGCCTCAGGACATGAAGCTTGTTGTGGCGTCTCCAGCCATCCCTACTAGCCTGGTGCAGGTCGGCAGGGGCCCAACGGGCTGTCCAGGAGATTCTGTAGTTACAGCAGGATCCTGGGGTCCAGCTGTGTATACTGGGAGGGGCTTAAGATGTATTTAGATAGGAGCCCCCATCCACACTTGCCCACTGGCTGCCCCTTGTATCCCCAAGCTGTCCAGTATAGACATCAGTTTCCCACCGTGCTCCTCCCCACCTGCCACCCATTCCAAATGGGCACAGAGGTTTTACAACAGACTTTCCTGGGGTAAGGTGGCTTCTTGTGCCCAATAACACTCAGGCTTATGAAAAAGGTCATTTCCCAAAGCATGCTATTCATACCTCTGTGGTATGTGACATTTTATGTTAATATATAATGCGTCAATTTTAAAAATTAAAGTATCATTGCTACACAATCTTATGGTTTTGCACGAACAACATTGTGGTTTCAACATTCACCCATATTATCAAGTCCTCACCCCCTGCCACCCATTGCAATCACTGTCAGCATAGTAAGATGATATGCATCAATTTTTAAACACTGCTTTTTAAATAATCTTTTTACTGTAAAATATGAGATTCAGAAAAATATACAAAATGAAGGTAGAGCCCAATTAAGTATTACAAGGCAAACACCCCAAATGCTCTTGTAACCCAAGAGATGCTACAGCCACCCCAGGAGCAGCTCCATATTTCTCCTCCCACTGCTCCCCTCACTGCCCCACACCCCTGGCTGCAGGAGCTTTTATAGTAATCACTTCCTTGGGTTTCTTTATATCTTCATAGATATATTATCCAAATGTGCATCCCTATAAACTATGGTTCAGACTTGTCCACTTTAAAAAATGTATCTTCTACCTCTTCTTTAATCTACAGGTTCTCATCTCTTTCTTTCCCTTGCATTTTATTTGTTGTCATTTTATCTCAGAATCCAGGCTGTCTGAGTGCAGTTTCCAGCAGTCTGGGTTTTGCGGCTGCTCGCCCAGGGGCAGTTCTGTATGCTCCACTGCCCTCTCTATTTGCTGCTCATTGTCAGCCGGATCTAGACGCTTGATCAGACTCAGCTTCTGCCTTTTTGGCAAGACTCTAGGTGCTGACACTTTTTCATCAGGGGCCACATAATGTCAGGCAGCCTCTCCTTTTATGGTGTCCATGGCCATAGATGCTCAGTCCCTAGATCCACTAATTCACAGCAGGTCCAAAATAGTGACATGTAGTGTTTTCATTGTGATGTGATTCCCATTTTATTGCTTATTCATTTTGTCATTCCACACAATTTATAAGTAAATAGTCTTGGATAAAATATACTGAGAGTGTTAAACAGATCATGGCAACACTGATGAGGCTGTTCAGGGTTTTATGTAAGATAATGAAAAGAACCCCAGCTGCCACCCCAACAGAATGATGATACTTTAATTCCATCATTTCTATTTCATTTATTTGCTGGAATTCTTTATAAACAGATGTTTCCTTTCATCAACCATGAGGCTACGCAATGGTGCATCATACAGGAGAGGCAGGATAAAGGCTTCCTTTTTTCCCTGTATTTACCAGTTTGCAAACTAATGAACGGATTCCTTATCCTCTGGAGGTGACCAATTCATTTTTTTTCAGTATCATTATTTACTTGTGGATTTTAAATAAATCTGGTGAGTTTCAATTTGTTGCAATTATTACTGTGTGCAAGCTCAAATTGTCCTGTCTTTGACTAGTGGAAACGTCTGTGGGCTGGCTTCTGTGTTTTTTGACGCTACCCTAGCCTACACATAGCCTCTCTAAGATGGCTTGTGTGTTATTGTTTAGGTCAAGATGTTTCAGAGTCCTTTAGTACATTTTCTCCTCAGACCTGCAATCAGTCATTTCTCCATTCAGCCCTGATTTTTTAGTTGGAAATGGCATTTTCTGACCATAATGTGGACTCCAGGGACACTCATGGCTACTAGATTGGTCATCATTTCTAGGCCTTTTCAGTGGCCAGAACTAACAGATTTAGATAGAATGATAAACAAAATACTTCATAACTTCATCCTGTTACTTCCAGTTAAATTCAAGGACTGCTGATTTTTTAATTTAATCTTCAAAAACACAGCTGTATCTGCTTTCTTCCATACTGAGAATCCTGATTTTTAGGACACAGGGGATGATAGTTAAAATATATCCTATAATTACTCATTTGTTTCAGGCAACATTACACACACAACAGGGAATTGTAATACTAATGCTGCTCCCACCGGAATGGTAACTGAAAACAGTTCACAGGTTCTTCCCCCAATTTTTACAGCTGTTCTGCATCTACATCAGCAGAGCTGCTAGCCCTCATCTACCATATTCTCTCCCTCTTAAACCTCATATAGCTTTGGTTCTGCCATGGCCTGATGTTCCCACTAGCTCTTACACTGACGTGTCCAGTAATTTCGGCAGTCTGAGGCTGTCTCTGTAGTAAATTCTTCCAAGCACGGCTCATGGGGACAATATTCCCTGAGTTCTTATACCTTGATAACAGTTTGCATGTTTTATACTCAAAAGTCAGTTTTTCTGAATAGGAACTCCTTGGCTCACACTTATGTCCCCTTAGATAGGCCACTCCATTTTCTAATGGTACAAAATAGTGCTGTTGAAAATTCTGATGATAATCTAATTTTCTTTCCCTTTGGTTACTTGTTCCTTTTCTCCTTGATGATTAAAGGATTTTTCCCCCTTTAATATCCAGTAAATTTACTAAAATATGTCTTGGTGTTACTCATTCTGAGTCAGTTTTCTCTGGCATATCATGTACTCTTTTAATATATATGTACCAGTTACTAATCTATTGTGTCTCAGGCTCCCAAAGATAATCCTTTACTGTGGGCGTGGCGATAATGAAGGCAGACGCTTTACCTTTCTCCTTTGAGAGCTGACCAATGTTCAACTTTGTCAGTAGAGGGCGCTGTAAGGGCGCTGGAGGAGGAGGGACCTCTTTTGGGTTTGCCTCCCGCGCCAGGCCCCTGCTGTGCAGGCTGCTCTTAGCTCAGCAGTGCCTAGTGGTCAGCAGCCCAGGACACCTCCCCAAGGAGAGCTTCCTTTGGCACCCCCTTGGGTGGCCTCCGCAAACGTCTCCATCATCCACGAGTCACCGTGTTCTCTTCCAAGGTCTCAGTCTCAACTCTGGGGTTAGGGGATCTTTTCTTGTTCCTGTCTTGGCAGTAGGTGAACAGGCTTCTTCCTTTATCTGCTAGTCTATATCCTTTAAAGTTACTTTGACTCCTTACTAGCTCTTCCTCCATTATTCCAATCCTGTTACAGTTAGTAATTTCTTTATAGGAAACTTTCCCTATTCAAATTATTTTGTGGTTTTGTTCTCCTGAATGGATTCTGACTAATGCATTGTAGTATCAAACCTTTTCTCTCCCTCTCTTTTTTTAATTTTGGGAAAGTGCCCTCGACTTCTAGTTTTTAGCATTTGTTCCGTTCCTTTGCTGTGAGTCTCCTTCTCAGAGATGCTCTTGCCTATTTCCAACATCTGTCATTTTCTCTTGAGACAGAATGGGGCCACCCTTCTTGATGCTCACTTTTCAAAGAGATGGCTTCAAGCCCCCAAGAAAGGCATTCCTAGTACTGCAAAACTAGCAAGAGACACATCTGACCTTAAAAAATACTTACGTACATCTCAAAGAGAGAAAGCATTCCAATTTCACATTTTCTACAGGGAATGCTTAAGAGGAGGAAAGTTGTCTTCTGGCACTAAGGGAATCAAAAATTAACTTTAAAAATTATATTTGTGTTTATTCATACATAAGCACCTAGCAGAGTATATGGCATCTAGTAGATGTTCCGTGAATGACTGAGGTGTGATGAACCCCTTCCTTGTGGAGAGTGAGACTCCTTGAGCTGTCCGGAAGCAAGGAGCAAAGTCCAGCTCCCAGGGCTGTCCTGCGCTTAGGGACTGTGATTACGGGTCTCCTTAAGCTCTGCTTCCACTTACTGTTCCTGGCTTTTCTTCCAGACCTTTGCTGTTTCAGGGGGCAGGTGAGACCAGGAGTGACAGCACCTTTCAGAGAGGGAGCCTGGTTTGGGTGGATGAGGTTTCTCCAGGGGGATTGGGGCCCTGATGGAATCCTGGGGCAATCCTGGGGCCTCGGTCTGGGCCCAGCAGAGAGACCTTGTTGTTCCCTCTTTGGGAATCTTGGCCTCCAGTAGCCCTCCCGCTGGTCACCCGGAGTCCCTGATGCCTAAGGATTTCCAGACAGTTGACTGTCAGCGTGCAGGCCGTGCACAAGGCCCAGGAACAAAGCCCCTGCCACCTGCCTGAGGATTCCAACAGGGACCAGTTTGGGACTGGAGGATCTTGGGATTCTCCATCCAGGTGTCGACAGCGCTTGCTCCCTTTGTGGCAGCATGAAGTCAAAAGCTTTTCCTTGATCATTTTCTTCATCTACTGAAAGAGGGCAAAGAGTGTGAAATCCAGGATTTGGGGGTAGTAATTCTTCTAGCAACCATGAAACATAACATTTCCATACTTGCCTCAGACAAAAATGGTTTTCTGAAAGAGTTTACATCTTCAGATCAGAACATTAAGTTAAGAGCACTTCAAAACAGAAACCAATGTGGATTTTTCAGTTGAGACAAACTGTGGTTTCTGAACTTGTCTATTGTTGCTGAGGATAGTCACTTATGCAAAGACATCAGGGTCCACACTGCCAAGTCAAAAACTCTGTAGAGACCAAGAGGTCTCTGAAATAAAAGGGTTATTGAGCCTCTGCAGATGCTAGACAAGTAACGGAGTGAGGCCTGTGCAGGAAGTTTCTGCTTGACCAGCAGCAAGGCCAGTTCACAGAAAACAACTTGTCCGTCAGACTCAAGAAACAGGGAGCATTTAAAAGGGGTCTCAAGGGAAGTAAGTTGTTGAGATTCACATTGGCTACAGATAAGGAAGGCAGACTAACAGGACGAGGGAAAGTCCGAGGATAGGTGGTTAGTCCAGAGAAGATTCACGGACAGGTTATGAGATGATGGTCAGGGATTGTTTCCATGTCAGAGGGATGTAGTAGTCTTGCGGGCGATTTAAATAATTGCCAAAACGACCTCATTCAGGAGTGTGGAGTCTCTGGCTAGCTATGGGCTGCGGCTATTAACTGATCTATTTCCCTTGTCTCTCTTCCCCATTTTCTGACCCTTATGTCAGTCAGTTTTAGGACATCTCAAAATTTTTCCATATCAACACAGAGGCCCCTGCCCTGCGTGGCCCACTCTTTTGACCCCACTTGGCCGTCACCATGTGATGGCATCTAGTAGATGTTCTGTGAATGACTGAGGTGTGATGTCTCTGGGTAGCTATGGGCTGCGGCTTTACCAGCGCCTTTACCTCCACACACGTGCTCCTCTCAGCACAGAAGAGCAAACAGTAGAATCAACCACAGGATGGTGACCTGAGGGTTTTCCATCCACTCTGTTCAATTTCCAACTAAACGTGCATTTTGTTGCTGTTCCCACCCAGACTTCTGCCTTTTAGAATATACTTTTCCCTCCATGACAGGATTTCATCTTCCAGTTAGTCTGCTTCTGAGAATATTAATGGCCCACAATTACAGCAGTCACTGCCTTTTTTTTTTGAATGCCGATCTCCAGGTGAGCGTTTGCAGATCGGGTTTGGAAGAGAGACAAGCAAGATGCAGTAGTGCTGCCAGAAGACACAGCCCTTCACTCACTTAGAATCCGTGAAGTGAAACGCATGACAAGAGAGACTTTGTTGACAACAGGGCTTGACAGATGTTTCAGGAGCAAAATGGAAACTGTCCTTCCAGGTTGTGCAGCTGTTGATCTCTAAACCGTAGGGTATTTTAAGGAGCAAATACTCATTGAACACGAGGGTGGAGGCCAACAGGCTCTCTCAGACATTGCTGGCATCAACTGGTAAAACCCCTTTCTCCCAGTGCGGAAGTCCTTTGGCATAAACACTGGTGTTTGAGCTTTCTGAGCCATTGAGTTCTAGGCATTGTATCCCAAGAAAATAATTCTAAACATAGTAAAAGCTCAATGTCCAATTATATTTAATATGACATTATTATAATAGGAAAAAAACAGAAACATGTGCATGGGGTTAGGTAAATATCTCATTTACTTGTGATCTACTTTGATTTTTCCAATTGCAAGGAAGAAAGCCTCACGTGGGGTTTGTGGCGAGGGGTCTGCAGCCTGGGACAGGCCTCTGGACCTTCCTCCCTGGGCTTCCTGCCGGCCTCTCCCACAGCCCCCTGCACGCCGCTCTGACCTCTGCTTGCTCCTGACACCCTTCAGTGGCGCCTAGCTCACCGTCCCCTCTTGGTGGCTCCCCTCCCCACTCCACCCCAGCCACCCTTCCCGGGGGCTGATTCTCCCTGCCGCCTTCTCCCCTTTCATCTGTAGCACCAAGATCGGGGCAAACTGACATTCCTTAAAATGCCACCTGAAGACAAAATCAAAACTCCTTTCTAGTTCTTTCAAAACCATCCCATAAAATACAAATTGCTTGTCCGCTGTTCTCACCAAGTCTAGTCATCTGTGCATTTGCTAAATCCATCAGATTGGTCATTCAGAGAAACTGGTAAAAGAACCCTAAAAATGCTAAATGTTGGCAAAACAGAAAATGACTTCTAAAGGAACTCAGGAGAAGTATACACTGAAAATCCTTATATGAAATTGTTGTCAAGGAAAAATTTCCCTCTACCCTTCAAGGTTCTTGCTAAGAATTAAACTGACATGAGACAGAATAACAGGAGTAAGCCAAATTTAATTACAGGTGTACAAGAACCCCACATACATGAGAGGTTCAAAGACAGAAAGGTAAAGTGAGGTAGATGTTTAAAGAAGTTTCTTGAGCTGAGGAACAGGTTCGGGACCTGGGACTTCAAAGTGTGGGAGGACTGTTCACACGGCAATAAGAAGAGCAGATACTTGGTGATTAGATGTTTGCCCTTCCATGCAGATGGTTCATTCAGATAAAATTTAGCTCTGGTTATAACTCTTATTTGGGGAAAGACCCCAATTTAGATTTTTCTAGGTAGTTAAGGGAGGGGCATGTTTCTCTTGAGCCTGCAGGTTCTCCACTGCCTTCATCTCAAAATAGTCCACATGCCATAGTAGCACATTTTGGGGAGGCTTGTTCTGAACCTCTTCAAAATGTTATAAATTTGTAATATCATCACATAAAGAGTGCAGTAAAAAGGGCTAACGTGACCTAGTTTTTTAACAATGTGCACATTTCTTAAAATGCTATTAAGATATTAAAGAAGAATATGAAATATTTTTAAAATATATTCCCTAAAAGTGCTTGGAGAGTCAGTGTTCTAGCTGAGTTTGATGAATTGGTCTTCGGGGACCAGTTGATAAAAGATGGATTCTCTTAGAATCTATTGTGAGACCCTCAGTACTGAGTGTTGGGGCCGCTGGACACTGTGTTTCTGTCTTTCTCTTGTCTCTGTGTCTCTCCATCTCTCTGTTTCTCTCTGTTTTTCTGCCTCTGTCCCTCTCTGTCTCTGTCTCTAAATGTTTCTCTGCTCTTTCCCTCTCTGTGTGTCCCTGTCCTTCTCTGTCTCTCTCCTGGGGATAGTCATGCCCCTTTTCCTCTCTGCTCGGAGCCTCACTCCCCACCCCTGCTGCTCAGGGCCCTGTATTCAAGGGCTCCACTCAGTCCTGGGTCCAGATTTCAAATTCCTGGTGAAACTGCCTGGCCGCCCCAGGTCAGGTGTCTCACTAACCAGACACGGCCCTGTGGATCCACAGCTTCCAGGGCGGAAAAGCTTTTGCAAAAAGAGGAGGCAAAGGGAGGTGATGGTGTCAGGGGTCTGATGCAGCCCATCCCTGCCTGTCTGCTCCCCATTCTGCCCAGTATCCCGTACTGGAGATGCCCTCACCAGGCCCATCCCATGGCAACCATCCCATCTCCAGTGAGCGGCTCCCCTGCCGACTGACTCTGGCTAGAGGCGCGCTCTGCTTAGTCCCCCAGCACCTGGACGTGCTAATACCTACTCTCAGCTGTTGTCTGCCTCCCCAGCTGGCGCATCAGTTTCCTGGCCAGGGGCTTTGCTTGTCCAGCACTTTGTTCCTGGTTCCTATAATCGTGCCTGATGCTCAGTGAATATTTGTTCAATGACTAAAATAACCTGCATCCTCCCCTCTGGGAAATGCCCGAAGTCACATCCAAGACTTTCCCCAGGGTCACTTTGAGAGCTCAGGAACCACAAGGCCCCATGCTGGCCAGTCCTCTGTCCCCCTCTGCCTCCAAACCCTGCCTTTATGCCCCCTCACCCTGTCCAGACCTCCACCTCCCCAAGAGGAGAGGTGGGGAATGTCATGTCACTTTATTTTTTCAGATGTCCTTCAGAATCATTTGGGCATGTTTCCCAAAAATTTCCAATGAGAGTTTGATTGACATTACCTAAATACATAGAAGTTGAAGCTAAATCATTACAATACTGAGTCTTACCACAAGAATGATGTCTCTTTATTTTCTTGTCTTCTTTCATAACTCAGTTTTCATATGGTTTCTGCTTATTTATTGTTAAACTAATTTCTTGGGTATACACTTGCTATTATGTATGAGGGGCTCTCCCACTCTTATTTTCTAATTGTTGGTATAGAGGAAAGAAATGCTTATTTGGTATCTATTCACTTTAACTAAACTCTCATAAATCCTAAGAATTTTTCATTTCATTATTTTAGAAATAAAATCATGTTATTGACAACTGATCATTTTATCTTCCTTTTCCTTCCTCTAGTTGAACCTCTTTTTCATCTTTTTCTTACTGAGTTTGGCAGAGTGGATCTTTTCTTAAATAAACTTTTCATTAGGGAAGACATTTAGGACTCCACAGAATATTTAAAGAACAAAAACCATGAAAGTGACATATCTCGATTTCTGGGATGCTGCCAATGCAGTACTTAGAGGAGATTTATTGCTCCCAGTGCTTATATTAGGGAGGAGAAAAAAAAGAGAAACAATAAATCAAGTGATATCTGATGAACTTTGTTCCCTTTAAGTTGCAAACCAAGAGAAAGGAGAAAAAGGAAGTAATAAATTTAAACAAAATGGAGGAAGAAGAGAGAAAATTGATAAAGTTAATCAATAGCACTGGGAGGAAATGTGTCTTCTGCAGGGTGGGGGAAGGGAACAAGGCCCCCCAGGCAGCCGGCGCTTCCTCCCATCAGACACTGGGGGCAGGTGGGTTCGGGAGGGGGGTTTCTGTTGACCCCCTGGCCACCCACTGGCTGTGGACTCCCGACTAGAGTTCTTGCCCCAACCAGTACCCCCGAAATACTTGGGGTGGAGTAGTCTTAAAATGAGGAAAGCACCCAGCAGACCCCAAATCCAAGGAGAGAGAGGCTCAAAGCTGGAGGCGAGCAGCAAGGGCACCCTCTCATGGGGCTCACACCCATGTTTTGTAAATCCATACAGTTATATACCGTGTACACTGTCTTCCTTTCCCTCTGTCTTGCTTGTCTTTAATTAAAACAAATTTTTTAAAGTTTCGCCCTGGTAGAGCAAAGGGCAAGTGGTTGGTTTTGCCCGGCCTCAGGCCAGAGCACTTGGGGATCAGACACCCCGGGCTGGGTGCAGTGGGGGCACAGGTGACCAGTAAGGGCTCAGAGAGGGGACACTTGCTCTGCTGGGCTCCTGAGTTCTTTTGGGGATGGTTCTTTGGAGGATTTAACACTATGCTTATTTGAAGAAAAGTTCCCTTCTGGTCAGTCTTGAAAAAAAAAAAGCCATTAACCAATTCAAAAAAGGAGAAATGCAAATTAATATACTCTGGAAAAAGGAATGAACTAATACAAAACATGTTTTACAAGCAAAATGAGGGGATCAGATTCTCAGCAGTCTTCTTGTATGTTTTTGTAACAAAATAGAAATTAATATCTTCCCAGGGGCTCGGCATCTATTCCACTCAACTCAATGTGATATGCAGCAATGTTTTTTAATAGAGAAGATAAAGCTCCAGCTGCTTTTTTGAACAAGCTGAAACAGAAGGACATCTTAGAGTAGATCTGGGTCTGCTGGGGGTGCCCGGGTGGCTCCTTTGTCTTTTTGATGGAAGGACGGGGGCCCTCATTTTCCTGGTGGGGGTAGGAAAACAGGCTTAGCACAGGCTTAGCAGGAGCTGGCTTCCCTGGTGTGCAGAGTTCTGGCACAAACAGACCAAGAGCCTCCTGGGAGGAACAAACAAAGACCCCCAGCCCCTTCTCTCTGAGATGTGAAGTCAGGGGGGTCTGTGGGGTCATCAGGTGGACTCTGCTAAGCTTGCCTGGCTGACTTGGCCATGTTGCTCCCAGCTCAGTGCGGGCTGAGGCTTGGGGGTCCCTGGGTTCAACCACACTGCTGGTGTGGTGTGGGGAGAATCCCAAGCTTGTGAAGATGACTTAAGGAAACTGCAGTCTTGGTGCCCAGAGGAGGGGTGCCCTTAGGTCAGGACCAGCAGGGGCATCACAGTTGGAGTCCACAGCATCCTGCAGACTTTGGGACCTGTTTTCAACAGTGTGCAGGGTGGCAGCATCAGAGGCAAAGACGGCAGTGACCCTCTTGGCCTGGGTGGGGTTTGTGTTAGGGAGGCCTCAGGGTGGATGTTCTGAACTTCCGCCTGATAGGGGGTTGTAGACATATGATTAGAATTCAAAGATATGCGAATCCCTTTGTATGCTAAGTGGTGAAGTGGGCGGGACTCTTTCCATGTACTTAGCACCATGTATTAATTTTCAGTATTTTGCAAAATCAAGCTCATTTGGGCAACTTTAAGGAAGGAAACATATTTACCTCAAGCACATCTAAGTTTCCAAGATTTAGAACAGAACATTTTCTTTAATGGTCAAACATACCTTCCAACTGGCTTAAGGGAATGATACCTACTGAAACAAATAAATCCCAAAATCCACAGGGCTCAAACACGATGGAAAGTCCAAAGGGGATGTCGTGCTCAGCAGGCTGGCTCTCCTCCCAAGCATGGATTCTCAGCCCCAGGATCATCTGTCGGTATGTCATCTGTCAGCTCTGCTGTCTTTGGCATGTCGCATCCAGGGTCACCATACTTGTTCACGTCAAGTGGACCGACAGGTAAAAAGCATGGAGGATCTCACACAAGGATTTCATGGGCCTTGCCCGAAAGTGGCACATTTCACTTCTGCCCACATTCCATTGACAGGAATTCAGTCACATAGCCACACCCAACTGTAATGGAGGCTGGGGAATGAAGTCCAGCAAAGAACCTGCGAAGAAGAGGAAATCTTTTGGTGAACAGACAGCAGTCTGTGTCTCAGACATCACACTGATTATCACAAGAGATTGAGTGTTCCGCACAAAAGTTGGGTTTGAAATGCCAAGTTCAATGTAAAACGGTCAAAGGTCACGAAATATGTTTTTTGGATGAATGAATGGGTGACTACATTTCTCTTGTAGGGGAATGAGTTCATGACTGCGATTCTTGGACCAAACTCACTAGTAGGGCTAAAGCTTGTTCCCTCACTGTCTGTCTTGATAGCCTTTTATCTTGGTTGTTCTCACAGTTTGGGTTAAGGAGCATTGTTCTGGGGATCCTACAACCCCGCCAGGGCATCGAAGGCTGTGCTGAGGGGAGATGTCCGTGCTCTGTACGGGGAGTGACTCACACACTCACTGGAGTTGACTGGGATTATCGGGAGCTCAGGTGTGATCAGCTCTGGGGTCTCCTGGAAAATGCCTGGAGAGAACTTTGCAAGGGGAGAGTCCTTGGGAGTAAGTGGGGGTTATTCCCATGGGAATACAGGTGCCTTCCATGCCTGTGCCAAGGGCTGGTGGGGCCTGGGGAAACCTGGGCCACACGACAGCAGAGCACATTTGTCTTTCAGGCGGCACTGTGATCCCTTCGAGGCAGTTAGCACCTGATGAAGATGCTTCAGGGCCACTTGATTTTCTCCTGACAAATTCCTGTGTCCTCTCACCTTTATGTCAACAAAGCTGTTGCTCTTGTGCCCTGTCTCTGCTCCGGCACTGGGCTCTCATGAGCTGGTACTGAGTCACCTGTGTACAGTGCTGTGCCGGGCACCTACCCTGTGGCAGGCGCCATGCTCGGCAGTCAGCAGACACTGTTCCTCTGTCCCTGGAGCCCCGGCAGGGAAGGCTCTGTGGCAGACTCCTTTGGTTCCAGGAGCAGAGGCTTTCTCCAGCAGCTGCAGGCGGTGGGCGGTCCCTGGGTGGGCCAGAAACCCCAGGGGCCCTGTCTTCTGGGGCATTACTTAAATGGCTATTTTGTACTATTTTACTGAAGGTGTTGGATGGCAAAAGATTTACCTCCCAGGGATGTGAATTGTTTCATTGAATGTATTTATAGTTTTAAAACTCCTCCGGGAGCTTCCCTTGTGTGCCTCCCCTGACAGCCTGAAACCCCCTGAATGTCTGAGGAGGCGCCCCCCAGCATGCCCTGATTCCATTTTGAGGGTCCTGCCTTTGTCTCCTTCAAACCCCCCCTCCTCGTTATGCCACATAGCTGAACCCTCCCCCATGCTGGGTTCCAGGCCTCCCTGGGGCTCCCCAAACCCAATCATATTTCTGCTTTGTGGAGTATCTGACTAGCAGTGTTCGGAAGGCCTGAAGAACTCCCGAGGCCTTCGCCTCCTCTCTGCTCCCTTCCCCACAAGTCCCCAGGCCGGGAGAGCATGTAGACTCCTTTCCCCACTGACGGGAAGTGGGCTGCCCCTTCCAGTCCCTCCCCTGACCCAGGCAGGAGTGCTGCCGTGGCCTGTTTTCCTATATAATAGGACCTGGAGGTGTCCTGCTGCACTCCCAGCTCAGGGACTGTGCACAGGCCCCTTGGAGATGAGGCGTCATTCAAGGCAGCTCCAGGACCAGGCGTACTGTGTGTGGGTGGCTTCCCTGGCCAGGCTTCATCCCTGCCCGCTGAGGCCCAGCCTCACATGGGTGCCTGGTCCCTGGCCCACCCCTCTACCAACTGTGGGATTTGCTCCTTATTTTCCCCAGTTCAGATATCTGAAAAGGAATCTGATCGTCCATGCTCGTAGGTCTGATACCCTACCTGCCAGGCAGCTTCGGTCGGGGTAGTGAGAGCAGCCTCCTCACCAGGGACAGCTCCTTTCAGACAGGACCGTGGGGGCGGGTGGGCATCCCACCACTCCTGGGATTGACTGTGTAGTACAGGCCCCTCTTTTGCCCAAAGTCATACAGCTGTTCAGGGTCAGATGCAAGTTGCAAATCCAGGTCTGTTCATGCCAAAGCCACTTAAAACATCAGCCCCTTATTCTACATTGGCCTATCAAAGGTACATGTGTGAGATACAGGAGGATGGGAAGGAATACTTTGGCCAAGACTGAAATATGAACAGAATGGTGGAAATAAAGTATTATTTTTTTAGCACTTCTCTAGTAGATATATTTATAAAACTCCTATCAAGAATGGTTATCAAGTCCCTAAACAAAACCTCATGCTGCAGGACAATAGAAGAAAAAAAGCCAATGAATCATTACCCAAAGTTTAAAAAGTGGTGTGAACTGCATATTAAAAAGTGAAGGGAGTGAGGTGAGGTCATCTTAAAATGGCAGAAGGCCCCTCAGATTAGAGCCAGCTGTGCTCAGGCTCCACAGCTGGCCCCGCACACGGGCCAGGCCGCAGGAGAGACGAGTTAGGGAAGGAATAGAAACCATCCTGGGAACCCACAGGAAATGCAAGTTCCTCGCCAGGTAGGAGCTGAAGCAGGAATGAAGTGACATTAGCAGCTCTTTCAATTCTCCCTAGTTCAACACTTGGAGAAATCCTCAAGGGTTTTTTAAGCTTTCCACCTTTTGTTTTATCTTGTAAATTTAAAAACTGTCCTCTCTCAATCTTTTTCCTCCTTTGGCCTCATGGTTGCTTCCATGCCAGGCACCTGCAAAATAGTCCCAGTTTCCCCTAATTAAGACCTAGGAGTATTTGTTCTGAGTTCCTATGGTGAGCTCTGTGCTTGTGGCAACCTGGCTGAAGAAGGATTGTTCATGCACGGATTGATGATTCTATGCCAGACTATCTGGGTTCGAATCCCCATTCTAACTCTCACCAGCCTAGTGAGCTGGGGCATATGCCTTGGTTTCCTCACCTGTAAAATGGGCATAAATATAGTAATCTCCTAATAGGACTGTTGTGAGGATTATATGAGATGATATACATTAACTATTGGAGTAGTGCCTGGCATACAGTAACTGACTAATAAATATTAGCTATTTTTACAGTGAAGTAGAAGATAGGAAAGGAGTTGGATAATTTTGTTGCGTATCAAATACTAGCCATTTGGCCATTCCAGAGGAATGCACAGAAAGGGATGCTGTGGGGCTGCCTGGCCTGGGATGTGCAGACATCCCTACTGGCAGCTCTGTGGGTCTTAGTTACCTCTGAACGCTATGGCTCAGACTGTTATCTCCCACCATTGCAACTGCATATTTCTGTGATCTTCCACCCATTTGTTACGGCATTTGTTTTATGGCTATCAGCCATCCATTCCCCTTTTTTAACAGCCTCGATCTCTTTGTGTGTGGAGGGAGTGCCCCTATCCCATTTGTTACAGTCTTTGGGAAGCAGTAGACCAAGAAGTTCCTACCCTCATTGCTGAAGAAACCAAAGGTGTCTTCAGAGCCCATCACAGAACTCACACTGGCCACGAGTCTTTGGGGCACAGGACCTATGCTGTGTCCATCACTCTCCTGGGACTCTGGGATGCAAGGACAAGTAGAGGACACAGGACAGAAAAGAGAAGGGTCTAATGTGGGCTCATTGCAGGTTCAGTCCTGTCCCCACTCTGCTTTTGAGCTTGTTTCTTCTGCTTCAGCTGACCAGTCACAGACTCTCCCTTACTTACAACCCAGGACCTGTAACTGACACTCATTTGTTGAATTCTGTGGAGGGCCATTCATTATCACAGCGCTGACAGATTCAAGAGTGTGAAGACCACAACTGGTTTCAAAATAGCTCCTGACCATGAACTGGAACCCATTTGGAAGGTTGTGGAATAATGAAAAGGTCACAGAACTTATGTGTGTATTCTGATTCTCATTCATCTGCTTAAAATGCTTAGAAAATGATCACTCAGGCCTGCTCTCCCTCTAAAAACCTTGCACATATCGCATAATCCCAGCTAGGAATCACTGGACCTGTCACCTGGAATGTGGAGCAGGAATCAAGCATGTAACATTTGCTTACCAGAACCAGAATCTCCTTATTCTCTTCCCTGACGCTTTGCAAACTCACGCCCCTCTTTCCATTCTGTGCCTGCACTCCTGACGCTCATCACAGATCGCCTGCCTCTGGGCTCTGTCCCTTCCAAAGCCATCCTGCTTGTGGCAAATGGGGCCATTTGAGCACTGAAGACTTAAGGCTGGATCTGAGGAGACCTTGAGAGCCATCCCAAATGATCATCTTTGTGGAGAAGAGAAATTGAAGGTGTAAGAGACAAAATGACTTGCAGCGTTGAAGTTGGGATTCCAGACCCTAGTATTCCTTCTGTTACACCACCTGGCCACTGGCGAACCAAGGAGCTAAAGTTGTCGAAGAAATTAATTGGTGTTAGTGGTAATCAAACCATTGTTTCCAATCTTATATCCATGCCCTTGGCTGTGAGATGCTGAGTTGCCTCCCACTAGAGTAGGCAGGGTATATTTCTCTTCTCCGTGAACGTTGGGCTTGGCAATGTGACTTGCTCTGACCATTGGCATCTGAGCAGAAGTGGCAAATACACCAGTTCCAAAGAGCATCTGTGTTTCCCCCCACCTTCTTGCACTTCCTGCTCTTTACTATGGGAAGAACGTGCTCCAGGTGGCCACTGGGCCCAGAATGAGACACAGAGGAGAGCTAAATGCAGCCTAGAGCCTGCAGGAGAGCTACTCCAGACAACCTACAGAGCCATGAGTGTGAAATAGATGATAGCTGCTCTAAGCCACTGAGATTCCTGAGTTTGTTTGTTATCCAGCATAACTCAGCCAGATCCTGCCTAATACAATGTTCTCAAGATCGAAGGATGAGAACAGTGTGGATAGCAGACATCTCGCAAACTGCTGCCCGAATAGACTTCTTAAATCACCCCCGTCCCCGGGACCTGTTTGATGAAGTCCGTTCTCCTTGGCGCCGCAGTGAGGGCTCTTCTCACCTGAACTGCAACCAGGACTTCAAGTTCATCTCCCTCTTCTTCCCTTTACTAACCTCCATTCCAGGCACACTGAAGTCACGTGTACATACCTACCCCCTAACCCCTTTCCTCCACCTGATTAAGTCCCCAGCTTCACAAAGACAACCAACATAGTGCCCCTCCCCCCTCCTCTTTCTGAACACGTGCTGTCAGAACAGCAAACTCCGTGATGCTCCTTCTCCCACACCCTCCCCGTCACCCTGGTCCCTCCCTGCCCCTCTGTCCCTCTGTTAGCAGTGGTGTCTGGTGAAGCCCTTCCTGCTCCTGACCCAGATCCCTCTGACATCCAGTCCTGCCTGCCCCGTGTCACCCCCATGCCACCCCTGAGCACCCTCCCTGGCCCATCCCCATGTTATCAGGACCCAGGTGACTCCTGGTACAGAGGAGAGGATGTTGGAAGCCGGGGGGGAAAAAGCCCTCAAAGGGGCAATGGAGACAAAGGGAAGAGGCCAGGCAGCCTAGAGGCCCTGAGGAGACCCACCTGGACACCAGGTATGTTTTAAGTGAATCTGAGAGCCTGCTAAACAAGGCCTGGTAAAACCAGGACTTGACATCTGGTGGCAGCTTAGAGCTCTCGAAGGCCCTTCTCTCCTTGGCAGGTGGACATCAAGAAGTCAGTACATTCAAAGGAGAAGGGGATCACGGAGCTGTCTGGTCCTGGCAAGGGAACGTGGTCGCCTGTTTTTTTTGCGACTGAAACTTTTCCTAACTGGCAAGAATGGTTTAGAAAGGGATTGCTCGCATCATGGAGGAAGTCCTCTTGAGGCCAGTGTGGTCTCTGGTGTCCTGACGAAGGACATTAAAACCATCACTGGGAAACCTGAACATGCAAGACCACAGCCTCCCGTTCAGTGGCGAGAACCTGCAGCCCTCTGGGGCCCCAAGCCAGAGAATGTGCCAGAGGACAGTTTTATGGCAGGAAGCTACATTTAACCAGCTGGAACTCTTTTTAAACAATCATCCTATTCATATATTTAAAAATAAATTGTGCATCTTTTAGCAGACAGGCGGTCAGCATCTCATTATTAAGATGGAAGATGGAACACAGTGTTCTTGGCCAGACTGGTCCCTGAATCTCAGGCTCCTTTACAGGATTTTTCTACATGTGGCAAAGATATTATTTAAGATAAATGTGTTTCAGGCCTGACAGATTGGAGGCGCAGCTGCCAGCCAACAACTGAGTGGCACTTAGTGAGAACTTCCCGAAGTGAGGTCATTATCTCCTAACATATTCCCAGATGACTGGGGTCAGTGAGGGAGTTAGAAAAGAATGGGAAGTTTTAGAATGCTCAGTGCATTTACCATCATCTCTTCGTAAGGGATACTAAAGTGCTTCACAGAGCTACAATCATTAAAATGGAGTGAAAGAACTATCAAAAAGTGATAGTTTCAATACAGTAGTGTTTTTTAGAAGTAGATCTTAGGACACATAGGACATCAACATATAATAAAGAGGTAAAAAGGGGTTAATTTTTTTCATCCCTGGCAAAGATCAAGAAACAATGAAATCTTCTGGCAAGTTTTAAGAAAAAGTACACATACTTAGGCATGAAAATGGAGAAATAACCCCGAGGCAGCCCCTGATACCCAAACCTGACAAATCAGCACAAAAGAGATAATATGGATCGATTTTTCTGAGTATTGATATAAAAATCATAAATAAAATTTTAGCAAATCTGATTCATCAGTGTATTAAGCCGCAGTTTTATTACGAGAGTGCAAGAGTAAATATTTGGGAAATTTGGTCCTGTGATTTCTCACATTAATAGGATAAAAGTAAAAAAACCTCACATGTATTCAATGCTTCTCAAACTTTAATGCATCTAAGAGTTACCCTGTAAAACTGCAGATTGTGATTCAGAATGTCTGGGATGGGGCCACGTGTGTGCATGTCTAGCAAGTTTTTGGATGATGCCAGCGCTGCCGACTTACAGACTCCGCCTACAACGACAGGAAACGCCGAATCTCAAGCCCCAGACGTCCTGACTCGTGTGCTTCAGGTCAGCAAGGTCTTCAGGTGATTCCTATGCACAATAAAGTCTGGGAGGCTCTAGAGGAAACGGAGTTTCCATGGCCAGGATTCTCACCTGACCCTGGTCTGCTTGCCCACAGTGCACGTGCAATGCTCGCAGGCGCAGGCTTACCCATGTGTTGGCGATGGGCTATTACTGACTCCATATAAAGAGTTCTGTGGAGGGCGCTAGGGCTGCGAGGCGGCGGGGAGGCTTAGAAGCCAAGATGGGCTCACTGCATGCAGACTTGTCCTGCGGCCATTGGAATTTGACCTGCCACCACGAGAATGATGCCAGGTAAAGTCCTTTAACTCCCATGACGTTCGGTTTTCATTTTTCAGTCTCCAGAGTGAACTTGCCGGGACTGAAACCTTCAGGCGAGACGGACGCAGAGTTCTAACTCAGTAATTCTCACCCCTGGGTGGATGTTATAATTACCAGGAAAACTTTAAAAATGCTGGTGCCTAGACTCCACTGGGGCCCAATTAAATCAGGATGTGGATGAGAAGGCACACAGGCAACAGTATTTTTTTAAGATTCCAGGGATTCTGTTGTGAAGCCAGTACTGGGAGACACTGACCTAGGTAAATGCTGAAAAGATACCATGTATAATTAAACATCCGTTTCTGACAAAAATGCTCAGAACCCTAAAAACAAGACGGTGATTCCTTAGCATAGTTAAAAGTATTTCTCAGAAACCAGCAGCAAACACTGCTTCATCAAGGGAAAACAGGCAACTCATTAAATCAAGAACAAAACAGAAATGCCCACTCATTGCAATTATACAAAAGCCCTAGATGTTTCAGGTGATGAAATTAAGAAAAGGAAGTTGAAGTATAAATTGGAAAATAGAAGACAAAGCATGATGATGTCCAGATAATGATTAACCACCTGAAAAATAAAATCAGCTTAATAGAGTATTGAAACAATTAGAAATTTATATAATGTGACCAAATACAAGATAGGTAAACAAAAACCAAGAGCCTTTTAATATATCAAATAGGAAATATTTTTAAATAATCCTTTAACACTAACAACCATGTATGAAATATATCCTAAAATAACTTCATAAGAAATGTTTTTGGCGCACATATGCCATACATAATGAACTTTTCCCCAAATGACAAATTTACCAAAGAAGACTTGAATAAATGAAGAGATACATCCTCTTTGTGTTTGAAAAGTCTTAATATGAAAATGCCAGTTCTACCCCAAATTAATAAGTAAATTTAACCCAAGTCCTATCAAGAGCCTGATGAAATTTTTAAAAAATTTTATAAAGGTATTCTCAAACTCATCCAGAAGAGTAATTATGTAAGCACAGAAAAGCAATATTTGTAAACAGCAATGAAATATGGAGCAGACTTGCCTTATCAGATATTTTAAATTGAGGTACAATTTACATATGATACAATTATTGAGTTTTAGGTATGATTACATGAGTTTTGACATGTAAATGTATACATTGTTAAAACTACCACCTTAATCAAAATATAGAACATCTCCATCTCCCCAGAAGGTTCCCTTATGCCCCTTCACAATTCGCCTGCCCCCAAATCCCGGCTCCCCATGCTGGGCCTGACCCTGGCCGCCACTGATCTGTTTTCAGTGACTATGGTTTCACCTGTTCTGGGATTTCATCTAAGTGGAATCTAACAAAAATGTTCTAAGTCCAGCTTCTTTCAGTTAGAATAATTATCTGAGATTTATAGGTTTTGGATATTAATGATCTATTGAGCCTATAGATATTAGATGTGATATCTATATATAACAGATATCTAACACCTGTCAGATATTAAAATATTAAGCCTATAAAAATTAAGAGTGTCAGGCTGGCAAATAGACTGATCAGTAGAACAGAACAGAGTTCAGATCCGACTCCAAGTTCAAGTGGGAATTTAGAATGAAAAAGGTGTCAAGATCATTCTGGAAAGTACAGATCAGCTAATAAATGGCATTGGGACGACTGGCTCATCATTGGGGGACAATGAGGTTAGATTCCCTACTGTTTATCTTTTGCTGAAATAAATGACAGCTAGATTAAATATTTAAATATCAAAAGAAATCTGTCAGAGGAAATAGATAACAATTTTTATAATGTTGAAGTTGGAGAGCTCTCTTCAAGCAGTGATCAAAAAAAGCCAATGTAATAAAAGGTTGATAAACTGTACTGACAGAATCTAAAATGTCCATCTGGCAAATAAAATCATCTAGGGAAAATAATTGTAACATACATGACAGAGAAAGAGTAAATAGGCTAAATAGAGAAAAAGCTACCAATATCAATTAATAGGCAGATATCCAAAAAGAAAATGGGCAAAGAATAACAGGCCATTCATTGAGGCCATTTTAATCAATGGCCAATAAAAACAGTGGGGTTCAAAGAAATACAAATGATTTAACCATCTGATTAAGTACTGTTGAGCTATCTGACTGACTTAAAAATCTATCCATATGTGGAATCAGACACTCATTCTTTAAGATTGCTTAGTTTTGAGTGGTGTTTTACAAAATGTGTAACAACTCCGTAAAGTAGGAAGGCAAGGTGTTATATTGATTTTATATACAAAAAGTCCTAGGTTCAGAATACCTTCCTGATGTCACAGAGATAGTGGTGCAATCAGGGGTTAACTTGCCGTCTTCTGAATGCTTATTACGTAACACTTTCATAGAGCCAACATGGTTAGCATTTTCTCCAACGAATTCCTATTAGTTTGCAAATGTCAGAATTATTAATGCTTATGTATTATGCTCTCATTTCAGGGAAGATAAATTGAATGCAGAGGACTCTCCAATCTTGTCTTAATCAAATATTAAAACCATGTAAGGTAAGACATAATTGATAGATTAAATATCTTAAAAACGAATGTGAAAACGACTGCATTATATTACTTCTTTAGCAAGGAAACAGTTATAGTACCAAAGATATTTGAATGTATTTTTTAAATGTGTGAAATTGTTTAATTGGTAACTCCATTCCTTCAGCAAATATGTCCTGAGTACCTACTGTGTGACAGGCATTTTTCTTGAATCTGGGGACGCAGGGATGAACACAGCAGGCCAAAGTTACTGCCTGCCTGGAGCGGAGATTCTGGATTTATGTATGTATTTATTTTTATTAAGGTATCACTGATATACACTCTTATGAAGGTTTCACAAGAAAAACAATGTGGTTATTACATTCACCCTTACTATCGAGCCCCCCCACCCAACACACCATTGCAGTCACTGTCCATCAGTGTAGTAAGATGCCACAGAGTCCCTGTTTGTCTTCTCTGAGCTACACTGTCTTCCCCATGACTGCACACACACCATGTGCACCAATCATGACACCCCACAATTCCCTTCTCCCTCCCTCCCCTCCCACTCTCCCCCACCCCTCCCCTTTGGTAACCGCTAGTCCCTTCTTGGAGTCTGTGAGTCTGCTGCTATTTTGTTCCTTCAGTTTTGCTTCATTGTTATACTCCACAAATGAGGGAAATCATTTGGTATTTGTCTTTGCCTGACTTATTTCACTGAGCATAATACCCTCTGGCTCCATCCATGTTGGTGCAAATGGTAGGATTTGTTTCTTATGGATGAATAGTATTCCAATATATATATGTACCACATCTTCTTTATCCATTCATCTACTGATGGTCACTTAGGTTGTTTCCGTTTCTTGGCTATTGTAAACAGTGCTGCGACAAACATAGGGGTGTATATGTCCCTTTGAATCTGAGAAGTTGTTTTCTTTGGGTAAATTCCTAGGAGTACAGTTCCTGGGTCAAATGGTATTTCTATTTTCAGTTTTCTGAGGAACCTCCATATTGCTTTCCACAATGATTGAGCTAGTTTACGTCCCCCAGCAATGTAGGAGGGTTCCCCTTTCTCTGCATCCTCGCCAGCATTTGTTGTTCCTAGTGTTTTCTATGTTGGCCATCCTTACTGGTGTGAGGTGATATCTCATTGTGGTTTTAATTTGCATTTCCCTGATGATTAGTGATGTGGAGCATCTTTTCATGTGCCTGTTGGCCATCTGAATTTCTTCTTTGGAGAAGTGTCTTTCATATCTTCCCATTTTTTTAATCAGGTTATTTGCTTTATGGGTGTTGAAGTGCATGAGTTCTTTATATTAACCCCTTGTCAGATATGTCATTTACAAATACATTCTCCCATACTGTATGTAGGATGCTTTTTTGTTCTGCTGATGGTGTCCTTTGCTGACAGAAGCTTTTTAGCATGATGTAGTCCCATTTGTTCATTTTTGCTTTTGTTTCCCTTGCCTGAGGAGATGCGTTTAGGAAAAAGTTGCTCATGTTTATATTCAAGATACTTTTGCCTATGTTTTCTTCTAAGAATTTTATGGTCTCATGACTTGCATTCAGGTCTTTGATCCATTTTGAGTTTACTTTTGTGTGTGGGGTTAGACAGTCACCCAGTTTCACTCTTGCATGTAGCTGTCCTGTTTTGCCAACACCAGTTGTTGAAGAGGCTGTCATTTCCCCATATTTTTGACATATGATAAAATAATGCTTGGTTTAGTTTAAGTATAAAATATATGACTGTGCTGCTAATGCTTTAAAGTAATCCAAATAGTATAAAAGCAGATAATAAACACACGTTGTGGTTTAAAGTATACAAAATGTTCACTATCTTTGCCTGAAAATTAAACTTAGAATTATAGGAATGTCAGGGTGCTCTTTTAGAGGCTAAGTTTATATTTTGTCTCTCTTCTTGAGAATGTCAGACAACTTTCTTGGATTCATGGAGCACAGCCCCACCTGTGCCCCTTGACTGAGTTTGTATCGGGGCGAGGGCAGGACAAGAGGGCCCCGATCCTGGAGGAGGGACTGTGACCACGGCAAAGGGCAGTAACAGGCGCTCTTGTTTCAAAAGTTTAAAGGAGAGAAATCTGACCAACCCTTTAGAGAATCCCTGAGAGAAACAGGGGGCTTTAGTTGTAGAGCTTCTGGAAAATTGGCCTTAGAAGAGCTAGAATCCCAGGTCACTGCTGAGTGACGAGCAGGGATCAGAGCCTACAGCTCAGGCCTTTCCTTAATCCCCACCCCCAAAAGCCCACTCTCAGCAAGGACGATTGCATCTCAGCAAGAAGGCTTCGCACTGCCTGGGCTGCTGCTCTGCATCAGCTTCTCCCCTCCTCCTCTGCTGGTGTGGTTGATTCTCTGGCTTCCACCCCCCACCCCCACAACCCCGTGCCCCTGGCTTCTTCGTCCCTCTGTCTTCATTCTCTCTCCCTCTCTGGAGTAAAGTGGGTCCCCTTCTTTTCTTAGAACAACTCAGCCAGCTCTGATGACTGGGAGCCTGTCACCTTCCATGTCCTCAGGTCTTACCTTTCCCCCAGCAGATCAAGGTGTTTTTCTGTAACAAAGACAGCATCTCTGCCAAGAGGGCCTCTGCTGCCAGATGTTAAGCTAAGAACAAATTCACTTCCTTTCACCTAACATTGAACCTCAGTCAGGAAGCACAACTGGGCAAGGATGTGCTATTTGATATCAGCTGTGTTTAATAACCACTGATAAGATGCAAAAATATCTTCTATAAGCCCCTCGAGATGTACTTGGAATTTGTTAATGGTGGATATTTCCAGAGGTTGTAAAACAACCCTGAAAATTCTACAGTCAATTGTACACTTTAAATGGTAAATTGTATAACATCTGAATTATATCTCAATAAAGCTGTTAATAAAAAATTTTAAATTCTGTGGCAGCTCTGAAATTTTCTCCTGACCAGCCAGGCTGCCATGGCATATTAGTTTCCTATTGCTGCTGTAACAAGTTACCAATACTCAGTGGCTCAAAACCACACAAAGCTATCTTACAGTTCTGTAGGTTAGAGGTCCAAGGTGGGTCTCACAGGGCTCAAATCAACGTGTTGGCGTTACTTTCTGGCAGCTCTAGGGGAAATCTGTTCCCTTGACTTTTCCAGCCTCTAGAGGCTGCCGGCGTTTTCCTTGACTTGTGGCCCCTTTCATCTTCAAAGCCAGCAATGTTGCATCTCTGTGCTTTTCTCCTGCAGCCACCTCTCCCCCTGACCGACTCATCTGCCTTCCTTCTCCATTGCTAAGGACCCTTGTCAACAGGTTGGGCCCATCGGATGATCCAGGATCATTTCCCATCTCGAGATTTACACCCTTGAGATCTGATCACACTTGCAAAACCCTATTTGCCATGTAAGGCAACGTATCCACAGCTTCTGGGATTAGGACATGGACTTCTTTGGGGAATGGGGGTCATTATTCTGCCTCCCATGCATAGACTGCTGAGCAAATCTGAAAAGATGGGAGTCTGATGCTATAACCACGCCAGTTATCTCCGAAGTAGCCAGTTGCATTTGGGACACGGATCTTGGTGAGGGCCTGTTATTAATCTTACTTAGTGTGGATACTGCTCCTGGGCTTCCAGAGTCCAGAGCTCTTCTGAGCAGATCTTGTAGTTTTCCAGGACCCAAGAGGGCAGGCAGGGCCAGACTTAGTGGTGGCCCATCCTGGCCTGAAGGGGAGAGTATGGGTTTTCCAAGACCTACCAGGGGTGTGTGAGCAGTGGGCCAGGTCTGTGCTTGCTTCGTGATGACCTCTCCAGTGCCCTGGGGGGTTGTCTTGTGGGTCACTGGGCTCCAGCAAGGTAGCGATGGGCAAGACCCATGTGCGTGGGGAGGCTTCGGGCTGGGTGGGGAGCTGGGCCACATGGGCAGGATTGCTTGGCAAAGATACAGAACACTCACCTTTATGACTATTTCTGCCTGGGGAGGAGGCTGGAGCCTCTATGCTTCTAGGAGGGAAAGCTTGCCGCTGGGACTGAGAATAGGGTTTCAGTCTGGGGCCGGGTACAACCTAGGCAGGGACTCCAACATGTATAAGCAACAGGACCAGCCACCATGAGGAGGAGGCCCATCTCTTGGGCATCAGCCAGAGCAGGAGTTGCCTCACCTGTCCAATCTCAGTAGAGTGGGAGACAAGGTCCATGGTCTCCTGATGAAGAGGTGGACATTGGTGACAGTTCCATCATTTGGCCACCTTGAGGCCCCACAGGGTGCCTCTTTTCACCCCCACCAGCACTTGTATATGGTGGGGCCACTCTGCTCAGGCCAGGTGGTGTAGAGCACCTACCAGTGGGCACTGGCCTCGGGTGCTGCCACATGCTGCAGGAAGGGGCGGTACAGCCAGCTGCAGAGCCCAGCAGGCTTATGCCCACGGCCTGAGGAAGAGCTGGCCCAGCACGGGCACTGCCTCGGGACCAGGCTCAATTCCAGCCCCTGGGAGCTGGGGGAATTGTGTGGCAGCGCCCACCCAGGTGAAGGGGCATTCACTTTGCCCAGCCCCCTTTGGGAGGATGAATCCTGTCCCAAGCTGACCAATTACAAGTGGTCCCAAGGGGGCAGGTTCCCATCACAAGACCCCTGAATGCCAGCTGCAGTCCGTTGGCCCGAGGTGGGTCCTTGACCCCATCTAAGCCAACTGGGGTCTATCCCTGGGATTTTTCCTCCAGAATGTTTCCCTTCCTATCCCCAGCCCCCTCTGATGGTAGGGCTAGGAGGTGTGGGAACTGTGAAGTCCATGGTTCCAGCAGCTCTGAGAGAATGTGCTGACCCTTAGAGAGAACCAGAGCTGATACAGAGGAAGTCCCTGTGGCTTTGGCCATGACTGCTGATACGCTGGCCAGTATTGGCTAACCTTAACCCCATTCCTGCCCCCACAGCCTGTTTTCTCCTGGTCGCTGAGGGGTCTGGGAGGTCTTCCTACAAAGCCAGTGGGAGCTGAGAGTCTCCTTAGCTGCAGCCCCTAATCTGACCCATCAGTAAACAAGTTGAGGTGGTGGTGGTGCTGGCCCAGGGTCTCAAAAAACTCGTGGAGGAACGGGGAGAAACAGCAAGGGCCTGGGGCAGCGAGAGGAGAGGGGTCTGGCATCCCCCAGGAAGAGACTCACCCCCAGGGGGAGAGTGCCAGCCCAGAGGGAGAGGTGGCGCCTCCAGGCTCTGAGCCTGTGCTTGAGGAGCCAGCTCTGCAGAGTTGGGGCACAATCTTTACCCTCCCAGTGGGACCTTCAAGGGAGGCTATTAAAAATGAAGGGCCCAAGCTCAGAAGGGTCCCGCCTACTGGCAGTGGTGTGGGCCTGCCTTTTGGAAGGGCACTGTGGCAACAGCTCTAACAAAACTGATGTGCTTTGATTCTTTTTTTTAAGTTATAAACCCACTGCAAAACTTTGGGAGATTAAAAACCAAAAAAGTCACCCGTAAGCTACCGTGGAGATGTAGAAAAGTGCTTGTTTTAATTAATTTAAAATTAAAATTACGAGCTTACAGTCTAGTATGATAGAAGCAAGGTGTTGGGGTAGCTAAACCTAAACCAGGATTCTCAAAGTGTGGCCCCATGGGCAGCAGAGGAAGTGGCACCTGAGGACTTGTTGGAAATGCTCACTCTCAGGTCCCCCCCACGACCTTCAAAATTAGAAACGGGTTTGGCTGTTGTAACAGATCTGAAGCGGGCTCGCTCACACCGTCTGAGCCCCATGCAGTCCTGGCACGTCACCACCAGAGGGCACCACAGGCTGGGGGTTCCCGCTACCGCGGCCCGCTTTCAGATTTTCTAAGCACCTGCGATGATACTAAGACCTCGCATATGTTGTTGGGCTGTGGTCTCCTGGCAAGGAATTTTTTGAATAAAGAATGACGATATGTTGGAAATTATTGTCTGGCCTTAAATGTCGCCATGTTTGGCCCAAATTGTACTGTCTTTCTAGTCCTTGTGTAACTGTGGATCCAGTGTGTTTTGATGGTAGTGGAACACGCTTGATAACACTTGTTTGGAACATAAAGACATGTAAAAGCACTGGGGTCGGCAAAAAGATTACCTCCTACTAAAAGTTTATATTCTATAAAAAGCAAATACAGCCTCACCAAGGCCTGTTCCCTCCTTTTGCTTCCCCTGCGGGCCCTGACTTGGTACCTCCAGGAGCGGAGTCCCCAGGCTGAGGGCCTGGCTGCCAGCAGCGACTCCCCACCCTCCCCTCCCCCTGGTTACCTCTTTCTGTTATTTTCCAGTCAACTGTACTGAGGCATAATTTACACGTAGTAAATGTAAGTAAGACTGGAGAACATGCATTGGAAGTGTTTGATGCATTTTAAGTTCAATGAATTTTGACAAATGAAGCCATGGCTCCACTGAGTTTTTTAAATAATGAAACTTATAATAGACCCAATTATTTGTCTCTTTTTCCACCCAGCCTCAAACAGGGTTGGCTGCTGCTTTAGCATTGGAGGTCCTCTGAACTTGCTTTCAGAAAAGTGGGTTCCTGACAAGGCAGGCTCCCTTGGACGTGTCCTGGGGGCCTTCTTGAGCACTTCCCAAAGGGCGACAGGGGACAGGGAATGACTGAGAGGTCCAGTTTCCTGCCACTTCCCAGAGGCATTTGAATTTCTCCTTCATGGCCCTGTTTCTTTCCTGAGAATTCAGAAGTCAGTGGTTTCTGTGAGTTGTTGGCAAAGCCCCCAGACACCTCCCTGGTATCCCCAGGAGGCTGCCTGTTCACAGGGCTTTGCAGGACCTTTAAGACAGATTAGATTTTCAGAACTGGCTAAAAATCACTTTCATTAATTTACATGTTTTTTTTTTTTTTTAACTTGTAACTGAGTTGTTATCCAGGACTTGGCTATAAGTATCATTATTTACTCTTTTAACAAATATTTATCGAACTCTTAGTCTGTTCTAGAATTTAGATGCTAGACTTTCAGTGTAAATGAAACAAAATCCTGCCCCTATGAAATTTACATTCTGTGCAAAGGACAAACAATAAACAAATAAGTACATACTAAAATGTCAGAAGAAAACAAAAGCAAGATAAGGGTGTATAACCAGTACATGGGGCAGGAAGGTGGGAAGATAGGTATTCCAGATAAGATGGTCACGTAGGGCTTGTCTGAGGCATTGGCATTTGAGCAGAGATCTGAATAAGTGAATGTACTGTGAGAAGGTCTGGAGAAATAGATGTCCAGGCGGAGAGAACAGCAAGTGCAAAGGCCCTGGGGTGGGAATGGGCTTCTGTGTGGAGACCTGTTATAGGAGATGGTAAGATATGAGAAGCAGAAAGCTAGTAAGCTTTCTAGGTGGGTTTACACCCACCTTGTGCCTAAAACAAGCAGTAAGACAGAGCTGGGAAATCCCCAACGATGATGCCTGCACAAAGGACACCAAGACATGTCTGAGAACAACCTTGGTTCGTTCACATGATCATTAGAATTTCCGCTCCCTGTGCCCCCCTGGGTTTTTCTGTGCATGATGAGTAAGATCATGCACAGAGCCAGAGTGATTATAATCTGAACCTGTTAGCTCACCCCCCATGCTTCCTATAAAACCAATAAGTAATCAGATTAGCAGGGCTGGTCCTGACCTCTCAGGCCACCCACTCTCCTTTGGGGAGTGTAATTTCTCCTTGCTCAATAAAACTGTCTTCTAGCCCTCTCATTTTGTTTTGTATTCCTTGTCTGTGTGCACCAGAGGAGGGGTGAGAAAGACCGCTCCCTGTAACAGACCCATTAGGAGTCTCTTGCGAATGTCCAGGCATGAGATATGGAGGTGGCTTGAGCAGAGGTGGGGCAAAATATAATCAGATCCATGATGCACTTGGCGATAGGGCCAATAGCATTTGCATCTATATTAGATGAATTAAAACCTCTCTATTTAGATGATTTCTGTATCCTTAAAATTCTGTGTCTGTGAAATATGTTTTTACATGAAATAATTATAACCTAGTATATAGTATAACTATATACTGCTTCTATGAAATTTACATTCTGTGCAAAGGGCTCTGTATTCAATGCACTTTGCTGGAGTAGCCCATGAACATTTTATTCTTCTTGCCATTTATTAAGTATTGACTGTGCCAATGAGGTAGAGCAGGGACATGGGACAAGCATCATATTTTTCCTGTCTATGATGAAAAATGCCAAGAAATAAATAGTATAGTAAGAACAGGAGGGACTCCATCTTAAGGCTAAGATTCCATTTTAAAAACCAGGGAGTTAGGAGGTGAGATTCCTAACATATTTTATAATTAGCCAACAGCTGACCCTATCGCAAGGCAGGGCAAGCATTAAGTTCTAAATGGTTTGTTTCCACTGCTTGGAGGCAACCATTATCTTGGAGAAGAACAGTTTTGATAAATTCCTTGTGTTAAGTTTATCTTAGAGAATATCTAGAGGACTGTGGATGATGACACAGTGTCTCTCACTGGAGATAGACATCAGAGACCACATGTCAAACCTACATCCTGTGGCCCTTGGCCCCATTCTAGAAATCCTTAAAAGACAGAATCCTAAGCCTTTTAATGTGCCTCCTAAGGTTGCCCGCACTCCCCTTTCTTCAAGAGTATACTTTGCCTTAAACAAAGCCTTCTCACTACTCAACTTTTTGCATTTTGCCTCTGTGCTCTTTTAGTGGTAAGGGTCTTTGTTATTTCAGTATTTCATTCAATTTTCTAGACCAAAGCACAAGTCTTCACTCTCTCTGTCCTATGTCAGGCAAGTAGGGAAGGGCAACTGAGATCTCTGCTTTGGGCTTGCAAGTTCCCGTCGCCTGGGTGACCCAGACAGGCCTGCAGCTGTACAATCACGCTCTTTAGCAGCCTGCCTGAAAATCCCCTTTCTTTGCCTTTAGGAAGTACTGAGAACATAATCTCTCTCCATCCAGTACTCCACAGCTCCCCCAAATCCTGGGATATTTTTGGGGCTTAGTTCCCATGCCATGGAGATTCAAGTGGATACTGGACGCCAGGTAACCCTGGCTTTAGGAGTTGGCAAGGGATCTGCCCTGTGCTGAGCAGGAGTTCAACGCGCTTTCCTTTCCTTCTGTGCTCTTCCGTGCTCTCTGCCGTCTTCATGGCTGCTGCTGAGACACGGACCGTGGGTGTAGTCAGTAGGGTGAGGGCCTCTGGAAAAAGACCCCTACCAAAACTCCGTATTGAATAATTAAGCAAACTCAGAGCCACATTAATTCTCTAAAGTGAAATATCAAACTAGGAATATAAGCTTTCTTCACTGAGATTAGTTGAAACTAAAAAGCCAGGAGTAACTTGGCCTGGAGTGTTTGAACATCCCCCAGATAAGAAAATACCTCAGCATAGCCCATGTCTTCATTGTGTCAATTAAATGAGGCTATTGTAAAATTTACTTTAGCCTGCCAAGAGGCCCAGTTTAGTTTATCTGGTTTAACTTTGCCCAGATGCTGCTGCTGCTCCTCCAGGCCTCATCAAGTAATGTATAACCTGGGCAATTAATAGAGCATACAGGCCCAGCCTTAAACAACGTAGTAGAAGGCAGAAAGGATTCCACCTTATAGATAAGATTGCATTTTAACACCCAGGACGTTAAGAAGTAAGATTGTTAACTTACTCTTTAGCAAACAGACAGTACCCCAGCCCAGCCTGGGAGCAGGACAGTCAGTCTTGATTAATGTGCTCCCAAACCAAGAGGCTGCTATTCTGGGAAAGAATCAGAGCAGTGAATCTCTTGTGTTAACTCTGCAAAATAATCCAGAAGGACTGATAAGAAACGTAGTGTCTCTTCAAAGATAAACATTTGGGGACCACTTAGCAGGTCTGCATCCCTAGCCCTTTGGCTCTCAACTGCCTATAAATCTCCTGGACAACACACCACCCCGGGCTCTCTTGTCCCCTCCTGGCACAAGCCAGGAGCTCTGTCCTCTCACTGTACCTTTCAATAAAAGCCTCCCCTTGGCTCGTCTACCTTTGGTGTTTGCTAAGTTCATTCTTAGACTCCGCAAACAAGAACCCCGGCATCACTGCCATCCACCACTACTCTTGATTTAATGGATTCCTTCCTTCCTTACATTTGTCTGACCTGTTTGAGACTTCTTTCTTGATCAGAGTCAAGAACCCTTTCCCATTCAAGTTGAGGTTTCACCTAGAGGGCAGGGAGAGACCTCCCCAGACGCAGCTGCCTGACAACACCCACAGCCAAGACATTATTAGGGTATCCAATCCTCTTCGCAGCTCTCGGAATTAGGTGGTATTCTCATTTTACAGATTCAAAACCAAGGCTCAGAGGGAAAAAGATACTTGTTTAACCATGTGTTTCCTAAGATGTTTGCTTTAGGTCCAAAGGGTCAGAGAGAACTTTCTCATCACAGGAAAAGACCACAGAGAGGGAACGTTGCCAGAAGACAGGTGAAAGCAGTAAGCCAGGGAAAATGAGCTTGCAGGGTCATAAAGGAAGTCTTAAAACTTTGATAGCAGCAGTGACAGAGACTGAGCAGCCATTTCTGTTGCTTTTGAGCCGGAGATGTGCAGGGAGGAAGCCCCATGCTGAGGAGATGTCCTGGACCCGGCTGTCCATCATCACGTGCCGTGGAGAGCGGCCCTGACCCGCTCGGTTTCTGAGACCATGTTAAGGGATAGAAGCCAACACCCTCAGGCCAGCCCCTTTGCTCTACTCACTGTTCACAATGTGGCCTACTCACAGCCACCTGTCTCTTCTGTAAGCGGCCCCCTAGAGTCACCCCAGGGGTCTCACTTGGGAGAGTCACCCAGCTTCCCATTTGTGGGGATCAGCGCTGGGGTCTTCATGGCTCTTGGCTTCCACAGACTTCGTTGAGCATCAGTGATGTGGCACGACACCGGGAACATCAAAACCAGAAAGACCCTGTCCCTGCCTTTGAGGAACTCGAAACCACTTCTGGGGGGACAACAGAACATCTGGCTCCGGCCAAATGACATTGCTCTTAGGGACCAGAGGTAAAGAGCCCTCTGGCCTTCTATTAGTAGGCTTCCATAAGCACAAAAATCTTTGCTGCTTGGCTGCAGGAGGAAGAAAGTTTGGGGGAGTTTCGGAAGGTGTAGGGTGGGCTCTAAGGACAATGCAAAGGAGAGACGTCACGGCATGAGGAGGAAGGAAGGCGTGTGGTCATCTGCGTCTCTCCACCACTGCCCCTCCCCAGCCCACGTGGACTGCCTCAAGGTGCAAAGGCCAGAGCAACTAGTGGCGACACATGAAGCAGCAGTTCACAAAGACTATGGATTTGGCCCAGTAGTGCTGCTTAGGGACTCCCCAGCCCCATACTAACGGCCTAGAGGGCTCAGGGTAGCCCCAGTGAGGAGCTTCTGTGCCCAGCAGAGCAGCATCCCTGGGGGAGAGTGACAATGTGGCAGTGACTACTGTCCCCTTTGAGGTCTTGTGAGCCATTGATTCTCAACCTGAAAGAAAATGTCTGCCTTCGGGGTTTCCCTGAAATTGGTAGGGTGCCTATGGGGGATGGCAAGCTCCCATAGGCTGTGGTAGATGGAGATTGCTGTTAATGGGGCTGGACTTTTGCTCACCGTCAAGGAAGCCTGGGCACTCAGGTGGGGTGTCATGCACCTTGTCTTGTAATGAGGACAGCTCTCCATTTGCCAGGCACAGAGCAAAGACCCTGACAAGCAGCATCTCACACATCCCGGTGGCAGCCCCACAAGGCAGTGCTTCAATATTGCTTCCGTTTTACAGAAAAGGATGCTGAGGTTTCACATGCCCATACCTCCCAGTTGGCAGCGCTGGTACTAGGAAAGGAGGCCAGGCCCCCTGACACCTGGTGCTGGTCCACGCACCTCAGCATGCAGCTCAGGAAGCTCTTCCGGAAAAGTCTAACCAAGCACAGGGCTGGGTTCTGAGTGCTTGACTTTATTCCAAGAGTTTTGTTGAAGTTTAAAAAATTCTCCTTTTTGAAATACCCTTATGGTTTCTTAAATAACAGATTTATTGAGATGTAATTCACATGCCATACAATTCACCCACTGAAAATATACTATTCAATGGCTTTCAGTATATTCAGAGTTGTGCAACTACCACTGCAATCAACTCTGGACTGTTTTCCTAACCCCCAAAAGAAATCCCACACCTGTCAGCAATCACTCCCTATTTCCCCAGCCCCCCCCACCCCAGTCCTGGGTGACCACTCAGGACATACTTTCTGTTTCTGCAGCTTTGCCTATTTGGGACCTTTCATGTAAATAGAATCATACAATACTTGGTTGGCCTTCTGTGTCTGGCATTTTTTACTTAGCTTGATGTTAAGCTATGTAGCAGGTCTCATCTATGTAGCATGCGTTAGTACCTCAATCACTTTTATTGCCAAGTAAGGGTCCATTGTATGGAATGGACCACATTTTATTTATCAGTTCATCAGTTGATGGACATTTGGGTTGTTTCTACTTTTTGAACAACCTGGTGTTGTTTTGAACAATGTACAATGCTGCTATAAACATGTGTGTATATATACATACACTTACACATATAACATATATACACATATACAGACATAAACTATCTCTTCACTGCAAGTAATGCAAGTACAGCCAAAATGTACAAAGAAAAAAAAAAAGAGTCCTCCAAAGGCCCTCCCCTAGAGATAATAGCTGCCACCATTTGTCAAACATCCTGCCAGGTGTCATGCCATTTCCAGATTCCCAGAATGATCTAAGCCTTTTCCTTGACTTCACCCATCTTCCTCCCTCCTCACAGACCATGGGTCATGCAAGAGGCTGACCGCATCCCCCCTGACAGGCCTTCCGTGGAAAGGCACTGAGACCTTTTTGGGCCTGCAGTCTCCACACCCGCATGTGGGGGTATCTCAGAGCTTGGGAAGAAAGTATGAATATATACATATAATCTTATTTTATTAACGAGAAGTGCTTGTGTTTAATGTGCAAATAATTATACCTGAGTTTTACTGATTGGGTGCCTGAGCACAAGTTTGCACACCCCCTTCTGGTCAGGAAAAGGAGGTAGGTCCTGAGCAGCTGGGGCAGTTGAGAGGCCCCTAGTCCGTCTCTGGGCAGTCTGGGTCCAGGAAGCTTGCTGGGCTTGCCTCTCTTTGCTCACACCCAGAATTCACGCCAGCACTGGTCATTCATGTCCGGGAAGGGCCCCGAGCCTGCCCCGGACCACTCGGAGCACCAAGCCAGGAGAGGGAGCCCTGCAGCGCCCGCCGGAGCTCGGAGCCCACCCGGGTCCTCCATCTCACAAGGAGCATCCAGGCCTGGGTCCATCCCCAGTCCACACGCGCCCCGCAGTGCACCTGGAGGCCCTGCCTTTCCGCCCTCACCCTGGGCGGGGTCTGCCTTTGTTCCAGCAGAGCCCTAGGTCCTTCCCGAGCTGTGGCGCCCCCTGGTGTCCATCCAGGGGTGGCGTGCTTCTCTGACCCTGTGTGACCATACCAACAGGACACCTGCAACCTTGTTTTTTCTGCTCACATCCGAAGCCTCAAGGCCGTCACGGGGCTCTCCAGCAGATGAAACGGAGAGAGAGAGGCCCCTGAGAGATGCCTCGGAGAGGCGGCCAGCCCGAGACGACAGAGCTGTCCATGCTCCAGCTCCGGATCTGCAGTTTCTCGGCCAGAGGCGCGATGCGCAGCAGCTGCGTGCTCCTCTCGGGAGCCCCGTGCAGCGCGGTGCCTGCGCTCAGGCTCAGGAAATGAAGGACGGGCAAACTCCGCGGAGGGAACGCGGCACCGACGCCCCACGCCCCGCACCCTCCCCGGGGCTGAGTCACACCCCAGGTCTGCGGGAGGGGCCCGGGCTGCTCGGAGGAGGACAGGCAGCGGCTACAGGAGCCTCCAGACTAAGGTGTGCAGTGGGGCCCGTCTGGGGACGAGGGTGAGGGCCGAAAGCTTAAATATCTAATGGAAATGGGGCAACAAAAGGAAAGCTGAAGGAATTTTGGAGAAAGGGTGTAAGGGTGTTTGGTGGTTTTAACTGTCCAGTTGAGGCTAGTGTCCTCGGATTATGTTAATGGAGACCCGGAAAGGGCAGAGGAGGCAGGGGAAGAAGCAAATGGGCTAAATTCTTTGGCTCTCTCCTAATGGAGCCTGAAGTTATTGTTTGTGATTTTGATTTTGATAATACTATAAATGTGGGTTTAATAATTTTCATGAAAAACTGAATGGAAACATAACAGAATTAAAAACAGGATATCTCCTTTCCAAATCATTGCAGAAGATAAAAGCAAACATAAGAGTAGCAGGAAAAAAAATTGAATAAAAAGAAACAACAAAAATATCTTAAAAGCACAAAGTCAAAATTCAGATGAGGAAGTTGGCCCAAGCATAAGAAATAATGAAAAATGCAAACAATCTAGTTTCCTTATTAAAAGCAAAATGTCTCAAATTACATATATTTTAATCTAATACATTATAAACACATTTAAATTTAAAAATACACAGAAAGGGAAAGAATCAAAGCTTAGGCAAAGATACCAAGCACAAATAAAAATAAAGTAGGGCTGATAATGTTCCATCAGATAAGGTAGAATTTTCTAGGAAGTACACAGCACACAATGAAGGACTCCTTAAGTGATAACTACATACAGGGGCAGGCACACTCCTGTTCCCTGAAATGTGGGTTTCCTCCATTTCTGGGTCCTAGGGAGAACCCTCAAAGTAAGGCATGGCCGTATGACTTGTTTTGGCCAATTAAATGCAAGTATAAGACTCAAGCACCACCTCTGAGTAGAAGGCCTTGATAGCTTGACCTCCCTGTATGCTCACTTTGTGCTGCATCGACAGAGGGAGGGAACATTCTTAGATTTGGAAGTGAGCCATTGTTTGGTGAGGGCTGCTAGACCCACAGCAGACTTTGCACAAGCAAGATATATAATAAATATTTAAGACCCCTGAAATTTGGGGGTTATTTGTTACCACAGTATAACATATCCTGATACATATATTAATAGTGAACCTTTATGTACTGAATAAATAACAACTATATAACAATTAAAATGTAAGGTTAAGTAGAAAAAAACTTAATGCATTTTTCCCACATTGTTAGTCTTCAGTGAATCAAATGGAGGGTCAGAAGATTTGGACATGGTAATATGAAGAGTAAAATGGATTAAATGTTTATAGAATTTCAAACAGTGTAAATAGATATTCATCTTATTTTCAAATTCATGTGACATTTAAAAAATTGATCAAAACATAAAATGAATAATTTAACAAAGCAGAAAATGTACAAGCAGTGAACCCCACCTCAATAAAACTAAAATTAATAATATAAATTGAGCAAAAATTAAATCCCACTTGGAATTGTTAGAAAAAAAAATTAAGTCGACAGATTGTTTATAGGCTGAGAAAAGTGAGAACACCATGTAACAAAACTTTGGGATATGAATAGAGCCATACTCAGATATAAGTGTTCGATTATCAATTTAGAAAGGTACAGAAAAGTGTTAAGGAAACCAACATAAAATTAAGTACAAAATATACAAGCACAAATAAACAGATTACAAAATAGCAAAATAATGGAATGAATTAAGAGCTTGTATCTTGGTATTGTGAAAAGGAAAGAACATTAATGAAAGGATGAACTTTTGCCTCTCACAAATCTGAATGTGATTTTTAGCCGAACAGTTTCTGGTTCCAAAGCTGTTTTTGTGAAGAGGGCCATTGGAAGGTGTAGATGAGGGCCCAAACTCACGCCACTCTAAAGTGAAATAGAAAATGTAATGCCAGATCAGAAAGAACTTGAACTAATGAGGTGCCAGGGAGAGAAACATCTCCCTCAGCCTCAGCCTATGGCCCATGGGCCCAATGCCTCAATGAGGAATGAACAAAACTGTCCATCTTCCCAATCTTGTCTCCATGCAGAGTCCCAGGCTCTGGGCCAACAGGAGCTGCTCAGCTGCTCTGACCTCCTGGTCAATCTCCATATGATGGGCTGGCCATTTTCCTGCCACAGTTGATACTCTGCCACTTGTCCATCATCTTTCTCCAACTAAGTATAGATTGAAAACTCATAAGAATAACTGAGGGAGATGTGACATTCACACACTCCTTCAGGATATACAGAGAACAGACCTCTGAAATATATCTCCAGAAGACTCTAGAAGAAAGTTTTAGAGAATTGTGGTACATTCTATATAGAATGCAGAAGGACATAGTTCTGATGAATGAGGAGAAAGAATGAAAAGGCAGCAGAGATAGAAAGGGAACAAGATGAAACAAAACAAAGAAATGTAAAAGGGGAAAATACCATGGTGACTCCAAGGCCACAAGAGGCAGTTAAAGACAGACTTGGTGCAGTGGAAGATCAAGTCAGGGAAGTGAAAACAAACCCAAATTCTGGAATAGGACAAAGAAGAGACAACAGGGTGGGATGGGGAAGACTGGCCGTGTTAGGGTCAGGCAGGCTGCTTGATGCCCACGTCTGCCCTGGGGGGGGGACTGATGGGGGCTCCCCAGGTACCCTTTCTGTTCCTGTCCCTTCCTTGTGGAAATGACATCTGTCCAGGGCCTGGGCCAGGATAGGATAGAGAGCATCAGGCAATCTAACACAAGGGAGGGAACACTTGACTGGCAGTCCCAGTGAGGTGTAGAGGGAGGGCCAGTGACCTGCTAGACAAGCTCAGAAAGCTATGAATGTGGGGTCACTCCCCAAACCAGAGCTGCTGGGCACGTGGTGCCCACACTTCTGACCCAGCCAATCCTCTGTCTTCCAAAATCAAGACAAGTGACTGCCTCTAGGGAGGTTGCTCTCAGCCCCCACCCCTGCTGCAATCTCAGCCCTGCTAGAGAAGGGTGCCAGGCCCCAGCCTCAAACCAAGGTCCTCCTGTGCAGTTGATTCTGTGTGCCTCCCCTTCTCTGCCTTGCAGGCTGACCCCTGCAGCCACATCACCCAGGCTCCCCTGCTGGTTGGCTCCTGGTGGGGTTAGCCAATTGGAGGTACTAGCAAGAGGCTGGAAGGGAGTCGAGAGAGAAGCTGGGGTATTTCTCCCTCATTCTGCCTGCTTTGGGGATGCACCCTGGACTGTGGCACAGCTCCTGCAGGTGACCTCTCACCCCAGCTCCAAGGGAGGGAGCTTCCTCCCTTCAGCCAGGGAGCAACTGACTGCCCCCTGGGCTCCTTGGCTGTCCCTGCCCACATCTCTGTAAGTAGTCCTTCAGTAAGGCCTCTGCATGTGAACCATCTGCATTAAATTCCATCTGGAGGGACCCTGACTGTTGCCATCCCCACCCACATCATCCCTGAGTTGGGGGGCTCCTCTGTCTGCTCCTGTCACCTGCTCGGGCTAAGCCCTTCCTCAGAGAGCGAGCTCTGACTCGCCAGGTACCGTGGCCTCTCTGTCTCCCCCAGAGGCCCCTGCTTGTGCACAGCCCCACTTTAGACAACCCCTGTGGAGTCATGGCTGCCAGGCAGGATCTCCCGTGGCTTGGGCAGCGGGGGAAGGCAAACCTCTGGAACCAGTGCCTGGCTGCAGACTGGAGGCTCTGCCTCCCTAGTGCCCCTCTGACCTCCGCAGTAGGTGCAGAGCTGACACCTCCCTGCCGCTGGAGGGAAGAAAGGCCCTGGGGTTCAGATGGCAACGGGAAGGCAGTGCCCCGGAAACACAGCCACCTGGTGCCGGTTTCCTCTTGAATCACTCCCCCAGGCCTTGGGCCCATGACCTCGAGGCCACACCACTCCCAGTTCCCCTGAGCACCACCCTGCCCACCCAAGGTAACCAGCCCAAAAGGCTCTTTATGTCGCCCCTTTCACCGAACAGTGGGGATGGAAGACGGATGGGGAAGGCTGCACTGGATGTAACACGATTACCTCAGAATTATTTAAGTTTCCTGCTGGTTTCAGGGAAAGAGATTCTAAATATTCATAATTTCACATTCAAGACTCCATGGGGCATAGAAACCATAATCGTAAGTGGCTTCAAGTGAAAAGAAAAACCACAAGCCGTGGCGAAGTGCACCACGCTGTGCAAATACGAACCCGTCCCTTCCTCTCTGAGGGCCTCAGCCTCAGGCCCCTGCTGACTCTGGCTTTTCCAGAGGTAAAAACTACCTGCCTGTGCTTCTGCGAGTGAGGATGCATAAGGTCACTGGACGGATTCTGCAAGATATGCAGAAACCTTCTAAATCTCCCCAAAACAGAAGGGACGTTTTCCAGCATTTCTTTCCTCTAATAACAGAGAAGGTAGGGTAGATTTAGAGGACCCTTAGTTAGCTAAATTCAATTTTAACTTAATTCACGGCATCTGACTTTCCAGCTGTCACGTGCTGTGAGCAGCGCTTTCTGACCTGGCCGAGCTGGGCAGGATCACCTGGGACAAAGTCCCTACGGCCATTTCCATCCCAGGAGACTTGGGTTCAGTAGGTCAGGGGGTGGGTGGGAGGAGGAACCTGTATTTTTAATAAGACCCCCAGGGGATTCTGATACTAATAAATCAGGAATTTATTACACGGCCATTGGATCCATTTAGTGGCAAAAGTTTTGTCTTCACATTCTCCCTCTTCCTCAGACTAATTCCTAAAAAATAAAGTCAATGAGCAAATAAAGACAGTTTTCAAGATGTTCATGGAATGACTTTTTTTGACATCTTTCAACTAGTAAAGACAAAAACATTACAATGATTGACTTCTTTCATTTAGTTACATAAATAAAATTTTTATAAATATCTCTTTATAAACAATATAAATAGCTTTACAACATAAATACATTTATGCATGACATGAATTTACAAACAGCAATGTTTTACAGCTGGTTTTGTCAGTCTCTTAAAAACTGTCCCTTGTCATCGTGTTGGTGTAGGTGTGTGTTTCATGTATATAATATATATATAATATATAACTTTTTATTTTTCATTTTCAAGAAAACCCCAAACAATAAAATCATACCCCCCCATCCCAAATAATAATAAAACAGCTGGTGTTGTGTATTCCCAGTACCAGGGAAAAAAAAGAAGAAATGTAAAAGCCACATTGCGTTGGAGGTTCTTCCAGGTGCTGGGAGGCTGATGACCGAGGATGACCTCAGCAAAACGGTGCAAGTTCCCAATCCTGAAACATAGAGGGGACATGGGACACTCAGTGTCGGCCCCTTAGCTGAGAAAGGCCAGCCTACGGGGCAGTTTAGAATCTTCTTCCCTTCGCTGCAGCAGCGTGAAACAACGTCCCTCCACCTTTGCCCTCCAGGCCCTGACACAGGCCTTCCTGGGGTGGGAGAGGCCCTTTCCAGGCCCGGTCTCACCTCCTGCTGTGCCCTTGGCACTCCTGCCCCAGGACAGGTGGAACCAGAGTGTCTGCCAGCCCTCCTCCCCTGCTGTCTAACTGCAGGCCTCGCCCTTGGCATTCAGGGTGACACAGTGAGGGAAGAACGGAAAATACCCTTCTCACTGCAACACAAACCCTCAGGGGCTTGCCTTGCTTTTTGTGTCTGGTGACAGTGGAGGGAGGGGGGAAAGAACATCTGATGAGTCTGCATTCTGGGCTCCGATCCCGACTCTGACATTTAACTTCTTGGATGGCCCTGGATAGCTGTGTCTCGCTTTCGGTACCCCATAAAATGGGATAATAGCCACCTCCCAGGGCTGGCTTTGAGATTCAACAGGGGACCATGCATTCGGCATCGGCAGAGTGTCTGGGTCACAGCTGCCAACTCAGTAAATAGCACTTCCTTCCCCAGGTCTCACACCAGCCCTGGGGGAATGAATGGTCAGGCTGGGCTTGCTGGGCTGAGACTTGTCCGAGCCCTTTCATGAGGGCCATACCCAGTCTCTGCTAATGGTGTGTCGTGCTCTGGGGCCCGAGGAAGACATCCTCTGGGATGTGTGGTGTCCCCCAGAGCATAACACAGGCAGAGGGATCCTGGGCCTCAATGACCTGGTGAACTGACCCCGAACTCCCTTTTCTGGCCGTCCCATGTGTTTAAACAGATGACAGATGTCTGCAATGTCCCTGAAACCCATGGGCAAGGTGCTCATTCAGGCTTCAGCCACACCCCATCTCTGTTATTAGCATTTTATAATCAAGACTATAACCATCAGCAACAGTCATTATGGTGGCTGCTTAGAGCCAAAGTCAACCTCTGAGGGGAGAAATGGGCACAACCTCAGAAGAGGTTTCATTAATGTGAAGAATCTTAGTTTTCTTTCTCTTTTAAGCTCAGACAGTGAGAGATCCTGGGCATCTCCACTCGGTAGTTTTCTGCAACAGGGAGAATGCTCTGCCTTCCTGTGGGGACTGGGAGTGAGGGTGGGGTTGTGGAAGTCCAGGATGCCGGAGGTGGGTGTCCAGCTAAAATGTAGAACCTCCAGGAGGCTGGCAAACTCCCTAGCCAGAGAGGCCAAGAGGCCTACAGTCTGGATTCTTCCTGCACAGCCCCTCTCACACCTGCTGGACCGTCACCTGGTTTCCCCAGGGAGTCACATTCAAGAGCCAAGGACCCTTGGCGATGTGCATGCCAGGCACTTTCCAGGCCCTTATCTCATCTGCTAACCTATAGAATAATGTGTTTTGATTCTAAAGCTTGAGCTTGGTGCTTAAACCACAAACTGAAAAGTTGAGGCTGTGTCTCCATCTCTTCATTGTTTAGGCAGTAGACAAAAGAGCAAACTAGCCGCTAAAGGCCAGGCCCCAAGTGCCAGAGTCATCAGTCCCTGAGCAGGCGCAAGCTGAGCTCTCAGACATATGAAGCCCCTGCAGAAATGGGAAGGAGCACACAGCCTGCAGCCGAAGGAAGGATGCTGGCTAACACCAGTGCAGGTGGGAGCAGGGTACCCCTGAGTGGGGCAGGTTTCTCTGGTCCTTGACATTTTTAAGAGTCCTTTTGGGGGTGCTGTGGGTCCCAGATCACCTCAGGGCAGCATCTGGCCCTTAAGTTGCTGATGAGTTAATTTGGGGAGGTGAATAGGTTCACAAGCAACTATAGCTCAGTTGAAAAGGTGTTCTATGCTATATGAAAGGCTTAGGCAATGTGCTGGAGAATTTCAAAGAGGGGAAGATAGTGTGGACGTTGATACGGCTTCTTGGATGAGAGAGCAGCTTTCCCATGGCCTGGATTGGGACAGACGTTGTGGGACAGGGCATGGCAGTAGCCAGGCTGCAAGAAAAGGCTGGAAACGAGCGGGGGTCAGATCCTAAAGCATATGAATGTCATTACCAGAGGCTGGGACTGTTTTTCTGTGGGTACTGATGGGCAGCAGGAATAGGGAGCAGGGATAGGGGGGGATATTTGCACAGTACATTACCAGCACGTGGCCCCTGGCAGGGGCTGAAGGTAGCACAGGGGTCTCCAGCCTTGGTGCAGTGAGGAGGCCATGCCAGAAACAAGAGCACAGGCGTGATGGGGGTGGGAAGGTTGGTGAGGAGCTCAGTTTAGGACATGCTGATTTCCAGGTTGGGGCAAAAAATAAGATTTAGTTTACTTTCTTTTCTCCTGCCCTGAAATAGCGCCACAAACACGGTGGTTGATCCTGAAGTCCCAAGGACGTCAGCAGCATCAGGACCCTGGACAGACCAGTTTGCCCACAGCCTCCGTGTAGAGGGTCAAGAATCAGAACGCTCTGGGGCGGAAGAGCTCCCTGGTGATGGCAGCTCTCTCCGCCGCGCGAGGCCAGTTTTTCTCCAGGTCTGTCCCACTCCAGGGACAAGAGACCCAGGAAGTGGTCCTGACCTCTGGGCCACTGAGGACACCTGGTACTGCCTACTGCTCCGGCCCCGAGCCACAATGTCTGGCAGATAAACTTACCCTCCACTTGTGTGTATGCCCTTCCTCCTCTGTTCCCACAAATCCACGACCTCCCCTCAATACCCCCAGTTGGCGAGTTGGGGCCAGTGGTGCTGGTTTGCTTAAGGTCTTGGGGTTGGCAGGACCCCACCAAGCTGTCTCTGCTTCTCCAGAGGAAGCCAGGTGAGTTCGTCCATTGAGCCCTTTCTGACCTTGCCCAAGTTCCCTGACTACTTTCTCCCTCACTTTCTCCACCTGTAAAATGGGATGATAAGTGGGGTTGGGGCAAAGGCCTAGCACTCACACTTGATCTCGTGCCAGAATCGCCTGACTCCCTTCCAAAGGCAGGCTGGCAGGCGGAACTGTCCCAGGACGAGGGGTCAGGGAGGAACCGGCCTGCCTGCGGGGTTCAGGCTTAGTTCTGGCGGGCGCTGCGAGGGGAGCCGGTGTGCAGGGGCGCCCGGCAGCCAAGGTTGGAGGTACTCACCGCCGCCAGGGGGCGCCGCACTAACATCCCAGGCCGCTCATGGAGCCAATCCGGTCCAGCTTGAGGCCGAAGCAGCCCTTGGACAAGCCCTTCTTGTTGCCTCCTTTGTATTTGCGCGCGTTGGGGTGCTCGTGCAGAAGGCGGGCCCATGCCGCCCGCGACTTGGTGTCCACGCGCAGGTCCCGGAGCAGTCGCGACCCGTCGCCCTTGCGATTGGCTCCGCCACCCCCGGGAGTAGTCTTGTCGCCCTTCTTCTGACCGCCGCCCGCGGCTTGGGGCTCGGCCAGCTCTTCCCCGGGCGGAGTTCGCTGGACCTGTCCGAGGAAATGAGCCTGCAGGTGAAGGGATGCACGGCGGCAGCGCGGGGTACCTTGCCGGGACCCTGATGTTCCCGTCCGACCAGCCCACCAGCTCGGTCTGTCCCTTTGGACCTCTGAGCGCTCCCCGCAGAGATGCGGGACAGCTCGACCCTGCATCCACCTGCCGCGGGGCCGCCGTTCCCCGCTTCTTCCGAGAACCCTTTGCCCTTCCCTCCTTTGCCCATTGCCCGGCTGGCTACACTGGGGCGGGGGCTGCGCATATGCTGACGTTCTTTTGAGACTGGGGACTTAGATCCCCGGGTCCGAGCATCGAGGGCTCCCAGGCCCTCACCACGCACATCTCGGAGACTAGGGCTGCCTTCCCGCCCTCTCTGCTCCCTCTTGCGCGCTGCATCCTCCTAGGCCCTCAGCCCTCCCAAGGCCCCTTACAGTCCCGACGTCCCCGCGACAGCACCGACCTTCGGTGGCGCCCCGGGCTTGGCTTCGGAGGCTCGGAGCGAAAGTAGCGTGAGCAGCAGGACGCAGGCCAGCAGCTGGGAGAGGTGCATGGTGCCGGTGGGGTCCAGGGGCGCAGACCGGCGGCAGCAAGAGCGCGCGGGGCCGGCGGGTAGACGGGCAAGCGGACGCGGAGCAGACTGCTCGGGCTGCGGTGCGGGAGCGAGTCCCAGTGCTGCACAGCGCCGGCTGGGTGCGCTCTGAGCCCGCAGCTCCGCTCAAGCCTTTATAATACAACCTGCCGCTGATGTCATCCTCCCGCCCACCCGGCCGCCCGGGCCAATGGCACACGCGCCGAGGGCCGGGTGGGGGCCGCGGGGGCTCTCCCTCTGCCTCCACCCTCTTCCCAACCCCCGGGAGATCCCGCGGCTCGGCGGGCTCTTTCCCGGGGCACTCGGAGCTGCAAAGCAGCGCGCACAAGGGAACTCTATTTGCAGTGAGCGCACGCCCTGGCATGCCAAAGCGTCGGTACTCCTGATGCGCTGCGTACACGCTTGGACCTCAACACATGCGGTCTCACTGGAAGGGATCAGTTTCCCTCTTTGCAGGTGTAAAGACAGGCTCAGAAGAATTAAGTCACTTGCACAAAGACACACAGTCAGAAAGTTGGCACAGCCTGAAATCCACGCAGCACTGTCTTGCTGCCAAACTCTTCCCTAGGCACCAGACAGGCGCGGGCCTGGAGCTGCGGTTCTATCTTTCAACTGCTCGCGGGGGAGGGAGTTCAAACATTACAGACTCCTTAAGGTTGAGTAGGCAGAGGATTCAGGCGAAGGTCAGGGAGGTAGATGTAGGGAGAGCGGGGTTTGCCCCGGCCGCAGAGAGGAGCGCCAGTCCTACACAGGAGAATGCAAACTTTTCACCTGCGCAGGTGTGCTTGAGGGCGAACGCTAATGGGTGGGCTAGGAGGGCAGGCCCAATACGGGTGCCATGCACTTGTGCGGTAGCACCGTGTGCTCTACTGCCTCCGAGTGCGCGATCAGCCCGGGTCAGCAGCTCCGAAAGGCCCCGGGTCTGACCCGCAGATGGCTTCCGTCCGCACCAACGGCTGCGTGACTGACCTTGTCTGCACCCACGCCAGGATCCTCAGCGTGGGGCTGTCCGCCCCATTCTGTGTCCTGTGCACCTGCACAGGCTGCGGAGCTCCGAGCCCAGTCTCGCTTCCGTGAGCTGTATCTTGGAGTTTTGGGCTTTAGAGAGGTCCTCGTCGAAGCTGTCGCGACATGGCCATCTATCCCTGCAGCTCACGGCTCCCTCTCCTTGGGCAAGGCGTCTCGGCCGGAATGGGCTGCCAGAGAGGGAGTCCGACATCCTGATAACTGAGTGAGGTGCAGAAATTTATGACTGTTGCCGCCTGGCAAGCAGGACTCAGCGGGAGAGATGAGAACAGGGGCGCGGGGGGCACTCTCCAGGCCACTCAGAGACGCCACTCGGAGACGCGGAGGGATGCAGGCACCTGGATGAACCTTTTCAGGGAGCAGAAGTTGGCTCTCTGAGGTGGGAGGGAGTAGACTGGAGTCAAGAGGGGCCAGGAGAATTCGGTGTCATGCGGTGGCTTCCTTAGCAGACCCTGGGCCCACGCTGGAAGGAAGACAGATGGACCACATGGTCAGCTCTCAGTTCTCTCCTTCCCATTCCCTCATTCTGAGTAAGAACGTGTGGTCCAAGCATGCTGTAGGTCCCTTTATTTAGGAAACAACCTACACCTCCAGCTTGAGTTTGGTGTAGCAGAATCTGCTGATCTGAAAGAAGATTCAGACATCAACAGGGCATCGTTGGTGAGTTCTGGTGAGGTGACTCACCACCTCCAGGCTGTCCTCCTGATTGCCTCTTCATGATAACATCTCATAGAGTGCCATTATTTTCATTTGAGGAGAAAGGAAGAGAGAGGAATCTCCAGGTGGGCGATGAAAGTCCCCTCTTCTCTTTGCCTACTGGACAAAGAGTAGTGTTACCAATCTGGAACTTTATACCAGTTTAAGGAGCAGGACTGATTGACTCTAGACCCTGGCACTGGGCTGGTTTCCAGGGACGACAACTACATCATCTCAAGCCCCTTATTAAGGACAGGTTGGAAGCTTCTGATGTTCCATGGTCACCTCCTTCTGTCCGAATGTCTGTAGGCTGGTTCTTTCTGTCTTCTGTGTCCTTTGGATGTACTTGGTGATAGCCGGGTAACTATCTAGGCCTCCCCTCTCTTTGTGCTTTGAGACTAAATTAAATAATCTGACCTCAGCCCACCCCAGTGTGGGCAGAGCCAACACCTTGGACTCTACTTCCCCTCTCTGGAAGAGGAATCTGCTTGTAAGCTCCCACTTCTGACCTCTGGGCTGTGGTCATTTGGAGCAGACCAGATCTGGGAGCGTTAACGGCAGACTAGGGCAGGCTGTGGTGCAGCAGCTAGGCTGCTGGGGCCCGGGAATGGGGTGTGTAGAAGTTAGAAGAATGGGTTGGCAGGACGTTCAGGAAAGGAGGTAGTTAGCATATTGAGGCAGGGCAGGGACATGGGACAAGCATTCATGATTTTTAATGCCTATGATGAAAAATGCCAAGATATAAATAGTATAGTAAGAACAGAAGGGACTCCATCTTAAGCCTAAGGTTCCATTTTAAAAATCAGGGAGTTGGGAGGTAAGATTCCTAACATATTTTATGGTAATTAGCCAACAACTGACCCTATCTTAAGGCAGGGCAAGCATTAAGTCCTAAAAGGTATGTTTCCTCTGCTTGAGGGTAACCATTATCTTGGAGAACAGTATCAATGAATTTCTTGTGTTAAGTTTATCTTGCAGAATATCTAGAGAACTTACTATGGATAATGACATAATATCTCTCACTGGAGATAGACATCATGAGACCACATGTCCAGCCTACATCCTGTGGCTCTTGGCCCCATTCTTGAAATCCTTAAAAGCCAGAATCCCAAGCCTTTTAACGTGCCTCTTCTCTGAGGTTCCGTACTCCCCTTTCTTCGAGTGTGTACTTTGCCTTAAATAAAGACTTCTTGCTGCTCAACTTTTTGTGTTTTGTCTCTGCACTCTTCCAAGCCTCTTGGGAGGCTAATAAGAGACCCCTTTTCCCAGGGGCAAGCATCTTTGTTACTTTGCTATTTCATTCAATTTTCTAGACTTAAGCACAAGTCTTCTCTCTTTCTCTTACTTCAGACAAGTAGGGAAAGGCAACAGAGATCTCCAGTTTGGGCTCACAACTTCTATCACCTGTGTGACCAGGACAGGACTGCAGCTGCATGATCATTGTCTTCAGTAGCCTGCCTGATAATCCCCTTTCTTTGCCTTTGGAAAGTTCTCAGAACATAATCTCATTCCATCCAGTGCTCTGTGGCTCCCTGAAATCCTGGGGTGGTTAGGGGCTTAGTTCCCACACTGTGCAAATTCAAGCAGACACTGGATGCCAGGTGACCCTGGCTTCAGGAGTCGGCAAGGCATCTGCCCCGTGCTGAGCAGGAGTTCAGTGAACTTCCCTTTCCTCCTCTGCCCTTCCTTGCTCTCTGCTGCCTGCATGGCTGCTGCCATCCACTGCTACTCTCACTTTAATGAATTCCCTCCTTACCTATACCTGTCTGACCTGTTTGAGAATTCTTTCTCCATCAGAGTCAAGAACCCTCCCCAGTCCACGTTGAGGTTTCACCTAGTGTGCAGGGAGAGACCTCCCAGACTCAGCTGCTCGGCAACAATATGACGGCCTTGGCAATGGACGGCTTCATTTGCCCCTCGGTTTCCTTCCACAGGACGCTGCGGAAGAGGCTCTCTCTTCCTCCTGGGCCTTGACTGGGGTCTCAGGACACTTCTTGCTGCTTTTCTTCATTAGGTCTGCTTCTGCTCTGACCTCAGGGGCAAGGCCCAGGAAAGTTGGACCCAGAGAGCAGCTGAACATGAGCTGTTTGTGGCAGTTTATTAAATGCTCAGGGTGAAAGCTTCTGATGGCACAGACCACTGGGCCTCAGGAGCCTGGCAATTCTGTTGAAAATCCTGTCATTTGTCACTTATCCATCCATCAACTCTCCAAGTATCCACTGAACATCCATGCAGCCTTCAGAGCTCCATTCCAGCAGGGAAGAGTCCCCAGGAAACAGACCCTAGCTTTGTAGGCTGAAGAGGACTATGGCAGGGAGGGAGCGCAGCCCCCTGCCTCAGATTCCCCAGCTTGGGCTAGCAGGGTGGGCTTCCTGGAGAAGGAAAAGTCTGTGCCAAGTGCGGAAAGGAGACCTGGCAGGCAGGAGGAGAGAAGGGATATGGGAGGGAAACCTAGGTCGAAAATAGAGCAACTCCCTTTGGGCTAATGGTGGCATGCACTCAGGCTTAGAGGGGTGCAGTAAAAGAAAACCGATCAAATAAGAGGCTTTGCCAAAGGGCAGCCCAGTGAAACTGAGGAAGCAGGAGCAGCTGGTATTGCCCAACCTTGCCTGCCTTGACCTGGGGACTTCAGGTGGGGGGCAGCTGTTTGGTAGGGATGCCCAGAGGAAGGAGGCTGGGGAGAAGATATCGAAGATAGAAGGGGAAAGGCTTGTCGTCCAAGAATAGAAGCCTACAGTGCTCCTGGGGAGGGGAAGGGGTATGAAGCTTGATGGGTGGGGGGGTGGAGTGGGGATGGAGATGAATTCAAGGGAGAATGTGGGGGAGGGACAGAGAGGGGGAGCAAGGAGTGGGGAATGTCAGAGCCGGGCTGGTGTGCTGAGCCCCGGGCATCAGAGAGTCGCATGGCTGGGACCCGCTTCTCGCTCCTGGGCCTCTGAAGGGTGAGGACATGGAGAGAAGTACCCCATTCTTGTGGGTGATTCTTCCCATTTACCCATCCTCCACAAAGGGCAAGGTAAGACTGGGGCCACTGAGAACAGAGGGGACCCTCCTTGGAAGAGCCAACATCCAGTCCATTAGCAGCACCCTACAGCAGATGGGAGGGGGTCTTGACGAGGGTACCTCTGGTGAGAAGGTGTGCACAGGGGCATCGGAACTGTGGCAAAGACAGGGTTGTCCAGCCTGGGCCCCAGGAGGTGGGAACAAGCTCCCTGCGTGACAGCACCCCCTCCTGGCCCTGGGGCGAAAGTGGAGTATTCTCAGGCACACAGGAGGGGAGGATTGCTCAGCGCCCATCTGTTTTCTCTGCAATTATTCCATCCCAGGGGCCCCCTTCCAGCTGCATAACTTCCCACAGAGGACACTGAACAGGCAGTGAGCAGAGCCCATTGAGGCTGGGCAGGGAAATTGCTGCAGAACCTCGGCCAAGTCCCATCACTGCTCAGTCCTTCAGTTTCACCACCTGTAATTGGGAAAAGCTGGCCTTGCCTCCTGGACGGGGGCAGAGCGAATAAGGAGGCCCCACAAGAGGCTTAAGATCTCTGACGACGGCAGGAGGAAGCAGCCGGGGCAGAAGAGGATCTGAATGTTACTTCAGGAGCACACACACTCCCAAGAGGGAGCACACTGCCCCCCACCGTGGACACAGAGACCATGGCCTCGCCAGATCTCCCGGAGCTTGGTGCCTCCTCCAGGAGCCCTGCACCTATGGGACCTGGCTTTAGGAGAGGAACTGGAGGCCAGGGAGGCGTCATCCATCTTTCTGGGGCCAGAAATTCCAGGAAAGCTTAACTTCATTGTGCCGTGAGGTCTTTGTCTGACCCCAGGACACCCCCACCTGATGAGCCAGCTGCCCTCCTTCTCCTTTCCCAGGGGCCCTGCCAGCACCTGCTCCAGATGGCCTCCAGTCCTGCCGTCCTACGCAAGCTCATGTCGTCAGAGTTTATCCCTCCCTTTTTTTTTTCTTTTTCGAAAATAAAAGATAGGTTTGATGGCTCGCCTCAACAGATAGGCTCATTTCCCTACAGGGAACAACTGCTCCCCGTGTGGCTATCACCAGGCAGGTGGGGGAGTAGAGGCCGAGGACCAGACCCTGAGAAACGAGCAGGGTGGTGAGGGAGGGGGCCTTCCCAGCAGAAGACACTCGGCCTCCCGACCTCAGGGAGGGGCATGCACCAGATGTTTGCAGAGGGAAAGGGTCTGCTGCCAGGCTCTGTGCCCAGGGGACCAGGCTGGCCTTGGCTGGGCTCTGGTAAAATGATGGTCATATGGAGCTTTTCCAAGCAAGGAGCTGTTCCTTGCTGCTCTGGGGGTCCACACCCCTTCGTGGTGTGTACCAGGAGGAGGCTGTCCATTGTCTCATCGTGGGGACCATATTTCAGATTTGTTGGAGACCACAGTCTTCAAGGGAAGGGGGCCTCTGCCTGCACATAGAAGGGGCCCCAGTGGTCTTATAGAAGCCTCCTAACTTGGTACCTTCACAGAAAGGCTCACGGGATGGGCCTACAGGGATCCAGGGCCACCAGTCAGGTCAAGGAGCCACATCCCTGGGTTTTCTAAGCCAGAAAGTTCACTGCAGATTTCTGCCCCAGGAGTAGTGTTATCACCAACTACTCACTGGTGAGCAGTCATTTTCTAAAAGGGGAATGACCAGAACACAACAGAAGAGAGATATGACCAAGCCAGATGCTGAGGCAGTTGGGAGGGACATACTTTTTGTAATTCTAGGCTCCACAGGGATTGGAAAATACCTTTAAGCCCAAAGCCCTGCCCTCTGCCCCCAAAGGGCCCAAAGCCCATTAATCATTTGAAAACCACCCTTGTGCCTGTGTGAATTGTTTCTGGGCCCCGTATGCAACATCACACAGGAAACCTTTCCTCCTGATTTCCTGGAAAGGTCCCTATGTCCCAGTGCAAGCTGGTCAAGAAGAAGAAGGATCCTTCCCCCAAAATGATGGCCTATTTTGCCTCGTGGGCGAAATGTTTTAAAGAGAGGAGGCCCTGGCTAGTAGTTCAGTAGCGTTCAGAACTGCCAATTAAGCAGCTGCCTTGGGATCTTGGGCTCCAAGCAGGTGGAAAGGAGGGGAGGCAGTATCTGTGTGTACTGGGCACATGTCAGTGATTTTTTGCTGCCAGGCTTCTTAGCCCACTGGAGAAGCTGAAATGCTAAATGCTTGCTTGCCCAACCTCTCCTGCAGATTGCGTGGGTGCGGGACCTGGACTCCCCGAGGCAGATGCAGCAGCCCTAGGTTTTCAATCAGGAGCTGTTGTCTCAGAGAAGCCAGAGCCATGCAGAACGCTCCATCACACTGTAAGAGCAGTCCTAGGGCACAGTGGCCATGGTGATAGCATCCACTGTCCTGTGTCAGGGTTGTCAGTGACACAGTGTTGTCATAAGTGTTGGTCACAAGGGCAGCACTAAGGGCTTCACCAGACCCATTCTGGGACTTGGTTGGTCTTGGATGGGTTGATTTCAAGCCTTTTTGGCTACCCAAGACCCTTCTAATAAATTCCCTTTCTGTTTCACTCAGCCAGAGTCAGTTTCTGTTGCTTACAGGTAAGCAGCTTGCTGGATCCCCAGGGAACCCTCGGCGCCCACTGCTTGACCTCCCCAGCACTTGATTCCTGGAAAAACCAGGCTTCCAGAGCGCTGCTGTTCCCACAGACTGGGCTGGTGTGAGGGATAAAAGGGCCAAAGGGACAACGCATAGAGAAGCACAATAGGAGGGTCTGAGTGGTTCCTGAATGGAAATGGCAAAACAGGTCATCAGGACAATGTTCGATGCCTGGGTCCAGGCTGACCCTGCTGGCTATGTTGTCTCAAAAAATCATGTTTTAAATTGTTTTACAGCATGATTAAATGTATCACACTGACTGTATAGAATCAGACAACTCCTGACCCTACCTCACAGCCTGAGGGGTGAGTGGGGGGGTTTACTTCTGTTAAACGAATGTGACATTTTCTCATACGTATTACTAAATTAAGCAAGTATTTCTAACTTCAGCACCTTCTTACCCCATTAGATCCAAATGTGTTTCTCAAGCAGAATAGGCTTCGCGGAGCTAAAGAGAAACACAGTGTGATGAGTGATGTGTTATGAGAAAATCCAGAAAGCTGGGTGGTGACTGAGCCAGAAACAGGGGGCGGGAGGGCTGGGAGTCTGCGTGCCAGACTGGGGGACAGGGAGCCTGGCTTCAGAGGACAGCACCTGGACTGAGGAGCCCAGCTGGGGGACTCAAGGGAGTTAAGCATCGTGCTGTGGCTGTCCTGGCCCCATGCCTCCAGGTGCTGGGCTGGGCCTGGGCCTGGACCAGGCTGCTTTCTCCTTGTCCCCTTGAGTTTTCATCTGGTGCAGCCACAGGGCAGCAGGGCAGCAGTCAGACAAGGGGGCCATGGCCAGGGCTGCTCATGGAGACCCTCCTGGGAGGGGAGAAGGATGTATGGCCCTCAGGACTGGTTTCTGAGTCCTGCAGAGGCAGAAGATCCTTCAAGACAAGCTGGTTTCTGGCAGAAGGGCCTGGCCAGGACCTGAAACGATGTGGGACAGCCTGGGTATCCTCTAGTGTGGTGAATGTGCTGAACGCAGAGGCTGCCCCTGGACCTACCGGTTCCCACGGCTTCCCCTCTGCTTCAGCATAGACAGTGCGGCCCCGGCCTCAGGGCCCCACGGCCTCCAGGCATATCACTGCCACAGCCCTAATACCTCCAGGACTTCCTTCTCCCCTGTAGTCAGCTTCCTGGGGAACTCCTGTGGCCCAGCTCTTTGCACACTGCCTGCCACGCAGTAGGTGCTTAATAAATGAACAAGGCTTGAAGGCCAGCACCATGCTAGGCCTCTTGGGGGTGCAGCAGGGACAGAGGCAGCCTCTGCCCTCACAGAAGGAAGTTCCTGGGGAAGCGACTGGCAGCCTGATTTTGCTGCTGGGGCCATAGGGTCCTAACAGCTGCCTGATCTGCCCTCAGCCGCACACCAGGCTCAGCAGGCGGCTCCGGCCTAAGGGGGCTGGAGGCAGGGGCGGGGGAGGGTGGCTGGCTGAACTCTGTGTGTCCAGTGTGTCATGGGGATCGGGGTTGGGAGCGAGTGCCCTGCTTCCCGCGAGAACATCTGCTGAGAGGAACAGCTGTTTCCACCCTGTGCTGACAGGCTCCCGTGGGAACGTGGTGTGTGGCTTGGCAGAGAAAGGACACAGCTCCTGTGCCACCCGTGGCCATTTTCAGGGTGGGGGTGCTCAGAGTTCTGGGGCCTTTGTCATAACTGTCAGCAGTCATTTCTCTGGGGCCACACTATCTCTTTCCATTCTTTCCTACTGCTGTTTCTGGGATGTCTGGAGAGGACAGGCCAAAGCAGCTGGGAACACTGTGGTCGTGCGGTCTGGGGAGACAGGAAGCTCTAGTGTCAGGAAAGCAGCCCTCTGGGGTGGCCAGCATGGATTAGGAGGTCTGGGGTCAGAGTCTGCTGGGGCAGGGTCTGAAAGGTCCAGGGCTGCATACACAGGAAAGGTGCAAAGCTGGTGGGTGGGTGGGTCGGGGTCTCTCTCTGGTTAACCTTAAAAGAAAGCGCAGTGGGACTCACCTGGAATTCCCAGCCGCCGAGGGCCTGGCACACACTGAGTCCCTCAATGAATGAACCAGTTCTCACCCGCCTGAAGACACCCTCACCCCTCCACCAGCTGGGGTGGGGCCCAGAGGCTGCTGGGGAAAAGAGGCCAGCACCCGGGCGGGACAGATCCTCCATCTCCGTTTTCTGACTCCCTTCCCCCCCGAGTTTCCTCAGGCTGACACCCCCTGGGAGGTGACACTGGGCTCAGGGTTGCTGCTGAGTCTGGGGCTGAGACAGACGAGACAGCGGCGCAGAGGTGGGCTGGGCCTGGAGCCCAGGTGGGGCCTGTCTGGCCCTGGTGGCTGAGCAGGTTGCAAAGCAAGGCAAGACCATGACAGGGGGCAGAGCTGGGGTGGGAGAGCCTGGGCAGCCCCCAGGACATCAGCTGAGCCCACACAGCTCTCAGTTCTGTGTGGAACCACAGGGCGGGAGTCCGAGCAGCCCTGTGCCCCCTGGGGAAGCGGGCCGGGGCAGGAGGCTGGGAAGGGAGTTGCCTCTGCAGTTATCTGACCCCAGAGGACTTGTGCAGCAACGATGAGCTCATGGGCACAAGGGCAGAGCTGGGTGGTGACAGGAAAGGCAAGGCAAATGTTCGCAGGAGACCTGGAGGCGCGGGGCTTTCACATGAGCTCATGCGATGAGACTCCCCTGGCCTCACCGAGCCGCGCTGAGCCAGGACCCCACAGGCAGCTGTGTCCTGCAGGAGGAGCCCCTGCTGCTGGCCTACCTGGACTCTGCCCTCCACACACCTGGCTTGGAAACCTTGAGCTGAGGCCTAGGGGCCCAGCCTCAAGATGACATGGGCAACATAAAGCTTATTTGGGTGGCGTGATGAACTTTCTTTTATTCAGTCAGTATTTTTTTGGTATAGAATATTTACCCAGTGTTACAGTGCAAGATCGACAGAAATATCAAACTCATGGCAAAATGTACAAATACCTCCACCAACATAACATGATCTGCCTTATTACTCCACTGAATTTTCAGATCCTCCTGGCAAAATTGTGTGCCTCCCTGTAGTGTAAGGGCGCATGGTCTCTATGATCAACTTTTCATGTAACACTATTTTGTACAGCCTTGTCCGTGAATCTACATAGTCTGCAATATAATAATTCACTGTTATAAGCGTTGAGTGCTTACAAATTATACAGGTAAAAATATCTCTTTACAAATAGAGTTTTTCTCTTTTCTTCCACCCCGCCTCCCTCAGTTTTTTCCTTTCTTCCTTCCCTTGTTCTTCCTTTCTTCTTCTCTTTCTCTCTTTCTTCAATCAGAGGAATTGCTGGTCAGAAGATCTGATGATACGAGCACTCTGCAGTCTGCGAGCCCTTTCCGAGCCCTGGGCGGATGGGCATGACCTGGTGTATATTTGTGTTTGCCAGGGACCTCCAGAGTTGCCTTAAGTTGTCTTCCTCTAATTTCTAAGGGCTTTTAAAAATATTTTTATCAGCTTGTTAAATATTTTGAAATTATTTTTTCCATATTTACAATGAAGTGTTCTTTCGCACTCTTAGATGTTTACAAATTTTTTAAATGTATTACATCCCCGTAGCCTCCTGACTTTTTTTTAATTGCATGCTTGGACAGTTACCTGGCTGAGATCTTTCTCCCCCAGAGGCCATCCATTCCAGGAGGTGCCCCCTGAAGCCGCAGTACCTAGCTTTGGGAAGTCCTATGGGAATTAAAGTGGATCGGGAAGGGACTTTGATTCTGGTTAACTGGGATATTTTTACCTACATTGCACAGATAGGAAATTGAGCTCAGAGACATTAAACATGTGAGTAAGTGCCTCACATGGGACCAAAACTGAGGCCTGTCTGTCCCGAAACCCACACTTTGTCCTGACACTGATGTCTCAGCATACACTTGAGTGAACATACACTTTTACATTCTTCTTTTGTGGGCTTTCTTGTTTTAAGGTTGTGTGTGTGTATTTAATGTTAACCTTTCTGGAATGTTCTGTGGTAAATGATATGAGTAAGGACTGGCTATTCACATGTCCTCATTCTCCATTTTCCATATGAATGTAGCGATAATTCTTTCTTTCATCATTTAAAATTCTTCACTTGATTTGTTATACATTAATCCAGATAAATATGTTCACATCTGTTTTACCATGAAGTTTTGACAACTACTACATGTTCTAGAGGCTAGTAGGTATTTCCCTGGTTTTGCCTTAAATAAAAAAGTTTTCTTAACAGTTGTTTTTCCATATAATCATTAATATTATTTTATAAACTGTTATAAAGTTAATCTTAACTGTTAGTTGTATTTTATTTTCATTTAAACTTACATATATACATATATTTTTTGCATTGTGACCAGAGAATGCGACTTATAATATTTCTGGGATTTGAACTTTACTAATATTTTCTTTGTACCTGAACATGTTATTTTTATAAATATTTCATGGGCACTTAAAATTAGTACTATTCTTTGTAGGGTTCAGAGTTTAATATATGCATCTCTACTAACTGAATATTGTATGTACTTTTTGTTTTGGCAGTTGATTCGTAATAGGCTAGTGGAAGTGGACAAAACCCCCATTTATTTGATAAACAATGTTCCAGTGCTTCTCTGGTCTGTTTTGTTTGCTCTGTCCCTGCGTAGCACCCCTCTTCTGGGGACCTCTCCCCTGCTTTAACCCCATGGTTGTATTGGGGTACACCAATTTCAGTGGCCTCTCCCTTTGATCACAGAATGGGCGCACTGTTCAGGTCTCACCAGGCTCAGGCTCCTGAACTGGTTGATGATTGAAGGCCACCTCAAGCTATAAGGGACTTCATTGCTTGCAAAACTGGTGGGGGGGCTATTAGGTGATCATAACCAGGTACAGTGACTCACATGATGTCTCTCTTTCTCCCCATGAGTTTTTTCTGTTCCCGTGTCATCACCATATTCTCTCCCACTGTAGGGGATCTATCTCCATGTGCTAGGGGGTGGAGGCGAGGACAGAGATGCCCTCAGATATCTTCCTTCAATGTCTAGACAGAATCTTACAGAAGGGCTAACTGATCTGGTCTGACCTTAATCTCTAATCACTGTGGTCAGGAAGATGGTTTTTCCCAGGCTGTCCAGTTTTAGCTCCAGTGCCCATCTCTGGGACCACGGGGTGGGGTATGGAGAATGTCAACCCAGGGGAAGGAGGAAAGAATGGGTCTCCAAGGGAAATTTGATTACTGGTACCAAAAGGAGGGAAAGGGGTGCCTGGCATTGAAGAACAAGAGTTGACTACAACAGGTTGCAGCCCTCTGGCTGTTTGACTGATTCAGGGGTGGGCATGTAATCCAAAGCAGACCCATTACAGAACTCCCAGGGATTTGTTTTTCTACCTGGAGCTGGCAAGGATGAAATCTCCTTTCTGTACTGCGTAAGGCAGTCATCCTTCATGGGCATTCAGTCCCTGAGTTCTGTCATGCTGAAGCCAGTTGAACCAGGGGAAGTACCTTAGGGCAGCTGACCTTTCTGCAGAAAGCAATTTGGTCCCCTGTATCCCAGGGGCTGGTGGGGGATCAATTTCTTCCCAGGGTCCCAGTCCCACAAGTGGTTCCAAGCATTGCAATGTTAAAAAAAATTATGAAAGTTTGTATTTATTTTATTCTAGCTCTTAAAAAAGGAAAATAGGGTTTTTTCCTGATTAATATGAAACCTATGCATTACCAAGTTATTATGTCAAGATTTTTCATGTTAAGGTAAGGCTGACCAGGAAATTCTTGAAATCTTTTTTCTTGTCCATTTCCTGAATCATTCAAAAAACAAAACAAAACAAAACAAAAAAACAGTGTATCACAGGTTCATTATAACACAGTCAACACAAATGATACAAATGGATATGAAGAAGAACACCTCTAAGCCCACCACCCCAAAACAGGCACTGTTCACATTTCGGTTTATATCCTTCCCTATATTTTTCTATGTATATGAACACATAGAGATGCATATATTTTAATAATAAAATGCTATTGAGCTGTAACACTGTTTGGTAGCCCCTTTATCCACTTAACCACACTCTTGGAGCACTTTCTGTGAGTCCTGTGCTGCCCTGAGCACTTCACACCGTTGACTCATGCAGTCTTCCCATTCTCTTTATCCCACCTAACTGTCTATAGGTTTATGTCATCATTTTCCATGGCGTTCTAATGTATGGAGGTCTCATAATTTATTTAGGCACTTCCTTATTGATGGATTTGTAGGTTGTTTCCCCACTTTTTTTACTATTATAAATGTAACAACATGACCACAGATGAGCTTAAATCTTGCAGTGTATTGTGATCATGCTCATGGGGCCAGCGAATCAAGCCCCATCCAGGGAGGTGGGAGAGGGGCTGCTCCTGCAGGGACTGATGGGGCATTCCCACTGTCAGGTGTCCTGGGAAGGAAGTGAAGAACAGGGGAGGGTGGTGGAAGAATGTCCCCTCTGGAGCTGACGGTTGGGTCAGTAGGGCCTGGCTCTGCCATAAGGAGAGTCCTGGGGCAGCTCTGGAGGGAGGTGAGGACTGGCTAGTGAGTGACCCTGGGCTGGGGTTGGAGGTGGGGCTGTATTGGCCATCAAGTTGCTGTCTGAACTGTGTTTGTCATCCAGCATCCAGTGCCCCTAGAGAACCCGACCTTTGTTCTGCTGGGGGAATTAAGAGGAGGAGCTGGTCTCATGTTCTGGAGGGAGTAGCCAAGGGATATATGTCCCTTCTCTCAAGGTCAGATCAGGGATAAGAGGAGCCTTCCTAGGTCAAAACGTATTCACTGATGGAGGCTTCTGAAACATACTGTCAGACCGCTCTCCAAAAAGTTTGTACGTATTTACCCTCTTCACACCAACAGTGTGAGAAGTCCTTTCCTCGAACCCTCACCAACACTGGGTTTTAGAATCTTTTCCACCTTTGCTCATCTAGTAAATAAGAAAAGACATCCTATGGTTTTTGTGGGGGTGGTGCTGTGTGTGGTTTTTGTTTTCCTTCTCTTTTTTTCTTTTTTTAATCTTCCCTTGGTTACTAGTTGAACATCCTCTCGTGAGGTCACTGAGCATTTGCAAGTCTTGGTCAATTACCACCTCATAGCCATTGCTCATTTTCCTACTGGAGCATTCTTTAGCTCCTAATTGATTTGTCAGTTATCCATATATTGGGAACATTGTCCCTTTGCTTCTCACATTGAAATACTGTTTCTCAGTTTCTGCTTTGACTTTTAAATACATGTGAATGCCATATGGAAGTTTCAAATTTTTAGCTAGTCAAATCCAACATATTTTTAAATTGTTTCTTGCTTTGGTGTCATTTTCAGAAACTCCTGTCCCTTCACTTCCTGTTACCTATTTTTTCTAGCACTTTAATGGAGTTTTGTGTGTGTCGGGATAGTGTATATTTTTGCTTCTAATCCATCTAGAATTTACTAAGGTGTGAGGTAGGACCCAGCTTTATTTTTTAACATGGACAAATTTAAAGCAAGTGTTACCAATCACCTACTACAATCATTTTTAAAAAATCCAAATAAAGTATAAGACATCTAACTTTAGAGAATGTTATTTCCTTATGACACCTCCAGGCTAACGTTATTTACAAAACACACTGCTAGACTCAGTAATTAAATATTTTGAATTCCTTTACTAGATTGTTTAGCTACAAGCCTGTCATCGAAGTCAAAATAGTTTTTCCCAGAAATTATGATTTTTAAAAAATTGTGATGTTCAATCAGCTTTTCCTGGCCTTAGCAGTGCAAGTCTTTCACTGAGTCCCTAGTAGCTCACAGCAGTAAATCCATGTCGCAGGAAGATGTTTACCTTTTCACTCTCTCTAGCACAGCTCTTGGTGGGTTGCAGTGAGGAGAGGGGAGTATCCAGCTTATTTCAAAGTTATGTCAAGTCATTAAAGTGCAACTCAATGAGAAGGAGGGCAGAATCCAACCATTTCACTCCATTCAAGATCAGTGTCTCCCTTTGCAACCAAAACAGCCCGGACCAGGAACTTGTGGGGTTTAATCTCCAACCCCACATCTGTGTCAGGAACTGGGCCCTTTCCTGAATACATGGGGCTCAGACCCTCACTGATTCTGTCCCTGGAGCCCAAAGGCAAGAAGACTTTAGTCAAGCCGATTAACTGTCTTGTGTTCCTAAAATCTCCTCACAGGGTGTTGAAGAGTAGAGGCCTCTGAGTGGCCAGGCAATAAACAGTTCAATTGCTCATGGACATCAAACTCTGGTACAGTGTGGATTTGCTCTGCAACACTGACCTGTATGAAATGCTGTATTTTTCTAAATCAGTCTCAATAGGATGGTCAGTTTCATCATTCTGGGGAGTCGCTTCTTTGCCCTAGGATACCCCGAGAATCCTAGGGGCAGTTGGAGTCAGATTTGTGGCAAGTCAGAGGGTTTAACTGGGAGAATACCGCAGGGGACTGCATACATGATAAGGGAACTACAAGGGGGGTAGTGACAGAGCTGGCAGCATAAGGTAAGCCTTTTAATAATACTTTTAACCACCGAGACAGCCACCCTGCCAGAACCACAGCAGAGCACTCAGAGAAGGGACTGGGGAGTTGAAGGGGAGCAAGCAGAGAAAAACCAGCACAGGAACTTATAGGGGTCCTGAAATGCTCCCCCAACCTGTGACCACTGGTCTTACCTAGCTCCTTACCCGGGTCTAGGGAATCGAGTCCTCCTGGGCAGGAGTGCGCTCCCGTCTTGTGATCAGCAGAGCTCGCTGGCACCTCGGGAGAGCCTTGGGGGCTTGGCTGTTTGTGAATTGGTGCTTTCCCTGGGCACCCTGGTAACATTGGGGGCGGGGAGCTGTGCCTTCTCCTTTCACCTAAGGGACTATGGAGTGGGGGCTGGTCTCACGGTGGCAGCAGAGGTGGTGGAAAGGCATTAGCACTTGGAACTGTGTATCTGCCCCACGGCCAGCAGAGCCAGTCAGCAGATCCACCTTAGGACATCAGGCCTCCAGGGCTGGAGGCACAAAGCCAGCCAGCGAGGCAGGGGTGGGAGCGGAGGTGGGGTGGACACCTGCCGTGCTGGGGGCTTTGGTCCCTGAGGCGCTTGTCTGGATTTCCACTTCCTCTGCAGGCAGTGGGAGCAGCAGTAGGAGGACAGATTCAGGGACATATCCAAGTGCCACAGGAGGCCCTCATGTATTAGCAGAGGCTATACCTCCTCTTGACTGTCGACTGGCCTCCCAGCTGGCAAGGGGACAGGCAGGTCCCAGAGTCAGGGTAATTTGGGCCTGAATGTAAATGAGATCTTGTCTGCCAAACAGGTGAGGCTGATGACTTTCCCATTACATTGGTTTTGATATTGTGAAAAATAATCAGTGTTTCTCAGGGAAAGTACTGGGAATGGACTAATGAAGTCCATCAACTTATCTCCACAACACTGCGATTGAAAAATACCTGGGACAGTGATGGCCTTTTGAAAATTCACCCTATCTGGCTGAGAGCTGTGAGTTCAGCTAATCACAAGAAACATCCTTCCTATGATACCGTCCCTATGGAAAAGGGCTTCCCACCAAATTTTTTACTATAAGTCAATGCTTTAGGTAAATTGACTTGAAAGTTGGAAATATATATTCAACAAAGAACCAGCTCCTCCAAATTTGTCAAAATTGGTTTAATACTGCTTTTCAAGTCCCATATTAAAGGTCAGCATGAAGAGAAACTTAGTGTCGTGATTATTCTAGGATCAGTAGATACAATGGACTGAGGGTTGTAATAAGTAAACTAAAATACCCAAAGGTACTTTTCACCTATTTGAAACAAAGCAAGAATTTTTCAAAAAACGTTTTGAGATATAATTTGTACAACACACGATCCACCCATCTAAAATGTAGAGTTCAATGGCTTTTAGTATTTCAGAGTTGTGCTATCATCACCATAATCCATTTTAGAACATTTCATTACCCCCAAAAGAAGCTCTGTGTTCCTTAACCATCAACCCCCAATCCCTTCATGCCTCCCTCCACCTAGGCAAATACCAGTCCATTTTCTGTGCTGATAGATTTGCCTATTTTAGACATTTCATATAAATGGAATCAGGTAAGTATGGCCTTATATGTTTGGCTTCTTAACATTCAAATGTTTATAAGATTCAGACATGTTATAGCACATACCAGTATTTCATTTCTTTTTGTTGCTAAATAATATTCCATTGTATGGATACACTAGATTTTGTTTATCTGTTCATCCAGTTGATGGATGTTTGGGTTGTTTCCACTGTTTGGCTATTATGAATGATGCTGCTATGAATATATATGGACAAATTTTCATATCGACATATGTTTTCATTTTCATGAGTATATATCTAGGAGTGGAATTACTGGATCATATGGTAAGCCCATGTTTAACTTTTTGAAAAACTGTCAAACTGTTTTTCAAAATGGCTACACCACACATCCCAACAACAGTGTAAGAGGGCTCTGAGGATTTCTCCATATCATTGCCAGTACCTGTTATTTGTCTCTTTGATTATAGCCATCCTAGTGGGTGTGAAGAAAGTAAGACTTCTTTAATGAAAATAATGATGAGAGCTAAATAATCTCATGTATGATATTGGATTATTTTTAGTTGATAATATACTTAATTGCAATTAGAGTAACTATGTACATTTAATCTATCAATGTTAACATTCCTTAGTAGGTTAAACATAGCTATCCATTTTATTTTTCTATATATAGTATAAGCAAACTTTTAAGATTGGGCAAACATAAACTTATCCCAGCCTAATAAAATTATCATAAATTATACATAGTGAAATCTAAATGAGAGATTTTGCTATGTATATTCTCATGGTCTTTGATCATCACTTTTTACTCAGTGAAAATATCCCTACAGATTCTACACAGTTCTACATTGTGAGAAATATCAGCACAGATGCCGGTGAGGGGAAAGTGGGGGAAAAATCAGAAGGAACAATTTATCATTTAAATAATTTATCATTTATTTTAGAAACAAAGCTTATATAGAACAACAGTTGCTGTTCCAAGTTTTTACTGAGACAGTCCTTATTAACTATTTAATCCTAGTACCTATTTTCACCCGCATTTCACAGATAAGGAAATTAAGGCACAGCAAGGTTGAGTCATTTGTCCAAGGTCACATAGCTAAGAATGACCAAACCAGGATTCAAGCCCAGGAAGTCTAGTTCCAAGAGTTCGTACTCATTAATAAAATTTCTGTCATGTTGATCTGGGAGTTGACAAAGGTGTATGAAATGTGTCTGGTCTGTTTACTGAAACCACATGGCAAACCAAACCCTTTCATAAAACTGGGACAAGCAAGCCTCCGATGATCATCCAAAACCTGCCCAAATTCATACCACAAATATCCAATGGCCGCCAGGAGGTTCTCTCCCAAGTCGGAGGAAGCAATCATTAGTTTAGAGCAGAAGCTAGACAGCTTCTGTATTCTTCCGCACTGTCTTTGCATCTCTCCAGGGGCTGTTCCCCTGCTGGCTTGGGCTGCCTGATAGCCTTTAGTGGGCTTGTCTCATATATTCAGATGAAAGCATGTTTAATTTCCTGACCATCTGCTGATAAGAGGTGAGAGAAGAAATATTTCCCTTAGGCATGTCTAAAAGAGTTCTAAGAAAGCATCCCAGGCAAACAGTTCCTAACAGAGTTTGAAAGTAGCTTGACCTCCTCAGCTTCTCAAAGCAGTAAACTCACCACTTCTACCCCAAAGGCAGTTTGTAGCTAGGACAGCTCTGCCAGGGGTGGAAAAGATGTGTGTTTTGGGGGAGAAACTGAGGCGGGACCAGGGGAGAATGATCATCAAGGATTGTGGGAAGCAGGAGCACTTAAGCATCAGAAAGTCAAGCGTGCTCACCCCATTTAGGAGGAAAGTCAGCCTTTCACCAAAGCCCCACTCACCCCCAGATTTGTCCCATATGCCACCCTTCAGCACCCTCAGGTTATGCCTAAAATATTTTTGCAAAGAATTGTTGACTAAGACTTGTGTATTTGCATTTTGACAAGTGTCCTTGAGGAAAGAAATCTCAATCTTCAGTGACTCTAACAAAGGAGTATAGAGATATTTATGTGTTTTTTATTTCAGTACACTCTACTTCCACAATTTATATTTTTTATCTTCCTGGAATTTATTTCAGTTTAAAGTGCAGAATACAACTACTTTTTCCCCAAAATGGATAACCAGTTGCCCAACACCACTTACAGAGTTTTGTAGCACTTTCTGGGCATTTTTCTCCCACCAATTTAAACTTTCACTCTTTTCATGCTGAATTCTCATATATACTTATATAAACTTTTAGACTGTTTTATTGCTTCGCCTGCTTGTTCCTGACCATACTGTTTTATTCACTGTGGTTTTAAATTATGTTTCAGTATCTAGTAGGGCATGCCATCCCCAAGACACTCTTCTTTTTCAGGATTTTTTAAAACTCTTTTTCCATATTTGTTTTCCAGAAGAACATAAGAATAATTTATCTGGGTTCCCCAAATAACCTGTTATGATTTTATTGAATTTACACATAAATGTAAGAAAACTCGACATCTTTTCAATACTGAGTTTTCCTATCCAAGGAGCCATTTCATTCAGAGTTTCCACATGTAGGTCTACACATTTTATTAAGTTATTCCTGGCTTTTTATAGGTTTTGTGGCTATAATAAATGGGATTTTAAAATTGCTGCTTTCTTACTGAGGAGTTTTAAAAATTGTTTTATTACTGGTTATTGTGGACATATAAATGGAACTATTAATGTTCACATATGAATTTTAAATTTGGAGTAATAACTTTTCTTACAGTAGTAATAGTTTTCCATTCTGTTCTCTTGGTTGTTTGGTTGTTCTTTGTTTTTTGTCTTTTTGGGTTTTTGTATATAGTCAAATCACTGGCAAATGATGATACTATGATCCCCTGTTTTCCAATTCTTGCTATTGAGTTTAATAAAATGAACTTTTAAAGGAAAAGTAAAAGTGGTTATATGCAAAACATGACAACATAAAAACCAAGTAACAACCCATCAGCAAATATGTGTAAAAATCCCATTAACAACAGCCATATCAAAAATTAAATATAATTTAATGTTATGGTACAAGAAGGAACACTGGACTACATGGAGAATTGTACCATGTGTTTCCATGAGTTACTAATTCTCTGTCAATTACTGCATAAACTCAACATGATTCCAGATGAAATCTCAATGGCTTTGTGGCTGCTGAAGAATTGTTTCTAAGTTTTCTCAGGAAAAATACATTCATGAGAATGGTTAAGAAGATTTTTTAAAAAGAAAAATCTTAAGAAATATATGTCCTCTTAAATATAAAAATATGTTATAAATACTAATCAAGGATGCGTTACTGATAAAAGACTAGATAGGTTGAAAATATACAACAGGAGGTTCAGAGATGGACCAGATTTATAAAGGCAGGTCTCAACTATTTGGATCAGACAAATATATTTAAAATGACAATGGTGCATTGTTAAAAATTTCCACATATGAACCAGATAAAACAGGCTCATAGTAAGAAGGCATCTGCTATTTAGAGCAGCCAGTTCATCAGTGGATGCCGCTTACTGATGCACCGAGCACTCCCTTGTCACCCTGCCAGTCTCACCAGTCACAGCCTGTTACAAGAGTGAAAAACCTTAGATCCTGGGAGACCTTCTGGGGATATCCTGAATACTTAAGGCCATGGGCTTTGCTGCTGGGTTTCCACTAAAACTCCAGTTCTTGGTGGAGCCACTCCCTAAGATGCAGCTAGTCTAGTTCCTCTGAGCTGGATAAAGTGCAACTATGCTGTGCTTGGAGAGAAGGGGGATCAAGAGATCCCTCCTGGGCCAGGCTGCCTGCACCTTCAGACATTATGCTGGTGAGCAGAGGGAAGCTTTAAGCTTCCTCCTGGGGCTGTGTGGTTTGGGGACAGCCTTGTCATCTCACAGGCGGCAGCTCCCTGCTGGGGGGAGGAATGAAAGAAGAGACTAACTTCCAGGCTGCTGCTCCCCCAAATGCACCAGCATCCCTCCCTTGGCCTCCCACAGGACCCCCTCCACCCCTCCTCGAGTTTCCTAGTGTGTTCAGCAGTACAATGAGACCATCTTGGTAAGAGATAAGTATGTGTTTGGATATAGATATTTTCAGGCTGGAAACTTGCTCTTTTCTGCAGACAGAAAGCAGAGCTGGTGGAGAAGATGTTGGCCATCATTTTCAGAGTTCAGTGACTATTTTTCTTCAAGGAGAACAAAAACAATGACACCTGATAAGGTGATTGAATTCACTGTTTAATCTTAACTTTTTCCCTGTGGCTGAACACTTCCCATCCATAACGTTGAGGCAAAAGTGTAAATGTTTTTACTGCATATAACAAGATAATTCTGGTGACCGTGAAGTTTCAGAATTTGGTTAAAAATTCTCATGGACAGTATGAGGCAGTGGAAAGCCCCAAGCTTCTTCCTCAGGGCTGTTTGCAGGGCTTGGCCCTGGGGAGGGCCCTCCTTCCAACTGGAGAAGTGGACATGGAGGCTTCTAGGTCAGCAGCAAGAGAAACAGCCCCTATCCAGTGGGGGAAAGGTGAGAAGAGGGAATCAAGATGCAGACCTGAGAGGGAAGGCTTAGCAGAGCTCTTGGGTACAGGCGACACTTGGCTTGCTCGCAGCAGTCTCATTACAACCCAGTCTTCTGCCAGGTACTATGTATTCTCTCAGTGATACTCAGGTAAATATCATTATCCCCATTTCACAGATGGGGAAACTGAGGCTTGACCCAGCATTTTGCCCAAGCAATGGGCTGTTGGTGTTTAACCTTCAGAGAGGTTTGTTGGGATTCAAACCTCTCCGAAGCACTGTATCTGGATGCCTTCATACAGAGCACACCCCATGAAAATGCTAATTGGCTGGCTGGCTGGCTGGATGATGGATGCTGAGGTAGAGGAAATGGGTAACAGAGAGGGGAACTGGGTGCTGCTGGGCAGGGATGGGGGTGGCTTTTCACTGGCTACCCCTTTGTACCTTCTGAATTTTGCAATAAATGAATATATTACTTTTCAAAATAAATACATAAAATGACAAGGGCTAATATCTCCTAAGAAGAATAAAAGGCCTCTTTTGAAGGATCAAAAATCAGCTTAGCTTCAGTTTTCATTTTTTTCCAAAATAAATATTCTAAGGCGAGCATGATGCCCGGGCTGCTGTTCCATTCTTTACTTGAAAAAGAACTGAGGCAAAAATGGACAGGGAATTGTTTACAGCAGGAATGACAAAAAACAGTTAATATTATACTTTAATGAGAGACTTTACAAATTAGCTGGATTGAAGGCATTAAGAGAGAATTGATTAAAGTCACAGCAAAAGGTTATATTCAGAAGAAAATACATTTATACATCCAAGAGAGTCAAAACATCTTCAGTAATCATACAAATGTAATTAAAACATAAATGAAGCACTATTTTCAATCACTGAAGTAGTTTTAAAAAAAAGTATAATACCCAATTCAGACATAGTTACAGTGAAATTCATATACATTGCTTTAGGGCAGCATTAAATTGATATATATATTTGGAATATATATTGGATATATGTCAATTGTCATAAAAATGTTTATACTTTTTGAGGAATCTCATGTTAGTATATTTTATCTATGGAAATTATCCAAAAGGAGATTAACTAAATATACAAAAATGATATTGCACTATTACTTATAATGTTTAAACACTGAATGAAATTATTGTACATAAACTTATGGAATATTAAAGTCTGAAATTAATAAATGAAAATATTTTTTCAAAGGGAATAATGCATGTGCAGAGATTTAGTTGCATGGATGTTTATTAAACATTTCTTATAATCACAAAAGATTGGGAATTATGTATCTAACAAAATGGTATAATATCGGTCAACTAATGAAAAATTCATAATGTCATATACTAAATATTTATTTAAATTGATGTTATAGAATTATATTTCTTGACATATTGAAGTGAAAAAGTTACAAAACAATGTTAAAGTATACTTCATCTGGAGGACTCTACACTTTTCAGTTTCAAAACCTACATGTGGCATTGGCATAAAGATAGACATATAGATCAATGGCATAGAATTGAGAGTCCAGAAATAAACCCATATATCTATGGTCAGTTGATTTTGACAAGGGTGACAAGATTATTCAATGGGAAAAGAATATTTTTTTTTAACAAATGGTGCTGGGACAACTGGATAATCACATTTAAGAGTAAAGTTCAATACCTGCCTCATACCATATACAAAAATTAACCCAAAATGGATCAAGGATCTAAATAAGAGCTAAAACTACAAAATTCATAGAAGAAAACAGGTAAAAATCTTTATGACCTTGGATTAGTTTAACAGTTTTATGGTATGGTACCTGAAGCACAGCAACCAAAGAAAAAAATAGATAATGTGGACTTCATGAAAATTAAACTTTTTTTCATCAAAGGACATTATTAAGATAGTAAAAAGCTCACAAAGTGGGAGAAAATATTTGCAAATTCTGTATTTGGCAAGGGCCTAATATGTAGAATAGATAGAAAATTCTTACAAGTCAACAATAAAAGGCAACCCAATTAAAAAATGGGCAAAGGACTTGAAAAGGCACTTCTCCAAAAAAGACAAACAAATGATCAATATACACAGGAAAAGATGTACCAATAGCCACAGAGAAAGACAAGTTGAAAACAATGAGATATTGCCCTACTAGATGAAATGTTACTCCATTAGAATGGCTGTAACAAAAAAATGGAAAAAAACAAATGTTGTCAAGGTTGTGGAGAAATTGGAACCTTCATACATTACTGGTGGAAATGTAAAATGGCACAGTTATCATAGGATCCAGCCCATATGACCTAGCAATTCCACTCCTATGTATATACCCCAAAGAATTGAAAACATATGTTCATACAAAAACTTGTACTTAAATGTTAATAGCAGCATTATTCATAATAGCCAAAAAGTGGAAATAACCCAAATGTCCACTGATGAATAGATAAACAAAATGTGGGATATACATACAACAGAATATTTTTTAACCACAGAAAGGAATGAAGTACTGATTCATGCTACAACATGGATGAAACTTGAAAACATACTAAATGAAAGAAACCAGTCCCAAGGAACCCTGTATTTTCTGATTCCATTTATATAAAATGTCCAGAGTGGGGAAATTCATAAAGACAGAAAGCAGATTGGTGGTGGCCTAGGTCTGGGAAAAATGGAAGTGGCTGCTATTGGGTGTGGGGTTTCTTGTAGGTGTGATGAAATGTTTTAATGTTTCAATATGGGAAACTCTGGCAGCGATTGCAGAATATTGTGGCTCTTTGATAACCCACTGAACTGTACACTTTAAAATGGTGAATTGTATGTTATGTGGATTATATCTTAATTGAAAAATTTCAAAAGAGTATGTTTCAGTCCAAATTCCCACGTCTGTCTGTCTCTCACCCTGGGTGGTGGAATGACACATAATTTTTCAGTTGCTTCTTCATAATCAAGTATATTACCTAAATTCATGTTTTCAATGAACACTTCTCATGTGTATAATAAAGAAAAAAAGTAAAAGAAAATCATAAAATAAACATGGAAAATACGAAGCTTCAACTTATAAAAGAAGAAGGGATGTAAAATCATTGCACAATCTGCAACGGTGCAATGTAACTGTATAGAAAACAAAGTTTCTGTTAGAAACAGAATGAGAATTCCTGTGCAAAAGTGGCAACATTTTTTGAAACTTTTTTGTATCATAATCTTTATCATTACAAGTGGGAGGGAAAGGACCATATTAGTCTCACAAAATGGATTTGTTTTTTGTTTATTTGGTATTGGAAGTGTTAATGTCAACACTACCAACTCTAGGTGCTTTTTTCTAAAAATTAACCTTCAAATCTGAGTAAGTCTTTCACATTTCCACATTTCTTCGTTGACCTTTCCCTTTTGCTCATCTTTCCTTGTTCTGAGTTTCCTTTTCTTCTTGTGTTAGTTGTTCTGAAAATTGTAAATTTCCTTTAATATTTAAAACTCATTAGAGTTTAACTTTGATTAGTATCTCCTAATAATGGAAACTTTTTTGGTGTTTATACAGTCTTTTGAATTTTGTTTCTCTTAAATTCTCTTGGGTGTTTAACTGGCTGTCCTAATATTTTGTAAATATTACATTAGTTAATTTTTTTATCTCAGTTTTGGATATTAAACAGATAGTCTCTTATTTTTAAATGTAATTGATTTCATATTTATTGCTTTAACTTTTAAATTTGTTCCTCATATCTTTAAAAACTTTAGGTGTAGATGTAGTTAATTATTTTTCCCTTTTGCTTTCCTATTAACACAGGCAAGAAAGATACAAAAGTTCCTCCAATACAGGTTTAACTGGGTACATGGAATCTTGTTTTTGGTTGTCTTCAGAATAGCTTCCCCATATTTGGTGTTGTCTTTTCAGCTGAATTGTTCGATCACAGAGTCTTTCTTCTGTTCTTGCCTGGTCATGTACAAGTGAGCGGTGTATTGGCTTTCCCTCCAATTTTATTGTACGGAAGTCTGAGAAATGTGTAAAATCTGTGTGTATCTATTGCAAATATCTACCTTCACAACTGTGATTGTCTTGTGAGAAAGCTTGATATACACTTGAGAAAGCTCTTTATTTCCCAATTTTTCCTCTTTGGATCAGTTCCTCCAATAGCCTTCTTTTGTAGAAGAAATGGAGGCCCCTGAGGTGCAGGGACTTGCCCATGATCCCTCAGTGGGCTGGGGCAGAGCCTGTGTGTAGGGCCAATGAATGGAGCATTGTGGAGAGTTTATACCAACATGCTCCAACAGCACCCTTCCCCTGCTGGTGACCCGTTCTGTTGAAAATCTGCAGAGCAGGGCAGCCTTAGGCCAAACAGCTTGTGTTGAGGGCACCCCCTCTCCCTGCAGCCTCCCTGCTGTACACACCATCGTACTGACCTCCTGTCCTTGGACCTCTCTTTGGCTTTGCCTGAAGAAGGGATTCTGTCCTAGAATGCTGGCTTCTCATGCAGAGACCTCCAGTGTGTCCTGCCACTGGTGTCCTGGGCATGCCCAGGTATGCCCTGGGATGAACATAACCTAATCAGTCAAGCTGGCACCCGCTTCACTTGCTTTCGTGCAAGCATGATTTATCTGAGCCAGGTTTTTAAATTATTCTACCTCCCTTTTCTTTAAATGTGTTTTTTTATAAGATCCATAGGTGTGGATTTTGCCATTTTAATAGTCTATGATTCTGTTTTTTAAATAGGAGAATTTAGTCCATTTACATGTCATCTTATAATTGTTGTAATTATGCCACATTTACAAAAAAAGTCTGTATTTTTCTCAGTAAATAAAATTCTTTGCTTTCTCTTCAACTTAATAGAAGGATTTCTATTGAATGATGTTTTTTGGTTCATTTAGAAATGAGATCAAACGTAACATTTTCTGAACAATCCAATATCCTACTGTTTTACTGTTTTCACTTACCCAACAAAAAACAGACCATGCTCATTTCTTTATATCTGCTTTTAATTAAAAATTTTTTTTTCTCATAAATAGATTCATAATTTTTTTTGTCATTCACTCTCTCCAAATCCTCCTTAATTAAGTCCTCTTGGTTTGTTTTTGGTATTCTGAAAAGTTTAGTATTAAATATTTTAAAATATGATCATCACACTTTATGACTATACTTTAGATCCCTGCTTTTCAGGTGATATTTTAGATCCCTGTTTTCCTGTGCAGATAGGCTATACACAGCATGGGATTATAATTTCTCTCTCCCTGTACACCTTTTGTTGAAATTTGCCCTGCCTCCACCCCGCCATCTTTCTCCTCCAAAATGCATGTGGGCTTCATGGTGAGCCACACACACACACACACCCTAAGGGAGGTGTAGACCTGAGCAGTCATAATTCTACTAGGTGAATCTGTTTCCCTGGCTCAGCTTATTGGCTCCAGTGGAGTTCTAACCCAATTCGTAGGCTGGCCTGAACCAATCAGATGTTTTCTCTCTAGAATTCTAGAATGCAGAGACTCAATCAGCATTGGGTACTGGAAAGGGAGTTGTTCACTGAAATTGTTTCCACCCTCACCCCAACACACACACACACATACACACAGAGAATACCACCCCACCCCCCACCCACCTGCACATGACTTCTTGGAGGAATGTTGTTATCTGGGGGGAAAAAAAAGTCAGGGTTCTGTTTAGGAAGAGAGAGTGCCAAAGATCTTGTAGGCCACAGTGTCTGCTACAAGAGAAAGAATAAAAGCTGCTCGTCAGGACCATCACCTACAAGGTGATGTGTATGTGACTATTGTTAAGGATAACTTTTTATTAAATGATAATACTAGCAAACATATATATTAACTATGTGCCAAGCACTGTTCTAAATACTTTACATGTATTGACTCATTTAAATCTCATATCAACCTTAGGAGGTGTTACTATAATCAGTCACATTCTATAGGTAGGAAAATGGAGACAGAGAGGTTGAGTAACTTGCCCAAGGTCACACAGTGAGTACTTGGAGGAGTTGTATTTGAACCCAGCAGTTTGGTTTTTAAGTGCTAAACTGCATTGCTGGTGTATCAGAATTTCAACATGAGAGAACCCTTTCCTTTATACTAGCATCTTATGAGGCTGGTATCTGGCAGGTGGCAAGATACAGGAGAAAAATAAAATCTTGTCTTATAATCCCTCTGCCATGAATTCTCCAACAAAACAAAGGTACAAGTGTTTGGGGTTTGGTGAGTTTAATGCTATTCTTTCTCTTTTAAAGTGTATTAATTGCTGGGTGCCATTTGCAGCTGCTGAGATCTATCTGTGAATAAAAGAGAAAGTTTAAAACTAGAAAAAATATGCAAGATGGAAGATCAGACAAAGAAAATATTAAAATGGGATGATAAGAGTATAAAAATTAAGACAAATTTAAAGCTAAAAATGTGGGAATAAAAAATTTAGGAAAAATAACACTGTAGAAGAGAATTTTCTAAAACTCACATTTAAAGTAGCATATATTAAAAAATAAAAGAAACTAAAAATAAAAAGAGCAAAGAATTCGAAAATAGAAAATTAAACCTAAAAATTTAATAATTTGTTGATAAAATCCTGATGAAATTAACAGTAAAAATATTTAAAAAGATGAAGCTTTAAACAGCAGCTAGAAGGTAGAAGAAATTAAGGGAAGCTAAGACGTAGGAGGCAAAAAATGGGAATGTTCCAAAAGGATTTATATTTAAACTGCTAAGATTAAAATGATACTATAAAGTTAGATGGAAAAAAAATGCATTTTTAAAAATTGAGTGTAAAGTGAGACAAGAACAAAAATAGAGTATAATCAGGCAAAGATTGTCAAGTTGGAAACTCTGGTCTGGGTGGGTCTAGCTGCTGCAGTTGGAAGTCAAGTACAATTGATGCGGTGATGATGGGACGCATTTTCTGCTCACCCACAGCACTCTCCACCTACAGCACCACCAGCCTGCCGGCAAAGACAAGGCTCAGCCCGCTTTGTCGCTCTGATGCATCCCACACCGGAGCTGGGGCCTTCCAAGGCTGCATTCTCAGGCCAGCAGACACTCATTTGTTTTGGTTCTTGGAATATGTTCAATTCTACTTTACTTTTTCTTTAGTCTATTTAATAGTCTTCTTTAAATATCTCTTCCTTCCTTCCAGGTAAATTAGCATGTGAAAGGCAATCAAAACATGTTGAATGAACTTGATTTCAGCTCATCTCCTTGAAATTTTTGTGGTATTTGGTTATTACATTGCTTGTGTGGAAGTGCGAACACACGCACACACAGCCTTTATCACCTTTGCTTCACTTTGAGATGAATACTTCTTAGTGACCCTGAGTTAGTTGGTTATTCTTTCCTTTGCCTGTAATTGGTGGCAGTGGAATTGGGTGGGAGACAATCTACAGGACTTGCTCTGACTGGGCTGTTGGGGTGTGGGTGTGGTGATGAGGGGTAGTGGAGGAGTCAAGGATGATTCCCATGAGTCTGGGTGTTTGCCTTTGTGACTAGGTGTAGTTAGTACAGAAGACCAAGTTGGCGGTGGCAGTAGTTAGGAATCAGCGTTAGGCTTGGCCTGAAAAGATCTGGAACAACTACTGTTGTCCACAATCCCTAAACTCCCAGGAAAGCTTGGATTTCATAATAGACACAGTCCCTCCCAATACCAAAATGGAATTCTTCTGGAGGGGGTGGATAGCTCCATTCATACACCAACAGGGCATAGTAACCACGGTTCTCCTTTCATACCCTGGGCATTCCTCAAAGCATTTTGCAACATTAATTTGTTATCCATCATCCAGAGACCAAAGTCAGAGCACATGAGCTGGATGCTTCTATGCCCACACCACCCTGGAAGTACAGTGTTCACTCACAGTGTCCTGTAGTTCCCTAGAAATATGCCCTTCATGGCTGATAAGTTTCTATCTCTTGAGGCACCACTGAAATTCCCAAAACCCCACCCAAATTGACACTAATTAATCACCTTGACCCTTCAACAGAATAGTTCTTTAGACTAAATTCTGTATTCAAGGCTGACAGGAGAATAGGGGATAGACTTTATCTATTGTACTTCATATATTTGGGGCTTCCTTTTTCTGTTTAACAAGTTGACTGTCCATTCTGTTCACAAAACAGCTGAAGCTAAATTAGCTTCTTTTGATCAAATTGTAGCCATCTTCTGGCACTGCCTTGCTGCTGTTACGCCTAAGCCCCCTTTGGCTGCTGCGCTGGGTGTTCCTCTACTGTTCAGCCTCACATTTTGCATTTCCTGGTTTAATTCCACAGACCACTGGTTACATCCATTGTGGGCAGATTTAGTCTCTCAGAGAAGAGTATTTCTCATTTGGGAGATCTTATTGTAACACTTGATATAACAGGAATGTACTGGAATTAGGGACTGCTGGTACACTTGTGGGTATGCCTCTCACCCCAAGTCACTTCAGGGTGAGTTGTGGTTTTCCTCTGGTCCACACGAGGAAGCCCAGGGCTCATGCCACTGAAAGGATGTGGGGAAAAGTCCACTCAGCCCTGACCTGGCACAAAACTTTCTGCCAGCTGTCCGACCGCAATGGGATCTGCCCGTTGACTTTATGTACAATAACTGCCCTTCCTTTGCTGTTGTCCTTGCTCTTTTATTCCTGATTTTAAGTATTTTTAGTGTCTTTGGTTTGGTCTCCCATTTCTGGTGCTGAAACCTCAGCTTCTATGTCTTCAATCCTTTTGTTTCTTTTCTGGATTCCCCAAACCTGGCTCTCCTGAGCCCTCTTCCACCCTCTGCCTCCTGCTCTTGGGCTTTTCTCGTCCTCTACAGCTTGAATAGACATTTGCCACCATGGCAGTTTTGCTGAGGGTTCTGAAGGGACCTGTGTGCACATTAAAAAAATAAGGCTCAATGGCTCATTTACTCTTTAAACAACCATTCACTGGGGCCTTTGTGTATGGCAGCGCTGTAGATGCCACGTTATATATTTTCCACTTTCAAGGAGCTCCGTTACTGGTAGAGGAATCCTCAAAATTGTAAATACTTTAAAAAACATTATATAAATGTAATCTTTTTCTTGTTTCAGTGTGGAGCATGTAGTGTTGGACTCCTTCACTAGGCTGACTCAAGCCACCGTCGACTTTGACCGCATATTCCTGGAGTTTTGATTTTTCTATGGTCATCACTGGGTACTTGATCTCCATAGCATTTGACACTGACCACCTTTACTGAATTCTTTCCTCTGCTGCTGTCTCCTCAGTGGTCCTTAAGTTGGACATTTTGGCTGCTCTTTGGGGGATCACCTTCCTATTTTCACCTACAATATTGATGTTTCCTAGGTTCCATCCTTAGCCATCCTCTCTTCTCTATGCACTTTCCTGGGCAGGCTACACTGACCACCAGTGGGTGTCTCAACAGACTACTCCTCTCTTACCTGAAACAGTCTCCCCCTACCCTTTGACTTGATGGGGGTCTCCATCAGCTTTCCCCGGCCCATCTCGGGGCCCCCTCTGGCAGGCCGCCGCAGCTTCCTTTTCTTCGCCCATCCCAGTGTGCAGGTCACTGCCTCCCAGCAGCCTGTGCACTCTGAGGACAGGGGACCACGCCTGGGTTGCCCATCTCTCTCTCTCTCCAATGCCAGCTCCGCACGAGCCTTGGGCAGCGTGGCGTAAATGAACGAATGAGCAAAACCCTGTCACAGGGAAGGCCTGCACGGCCAACCCGGGCGCTAGAAGAGGCATGGGACGCCTCAGGGTTGGCGGCGACTGCGGGGTGGCAGCCGACCGAGCGCAACACAAGCTGGAGGCCCGGGCCGGGCGGGGCCAGGAGCAGGGGCGGGAGGGCGCGGGCGGGTCGCTGGCCGGAGAGCGGGGGGCTGTAGCGGGCCTGGGCCGAACCGGAAGCTGTCTCAGAGGGCATCGGTCAGCGGCACCGGCTACCGCCGGTCCCCAAGGGAGGCGAGCCCAGCGCAGCTGCGGCGGCTCTGCCCCCGGCGACGCGGCCCCCACGGCCGCGGGACCGCGACGATCACAGCCCCGCCACGCATTCACACGCGCGTCGCTCTTGATCCCGGCCGGCCACCGTTGTTCTTGTGACGCCGCGCCCGTGACCCGGAAGGGCATTCTCCTTAGCAACTGCGGCACCGCCGCGGAGCTGGCTTCCCGGGCGCAACGGTGAGGCTTACCGGCCCTCGCCCCGCGCGCCCTACCGCGACCCTTCCCCGTGAGCGACCCCGGGCCCGGCCTAGGGGGCCTCGCTGCGCTTCGCGGAGCACCTGCGCCGGCGGCCCCGGGCGAGCGCCCTCTGCCTCTGGCATCGCTCCCCTGCCCGGGCTTCGCCCTTGCCCACCGCACAGCCCCCGCTCCCGGCCGACCGGGCCTCCCAGGCCTCGCTCCTCATGCCCAGGCCCCGCCGGCCCGCCAGCAAAGCCAGAATTAAACGAGAGCCTGTTGCACTAGAGAGGACGCTTCCCAGCCTCGGGTCACCTGTGGGCGCGTTCTCGTGGGCCCTGACACGGATGTTTGGGGTTGGCAGGGATGCGGGCGCCTCAGGATTCTTGCATAGCATGCAGCCCCTCAACTACAAGATGCTTGCTTACTGTTTTGCGCTTCCCAGAATGATATACTTCATCTGCTTTATTGATAATGGAGACTCATCTAATTGAACATTTTGAACTTACCTTTTGTGGGGAATTAGTTTTCTAGTTTTTAGTGATATACGTCAAGTATTACGAGGCTTAGGTTTTTGTCTTCCAATTTTCTATAGAAGGAACTCTTCTTAGGACTGACTAGGTTTGGGAAAAATGTCAAATGAAATTTACTATGTTGAAGAAAAGTAGGTGCGGGCATTGTTCATATCTCTTATTTACATCTGAAACACACCCTGGAACTGCATACCTCCCTTAACTGAGTTTGAAGGAATAGCACAAGAATGCTCTAAGCCTTATTTGAACATTGTTAGATAATGACTTTATATTTAATCCATTGATGATGGAGCTAAAACTGAGTCATGTGAGCAATTTTCGGTTTAAGATATACGACAGTTGGGAATAAAATGTCGGTGTTTTCTCTATTAAAATCCGTTATTCAACACAGTATAATTCCATCTAGTTCAGTAAGTATACGTTAAGCACGAATAGTTGTTATATGCATTTGAAAGAATAAGAGACAATATACATTAAATTATTAAGAAAAGTATACAGTAGCATTTGTTTAAATGCAGAATCGGAGGAGAGATCAGTATGGGCTGGAGTTTTCAGGAATATGTTTATGGATTGTATCTTTAAAGTATAGATTTTCTTGTTTGTCCTAAAGTACAGATAAAATTTTTATTTGTATGGGAGGGGGCAGGGGATACTAAGTAGTTTCTTATATTCTTAGGAGTTTGAGAAATAGCCTCATGTGACATTTTGTAGTCTTTATTTAAAGTTTTAAGGTCAGTTGATTGCAATGTCTGTTTCTTTCATTCTTAGTACAACTCTACTATTTTTCCTGTTTGAGATCTAAAATAATGAGGCTACTGGCAGGAGGCTTTGCCACTTAGGAATTCATTTTTTTGCTTCTGCAGATTGTCTATTCTATGAGACACTCTCAACACACTTAAGAGTCTTGTGAAATGTTGCTTTTTATTCATTTGAGAGCGATTTTCAGAGGGCTTCCCAGGTAGCAGGTACTGTATCAGGAAATACCCAAGCAACAGTTACTCAGCAACTAGTACTTCGGCTTTACTGTGGTGTAGGTGTGTGTGTTTAACTTATCAGCCTTTGATGGTCATCATTTGTCTAGAAACATAGAAGGGCCAGAGAAATTTATATAGGTATCTAAAAATGACTGTGTTTTTATAGAGTTGAATAAAGATTTTAAAGATTTTAGGCTCCATTGCTTTGGGCATCCTGCAAAGATTCACTTGTGAAGATGCACAAACTCTTAAGGAGATGTCTTAAAATGTTTTATTGCTTTCTTATAGGTTCAATGCCCATTTATTTAGTTTATCAACAAGTATTTGAGTGCTTATTTGGTACTGGGCACTGTGTTTGTTATTGGAAATGGGAGAGAGTGAATGCATACATGGTCCCTGTCCTCTGCAGATGGTACCAAATAATCACATGAATATAAAACTGCAACTGTGACAAGTATTTGATTTAGGGAAGTCACAGAAGTGACATCTGAACTAAGATCTGAAGGATGCACAGAGCAAATAGCGAGGGCAAATGACAGGGTTCGTGGAAAGGACTGGGGACTCAAGGTACAGCTCTATGTGTAGAACAGGAGGAGTGAGAAGAATCTGGTGGGAGGTGAGGCTGGAGAGGAGGGCCAGAGGGTTCTGGACTGATAAGCAGGTTGAGAAGTTTTTCCTTATCCTTGGAGTAACGAAGTCTTTATATGGTTTTACTTAAAGGCTTAGGCTGGATTGTGTGTGGGATGACACAGTTAGATTGTGTTTGAATAGTTGCTTTGTATTTCTGCCATGTTTTAGTATTTGTCTTCTTTTTCCTTATTTCCTTAACATGTTCCTGCAGTTTTATTGTAGCTGGGGAAGCTACCTTCTCCACCAGCAAGGCACATCCTTTTTTTTTTAATTGGGAGAAAAGGAATTTTAGGGAATGACGTGGTTAGTTTTTTGAAATATTTTTGCATCTGTATGACTGCTAGGGCATTAATTTTGGTGACTTTTTAATTGTAGTAAAAAAACATAAAACTTACCCTCTTAGCCATTTCTAAGTGCAAGTGGTGTTAACTGTGTTTACATTGTTATATAACAGATCTTTAGGACTTTTTCATCTTGCAAAACTAAAACTCTGTACCATTGGATAAATTTCTCCTTCTCTCCCAGCTCCTGACAACCACCCTTCTCTACTCTCTGTTTCCCTGATTTTGACTACTCTAGATAGCTCATATAAGTGAAACCATACCAGATGTATCCACTCCCATGTCCCCCCCTCCATTACGTTACGTGTGCTAATCACAATGCCCCTTTTTCCCCCTTACCCCTCTGCTCCCACCCACCCTCCCCAGTCCCTTTCCCTTTGGTAACTGTTAGTCCATTCTTGGGTTCTGTGATTCTGCTGCTCTTTTGTTCCTTTAGTTTTTTCATTGTTCTTATTCTCCACAGAGGAGTGAAATAATTTGATATTTGTCTTTCTCCTCCTGGCTTATTTCACGGAGCATTATACCCTCTAGCTCCATCCATGTTGTTGCAAATGGTAGGATTTGTTTTCCTCTTATGGGTGAATAATATTCCATTGTATATATGTACTACATCTTTATCCATTCATCTACTGATGGACACTTAGGTTGCTTCCATTTCTTGGCTATTGTAAATAGTGCTCTGATAAACATAGGGGTGATCTGTCTTTTTCAAACTGGGCTGCTGCATTCTTAGGGTGAATTCTTAGGAGTGGAATTCCTGGGTCAAATGGTATTTCTATTTTTAGTTTTTTGAGGAACCTCCATACTGCTTTCCGCTATGGTTAAACTAGTTTATATTCTCACCAGCAGTGTAGGATCGTTCCCTTTTCTCCACATCCTCGTCAACATTTGTTGTTTGACTTTTGGATGCTGGCCATCCTAACTGGTGTGAGGTGATATCGCATTGTGGTTTTAATTTGCATTTCTATGATTATTAGCTATGTGGAGCATCTTTTCAGGTGCCTGTTGACCATCTGAATTTCTTTTTTGGAGAAGTGTCTGTATAGCTCCTCTGCCCATTTTTTAATTGGCTTATTTGCATTTTGTTTGTTGAGATGCTTGAGCTCTTTATATAATTTGGATGTCAACCCATTATCGGATCTGTCATTTATGAATATATTCTGCCATACTGTAGGGTACCTTTTTGTTCTACAGATGGTGTCCTTTGCTGTACAGAAGCTTTTTAGTTTGATATAGTCCCACTTGTTCATTTTTGCTTTTGTTTCCCTTGCCCAGGGAAATATGTTCATGAAGTTGCTCATGTTTATGTCCAAGAGATTTTTGTCTATGTTTTTTTCTAAGAGTTTTATGGTTTCATGACTTACATTCAGGTATTTGATCCATTTTGAGTTTACTTTTGTGTATGGGGTTAGACAATAATCCAGTTTCATTCTCTGACATGTAGCTGTACAGTTTTGCCAACACTAGCTGTTGAAGAGGTTGTCATTTCCCCATTGTATATCCATGGCTCCTTTATCCTATATTAATTGACCATATATGCTTGGGTTTATATCTGGGCTCTCTAGTCTGTTCCATTGGTCTATGGGTCTGTTCTTGTGCCAGTACCAAATTGTCTTGATTACTGTGGTTTTGTAGTAGAGCTTAAAGTTGGGGAGCATAATTCCCCCTGCTTTATTCTTCCTTCTCAGGATTGGTTTGGCTATTTGGGGTCTTTTGTGGTTCCATATGAATTTTAGAACTATTTGTTCTAGTTCATTGAAGAATGCTATTGGTAATTTGAATCTGTATATTGCTTTAGGCAGGTTGGCCATTTTGACAATATTAATTCTTCCTATCCATGAACACGGGATGTGTTTCCATTTATTGGTTTCTTCTTTAATTTCTCTCATGAGTGTCTTGTAGTTTTCAGAGTATAGGTCTTTCACCTTCTTGGTTAGGTTTATTCCTAAGTATTTTATTCTTTTTGATGCAATTGTGAACGGAATTGTTTTCCTGATTTCTCTTTCTGCTAGTTCATCATTAGTGTATAGGAATGCAACAGATTTCTGTGTATTAATTTTGTATCCCGCAACTTTGCTGAATTCAGATATTAGATCTAGTAGTTTTGGAGTGGATTCTTTAGGGTTTTTTTAATATACAATATCATGTCATCTGCAAACAGGGACAGTTTGACTTCTTCCTTACCAATCTGGATGCCTTTTATTTCTTTGTGTTGTCTGATTGTTGTGGCTAGGACCTCCAGAACTATGTTGAATAAAAGTGGGGAGAGTGGGCATTCATAATTCTTTGTATTTCTTTGTATTTCTGTGGTGTCCGTAGTGATTTTTTCCTTTTCATTTCTGATTCTGTTTATGTGTGTAGGCTCTCTTTTTTACTTGATAAGGCTGGCTAGGGGTTTATCTATTTTGTTTATTTTCTTGAAGAAACAGTTCCTGCTTTCATTGATTCTATTGTATATTCTTTTCGATTTTATTTATTTCTGCTTTAGTCTTTATTATGTCCCTCCTTCTGCTGACTTTGGGCATCATTTGTTCTTCCTTTTCTAGTTTCATTAATTGTGAGTTTAGGCTGTTCATTTGGGATTGTTCTTCTTCCCTGAGGTAGGCTTGTATTACAGTATACTTCCCCCTAAACATGGCCTTCGCTGAATCCCACACATTTTGCAGTGTTGAATTGTTGTTATTTGTCTCCATATATTGCTTGATCTCTGTTTTTATTTGATCATTGAACCATTTATTACTTAGGAGCATGTTATTAAGCCTCCATGTGTTTGTGGGCTTTTTCATTTTCTTTGTGTAATTTATTTCTAGTTTCATACCTTTGTGATCTGAGAAGCTGGTTGGTACAATTTCAGTCTTTTTGAATTTACTGAGGCTCTTTCTGTGGCCTGGTGTATGATCTGTTCTTGAAAATGTTACATGTGCACTTGAGAAGAACGTGTTTCCTGTTGCTTTTGGATTAAGCATTCTGTAGATGTCCGTTAGGTACATCTTTTCTAATACATTGTTCAGTGCCTCTGTCTGTTTAATTATTTTCTGTTTGACTGATCTGTCCTTTGGAGTGAGTGGTGTGTTGAAGTCTCCTAAAACAAATGCATTGCATTCTGTTTTCCCCTTCAATTCTGTTAGTATTTGTTTCACATATGTAGGTGATCCTATGTTGGGTGCATAGATATTTATAATGGTTATATCCTCTTGTTGGACTGACCCCTTTATCATTATGTAATGTCCTTCTTTGTCTCTTGTTACTTTCTTTGTTTTGAAATCTATTTTGTCTGTTACAAGTACTGCAACTCCTGCTTTTTTCTCCCTGTGAGTTGCATGAAATATCTTTTTCCATCCCTTCACTTTCAGTCTGTGTATGTCTTTCGGTTTGAAGTGAGTCTCTTGTAGGCAGCATATAGATGGGTCTTGTTTTTTTATCCATTCAGTGATTCTGTCTTTTGATTGGTGCATTCAGTCCATTTACATTACGGGTGATTATCAATAGGTATGTACTTATTGCCATTGCAGGCTTTAGATTTGCGGTTACCAAAGGTTCAAGGGTAATTCCCTTACTATCTAACAGTCTAATTAACTCACTTCGTGTGCTATTACAAACACAACCTAAAGGTTCTTTTTTTTTCCTCCCCCTCTATTCTTTGTATGTTATGAATCATATTCTGTACTCTTTGTCTATCCCTTGGGTGACATCTATTTAGCCTTAGGAATACTTCCATCTATAGTATATATAGTCCCTCCAAAATGCACTGTAGAGGTGATTTGTGGGAGATAAATTCTCTCAACTTTTTCTTATCTGAAAGTTGTTTAATCCCTTCTTCAAATTTAATTGATTACCTTGCTAGGTAAAGTATTCTTGGTTCAAGGCCTTTCTGCTTCATTGCATTACATATATCTTACCACTCCCTTCTGGCCTGTAAGGTTTCTGTTGAGAAGTCTGATGATAGCCTGATGGGTTTTCCTTTGTGTGTGATCTTTTTTCTCTTTCTAGCTGCTTTTAAAAGTCTGCCTTTATCCTTGATCTTTGCCATTTTAATTATTATATGTTTTGATGTTGTTTTCCTTGGGTCCCTTGTGTTGGGAGATCTGTGCACTGCCATGGCCTGAAAGACTATCTCCATCCTCACATTGGGGAAGTTTTCAGTAATTACCTCCTCAATGACACTTTCTATTCATTTTTCACTCTCTTCTTCTTCTGGTACCCCTATAATACGAATATTGTTACGTTTGGATTGGTCACACAGTTCTCTCAATATTCTTTCATTCTTAGAGATTCTTTTTTCTTTCTGTGCCTCAGCTTCTTTGTATTCCTCTTCTCTAATTTCTTTTCCATTTACCATCTCTTTTACTGCATCTAATCTGCTTTTAAATCCTTCCATTGTATGTTTCATTTCAGATATGGAATTTCTTAATGATTGAATCTCCAACTTAAATTAGTTCCTGAGTTCTTGAATATTTTTCTGTACCTCCATAAGCATGTTTATGATTTTTATTTTGAACTCTCTTTTAGGCAGATTGGTGAGTTCAGTTTCATTTGATCCTTTTTCTAGGGTTTGTGAGATTTTGGTCTGGACCAGTTCTTTTGACGTTTCATATTTCTGTGTGGTGCCCACTAGTGCCCAGAAGCTTCAGTCTCTGGACCTGCTTAGCCCCTAGAGTGAGGTTGGGGGTTGTAGGGGAGCAGAGCTGGTGCCTTGGGGGAGGAAAGTTCTGTTTCCTGATTCCCATCTGCAGTCCCTGTCTCCAGTCAGAGCCAGTGGGCCGATCACACAGGTGTCAGCCTCTGTGCTTTGTGTCTCTAGTTGTTGTAGGTGTGGCCTCCTTCTGGCTGGCCTGACACTGCCAGGCTGGCCTGACTGCAGGTTTGCGAACCCGTGCTGGCAGGCTAGGAGGAAGGCACAGCAGGTTGCATGTCACAATGGGGGTTCTCGGAGCTGAGTAGCCAGCCAGGGGGATGGGGCGCCTGAAGCTCCTCATAGTTCCCAACCCACTGGACAGAGTTCACCCAGACAACCTTGTCCAGCTCTTCTCTCCCCCTCACAGCAAGCTCTGTGGAAACCCTGCCCCTTCAGCAGCCCTCTCGCTGCTAGGAAGCCTCTCAGACTGCCTGCCTTTCCTCTGACACAGAGCGGCCGGGTGTCAATCCTCATCCTCCACAAATGGCAGGAATCTCAGACTCTCAAGCACGCCACCTGTCTGAGCTCCCCAATGTCCAGAGCACCACACAGTGTAGGTTTCCGGTCCCAAAGCAGAGCTCCAGGGCTGGGTGCCCAGCAGTCCCAGGCTTCCACCCCCTCCCCGCTCTGTTTCTCTTCCTCCCATCGGTGAGCTGGGGTGGGGGAAGGGCTCGGGTACCGGCGGATCAATGCTTTCATACGTTACCCCATTTTGTGAGGTCTTTGTTTGTTAGATCTGTATGCAGTCTGATGCAGCGTTCTTTCCTGTTGCTGTTTTAGTGCTAGTTGTACTAACTATATTTTCACAGTATATGTGGTTTTGGGAGGAATTCTCTGTCTCACCTCTCACGCCACCATCTTGAATCCTAGGAGGAAAGGTTTTTCAAAGGCTGTTAATTTTTATGTATTGTGTTTAGACACTACTGAGCTCAGATTCTAATATTTTTTATTTGATTGTGTTGGATTTTCTAGGTACATAGTGATTTCATTTATGTTTGATCATTTTGTCTCTTCTAATATTTATATTACCTTTTTTGTATTTAGCAATTACTAGCTCCTTCAGAACTATTAAATAACACTATTATAGCTAGCAGCCTTTTTCTGTTGCAGTTCACAGGAATGCCTCTAGTGTTTTATCATTATTCATAACTTGTCTTTAGCCTTTGTTTGTCTTTTATGACATTGGCATTTTTGAAGAATACAGTCCTTTAAAAAGAAAAATGAGGGCCTTCATTTGGCTTGCCTGATGTTTCTTCATGATTAGGTTTGACTTATGTGTTATTCTTGGCCTGAATACTACATGAAAGGTGTTTTTCCTTGTGAAATACATGATCACATTAGAAAAATTTCTTCTTAGTCCTAGTTTACTAAGAAGTCTTACTTAAGAATGGTATTGGGTACACATTGTTAGAGCCTGGAGTTGAGGCCACTGACTGGCCGATGAGCTCACAAGTCTTGGTAGTGTGCTACATGAGGTGCAAGGGGCTTTGGCCCAGTGAGTGGAGTTTGATAGTAATCCTCACTACAGGTAAAAAAAAAAAAGGATGTTGGACTTGATAGAAGCCTTTCAGTCTCTATCCTGATGATGATTTTGTTCTGTTCTATTAATTTACTAACATAATGAATATGTTAACAAATTTCATAATGTTACTATGCTTGCATTCTTAGAATAAACATTCTAAACCATGTGTTCATGGTATATACTTTCTAAAATTTAATGTTTGACTAGATTTTTTATTTTTTTATTTTGAGTTTTACATTTATGTTCATAAAATTTTTTCTGTGATTTTGCATGTGAAAGAGAGTTTGTGTGTGTATGAACTTAAATCTTTGTCAGATTTGATATCAGGGTTATTTAGCTTCATAGGATAAATTGTAAAGTTTTTTGACATCCCCCCACCACTTTGGCAGTTTAAATGATGCTGAAATTACTTATCTCTACAACCATCTTGGTATGGTGCATTTTGTGGGGAGCGTGTGGCTCCTTGGCAGCATTTTCTGGTTTCTTCTCTGGTTAAAGATGTATTTAGGTTTAGGTTGTGACCTGTCCTGCTCTCCATTGCTTTTGGAATAAAGACACAGGCTTTGCATTTGTGATCTTGGACTCTTTATCCTGTCCACATATTGTCACCATTCATCCATTTATCCAGTTACTCAAGCTAGAAAACTCTGAGTCTTCTAGATATTTCCTTCTTCTTCTGCCCATAAAGTCTTACCAATTCTGTTCTTAACTTGCATTTGAATCTGTCTCCTTTTTTCCATCCCTGCTGCTGCCTGGACTCTTCAGTTGTCCATTCTCTCCTTCCAAATCAGCTTCTGAACTGCAGCTGCAATGATCATGGTAAAATGCTAATCGGATCATGTTAGGCCCCTGCTCAGAATTTATTGGTGGTTCCAGGGCAAAGCCTTCCCCCAATGCTTCTGATTAGGGGACAAGACTCCTCTTGCCCGTCCCTATTTTCCAACTGTTAGCTTCCGTCAGTCCTCAGCGGTCCAGCTGCACCTCAATACCCAGAATTCCTTTGCCCGTGGTTGTCAGCATTTGCTCTCCAGAGTGTGCCCCTTGACCCTCTTCTCAGCTGGGCGCATTCCTCTTTGTCCTCGAGCATTTCTCACAAACCTTTTCCTGTGAAGCCCTCCCTGAGGGGAGTTCTTCAGCAGAATTGATCAGTTCCTCTCCATGCAGCTGCCTTACCTTTGCTCCTTTGTGACTGTACTTATATTCTATTGAGACAATTTTTTCTACATGTCTCTCTTTTTCTATGATATACCATGAGATTTTTAAGGGCAATGGCTGTGTCTTCAACTTTGCATGTAGTGTTAGGACAATGCTTGTCACCATAGATTCTCAGAATTTTGTTGAATGAAAAACAGGTGTATTTTGAGGATTGTGAGAAAACTAATTTGATTGAAGCAGAAGATTCTTACAGGAGAAGGGAAGGCAGTAACCTAGGATGGGCCAATAGGTTATGAAGCTACTTGAATCATGGCTAAGGGGTTCAAACTTTGTCTTTAGTTAGAAAGAGGGGTAGAGGAAGGAGGCAAGAGGAGGGAAGGTCATTTATTATCGTCATGCTGCGGAGACTGCTGAAAGTACTATCGTGGTATTAAATTTATTTTTGGACTTTTTTGGTCTTTTTTAGTGTGGATGATGGTGTTTATCAAATAAGTAAAAATTGCCGCCAAAGTGAAGTAAATGACCTTACATTAATAGTAGTGAATGCTTATTGAGTGCTTACTATCTGCCAGGCAGTGTTCTGAGAACTTCACATGGATTACCTCATTTAGTACTCAAGACACTCTTAGAAGGTAGGTTTTATTATTGCCTCCTTTGAATGGTAAAACAGAGTTACAGAGATATTAAAGAACTTGCTTAAAGCCACAGCTTTTAAATGGTAGAACCATGTTTCAAACCTGGCATGTTGGCTGCAGAAGCCTCTTAACCACACTCTTGCTGTCTTCCAATTAATCTTTTAGCCTATTGTAGTAACACTTGGCCTTCCAGAAACTGGCATTTTAACCTTGAACTAAGAACCAGGGAAGCCATTTTCTGTATTAGGTGACATGAGCAAGTTATTATTTGGCTTGTTTTATAGCGGATGACCCATTTTGTGATTGCTTCAATGCTTTCATCTGTTGCTTCAAGTGGGCACTAAAGTAAATTCTATTCTTCATTTGATTAGCATGTAAGGTGCTTTTTGAAAGTATTGAATATTTGAAATGAAGTTTTAAACATCAAACAGTTGGTTGTCTTAGAAAATGAGAAAAAAGAGTTTAGAGGAACCCCCTTTAAGTTTTCTGGCCCCTGTCCTTCAGGTGAGCTAGGGCTTATTTCTTGCAGCCCATTCTTCAGTGCTTGATCCAGTCTTTGTTAATTGACTCCAAGCAAGAGCTCCCCTACCCCCGAAGGAAGGCACTTTTCTAATTGCTGATCTGTTGGAGAGTTTTTCTTTGTAATTAGATATGGATATTAAAATGTGCTTTATTCTGAGTGTCTTTTAAGGTCACACTACCTTGTGAAGTATTACAAACTACATGTGTATGGGTTTGCCAAGACTGCAGTTGCTGTGGGAATCATAACTTTGGATTTCTTCACATCTGGATTACAGAAATGTGCACAAAGGCTCTGTATGGATATAGGTTTTATATTTTATGTGCATTTAGAGATAGCAAGACCTTAGTGATGCAGCTTCCCCATAAATGACAAGTTGAACACTCGCACCCAGAAGTTTAAAAATAATCCTAGGATTCTGAATTTTGCTGTGGAACCAGTGTCTCACACTGTGCTCCTCTGCTCACAAGGCTTGCGTCAACACGGAAATGAGCTCTGGAGTAGCAGTGGAGGCCCAGCTTATTTCCCTGGGGCCCGAAGACCTCAGGTTTGTTTCGTCTCCCCAAGAAGTAGGGATTCCAAAGCTGCTGTTTAAGTTTTCTTTTTGAAGCAGCAAAGAGAAGAGCTGCTTCAGGTCTGTCTAGTTGCATCTCAGTATTTTGGGGATTATTTTGGTTTTTGTTTTTCTTAGATTGTCCTAGTTCTCTGCTGTCTACCTGAAGTTGTTAACTGTTAAAATTCACAGTGATGCCCTTAATGGGTGGTAGAGGTTTTTATCTGGAAAATGGAGAATTTTGAAAAGTCACAAACTGGAGTCACCATCTTTCAACTCACTGATGTTGGAGGGAGTGAATGTGAACCTGACTTCTCTCCAGAAAGGAGGGCTGGCATCAGTTTGTCTTTGTTAGGGTCTCTTGCATGTCCCCCAGTACAGGGCGCCCAGCTAATAGAGCAGACCCAAAATTGGCAGGGTGGCTTAAGGGTCCTTAAAGGCTCCCCATCTTTCTAACTGTGGTTTGGATTTAGTCATAGTCTTTTACTGTTTAAAATTTTGTGTTCTGAATTCCTCTAGTGTCTTACATTATTCTCTGACTTTGAGCAGACAGTACAACTGCTTGTGACTTTTCATATCTTCCTTTGGGAGTGTTCTGCAAGACACAACAGGGACCTTGTGTTGTAGGCAGGAAAATGGTCTTTAGTCAGGCCTTACCTTGCTTGGGGCTGAATGAGTCTGTAGGTAGTAAATTCCAAATGTTTGTGGCTCCAGCCCTGAGAGTAGGCATTGGTATAGCAATACTTTCCCAAGAAGAAAGTAATGATGTAACTGATAAGAGTTTTTTTTTCTTTTGAAAATTATCATTGCTGTACAATCTTATGAAAGATTTCACAGGGGCAACATTATGGTTTCAGCATTCACCCATGTCATTATTATTAAGTCCTCACCCCTACCCCATTGCAACCACTGTCTGTCAGCATAGTAAGATGCTATGGAGTCATTACTTGTCTTCTCCGTGCTGTACTGCCTTGCCTGTGACATACCTATGTTGTGATTACTAATTATAGTGCCCCTTAATCCCCTTCTTCCCTCCCCACCCACGCTCCCTAACCCGTTCCCTTTGGTAACTGCTAGATACTTCTTGGAGTCTGTGAGTCTGCTGCTGTTTTGTTCCTTCAGTTTTGCTTTGCTGTTACACTCCACAAATGAGTGAAATCATTTGGTATTTGTCTTTCTCCTCCTGGCTTATTTCACTGAGCATAATACTTTCTAGATCCATCCTTGTTGCTGCAAATGGGAGGGTTTCTTTTCTTTTTATGGCTGAATAATATTCCACTGTGTATGTGTACCATGTCTTCTTTATCCATTCATCTATTGATGGCCACTTAATCTACATCTTGGCTATTGTAAATAATGCTATGATAAACATAGGGGGTGCATGTGTCTTTTTGAATCAGGGATTTTGTTTTCTTTGGATAAATTCCTGTAAGTAGAACTACTGGGTCAAATGGTATTTCTATTTTAAGTTTTTAGAGAAACCTCCGTATTTCTTTCTACTATGGTTGAACTAATTTACATTCCCACCAAAAATGTAGGAGGGTTTCCCTTTCTCCACACCCTTGCCAGCATTTGTTGTTTCTTGTCTGTTGGATGCTGGCCATCCTAACTGGTATGAGGTGATATCTCACTGTAGTTTTAATTTGCATTTTCCTGATGATTAGCAATGTGGAACTCTTTTTTTATTATTATTTTTTATTTTGTTATCATTAATCTACAATTACATGAAGAACCTTATGTTTACTAGGCTCCCCACTTCACCAAGTCCTCCTCCCACACCCCATTACAGTCACTGCCCATCAGCGTAGTAAGATGCTATAGAATCATACCTGTCTTCTCTGTGTTGCACAGCCCTCCCCATGACCCCCCTAATTAAACATGCTAATTGTAAGGCCCCCTTCCTTTTTCCCCACCCTTATCCCTCCCTTCCCACCCATAGTTCCCAGTCCCTTTCCCTTTGGTAACTGTTAGTTTATTCTTGGGTTCTGTGATTCTGCTGCTGTTTTGTTCCTTCAGTTTTTCTTTGTTCTTATACTCCACATATGAGTGAAATCATTTGGTACTTGTCTCTCTCTGCCTGGCTTATTTCACTGAGCATAATAACCTCCAGCTCTGTCCATGTTGTTGCAAATGGTAGGATTTGTTTTCCTCTTATGGCTGAATAATATTCCATTGTGTATATGTACCACATCTTCTTTATTCATTCATCTACTGATGGACACTTAGGTTGCTTCCATTTCTTGGCTATTGTAAATAGTGCTGTGTTAAACATAGGGGTGCATCTGTCTTTCTCAAACTGGGCTGCTGCATTCTTAGGGTAAATTCCTAGGAGTGGTATTCCTGGGTCAAATGGTATGTCTATTTTGAGCTTTTTGAGGAACCTCCATACTGCTTTCCACAATGGTTGAACTAATTTACATTCCCACCAGCAGTGTAGGAGGGTTCCCCTTTCTCCACAACCTCGCCAATATTTGTTGTTGTTTGTCTTTTGGATGGTGTCAATCCTTACTGGTGTGAGGTGATATCTCATTGCGGTTTTAATTTGCATTTCTTTGATGACTAGTGATGTGGAGCATCTTTTCATGTGTCTGTTGGCCATCTGAATTTCTTCTTTGGAGAACCATCTGTTCAGCTCCTCTGCCCATTTTTTAATTGGATTATTTGCTTTTTGTGTGTTGAGGTGCATGAGCTCTTTATATATTTTGGATGTCAACCCTTTATCGGATCTGTCACTTATGAATATATTCTCCTATACTGTAGGGTACCTTTTTGTTCTATTGATGGTGTCCTTTGCTGTACAGAAGCTTTTCAGCTTGATATAGTCCCACTTGTTCATTTTTGCTTTTGTTTCCCTTGCCCGGAGAGATATGTTCATGAAGAAGTCGCTCATGTTTATGTCCAAGAGAATTTTGCCTATGTTTTTTTCTAAGAGTTTTATGGCTTCATGACTTACATTCAGGTCTTTGATCCATTTCAAATTTACTTTTGTGTATGGGGTTCGACAGTGTTCCAGTTTCATTCTCTTACATGTAGCTGTCCAGTTTTGCCAGCACCATCTGTTGAAGAGACTGTCATTTCCCCATTGTATGTCCATGGCCCCTTTATCAAATATTAATTGACCATATATGTTTGGGTTAATGTCTGGAGTCTCTATTCTGTTCCACTGGTCTGTGGCTCTGTTCTTGTGCCAGTACCAAATTGTCTTGGTTACTCTGGCTTTGTAGTAGAGCTTGAAATTGGGGAGCGAGGTCTCCCCCACTTTATTCTTCCTTCTCAGGATTGCTTTGGCTATTCAGGGTCTTTGGTGTTTCCATACGAATTTTTGAACTATTTGTTCCAGTTCATTGAAGAATGTTGCTGGTAATTTGATAGGGATTGCATCAAATCTGTATATTGCTTTTGGCAGGATGGCCATTTTGACAATATTAATTCTTAATAGCCAAGAACATGGGATGAGTTTCCATTTGTTAGTGTCCTCGTTAATTTCTCTTAAGAGTGTCTTATGGTTTTCAGGGTATAGGTCTTTCACTTCCTTGGTTAGATTTATTCCTAGGTATTTTATTCTTTTTGATGCAATTGTGAATGGAATTGTTTTCCTGATTTCTCTTTCTATTAGTTCATTGTTAGTGTATAGGAAAGCCACAGATTTCTGTGTGTTAATTTTGTATCCTGCAACTTTGCTGTATTCTGATACCAGTTCTAGTAGTTTTGGAGTAGAGTCTTTAGGGTTTTTTTATGTACAATATCATGTCATCTGCAAATAGTGACAGTTTAACTTCTTCTTTACCAATTTGGATTGGTTGTATTTCTTTGTTTTGTCTAATTGCCATGGCTAGGACCTCCAGTACTATGTTGAATAACAGTAGGGAAAGTGGGCATCCCTGTCTTGTTCCCGATCTCAGAGGAAAAGCTTTCAGCTTCTCGCTGTTCAGTATGATGTTGGTTGTGGGCTTACCATATATGGCCTTTATTATGTTGAGTACTTGCCCGCTATATACATTTTGTTGAGAGTTTTTATCATGAATGGGTATTGAATTTTGTTGAATGCTTTTTCAGCATCTATGGAGATGATAATGTGGTTTTTGTCTTTCTTTTTGTTTATGTGGTGGATGATGTTGATGGATTTTCGAATGTTGTGCCATCCTTGCATCCCTGGGATGAATCCCACTTGGTCATGGTGTTTGATCCTTTTGATGTATTTTTGAATTTGGTTTGCTAATATTTTGTTGAGTATTTTTGCATCTATGTTCATCTGGGATATTGGTCTGTAGTTTTCTTTTTTGGTGGGGTCTTTGCCTGGTTTTGGCATGAGGGTGATGTTGGCCTCATAGAATGAGTTTGGGAGTATTCCCTCCTCTTTTATTTTTTGGAAAACTTTAAGGATAATGGGTATTATGTCTTCTCTGTATGTCTGATAAAATTCCGAGGTAAATCCATCTGGCCCAGGGGTTTTGTTCCTGGGTAGTTTTTTGATTACCGCTTCAATTTCGTTGCTGGTAATTGGTTTGTTGAGATTTTCTGTTTCTTCCTTGGTCAGTCTTGGAAGGTCATATTTTTCTAGGAAGTTGTCCATTTCTTCTAGGTTTTCCAGCTTTTTAGCGTATTGGTTTTCATAGTATTCTCTGATAATTCTTTGTATTTCTGTGGGGTCCATCGTGATTTTTCTTTCTCGTGTCTGATTCTGTTGATGTGTGTTGATTCTCATTTTCTCTTAATAAGTCTGGCTAGAGGCTTATCTATTTTGTTTATTTTCTCAAATAACCAGCTCTTGGTTTCATTGATTTTTTTCTATTGTTTTATTCTTCTCAATTTTATTTATTTCTTCTCTGATCTTTATTATGCCCTTCCTTCTGCTGACTTTAGGCCTCATTTGTTCTTCTTTTTCCAATTTTGATAATTGTGACATTAGACCATTCATTTGGGATTGTTCTTCCTTCTTTAAATATGCCTGGATTGCTATATACTTCCTCTTAAGACTGCTTTTACTGCGTCCCACAGAAGTTGGGGCTTTGTGTTGTTGTTGTCATTTGTTTCCATATATTGCTTGATCTCTATTTTAATTTGGTCATTGATCCATTGATTATTTAGGAGCATGTTGTTAAGCCTCCATGTGTTTGTGGGCCTTTTTGCTTTCTTTGTGCAATTTAGTTCTAGTTTTATACCTTTGTGTTCTGAAAAGTTGGTTGGTAGAATTGTAATCTTTTTGAATTTGTTGAGGCTCTTTTTGTGTCCTAGTATGTGGTCTATTTCGGAGAATGTTCCATGTGCATTTGAGAAGAATGTGTATCCTGATGCTTTTGGATGTAGGGTTCTATAGATGTCTATTAGGTCCATCTGTTCTAGTGTGTTGTTCAGTGCCTCTGTGTCCTTACTTATTTTCTGTCTGGTGGATCTATCCTTTGGAGTGAGTGGTGTGTTAAAGTCTCCTAACATGAATGCATTGCTTTCTATTTCCTCCTTTAGTTCTGTTAGTATTTGTTTCACATATGCTGGTGCTCCTGTGTTGGGTGCATATATATTTATAATGGTTATATCCTCTTGTTGTACTGACCCCTTTATCATTATGTAATGTCCTTCTTTATCTCTTGTTACTTTCTTTGTTTTGAAGTCTGTTTTGTCTGATACTAGTACTGCAACACCTGCTTTTTTCTCCCTGTTGTTTGTATGAAATATCTTTTTCCATCCCTTGACTTTTAGTCTGTAGATGTCTTTGGGTTTGAGGTGAGTCTCTTCTAAGCAGCATATAGATGGGTCTTGCCTTTTTGTCCATTTTATTACTCTGTGTCTTTTGATTGGTTCATTCAGTCCATTTACATTAAGGGTGATTATTGAAAGATATGTACTTATTGCCATTGCAGGCTTTAGATTCGTGGTTACCAAAGGTTCAAGGTTAGCTTCTTTAGTATCTTAGTGCCTAACTTAACTCACTAATTGAGCTATTATAAACACTGTCTGGTGATTCTTTATTTCTATCCCTTCTTATTCCTCCTCCTCCATTCTTTATACATTGGGTGTTTTATTCTGTGTTCTTTTGTGTTTCCTTTAACTGCTTTTGTGGGTAGTTGATTTTAGTTATTGCCTTTAGTTAGTATTTGGTTGGTCTGCTTTCTTTGCTGTGATTTTATTTTCTCTGGTGACATCTATTTAGCCTTTGGAGTGCTCCCGTCTAGAGCAGTCCCTCTAAAATACCCTGTAGAGCTGGTTTGTGGGAGGCAAATTCCCTCAACGTTTGCTTGTCTGGTAATTGTATAATCCCTCCTTCATATTTAAATGATAATCGTGCTGGATACAATATTCTTGGTTCAAGGCTCTTCTGTTTCATTGCATTAAATATATTGTGCTGTTCTCTTCTGGCCTGTAAGGTTTCTGTTGAGAAGTCTTATGATAGCCTGATGGGTTTTTCTTTATAGGTGACCTTTTTCTCTCTAGCTGCCTTTAAAACTCTGTCCTTTTCCTTGATCTTTGCCATTTTAATTATTATGTGTCTTGGTGTTGTCCTCCTTGGGTCTCTTCTGTTGGGAGTTCTGTGTGCTTCCATGGTCTGAGCGATTATTTCCTCCTCCAGTTTGGGGAAGTTTTCAGCAATTATTTCTTCAGATTCACTTCCTATCCCTTTTTCTCTCTCATCTTCTTGTGGTACCCCTATAATGCAGATATTGTTCATTTTGGATTGGTCACCCAGTTCTCAATATTGTTTCATTCCTGGAGATCCTTTTATCTCTCTCTGCATTGGCTTCTATGCGTTCCTGTTCTCTGGTTTCTATTCCATCAATGGCCTCCTGTATCTCATCCATTCTGCTTTTAAATCCTTCCAGAGATTGTTTTATTTCTGTAGTCCCCCTCCCATCTGTTAGCTCTTGCATTTTTCTCTGCAGCTCCATCAGCATGGTTATGACCTTTATTTTGATTTCTTTTTCAGGAAGATTGGTTAGGTCTATCTCTCCAGTCTCCTTCTCAGAGGTTGTCTCTGTGATTTTGGTCTGGATCAAGTTCTTCTGCCTTTTCATGGCAATAGAGGTAGTTGTGGGTAGCTGGAGCGTGTGTTAGCTGGGAGAATGTCCCTTCTTGCTAGTTTGTGGCCTTCCTCTCCTGGGAGAACAGCGACCCCTAGTGGCTTGTGCTGGGCAGCTGCACGCAGACGGGGTCTCTGATTCTTGTCTGGCTGCTGTGAAGGAAGCTTTGCCCTGCTGCTGTGGGCATGGCCGACCTCAGGCTGCTGCTCCACTATGGCAGAGCCACACTGGAGGGGAAACGGGTAGGAGGCTATTTATCACCATGAGGGGCATCTGAACTACGCTGCCACCCAGGGGGTTAGGGCACTCGGAGTTCTCCGGGAATCCCAGCTGCTGGGCTGAGTTTGCTGGGGCACTTCCGTCTAGCTGTGGGGTCCCTGTCCCTTTAAGACTTTCAAAGGGCACTTGTGTTTCTTTGTCCCAGGGTTGCTGGCTGAGGGGACCCGCTCGTAGGTTTTACTGTTCCGTTTCCCTAGTATCCAGCACATCATGGACTGTGTGTCTGCACTCCCTGTGCGGATGGGTAGGGCTGGGTGTTTAGCAGTCCTGGGCTCCCTCTCCCTCCCCGTTCCAACTCCTCCCACCAGGAGCTGGGGTGAGGGGCACGACCCAGGCTACTGCTTGTATCTTACATCCTTCGTGAGGTGCTAGATTCTCGCAGGTGTAGATGTAGCCTGGCTTTTGTCCTATATCTTCTGGTCTCTCTTTTAGGAATAGTTGTATTTGTTATATTTTCAAAAATATATATGGTTTTGGGAGGAGATTTCCGCTGCTCTACTCATGCCGCCATCTTGGCTTCTCTGGAAAATCTTTTCATTTGCCTGTTGACCATTCAAATTTCTTCTTTGGAGAAGTGTCTGTTCAGATCCACTGTCCATCTTTTAATCGGGTTATTTGTTTTTTCGGTGTTTAGGTGTGTGAGTTCTGTACATATTTTGAATGTTAACCCCTTATTGGATAAGTCATTTACGAATGTATTCTCCCATGTTTTAGGATGCTTTTTTATTCTGCTGATGGTGTCTTTAGGTGGATAGAAGTGAAGCTTTTTAGTTTGATGTAGTCCCATTTGCTCATTTTTGATTTTGTTTCCCTTGCCTAAGAAGATGTGGTCATGAAGAAGATGTGTTCAGGATCATGTTTATATTCAAGAGATTTTTGCCTGTGTTTTTTTCTATGAGTTTTATGGCTTCATGATTTACATTGAGGTCTTTGATCCATTTTGTGTTTACTTTTGTGTATGGATTTAGACAATAATCCAGTTTCATTCTCTTACATGTAGCTGTCCAGTTTTGCCAACACCATTTGTTGAAAAGGATGTCTTTTCCCCATTCTATATCCATGGCTCCTTTATTGTATATTAATTGGGCATATATGCTTGGGTTTACATCTGAGTTCTCTATTCTGTTCCATTGATCTATGGGTCTGTTCTTGTGCCGGTACCAAATTGTCTTGATTACTGTGGCTTTGTAGTAGAACTTGAAGTTAGGGAGTGTAATTTCTCCCAGTTTTGCTCTTCCTTCTCAGGATTGCTTTGGCTACTCAGGGTCTTTTGTGGTTTCATATGAAGTTTAGAACTGTTTGTTCTAGTTTGTTAAAGAATGCTGTTGTTATTTTGATAGGGATTGCATTGAATATGTAGATTGCTTTAGGCAGGATGGCCATTTGTTGATTAATTCTTCCTATCCATGAGCATGGGATGTATTTTCATTTACTGGTGTCTTTTTAAATTGCGGCCATGGGTGTCTAGTAGTTTTTCAGAGTATAGGTCTTTCACCTCCTTAGTCAGGTTTATTCCTAGGTATTTTATTCTGTTTGATGGAATTGTAAATGGAGTTGTTTTCCTGATTTCTCTTTCTACTAGTTTGTTGTTGGTATATAGGAATGCAACAGATATCTGTATATTAATTTTATATCCTGCCACTTTGCTGAATTCAGTTATTAGTTCTAGTAGCTTTTTGGTGGATTCTTTAGGTTTTTCTATGTACAATATCATGTCATCTGCACACAGTGACATCTGAATGCCTTTTATTTATGTGTTGTCTGATTGCTGTGGCTAGGACCTCTAGTACTATGTTGAATAAAAGTGGGGAGAGTGGGCATCTTTGTCTTGTTCCTGATCTTAGAGGAAAAGCTTTCAGCTTTTTTCTTTTAAGTATGATGTTGGCTGTGTGTTTGTCATATATGGCCTTTATTATGTTGAGGTACATACCTTCTATACCCAGTTTGTTGAGTTTTTATTATGAATGGATGTTGAATTTTGTCAAATGCTTTTTCAGCATTTATTGAGATGATCATGTGATTTTTGTCCTTGTTTTTGTTGATGTGGTGTATGATGCTGAATGATTTTCAAATATTGTACCATCCTTGCATCCCTGGAATAAATCCCACTTGGTCATGATGGATGATCTTTTTGATGTTTTTTTGAATTTGGTTTTCTAATATTTTGTTGAGGATTTTTGCATCTATGTTCATCAGGGATATTGGTCTATATATTTTTTTTGTGTTGTCTTTGTCTGGTTTTGGTATTAGAGTGATGCTGGCTTCATAGAATGAATTTGGAAGTATTCCTTCCTCTTCTCCTTTTTTGGAAAACTGTAAGGAGGATGGGTATTAGGTCTTCACTAAATGTTTGATGAAATTCAGCTGTGAAACCTTCTGGTCCAGTGCTTTTGTTTTAGGTAGTTTTTTGATTACCAGTTAGATTTCCTTGCTAGTAATTGATTTGTTCAGATTTTCTGTTTCTTCCTGGGTCAGTCTTGGATGGTTGTATTTTTCTAGAAATTTACCCATTTCTTGTTGGTTATCTAATTAATTGGCATTTAATTTTTCATAGAATTCTCTAATTCTTTGTATTTCCATAGTGTCTGTAGTGATTTTTCCTTTTTCACTCCAGAGTCTGTTTACGTTGTACTTTCTTTTTCTTGATAAGTGTGGCTTGGGGTTTGTCTCTATTTTCTCAGAGAACCAGCTTCTGGTTTCATTGATTCTTTCTATTGTGTTACTCTTCTCAATTTTATTTATTTATGCTCTAATCTTCATTATGTCCCTCCTTTTACTGACTTTCAGCCTCATTTGTTCTTTTTCTAGTTTCATTAATTGTGAGTTGAGACTATTCATTTGGGATTGTTCTTCTTTCTTGAAGTAAGCCTGTGTTTCTATATACTTTCCTGTTAGAATTGCCTTTGCTCTGTCCCACAGGTTTTGGGCCATTGAGTTGTTATCATTTGTCTCCATATTTTGCTTGATCTCTGTTTTAATTTGGTCATTGATCCATTGATTATTTAGGAGCATGTTGTTAAGCCTCCATGTGTTTGTGGTTTTTTTTGTTTTCTTTGCATAATTTATTTCTAGTTTCATACCTTTGTGGTCTGAGAAGCTGGTTGGAACAATTTCAATCTTTTTGAATTTATTGAGGCTCTTTTTGTGGCCTATTATGTGATCTATCTATTCTGGAAAACCTTCCATGTACACTTGAGAAGGATGTGTATCCTGCTGTTTTTAAGTGGAGTGTTTTGTAGATGTCTGTTCTAATGTGCTGTCCATCTGTTCTAATGTGCTGTTCAGTGCCTCTGTCTCCTTATTTTCTGTCTGGTTGATCTGTCTTTTGGTGTGAGTGGTGTGTTGAAGTCTCCTAAGATGAGTGCATTGTATTCTATTTTCCCCTTTAGTTCTGTTAGTATGTTTTGACATATTTAAGTGCTCCTATATTAGGTGCATCAATATTTATAATGACTATATCCTCCTGTTGGACTGAACCCTTTATCATTATGTAATGTCCTTTGTCTCTGGTTATTTTTATTGTTGTGAAGTCTATTTTGTCTGATGAAAGTGCTGGTACTTTTGCTTTTTTCTCCCTATTATTTGCATGAAATATCTTTTTCCATCCCTTCACTTTTAGTCTATGTATGTCTTTGGGTTTGAAGGAGTCTCTTGTAGGCAGCATATAGATGGGTTTTGTTTTTTTTCTCCTTTCTGCAACTTTATGTCTTCTGATTGGTGCATTCAGTCCATTTACATTTAGGGTGATTATCGGTAGATATGTACTTATTACCATTGTAGGCTGTAGATTTGTGATTACCAAGGGTTCAAGGATAACTTCTTACTATCTGACAGTTTACCTTATATCACATATTACACTATTTCAAACACAATCTAGAGGTTCTTTTTTTCCCCTTGTCCTCCTTTTCTTCTTCCTGTTTCAGTCCTTATGTATTAGGTGTCATATTCTGTACTCTTGATGTATCCCTTGACTAACATTGTGAGTAGTTGATTTAGTTTTACATTTGCTTATGAATTAATTGGTCTACTTCCTTTACTGTGGTTTTATTTTCTCTGTGACAGCTATTTAGCCTTAGGAGTGTTTCCATGTAGAGCAGCCCCTTTAAGGTACACTGTAGAGATGGTTTGTGGGTGGTGAATTCCCTCAGCTTTTGCTTATCTGGAAATTGTCTAAGCCCTGCTTCAAATTTAAATGATAATCTTGCCAGGTAGCATATTCTTGGTTGGAGGTCCTTCTGTTTTATTGCATTAAATATATCTGCCACTCCCTCTGGCCTGTAAATTATCTCAGTTTTTGCTGAGAAGTCTGATGATAGCCTGATTGGGTTTTCTTTATAAATGATCTTTTTTCTCTCTGGCTGCTTTCTATACTCTGTCCTTGATCTTGGCCATTTTAATTATTATATGTCTTGGTTTTGTCTTCTAAGGGTTCCTTGTGTTGTGAGATCTCTGCACTTCCATGATCTGAGTGACTATTTCCTTCCCCAGATTGGGGAAGTTTTCAGTATTTATTTCCTCAAAGAGATTTTCTATCCCCTTTTCTCTTTCTTTTTCTTCTGGTACTCCTATTATGTGAATATTGTTCCTTTTGGATTGGTTGTACAGCTCTCTTATTATTCTTTCTTTCCTAGAGATTCTTTTTTTCTCTGTGCCTCAGGTTCTTTGTTTTCCTGTTCTCTACTTTCTATTTCATTTGCCCTCTCCTCTACCTAATCTAATCTAATTTTAAATCTATTCACTGTGTGTTTCATTTCAGATACTGTATTTTTCAAAGTTTCTCTCTTTCTTGAAGTCTTCCCTGAGATCTTGAATATTTTCTGTAGCTCTGTGAGCATGTTTTTGAATTTTATTTTGAAATCTTTATCAAGAAGATCAATGATTTCAGTTTCATTAAGCCCTCATTCTGGTGTTTTTTTCTTGTAATTTTGTTTGGATCAAATTCCTTTGCCATTTCATTTTTTTAGTGTTTCCTATGGAGTAATAACTGTGTAGTGTCCAGAAGCTCTTCTCTCTGGAGCTGCCATGCACCTGCAGCAATGTTGAGGGTTGCAGGCAAGTGGATCCAGCTCCTGCTGGGAAGAAAGAGCTTGGCTGGGAGGGTTTCCTGCCTTCCCAGCTGTAACGCCTGTCTCCACTGTCAGGTCCAGTGGGCTGTGTGCAGGGAGGAGCCTCTGTGCTATGCCCCTGTAGCTGCCATAGGTGGGGCCACCCTCTGTCTGACCTGGTGTGATGGTGGGGGCTGCAGGTATGAGGGACCAGTGCCTGCTGGGAGGAAGGAGCAGCAGTCAGCATGTTGCAGTGGGTTTCCTTGGGGCTGCCTTGCCAACCAGGTGGTTGGAGCGTGTGAAACTCCTAAGAGTTCCCAACCTGCCGGACTGAGCTTGCCAGGATGGTTTTGTCCATCTGACCTTTCTCCTCAGCAGTGAGCTCTGTGTAATCTTTGCCCCTTTAGCACCCCTCTCGCTGCTGGGGAGTCTTTCAAACTGCACTCCTTTCTTTTGTCCTGGGGGGCCGGTTGTGCATACCTGTTCTCCACAAGTGGCTGGAATCTCAGTCGCTCCAAATATTCTTCCCGCCTTTGCTTTCCAACCCCATTAATCTCCAGAGACCATGTAATGTGGGTTCGTGCTCCCAGAGCAGATCTCTAGGGCAGGGTGTTCGCCAGTCCTGGGCTTCTACTTCTTCCCTGCTTTCTCTTCCTCCCACCTGTGGGCTGGGGTTGGGGAAGGCTTGGGTCCCACCAGATCACAGCTTTGCTACTTTACCCCTTTCTGTGAGGTCATCTCTTTTTCCTCAGATGTAGGCAGTCTGCTCTTCAGTCTTCAGGTCACTTTTTCAGGATTAGTTGTATTTGCTGTATTTTTGTGTTTTATGTGATTTTGGGAGGGGGTTTCTGCCCCACTTCTCATGCTGCCATCTTTTTTCCGAGCCCCAACTGATAGAGTTTTTAAAAGAAGTAAAGAACAGTACAGAAGCCAGTTTGATATTACTTTCTTATGTAAAATAAAAAAATTAGTTTTCATGAAAACTGACATTTTATTGGAAATAATATGAGCCTTGGGAAAACTACTTTCAACTCTTGTATATTTTAGTCATTTTGTTCAGTTGATTATAGATTCTGAAAACTACATATTTTTCCAAATTGCCATGGTAAAATCAGCTGTGTGGATAAGCTCTGCAGCTCTTTTTCCTTTGCTTTACTAATTTTGAGATTAGTATATGTGAGTAGATGATGGCTTTTATTACCATTTAAATCATGCATATAGATGGTGGATGAGTTGTTTTTCAGCTCTGTTGTTAAATAGCTGCTTCTGTATCACAGCATGAAATTTGGATTATACCTGCATGATAAACTTGCTCCATAAAATTTTTTCTTTATATAAGTAAAGGAAGTAAAGGCTTTAAGTGATAATAGTAGTTTTCACTGAGTTGTTTGCTGAACAGAGTATTTTGCCATTTATGACCTGTAATTTAGAGTTCTTAAAAGGGAATTTAAAAGTCTTCCCACATGCTTCAGTGTAATTTAGTGTGTGTGTGTATAGGGGAGATGAAGTTGTGTGTGTGTGTGTGTGTAGATGAAATAACATTCCCTGTTAATTGTAATTGCTTAATTTATGTGATGAGCATACATCATTCTTTCTACTTTGTATAGTGTTTTTAAATTTCAAAATAAAGAGATGAAATGTCTCCCCAAAAAGTAATGAAGAAAAGTGATAAGAAGCCAGACAGACTTTAATAGCATGGACTAGGAGTTAATGAAATTATGTGTCATGTTTTCTAGTACCTTCTAGGGTGGCTAGTTCATTGCCATTGAAGGACTGCCCTGAATTATCTCAGGAGAGAGAATATTATTTTAACTTGTTATTGCTCACATTTACCGATCAAGGCAGAGATATTCCAATATCATCACTCACATATTATGAAAATAAAACCCTTCATGTTTTTGAGATACTTCCTTTTGGTATTTGGAGCTGAGCATGAATTCTGACACAAATGGGTACCCTTCCTATGTTTCCTTAGGTTCTGATTTCCATTAAAAAAAATGAAGTTTTTATTACCTGTCCTTTTAGATTTTACAAGTTTTTCTGTGCCTTCCCTCACTAGATGAAGAGAGAGTTCTTGTTTCTGCAGGTACTTGTTTTTGACCTGTGCCTTTTGCTACTTTGTCCAGAATTTGTCTCTAAAGTCTGTACATTTTTCCCAAAAAGAGAAGATAGAATACATCTCAGGGGATTGAAAATACCAACTGGTATGAAAGTCTTTAAAGCATAAGTAGTAATCTTGTTCATTTCAATATAGTAATTCTGTAGATGACTTTAATCGTAGTAATAAAAAATGGAAGCAAAACATGAGCTTGAATTTATAATATAATCCTATGCAAAGTACACATGAGAACTGAAGCTGTTGTTGAAAAATGATGCAGTTTCCACCTCATAAAATTCTGGGGCCTTGTTTGGTAGCAAGGCTTACATTTGAGAAGACCCTGGGTGATTTCGATTTTGGTTTTGTATGCTGCATCATTGTGAATCTTACATTTGTTGTATTATTTATGACCAGAACTCTGGCACTTCAATGACATTAAAAAGATTCTGTCTTTTTTAGGCAGGGAGATGATACTTAGATCCACTCTAGCTATATCCTTAATGTGCTTCCTGCCTTTACTGATGTACTACTGTGTGTTATCATGATATGCAAATATTAAACTTCATAATTCATATAAATCTTATAATAGGTACCAAGAACCTAGAGTGTTATATGAGATTATTAAATAATTTTATAGGCAGTGGAATGGTAATTCAATTGTCTTTAAAAAATGGTAATTCAATTGTCTTTAAATGTTTTCTTAAACTTTGGAATATGAGGAAATATTTTAGTATTTTTATTTAGCTATTATTAACTATACTTATTATCTTTTAAAATTAGAGTTGAGAACATTACTTAGGCTTTTCATCCTTTTCATCAGTGTCAAGGTATATTGCCAAGCTCTGTCTTTTTAATTCCCATTGTGACATTAGACAATAATAATTATCATCATGTTATCAAGAATATTTATTCAATATCTACATTGTAGGGCATTGTGTAAAAATAAGCCCTTGGAATCCCTTCTCTGCAATAAGACATAGTCAGTGCTCCTCAATAATCTGCAGTTGTTGAGTAATGGACACTCTCTTAATTACTTAATTCAGTAAACATTTCCTGGGTGCCTCCTATGTTGTAGCCCTGCTAGGCACTGGGGGTGCAGTGGTTAACCAGACAGACAGGGTCCCACACTGGTGGAGCTTACATCCTAGGATCTTAAATACTTAACATGCTGAATCCTGTAATAATCATTCAGGATTTTGAAAGGGAGGTATTTGTTTAGGTATGGTTAGGAAAAAGGCTGTTGGAGGGGATAGGACGTGAGCTGGAGAGGAAGGAGAATGATCATTTCCCAGGGTGTATTCTGTGGAACGTGCTAAATGATTTTGTGGTCAAATAAATATGGAAAACATAGCATGCCATGGGATTGCAGAGAAGGGATTCCAAGGGCTAGAGATTTTAGGTGCAGTTCACAAAGGGGAGAAGATACGGAATTTGAACTGTGCTTTAATGGGTACAATTTCAAGAGTGAGGTTGGAGTGGAGGGTGAGTAAATTGCATGAGCTTGAGGAGTACAGGGTGTGCTGGGGGCACTAGTCAAAAGGTACCCATTCCTCTCTTCCCTCTTTCCCTCACAGATGCTGCCATTTATCTTTGACCCCACCTTCTCAGTTCTTCTTCCTGTCAGTATTTCAACACACTCAAGTTTCCCATTTAATGAAAACAGTGGCAATAACTCTTACTATTTGATTTTCCCTCTGCCTTGTCACAGCCAAACTTCACAAAGGAGTCGAATGAACTCATTAGTTTCCCATCTTCTCCGCCCATTAATGCCTCAGCTTATTTCCCTTTGCTTGTTATTCCCATTGCTTCACCAAGTCAGCTCTCACCAAGCTCCCTGTGACATTCGTGTCACTAAATTTGATGAGCACTTAACTCTTTATTTCACTTTTCTCAGCAGCACACTTTTTGTCCATGGCCTTCTTGGGACCTTGATGTCCTTGACCTCATACTCTCCCAAGTTTCCTCTTTTATCTTCTGGGGAGGAGGCCATGCCTCCTCTGCCTTTGTAATTTTGATTTCCTTTTCCCTGACTGTTGAACTTTGAGGGTCCTCAAGTTTCAATCCTAGGTTCCTTCTCTTTCCACTTCACACTCTTGGCTGATCTCATCTTTGTTCATGACTTCAATTACTATTTGATCTCTGTGATTCCCAATTTGAGCTTAGCACAGGTGTCAGAGCTTCTGGCTTGTATATCCAGCTGCCTGTTTGATATTATATGTTAGTGTTACCAAGTCATCTCCTTCAGCATGTCCAACACTAGGCTGATGGTCTCTAACCCTCTACCCCAGTCCAAAAACCCTTGTCCCAGTGAATGTAACCATCATCCAGCCAGTTGTATAAACCAGAAAACATGAAGTTATCCTTGATCATCCTCTTTCCCTCCCTCTTCATGTCCAGTCCATCACCACGTTTTGTCGGTTTGGCTTCCTAAATATTTCTTGATTAGAATTTCTTGATCTCAGTACCATCATTTTTATGTGGACTTGGTCAAATGCCCTCCTAATGGGATGGGGGGCATTCTTGTTCATTCTTGTCCCCCTATCTCCAGCTCATATTCTACCCTGAAGCTAGAGGGACTTTATCAGAATATAAATCTGATCATGTCCTCCTCCTGACTGAAACACTTTTGTACCTCCCATTTTTTGTTATATAAAAAAACCCAAATTCTTAATATACCCTGCAAGTTCCAGCATGGTGTGGCCCCTTCTTCCCCTCCAGCTTAATCTTTCACCTTTGTAGCCACATTGCTTGTATGTGTTGTATACCCCCCACTCCAGGGTGTAAATTTGTGTTATTGTTTGAGTCATATCTTTCTTCTACCCTAGACTATAAGCTTCATGAGAAGAAGGTCTGTTTCTTTTTTTTCTTCCTTTGCAGTGTATTCCCCAGGGCCAAGCATAGTACCTGGTTAAATATAGGAGCTCAATGCATTTTTGTTAAATGAATGAATAAATGAACAACTGAACGTTTCAGTCAAAATCATAAGACATGAAAGGATATGTGAAGTGACAGAAAAGTAGCAAGTAATGTTAGCAGATGCTGAAGGACCTCCTGAAGCAATGGTGTGAGTTTTAAGTAGGGCAGTGACATGATCAGAACCACATATTAGGAAGGGTAAAACTACCTGGGAGATTCAGGGCTGGATGTGAAGGAAGAGGGGCTCGCAGCAAAAGTTAAGTGTTAGTTTAGGAGGGAGGCAATATGGACCAAAACTGGAACAATGACAGAGATACTGTCACATGTTGTAGAGTACACATAGGGTGAAAATGATGGGATCTATTTGACTGTGGCAGATAGGTTGAGGTGACAAATTTCAGTGGGTTTCATTATTTCATTCTCTTAAATTCAGTATTTCATCTTCTCTTAGGAAATGTAATTTTCACTGACATAATTGAGCTGTTATCTTGAGGCATTTTGCTAGGCTTTGGGATTGCAGAAGGGAATAAAATATTTCATAATCTTAGTTTCTTAATTATATATTCTAGTATAATGGTTTTTGAACTTAGACTAAAACTATTTAAACCTAAATTCCACTAAGAGTTATACTTTACAAGTTAGAGGAGCATTTGAGAGCTAGAGTTCAAGATGATATGGCATCAGTCTTGTTCTAATATGTGAGATGGTCTTTTTTTTTTTGTTTTCAACAAAAATGCAAAAGCAGTTTAATGAAGGATAGCTTTTTCAACAAATGATATGGGAGCAACTGGACATCCATAGGTAAAAAAAAATGGACTTCAATCTAAACCCCGCACACACTTTTACAAAAATTAACTCAGTGGATCATAGCTTTAAGTATAAAACATAAAACTGTAAAACTTTTTTCAGTGTTTTTTTCTAAGTATCATTGATATACAATCTTATTATGATTGTTTCAAATACACAACACAGTGGTTCAACATTCACCCATATTATCAAGTCCTCACCCACTCCAGTGTGGTCACTGTCCATCAGTGTAGTAAATGTTAGGGAGTCATTAACTGTATTCTCCGTGCTGTACTACTGTCACATGACCAACCTATATTGTGATTGCGAATTATTGTGCCACTTAATCCCCTTCTCCCTACCGCCCCTGCCCCCAAACCTCTCCCTTTTGGTAACCACTAGTCCCTTCTGGGTCTCTGTGAGTCTGCTGCTGTTTTGTTCCTTCAGTTTGCTTTGTTCTTATACTCCACAAATGAGTGAAATCATTTGGAATTTGTCTTTCTCTGCCTGGCTTATTTCACTGAGCATAATAGTCTCTAGATCCATCCATGTTGTTGCAAATGAGAGGATTTCTTTTCTTTTTAAGGCTGAATAATATTCCATTGTGTATATGTACCACATCTTCGTTATCCATTCATCTATTGATGTACACTTAGGTTGCTTCCACATCTTGGCTATTGTATATAGTGCAGCAATAAACATAGGGGTATGTATGTCTTTTTGAATCAGGGATCTTGTTTTCTTTGGGTAAATTCCTAGGAGTAGAATTATTGGGTCCAGTGGTATTTCTATTTTAGTTTTTTTGAGGAACCTCCATACTGCTTTCCACAACAGTTACACCAACTTACATTCCTGAGATGGTCTTTTTTCTTTATCAGTAAGTCTTAATTGATGCCAGTAGTCCCAGAATTAGCTCTGAGGGTCTGAAACTCTTAAGTTTAATTTTATGGAGATTTTCAGTAAGATCCTAAAATGATAGGTTGTAGCTAAATGGTGTCCAGCCAATATCTTTCATTAAAGTGAAATAATTATATATAAGTCCCTCTTACTTGGTCTCTTTACTGCTTAATGATCAAATGGAGAACTCAGATTCCAGCTACTCTTTTTGGTATTCTGAGAAGAGCTCTAATACTCAACATGTTGAGGAAAATTTCTTATATTGTCATGCGTTTAATGACCATGTCCTAGAAATGAAAAAAGCCCCAGTTTATCCAGGTTTTTCTTTATGGATGCTTTTAGTGTCATGTCTAAGATCCCTTCACCTAATCCTAGGTCAAAAAGTTTTCCTCATATGTTCTCTTCTAAAAGTTTTATAGTTTTTTTTTTTGTTAGATCTAGGATCCATTTGGAGCTAATTTTTGTATAAGATGTGAAATTTGGGTCAAGGTTTATTTGTTTGTCTTTTGATGTCCAGTCACTGCAGCACCTTTTGTTGGAAAAGCTATCTTTCCTCCCTTGCATTGCATTTGTACCTCTGTCAAAACTCACTTAGGCATATTTGTATGGGTCTCTTACTGGGTCTTTATGTTGTTCCATTGGTCTGTGTGTCTGTCCCTTTGAAAATACTGCACTGTCTAGATTTCTTGTGTAGCTTCAAATTGGGTAGTCTGCTTCCTTTAAATTTCTATTTCTTTTTTCCCCATTATTTTAGTTATTCTGGTTCCTTGGCATTTCCCTATAAACTTTAAGATAACCTTGTCTGTATCTGCAAGGAATCTTGGGATTTGATCAGAAGTTTATTGAATTTAAAGATCAGTTTGGGGAGAATTGGCATCTTTACTATGTCATAGTCTACTAGTGTCATTATCTTGCACTTCAGGTAAAATGTAGGACCTTACCACCATTTAGACCGCTTTATCGTCTGTAATTAGTTGTCTTAAATATCTCCTTTGCATACATTGAGAACCACATCAGTATCATATCATACTTTTGCTTTTGAACATCTAATGTAATTTCAACAACTCAGGGAGGATAGTCTTACATTTACCTATAAAGTTGCCCACTAACATTAGTTTCTTTTTACTTCTGAAAGTTCTATGTAATTCTTTTAAAATTTGTATTTTACTAAGCTTCTTTTACTTGTTTTACTTTTTCTTTTATTTTTTTTACACATTACAGTTTTAAAATATTGTGTATCTGTCATTTTTATGACCTGAAGTGATTTTGTACCACATTTTGCTGTTTTTTCCTGAATCTCAATCATGATGGCTCTCTTCCTCATGTATTGTGTAAGTTTATTGGGAAAATGACTGAGGGACTATTCTGAAGGGGGTAGTTCTGAGCGGATGTTTTGGTTGAGCTAGCACCTGGGAACACTACCAACCTGGGATCACTTTAAGTTAGTGTACCTGCTTAGAATTAGCATGATTACATGGCATGACAGAAAGGCCATGTTTATAAATTTTTAGGGGAAGCACGCCTGTACCCCCAACTGGAGCCCAGGTAAAAATAAGACACATTCTTGGTGGTTTTTCTTCACCAGTAGGTGCATTTTTCTTCTAGCCTACCTTTTCACCAAGTTGGTTGCCCTTTAAAGGTTTTGATATTTTGAGGGGCCTAATTTCTACTTCTTTTCATTTCATAGGGTCAAAAACTTATTTTCTGTTCCTCCTGCAGCTTTAACTACAAGCCACTGGCACTGACACCAGAACATGCACCCCAGGGTCTCAGTAGCCTCAGCTTCTATATATTCTGGTTTTGAGTTTTAGCTCCGAGGGATTTTCCTTTCTCTCTTAGAGCTCAAATGTGCTCTCAAAAAGTTGGTACTACTTTGTTCAGTAGTTGTAGTAATTCGGTATCAGAAGGTTTTCCAGACTAGATCATAGACTGTTGGGTTATGGACCCACCTCCTGATTCTTTCCGAACTGGTCACCTGAGGCAGACATTGTGTGCTGTTTCTCAGGAGGAGCTGTAGATGTGACACTTGTCCTTGAAAGGAAGGATTATGGGTATCTTTACCACTGCTGTCATGTCCGCCAAGGAAATAGGCTCAAGAAGAGGGGGAATGACAGGTGGCAAGGGCTTCAGCAAGGTCAAGTAAGAGCAGCACTAAACATGGACAGTGGCATTTCACAATCGCGTGTCTTTGCCAGAGCGGGCTCCAGGGAATGGAGGGGGAAGAAGCCCGTTGTGTTCTAATCTCTGGGAGGATGGTCCTAGACGATTCCCAGTTTTCTCCGAATAATAACTTGTTGTTTATAAGTATGTGGCTGTTTATTTTATATTTTCTTCTTTTCATTCCCTCCGGGTTTCAACCGTGCCTTTGGTTGATTAGCTCTGTCAGAGAAACTGGACTCAGCCACAGAGTGGAGAGCCTGTCCACTGAGTACCTATCCTTGAAGCTTCCATTTATTTCTCCTCAAATGAAGTCAGCAAAAGACAGAACTGAGGAGGGAAGAGCTGAGCTGGGGTGTTAAAGTGAAAGAAGGAAGGTATGAGTTATTGCTGGTTTAACAGGAAGTTTCTGGTCTGTGGAGTTTCTAAAAATTATTATGAAATATTTCAAACTTACAAAACTAGGAAGAGTAGTAGTTCATCAACCCCTATTCACCCGTTTCACCAAAAGAATTTTTCAACATTTTGCCTCATTCATCCCTTTTTCTCTTTCCTTTGATGAAATATTTTAACAAAATTCCTGGCCTCATTTATTGTACATATACATACATATACATATATGTTCTATGCAATGTGAAAATTGTCTCATACACAGTCATAATACCATTATCATACCTGATAGAAAATTGCAGTTCTTTGGTACCATCTGTCATACTGAGAGTATTAGGAAGGCCTTTTGTTTTTAAACTCCTTTGAACACATTGAGATTGTTTCTCCTCTGTTGTCTTTGCACTTGTCATGCCCTGTGCTAAGAAGGCTCTGCTCTTGAGACCTTCACACAGTGGGCTTCTCATCATTCAGATCTTAGGTTCAGTATTACCTCGTTAATAGAGGCTTTTCCTAATCACCAGAGTGAAAGCAGTGTCCTCTTTTCCCCGCCCCGTTTGTCAGTCTCATCACTGTTTCACGCCTCGTTGAGCTGTCCTGTTTACATGTTTGTCTTCTCTGACCCCTACATTGTGAGTACCAGGAACATAGGGACCTTGTTGGTCATGTTGCATTTATTGCTCTGTGGCCTAAAGAGGTCCTGGCATAGTAATGAAGCGTTGTTTAGAAATAAGTCAGCTATTAGAGTAATAAGATTCCAAAATCATCTTAATATTTTATAACCATTATCTTCCTACAGCTGATTCCCATTCCAAAACTTTTCTTTCCTCAAGAGCTTTAACCAACAGCTGTGTTTACAAAAAGTGTTGGATTGTTGTCCCTTTCAGGGACATTTAATCTTTTAAATCCTCAAAATATTTTGTAAAATGTAAGTGAATAAAGTCACTTTTGACGTGTTGAGAGGCCATGTTGTTACTGACATAACTCTCATTTGAGATCACTTTATTTGAGCTTGCAGCTAATAAATCTGTTTTGGCTGATAGGAAACAGGATAGAATGATCTTGTAGCCAATGCAGTTTTTAACTGATTATTTGAATTTCTTTAATTTAGTACGTGATTTGTATAGCATTTAATGGTTATATTGTCAGTTGTTGAGAATGTTCTTTAGCATGAGAAAAAATGTAATTCAAACAGATATGATTTTATAGTTAAAGACTTGGATTCTTTTCAAAAGCCTAACATTTTGGACTACAGAAGAGATGCAAGAATGGTATAAAGAATTACTCTATACTCTTCACCAGATTCCCCAGTATTACATTTTATCATTTTTACATTAATATGCCCCCCCCACTTGTCCTCTGTAACACAAAGCCATTTTGTAACTATTGTGTCATGAGCAAAATAAAGAAATTAATATTGACTTAATGCCATTAGCTGATCTATAGATCTTACTCAGATATCTTCAGATTTTCCAGTCATGTCCTTTATATGAAAAGAAAAACCTCGATCACAGGTAGTATTGTGTTTGTCATGTGTCTTTAGTCTGAAAGTTTTTCCTTTCATGAATTTATGTTTTTGAATTTTACAAGCCAGTTATTTTGTAGCAGGTCCCTCACTTTCAGTCTAACTAATATTTCACAAGTGACAGGTTTTTCTTAATGGATCTTATTGGGAGGTGTATGATGATTTGTTCCATTACAGTTTACTGTGATCACTTGGTTAAAGTGCTCTGCCAGATTTCCCCACTGTCAAGATAGGCTTTTCCTCTGTGGATTTAATAAGTATCATTGAGGATATTTTGAGACTGTTTAATGTTCTATTACTCCTCAAACTTCTACCCAGTAGTTTTAACATCCATTGATGAATCTGAATTAATTAGGATGATGATGATTGCTAATGATAATTTTCTAATTCCATAATTTTTTCTACATTTACACAATGTTGGGATTCTAATATAATCAAGAGTTTCCCCTTTTATTTATTTGTTTTTATCAGTATGAACTCATAGATTCTTAGTTAATGGGTTATAAGCTGTTACCAGTTAAAACTTTTGATACCTAAATTGTCATTTAGATAGGAGCCTTTTCAACTGACTCCTGTGGTCGACCATTTGACATGTTCCCATTATTTTGGGGTGAATCCTTACTTTCTGGAACAACAAGATAGTCTAGGCTAGGGCTTGGCAAACTTCTGTAAGCATCCAGATAGTATTTTTGGATTTGCAGGCGATACAGTCTTTGTTGCAACTACTTAAGTCTACCCTCACAGTAGGAAAGCGGCCATAGACAATTCATAAATGAGTGAGCACGACTGTGTTCCAATAAAACTTTATTTACAAGGACAGGTGGATTTGGCCTGTGGACTCTTCTAGGCTTGTACTGTACTTTCCCTACTGCAGTCTCAGGATTGGCCATTTTTCTGAGGAGCCTCATTCCTCTTAGTGGTAAATGTAATTTAGAAACTGAGGTCGGGGCGCTAGATATGCTCATTGTTACTGGGATATTATTGGTTCTAGGCCCTCTTAGAAGACAGAGCTATAATGTAAGAATGTATGCATATATACTGTATAAGTTTTTGTGTGTATGTATACAGACACATCCATATTTCCATATTTATCTACATTATAAACCATAGAGTTATAGCGATATCTCCAATTCCATTTTAATACCACAGGGTTTATTCTAGCCTTTCCACCATTTGTAATTTCTTTCTCTAACATTGATAAACCTGATTCCTATTATCCACAATATATTTGTTGAATCCTAGAATATACAGAAAGTAGATTTAGAATTGCTAACCCATACCTCTGAGAAATAGTAATTTATTGATTAGAGTTAATTTTTATTTACACTTCTTATTTGTCTTTAACTTAAGAGTTTAGTTGAGTACTGTACCCAAAAATTGCTTGGATTAGTTCCCCCCCATCCCTTTAGTATGTTGTGTTTCATTTTAAATATAGTACGGATCACTTATTTTTATTTGAATTGTATTTTAGGCTATTTCTCCATTCTTATTTTATGTGGTTTCCAAAGTCAGAACCTACAAAAAGGTATAAGCAGGGAAATGTTACTCCACATTCATTTCTTTTACCCAGTTCTCACCTCCTTTTCATCCTATTCCATCTACTCCTTGTAGGTAATCATTCTCACTAGTTCTACTTTACTCTTCTGTGTGTCTTTTTGTACAAGTGAACAGTTGTGTGTAATACTTGTTTTTTTTTCTTGTTACCTAAAAGGAAGCATACTGTAGATTCATACTTTACATATCCTGTAATTCACAAGCTCAGGAGTTGATCAAAGTAGAGCACTTCTGTGTGGCAAAGGGGGTGGCCTCAGATGAGTCAAGTTACTGGAGGCGCAAGTAGGAGTTTCATCAGGTTATGGTCAAGTTGAACCAAGAACAAGAAGGGAGTAGATCAGGCTCCCCTAGGCATTCTGCCATGTGTTCAAAAGAAAATAAATATTTTGATAGCAGAGATCTGGTGATACCAATCTGTCTCTTGATCCTGCTGTAATGTAGACTGTTGTCCTCTAATCTAGAGGTTGCCCTCTGTGCCTGATGCACAGTTGCCATCCTGGGACCCCCTTACTCTATCATAATCTGGGAAATTAACTTTGTACAGTTGACCCTTTAACAACATGGGTTGGACTGTGCAGGTCCATTTATTAATAGAATTTTTTTTATATATTGGAAAACTTTTGGGGAGATTTGTGATAATTTGAAGAAAAAACATTTTCTTATCTCTAGCTATAACATACAAAATGTGTATCGACTGTTTATGTTATCAGTAAGGTTTCTGGTCAACAGTGGGCTATTAGTAAAGTTTTTGGGGACTCAAAAATTATATATGAATTTTGGACTGTGTGTGGGGTTAATGCCTCCTAAGTTCAAAGGTACTTCTTTTGTACTGTGTTTTCTCCTCATTGTATCCCATATCATCCTGTTTCCTTTTTCCTCTGTCATTTTGGTGGAGTACATACTTCAGTAGCTTCTTGGAATTTTTTTAGATCTGCTTTTCTGAAAATGTCTTTATTCCACTATCATACGTGATTATGAATTCCAGGTTAGGAGTAATTGTCTTAAATTTTTTTTTTTTACTACTTTACTGAGGTATAATGTATGCACATTAAATATTTCCAATGCTTAACATTTGTTCCTGGAGACCCAGTGTTTACTTTGGTATCATTTCCCTTCAGCCTGAAGAGCTTCCTTTGGTGTTTGTTGTAGTCCACTTTTGGTGATAATGGATCTTCCTGGTTCTCTGTTATCTGAAAAATATCTTTATTGTCTTCATTCTGTTAAATTCCACTGAAGAATGCTGATGTTTTTTATTTCATTGACAATTAGCTTCAGACCCCAGTAAGTTCAGACTATAAGCCTTGTCTCCTGTAGGTACAAATTTCAATTCAACTTTTTAGGCCTGTATGATGCTGTGCTGAGCTTGTTCTATACATCTACACTGTTAAGGAGCCAGCCTGAGATTTGTGCATGTTTATAAAAATGAGGGGAATTCCTTCTTTAGCTCTCTCCTCTTCTGGACTGCCACTAGCGGCCAGCTGTGCTTGCCCAGGCTCTTTTCCCTGTGTCTGGACTGGCAGTCTGGGATTTCTCTTGAAGTTTTAGCTGCCTGTAGTGTACCACTCCTGTGAGTGTGGTCTGCCCTTGGGGCAAAGCTGCCTGCTACCCCCACCAAAAGAAAAGAAATCCAACCCAAACCTTGAAACTCATTTTAGTGCCAGTCCTGTCTCCAAATTTCTACTCCTTCCGATAATGTCCCTCTTTTGTTTATTCTTCAGAATCTTCAGGTAGGTATTTTTTATGTTTCTTTCCTTCAGAGTTTATAGTTGTTAATTCAGTTTATTTTCCAGGGGTTGATGCCAAGCGTGGGTGCTCCTAAATTACCATTTACATCAGGAATTCAGTTGTTGTGATATTGACAAACCCTTTAGTAAGAGATGAAACCTGAAAGGTGGGTGTTTTAGTCGGGATTCTCTAGAAGAACAGAACCAATAGGATATAGATACAGGAAGATATTTATTATAAGGATTAGTTCTTGCAGTTATGGAAGCTGAGAAGTCTCCTACAGTTTGCTGTCTGCAAACTGAAGACCCAAGAAAGCTGGTAGTATAATTCAGTCTGAATCCAAAGGTCTAAGAACCAGGAGAACCAGTGATGTAGATTCCCATCTAGGTTTGAGGTTCCAAGAACCAGGAGTGCTGAAGGCAGGAGAAGATCATTGTTCCAGCTCAAGTATTCAGGCTTGAAGCCAAATTCTTTCTTCTTTAGCCTTTTTGTTCCGTTCAGGCCCTCAACAGATTGGATGATGCCTACCTACCCACAGTGAGATGGGTAAAGTACTTTACTGCCAAATGAGTCCATCAATACAAATTTCATTTCGAAACACTCTCACAGGCACATTGTGAAATAATGGTTAGCCAAATACCTGGTACCCTGTGATCCAATCAAGTTGGCACATAAAATTAGCCATTATAGTAAGTTAGATTACAGAGTTGCAGTGAGAAACTCTGAAGGGTTTTGAAAAGTCACTTCATGAAATGTTTTCTCTGTGTTAGGTGAAACATGTGTTAGGTAACTGAAGAAAAGAAATTAGTATTTGAAAGATCTGTTAACAAACTGTTGTCATCTTTAGGCTATACTATTGCAACAACCTGAATTCAGATAGTGCTTATCAAGTTGGAAAGGAAGGAGTCATTTAGGGTGCGTTTTGAAAGTAGAAAAGATAGAATTTGGTAATAGAGCATTATTAATGGAGAGGAGGAGATTAGATGACTACCGTTTGCTGCCTAGGGATGATAATGATGTCATTAATCTGGATGCAGTATGCAAGCGGAAAATCTAGTTTGAGGAGAATAATAACTTGAATTAGAAACATGTTGCATTAAAAGCACTTGCCAACATTATTCAGTAGGAAGTTGGAAAGTTAAAGAAGAGCTTCAGACAGCTGGGCTGGAGATGTAGATTTAAAATTCTTTAATAGAGAATTGAGACAAGGCTTAAGGATAGAACCTTGCAAGTGGCAAAACTTAAAAGGTAAGTGAAAGAAGAGGAGTCAGCAAGGAAAATGGAGATTTGCTGAGAGAGTTGGAGGAACCAGGAGACTGGGGTGTGTTCTGAAGGTAAAGGAAGGAGAGTTTGTAGTCCCAGGGGCTGTTCAGTGGCATCCTGTTCTAGAGGTGGCAGGGAAAAAAAATCTGAGAGTATGTCATTATTTTATGGAATGAAGATTTTTCTCCCTAGGAGTACTGAAACCCTTAGTTCATTGTAGAAATGAGGGCAAAAGTCTTATTCCAAGGGAAATTAAAGAATATGTCATAAAGGAAATAAAGGTTATCAGTCTAGACACATTTTAAAACTATGGCAGGGATGGGAATGAGAGGAATGGAATGGTAGCTGGTAGCTTGAAGTGGACAGAAGGTGAACAGGGCCAGAGCCTGAGATTGGCTGTACACTGTTGGGAAGGCAACTGTGTCTAGAGTAGCTAGATAAAAATGGATGAAAAACGCTGAAGAACATTCAACAAGTTAGGTTGAAAACATGTAGGGAACATTTCTTCCTCTCATACAGGAAGGGAGGAGAGAATAGATGAAATTATGAAGGAAGTTTTGTCAGAAGAGTGATCCAAATAGGGGGGAGTTTGGAATTTAAGGCATTGATTGAGAACAAGAGAGTTAAGAGTGAGGTTGACACTTCCACTTCCAGCTATGGTATAAAAACTAGTTGGAAACCAGTCTTACTTCAGACAACAGCTAGGATAGCAGGCTTACCCCTGCCTCCCTCAAGTAATCTGATGAAGGTGTCTGAGAGGTAATAAGAGAGTGAATATCTAAGAGAAAATAAAGGCTTAGGGAGATAAGGCTAGAATTTGTGATTGTCTCCTGTGGATGCATACTGATTTTTAGAGGATCAGCTGAAAGACTAAGAAGCTGAACAACTGAGCAAAACATTTGATACTCTCTTAGGGCTGGAGAGAGAAGGATTGGGATTTTGACCCTGCTAACATGGGGAGTGTGTGGCCCTGATGAATCACTCTTATTTGGGATTGGGACCCTGAGGGGCTACAGCCTACAAGTAAGGGTAAACTGGATGTAGACAGGCTTTCACAGGAACTATAACTCTACTCTGAAACATTTAAATCCTGAAAAAAAATTGAGGTAATTTATTGTATTTGTCTCAGGTGCTTGGCAGAAGCAAATGTAAATCCTTTTTGAAAGATGATAACATTATACAGGGCCTGAAATTACTACTACAAAAATTTTGGAAATAAAATGTCCAGCCCATAATAATAATAAAAAAAGACTGGCACAGCATGATCAGCAACATGAACAAAATAAAACAGAAGCAACAGAAGATAACATTAGATTCACAGGGCCTCTGATATTGGAGTTTTCGGCAGCCAGCTTTAATGTAGCTATGCTGCCTTGTTCACAGAGATAAAAGACATGATTTGCCATTTTCAAGAGAGAACTGGAAACCTTCAAATAACAAAATGGAAAATATAGACTTAATAGAAAACATAGTAACTGAAATTAGGAGTTTAATGGATGAGTTTAATAGAAGATTAGCTAGAGTTGAAGAGAGAATTAGTGAAGTGGAAGAATTACTGAAGACATGTAGGGAAATAGGGATGTTGAGGTCAGAAATGTGTAATTGGAGTCCTAGACAAAGGGTTGAGAAAGATTAGGTAGAAGTGATATGGGAGGAGATTGGCTGAAGACTTTCCTTAACTGATGAAAGTTATCAAGGAGTAGGTTCAATACAGCTTACTAACACTAAAAATGATAAAAAAGAAATCTACACCTTGTTATATAGTAGTAAACATATAGAAACCAAAGATGAAGAGAAAAATTTCAAAAACTGCTGGAGGTGGGGAGAGGGATTAGACTAACGCTGATTGCTCAGCAGAACAGTGGAGGCCAGAAGACAATGGAGTGATCTTTAAATTACTGAGAGAAAAGAATTGACAATCCAGAATTCTAAAACCTGAGAAAATATTTTACAAGAATAAAGATGAAACACAAAATGTTTCAGACTTGATAGTTTTTCAGCTGCACTAGCTACTCTTGAAAATGCTCAGAAGTCACATGTGGCTACTGGAGAGCATAGATATTAAAAATTGCCATTATTTCAGAAAGGATAACACTGTTATAGGTAGTAATAAATTCATTAGGATATTTTGACCAATATTCTGCAAAAAAAGGGAGACCCTCCAAAAAAGATGAAATTGACAAATTCCTTAAAAAATGCCGATTACTATCCCATAGGAAATTAAAAAATCCAGATTATATGTCAAAAAGCTATTTATTTATTTAATTAATTTATTTTTCATGTCTTTGTTTTCCTTTGGTATTCAGGGGAAATACCATCTTCATAGAATGATTTGGGAAATATTTTCTCTAATTTCTGGAAGGGTTTGTAAAGGATTGGTATTATTTTTTATTTCAGTGTTTTTCTTTCAGTGAATTCACCAGTGAAGCAATCTGGGTTTTTCTTTATTGGATGATTTAAAATTACTAATTCAGTCTCTTTACTTGTTACATGGCTGTTTAAATTATATAATTCTTAAATCACCTTCAATAATTTGTGTCTTTCTAGGAATTTGTCCATTTCATTGAAGTCTAGTTGACGTAAAGTTGTTTGTTGTGTTCCCTTATGATCCTTTTCATTTCTGTAAGGTTAGTAGAGATGTCCCCTCTTTCATTACTGTTCAGTGGTCACCCTGTGGAGGTGGAATTGGACTCTTTTTCAATTAGTAGGGTGTCTAAGCTAATTGCATTCAATATGCCAAGATAATTTGAGAGAAAAGTCATTAATCACCAAGAGACACCTGGGGAAAATAAGGTGGGTTTAAGTTTGTCTGCCCTGGCTTGAGTGAGTCAGAAGTGGGCTAGACCCTTAAAATTGCTAGGGGATTGGAGAGAAGTTTCCATGTGCAGACTGGGGGTTTGTGAAATTAGAATTTCTCACTGGGGCCGAAGGTAGGGATGCATGGATTTTCTTTTCTTTATTTTTTTATTAAGGTATCACTGATATACACTCTTATGAAGGTTTCACAAGATAAACAATGTGGTTACTACATTCACCCATATTATTGTGTCCCACCCCCATACCCTACTGAAGTATTGTCCATCAGTGTAGTAAGATGCCACTGAGTCACTGCTTCTCTGTGCTATGCTGTCTTTCCCGTGACTTCCCCCACACCAGACACATGGATTTTCTTACCAACTTGTCCAGATAGGTTAAAGGGGAAAGGGGAGGTAAGGCTTAAAATAAGTCAGTGGTCAGTCATCACAAAATTGAGCCAAACTCTTTATTACAAACCATGAAATTGGATTTAAAAAAAATAATTTTTCTTCATTTTAATTCTTTACTTCAGACTGGATAATCTTGATTGATCCTTTTTTTTTCAGGTTTATTGATCCTTTCTTCTGCCAGCTCATGTCTGCTATTGAGTTCCTCTAATGAATTCTTCATTTCAGTTCTCCTAACTTTCAACTTGGAATTTCCGTTTTAAAAAAATTTCTATTTTTATTGGTATTTTCTGTTTGATGAGTCGTTAGCTTCATACTTTACTTTAAAAATGGTTTCTCTTAGTTCTTTGAACATATTTCTCATAGTTGCTTGAAGTCTCTGTTGCCTAACTCCAAAATCTAGGCTCCCCCAGAAACAATTTTTACTGAAACTGCCTAACACCTCCCCACCAGGTATTAAGTTATACTTTTCTGTTCTTACCATATCTTACAGTTTATTTTGGAAACCTGGACATTTTTGGTAATATATTCTGCATTCTGATTCCTTTTTCCCAGGAGTTGATTGGTCTTTTTGTTTGTTTAGTGACTTGCCTGCGTTAATTCTGTGAGTCTGTTTCTTCTGTAGTATGTGGCTACTGATGTCAGTTCTTCTTTTCCTGTTTTCATTTTTAAGCCTGACTTTCTAGCAGTTGCCCTTCGGTTGTTGTATCTTAGTGGTCAGCCTATGATTGCTCAGAGGTTGTGTTTAAACTCCTTGAAACAATGAAGCCGCCATCCTTTTTCAGTGGTTCTTGTGACACCTGGGGAATGCATTCAAAACTGAGGAACTTACAAGTCTGCCCTCGCTTTTGCTTTCTGTATTTACAAAGCTCATTCATCCAAGGATGAGTAGCTTTCTAGGGCCCTCTCATTTCTCTTCTGCATGTTACTCCTCTTACTTACTACATGGAACTACCAGTCTTCACAGCTTGCCCTGCCCCAGTAGGACTTCCACACCAAGGAACTGAAAGTGGGTGTGGGATGGTGAGAATGCCAGGAGTGGTGCACCTGGTGTGTGTGGGCTCACGGGGAAGACAGTGTAGCTCAGAGAAGACAAACAGGGACTCTGTGGCATCTTACTACGCTGATGGACAGTGACTGCAGTGGGGTATGGGGGGGGGACTTGATAATAAGGGTGAATGTAGTAACCACATTGTTTTTCTTGTGAAACCTTCATAAGAGTATATATCAATGATACCTTAATAAAAAATAAACTGTCATACATTTCTATTATTCTTACTGAAATTAAGTAGATTTTCTGTAATAAATACTTCTCAATTTGTTGCCAATACCCAGATCCTTAAATAGGTAGTTCTTATAAATTTATCCAGTTTAATTGTTGTTTTTGTTTTGGGGATTTGTTAAACACCTAATTCAACCATTCTGGGCATCCTTTCCCCTGCTTTTTCCTCTCTGTCTCCATCTATGTCTTGCTGTCTGTTTCTGTCTCTTACAATTTTAAACATTTACTATTTATTAAAGTTGAATTTTATTTCAGAACAAGTTATGAAGAAAACGTCATTGGCAAAAGTCTTACCACTTCTTGGTGACTATTTCATGTGTTTCCCAGTGATGTGTAGTGTGAATTGTTTATTTCATTAATTTCAGTGAGATTTACTTTGAACCTATCCTCTTTTTTTTTTTTTATTCTATCAATTTTGTCCTCTTTTACTTGTTTATACCATCTCTTGTTCTCCTTTGGCTCCATCTTAGCTTATGAATGGGCTCAACCTTTTCTTTCTTTAACCTCTCTTTTGACTTTATCTCCTTGAGTTTCCTGCACTACCCAGGTTCATAAATTTCATCTGCTCTTGCTACGCATCAGCATTGAAGACTAGGATAAGGCTAGTAGATGCCCGAGGCACAAACATTTATGGAGACACTCACTCTCGGAATCCTGCAAGTGCAGGGTTGGTACTTGCATGGCTTTGCTTTTATGAATTTTGTATCTTAGGTGCCTGGCTTGCCTCACCCTAGTTTTGGCTCTGCTACTCATGTTTCTCATTAGAGCATATTCATTATAACCTGGCTTCTGTCCTAAATAGGCTTCATTTGTTCAAAATTTTGAGCACCTGCTCTGCACTATGCATTGTCCTAGGTTTGGGGAATACAGAGGGTCTCAAGACACTTCTTTCACTCTGAGGTTTTCTTCAGATTTAATCTTTCTTGGGTCTAGTGACTTTTCCCCATTCTTCCTCATTCCTGCTTTTTTGTACCATGGACATTATTGACCATACTGTTTGTTCATCCTCACCCCAGGGTGTGAGGATGTACAGCTATTTCCATGATGAAACACCTTTCTAGGAACCAGTGGGCAGTTGGGCAGTGTGTTATGGTCCTCATTATGGAAGCTGGTGAGGACCAGAAACTGACTTGTGCTTTCAGTGTGTTAGGGTAGGAGCGGCCAGGATCTCTCCCAGGTTAATGGGCCTTCACAACCACGTTGCTGGGAAAGGAAGGCTGCTTGTTCATTCATTCTGCTTAGCATCTTATATGCTTGGAATCTTTACATCTCTTTCCAGTACCCAAAGGCAAGCTTTGACTCCCTGCCCAACTATGTGGTTTATTTTTTGCCAACTTTATTTCCTGGGTCCTGTGTTCTTTTCCCATTCTTTGCTGACTTGTTTTTAGTGTGGCTTCCTTGAATGACCTTGCTCTGCTTGGTGTTCTTACTGTTTGTGCATGAAAACTAATCACTCATTTAAGTAGTGAATATTACTTCCATCCTAGTTATTGTGGGCCACTGGGGTTTCCACAGTGACCCCAACCAAACATGCCTTGTCTTCCTGAATTAGAGAGACAACTTAGGTGTAAATCACACCACCTGGATATTTGCTGTAAAGGGAAGTTACAGATGCAGCTGACCTACGGTTATTTGAGTTGAGATCTCTGTCTCATTTCACTTAGCTCGTAGTAATGCCCCTTACTTTTGAACTCTTGCCTGCATCAGGATTTGATATGATGTACCCATTTTCAATTCTGGCTGTTGTTTTTGGATTTTCTTCTTGCCCCCAATCCCTTGCTCCACCCCAGGCTGCCGTTATTTTTATTCTTACTCAATAGTGGGTGCAAATCCTGATCATTAACCTGTCGTCCTTTGGAAGTTATTTTCTCCCTTGTTTTCTTGACATCAAATGTGTTGGTTCTTTTTCTACATCTTTATTAGCTTGTTATATTTTATATTTTTTCCTATTTGCCTTTCCTAAAAATTGCCCTAACCCAGATTTTGTCCTAGGTCCTCTTTTGTTTCAGTTTACCCTTTCTTGACAGTCTTGGTCATTCTAGAAAACTTCAGGTTACCAACATTATGCAAATGGCTGACTAATTTATCTCTCTAAGTTATGCTTCAGTTTCCAAGTATTTGGTGTAGAGATATGTGTAGAGGAATGTATTTCCATGTGTATACATATACACAGAGGTATGTATTTCCATGTATTTAATACCCCGGATAATTCATTATCTTCTCAAACTTAGTGAAGTTATCGTCTCCCAATGTCCTCACTTGAAATCTCACACAATTGCAGCCTCCTCGCTCTCCTCCAGATCTTCCTGGTGGGCAAGTGGTGCCCGCTTGTCCTGTGTAATACCGTGCTAGGGGCTTCTTCTGTTTTCAGTGTGTGCTTGTACAACTCTAGTTCCTTTCTTTCTTTTCACCCAGTCTGTTCTTTCCTAAGGTGCAACTGCCGCTAGTCTTTCTCAGTCCTGATGACTCTGAATCCTGTGCCATGTTAATTTTTCCTGAAACACAACTCTGATCTGTTGTTTTTCTGCACATTCATGCTTCAAAAGTTCCTTACTGCCTTTGAAAAACTGGGCTGGTTTTCTAGATCTTCCAACTTGTTTTAATTTCCTTGCCACTGCCTATCTTCGTATGGGCTGGGCTCTGTCCAAATGGAATTAATGTGGCAAGAACCAGCCTGTACTTTTCCTGTTTGTGTCTCCATTTTTGTTACCTTTGCCAACAGTATGCTTTTCTCACATTTTCAGTTCTTCCTTGAAATCTTTCCTGAAGTTCTCTCAGATTTCCTGACCTGAAGATTCTCTCTTCCATCATATGTGCATTTACCTGTACTTTAAAAGAGCATAGTGCTTATCACTTCTCAACTGGTATTAATTGTTATTTCAGTGTAATTTTTATAGATAATTTTTGTACGCCTCATTGTGCTTAGTACAGTATGTTGCAGAATCACTTGTTAAGTTATTGAGTGGACGAATGCATTTCTGAATCAAACCATCAGTCTGGACTCCTCTATGTGCCTGCCCAACTATCTTGGTGTTTATCTGAGACCATGTTTCTCTTCCTCTTGCAGGTTTTTTTACTTTATCCCTGAATCTTTTCATGTGGCAGTTAGGTGGCCTACTACTCTTTGTCTGTGTAGCTTTTCATCTCCTGAGTTAGCATTAATTTCAGTTTAAAGAAAAATACCATTTTGGTGAAGGATATGTGTGGGAAATTTAGAGGAAATGGAAGCTAGTGTTCACAATGACATTTTGATCCATTTTATGGGAAAGAAGGCTGCCCACCAGGAATTTGGAAATTTGCAAATATTGGCTGGAATTCTGGGCTGGCAGCCAGCAGAGAATAGAAATAAAAGGTGTGATGATGTGTTCGGAGTGCAGGTGTAGGGTCAGGGGCCAAGCTGCAGGGCTCCTATTCCAGGCTGCTGACCCAGGCAGCTGCCTGTATTCTTCAGGTGCATCTGCCTGAGCCTGGTTTAAAGTGATGGCAGGTAAGAGTAGGGAAATAGATGTCTCACTGCAATATTGTCAGTTTTTGAATGCTAGTGAGCCATCCGGGATTCCCTGCATGGTTTTGGACATTAGGTTACGGCAGTGAATTAGGTTTTTTTGAACTCTAAAGAATTGATTTTCCTGATTTTTTACAATGAGTGTTATTTGTCTAAGGTACATCTTAGTAAATGCTGCATCTCCTGAGCCTTAGTTTAGTACCTATTTCATTACAGCCTTTATATTCTAGATTATTATACCATTTTCCAAAACCACATTCTCTCCTATTCTTGTGCATTTCACAAGCTGAATAGAACTTCAGAACCCCTTATTTTCTATCTCATTGCCCTATTTGTAGAGGTTTTTAGTTGAAGTGGCCCAAACAAGCAGGCTAGAGATACCTGTGAGGGCGAGTGCCTTGAAAAGAAGCTCAGGACAGACATTGTCTTTGATTCTCTAGGAGAAAGTGATGCCAGGACCAGCGAGGGGCACTGCATTGCTTTTGCTGTCCAAGTGCAGTTGACCCTTGAATGACACAGGTTTGAACTGTACAGGTCCACTTATATGTGAAATTTTTTTCAGTGAATATTTGGAAAAATTTTTGGAAATTTGTGACAATTTGAAGAAACATTTTCTTTTCTCCAGTTTAGTTATAGGAATACAATGTGTAATATGTAATAACATACAAAATATGTGTTAATCGACTGGTGTTTATGTTATTGGTAAGGCTTCTAGTCAACAGTGGGCTACTAGTAAAGTTTTTGGGGGAGTCACAAGTTATACATGGATTTCGACTGCGTGTGGGGTTGTGCCCCAAACCCCCATGGTGGTGAAGGGTCAGCTGTGCATCCAAGTATTAAACCTCTGAGAGCACAGAGGAGGCTGCAGGTACCTGCCCTTCAGTCACCCATCTCTCTTTGCTTTCAGCTAGTGACAGCTGAGCCACTTAAGGCCAGAACTCTGAGCTGAGCGGTGGAGGCCCCCTTGGACCCGGAGAGAAGAGGCTGCCTTGGAACCAGCAATGAGCCATCCTGACTGCAGGCTGAACCTCCGGCCCCTGGGAACCCCTAGAGGTGGCAAAGGGAAAATGGAGTCTGTTCTAGCGACTGGAGACCTGAAATAAAAGTGGAATGGAGGCACAGGGCAGTCTAGGTCTATGGGAGACTGTGATTCCCATGGGTGACCTGTTACATATTCTCCCGTGTTACTTATTCTAGAATCAAGTAGTTTCTTATTGTCTTAGTTTGTTATATTCAGTACAGCTGTTTAATTTCCTCCAGAAAAGTGACAATCTTTTAGTAATTCTTATTTTTATAAAGTTTGTGTTTATAAACAGCAAAGCATACTGAACCCATTATTCAGATTATGTTCCATGCATATTGTAGTGCTGTCTTATCTGTGTACATTTTATTCATGTTTCCTTACTCATTCTTTCCTTTTTGTGACTATTTGAAATCATTATCAGGGAGTTTCATTCTTTAGTTGGTCTTTTTTTTTTAAAGATAAAATATCTCCAGTTTTAAAAGTACAGAGATATTTGAGGAAAGAGTTGATTGCTGCCTCATGTTTCTAGGTGTGTCCTCTGCGGTTGGCTCACATGGTGTTGGTGCTTCGCCAGGTGACAAGAAGTCAAAGAACAAGTCCACACGAGGGAAGAAAAAGAGCATATTCGAAACCTACATGTCTAAGGAGGATGTTTCAGAAGGCTTGAAGAGAGGAACGCTTATCCAGGTGCTTGAAACATACTAGAAGGTTATCCCTGGAACATGTGGAATCAGAAGTAATCTATCACTCATTAAACTGTTTACTGTTCTGTGTTGTATGCTGTGAGAGAAATGACATACAACAGGCACAGGGATTCCCACTTCTCAGACCTACAGTGCCATGAGTGGGGATAAGTGCCTCGAGATAGAGAGAGTGCTCTGACATTTGAGAAGGAGGGGGCATTATTTCCGGTTAAGGTTACCTAGGAATGTTTTATTGGAAGGGATGTTTTTGAGCTAGGCCATGGCTTGGTGTGGTTTGAACAAATGAATAAAAGAGAAAGAGCTTCACAAAGGGACTGGTGTGAGCTACTAAGACAGAAGTGAGAAATAGGTTTTGGTTATAAGAAACATATTGATTGTTCAGTTTGCCTGGAGCACATGGAAGCTGAATGATGAAGAATAAGATTGAAAAGGAAACCGTAAACAGCAGCAGACAATATTTGTTGAGTGCTTTATCGTTTGCAAAATACCTTTACAAGCTAGTTCAAGTGGTTTGGCTCAGCAAATGTTTATTGAGCATCCACTGTGAGCCAGGAATAGTTCTTAGTGAGGAGCATGCCTCATGGGTGCTCTTGAGATGAAGGGGCTGAGACTGTCTTTCCGTACTTTGAACTTGGAGCCCAGTGGGGTCAGACAGTCATGTGAATGGATGATTTAGGGGTAATTGGTAAGTGCTCAGATAAAAGAATGTTCAGAGGTGACTGGGGAACTGTAGAGGTGTCTCCTGTAGTGAACATGAAGGGTGAGTCTATTAAATTTGTGATATTTGTGTGGGAAGGAGGTATGGAGAGGTGTTGGCATTAATGAAAACATGAATGTGTGAAACAACGTGGAGTAAGGCAGCTTTGGGCTCCTTATGCATGAAATATGAGGCGCGTAGTAGGTAATGAGATGGAAAGGAAAATAGGGCCACATATTCTTTGAATTAAGTCTGTTTCATAGTTCTTGGATTAGTATAGAAATATTGTCATCTGTTACCTGGCTTACTTGAAAATATTGATTGTGTTCCATTTTTTCTCATTCTGAGACTCCAGCTTCTATATTTATGTTTTTGGCTAAAGACCTAGCCAGTTGACAGATTCTATTATCTTCTCTTCGTGTTTATCACCTTTTTGTATTTACCCGTGTTCAAGTGCACATTGATTAATCTCTTTTTTTAACCTTTTGACCCCCTTCTAGTAACCCCCCTGCCACTCTCCTACCCCAACCCACCAGCAACTGATTTGTTCTCTGTATCTATGAACTTGCTGTGTTTTTTTCAGAGCCCGCATATAAGAGAGATCATACAGTACTTGCCTTTCTCTGTCTGACCTGTTTCACTTGGCATAATGCCCCTGAGGGCCATTCATGTTGTTGCACATGACAAGATTTCATTCTTTTTTCATGGCTGAATAATATTCCTGTGTGTGTGTGTGTGTGTGTGTGTGTTTACCATAGTTTCTTTATTCATTCATCCATCAATTGACACTTAGGTTATTTCCACATGTTGCCTATTGTAAATAATGCTGCATTGAACATGGCAATGCAGATGTCTTTTTGAATTAGTGTTTTTGCTGATTCTTGAAAGGAACACTTTTAAACAAATTAGTTGATCTCTCTGCTTTTAAAGTTACTCTTGGTTTTTTTTTTATAAAGCTTCCCTTGAATTTCTTTGACAAGGCCTCTCTTGGGAGAGTCGAAGCTGCATTTGGACATATGTCCATTCATTTATCCATTTATTTGCTGTTTATCTTTCAGCCCACATACTGGAGTCCATTTTATCTACAAGCTTCTTGGCTCCCATTTTGTTCTGTGCACGAGGACCCACTGTGCTGCTCTCATAGCCGCCCCTCTCCCGCAGGTGCATGCTGCTCCGTCCACGCTGAGCTTCAAGACTTTTCATGTAAAAACTCTGTTTTTTGATTCCTGTGTGACTCTGGACGTGCTGTTCCTGATACTTGGAAAGCTTTCTTCCACTATCTTGATGTAATTGTGCTTGACCTTTAAGTCCCTACCTAAAAATTACCCTGTTTTGAGAAGGTTCACTGTAATTTTCCAAGCAGAATCAGCCATTGTCATTGTCCTGAAGCTGACTTCTCTGTGTACCCTTTATTGTAAACTCATTACCATTTCTTGGCATTTATGTGTCCTCAAATAGACTATTCACTTCACTGTGGGCAGGTCACGTCTTATTCCCCACACATTAACCCAGACTCTGGCATTTGATTGATGCTTAACAAGTTTATATTGAATAAATATTTATTTGCTGACCAAATGAATAAAGGATCAAGGTGTACTGTCTTTTGAAGAAGAGTGAGGGGAACCTTGGTTGTTATAACTTAGAAGAAAAATTGCTTATAGTTTTGGTTATAGAATTTATAGAGGTAAAGTGAGGGAAATATTCTGCAATGGTATTAGTTTTTGCTTTCTCCTATTAATTTTTTGGTTTTGAGGCAACTTTTTGCTGATATTAAAACAAAAAAAGCTGATCGATGTAACAACTCTCATTCCCAGGAGTTTATAAGTGATTCCTTCTGGCCTGTGACTTCATGAGACTCTGCAGCCAGAGCCTCCCCCCACAGATGAGAACAGTTGTTCTTTGCAGATGGGGAAAGGAATGGGTTCCAGATATGAGGTCACCATGTGAAATATACAACACTGTAAATAAGATTTTCATAGGCAGAGAAACAGAGGCCATCTGCTTTCTGATATAAACTTGATGTGTGCGGGCCTTGATGGGCAAGGTAGAAAGCTAGACAAAAGATAATTTGAATGCTGTTGGAGAAAAACTAAACTTATTAAATATGCTTATGAGCATTTGTTGACTTTGATATTCAAATTTAAGTTTATAGTGCCATCTTTTTTCTTCTCCCATCCAGAGAAGAAACTTTTATAGAGAATATTATGAAGATATTTTAAAATATGAGTAGAGTAATACTTTATTTCATTTTCAATACTTGACTGATAATTTGACATTGTTTTGCCCTATGTGGGGAGTGGAGGAGAGGAGTCCACAGTGACCAAAGAAATCTCTTTCCTGTGCTTGAACTGACCAGCAATAAAACATAAGCAAGTACATGTGGTTTTGAAATTTTTTTTGTAAATAAGTTCTCACATCAAAGAACATATTTCCTTTCTTTCTCTGTAAGTACAGTTATTGGGAGGTTGGGAGTTCATAGGAGATACTGGTAGAAATGACAGTATGTAATAGAAAGGCCTTGAAGGGGCTCTGGTCTGGGGTCATGACTAAAGTGAGAGGGGTATGAAAATGGTAGAATTGGCAGATTTCACAATCCAGATGATGCTTTGGTTAAAAGTAGCTTAGGCTGAGCCTCAGAGCTATCTGAGGCAAGATACTAGTGTCCCCCCTAGAATAGAATATTAGTGTAAATTTATTATTGGATCATGAAAGAAATCCTAGTCCAGAAAGACAGAACAGGATGGGCTAGTTTCTAGGACCTTCAATTTGCCAAGAGTGAAATCAGCTGTAGAACATTTGGGTGTGAATTGAAGATAATAGGGGTGACATTACAGTAGACTGTCCATTGAGAAGGAACAGATGATACTCATAACATTAATACCAGGAGTGATAGGGGAATGTCAGCTTTGCAGACATTAATTAATTAGCTCAACTAATGTTTCTCGTCTATTAAGAAACTGCCTACTAAGTGCCAACAAACATATTGTCAGTGAGCAAGATAGGCAATACACTGGGAGAGATACGCAAAAACCGCTAAAGAAGTAAAGAGGAAATTGCAGCTTGTGATGAGTGCTAATAAGGAAGTAAGGAAAGTGAGAGAGTAATTGGGCAAGGCACTTACAGAGGGTGGTTAGGCCACTTTGAGGAATGATCTTTAAGTTGAGGTCTGAAGCGTGAGAATGAGGCAACCATTTGAAGGATTAGGAAAAGAACATAAAGGCAGAGAGATCTGTTGGTAGAAGAGCAAGCAGAAAAAGTCTTGGTGTTTTTGAGGAATAAGAAGGGAAGCCTGTTGGACATAGCGAGCAAAAGGAATTATGGTATGATAATAAACCGGTTGGTTAGGCAAATCGGTAGGCCCTCCAGACTGGTTTGGATGGTGAGGAGTCATTGAAGGTTATTAAGCAGAGGAAGGACCTGATCTATTTTATGCTTTAAGAACATTTCTCTGGCAGTTGTGAGACAAACAGATGAGAGTGGAAGCTGGGAGACCATGTAGAAGGCCGTTAGAGTAAACCAGGCAAGGAAATACAAAGACGTGAACAAGGTGGGTGGCAGTGTAGATGGAGAGAGGTGGATGGACACAGAGCTAGACCTGGCATGACATGCTGATGGAGTAAATGGGGAAGGTGAGGCAGGAGGAGGAGTAAAAGAGGAGTCCTAAGTTTTGAGTTGAGCAACTGGATGGTTGATGATGCCATTAACCAGGGTAGAAGACTGAGGGCTGGAATGTCGTGTTGGTTCTTTGAGGGGAAGGGAGCAGATGGCATAAATATGGGAAGAGGCCCCTGTGATGACCAGCAGACAGGCAGCCTGCAGTCATTAGGGGCAAGGACTCTGGAACCAGGCTGCTTGGGCTTGAATGTGGTGTGAAATGGGCTCCTCTCAGGACCTCAGTCTTCTCGCACAAAAGTGGATAGTAGTGTCTACCTCATAGGGTTGTTCTCAGGGTTAAATTAGTTGCTAGACATAAAGGTCCCTAAACAGTGTATGAAATGTAATTTGCCAGTGTGTTATTTGTGATTGTTTTTATTGCTCTAAGAGAAGCATCTGTTATTCAGCTTAGCTGGTTGCTGATTTTTCAAAAAACTTGGAAATACATATTTATGTGTGAAGTTCCTTAGTTTTAAGCATCTCAAGCATCCTGTAAGCCAAATAAAACATGTTGTGATTGCCAAGTTAGGCTGATTAGCCCAGTTGTGTGGTATTTGTCTGCAGTGACATTCAGCTCCTTGGGTGTAGGCATGGAGAGGCAGATAGTTGGGGTTAACCGAGAGTGGGGCTTTGCTAGTTGAGTAGAAGAGGAAGAGCGGACCAAGGCTCAGTTTGCAAGGCAGGAGGTAATGATAGGATATGGTACCTGCGTGGCCAGGAAGGGAATAAACATAGTGGGAGGAGGAGGATTGGTAAAAATGTGGAGGTCCATGGAGGTCTTAGTGAAGGCGACGAATTGGTGAGGTGGGGTTTCTACCCTAAGTGAGCTAGAGCAATACAAGATTGTGATCAGAAAGTGTGATACTGATGTTTTTGTGTTATGGGGTGGTATAATGAGCAACCATGACAAGATACAGGCTGTAAACATGGGAGGTGCTGGCTTGAGTGGGTAAAGGAAAAGGTGGCTAGAGTGACAGGCCAGGATTGCCTGGCCATCCATGTGGATATGAAGTCCTGTGAGTGTTCATAGGAGTAAGGTTGGAGAGGAAGACAGCAAGGTAGGATCAAAGTGTTAGTCAATCAGGGATGCTACCTGAAGGTTTGGAGATGATAGCATCAAGATAGAGCAGGAGCTAATGACATGGACTTAAAGGATCTGAGGGTTTTAAAAGAAAATGGAGGAAAAAATAATTTTAAAGCCACAATGGGGAAGTAGGGGAAAACATTCTTCCTCTGGTCCCTGAGATACATGGGATAGGAGAGATAAAATGGGCTCCCTCTGAGAGCACTTCAAGGGAAGTGATCGTATCAGGGGGTGGCCAGGTTTCAGTTAAGGCAAGGAGGTACAGGAGCATTCAGAGAAGAGCAGGATGTAGGGGCCTCACCGACCCAGTTCCAGGCCTAGAAAAGGGTTGAGGAGGAAAGTGAGTGATGGTGGATGGGGGCAGATTGGGCGATAATCATAAAAATATGGAGATGGAAGTCCTGGACTTCAGTAGGTGAGTAAAATAAACATCTGTTGGAAGTCTCTTTTAGTCGCTGACATTGCTGATCTCCCATCGGGCTGTAGGGGTGACTCCAGTCTCCTGTGGAACTCCGTTAGAGATTCTTCTTCCTGAGTGTGGTCTACACTCTGAAGGGAGTCTGTTCCTGAGATCCAGTTCTTAAGAGTATGCGCCAAATTGCATATGTTTTCTTGAACAAGGCTTCTATCCCTCCCTGTAGGCTTTTATATATCAGGAAGTTTGGGGTTCACATGCAAGAACAGAATCTTTAAGGTCCTTTTAATATCTGTTCTTTGAAATAGAGCCTAGATATGGCCCTGAGCAGCCTGTCTCTGTCTCGTGAGCCCAGCCTTGGTCTCTCTGAGCACTCTGTAATTAAAAGCACTTCCAGAGCAGAAGGCATTCCCATCTTTATACTTCATCTATTAACCATTCCCTGAGCTACAAGGATGGTATAAGAATATAAGAATAGCAATTGAAAACAAAGAGACAAATTTAAGTCAGAAAAAAATGCCTCAAGTGAGAAAATGAATTTTTAAAAAAGTTAACTTGAATGAATTTCCTTTTATTTATTTGCAGTGCCTTTCTTTCACTGGATTGTAAGCTCTGTGAGGGGAGAGACTGTTCATTATTACTCTCCTCTGTGTCCCCATCACTCGCATAGTACCTGTCATGCTAGTCGTCAGGACATATTTGGTGATTAAGTGGCCGAATTAGGATACTTGTAAGTTAGCCCTTTTCCTCCCTGCCCAACAAGAAACAGCTGTTCTAGAAGTGAAGTTGCAGAGATAGTCATAAAAAGCACTGGACTCAGGGAGCTTTGCCAGCTGTGTTTCTGGGCCCTTTTCTCTCTGACCCTCAGCAGAGTTAGAGTAGGACAGGGAAGAGTCGTGGTTCTTTGAACCACTCTTGCTTACCACCGTCTGCATTCGCCTACCTTTCCCTTCTGATTCATCTGCAAATTTTTCTCCTCCATCAAGGACCAGATCAGACGCTGATGCTGGAGCCTGTCTTCCCTACTCCCCCGGGCTGAGAGGAAGCTGTGTCCTCACTTACAGCATTCCTCATGTTTCTCTTTATAAACAAGGACCAAGCTTGGTCATTACTCTCACTTGCACATTGTCTGTCTCAAGGTCTTGAACAGTTTATTGTCTTGTTTCAATAAATAATTATTGACTTAAGGACTGAATGAGCATTTGTAGTAGTCTACTTAGGATGTTAACAATAGTATAAACTATTGCATGAAAATTTGTAATTTAAACATGGTATGCTATTGAAAGACAGATCTATTTCTACTTTATTTTATACCCTCACCTATTTTGTTAATTATGTATCTTCCAATCTTTCAACATTTGAGGGGGGGAAATGTTATTTAAAACACTTTCTCAAGACCCCCTTTGAGTCTGTTCCTTTGGAAAATAGCTGCCTCCATCCGTGAGTTCCAGTGGCCTTCAAATGCAGCTGGAACCTGGGGAGGGTTACAGCTTCCTGCATGAGCCTCAGACACTGAACTGCTATTGAAGACAGCCCCCACCTGCTCCCCTGAGCATAAATAGAAACAGACCCTGATTTGATGCTGGAATAACATCAAGTTGAAGGCAGACTGGGTGGCCTGGCTGTTGGAGCCAGGATTCCCATTTACATTAAGAGCTGGTTCTGGGCCTCTTTGAATTATTGACTCATTCAGTTCTGCAGAGGGGCCAGAGTAAAAAGTATGCATCCAGTCCCTTGAGGCTGTGTATCCAGGTTAGAAATTAACCTGTATCACTTAGAAGATTGTCACAGAAACAAGCAATTGTGGAAAGGTCTTAGAGAATTAAAAAAAGGCCAATATGTAGTGAGGTGTAATCCCCACATTGTCTTTTTCTTAAAGGAAAAGCTTAAATTTGAAGACTAGCATACAGGGGCACATAAAATCTCAGTAGTCGCCACTTGCCCACTACACGGCAAGCTCTGCGGCTTCTCACCTCTGCCTTTTCACTGCAAGGTGCCATTGTGAGCTTTCAATTTTTGATGGAACCCTGTGTAACAGACAGCAATAAAATCATGTTTTATGCATTTAATGAATAGTTCTCATTTGTCTAACTTGTTTCCTAGATTGAACTAATCAATTTAAAAACTTTTTATTGGAGAATAATATACTCATGGAAAAATCGTTAGGTATATACCTAGTTAAATTTTCACAGATTTTTTATTTTTTATTTTAAAGGGCGTATTGAGAATTAACCCAAAGAAGTTTCATGAAGCCTTCATTCCTTCCCCGGTAAGTTCAATAGCTTTGTAATAAACTTAATGTCACATTTAATTTTTTAGATGTGCTCTGAAACTGAAATCATATATTCTAACTGAAAAGCAGAGTAGTAAAACAAAATTGAGGGTGGGAAAGGATTTGTTTCAAATTTAAATAAATAAAATTTGCCTTTTGCTAACAACCCTTTCTGCCAGTCTTAAAATCACCCTTCAAATGAAAGGGATGGCAGTTGTTATGAGGCTGTAGAGAGCAGCTGAACCCATGCAGACACCCACCAGTTTGTGTAATTGGAAGCCCTTGGTTTATAGTTTAAAAGGATTTATGGATTTTTCCACTGATTTAAGTTAATCTTTCCTAAACAAATACGCTATCTACTTTCAATCTCCTGCATGAGCTAATCTGCAGATTTCTCCAAAAATAATGTGTAATGCTTTTCCTTTTTGGTCAGAGTTTCTCACTTCACTTTTCTGCAGGTGATAGGACTTGGTACAGGGCTCTTTACCGTTGGGTCTTTATACCCTTTTTTATGTTCATGACTCATTTTAACAGGCTCTCTCCTGTTAAGGGGATGTTTGCTCTGACATATAGTTAGCAGCAGGTCTCTGGGTAAGGCTTGCTTGTGCAAAGCTGGGAGAGCAATATTCTTAAATTCGTGACCTAACTTTTCCAAGACTCCATAAATAGAACTGCCATAGAATTAAAGATTTTTCATAGCAGAAGAGACGATAGGAATAAACTTCTGCTTATAGATGAGGAAATGGAGTAAATACATATATTTTAGTCAATGTTTTATTATGTTAAATGACAAGTTTAGTGAGTATACAAGTTCAGTCATGTACTTTGTAGGTATTATTGTTGTTCATAACAATTTTAAGACCTATTCTCAGACTCAGGTTAATCCTTTTTTTCCCTTGTCCTCCAGAAGCCAAGGATCCAAATTTATATCTCAAGTTCAGGTCTTCCCTATTGGATTGGGTAAAAAGTATCCCTGACATGTCAAGTTGTTCTCTCTGAGTCATGTTTGGCTCCTGCGACAGAACATGGATAAGTGCCGACCCAGGCACTTGGATTGTAGAATTGAGGGTCAGCTTTGAGGTGTAGTGACTTAACTGTGGGAGAATTTCCATCATAAAGTGGAAGCACAATTCACATGGGTGTTAGAGTCCAGAGTTTGCTCATAAGGTGAAAAATCAGTAATCATAAAAATTACCCATGATTGTCTCTTAGGAATATGCCATGTTGGAGACAGATAAACCATCTCTAGTAAGTCCAGCATAACCAGTGCTTTCTCTACGTGGAAAAGAATGACTGTTCCTTCATTGACATGCCAGTTGAAGGAGCTTGATGATATTTGGGGCCCTGGTGTGTGAAAAATACAGTTTTTTAAGCATGAGAATCATATACCCATTGCAGTAAGGAGTTTCTCCTGACAGGCACCTAGGAGCTGAACAGATTTCATATCTCCTATCTCCTCTGCACAATGAGGTTTTCTCTCATTGATTGGAATGATAAAGGGAACTACATACAGCATTTTGAAAAATTTACTTCTTCCTTTCTCTCTTCCCTGAGTATACACTATTGAATTTCCCTAAGTTAGGTCCCTGTTAGGCTGGCTTCTGATGAATGTGGGACCCAGGACAAAAGTACAAACGAGGCACATATACTTTATATTAAATATTTAACAGTTATAAATCTGACTAATAAACCATTCAGATACGTTCATGACATGATATAGTTCTTGCCAAATATACTGATGTGTACCCCGGTTCAGTTGTAGAATTCTCAGATTCTTTGGAGCTCCATGCTAAATGTGGCTGCATGGAGAGGGCTTACCCCTCTTCCCTTCCCAGTCCTGGTTGCCTGTCCCTTCTTTGCTGTCCCCCTATTTAACAAAGACCCTTGCATGCACCTGTATGGGCATCTTATCCCACATGTCCAAGCTCTGTCCACACTCCTTAGAAATCTCCACCCTTTAGACACCTGTCAAGTCCAGGGGGTGCCAACCATGAATGTGCTGTGCCTTTGGAAAGACCTGGGGAAGATGTTTGTGTATGCCCTGGAGGTGGGCTTGGGGCTGATGACTTCAGCACATCCATTCATTTGACCCTGAGAGCTCCTTTACCTGATGGGAAGGGGTGTGGCTGGAGGAGGGCCAGAGCAGAGGTCCTCTAAAATATGGGGCCTAGTTAGGTTCCTGTAAGTTAACTTCATAAGATCTAAGTTTGCCACTGTTTACTTTGGCTTTTTAAAGGAAGTTAGAAGCAAAAGTTATTCATGTTTCAAAAGCTCAAGTTGTTCTTTTACTTAAAATTGTATTCCTGACATGTCCTATTTAGAATTTTTTAGACAGTTGTGATATTAGGATTGGCTTGTTTATGTACCATTTTAATTCTCCTGTCAGACCACTGATGGAGTAGTATATTGTCTCAGAGGGAGAAAAAGTACTAAATGAATCACCTCTAAATAATTAAGAACAGACTATAAAAGCTCTATCAAGGCCCAGTTGTAAGTGATTCTAGGTACCCTAGTTTTGGACACCGGAACAGTCCAGGGTTCTGTTCTGTGGAGTTTTTGGTCAGTTTCAGTTTTTAGAGGCATCATAGAAAGCACCGGAGAGGGAGGTAGTAGAGGCAATAAATTACATGTAGATAAATCTTACAGCTACCATTGATCTGGATTTATGAGTAGATGTAACTCAGGTCCATGTCAAGTGTGAACTTGCATGAACTGGAAAAATGCTCACAGGTAGACCAGGAGGTAGGATGTTACCTGTCCCCTACTTTAGTAGGGAGAGTAAAGGCAGAAATTTATATTAAAGAAGGTAGACCCTCTGCTCTGATAGCAGGAAATAGTTTGCTTATTTGTAAAATGAGTGGTAGACTAAATATTGTCTGACATTCCTCCAACATCAAAATTTTAAAGCTTTTGTAGAGACAAAAATAGACTAGATTTGATGAAATTATTTAGGTTTATTTTTACTAACAACAGTTGTGAACTTATACCAATGTCATTTGCTATGTTAAAATATCTACTCAAGTGAACAGGTTAAGAACAGTAAATTGATCATTGGTTATTAAAAAAGTTTTTTTTTGAGGGGGGAATTTGACTTAGGTTCATTATGATTTCTACTGATAGAAAGTTGATTTTCATATTCTTGTAACAAAGCCAAAGTACACGGGATAAATCATTTATATGTGTACATACCAGTCTCCTGTGGTTCCCAGTAAGATATAGAGTTGGAATAAAACCATGTGACTTTCAAGTAAACCAAGATAAATTGAGATGCCTTTTTATGATAAAGAGGAGAAATGGGTCAGTGGTTAAAAACTTGGCCTTCTAAAAAAAGCACAGTTTCCATTCTGGGTTATGTTGTTGCATAAAGAAGTTCTTTAACTTTTTTTGTACATCTCAGCATTGCAGGTACCCTTTGAACATCTGTGGAATTTATCTGTGGCCCAAAGGGAGCTCTTCCATTGACAGAGGACCATCATGGCATATGTGGGTTGTCCTCCCCTCTCTAGCCTCCTAAGTATTTAGTGAGGTTTTCCCAGGTCCCTTTATATTTCCTCTAGGGTTATTCATTAGCCATTTTTCTTTTTTTCCCTATTCTTCTTGTGGGCAGAGCAAGTTCTTTGGTATTCAAATAAAGAGTGAACTCTTTGGCCTTTAAAAGTAGTAAAGAGGGATGAGTGACACTTCTAATATTGAGCTGTTCCCAAGGTTAATATCTTTAAAATAGATTTTGCAGTAGATACAGGTTTCTGAATGAATCAAGTGAGAGCTGAGTAGTGACGCACTTTTGTAGATCTGTGTGTTATCTGATGTTCATTTCAAGTCAGCCCTTCTTGGTTTCTTGGGATGGGAATATGACTACCAGAGTGTTCTCATCTTAAATCTCTGAGCTGTCTCAGGGTGGTGGAATTGCTTATGAAGGAGACCTGTCATTGCATGTTTGACACATGATAATGGGTTAGGATGACCTTCAAACAGCTCCTTTCATTCCAGGGATATAAATTGTAGGAGGCAGCTATTGATGAAGATGATGGGCCGCACTTCAGTGGCTCTCTATTTACTGCTTGCCTCTTCCTTATTCTCTAAGAAGCTCATCATGAAGTCAACTGCAGTAATTCTGCCTTGTATCTACCATGGTAGCTCTTCCTCAGGGACAAGGCTGGGTCAGATTTGGTAAAGTGTGCAGGCTACAGATTGGAGACTGAATAAAAGATCCCTAGTGGTTTGCAATTGAAAACTATAAAAAATGCTGAGTCTCTAAAACCACACTTTTTGGGTGGGGGAGGGCTTGATGAATTTGGAATGCTAATTTTTTAAAAATTTATTTTAATTTTTTAATTTTTTTATTGATATACTGTCTTACATTAGTTTCAAGTATACGACAGAGTGGTTCAACAGTTACCTATATTATGAAATCCTTACCCCAACTAGTACAACCACTCCCCTTCAACATAGAAAGATGTTACAGAATCATTGGCTATATTTTCCATGCTGTACTACTATCCCCATGGCTACCCTACATTATGATTGGAGAATTTTTGTGCCCCTTTATCCCCATCACCCTCCCCACCCACCCTTCCCAACCCCCCCCAATGGTAACCACCAGTCCCATCTCAGTGTCCATGAGTCTACTGTTACATTTTTCATTCTGTTTTGCTGTGTATTTATATTCCACAAATAAATGGAATCATGTGGTATTTGTTTTTCTTGGCCTGACTTATTTCACTGAGCATAATACCCTCTAGATCCATCCATGTTGTTTCAAATGGCAGGATTTCTTTTCCTTTTTTTAAAATTTTGGTATCATTAATATGTAATTGTATATACACGAGCAACATTTCTTTTCTTTTTATGGCTGAATAATATTCCATTGTGTGCATGTACCATATCTTTTTTCTCCATTCATGTATTGATGGACCCTTAGGTTGCTTCCATATCTTGGCTATTGTAAATAATGTGGCAGTAAGTAGAGGAGTGCATTTATCATTTTGGATCAGGGATTTTGTTTTCTTTGGGTGAATTCCTAGTAATGGAATTACTGGGTGGAATGGTGTTTCTATTTTCAAGTTTTTGAGGAAACTTCATACTGCCTTCCACAGTGGCTGTACCAGTTGACATTGCCCACAACAGTGTAGGAGGGTTCCCGTTTCTCCATATCCTCACCAACACTTGTTATTTGTTGTCTTTGGGTAGTATCTATTCTGACTGGTGTGAGGTGATATCTCATTGTGGTTTTGATTTGCATTTCCCTGATCATTAGTAATGTGGAGCATTTTTTCATGTGTCTGTTGGCCATCTGAATTTCTTCTTTGGAGAAGTATCTGTTCAGATCCTCCACCCATTTTTAAATTGGGTTATTTGCTTTTTGGGTGTTAAGACACGTGAGTTCTTTACATATTTTGGAAGTTAACCCCTGCTCAGATAAGTAATTTACAAATATATTCTCCCATATTGTAGGTTGCCTTTTTGTTCTACTGATGGTTTCCTTTGCTGTACAAAAGCTTTTTAGTTTGATGTAGTCCCACTTGTTCATTTTTTATTTTGTTACCCTTGTCCAAGATGTGTCCAGGAAAAAACTGCTCATATTTATGTTCAAGAGATTTTTGCCTATGTCTTCTTCTATGAGTTTTATGGTTTCATGACTTACATTCAGGTCTCTGATCCATTTTAAATTTACTTTTGTGTATGGAGTTAGGCAATCATCCAGTTTCATTTGCTTGCATGTAGCTGCCCAGTTTTCCCAACACCAGTTGTTGAAGAGGCTGTCTTTTCCCTATTGTATATTCACGGTTCCTTTATCGTATATTAATTAACCATATATGTGTGGGTTTATATCTGGGCTCTCTGTTCTGTTCCATTGATCTGTGGGTCTGTTCTTGTGCCAGTATCATATTGTTTTGATTACTGTAGCTTTGTGGTAGAGCTTGAAGTCAGGGAGCATAATCCCCCAGGTTTGTTATTCCTTCTCAGGATTGCTTTGATTATTTGGGTTCCATATGAATTTAGAATCATTCGTTCTAGTTTGTTGAAGAATGCTGTTGGTATTGTGAGAGAGGTTGCATTGGATCTGTAGATTGCTTAAGGCAGGATGGCCATTTTGATACTATTAATTCTTCCTATCCATGAGCATGAGATAGATTTCCACTTATTATGTCTTCTTTAATTTCTCTCATGAGTGTCTTATAGTTTTCAGAGTATAGGTCTTTCACTTTCTTGGTTAGGTTTATTCCTAGGTATTCTTTTTGATGCAGTTGTAAATGGAGTTGTTTTCCTTATTTCTCTTTCTCCTAGTTCATTGTTAGTATATAGGAACACAACAGATTTCTGTGTATTAATTTTATAATACCGAACTTTGCTGAATCCAGTTATTCTAATAGTTTTTTGGTGAAGTCTTTAGGATTTTCTATGTATGATATTGTCATCTGCAAATAGAGTTTAACTTCTTGTTTACCAATCTGGGTGACTTTTATGTCTGTGTTGTCTGATTGCTGTGAGTAGGACCTCCAATACTGTGTTGAATAAGAATGCTGAAAGTGGGCATCCTTGTCCTGTTCCTGATCTTAGAGGAAAAGCTTTCAGCTTTTTACCATTGAGTATGATATTAGCTGTGGGTTTGTTGTATATGACCTTTATTATGTTGAGGTACATACCTTCTGTATCCATTTTGTTGAGAGTTTTTATCATGAATGGGTATTGAATTTTGTCAAATGCTTTTTCAGCATAGAGATGATCATTTGATTTTTATCCTTCTTTTTTTTGATGTGATATATGATGTTGATTGATTTACAAATATTATACCATCCTTGCATCCCTGGAATAAATCCCACTTCATTGTGCTGGATGATCCTTTTGATGTATTTGTGAATTTCATTTGCTAATATTTTATTGAGGATTTTTGCATCTATGTTCATCAGGGATATTGGTGTATAATTCTTTTCTTATAGTGTCTTTGGTTTTGGTATTACAATGATGCTGCCCTTACAGAATGAGTTTGGAAGTATTTCCTCCTCTTCTACTCTTTGGAATGCTTTAAGAAGAATGGGTGTTAGCTCTTCTTTAAATGTTTGGTAGAATTCAGCTGTGAAGCCATCTGGTCCTGGAATTTGTGCTTTCTGGGAGTTTTTTTTTTTATTACAAATTCCTTTTAATTCCTGGTGATTGGTCTGTTCAGATTTTCTTTTTCTTCCTGGGTCATTCTTGAAAAGTTGTATTTTTCTAAGAAGTTGTCCAATTTCTTCTAGGTTGTGCAATTTATTGGCATATAATTTTTCATAGTATTCACTAATAATTCTTTGAATTTCTGTGGTATCTGTTATTACTGTTCCTTTTATGTTTCTGATTTTGTTAATGTATGTACTCTTTTTTTCCTGATAAGTCTGCTAGGTGTTTATCTATTTTATTTATTTTCTCAAAAAAACCAGCTTTTAGTTTCATTAATTTTTTTCTATTTTATTCTCTATATTATTTATTTGTGCTCTGATATTATTTCCCTCCTTCTACTAACTTTGGGTTTCATTTGTTCTTCTTTTTCTGTTTTCTTTAATTGTGAGTTTAGACTGTCCCACAAATATTGGACTGTTGTATTTTTGTTTTCATTTGTCTCCATGTGTTGCTGTATTTCTGTTTTAATTTGTTCATTGATCCATTGATTATTTAGAAACATGTTGTTTAGCCTCCACATGTTTGTAGGCTTTTTTGTTTCCTTTTTGTAATTTATTTCTAGTTTCTTATCTTTGTGGTCTGAGAAGTTGCTTGATACAATTTCAATCTTTTTGCATTTGTTGAGACTTTTTGTGGCCTCATATATCATCTATTCTAGAGAATGTTCCATGTACATTTGAGAAAAATGTGTATCCTGTTGCTTTTGGTTAGAATGTTCTGCAGATACCTGTTAGGTTGACCTGATCTAATGTATTGTTCAGTGCCTCTGTTTCCTTATTTATTGTCTGTCTGGTTGGTCTATTAATGGAGTGATGTGTTAAAGTCTCCTGCAATGAATCTGTTGTAATCTATTTCCCCCTTTAATTCTGTTAGTATTTGTTTCACCTACTGAGGTGTGCCTGTGTTGGGTGTGTAGATATTTATAATGGTTGTATCCTCTTGTTGGACTGACCCCTTTATCATTATGTAATGTCCTCTTTGTCTCTTATTACTTTCTTTGTTTTGAAATCTATTTTTTCTGATAGAAGTACTGCTACTCCTACTTTTTTCTTCTTATTGTTTGCATGAAATATCTTCTTCCATCCCTTCACTTTTAGTCTTTATATGTCTCTGTATCTGAAATGAGTCTCCTGTAGGCAGCATATTGATGGGTCTTGTTTCTTTATACATTCTGCCACTCTGTATCTTTTGATTGGTGCATTCAACCCATTTACATTTAAGGTAATTATTGATAGGTATGTACTTATTGCCATTTTATTGTTTGCTCATTTTTATAGCTCCTCTCTGTTTCTTTCTTCCTCTCTTGTACTCTTCTCTTGTTATTTGATGGTTTTCTTTAGTGTTGTGGTTGGAGTTCTCTTTTTTAATTTTTTGTATATTTATTATAGGCTTCAGATTTGTGGTTACCAAAGGTTCCTGACTATGTAACAGTCTATATTAAGTTGCTGACTGCTGTCTTTCAAATACACCCTAAACGTACTTTTTTTCTTCTTCCCCCTCCACACTTTATGTTTTAGATGTCATAATCAATACTATTCAGCTTTAAGAACATTTCTGTCTACAGTAGTCTCTTTAACATATCCTGTAATGCTGGTTTAGTTATTAAAAATTCTTTGAGTGTTTGCTTATCTGGAAATTGTTTAATCCCTGCTTCAAATTTAAGTGATAATCTTGCTGGGTAGAGAATTCTTTGTTAAAGGTCCTTTTTCTTCAGTACATTAAATAATTCATGCTACTCCCTTGTGGCCTGTAAAGTTTCTGTTGAGAAGTCTGCTGATAGCCTGATGGGGTTTCCCTTATAAGTAATCTTTTTTTTCTCTCTGGCTGCTTTCAATACTCTCCTCTTATCTTTTATCTTTGCCACTTTAATTATTATTTGTCTTGGTGTTGTTTCCCTGGGGTTCCTTTTGTTAGAGGCTATCTGCACTTCCATGACCTGAGTATCTCTTTCCTTCCCTAAACTGGGGAAGTTTTCAACAATTATTTCCTCGAAGAGACTTTCTATCCCTTTGTCTCTCTCCTCCTGGTACCCCTATTATGCAAATGTTGTTTCACTTTGATTGGTCACACAGCTCTGTTTTGTCATTCTTTCATTCCTAGAGATCCTTTTTTCTCTCTGCTCTTCACCTTAATTGTGTTCCTGTTCTCTAATTTGCATCTCATTGATTGTCTCCTCTACTTGCAGCAATCTGTTATTCATTCATTCTATTTTATGTTTCATTTCAGTTAACTGTATTTTTCAGCCCTTGTATCTCTTTGTTGATGTCCTCCCTGAGATCTTTAATACATTTCTACGGATGAGTGAGCATAATTATGACTTTTACTTTGAAATCTTTATCAAGAAGACTGGTAATCTCCGTTTCATTTAGACCTCTTTCTGGTGTCTTATTCTGTAGTTTTGTTTGCAACATATTCCTCTACCTCTCATTTTGTCAGGGTTTCTGTGTCTTCCTTTGTATTAGGTGGATCAGCTATGCTTCCTGATCTAGAGTATAATGGCTTTATGAAGAAGGCATTCTGTGGTACCCAGAAGCTCAGGACTCTTTCCTGTCCAGTGCCAGCTTCTCCTTTGCTATGAAGCCCCAGTTGCTGTTGGTGGGCAATGGGCAGGGTCACTTTTCTCTCTGTCTGCTGGCAGTGGTTTATCTCAGTCTGCCAAGGCTTGTGGTTTGCCTCAACCAGGCCTATGTGATCAGAGCACTGGTTTATGCTGGGATTGTTATGGGTAGGGCACCCTCTGCCTGCCCTACACCAATGGCTAGGCTGTTAGGTTAATGGGGTGGGTGGGTTGGTTGCAGGGCAAGTTGTGAGGTGGGTAGCAAGCACTTCGCAGTGGCAGTGAACCAGGCAGTGGGAGGGTGCATGGTCCTGCAACAGCAGCAGTGAGGCCCACAGCCTTGGCAAAGTGCATAGCAGCGGTGGTGACCATGTGCTGGGAGGGTCGCATTCTGATGCATGAATTCTGAGGCAGCAAGTCCATGGTGGAAGGGCACATGAGTTCGTGGGGGCAGTTTGACATGGGTGGTGGGGAAGGCACGCACCTACAGAGGCGAGCAGTGGTAGCACGTGACGCGGTGGGAGGCTGCCTGCTGCAGTAGCAAGTCTTCTAGAGGCCCCTAGCAGCACCCAGCTTGGCCATCCATGGGGAGGAAGGAGCTCTTGGGGCTGGTTCTTGCAGATGCCTTCCCAGCTGGGCTGAAATAGGACTGTGAAAGCTGGAAGAGTCTCCCTCTGCCCACTAGGCAGCAAAGTCTGATACTGCTGGGCTGAGTGGGCTGGTACATGGGTGGTGCACAGGGAAATGCCTTGGGGCTGAGCTGCCAGCGGGGCAGATGGACTCTCTGGGGCTCCTGAGAGTGTTTGGCCTGTTGGGCCGAGGGAGTGCTGGGAGGCATTATCCACCTGTTTTTTCTCCTGCAGAGAGATTTCTGCGCAACCCTCACTCCTTTGGCACCCCTCCGACTGCTGGCAAGTCTTTTAAACTGCTGCCTCTATGTTGGGTCTAGGTGGGACCGGCAGAGCATGCCTGTCCTCCACAGGTGGCTGGTGTCTCAGCCTCCCATAGTGTTCCAACTGTCCCTGGTGTCCAGTCCTGCTAATCACCAGAACCCAATGTGGTGTGGACTTATGTTCCTGGAGCAGATCTCCAGAGCCAGGTGTGCAGAGTTCCTGGTCACCTGACCCCTTCCTGCTCTGTTTCTCTTCCTCCTACCTGTGGACTGGGGTGGGGGAAGGGCTTGCATCCCGCTCCGTCACAGCTCGGCCACTTTACCCTTTCCCGTGTGGTCTGCTCTTCTTCCCCAGGTGTAGGTGGTCTGTTCTGCAGTTTTCAGGTTTAGTTGTATTTGCTGTAATTTCTTCCTTTGTATGTGTGGGAGGAGGTTTCTGTTTTGCCTTCCTACTCCACCATCTTGGGCCTTCCACCCTGACACATTGTTTAAATCAACAAAATCTTGGAATTCTAATTTTAATTTTAACTAAAATGTCACAGTAATTACCTTCAGTCTATTGAATGTTAATATCTTAAGTGTCTCTATTAGAAAATTTTGAGTGGTGGCTTTCCAAGCCTGTTTGCTATTACCTCCTTTAAGAAAAATTAACATTTTACTTCTCTTTTATCTTTTGAAAAGAAACATGTAGTGTAAACTTTGGAGGGATAGCAGGATGAGTGCATGTTTGTTGATGAAACATTTTGAAAATATGTAGTTTCTCCATGACTTACTGCTGAAAGTGTGTGTTTCTTTAGCTATCTTTTCCGCTTAAAAGCTTTTCCAAAGTAATTTGACTTAATAGAAATTCTCTGGCAATTGGGGAGTTCACTGGAGTGCACCCCTTAAAATGGACTGTTTGTAAGCGTGTGATGGAGTATTGAAGGTGTCTATTATACCTTGTTGCGTTCATGCTTGGCAGTTCACCCTGGTCCTCGGTCAATAGGAGACGTGGAGGGAGCATGAGACCAAGTTACCAATCTCATCTTATGTTCAGTCTCTTTCTTTTTCTTTGCCTTCTATTTAGATCTCCATAAAAACAGTCACCATTTGCTCTCTGCCACTTCTTGGTGGGGAATATGATTTTGCTGGTTTCCTTATAGAGAACCTGAGTCCTAGAGCTGGTTGCTATTCCTGCCCTCAGCTGCTTTTTCTTGGGGGATATGTTTTGTTTTTCGGCTTTCTTGAAAACCTTCTATTTTTTACCCTTCCTTGATTGTTAAAAAAAAAAAATTTAGTTAGTATAGAAAAGGTATGGTATCATCATGCTTTATCTTATTTAAAACAAAAAAGGATAACCTACAGATAACCTCTTCCTTTCTCATTTCAGTTATGGAAGCATGTGATCTCAGTTTTTTGCCTTATGTGTTTTTGTCTGTCTGTTTGGCCTGCCTGAACATCTTCTTTTATTTGGTGACTTTTAGCATTCTGCTCTTAGGTGCTCATCACTATTTTTGTTAGTTCTGAAGAAACTGAGCTCCCTCTAGGAGCCCAGATCTGTGTGTGGCTATGTACTAGTGTTGTTAGATTAGTGGTCAGATTGTAGAGTCTAAAACTTTCAAACCAAGGAAGTTGGTTCCAAGCCTTTCTAAGCTGACTATTTTATTTTTCTCTCCAACCTAGGATGGTGATCGAGACATTTTTATTGATGGGGTTGTTGCTCGTAATAGATCCTTGAATGGAGATCTAGTGGTTGTGAAGCTGCTTCCAGAGGAACAGTGGAAGGTGAGTTAAACTTTCCTTTTTAAATTGTAGACTTCTCAGGGCCTTTTGCATTCCATGGTGCATCAGTGAGGCATCATCAACTGAAGCAGTCACAGACCCGAAAGGCTCCGTGGTTGCCTCAGAGGCAAGCCACGGTATGCTTGGGGCTTAGAAGCATCTGGTGGGCAGATATCTAACAATTTGAATTGTTCTTCTTGCTCTGTCCCCTGTGACCTGTCTTCCCTGTCACATGCCTTGCATGGGTTTCTGGTAATTTTTAAGATAAAATAATTTTTATAGGGTACATTCAAACTTGATATGATTATTTCCCCACATTTAATGCTGGGAGAACTGGAAAGACAAGGCCATGGAGATGATCACAGTCTTCACATATTCTTGCTGCCACCAGTGGAAAATGTAGGCAACGCATACCTAGTTTTGTAGAATCAAATTTGGTGACTGGACTTCTCTTGGCAGACAAAAATAGGCTCTTTTTTTTTTTATTAAGGTATAATTAATAAATAGTTTTATGAAGGTTTCACATGAGCAACATTGTGATTATAACATTCACCCATATTATCAAGTACCCCCCCACACACCCCATTGCAGTCACTGTCCATCAGCATAATAAGATACTATAGAGTCACTACTTGTCTTCTCTATGCTATAGTGAATGATCACAGTCTTCACATATTCTTGCTGAATAGTCTCCTCCCTTGATTCCTTGAAGCACTGCTAAGGGTTGGCTCCAAGTTCTAGAATATAGATTAACTTAGGTCACTTCCTCTTTCCTTGAAAGCATCATATAGTACATGTTCAACAGGTCTTAGAAGACAAGAGGAGTACATTAGGGCCTGGTCAACCAAGGAAGGTATTCCTAGAGGTCATTTGAGGGAGTAAAGAGGCTACATTGTAGCGCAGATGAGCCAAAGAAGGGACAAGAAAGATGGTGTCTTCCTTTGACTTAAGGGTTGAGAGTAGATAGACCAGTTGTACTCAAATTAATCTAGAGACTAAGCACAATCCCAAACAAAATCCTAGCAGGCTTCATTTCAGAAATTAACAAAATCGCTAAAGACCTAGAATAGCCAAAATAAAGAAGAACAAAGTTGGAAGATGCATGCTACCTGATTTCAAGGCTTATTATAAAGCTCTGGTAGTCAAGACAGAGTGGTATTATCAAGATGGACATAGAGACCTGTGAAGCAATAGAGAATCCAGAAATAGACCCATACATATGTGACTAATTGATTTTCTAAAAGGTAATTCCATAGGGAAAGGTTATCTTTTCAACAAATGTGCTATTTCAATTGTGTAGCCATTTAAAAAATAGTGAACTTTGACCCTTACCTTGTACCATGTACAGAAATTAACTTGAAGTGGATCACAGATCTGAATGTTTGTGTAAAGAGTATAAATATTCTAGAAGAAAATAGAGGAGAAAATTTTAGTGACCTTAGATTTGGCAAATATTTCTTAAATATAATGTAAAATACATGAAACATCAAAGAAAAAAATCACTAAATTTGACTTCATCAAAATTGTAAACTTTTGTTCTTTAATAGACACTGTTACAAAAATGAAAAGGCAAACCTCAGACTGGAGAAAATATTTGCAAAATGTTTGTCTAGGATATAAGGAACTCTTGTAAGTCGTAGATAAGCAAACAACCCAATTAGAAACTGTATTAAAGATTTGAACAGATAATTTACTATATCAGATATATGGTATATGCAAATAGCATACTCAACACAATTAGTCACTATGGAAATACAAATTAAAAGCAGAAGATACTATTACGCAAAATACTACTATAAAACCACTAGAATGGTTAAAGTTAAAAAGACTGACCATAAGCAGTGTTGATGAGGTTATGGAACAACTGGAACTCTCATACTGCTCAGCGGGATATAAAATGTACAGTCATTTGGAAAACAATTTGGCAGTTTCTTAAGAAGTTAAGCATATACTAACATATGACCCAGCCATTCCATTCCTGGATATTTACCTTAGAGAAATGAAAGCATTTTTCCACATAAAGATTTACCTATGAATATTCATAGCAGCTTTTTTTAGGAATAAATTGAAACTGGAAGCAACCTAAATGTCCATCAGCATATAAACCAATTTTGGTGTATCCTTGAATGAAATACAACTCAGCAGTTAAAAACGAATCAATGAACTATTGATACATGCAACAATATGATGAATCTCAAAATAACTATGATGGGTGAGGGAAGTTAGGCAGAAAAGAATACACACTCTATGATTCCATTTGTATAAAATACTAGAAAATGCAAACCGGTTTATAGTGACAAAAGGCAGGTCATTGGGTTGTCTAGGATGGGAATAGGAGAGATGGATTACCAAGGGTCCCCCTGGAAACTTGGAGGCGACGGATGCTTATTATCTTTATGGGATAGTTTCATAATTGTATGTATGTCAAGGCTAATTAATTTGTAGTTTTTAAACATATGTAGTTTTTAAACATGTAGTAATTAAACATATGTAGTTTATTGTATGTCAGTTATACTTCAATAAAGCCATAAAAATACTGAAAATGAAAAAATAAACAAAAGATGTTTGGACAAATGAGTCTGGAGCACCAAGGAGAGATTGAAGCTTGATTTGTAAATTTGGGCGTCAGCAGCATATGTGGAGTTGAAGCCACATTAGTGGATGAAGTTACTTAGAGAATGTAGCTAAAAAGAGAAGGCTGCATGTTTAGTTCTTGGGCAAGCCAGCATAGGACAGTATGAGGGCCTCTTTAGAGGTCAGCTAAGGAGACTGAAGAGAAGCCTTTGCCCTGGTATGTATATGCCATGATAGTTAAAATTTCAACTGTGTCTGGTTTAGAGAAAAAGCTGATGCATTCTGAGGGTGTAGAGGACAGAAGTCCAGGTAAATGGGTGTCACCAAACTCAGGCTCTCGAAGTCCATATGGCCTGCTCTAATGTAGGAAAGCATTTTTTGACTTACTTTGTTGACTACTTCAGGCCTATCTCTGGCAAGAAGAAACTTCATGGAAGGAGTCAGAATGCCTTTAGCCGTTAAGAAAGGAAGAGGAACATGTTGAGTGAAATCTACTCTCAGAAGTAAGAGTAGGAAGCCAAATTCAAAGAGGGTAGAGGCAGGAACTTTTGATGAAAGCCTGTTGGCTGTAATTTATAATGTTCCTTATGCATTATTTCTGCATTTCCCTACAGTGTAAAAACTATTTCCCAGTCAACAGTAAACTTCTTAAAATGCAAAAGGTCTTTGTATTTTTCTTCTGGTTTTGTCCAGTCTGATTTTCTTCAATAGCCCATCTTGTGGAGAGAAATATTCCAGGGGCTGGAATGGACTGGGGCATCTTTCAAGTCAAAGGGAAATAGGCCGAGTCCTTAAATCTTAGGTGCTAGATGCTGGGTGGAACCTCAGAAATGGTGCTAGAGCTTAATTGTAAAAAAGCTTCTGACTGTTTTCTTACTAGTGCCTAAGACTTGTAAATCAGCACAGATCAGAGGAGCTTCAGAGCCCTTTTGGTTTTGGAGGCTGCCTTCAGAAGTACAGGCAGGTGAGCCAGGTACTTCATCATGAATCATGGTGGTCACTGTCCTGTGTGAGAAAGGGCAGCCCTGGGGTTTCCAGACAGATGGGCAGAGGGAAATAGAGGGGCTCAGAAGGCCTGATGGAATTCAGGAGTCTGGAAAGAAGATGACATTCATGGTAGAGGTATGTAGAGCAAAGCTGAAAGATGGGTGTGGGGATCCTTCATTAGAACTGAGACCAGTGCTTGTCCCTTACCTGCAAATGATTGATCTGGAGATTTCATTAAAATATAAGTTCTAATTCAGCAGATCTGAGGTGGTGCCCCAAATTGTGCATTTCTAATAAGTTCCCAGTCAGCATTGATGCTGCTCATTTGGGAACCACATTTTGAGTAACAAAAGACTATAATATGTGAGTCAGGAGGGAAAAAAAGAATGGACCAGCTAGGGAGCCTGGGGATTAACTCTCTGGACCCTGGATCTGAGCTCCAGTTGGCAGAAAGATGTTGAATGAGAAATGTGAACCTTAACAGGTGTGGCTTAGCCACAAAACCTCCCTAATAGACTGGATTCTGGGCCTTTCTTTAGTGATGACATCCTCTTGAGCAGGAGCAGGTATCAGCATGAATTCAGAGAGAAAGGCCTAGACTGGCAGGGAGGACATTACCCTTTGAGTTAGAGTAGGAGTGGAGTAGGGGAAATGCCAGAGGGACAGCCTTGGTGTATACATAGGCCTGCTTCAGCTTCCAGAAGATTTGAAATGAATAGAATGGCCCGGGGTTCCTTACTTGTTCTATTTCTGTGGAGCTCCCTAAGCGTCTTCACAATGGCTGCCTGACAATTGCTTTTTATATTAAAATCAGCCCCATTAGGTATGTCTCTTAGGCCTCATTAGGTAGAGTAAGTATTTCACAGTTTCCCATTCTGAAGAGGGGCTTTCAATTGGCTGTAGTCCACCTATGACAGTTGTTAGTGACAGGGTCAAATTAGAAAGAAGAGAATATTCAGACTGTCATCAAGAATCCCTGACATGTAGAATATAAACATCCCAAAGCATACTGGCCAATTGTATTGCAGGTTTGTTAGTACAAAAGCATATTGTTATGCAAGGAATCTGTAGGCAATGGTGTGAGCAAATGTGAATTAATTGGATTGTTCATCTTGGCTTCTTAATGCTTATTGTGCCCACCCCTCTTGGGTATGTAAACTACAGGGCCTTTGGGTTTTAGAAAAAACAACAGTTCTTTTAGCTGTAAGAGTAAATAGTCAATTTATTTCACAGCATGTTTTTTGGCAAAATAGATAGCTGTGAAAGTATCAAGCTGTGAGGCAATAATAAAAAGAATGTCTTATATAACAATTTTAATTTCAGAAATGTTCCACATTTTTAGTATATAGATGTATTTTTTAGAACAGACAACTAATGAAAGATAGTTGAGGGGCAAATGATAGTTTCATCATTTTGTCAATTGGGAAATTAATTGACTTGTTTGAGAACTTGGAGTTTTTGGAAGAACTAGATCTCTTCCAGATCAAATCATTTTTTCTCAGATCAAATCATTGATCTGAGAAAGTAGAATCCAGATCTCTTGATTTTTAGCTTACTGCTCTTCTTCTTTTTTGAGTGAGTGTGTTGTATATGTATTTTTCTAGGTCTGTGGCTTAGTTTTTCAAAGAGCAGGGACATGTCCCCCAAATGGTTAGGAGCCGTTGATCCAGACGATTCTGCCTGGAGCGGTACAGGGTACCTGGTGGCTTCTTATCTTCTATCCATCCTGCCCTGTGCTAGATGCTGGAGGTGCAGACTTGACTAGGTCACAGGCTGTGCTCTTGAGGAGCTTCTAGGTCAGATGGCAAGGGGATGGGAATGGAGGAGAGAAATTGTGTTTAATTTTAGGATGAGAATGATTTGATCTGAGAATCATTTGGCAAGAGAGGATTGTGAAAATTTCTACTTTCAGGGAGGAACGTATGGGGGTAAGGCTCTCTCTTAGTGCCATGCCATTGGCTAAGTGCTACAGCCACTCAACCAACTCTCCCAGACACTAGCAAAAGCAGGGGAACAATGTCCCTGGCCCCCTTTACAGAGGCTCACGGAATATTGCTCTTTGCTCTGTAAACTCTAAATCGTTGTCACTTATTTGATCTCTACCCTGCTGCTTCCATTTTCCATCCCCTCCCCTCCTTTCACCTTTCTTCTCTCCTCTTTTATTTTCCTTTCCTTTCTTCCATCAAATTCATCACCCATAACTACTGAACAATCTTGTCCTTCATCTTTTTTGCTAACTGTAATAAGTTTACCCTATTATTTTCTTCTCTTAATATTCTAATATGGTACCTTACAAATAAGCATATATAAACTCTATGGATGTTGGGTGATTGCTAACTTTTTAGTGCTCACTGTGTACCAGAAACTATATGTAGTGCCTCATACAATTATTTAGTCTGCTGTTATCTCTACCCCACTTTAGGGAATGAGAAAATTGAGGCTTAGTTTAAACATCTTACTTATTTAGGGAACATATAATTAGGGAATGGCAGAATTGGGATTCAGATTCACATCTCCTTATTTCATGATTTCATTGCTATTGTTTTCCCAGAGATATAAAGAAGAGAGTTATTGGATCTGTAGATAGATGTTGTCAGGTATCATAAAAATCAGCATAAACCCAGAAAGTATGATTTAGCATTAAGTAATATCTTTAGTTGCCATTATGAATAAAGAAGATGACTATCAATTGAAATGACCAAAGGCCTAATATAATTAGAATTCTAGTGGCTGAATCTTAAGACTAGAGAGACATGATAGCTTTTTCTCTACATTATTCTTTACATTATTTTCAAATAGAAAGAGTCAAAGCTATTTAAATATTGCCCACCTTGCTTGATTGGGAGCTAGGGTGAGCAGTTCAGTTGTTGCAGCCATAGTTAAGTGGGCCGGAGAAAATCAGAATTAAAGAGGCTGACAAGAGCTTATTAAAATTAGACTCAATCAGGTAAAATAGTGTTAAACAGAAGCTCATGAGCTGAAGACTCAGGTGTGGATTTCAAGTGAAATTTCTACTCTTTGGAATTTAGCTTCTATGTTCTTTTGTCTGAATATTTAAAAATAGTGTAAGATAAGCTAGTGTCGATTTGATATGTTGATTCCACTGGAAAATGCTAATGATATTTATCCCCCGGGTATTTGCTGAACAACTGCATTATAGTGATAGGATACAGTGAGAATAGAGTTTATATATGCTTATTTTGTAAGGTACCATATTAGAATATTAAGAGAAGAAAATAATAGGGTAAACTTAACCTAAATTTCTCTTGGGACAGGATTATTTCACCTACAGCAGAGCGAAGTCTACACATGAATTAAGGAGGATGGAGAAGCAGGGACAATGATTCTGTGTTTTCTAACATGTCTATTATACAGTTACTGATCAAATACATTTTTATATAGAGATACTAAGGGAATAATAAAATTATGGACAGCTATTCTGGAGGAGATTGGCACAGAAAGAAAGAAGTAACTTGAACTTGAGAGAATAAAGGAAATGCTGATATGAGTAATTACTCTTGTTCTAAATTAAACAGACAACAAAAAGAAACCAAAGTGCACAGTTAATCCCTAATTTTCAGTGGCTGTTCCAAACCTTCTTATGGTCACATGAAATTGGTCTAGTACAGTAAATTGTTTCCTTTGACAACTAACTTTTCCTTCAAGTGATTGTTTTAAAGTTTTGTCTTCCAAGTTCTTCTTTAAATATGCACCCATCATATTGGATTATATTTAATCCAATCTCTTATATAACCACTATCATTTTGGATTGTTCTCAATTCCAGTGAAATTAGTATTTCTTAGAACTGTTTGGTCTCTTGGCCTGCATGGCAGGCCCAAAAAAGACTTGGAAGGTACTTATTGATGGAGGGCAGGTGTTTGGAGCCTCCACCCACAGCAGTTTGGTAGGTAAGGTATGTCTCCTACCATGATCAGATTTTCTCAGAATTGTTATATACACAAGCTTATTTTTAGCAATCATCTTTTCTTTTCATTATTGCCAGCTCTGAGATCAAATACTTCACGTTCTTGCCTGTTTTAAACATGCCTTCAGATCTCTGTAATTCAAATTGAAATGTCTAAAATAAGGAAAGTATCATTTAAGGATAGAGTAGCTTATTTGTGCTGGCAAACTCCCAATTAATATTTCAAGATTATTTGCTAGAAAACTAATTCATACAGCCTTAACTCCATCTAAATGGTATTGAAATTCACATTCATTTTAAGGAATGAGTTAATGTAGATAAAGTACAGCAATGCTGGCACATTTTAAGTGCTCAAGAAATATTAGATATTACTATTATTCTTTGAAATGTGGATCGAGAGTCATAGTTCAGCCAAGATCACCTGATAACTCAAATTTACTATTCCTAGTTCTTGAATTTACCACTGATCACATTTGCTCACAACAGGCATAAAAAATTGGTGTCTCAGTGTGCATTTCTTTGAATAATGTAAATTGCTGGACAGTTGTGTGGTCAGTAAAATCTTACTGTGGAATGACATGGTTTATTTCTTATTCACGCTCCTTGCCCATCAAGATCACCTAGGGCTTTGCTTTGTATTATCTTCCTTCTAGAGCCCTGGCTGCATGGAACAGCTGCCATCCCCTTTTCTATGGCAGAAGGAAACAAAACCCTGGAAGGCCACATTTAAAGTGCCTTTGTCCAGAAGTGGCTCCATTGGTTCTGCTCATAACTCATTGGCCAAAACGAGTCACCTGGCCCTGCTCAACCATCGAGGGCTAAGAGGTGTAGTCCTACCGAGTGTCTGTGAGTAGGGATAACAGGATATATCTGGTGAACCGCACCAACAACTGTCATGTGGATTAATTATATTCATTGTATATTGCAGTCTTGATTAGCCATCTGAAAAGTGATGCCCTTGGTCATTATGGAGATTAGGCAAAGCTTGTACATCACTTACTACAAATTCATCTCCACTAATGCAAAAAGAATTCAGAAATACTTGAAAATGATCTAGATGGTCTTTAAGATCACCCTTAGTTATAATTTTTGCCTTAAAGTACAATGTATAATATAATGTAAATTTGTTGATCTATGAATTAAGTTAATGGTGAGGTTTTTGTATGTGAAAAGCAAGGAAGTTATGTTTTAATGAAGTGCTGTGGCATTTATGCAGTAATATTTATAAGCCACAAAAGGTTTATCAGTAATAGTGGTATTGTGATATTGTTCCTTGCTATTGTCAAAGTTTTCATTTTTTTATTTGAAAAATTTCAATAGATATATCTTATCCCATGTTTTATAGAAACTAGTAATGATTTAGGGCATATACATAACTGTATTAGGAATTTAGGCAACTAGGGAGAGGAACATGGTATTTAGTGACATTTTAGTGTTTTGGAACTTAAAACAGAAGCTAGGGCTATAAAGTGGCAGAAGATGAGGCCAGGTTGGTAGATGGCAGGTGAGGGGAGTCACATGAAATGTCCTCAGCTGTTATCATAGACAATGGGGAAGGATTTTCAGGAGGGGTGACATAGTTCGATTTGCATATTAAAATATTCTGGTGGTAAGGAGGAGGATTTAAAGGACAAAATTGGAGGGAAACTGACAAAAAAATTATTTAGGGGAGTCTCAGTGAGAGATGGTAAGAGTTAGAATGCTATGAATTGCAAGGAGATAAATGTAAGGCTGTTTAATAAGCTAGAGCATGGTGAGTGGATGTAGGAATTAAGGGAGAAGGAAGAAGCTACTACATTTCTCCTACTATTTGCCAAGATAGGAAAGGGAGCAGGGGCAGCATAAGATGATGAGTTCGTTTGAACATGTTGAATCTGAGATGCTGTGGATATGTAGGTAAAGCTAGAAGGCAGTTAGCTGTTAGGATGGGGGCTCAGGAGTGAGGTCTTGGCTAGAGGTAGAGATATGTGCAGCCTCAATGGCATTTGAATAAACCGGCCTGGGGATTTTTTTATGGAGAGATAAGACCATTGAGGATGGAGCCTGAGGAACACCAACACTTAATGGGTATGGAGAGGAAGTACAGTATACTAGTAGAGCATTCTAGAAGTGTTGGCTTTACTGGAAGGAGGAAAACCAGTAAAGAATGTTATGGCAGAAGTCAAGATAGGGGGCATTTGAAGAAGGAGGAAGTGGTCAATAGGGCCTCCCTCTGTTGCTGGTAGATTCAATGAGAAATTTTATGAGAAGTTAGATTTACTCAATATGGAGCCACTGTGGTTCTGATCAGAGCAGTTTTAGTGGCGTAGAGGAGATAGAATCAAACCATCCTAAGAGAAGGTATGCTCGAAGGAAGCTAAGAAAGGGTAATGATTCAAGAATAAGAGACAGAAAGGTGCTGGTTACTATTGTTTTGATATGAGAGAAACTTTACTTACAGTATCTTAAGTTGGGTTTCCTAGAGGCAGAGCCTGAATTAGTATCTAGCCCAAGTAGTCTATCTTTGTGAAAATATTCCTGAAATATACCAAATTGTTTAAAATTTAACTAGTAGAATCACAACATAGATCAAAAGTTAGAATTTGAAAACAGGACAGAAAATGAGAATGAGGTAGATTTAAAGCTACAGGAGGTTGGGACTGACTGGTAAGAGATTGAACTGATAATGCAGTGCACAGAACTGTGGGTAGAAACAGGGACGTGCTCCAGAGAAAGCCAGGTCAGGGTTTAGGAGCAAATGCCCTGAGGGCAATTAACCAGGACAAGGGAGATGTCCCTAGGGTGATTTTGGGGAGCACCTTCTAGAGCAGGAGTCAGCAAATCTTTTTTGTAAAAGACCAGATAGTAAATGACTTAGGCTTTTGTGGGCCATACCATTCTGTCAGCTCTGCCCTTGTAGCATGAAAGTAGCTATGGTTATAGTAAAACTTCATTTACAAAAGCATCTGGTGTTGGCCTATGAGCTGTAGTTTGCTGACCCTTGTGCTAGAAGGGGTCCAGAAGGACCTGCAGAAGGTCTGTGCTCCTCCTGCCTTACCGAACAACCACACGAGCCCGTACACAGACTGTCCTTATACAGTATAACATCTGCTCTGGGAAAGGTCTTCCTATTTTGACTCAATTTCAGTGATTCAAGCTTGTATTTCTTGAGTCTTATGATTTTCAATCAGAAAATGTTAAAGAGTTAAAATGCTAAGTCTCTGTGGCTCTTGAAAATTAGTTGACTGGATTCTATGTTTTGTTTTTTTAGAGTTTTCTCTGTAATAAATTATATGTGAACACTGAGCTTGCAGCCTATTAAGAATTCTGCATGCATTTGCCATAATTTTAGATCCTTTTTGATCAGATTAGAAATAGATCCTGCAGAATAAGGTCTAAGTTAGTATTTTCCGGAAGCAGGGCAGATTGAATGGGGAGCACAACTGTCCTAACTTGCTGATGTGCATTCTCTTTACTGCAGCTTGTCCCGGCTTCATTTGGTTTGTCACACAGTGCCCACTGGGCTCTGCCCTTCTTTTTGCCCTTTATTTAAGCAGTGGTTAGCATGACTTGGTGCTTGCAATGATCAGAGAGAAGATAAGCAGTTCTTCACTCAGTCCGTTTTAAGTGCTGAACCAACCCCTTTTGTGTCAGTGGAAAAACTGTCAGGGTTACAGCATGTAGTAGAAAAGGACAGTAGTAGGTCAACTAAAAGGTCAGTCCTCAAGGCAAGTGACAAGGATAATTTAAAGGGGTAAGTTTAAGGCTGTAAACTGTAAGTGAGTTCATGGTCAGGAACCAAGGTGATTTCTAGCAGATTGAAACATAGAAAGAATAATTGAAATAAATGGATTAAAATATAGACTGTCAACAAAGGTGGGGGGCTGGCCCACTCAGGCAGCTTCTCCATTAAGCTGTTTTTGAGTGCTTAATTATGAGTCAGGCATCATGCTATACTTTAGGAATATTGTATGAAATAAGATAGGCAGGATCTGGTATGCATTTATATGACAGAACATAGAAAGTGGCCTGAGGGACAGCTTTCTCAGTTTTCCCAAACATGGTACTTAAATAATGCAGAGTAGAAAAGTTAATTCTTTATGTTTAATGAACGCCTTACTGTATGAGGGCTTAATTTTCTCGGAGAACCAAGGTTGAGAAAGTCTGGTGTAGCAAAGCAGAATGCTGCGTGTGGTGATAGAGAAGTCCTGGTGGGCTACGGGTGTGCATATTAAGGGTGCCCTGCTAGCCTGTGGAGAGTCAAAGAATGCTGTCTGGCAAGAAATTTCTGGAAGATGTGAAATCTGAATGGAAAGTAAGTTTTAACCACATGAAGAATAGGGAAGAGAAGGCTTAATAGAAAGGAGAGCCTGGCCTGTTCTAAATCCTAAAAGTTGTTTATTGTAGTTGGAGTGGTGGCAGTAAGGGAGAGTGGTGGCCAGAGAGAAGTCCTTGTTTGCCTTGCCAGGAGCTCCTGCTCACTGAGTACTGGCAAAGGCTTTTCCTGGGACCATCGGTGTAGTGAGGTTTCCTTGTTTGTAATGCACTGTGATGGAATATCTTCTGCCTAGAAAACCACAGTCTCAGATCCTTTGGGGTAAGATTTTGACAGTGGGCATCTGGGTATATTGCTTTGGGCCTTCTGTCTGTCCTCTCCAGTACTTACTTGGTGTTGGATGTGGTATTTCTTTTGGGATAATCTGGATTCTTGCAACTCAAAGTGTGGTCTGGGTATGAGCAAAATTGCAGAATCTCAGGCTGTACCCTGAGCCCCACTGACTCAGAATGTGCATTTTAGCAAAATCTCCAGGTGATTTGCATAAACATTAAATTTTGAGAAGCACTGATGGAGGCTAATTAAATAATTAACTCTTCTATTCTTTTAAAATAAAAATTGTTTTGGTGCTATAGAGAAAGGAGGGAGGCACACGTATATGGCATAGCTGATTCTGGGAGAGTCATGAGTGCAGTGTAATGTGTTGGAGCTTCAGGGATTTGAAGTAATGATTTTCTTGTTTTAGTGGAATTAGACTCTGATATCTCCCCCTACATTCCTTCCCTAATTAACTATAGCAGATGAAGGATAGAGAGATTATTCTTATACCTGTAGTGGGAAAAAACCTACTAATTAGTTTATTGAAAAGAAAGATACCAATCTATATCATGAGTTGTTTTTATTCCAGTAAGTGTTCTGTAACCTGCCTCCTCCCCCATTGGTAGGAGATCATTTTCTATTAATTTCAACAGTCATGTCATTTGTTATTAGTCTCCAGTTTCATGCATTTTTTTTCCCTGAGGAATTACGCCTTACACTATGTTTAACACATGTTTATTATGATGCAGGCTCTTTATCTTTTTTCCTAACACACTGTTTGAGACTTGCTTTTAGTAGCTTGTAGCATGTTATAAAGTTTTTTTGAAAAGTAAATTTATAGAATATTGAAAAGTTATTTCAACATTCAGAATTTTGTATCTTGAAATAAATAGTCCAGTATGAAACAGCTCCTAATAGCCTGAGCATTATTACTTTGCCCTGTGCCTAATGCTATTATAGTATCATGTGCTATTGCAACAGATGGGATTAGAAAGAAAAAGAAGAATATAGCTAAGAGGGTAAAGAATTAGAAGAAGCAAATTTAAACAAAAGCAGTCTGAAATTGTTCAAATGTTTGTATTTGAGGTTTTCCAAGAGTTCTTTAATAAATAAGGCACCCCCATTATCTATCTGACTTTTATGAATGATGCTGCTATGAACATTCACAAACAAGTGTCTGTGTGAACCCATGTTTTCAGTTCTTTGGGATATACACCTAAGAGTACAGCTCTTGGGTCCTGTGGTGACTCCATGTTTAACAAAAATGATTTTTGTAACGTAGATGACTGAAATACACTGTCCCCAAACTTTTCTGATCCAAAAGGAATTAGTCTTAGAAATATATACACAACGTTGGTCCTGAAATGATCTGTGTTCTTTGGTATTTAGCTCATTTTATTAACATTTAATAAATTGGAAAATTCTAATTGCACATTCTAGGTGGCACCCCTGTGTCACTTACCTGTGAATTGACGGCCCTTGCTGTTAGCAGTGTTTTCTGAGTTACTTCCAGAGCATCAGAAGTTCTCTTTTAAAAAATACTGTGGGCACTTAATAAGAGTTGTATGTGCCCAGCTTGTTTTTGTTGCTATTGTTGAAGGAGGTTGTTTATTATTATTACTGTTGTTGTTGAAATAGTATGTTACTGAATACAGTGTAGGATGTGGATCAGCCTCATTACCCAACACAAGTACTACTGTCCTCTTAGCATTTTGTGTCATTGTTACCTACTTTTCAAAATGCCTATATACAATGAATATGTAATCATATTATATATGTATATAGTATAGTATTGTGAGCTCTTTACATGCTTTAAACATTATTGTAGTTTATCACTAGGGTTTTTCAGACACATTGATGCACTCAATAAGTGTTTAAATAAATTATCACTTTTAATTGCTGCATTATTTTTCACCAAATGGATGTTTTTTATTTTAAATAACTTTCCTATGTATATAGGACAATTCAGTTGTTTATACTTTTTTGTTTTTGAAACAATACCATGGAGAACATTTTTTTTATTATTAAGGTATCATTGATATACACTCTTATGAAGGTTTCACATGAAAAACATTGTGGTTACCACAGTCACCCATATTATCAAGTCACCCCCATACCCCATTGCAGTCACTGGCCATCAGCATAGTAAGATGCCAGTCACTGCCTGTCTTCTCTGTGCTACACTGTCTTCCCTGTGACCCCCAGACACACCATGTGCACCAAACAATGCCTTTCAATCCCCTTCTCCCTTACTCCCCACCGACCCTCCCAGTCCTCTTCCCTTTGGTAACTGCTAGTATCTTCTTGGAGTCTGTGTGTCTGCGGCTGTTTTGTTCCTTCAGTTTTACTTTCTTGTTACACTCCACAAATGAGGGAAATTATTTGGTACTTGTCTTTCTCAGCCTGGTTTATTTCACTGAGCATAATACCCACAGCTCCATCCATGTTGTTGCAAATGGTAGGATTTGTTTTCTTCTTATGTTTGAATAACATTCCATTGTGCATATTTACGACATCTTTATCTGTTCATCTACTGATGGACACTTAGGTTGCTTCCATGTCTTGGCTATTGTAAGTAGTGCTGCGATAAACATAGGGGTGCATATGTCTTTTTGAATCTCGGATCTTGTTTTCTTTGGGTCAATTCCTAGGAGTGGAATCCCTGGGTCAAATGCTATTTCTATTTTTAGTTTTCTGAATATCTTCCATATTGCTTTCCACAGTGGTTGATCTAATTTACATTCCCACCAACAGTGTAGGAGGGTTCCCCTTTCTCCACATCCTAAAAAGCATTTGTTGTTCCTTATCTTTTGGATGTTGGCCATCCTAACTGGTATGAGGTGATATCTGATTGTGGTTTTAATTTGCATTTCCCTGATAATTAGCGATGTGGAACATTTTTTCATGTGTCTATTGGCCATCTGAATTTCTGCTTTGGAAAAATATCTGTTCAGATCCTCCACCCATTTTTTAATTGGGTTATTTGTTTTTTGGGTGTTGAGGTGTGTGAGTTCTTTATATATTTTGGAAGTTAATCCCTTATCAGATATGTTGTTTGTGAATATATTCTCCCATACTGTAGGATGCCTTTTTGTTCTACTGATGGTGTCTTTTGCTGTACAGAAGCTTTTTAGTTTGATGTAGTCCCATTTGTTCATTTTTTATTTTGTTAACCTTGCCCAAGGATATATGTTCAGGAAAAATTTGCTCATATTTATATTCAAGAGATTTTTGCCTATGTTTTCCTCTAAGAGTTTTATCATTTCATGACTTACATTCAGGTGTTTGATCCATTTTGAGTTTACTTTTGTGTGTGGAGTTAGACAATAACCCAGTTTCATTCTCTTATATGTAGCTGTCCAGTTTTGCCAACACCAGTTGTTGAAGAGGCTATCATTTTCCCATTGTATATCCATGGATCCTTTATTGTATATCAATTGGCCAAAAATATGTGGGTTTATATCTGGGCTCTCTATTCTGTTCCATGAATCTATGGGTCTGTTCTTGTGCCAGTACCAAATTGTCTTGATTACTGTGGCTTTGTAGTAGAGCTTGAAGTTGGGGAGCATAATCCTCCCAGCTTTATTCTTCCTTCTCAGGATTTCTTTGGCTATTTGGGGTCTTTTCTGGTTCCATATGAATTTTAGGACTATTTGTTCTAGTTTTTTGAAGAATGCTATTGGTATTTTGATAGGGATTGCATTGAATCTGTAGATTGCTTTAGGCAGCTTGCCATTTTGACAATATTAATTCTTCTTATCCATGAGCATGGGATGTATTTCCATCTATTGGTGTCTTCTTTAATTTCTCTCATGAGTGTCTTGTAGTTTTCAGGATATAGGTCTTTCACCTCCTTGGTTAGGTTTATTCCTAGGTATTTTATTCTTTTTGATGTAATTGTGAATGGAATTGTTTTCCTGATTTCTCTATCTGCTAGTTCATCATTAGTGTATAGGAAAGCAACAGATTTCTGTGTATTGAGTTTGTGTCCTGCAACTTTGCTGAATTCAGTTAAAAGTTCTAGTAGTCTTGGGGTGGATTCTTGAGGGTTTTATATGTACAATATCATGTCATCTGCAAACAGTGACAGTTTTAACTTCTTCCTTACCAACCTTGATCCCTTTTATTTCTTTGTGTTGTCTGATTGCCATGGCTAGGACCTCCAGAACTATGTTGAACAAAAGTGGGGAGAGTGGGCATCCTTGTCTTGTTCCTGATCTTAGAGGAAAAGCCTTCAGCTTTTTGCTGTTAAGTATGATGTTGGCTGTGGGCTTGTTCTATATGGACTTTATAACATTGAGATACACACCTTCTATGTCCATTTTGTTGAGAGTTTTTATCATGAATGAATGTTGAATTTTTTTGAATGCTTTTTCAGTATTAATGGAGATGACGATGTGATTTTTGTCCTTTTTGTAGATGTAGTATATGATGTCGATGGATTTTCAAATATTGTACCATCCTTGCATCTCTGGAATAAATCCTACTTGATCATATTGGGTAATTTTTTAATGTATTTTTGAATTCAGTTTGCTAATGTTTTGTTGATTATTTTTTGCATCTATGTTCATCAGGGATATTGGTCTGTAATTTTCTTTTTTTGTGGTGTCTTTGCCTGGTTTTGGTATTACCGTGATCTAGGTCTTATAAAATGAGTTTGGACATATTCCCCCCCTTTTGTACTTTTTGGAAAACTTTATAAGAGGATGCATATTAGGTCTTCACTAAATGTTTGGTAAAATTCAGCAGTGAAGCCATCTGGTATAGGGGTTTTGTTCTGACGTAGTTTTTGATTACCAATTCAATTTCATTACTAGTAATTGGATTGTTCAGATTTTCTGCTTCTTTCTGGGTCAGCCTTGGAAGGTTGTATTTTTCTAGAGAGTTGTCCATTTCTTCTAGGTTATCCAATTTGTTAGCATATCATTTTTCTTAGTATTCTCTACTAATTTTTTGTATTTCTGTGGTGTCCACAGTGATTTTTCCTTTCTCATTTCTGTGGAGTACATCTTTAAATATACAACTTTTATTTCTTGGCTGTGTTTCCTTAAATTCTCAGAGTACAATTATTGGATCAAAAGGTAAGCACATTATTCAAATTATATTTATGTACTACTTAGTCTTACCCATCCTTTAATTAAATAATTAAAACAAAGCAATAAAAGACTCTGCATTGATTTCATTAATTTTTACCTTTTTGAATTCTATCTATCCTTTGACTTTGTTGATACTTTGAATGTTGATTTAATCATTTTTAATATTGCTCCTAAATGTGTTATTTCTGTGTTTAGCACGTTGTGTTGGCATGATTTCGTTTCTTTGGTGGGTACAGAAGCATAAGGCTGAATCTATACTCCAAAGTCAGGGGCAGGAGTGTATTTCTCTTAAGTGTACAGATCCTTATTTGTGCAGACATTTATTTTATGCTCGTTTTTCTCTCCTTCTTTATAGCCAGATTTTTTTTTTTTTTTTTTGCCTCTTTCTAAACAGTAGGCTAGATTCTGCAGTTTGACTTCTTACCCACCAGCCTATTAAAGTTTCTTTTTCCTAGTGGTCACTGATATCCCATGCATTTTCATTGGCTATTTTCTTGGTTTTCATTTTCCTTGTGCTATCTACAGTGATTTAAGACCAATGAGATTCATCTTCTTGGTGATAATGCCTCATTAGCTCTGTGGCCTAGTTATGTTTCTTTCCTTCTTTCTTCCTTCTTTGTTGATTTCTCTCTCTTTTCCTCCTAGTTGTAGACGTTTCCCAATCTCCTGCCCTAAGGCATCTTTTTTTTCTTTCTGTTCTTTCCCACAGAAGCCTTTATGTATATTCCGTTTAAATGGAACTGAATTTGGCTGATTTCCACCATCCATTCCTTTCTAAACCTTTTTTGATTGGCTATTTTGTGCCTGGCTTTGGCCTAGGTCCTGATGATGCAAATATGAATACACTTTGACCACCTTTGATCAACTTGCAGACCTGTGCTGAAATCTGATATGTCAACAGAGCACCATAGTGCTGTTTGATGTACTCCTTAAGAGAGATTTGAACACAAATGCCAGAGCTGGGAGGAAGGGAGAGGACAGCTCTGCCTTAGGGCATTGGTTCCAGTTTCTTAGAATAGATGACATTTGAATTTCAGTTTGAAAGGAGAGCTTGCCTTTCAATGAAAATGTAGGGGAAAGGAGAGTATTTTGGCAAGGGCACTGTATGTTCAAAGGAGTATAAGTATATATTCCTTCCAGATTTAAGCTGGTAAGGGCAAGAGTTGTGTGTTATTTATGTTTATATTCATGGCATTGTGTAAAGAAAATGGGCTTTTCTTGTCAGATCAAGGTTCACATACTAGACCCTTCAGTTCCTGGCTCTAAGGGGCCTCCTCTGTAAATGGTTGTAAGTTTGTTGGTAAGGATTAATGGGCTACAAGCACCTGATAAAATAATGTCTGACAAGTAGGTGCTTTGGAAATGTGTTTTGTTCTTTCATTTCCTTTCCCTGGTGTCTAGTCGCCCAGGAACTGGTGTACAGTATGTGGAGAATAAATACTTGTTGAACAATGAATGCTCTTTTCTTTTGATGTAAAATTTTGTAACTAAAAAGCACAGGGTGAATTCATTAACTTTAGTGGTCTTACAAAGCAGCAATTTGTTTTCTTAAGAACTAACTTTCATTGGAGGAAAAAACACAATAGTGGATCAGGTCAGGCTTGCTGAATGTTTGCACTTGGGAGCTGGATGCAAGTAAGTTTTCCCCCTGAATATCAAAGATAGACTATGTTGATGATAAATATCTTCTGTAATGTTTCTTCATTAATGTTTGCAGATAGTCTTTTTTTCCATCCTAATTTTCTTAAGGAGAGTTAAATAAGTATGGTTGTAGATTTCAGTTGTTCCTGAATAGTCTCTAGTCTCCCGAAGGCCCCAGATGCTGTAGGTTACCTATTTCTCAATTAGTATCAGCCCAGATTAGAGTCTTTTATCTCTCTATTACCAGTTACATTTGTGTGATGTGAAGGTCTTCCACGATCTGCCCTCTGCCCTTTGGGCAACCTTCAGTGTACCCTTAGTTTTTGGCACCACAGATTGGAGGCCTTTGACTGTGTGACATGCAGCTGCATGCTTGCACTTTCCTTTCACACGTATTGTTTCCTTTGCTTTTAATTCTCTGCTTCTATCTCTCCCTCTCTCCCCAACTCATCTTTTAAAACTGGACTCACAGGTTGTTGAATCTGGGAAGCCTTCCCATCATATCTCCTTCATATTGTCTCCATTCATGTTCCAGTGCTATAGTGGTATTTGATGTGTTCTTCTGAGTATTATGTGTGTTGCTTATTAAATGATTTCCTTAAACTCATTCATTTTAGAATTATTTGATCTTTTTTGAAGTATAAAATTGATTAAAGAATGAATCACTGTTTATTTTATTTTCCTTTCTTCTGTTTTCTCTTGAAGCTTTCTGTTGATAGCTGTTGTTTCTGCGCAGCAGCATTGGGAAAGGGAATTAGTCTCTTCCTGCCTCCCCATTCTGTAGGCCATCATCTTGAATCCTGAATGTGAATTGAGACATAGAATGTATACATGTGTATGTATGTATTGCAGGGAGAATTTTCCACGGATTTGGAGGGTACCTGCAAATGGAGAATTAGTGGTGGAAAAAAAAAGCAAGTAAGATAAAATTCATATAAACATGTATATAGAAGAACATCTGTAATATGAGAACTGCCCAAAAGCTCTGCCAGTCTTACACTTTCTAAGTTCCATGAACTCTTGCCCTTTTAATTAAATTCATTTATTAATGGTGTATATTTTGTACTGTAAAATTTTCACCGACAAGAGAAATGTTTGGCTGAGGGTGTATACTTAACATCCTCAAATCATTTCAGTTCTGATTGCATCTGGATGATCTGTCTCCATTCTAACTTCCTGCTAAAAGCAGAGTCAATCTTCTCTTGGAGAAGGGAGTATCTTCTAAAGCCCTTATAATTTTTTATCACAATGTGCAGCATTTAGTAAATTACTTTGTGTGCCAGGAGATAAGGCAAATGATTGAAAACCTAGAAAAAATAAACAATAGAGGCATACCCACAGTTAAATCAGATTTTAGTGTTATTAGAAATTAATTTTAACTTGACTGAGTTAAAAGGCTCAAGATAATAGATGACAAGATGGAGAGTTTTATTAGAGATCTGGTACCTAAAGAAAGAATGGATAGAAATTCTAGAACTGAAAATTCATAGAAATTGATTACTCAGTATATGTGTTTAGCTATAAAATAGATACTGTAGAAGAGGGGATTAGTGGACTGGAACATAGCTCAGTAAAACATATTTAGAAAAAGCCACATGGAAAATAAAATAAAAGGATAGAAAATACAGAAATGAGCATAGAATACATACTAGACACAAAGAAAAGACCTCACATTTGTATAACTTGAGTGAAGTAGGAAAGGAGAGAGAGAATGAGATTCAAGTAGTATTTTAAGAAATAATAGCCAAGAATTTTTCAAAACTCAAAAAGATGTCAGCCCACAGATTGGAGAAGCTCAAGAAAGCTCAAAGAGGATTAGTAAAAACAAATCATATGTAGGCACACTGTAGTAAAACTTTTGAAAACGAAAGAGAAAACTCTTGAAAGGAGATTGGAAAGTAAGATACCTTCAAAAGAACAAGAAGGGGACTAACAGCTAACTTTTCAGATGGAAACTGATGGAAGTCAGATGACAGAATGCTATCTTTTAAGGGTCAGAAAGAAGATAACTGCCAATTTAGATTATCTATACCCAGTGAAAGTATTTTTCAAAAGTAAAGTAAAAATTTAAATGTAATAGACAAATTTCATGAAATGCACAACAAAAAGAAGAATAGAAAATCTGAATAGTTTTCTATCTAGTAAAGAAATTGAATCTTTAAGTCAATATTTTTTACTTTTAAACAAGGAAAACCCCAGGAACAAATGGCATAATATGTTAGGGCCAAGTGGGATTTATTAGAGAAATGCAAGGTTGGTTTACTAGTCCAAACTCAATTAATAGGGGAGGTTGATAGTCTAAGGGTCAAAGTTTTGGTTATGCAAGATAACTTCTGGAATCTGCTATATAACATAGTGCCTATAGTTAACAATCCTGTGTTTTATACTGAAAATTTGCTAAGATGAGTAATTTTATGTTAAGTATTCTTACCACAAAAATAAAATAAACTGGGTGGGAAAAAACTTGGTGATAGATGTGTCTGTGACCTTGATGGTGGTGGCCATAGTTACATTATTTATCCTCATAAATATATTGAGTTAAATGGATTATCCCCATACAGTGTATTTACCTCAAAACTCATTGAGTTATATACATTGTATGTGTCAATCATATCTCAATGAAGGAGTTAAACAGGAGAAAGTCAGTATAATTAACCATATTAACAGAAGAAAGGAAAAAAAATCACATTATTACCTGAGATTTTACAGAAAAGTATTTCATGAAATTCAATCCCTAGTTTTGATAAAACTTCTTAGCAAACTAATACTAGAAGAAGCCCTTTAAATATGATAAAGGCTTTTTACAAAAAAACTCTATAAAACTTCATAATTAATGTAACTGTGAAAACTTTCCTTCTGGTAATGGGAGTGAAATAGATACTATCACCAATTGTATTCCACATAGTGCTAGGTGTCATAGTTAATGCAGTAAAGCATGGGGAAAAAAGTATAACGATTGGGAAAGGCAGACAGTGGTCATTATTTTCAAGCTATTTGATTGTATACATGGAAAACCCAAAAGTATTAAATTGCTTCATACAAAGTTAACCTACAAAAAATGTGTTCCTATATATCAGCAACAAACCAGTAATAATTTTAAAATGATACTGTTTGTATTTGAATATAAAAAATAAATACCTTAGGATAAATATAAAAGATTTGCAAGACTTCAACATTAAAAACTGCATAATGTTGTCAAGAGAAGTTTATGGTACCCTAACTGAATGTCACAGACCGTAAGATTTGATATGCTAAGAATGTTAATTCTTCACAAATTGATCTATAGATTCATCACAATCTCAGCAAGAATTTTTATGTGTGTATAGAAAGTGACCAGCTGATCCTAAATATAGATGGCAATGGAAAGACCAAAAATAATTTCAAAGAACAAAGCTGGAGTTCTTACATTACCCAATATCAGGATTTACCAGAAACTGAGCACAGCTGTGGCAGTATGATATTGATACAAGGAAACACATATAAGCTGATGAACGGACTAGAAAGTCCAGACACAGACTTACTCATATATGGTCACTTGATTTATGACAAAGATGACAGTACAACACAGTAGGGGAAAGAGTGCTTTTTTTAAAACAAATGCCAATTGGATATCCACATGAGGAAAAGGAATGTTGACCATTATCTCACATCATACATAAAAATCAATTCTAGATGGATTACAGATCCAAACATGAAAGGTGAAACAGTAAAGCTCTTAAAACAAAACATGGGAGCATATTTTTATAAACTTGGGTTTAAGAAACAAAGATTTCTTAAACAGGACCAAAAAAAAAAAAAAAAGACACTAATCACAAAGGAAAAAAAATTAGTAAGTTGGAGTACATTAAAGGATTCTTTTAATCTTTCATCAAAAACACCAAAAGAAAAGTTGATCTCTACACAGTGGGAGAAGACATGTGCAACACATCTATTCAGCAAAGGACTCATATGTAAAGTTTATAAAGAATTCTCACAAATCATTGAGAAAAACAGACAGCAAACAGAAAAATGGGCAAAACACTTGAACAGACCTTCACAGAAAAAAGGGATGTCCAGATGGCCAATACATTTATGAAAAGATGCTCAGCCTCATCAGTTATGGGCAAAGCATAAGTCAAAACCATTATGCAGTACCATTTCACAATCTACCTGAAGTACACAAATGAAAAGAGCAGACAGTATTATGAGTTGATATGATGGTGTGAGTAACTGGAACTCTCATACACTGCTAGTGGAAATGTCAGTGAGTATACCTCCTTTGGAAAACTGCTTGGCCTTAATGCTAAAGCTGTAGAGACCCCATGACCCCAAAGTTCCTTTCCTAGATAAATGCTCAGCAGAAATGGGTACATCAAAATATGCATCAAAAACATGTTCAGGAATCTTCAAAGCAACATATATAAAATAACTCCAACTAGAAATCACCCAATCTTCATCAGTAGTAGCATGGTTGAATTACCTTGTGGTACATGCATACAACAGATTATATAGCAACAAGAATGAATGAACTATAGCTATGTGTAATAATTAAGTATGAATCTTCAACTTTGAGCCAAAGAAGCAAGATGCAAAAGACTTTATGGCATTATTCTTATAAACATGTAAAACTATTTTATGATATTGTGAGGATGTTTATCCTTGAAGGTTCAGTAACTTAAAGGGGTAGGAGAGCAGTTGCCAGGATGTTGTTTTTGGTAGGCAGAATTCTTAAGATGGCTCTGAAGAGTCCCTTCCTTTGATACACATACCACATATGATCCTCTCCCCTTGAGTGAGTGGGGCCTGTGAATATGGGTGGGATGTCACTCCAGTGAGTAAATTATTTAGCAAAGGTAAAGGGATTTTGCAGGTGTTATTAAAGCCCCTACTCAGTTGACTTTAAGTTAACCAAAAGGAAAATTACCCTTATGAGTCTAACTGCCTCAGGTGAGCACTTTAAAAGAAGGTCTAGAGGTCAGAGATACTCTCCTCCTGGCCATAAAGAAGCAAGCTGCCATGAATTCTGTAGTCAGAAAATGAATTTGCCAACAATGACTCAAACTTTTGATAGGAACCTTGATCCTTAAACCATAGATGAGACAGTAGCCCCAGGTGACACTTTGATGATAGCCTTATGAGATACTTAGCTCCGGACCCAGCTAAGTCATTTCCCCAGATACCTGATCCACAGAAACTGTGGGATGATTAATGTATCTTGTTTTAAGCTACTAAATTTGTGGTAAGTGTTTAGGCAGCATAGGAAACTGATATACTGGTAATGCTCTATTTCTTCATCTTGGTAGTAGTTTCATGGATGTGTATGTTTACTTTGTGAAAATGTATTATATTATACTTTTATGATTTGTATACTTCTGTATATTAATAAAAATGGATTATATTGAATAAAAGTGTTCACTTTAAAACAAGAAAAAAGTTGATAGCATTTCTCCGAAATTACGTTTGATCAGTGTGCAGATATAATCAAATAATTATATTGTCCTTATACTGGTCAAGTTGACCACAAGCAGGTTTGGTCATAAATTAACTTAAAATATTCCTTTCCATGAATGAACTCACCTTCCATCCTTGCCTTGTTTTTGACATAGCGCTTACATTTTACCCTCAGTGGTTTCACTCTGTCAAGAGTCTTGAAGCTGAAGATACAATGATTTTCCAGTCTAACATCCTTGTTCTGTTTTATTTTTCCACTGAAAGAAATTGAGGCATAATTGATATATAAGATTATATTAGTTTCAGGTGTACAGCATGATGATTTGGTGTTTATATATATTGCAAAATGATTAACATGATAAGTCTAGCTAACATCTATCACTGTGTTTAGGTCTCCCCCAATTTTTTTCTAGTGATGCAGGCTTGTAAGATTTACTCTCTTAGCAACTTTCAAATATTCAGTACAGTATTATTAACTATAATCAACATGCTATATATTAGATCTCCATGACTTATTAATTTTTTCTCTGGAAGATGGTACCTTTTGACCTCATTCACCCATTTACCTGTCCACCCCCCCCCCCACCTCTGGCAACGACCAATCTGTTCTCTGTATCTATGAGCTTGTTTTTTGTTTGTGTTTAAATCCATAAATAAGTGAGATCATACAGTATTTGTCTTTCTCTGTATGACTTGTTTCACTTAGCATAATGCCCTTGATGGTCCATTCATGTTGTCACAAATGCCAAGATTTCATTCTTTTTTTTTTTAACATAGCTTGATTACTTTATTTTTTATTAAGGTATCATTGATATACACTCTTATGAAGGTTTCACAAGAAAAACAATGTGGTTACTACATTCACCCTTATTATTGAGTACCCCCCATGCCCCATTGCAGTCAGATTTCATCCTTTTTTAAATGGCTGAATAGTATTCCAGTTTGTGTGTGTGTGTGTGTGTGTGTGTGTGTGTGTGTGATGTGTATGTGCATGTGTGTGCACGCCACATCTCCTTTACCCATTCATTCATTGATGGGCACTTAGGTTCTTTCCATATCTTGTTTATTGTAAATCAGGCGGCAGTGAACATATATAAAACATATATCTTTGCATTAATGTTTTCATTTTCTTCAGATAAATACCCAGGAGGGGAATTGCTGGATCATATGATAGTTCAATTTTTAATTTTTTGAGCCACCTCCATACTGTTTTCCATAGTGGCTGTATCAATTAATATTCCCACAAGTAATGCACAAGGATTCCCTTTTCTCCGCATCCACACCAACACTTGTTATTTCTTGTCTTCTTGATAAAAGCCATTCTAACAGGTAACAGTGAGGTAATATCATGGTTTTGATTTGCCTTTCCCTGATGATTAGTGATGCTGAACTTCTTTTCATGTGTTTATTGGCCATCTCTATGTCTTCTTTGGGCAAGTGTCTCTTTGGACCCTCTTCCTATTTTTAAGTCTAATTTTTTGTGGGTTTTTTGCTATTGAGTTGTATGAGCTCTTTATGTTTTTTGCATATTAATCCTTTGGCAGAAGTATGATTTTCAAGTATTTTCTCCCATTCAGTAGGTTGCCTTTTCAATTTATTATTTCCTTTACTGTGTAGTAGCTTTTTACTTTAATGTAGTTCCACTTGTTTATTTTTTTGTTGCCTTTGCTTTTGAAGTTAGATCCAAAAAAATCACCTCTGAGACAGATGTCATAGAGCTTACTGCCTATGTTTCTTCAAGGGGTTTTGTGGTTTCAGGTTTTATATTCAAGTCTTTAATCCATTTTGAGTTATTTTATGTGCATAGTCTTAAGCTAGTAGTCTAGTTTTATTCTTTTGCATGTGACTGTCTAGTTTTCCCAATACCATTTATTGAAAGACTCTCCTCTCCACATTGTATATTCTTTGTTGCAAATTAATTGACCATATGTATGTGAGTTTATTTCTGGGCTGTCTGTTCTGCTCCATTGATTTATATGTCCATTTTTATGTCAATGCCATACTGTTTTGATGATTATACCTTTGTAATATAGTTTGAAATCAGGATGGTAATGCCAGCCTTGTTCATCTCCTCAAGATTGCTTTGACTATTTATACATTTTAGGATTGATTGTTCTGTTTCTGTGAAAAATGCCAATGGAATTTCAATAGGGATTGCACTGTCTCTGTGGATTGCTTTGGTTAGTATGGGCATTTAAAAAATATTAATTCTTCCAACCCATGAGCATGGAATATTTTTCCAATTATTTGTGTTCTTTAATTTCTTTTATCAGTGTCTTATAGTTTTTAGTGTTCAGATCTTTCACCTACTTGGTTAAATTTAATCCTAGGTATTTTGTTCTTTTTGATGCATTTGTAAATGGGATTGTTTTCTTAATTTCTCTGTCTGATAATTCATTATTAGTGTATTGAGATGCAATGGATTTTTGAATATTGATTTATTGTCCTGCAACTTTACTGAATTCACTTATTCTAACAGTTTTTTTTTTTTTTTTGGTGGAGTCCTTAGGGCTTTCTGTATATAATACCATGTCATCCGCAAATAGAAAGTTTTACTTCTTCCTTTTCAACCTGAATACCTTTTGTTTCCTTTTCTTGCCTATTTACCCTAGCTAGGACTTCCTTTACTATTCTGAATAAAAGTGGTGAAATGGGTATCCTGGTCTTGTTCCTGATCTTAGAAGAAAAGTTGTCAAGTTTTCACCATTAAGTATGATGTTAACTATGTGCTTGTCATTTATGGCCTTTGTTATGCTGAGGTACGTTCCTTCTATACCCACTATGTTGAATTTTATTAAATGCTTTTTCTGCATCTATTGAGATGATTATATTATTTTTTTATCCTTTATTTTGTTAATGTGGTAACTTCCTTATTTTAAAGGTGATGAAACTGGGACATATTTCAAGTTAGAAGTAATGTGACATGCTTCAAGTTAAGTATTAAAGAGCAAAGCCCTGAGTTCTTGAGGGCTCTAGTTCTGTGTCCATTTCCTCATACCACAGAGGATATAAGTGAATGTTGTTTGGTTGTTATGTTGTGGGTGCATTTTGGGTTAGGATGGAGGGTACTGAGAGTGGGTAAGTTTTTCTGGTTCTAATTGGAGCTATAAGCTGATATTGAAGATTGTAGAGGGTGTGGGAGAATATTCATTTGTTTTGTGTCTGTCTGTGCCTGTCTTTATGCTGTGTGTGCACTGGGATGTGTTTGTCACAGATCTTCTTTGTTTTGGGTACTACTTTCCAGAAATAGCTTGCTACTCTTTCAGATTTTCTGATGTTCACAATGGTCTCTGGCCTCCTCCTTGAACTAGCATAAAGTTAGATAATGCTTCTACTTTTCCCAAGTGTGGCACCAGAACTGGACTTCATCTGTATATGGATGAATGAGTGTAAAGCCAGGTTTAAGTCAGTCATTGATCACAAAGAATCTTTTGGGTAAAATATCCACAGATTGAAATACTGACTAAATGGTTTAAGAGAGCATTTGCAAAATTAAATGTAATAGTCACGGCAGGTAAATGCATGTAAATGTGTTTGGTCCATAAACCATTTCTGTTTGTGCCTATATTTTCAAAACAGCTTTATAACTTCGGACTTTTCTCTTTTACATCTCTGATCCTGAGTTCAGAGTATTGTATTTTGGAAACTAGAAATATTAAAATAGTGCTTCTAGGGTAAAGCATCTGTCAGTATTTCCATTATAAAATGCAGTTTTAAAGGGTTTAGAAGTCAGCTGTAAAAATTTGTTCTTGGCTGAGACTTTGTATACAAAAATCTCTGCCCAGGATAATTTTCAGAAGAATTTTTGCAGTGGCATAAACTGTGAGGTTATATGGCAGAATCAGCTTACACTGAACTCATTTTTTATGCTTGTATCAAAGTAGGATAACGATGACAGCTTTTAAAGTGATTGAAATAAAACAATATGAAAAATGTATTTCCAGCCTTGTGCTTTTAGAAAATTGTTGGTTAAAAAAATTACTCTACCATTAGAACTCACCATTGGCTTAAATATAAAAAATAAGAGCACCACCAAACCCAGAATAGGCCCCAAATCTAGATGACTTCAGGATAACTCTTTTAAGACCAGATTTTAGCAGCTGATTTTCAAAGCAGTATTTGGGGCTGCTTAGTGACTGTGTAACCCTAAAGAGGTTCTTTTGGGCTCAGCTTGAAATACAGCTTTCTGTTGAGTACCTAAGCTTAGCTGTCTGCAAAGCAAGGAAGGAAGTGCTAATAGGAAGGCGAAGACATGTTCCTTGCTTGACTAGAGACTTTCCCAGTGAAGATGGAGAGCTTCTCGTTAGTGTAACCTTGTTACCAAAGCTTTGGGCAGGTCTTGGCTTGAAAAGAATATCCACCGCAATGTAGGTAAGCTCTCTGCTTTTCTATTATTGTGAACACACATGCACATACAGTAATGCACTTTACTTGTGGCCAGGTTTCTTCTTTTATTCTTTTCTACTTATGCTTCAAAGTTAAATCTCAAGCAGATCACCTCCAGGGGTAATTCTGTGTGACAGCCAGACTGGTCTTAGCTTTCCCAGTGGCTTCCTCTGTGTGTCAGCTTCTGAACCATGGAAGTGCAGTTCCTGTACATAGCTCCCACAGGGAACATTGGAGGTCTTGTTGATTTGAAAGGAAACATGACTTTGTGTGAAATATGGATTAGAAATGATGTTGGGTGGTATACACTTCTTCAGAAATGTAGTCTGTATGGTGGAGAAGAACTCCTCATTAGGGAAAGGATCCCTCCCTCTCATTGTCCAAATAATGATGCTGTACCATACTTAGGGCCAAGTAAGGTGAAAGCAACAACAAAAAACCTTTAGTTTTTGCTCTTAAAGAAAACAACTTCCTTAACAAATGTATTTTTAAAATCAGGTCAGTGTTTATTCAAAGATCTTAGGAAATTTGCTTTAGATTTTTAGAGTCATCTTGTCCCATCTGCTGGGGGCTCCAGCTCTGGGCATGCTGAAGTAGAAAGCCTGCCTTGACCTCAAGAGATTGAGGCATGTCGCTTTCTCAGGAGCTCTCTCTGCAGAGAGGCCACTTCCCCATCCTTGCCTGGTCCAGTTTTAGATTGCTTATTATAGGGAGAGAGCAGGTGCTCATGTCATGACCCACTGGTAAGGAAGTGATATTTGGTGTCTTAAGGGAAAGAAAGGTACCACTGAGCAAATGTTAGAGGTCACAGTTCCTGACAAGTGGGATATTTATACTACAGACATGCTTTTTAGGAAAGAGCAGATTATGTAATTTCCCAGAGGAGTAATCTGTTACTATCATTATTTTGTCTCAGTTGCCCCAGATTTGGCCAGTGGGAGCCCCCAGATTGGCTCCTGTGTCATTTTGACATGCTATCCTTATGCTTTGACTACTTCCTTATTTTCTGGAGATGTTCCAGCCTCATCTTGTACTGTCCCTATGCTAGCCCTGGAACTGGCATGGTTCCTTTTAGTGGAGAAAGCCAGATTCTCCCACGCCTTCTCAATGAACGGAGCTAGGAAATACATGTATGTGGATGCGCTCATCTCACTCTCTGTTTCTTCCTTCTCTCTTTCTTCCTTGGTGTAGAGAAACCTCAGCTCTACCTGTGTTTAGAGTGTTATATAGTTTCTATCTTGATGGCTATCTTTCTTTTAAGCATCAAGTTTTTAAAAAAGAAAAATACTGTTGTGTGTAGGAATATGCATTTTAAGGTACATATGGATGACAAATTTAGGGCTCTCTTTGGCAGGAAAGAGCCTAGTCTCCTTTTGTGAATTTTACTTTGGGGAGTGTTAATGGCTTTTCAGAAGCTTCCAACTCTAATTACACTAGTCTCTTTGTTATTTAAACATACCTATTTCTTGGTTTTTTTTCTATATCATCCTGTTCATTAGTATCCATTTCCCTGACCCATGCTGTTACCACTGTCTTTCATAAGCCCTTCCGTGGCCATCTCATTAGGAAGCAATCATTCCTTTCATTGCCTAGAACTTACGCCGTTCGAGCGATGTTTACTTCGAGCGATGTTTACTTCTGCTTAAATATATTTGGGGATATGCTTTGTGGGTCCTACTTATTTCTACGTAACAGTAGGCCAATACTAGTGATGATAGTTTTGACTGTTTTGTTAACTATTAAGTGTCACCTCACTAGTGTTATTTAATGTCTAATAGATGCCTTGTACATTACAAGATTTTGGTAAATGTTTATTGGATTTTTGTCAGAATGAAAAGTATTTGGTATCTTAAATTGATAACTTTGACTCATATTTTTGATGTTTTAATTGTGTCCCCCATACACATTTAGGTACAGAATGGATTTATTTAGTTCACATATTTATATACAGTAAAATTCATGCTAAAAGCATACAGTTCTATGAATTTTAAAACCTCTATAGATTCATGTAACCACTGCCATAGTCAAGATAGAAAACAGTTTCATCATCCTCCCAAATTCCCTTGTGTTCCTTTTAAGTCAACACTTCCCCTCACCCCAGAGCCCCTGCCAACTACTGATCTGCTTTATGTCCCTATGGATTTGCCTTTTCCAGAATGTCATATAAATGGAATTATTTTGAGTGTGGCATTTGTCTATGAGCATAAGCATTTGAGATCCGTCCATGCTATTTAGTGTTGCTGAATAGAATTCCACTGTATGGTTGTCCCAGAGTTTGTTTACCCATCCGCTGGCTGAAGGATTTGGATCATTTTCAGTTGTTGACCATTAAGAATACAACTGCAATGAACATAGCCGTACATGTCTTTGTATGAACATACGGTTTTATTTCTCTTGGATAAATACCTAGAAGCAGAATTGCTGGATTGTATGGTAAGCATATGTTCATCTTTATAAGAAACCATGAAGCTGTTTTCCAATGTAGTTGTACTGTTTTTCACTCCAATTAAAAATATATGAGATTTAGTTTCTCTTCATCCTCATCAGGATGTAGTATTATATCATTTTAACCATTCTGGTGGGTGTACAGTAATACTTATTTTTAATTATTGTAGTTGTTTATGATCTTTTGTTTTTCATTGATAACAAAATGATGCTGAACATTTTGTGTGTGTGCTCACTTCAGAAAGAAAATACTGTTTTTTCTGAAGTGTCTGTGCAAGTTTTGTATCTATTTTTTAATTTAAAAGAAAAAGAATTGTAAGACTCCTTTATGTAATATGGATGAAAGCTCTTTGATATATATACATGTATATGTTGTTCACATCTCCTATGTCTTTACTGGTTTTTTGGTCTAAAATAATCTATTTTAACTTGTATGTTAAAATATCTGTGATTGGGAATTTCTTTATTTCTCCCTTTCCTTTTGTCAGTTTTTGCTTCCCCTGTTTTGAAGCTTTTTTTAGGGGCATAAGACATTTTAAATCATTGTATCCTACTAGCGCATTGACTCTTTTATTAACGTGAAGTGTTTTCTCTTTGACCCTATAATACCTTTTCTTCCTGAATTGACTTTGATATTAATATAGCTACTCCAGTTTTATGAGAATGTTTTCAAAGGTGGGAAATGATAGGAAACATCATTCTGGTATGAGAACAGTTTATCACAGAGAAGAAGAGGGCAATGAAATAGTGGGGGTGGAGGTGAGCAAAGCCCGCAAGGCAAAATATAGTATTCAAAACTAGATTACTCTGTGTTTTCAGGCAGGACGAAGAAAAGCATGGTTGCAGATAAAAGTAGATTTTTAGAGTGGGCCATACCCTAAATCTGTTTAAAAAATCTAGCAATAGGTACAGAGTTTACAGTATATAAACCACTGTATCACTACACTATAATCAGCAACCACTAATCAAAGAAATATGGTTTCAGTTTTTATTATTAGTGTATGAGGATGGTAGTTCAAGTGTTGGTTGACTTCTCAGATAACTGTGGATAATCTGTTAATAGAAAATTGGTTATATGGAACATCATTAGGCTCTGGGATTCTGGCCTTTATATTAATGTCCTGAATCTCTCTTGTCCTGTAGGTTTTTTATGTATACTGTCTGGTTTTTGAAACGGTCTGCGAACTGAGCTTATTTTTCAGTGAGGTCCAGGATATTGAAGTGTGTTGCAAGGATGTGAAATCAGTTTTGTTGGAAGTTGATGTGATGGGGAGGCACCTGAGGTCAGGTACTGTAGTTAAGTCTCTGTACATGTAAAAACTTTAATACAAGTAATCTTTATTTGATATGTGCTTCACATCCTTGAGCATGTTGTTTAAAATTTTCATATTATTTTCTTTTCTGATTGATGTTACATCCCTGTTTTGATTCCATATCAATAATTGCTATGATTCTAAAAGTAGAATGATCTTTGATTCATAGAAACAGTTAGAAATTATATCTGTAGTTTTCTACTGTGAATAAAATACAGACAGTTGTCTTTAAAAAGGACCCTGCTTTGATTTCTAAAGAGACTTCAACTTTGTCTTTTACTAGGACTGCAAAATTGGCCACATTCCTTGGCCACACGGGAGCATCAGTCTGGTCTACCTCCTGGCTTTAGTGATTGCTTCAGGAACAGGCATGCGACCCAGATCAACCCCACCAGAGTACTTCTGGGACTTTTTTGCAGAGTACCTAGACATGAGTTTTTCTTTTTCTCACTAGGGTCCCCAAGCAGATAGGATATAATTCTGGAACTACTGGAATCTTCCTTGACACTATGAGGAGATAGGCTGCCCTTGTAATGGAGCTAATATTGAGGAAATCTGAGCTGCTATACACACACACACCCCTACAAATATCAAATGAACCTGTTGATCTGATCAGATAGGCTCAATTACATAAACTAATAACTTACTAAAAAACCCAATTCAAGTTATGTTTTCTGTCTCTTGTAGCTAAAACAGTCATTATGAATACATTGAGTTTGTTTTAGAGACTTAAGTCAAAATATAGTAAGTGGTAAGATTCAAAGAATAGCAACCATGATGTACACATACATGTATGTGTATATCTTCTTTCAACTAAATCTCAATAATTATTCTTCCATGAATCTTGTTCTTGGAAGTTCTTTTGTCCAGTTCTTCTGTCTCTTTTAGGAACTCTCCCTGGGGCTTGCTTTCCCAGATTTGCTTCTCCTCAGCTTCTTGCCTGACCTTATCTGTTCCTGACCTTCAGAACTTGTTGTGATATTCTGCTAAATTCTCTTCTCTAGCTCTCTGTTCACTTTTGGCACCAGTATATTTAATACCTTGTTACTGAGATTACTCTACTTGGATTCTGTTATGTTGAGTGAACTGTGTCTCCTTGACAGGGAGGCATGCCCGCCTCTTACTCTTCTCGTCCCAGAGTTAGTTTGTGGCTTGTTGGTTGCTTGTGGTGGCCACGAGAAAGAGGGGAAAGGGTGCGTGACAGGACATCCCTAATTCTGCTCCCGGTCCCATTACCTCTTAGGAACAGTGTCCAGAGATCGTAAAGCCAGGCTTCCGCACTCTTCCTCTTTTGCGGTCCAAGCCTGGTCTACACAGTGGAGGCCTCTGAGACAGATACAAATTATTTCTCCAAGAACGCTTTTCCTTTTTTCTTACAATATTTAAAACAAAACTGAACCATTCTTAAAGGGAGTTATATAGTTTCCCTGACTGCAGTCAGGGAAACAGAAAGAGGGAGACAAATCACGCTGTTCTAAGTTGTGAGAAACCTATTTTTGAGTTGGTGTGATCTAAGCCAGGAAAGAGTTTGCAGGGGCAGGTGAATGGTGTCTAAAGGAAGGAATTGGCAGGTAAGTTTGAAATGGTCAAAAAGGTCAGTGGACATTGAGAGGGTCAAGGGCTTTGAGTGGTAAGCCAAAGAAGAGAGAATTAGTTTCTCTAGAGAAGAGAAACCCATGGAAAAGGTAATTTATTAATATTTTTTATTTCTGGAAATTTGTAGGATGGTGGCACAGAACACCAGGGAATTTGTGGAGCTGTAAGAGCACTTGTAAAAAGACAAGTGAAGGATTTGGTGAAGCGGTATGTTCAGCAGGAGAAGGAGCCAAATGTGCTTGTGAGGTTTTGAATTTGAAAGGCCTGGAGGAAAGTGGTGGTGGTGTTGAAAAGAAAGAGCACAGGAAATGGAAGTGCTTTGAGGGAAGGACTAGAATGGTTTTTGATGTTTTGAGTTTAAGGTGATAGCAGCACATTAAGATGGAACTGTGAGGGAGGACGTTGTGTTAGGTACTATATTAAGTGCTGGGAATATAACGGCAAGGAGAAGAGTCCCTGCCTTCGTGGAGCTTGTGTTTCACTGGGAAAGACATAAATGTAAGTAAAACATCATGTGCAGGGTCCTCAGTAGTGATAAGTACTAAAGAATGGAGATAGTTTGTTTTGTTCCTGTTAACTAAATAAAAGGTACTTTTGAATAACTACTTTAGGCAAAGTTCCCAATAACATATACCTTTAAGAGCATCTGTAATATGTCTTTAAAATGATAGTGTCCATGGTCATATTTTATAATGAAGGAAGCTTATTGGCAAAGCTTTGTCAAGAACTCCCTGTGGAAATACCAATTGCTTTTCTTGGCTCCAAGGTATTTCCTGAACAGTGTGTTCTATTTTGTCCCAGTGTGCCATTAAGGGATTTGAAAGTTTGTTAAAACATGTGCGCCAAGTGGGTACTGTCACTTAAGCCCAGCTAGAGGAGCCAAGAAAGGAACAGCAGCTCCTAGGTGAGCCTGGTGATGTACATTAGCTCTGAATCAGAGGCTCAGGTAGTGGGAAAATCAGGGCATCATTATCTCCTAAGCACAAAGTCTTCAGCTGACACTGTTGTAAACCACCCTTTCAGCAGAAAATGCCTGTGGACATCGATGTATGTAAATCTTTGGAAAAGCTCCATTACCACAAGTTGACAACAGCCCCATGGCCCAGGAGAAAGTAATAGAATTTATTTGCTAGAACAGAATTTTTCAATACTAATATAGACTTGTTTTTTATAAGATTTAAAATAGCACTCTTCAAAGATGGTGTTTATGTTCAAGGCAGTAGGGTTTTTCTATTTCATTAAGCAGGGTAACTATGAAATGTTCCATGCTTAGAGTTTGGCTAAGCCAGCACAATGGAAATGTTACTTGGCATTTTTATTTAGGAGTCCATTTGGATTGTTTGGTTACAGGGACTCTTTCTGTTGTTCCCTTGTTTTGAAATCCATTACTTTAAATTTGAAAGAAGGGGTAGAAAAATCTAACCAAATCTAATCATTAAAAAAAAAAAATCACCAAAAAATCTAATCAAGTTTTGAAGGGACCAGTTTCTTGATTCTGGTGAGTTTGAGCTGCTCTTTGCAGCTGATCTGATTTACAGCTCATCATAGATGCCCCACCCCTTCCTAAGTGATAGATCAGTACTTCACAACTCTGTAGAAATCAGGAAATGTCCTGTAAGCTGTGCCTAAATATAGACTTTCTCTTCTTTATCTATGCAGTGGTGCCTTTTCTGTTGTTTTTAAATTGGGGGGCTGGTAACTTTATGGCTACATTTGAGTTTATCTGTTTTGAAACTAGAATTATAATTTAGGTGTAAAGGCCCAGAATTATTACAGAAAAATGCATTTATTTGAATGTCTTTTAACTTTATTCATTTGTATTTATATTTATTTCTTATGGTGATATGTTTCAATTATAATAAAATAACTGGTGAGTCTTTCCTGGTTTCCAGACACAGTATGTTAATGGAGCACAATGCAGTAACATGCAATATCATGTAGACAAGCATCTGAATTTAGCTGGCTTTTGCTGAAGTTATTTTATTCATTTCTTTTTAGAATGCTTTTACAGGTGATTATTCAAGTCATTCCCATTCTCTTCAGTAGAGAAAAGGAAACCAATATTTATTTAACATGTTTTATATGCCAAACATATTGGGAATGTCTGGAGAATATAAAAAAGGAATGTGACATGGTTTGCTGTTTAGTGTAAGAGAGAAATATGCAAGCAAATAAATGGAATATAACCTGATCAAGAAACCTTATAATGAAAGAATAGTTAAGGAAAAACAATGGAACAAAGGAAGGAAATAGAACATATCTTAAGAGAAGGGGGTAAGTCAGAGAAGCATTTGTAGAAGGGTTGGGTCTTAAATTTTAATTATTTGCCAGGCAGACAAGAGATGCAGAGACATTTCATGCAATGGATATTAGTTGTGGGAGAAGTATGTGCAAAGCTCTCTCTGAGTCTGATTGCAGGAAATCTCCCACAGGAGTGTCCAGGACTAAGATCACTAGACTTAGAGTCCTGGATCAGTGTGCATGTCACAGCTCTGCCGCGTAGTAGCTATCTGATTGTGATATGTCTGAACCTGTTTTTCCTCTAAGAGACGGAGATCATCATTCTCCTGTGTATCACCCAGGGTCACTGTGTGGGTCTAAGCCACTTAATGTGTGTAAAAGCACAGGGAACATTGTGCGATGGGAATGTGAAGAGTGATAGTAAAAGCCTGAGTGTTTAACATATTCCTCCTTATATTTAAATTCTCTCTACTTCACTAACTCCTGTTTCATGTTGAATCCCCTTAATTTGAGTTTTTTCTTAGGGCTCCATTCTTAGCTTCTCATTTCAGTTGACACTTGGTCCTGGGACACCTTCACCTAACTGCCAATTTATTGTGATTAACCCCCTGATCTGGATTTCTGTCTTGCATCACACTCTTCCCATCTCCAGACCTACATTTCCAGCTACCGCCTGGATGTTCCGCACCTTGGACTTCCTGGGTCTAGACACTAATTTATTTCCCTTTATATAAATTCACTTATTAAGCTCCTATCATGTTCTAGCCACTTATGCTAAGAGCTTTTCATATATTATCTCAGTTCCACAATAACTTTTTGATATTGGATACTCTTGACCCCGTTTTAAAGATAATGAAACTGAGCTTCAAGAGTTTAAATAACTTTTCTAAAGTTGTATAGCCAGTAAGTAGGAGAGCCATGGTATATCTGACAAATGTTCTATGTGTATGTATGCATGTGCATTTGTATTTGGAGAGGGGTCAGGGTGCAAGGAGGTTAAAATTAATAAATATTGTAGTGTACTATTTCTTGAGCATTTTTAGTAGCTGCAAGTAACACTTTTATATCATATCAATACTACCCAATTGATATATGCTTATATTTTCACTTTTTATTTTTATTAGTAGGGTTTATGCTTATCCTACCTGTTCATGGAATAAGACAGAGAGTAAAAAAAGTCTTGTGTGACCCAGCAATTTGATCCCTTCACTAATACACTTCTGTCCTATCCTCCAGAGACTAGACTAAATCTCCAAGGGAGAAATAATCCCAGTTGCAGGATGCACTCGGAATACTAAGTGCAGTCAGCTGCCCCACTCTCTCGGGTCTATGGAGGAAGCCAAAGGAATTTTTAAAGTCTTCAGTTTACCACGTCAGTAGTATGTCCATTTTCCTCAGGCCCTTCCTTTTACCTGAGCGCAGAGTCCAAAATATTTACCAACCTGAACTTGTAGCCTTTAGCACCAGACTCTTTAGTCTCCTTTCTTCTGGAGTATTTTCAACCTATTTGTAAAAATACATTTTTCTGTGGAGGAAGTGTTAATAGCTTTTATTTGATTCTCACTGGGATCTGCAAAGTTGTGAACCACTGAACTAGACTTGAACGTTTTCGAGGTCACTCCTATGGAGGAAAGCCTCTTACTTTACAGATTCAAGGAAAACTGGGCTGCTATTTTCTAACCCACATACTCTTGTGTCTGGAAACTGTTCTGAAAGCTCTCTTACATCCTGACCATTTTTTATATTCATTTTTCATTTTTCTACCATCTGTTTATTTATCAGATATTGAGCACCTAGATTGATTATGCAAGTTGCTATAGAGTATACAAAGATGTATAAGACATAATTGGTGAGCATATAGTCTTAATAGATGAGGTAAATCATATACATAGCAACACTAATACACTGAAGAATTTGAGAAGTGCCATTGAAGAGGTACTTTGGAATTTCAGACAAGGGAGAAATTAATCTTGACTGGGACAGGTAGTAGGGAATGGGGAGAAACAGGGAAGACTATGTGGTAGATTCTGGGTCATAAAGATCCAAGTCGCTTAGAGTAGGTCTTGAGAGATGAGGAGATTTCAGATGTGTTAAGATTTTAGACACAGTGTGCCATCTCTGGTTCCCTGTTCATTCAGATGAGACTTGAGTACACACATCAGACCTAGCCATAGGCACTTTATGGAGTTTACAATTTATCAAGAAAAACAGACTCCGAACAAGTCATTTTATAATTAATTGCTATATTTATTCATTGTTTCATTCAACATGTATTTGAGTGGCTATTAAGTGTTGCCCTCAATTCTTGGCCATATAGCCTCTGTGCTCATGAAACCTACATTCTAGTTGGGAGACAAAGTAAATAAATATAAAATATATTGTCAGGTAGTGATAAGTGCTGTTATGGAAAGTAAAGCAGAGTAAAAGGACAGTAATAACAGTAAGGTGGGGGCAGTTTTAGTTACTATGATCAGGGAAAGCCTCTTGGAAAGGAGGATATTTGAGCAGAGATCTAAATGAAATGAAGAGAGTGAGCCCTATGAATAGCTGGGCAGAGTTTTCCAGATAGAGGGAATAACAAATGCAAAAACTTCAAGATGGAAGGTTTAGTATTCTAGAAACAGCAAGATCTCTAGGATTGGAGTGTAATTTGCAATGGAGGAAGTAGAAAACGGGAATAGAAAAGTAGATACAGGTCATATTTGACAAGGTCTTGTGGCATGGTGATAGAAGATGTTGGGAAGCAGTTGGGAGAATGACATAATCAAATTTATGTTTTAAAAGGACCACCCCAGCTGTGTTGGTCCAAAATGGAAATCAGGAGACCAGTTATTACAGTAGTTCAGTAAGGTGATAAAAGTTGTTTGGACTTCATAATAACAGTAGAAATGGCAAGAAGATACATTTTAAAGGAGAGGCCAATGGACTCTTCTGATGGATTGGATGTAGAGTGTGAGAGGGAGGGAGAAGAGGGTGATGACATAGGCAGAAAGATGGCGGTGTGAGAAGTGAGGCAGAAACCTCCCCTCAAACCACATATAACATAAAAATACAGCAAATACAACTAATCCTGAAAGAGCAATCAGAAAAAGGAGTGCAACAGATGACCTACATCTGGGGAAGAGAGAAGACCTCACGGAAAATGGTAAAGTAGCAAAGCTGCGATCTGGTGGAACCCAAGCCCTCCCTGACCCAGCTCACCAGAGGGAGGAAGAGAAACAGAGCAGGGAAGGAGCAGAGGCCAGGATTGCTAAACACCCTCCCCTGGAGATCTGCTCTGGGAGCATGATCCCACGTTACATGGTGCTCTGGAGATTGAGATTGGTGAGGATGAAAAGCAAAGACAGGCAGGATACTTGGAGAGACTGAGATTCCAGCCACTTGTGGAGAACAGGTACCCACAACCGGTTGTTCAGGGACAAAAGAAAGGTTGGCATTTTGAAACACTTTCTAACAGTGAGAGGGCTGCCAAAGGGAGCAAGGATTACACAGAGCTTACTACTCAGGGAGAAAGGGCAGGTGGACAAAATTGTCCTGGCACACTCAGCCCAACAGGTTGGGAACTCTTGGGAGCTTCAGATGCTCCATCCCCCTGGCTGGTAATGCAGTGCCCAGACCCCCCCATTGCAATACCCAGACTGCCACTCCTTCTTCCCAGCAGGCACTGGTTTGCCAACCTGATGCTCTTGCCATTGCACTAGGCCAGTTGGAGGCTGGCCCCACCTACGGCAGCTACAAGGGCATAACACATAGGCTCCTCATAGTGTGCTTGGCGCACTGGCCCTGGCAGGGAGGCAGACACTACAGCCAGGAAGCAGGAAAGAGCTGTTTCCTCCTGCCAGGCACAGGCGCCACTCGCCTGTAACCCCCACCATTGCTCCAGGTACTGGGCAGCTCCAGAATGTAGAGTTTGTGGGCACTAGAGGGCATCGCCTACACAAAGTTATTATTCCATAGTAACCATTAGAAATACAAAACAGCAAAAGAATCTTGTACAAAAAATATCCCTCAAATACTAGAAAGAGGGCTAAGTGAAACTGAAATCACCAATCTTCTTGATAAAGATTTCAAACTAAAAATCATACAAATGCTCACGGAGCTACAGGAAAATATTCAAGATCTCAGGGACGACTTAGAAAGAGATGGAAACTTTGAAAAATACAGTATCTGAAATAAAACATACAATGGAAAGATTTAAAAGCAGGTTAGATGAAGTAGAAGAGACAGTAAATGAAATAGAAATGGGAGAACAGGAAAAAAGTTTAGGCACAGAGAGATAAGAAGATCTCTAGGAAGGAAAGAATAATAAGAGAACTGTGTGACCAGTCCAAATGGAACAATGTTTGCATTATAGGGGTACTAGAAGAAGAAGTGAGACAAAAGTCTCTTTGAGAAAATAATTGCTGAAAACATTCCCAGTCTGGTTTGGAAGGAAATAGTGTCTCAGGCTGTGGAAGTGTGCAGATCTCCCAACGCAAGGGACTCAAGACAACACTAAGACATATAATAATTAAAATGGCAAATGAGAGACAAGACAAATTAAAATTAAGGACAAGGAGAGAATATTGAAAGCAGCCAGAGAGAGAAAAAAGATCACATACAAAGGAAAACCCATCAGGCTATCATCAGACTTACCGGCAGGAACCTTACAAACCAGAAGGGAGTGGAGTGATGTATTTAATGCAATGAAGCAGAAGGGCCTTGAACCAAGAATACTCTACCCAGCAAGATTATCATTTAAATTTGAAGCAGGGATTAAACAATATCCAGATAAGCGAAAGTTGAGGGAATTTACCTTCCAAAAACTGTCTCTACAGTGTATTTTGGAGGGACTGATATGGACAGAAGAGCTCCTAGGGCACTTCCTGTCACCAGGAAAATAAAACCACATAGAGAAAGTAGACCAATTAGTTGCTAAACAAATGCAAAATTGAATCAGTTACCCACAAAATCAGTCAAGGGATACACAAAGAGTACAGAATATGACACCTAATATATAAAGAGTGGAGGAGGAAGAAAAAGAAGGGAGAAAAAAAAAGAACCCTTAGATTGTGTTTGAAATAGTATAATAAGCAAGTAAAGTTAGACTGTTTAGATAGTAAAGAAGCTGCCCTTGAACTCTTAGTAACCACAAATCTAAAGCCTGCAATACCAGTAAGTACATATCTATCAACAATCACCCAAAATGTAAATGGACTGAATGCAACAATCAAAAGACATAGAGCTACAGAATGGATAAAAAACAGGACCCATCTATATGCTGCCTACAAGAGACTCATTTCAAACCCAAAAACATACACAGACTAAAAGTGAAGGGATGGAAAATGATATTTCATGCCAATAATAGGGAGAAAAAAGCAGGAGTTGCATTACTTGTATCAGACAAAATAGACTTCAAAACAAAGAAAGTAACAAGAGACAAAGAAGAGCATTATATAACGATAAAGGGGTTAGTCCAACAAGAGGGTATAACCATTATAAATATCTATGCACCCAACATAAGAGTACCTACATATGTGAAACAAATACTAACAGAATTAAAGGGGGAAATAGAATGTAATACATTCATTTTAGGAGACTTCAACACTCCATTCACTCCAAAGGGCAGACCAACCAGACAGAAAATAAGTAAGGAGACAGAGGCACTGAGCAACACATTAGAACACCTGGACCTAACAGATATGTACAGAACACTCCACCCAAAAGCAGCAGGATACACATTCTTCTCAAGTGCACATGGAACATCTTCCAGCATAGATGGCTACAAAAAGTGCCTCAGTAAATTCAGAAGAATTGAAATTGTACCAACCAGCTTCTCAGACCACAAAGGTATGAAACTAGAAATAAATAATGCAAAGAAAACAAAAAAATCCCACAAATACATGGGGGCTTAAAAACATGCTCCTAAATAACCAATGAATCAATGACCAAGTAAAAACAGAGATCAAGCAATATATGGAGACAAACGAAAACAAGAACTCAACACCCCAAAATCTGTGGGATGTAGAGAAGGCCATGCTAAGAGGGAAGTATATTGCAATGCAGGTTTACCTCAAGAAAGAAGAACAATCCCAAATGAACAGTCTAAACTCACAATTAATGAAACTAGGAAAAGAAGAACAAATGAGGCTCCAAGTCAGTAGAAGGAGGGACATAATAAAGAGAAGAAATGAATAAAATTGAGAAGAATAAAACAATAAAAATAATCAATGAAACCAGGACCTGGTTCTTCGAGAAATTAAAATAGATAAACCTTTAGCCAGAGTCATCAAGAAAAAAAGAGTGTACACATGTAAAGAGAATCCAAAATGAGAAAGGAAAAATCCCTACAGACACCACAGAAATACAAAGAGTTATTAGAGATTACTATGAAAAATTATATGCTAACAAATTGGATAACCTAGAAGAAATGGATAACTTTCCCAAAAAACACAACCTTCCAAAACTGACCCAGGAAGAAAAGGAAAATCTGAACAGACCAATTATCAGCAACAAAATGGAATTGCTAATCAAAACACTACCTAAGAACAAAACCCCTGGACCAGATGGCTTCAGCACTGAATTTTATCAGACATATAGAGAAGACATAATACCCATCCTCATTAAAATTTTCCAAAAAGTAGGAGGGAATACTTCCAAACTCATTCTATGAAGCCATCATCATTCTAATACCAAAACCAGACAAAGACACCACAAAAAAAGAAAATTACAGACCAATATCCCTGATCAACATAGATGCAAAAATAGTCAACAAAGTATTAGTAAACTGAATTCAAAAACACATCAAAAAGATCATCTATCATGATCAAGTCGGATTTATTCCAGGAATGCAAGGATGGTACAATATTTGAAAATCCATCAACATCATACACCATATCAACAAAAAGGAGGACAAAAATCTAGTGATCATCTCCATAGATGCTGAAAAGGCATTCAACAAAATTCAACATCCATTCATGATAAACATTCTCAACAAAATGGATATAGAGGCCAAGTACCTCAATGTTGTGAAGGCCAAATACAGCAAACCCACAGCCAACATCATACGTAACAGTGAGAAGGTGAAAGCTTTTCCTCTAAGATCGGGAACAAGACAAGGATGCCCATTCTCACCACTTATTCAACATAGTCTGGAGGTCCTAGCCATGGCAGTCAGACAACACAAAGAAATAAAGGCATCCAGACTGGCAAGGAAGAAGTTAAACTGTCACTGTTTGCAGATGACATGACATTGTACATAAAAAACCCTGAAGAATCCACCCCAAAACTACTAGAACTGATAACTGAATTCAGCAAAGTTGCAGGATACAAAATTAATATACAAAAATATGTGGCATTGTTATATACTAACAATGAACTAGCAGAAAGAGAAATCAGGAAAACAATTCAATTTATAATTGTATCAAAAAGAATAAAATACTTAAGAATAAACCTAACCAAGGAAGTGAAAGACCTATACTCTGAAAACTACAAGACACTCATGAGAGAAATTAAAGAAGCTACCAATAAATGTAAATACATCCTATGCTCATGGATAGGAAGAATTGATATTGTCAAATTGGCCATCCTGCCTAAAGCAATGTACAGATTCAGTGCAAAACCTATCAAAATACCAACAGCATTCTTCAATGAACTAGCACAAATATTTCCAAACTTCATATGGAGCCCCAAAAGACCTCTAATAGCCAAAGCAATCCTGAGAAGGAAGAATAATAAAGCTGGGGGGATTATGCTCCCCGACTTCAAGCTCTACTACAAAGCCACAGTAATCAAGACAATTTGGTACTGGCACAAGAACAGACTCATAGATCCATGGAACAGAATAGAGAGCCCAGATATAAACCCACACATATATGGCCAATTAATATGCAATAAAGGAGCCATGGATGCAATGGTGAAGTGACAACCTCTTCAACAACTGTTGTGGGCAAAACTGAACATGCAAGAGAATGAAACTGGATTGTCTAACCCCATACACAAAAGTAAACTCATGGATCAAAGATCTGAATGCAAGTCATGAAACCATAAAACTCTTAGAAGAAAACATAGGCAAAAATCTCTTGAATATAAACATGAGCAACTTTTCCTGAACACATATCCTCAGGCAAGGGAAACAAAAGCAAAAATGAACAAATGGGATTACATCAAACCAAAAAGGTTCTGTACAGCAAAGGACACCATCAGCAGAGCAAAAAGGCATCCTACTGTATGGGAGAATATATTCGTAAATGATGTACCCAATAAGGGGTTAACATCCAAAATATATAAAGAACGCACATGCCTCAACACCCAAAAAGCAAATTACCCAATTAAAAAATGGGTGGAGGATCTGAACAGATACTTCTCCAAAGAAGAAATTCAGGTTCCAATAGGCACATGAAAAAATGCTCCACATCGCTAATTATCAGGGAAATGCAAATTAAAATCATAATGAGGTATCACCTCACACCAGTTAGGATAGCCAACATAGAAAAGACTAAGAACAACAAATGCTGTTTAGGATATGGAGAAAGGGGAACCCTCCTACACTGTTGGTGAGAATGTAAATTAGATCATTGTGGAAAGCAATACAGAGGTTCCTCAGAAAACTAAAAATAGAAATCCCTTTTGACCCAGGAATTCCACTCCTAGGAATTGACCCAAAGAAAACAAGATCCCAGATTCAAAAAGACATATGTACCCCTATGTTTATTGCAGCACTATTTACAATAGCCAAGATACGGAAACAACCTAAGTGTCCATCAGTAGATGAATGGATAAAGAAGATGTCGTACAAATGCATAGTGGAATATTATTTAGCCATAAGCAAAAAACAAATCCTACCATTTGCAACAGCATGGATGGAGCTATGGGTATTATGCTCAGGGAAATAAGCCAGGCTGAGAAAAACAAGTACCAAATGATTTCCCTCATTTGTGGAGTGTAACAAGAAAGTAAAACTGAAAGAACAAAACAGCCGCAGACACACAGATTCCAAGAAGATATTGGCAGTTACCAAAGGGAAGAGGACTGGGAGGGTCGGTGTGGAGGGAGGGAGAAGGGGATTAAGGGGAATTATAATTAGCACACATAATGTAGGGGGGTTATGGAGAAGGAAGTATAGCACAGAGACGGTAAGTAGTGACTATATAGCATCTTACTATGCTGATGGACAGTGACTGAAATGGGGTGTGTGGGGCCACTTGATAATATGGGTTAATGTATTAACTGTAATGTTGCTCATGTGAAACCTTCATAAGAGTGTATATCAATGATACCTTAATAAAAAACAAGGGTGATGACATAGTCTAGTGCCGTCTGTGGAGAGAGGAACTGATCCTGGTTCTGAGAGGGGAGCAGCAGCCAAGGGTTCTGTAGTTTGAGGTGGCAACTGACTTCCAAATGTCATATGTCAAGTAGTCAGTGGGATATGAGTCTAACTCAGAGGAAAGGTTAAGGCTGGGCATTTAATTTGGTGAGTTAGTAGCATGTAGAGAGATTTAAAGATATGAAACTGGTTGAATTCAGCTAAGGAATGAGTTTAACAGGATCCTTTCATTAGTATTTAACATTGTCCTGTGTTCTCTGTATCTAATCAGATTAAAGTTCTGTTTTGTGGGAGAAACACAGATTTTGTTGTGTGTTTCCTGTTACAGTGCATCAGGAAGCACTTTGGTTCTTTCTCTTTTTAAGATATTTTATGTTGATTAGTGGGTTCAGGTTGGCCACTCTGGTCCACCTATTATGAAATTCCATCCCCATCAGGTCATGACTTAATTGGTTTTAGCAACCATTGTTGACCATTTCCTGAATCTGTTATTTCCATAGGGATGGCAAAATGGTTATAGTGAATGTCTTTCCTTAATCAGCTGAAACTCTTTTATGAAGAACAACTTTACCTCATCTGCTATTTGGTCAACCTGAGGTAGAGTTTGTACAGGAAAGGTAGATAAATGCTTAGAATTTTATAGGGTTGACTGGAGAGAGTTCTTTTATGATGATTCCTGAGTCCGTTAGACAAGATCGTAGTAGTGTACCTTGTTTTCCTGGTATGAGAAGATTATCTGGGTCCACCTTGTATAGTTTCTGTGCTTGCCTTGAATTAGTTGTTTCTCTGAGAAGTCCCACAACCCTCGCTTTTATCCACCATGCAGTGTGGAATGGTTTTAGAGTACCTTTGCATCCTGTGGTCTCATGATGATTTTTTTCCCCCCATAATATTTATTCTATTCTTGTATGTACTGGGATAACAAAATAGAATGAAAATAATTTAAAAATGCAATATATTAGTTTATATTTTAATTACACAGTTTTGAATGACTTGATTCATTCATTTAGTCCTGCTACCTTATAGCATTTTTTTGCTTTAGTAACTCAAAAGTGAATTTAGTGTCTAAAACACTAATTCTTTTTTTCCCATTTCATCAAAAATCTGTTTTTTTTTTGTGCTACTTGTTCTCCGTTTTCCCATGAAGCTAGTCACAAGACCTATTGACAGAATACCTATCTCTGGGAGTCAAAGTGCATACCTATATTTAGGAAGAGACTCAGTATGTCTGAAGACTGGAGCACAGTTTTGTTTCAGCGAGAGCTGCTTGGTTCTGTGGCCTCCGGCCCCCACTCCCCGCACTTGGTTGCTGCTGCGGTTTATTTTTTGTATTGAAGTATTTGATGTACAATATCTTACTGGTGTCAAGTATACAATATGGTGATTCAAGCAGCATTATTAAATGCTTACCCCAACTAGTGTAGTTACTATTTGTCAACATAAAAAGATGTTACAGAACAAAATTATGCTGTACTTTTATCCCTGTGACTGATTTATATTATGATTAGAATATTGTGCCTCTTTATCTCTTTCACCTGCTTCACCCTCTCACCCCAACTCCTCCTCCATTGTAACTACCAGTTACTTCTCAGTGTCTATGAGTCTACAGCTCTTTTGTTCATTTTGTTTTGTTTTTGGATTCTACATATAAATAAAATCTTATTGTATTTGTCTTTTTCTGCCTGGCTTATTTCTCTGAGCATAATACTCTTTTAGGTCTGTCCATGTTATTGCAAATGGAAGGATTTCTTTCTTTTTATGGCTGAATAATATTCCATTGCATATTATGTACCACATCTTCCTTTTCCATCCATCTATTGATGGACACTTAGGTTGCTTCCATATCTTAGCTATCACAATAATGTGGCAATAAACATAGGGGTGCATATATCTTTTTGAATCCGAGATTTTGTTTTCTTCAGGTAAATTCCTAGAAATGGAATTACTGGGTCCTATAGTATATCTATTTTTAGTTTTTTGGGGAACCTTCATAATGCTTTCCATGATGGTTGCACCAATTTGCAGTCCTACCAACAGTGTTGGAGGGTCCCCTTTTCTCCACTTCCTCTCCAACACTTGTTATTTCTTGTCATTTGGATAGTGGCCATTCTAACTGGTGTTAGGTTATTTCTCATTGTGGTGTGATTTGTTCTTTGATGTTCTTTCTCAAGATTGCTTTGCCTGTTCAGAGTCTCTTATGGTTCCATATATATTTTAGTGTAATTTGTTCTAGTTCATTGAAAAATGTCATGGGTGTTTTGATAGGGATTGCATTGAATCTGTAAATTGCTTTGGGCAGGTTGGCCATTTTGACAATATTAGTTCTTCCTATCTGTGAGCATAGGATAGATTTCCATTTATTTGTGTCTTCTTTCATCAATGTGTTAGAGTTTTCAGAGTGCAGGTCTTTCATCTCCTTGGCTATGTTTATTCCTAGGTATATTATTCTTTTTGATGTAATTGTAAATAGAATTGTTTTCTTGATTTCTCTTTCTGCTAGCTTGTTGCTAGTTTATTAGTACTTTGGTTCTTTCTCTTTTTGAGACTGCAACAGATTTCTGTGTATTGATTTTGTATTCTGAGGCTTTGCTGAATCCATTTATTAGTTCTAAGAGTTTTTTGATGGAGTCTTTTGGGTTTTCTGTATGTAGTATATTGTCATCTGCAAATAATGACAGTTTTACTTCTTCCTTATCAATTTGGATACCTTTTATTTATTTTTCTTGTCTGACTGCTGTGGCTAGAATTTCCAGTACTGTGTTGAATAAGAATGCTGAAAGTGGGCATCCTTGTCTTGTTCTTGATCTTAGAGGAAAAGCTTTCAGCTTTTTGCCATTATGATGTTAGCTGTGGGTTTGTTGTATATGGCCTTTGTTATGTTAAGATATGTTCCCCCTATGCCCATTTTCATGAAAGTTTTTATTATTAATGGATGTTGAATTTTATCAAAAGGTTTTTCAGCATCTGTTGAGATGATCATGTGCTTTTTATCCTTTTTGTTAATGTTGTATATGACATTGATTTATTTACAAATATTATACTATCCTTGCATCCCTGGAATAAACCCCACTTCATTGTGATGGATTATCCTTTCAATGTATTTTTTGAATTTGCTTTGCTAATATTTTGTTGAAGATTTTTGTGTCTTTCTTCATTAGAGATATTGGTCTGTAATTTCCTTTTTTGGTAGTGTCTTTGTCTGGTTTTGATTTTAGAGTGATGCTGGCCTCATAGAATGAGTTTGGAAGTATTCCCTCCTTTTCTATATTTTGGAATACTTCAAGAGTGGTAGATATTAACTCTTCTTTAAATGTTTGGTAGAATTCACCCATGAAGCCATCTGGTCCTGGACTTTTGTGTGTTAGGAGTTTTTCATTACCAGTTCAGTTTTGTTACTGGTAATTGGTCTATTCAGATTTTCTGCTTCTTCCTGGGGAAGTCTTGGAAGATTGTACATTTCTAGCAATTTGCCTTGTGTAAGATGTAGATCTTTGATTTGGCGTGATCTTTGTGTGATCTAATTCAAACGTTGAAACATTAATTCTTGAGTGTAGGTAATCTAAATCTTAGAGATTATGTAAAGCCAGAACTGGTTTGGTTTTAAAATGTGCTATATATAATTAAGCTTGCTGTACCCTGGTTATTGCTTCCTGCTCATCTCTTCCCATTGTCTTTTACTTGAATTCTGTGTGAGCCAAAGCACAATTCTTAATATGTAGGTGGGCAGATTCACAGTGATTACAGAATTCTCATTATATTTTACATACACAGTATATACATATCTACAGAGAAAGACTGTCTTTCATTGTGGGATAGTTAAGCCTTCAAATTTGATAAAGTCAGATTTCTAGTTGCCCTTGTAATATTTTCTCCATGACCTGTGGGAGCCAAATCCATTGTGAAATGATTAGTGGCAGAAATACATATGTAATAGAAACTAAAGTTCTGGACCATGCTTAACTCATCTTTACAGAAAACTACATTTTACCTGCTAGTCTAACTCGAGCATCTCATTTGTTTTCATTTACCCCTGCTCCCACTTATTTTCTCTCTAAGGTAAAGTATTTCTGGGGATAAAATGGAAAAAGTGGCAGGTCAGTGATCACGTAGCACTGTAGGTATATGGAGTACATATATGAGCCTCCTGGCTGTGCTTTGGGCTGTTCTGAAAGCATCCAAAGTTGTGTTGACTCTTGGGGGATGGTCAGATTTTCCCAAATACAGTATTTCCTAGGCACATTTAAGGAAATGGAGTAGATCTGGTGATTTGAGTGATACCAAATTCTTTTTTTTCTAACTCCTCATCAGTGAATTCCCTAGTGTTTGAATGATCTACTTTGGATCAGGTATGAAAGCAGGACTTATGTGGCAAGGCGGAAGTGCACAGAGGAGAGCTGGTTTTATAATTGTATATTAATTTATAGAATTAGCTGTGGCTTCACTCATATGTTCTCATGTAGGATGGGGCCTGAGGGAATCTTTTTAGAGAATCCTGGCCTAGCTGGAACTTTTTTTTTTACCATCAAAGAACCTTGTTTATTTTAAACTTTTTATAGAAGTAATTACAAATGAACAAACGAGTGAAGGTACAAATGAGTGAATCTGACAAGAGTCAAAATGTGCTAAGAGTTGAAAGAAGATTTCATTAAATATATTCAGAAATAGGAATCAGGTTTTCAAAAAGTTTTATTAAAAATCACAATTTTGCTCAGAAAAATTAACCATTGTTTACAAGTTTTTCCGTTATCACATTTTCATGAAGTCAACTTTTAGAAAAACTTTGGGAATATATTCTTAGAGTCTGTATTCTGATTGTGAATACCTTTTTAATATTTTACTTTGATTTTTCTGGGTGGGTATGATAATATTTTGAGGGGATAGTTATGTTAATTGGAATCTGTGACATTCAAATGTTTTGGGAAAGATTTCCTTTAATAACATTTTCTGCCTCATATGAGATGAAGATCTTCTGTTAGCCATGATCTTTGTGTGACCTAATTCAAACATTAATCCGATTTGTTGAAGGCAAGCATCTATTTTGAAACCTCAAGGTTAAACAAAAAATTTTAGACCTCTCAAATATAAACACATAGAGAGACAGCGAGGGAAGCTCACTCGCTTCATTCAGGTCTCTGCTCGAATGTTGCATCCTCCAGGAGGCACCCCCTAACTACTCTCTAGCAAAGCAGCCTCACTCTTTCATAACCAGCATTTTTGTACAATGTGTTTTTTTTACTAGTATTTATCACTTTTAGATTTTTGATTGTGTACACTACTGTCCCCTACAACACCACTGCCTTGCACTGTGAAAGGTACTCTGTAAAGATTAGTTGAATGAGTAAATTGTTCACCATCTGTCTCCCTGCTAGAATGGAGGCCTCATGAAGGTGCCTGTCACTGGGTTGGCCTTACAGCATGTGTTCAAAAGAATGAAGTGAATGTGCTACCAATAGTGATCAAATTCTGTTTTTACATTTTATACACACACACACACACACACACACACATACACACACACACACATATATATAAAAGATGTGGTGTTCTAAGTAATATCTAGAACCTACAAAACTGCTATTATCTCTTTTGCTAATGCAGATGGGCAGATTTATGTATAAGGTTGCTTTTTTTCCAGTGACTAAACAACACCTGGTGTATTTTAATATAGAGCCCCTAGAAATCAGAATACTATAATATGACTGTCATGTGACATACTCATTAAGTGGGTTAGTATCTGGATTCTTTGCTTCATTTTTGTAATTGGAAACATTTTACATATTGTGTAATGCTTCATTCTCATTGTTAGTGCAAATATCCATCAGTTGTGTTCTTTCTATACTGATTTATATAGGCCTCAAAATGGAGAATTAAAGGTTTGTGTTTTTTATGGGAATATTTTATAAATTTTGTTCACACTTAATGTTTTTTCCATTTCATCTTATATTCTTGTGGTTTCATCTGGGAGTGCAATAACATACTGTGTTGAGTTCTTTTATCACTTCCCAACATACTAATTGATTCCATGTGATGCACCCTTTTGGAGCAACATGGTACTTCTGATATTAGGAGAGAGAGGGGATGAAATGTACATCAGAAAAATGAGAAATGGATGTGGCATTAATCTTGGGCATCTTGAAGAGCTGAGTTGATCATTTCCATAAGGTAGTCTGTGCATCTGGAAAATAAAGATCGTTTTTCAAACTACATGGTAAGTGTCCAGTGCAGTGAGCTTCTGAATGTGTAGTTTTTTTCCTTAGAAAAGAACAATGGAAAAAGAAAAACCTGTTCTTTCCCTTTCTTTCCTTCGATGATTTAGCAGAACTTTTCTATTTTCTTCAGGTAATTAAGCCAGAGAGCAACGACAAAGAAACAGAAGGTGCCTACGAATTGTATCTCCCCGAAGAGCTCTGTGGAAGCCCTCTTCCACAACAGTCCCCGAAAGGCTATAGTGAGAGTCCTGATGTCATTATAGAGGCTCAGTTTGATGACAGCGACTTAGAAGATGGACATGGCAACACACAGAATGTTCTGGTTGATGATATTAAGAAACTCTCAGTCGGTGTTCATGAAAGAGGTGAGTACGGATCTCTGACATTTTATTGTAGGAAACTAAGTATTGAAGTTCTCTTTGTTCTGTAGACTCTGTCACACAATATCATTGCTACCTTCCCAATTTCTAAGCGTGGTGGCTTTTAGGAAAGGGAGATCTTTGACAGGCTTCCAGATGCTGGTTATGAGGAGGGGACAGAAATGCTGCTGGTGGTGGTTCATGTGGTCAGTGGTTACTGCTGTCATTTCCTACTAGGTTTTGAGTTGTGTTGATAGCTGACCTTGAAATTTCCTGTCATGACTCCAATCCCACCCTGTGGTTGATATCAACAGAATTAAACTGATCTTTAAAATCCTTACAAAATAAGCACTTCATTTTACCCTGGATTTTTCTTATAACTCAGTACATTTAAAAGTATTTTTGTCCTTGGTGGTGGGGTCTCCTTGAATTTGATAAGTAGATTATCTTTACAGAGTGTTTTGATTCTTAACCTTAAAAAAGCCAGTTTTATTTTCACTGATCAAAATCTAAGCCATGGGTCCTCTGGATGCAGAAGAAGGCAGTTGCAAGTATAGGGGTGAGGAGCTGTGACCAAGGGCCCTACCTGACCACACTCTGGGAAACTTAAGGGAAAGTAGCAATAAAGATTGGTATATAGAATGTATAGATTTCTAAGAGGCTCTAAGCGCAGCAGGTTATACATTTTCCAGACAAACTGAATTTTACGTATACTACAAAATGGAAAAGAGTGACCTTGCTAGGCTGGCTAGCTTGTGAGCTTTTTTTTTTATCAGGAAGACGTTTCTGGCGTAGTCCCTGTGAAAGGCTAGAGGAAACGCCAGAAGATTACTAAAGGAGGGTGTTCAGCAGACACCCTGTGATAGAGCCTGGTGAGCACACCTCACGGGCATCCTGAAGCTAGCTGGAGGTGATTTCAGGAAGTGACGGCATAAGGATCAATCTGTTTCTCCACTGCTGACAGAGGCAGTGACCTGGGGCAGTGAGCATTTTCTGAATGCACGTGTGCCAAAGTACGACTCTTCCAGAGGACTTCCCAACTTTGAAATTCTTTTTGAAAAAAAAAAGGCTACTGCTTCCTCACTGCCCCACCAGGTGTACTGACCTGAGAGCACCCAGGTTCCTTTTGTTTATGGCCTGCCTAGGTAACTAGTGGTTTCACTGTCCAGGGCCCAGTGATTTAATTTGGATATTATTCCTTGAAATTTCATTCTTCTGATGTTTCTTCTTTCCTCCTTTAAAAACAGTTGGATACTGTGACCCTGTTCTGAGAGTGCATGTTTATTACCGTAATGGCCTCAATACTGTGAGTCATGTCTTTTCTATGAGAAGAGAGGGTAATAAGCAGGTCCCTAACTAGCCAAATCCCTCATCAACAAGATCACCAAAGGAGAGAGATACTTGTAGGACAAAGCCAGGAAAAGGAGCACTTTAAATCTTACTGAATATTTGGCCCAAAACTAGTTTGTGGAAACCTAGCTCTGGTGATTGTACTTGGCAGACCTCAGCAACCTCTTTTCCCCTGGGTTCCAAGTTGAAGGGATAAGATGCCTTGATTTCTCATTAGTGGTTGGTAATAATTCAAGGTCAAGGAAATATTGATGGATGGAAGTCATGGCAGAGTGGATGCCCGGGTGGATACTAATAATTCACTTTGCCCTTTGTTTGGGAAATTCTGATGCCAGACCTACTCTTGATTTGTCCTCCACTGTAATTCCCCTTTTCTCTTACAAGTAAATATCATGGAGTGCTTTACCATTTCACTGTGTGCATGCTTTTTCCTCACGCTTTTTACAGTCTTACTATCATACTGTTATTTATATTGCTTCCTTACTAGCCCTGACTGAGGGAACAGCCTTAATCCTTCTTCAGTATCTGGTACAAATTTCTCTTTCCTGCTAGCCTCTAAATAGAGAGTTTGTGAAACCACATGGCTGTTTCTCATTTCTTGCCCTCTTGATATTTAGGAAAATTGCAATTTGCTCTTTTAAAAATCACAGTGTTTTTTAGGATATTTCAACCAACTTTTCTTCTCTTTGGATAATATAAAATCTGGTTACAGTTAGGATGTTAGTACTTTCTGCACCATTTAAGGTTTTGAAGTTTGTTATTGAAACAAACCATAACCTTAAGAATATCATAAACTTTTCCTAAGACTTCTAGAAAGATTCTTTGCTTTGTGTTGTAATTGTAAATGGATTATTAATCTTCGTTCACTCTTGTGTTCAAAGAGTGTTTTTACTTATTTTTGTTTTAATATCATGTTTCTTTACCCAAAGCAAATGTTACATATTGCATATATATGCATTGTGCATCCCAATTCCTAGCCCAGGAGACATTCATATCTTCTCCTTGTAGCTTCCAGTTTCTCTGGTTAGTGAGCAGATAGCCCCAGCTGTCTGCAGCAAGTGCCTGTCATCACATTAAGAAAAGTTTCTCTGGCCATCTCAGACCTATGCAGTAATTTCTTCTAGTAAGATAGCATAGGTTTGCATTGTACTCAGCCCCTGACAGGCGGTGGCCAAAGACCCAGGCCCCTTCTGTAGGTCCAGGCCCACAGCCTCCTGAAGTTCAGCTTTGACGACTTTCTAGGCAGTGGCATTGTTGTCAGCACAGAAATCTGCCATTTGTGTAGAGCCTGGGGACAACCTAGATAAATATTCTTTGGTATCAAATGTTTGGGTAACAGTTACCTCATTAGCAAACTCCAAAGGATAAAAACCATCACAGCCAAGTGATACGGTAGCTCTGTATCTTTCTTCACACTGGGAATTTAAGAATAATTTTGGTCTCTGAATCTTGGTGATCTTCACCTTATCAGGTCATGATGTACATATCTTGTTCAGAGGCTGGAGAAAAGCTTTACCCATACTCTGAAGACTGAACCTAAGTTTGCATGTAGAGTTGGTGACCTTTTCGCTTCTCTCTTCTCTCTCTTGACCACCTCCCACTTTCTCCTGAAGGGCGAATCCACAGGGAATCCTCAATGCCTTGTGAGATTCAAATCCATCCATAACTACTACTTCTGGGGCCTACCCAAGTTAACTTCACGAGTCAGGAAGAGCCTTTTTTTCTCACCTGAAATTCATACCCTTCCAACAACAGGCCTGTAGTGACTAGGTTTAAGTTCTTTTTCCTTGGATGAAAAGTAATTGTATTCCCTTTGAGTGAAAAAAGCAGACTATATGATTATTCTGTGATACTTCTGGGTTAAAATCCCAAGAAACCTTTCTCCTGTCTGTTGTTTCTTTCATGGAGCTAAATTTCTCCATTTCTTTTCTGCTAATGTTTCCAGATTCTGAGATCAAATCTTCCCTAATCTTTTGTTTCTCAACTCTCTACTGTGTGTAATGATGATTAGTACAGCTAACAGTTAACATTTGCTTCACAAATTATATTAAAAATTAAATATGGATAGTGATTTCCCATCAACCACAATTTTCAGTGTTTTGTGTCAGTGTTTTAAGATCTTATTAACAAAAAGTAAACCCTTACCCAGACCTATTTTAGAAGGCTGCAGTGGGAATCTTTGCATCCTTGTGTTTTAGACTGAGTGGACAATGTGTTTATATCAGATGTGACTCAGGTAGAGATAGTTGGTTAGGATCTACAGTGTCTAAGACCCAAATCCTGTGCTCACCCAGCCATTGCTCCCTGTGAAGTCCCCTGAAGAAATATATGCACACAGGGCAAGACAAGTCAGAGGAACAGTTCTTTATTAAGTAAGGCTTTGACCCAAGCAAGAATGATTAGCCAGTCTTAACTTCCACTAGCAATGCATGAGGCTTCTCATGTCTTCTCATTCCTACCAACAGTTAAATTATCCAACTTTCTTATTTTTGTAGTCGAGATTAAGTTCTGTAAATTGCCTTTTCATCATTTGTCCATTGCTCTATTACAGTTACTATTTGTTGATATGCAAAAATTTCTTAATCTTTTCTCTATAATAATCTCTTTTCCATTTTAAGCATTACAAATATCTTCTCCCATTCTGTCATTTAGTCTTTTGTCTATTAACTTTGTGTGTCTTCCATTGAACAAAAACCCTTAATATTAATGTGGTAAAATTAATCATACACTTTAGGGGTTTTTAAGTTTTTCCCTGTTGCTAGATCACATAGATATTCTCTCATGAAATCTTTTATTAACTTCACAATTTTACCTTTTGCTGAACTTTATGCTAATTATTGATTGAGATATCATCTGGTTTCTCTCCTCTAAATCAATTTTTGATGTCAAACCATCCTTGAATTCCTAGGATAAATCCTACTTAATCCTGATGTGGTATTATTTTTTAAATATACTATTGGATTTACTTAGGTAATAGTGCATGAATTTTGTATGTTAAATGGATCTATCATTTTCTTGTCAGCGTCTTATTTTTAGAGTTACTATTATGTTAGCTTCATGAAATGTCCTGGTCAGTTTTTTTGACAGTTTCCTATTTTTCCAGAATAGCTTGTTTAAGACAGGAATTAGCTGTTCCCTAAAATTTGGTAGAACTCATTATAAAATTGTTTGCACCTGCTGTTTTTCAAGAGGAAAGACCTTTGCTCATTTAATTTCTCATTCTAATTGGGCTGTTCAAATTCTTTATTTCTTTTTGTGCCAATTTTGGCATAATTTAATGGGAATTTATCCATTTGAACTTATTGTCATAAGGTATTCCTAATACTCTTTAATATTCTTTTTTTAAAGAATCTTCTTGTGTCTGTACTTTTGCCCCCCTGCTTCTCATTCTGTATTTTAATTATTTGAATCTTCTCTCTTTTTCCTTGACAGCTCTTGCTTGCCAGAGATCTGTCTTATTTATCCTTTCAAGGAACATGTCTTTTGGTTGTGTTATTTTTCTCTGTTGATGATATTCTCTATGTCATTGATATTTGCCCTTGTCTGTCATTTAATTCCTAATTTTGGAGGTTTGTATTTTTGCCCCTTTCCCAACTTCTTGAATTGAATACTTGGCTTATTATTATTATTATTATTATTACTATTATTTTAGTAAGGTGTTATTGATACACACTCTTATGAAGGTTTCACATGAAAATAGTTAGCTTATTATTTTTAACCTTTCTTGTTAACTTTAAAATGTTTTTAAAGCTATAAATTTTTCTCTAAATACTTCCTTAGCTATATTCCACAGATTTTGATATGCAGTATTTTTATTACTAGTTATAAGTATTTTATATCATTTATGATTTCTTATGTAACTAGATTAGTTATTAAGGCTATTTAATTTTAATTTTTTGCTATTCTCTTGACTTTATTATTTAATTTTTTTGTATTATAGTCAGAACAGGGTGTGTATGTTGTTAATTATTTATAATTTACTGAAGCTTCCATTATAGTTTTTTATTACATGGTCTTTATTTCTAAATATTCCATGTATGCTCTGAAAGAAAGATATATGTATATATATCCAAAAGCTTAACATATAATTATATTATTCTTCTCTTTGTAAGCTATTTATTATTTTTTTACTTAATCTGTTACTTTCTGAGAGGGGTGTTTAAAAATATATGTCTATAAATTTTGGGTCATTTATTTCTCCTGGAGTCTTGTCAGCTAAGGCTTTATATATTTTGAAGTTCTATTGTTAGGTGCATATGTGTATATTAGGATATACTTTAGGTATATTTTGGTATACATACCTACATATGTATTTATATGTAATAATCACTGATATTTATTGAACATTTATGATATGGAAGGCCGTAAGTACTTTATAATTAATCCTCATTATGTTTAATTTTTTAATCTTTACAACATAAGTAGTATCTAGTTCAGGAATATTAATAGTATCTTCTCAGAGATACTGCAGTTTTTATTCCCAAAGTACAGAAAAGTTACATAGTTGGTAAGTACACTTTAGAATCCTGTGATAGCTTTTTAAAAAAATATCAGTGACTGCTCTAGAAATTCTGATTCTAGTTGATCTGGTATTTTTAAAAAGCTCTCTAGAAAGCTAAGGATTCTATTGTGTAGCCAGAAATGAACAGTCCTAGACTTGTCCTCTTAATCATTATGTTATGTCTCTCTTCATAAATAGCAGTCTCTTCATAAACATTTCATGGTAGTCCAACCCTCAGTGTAATAATTGGTTCTGTCAAGGATCATCAATAGGTACTAACCCCATTGGGTGAAAGGCTGTTGGATACTAAGTTATTCACACAGACTCAAAGTATCATGCCACAGTTGACTTACTACCTAGTAACACTGGGCAAAATGTACTTTCATAGAAGACAGATTTGCTGGTCACTACTGTAACCAAGTGGTCAAGCTTAGCATCAGTAATAGTGAGACAACTGGCCTTTTGTGCCTTCTACTGGGATGCGTCATTACATACATCATCTGTGAAGTATTCATGCCAAAAAGTTTCACCTGAATCAAGCCTCTAGCCCTAACTTATAGAAGACTGGAAATACAGGGGATATCAGAAAAAAATTAAATGGCACCATGGGAGAAATAATAAGGTGAGTCAGTCCAGGGTGCGGGATAACCAATAAAACAACCAGCTTGTACTCTTCAAGAAAAGTCATTGTCATGAAGAACAAAAAAACAAGGGGTACTGTTCTAGAGGAAGAGAGACCAAAAGAAACATAACCAAAAATAATGTGTGAACCTTGATTAGATCTTGGATTGGGGAAAAATATGGTAACAGTAATTGAAGAAATTTAAATTTAGACTGTATAGTAGGTAGCATTTTGGAATTACTGTTAATTTTCTTAGGGATGATAACATATTGAAAATAGGAGAATTATCCTAATTCTTAGGAGATGTCCTTATTCTGAGGATATTATTGGCTAAAGTGCTTTGGATAAAGTATCTTGATACCTTTAACTTACTTTTAAATGGATCAGAAACCAAAACAAAACTCTGTATGTGTGTGTGTGTGTGTGTGTGTGTGTGTGTGCACATGTGCATGCACAGAGACACATGTGGAAGAGAAAGCAGATGTGGCAAGAGAAGAAGATGTAGCAAAATGTTAACATTTGGTGAATCAGTGGGTGTTTGTAATATCTAAAAATCTTTAAAATAAAAAACTGAGTGAAGAATGCCGCATGCATTACTGAAAGAGAAAAAGAATTGTCACGCTCTGTGGCCTGGGTGGTTATGAGAGCTGGCATTTGTCTTTTCAAGGCTTTGGTGCTGAAGTGTTCTAGAACATGAAGTCATTACTGCTATTGTTAAAAACTAACATAGTTATGTCTGCTGTTTTCAATTGGGTATTTTCCTAGTTTATTTTATTCAAAGAATCACAATTTTATTTCCCATTAAAAATACCCGGGTATCACACATAGTGTAAGTAAAGAAAATCTTCGATAAAGATTTCAAAATTATTTTATAACAGTGGATTAATAGAGGTTCTTGGGAAAATTAATAAGGCTTTCAAATATTTTTGCAAAAATTATTGTTTTTATGAATGTAAATATAAAAGTCAAACAGAATGAGGTCATATTACACTAACACAATTTTAAAAAATTATGCAAAAGCTTTGCTGTTCTAGTCTTTGTTCTGCACAGTGCACGTTTGCATTGATAACCTAAAATTACTACAAAAATTTTTATTTTTATAAAATATATTTTCTCCCCTCTGAGCTACAAAATTTGGTTCCCACTTTAAAGTGAATTTACCTTGTGCTTATTTTTTTAGAGTGAATTATCTTCAGGTATTTTATATTTTCTGTCTCTGACCTGGCACAGAGCAGGCATTCACTTAGTGGAAGCCTGAGACAATTGAAGAGCAGTGGACTTGGAGTAAAGTGAGAAATGCTGGAATATTCTGCTTATAAAATAAGGGTGTTGGGCAAAATTATGTCAGAAGTTTCTTCTAGCTAAAAAGTTCTTTGAGTAAATATATTTTCAATAATGTTAAGGATGTAGAGAGGCTGCGGTCGATCATAGACAGAAACGGTCTGGGTGTTCTTCTGTTGCACCTGCTTTGTCTCTTTAACCGTTACAGCTGTGTCATTTGTGTCATTTGCCTTTGCCCCTTTCTTCATTCTCTTAGCATTTATGGAGTGATAATGGTGCTCCTCATGCTCTGACGGGCCCTATGAAGATGAAGCGTGCATGCATCCATCTGTCTAAAATATTTTTACCACGAGCCTGCCAAGTACCAGGCTGCTTCTGTAGCTTTCTGGCCCTGGTGGCTGAGGATCTCTTTTAAGAGGTAGCTCTTTGCAGATGTCTCTTCCCCCCTATTTTCCCCACAGCTGACCCCAGAGCTTTTTTGTTCAGCAGTGGGAAGGATAATGTGGATTACAGTAATTTGTATGAATTGCTTGCAATTTACGTCTTTTTACTTCACTGTACAGTGGCCTCTGCTATTGCCTGTTATCAGGTATACTCTGTTTTGGGTTTTCATTAAAGCTTTTCAATACCATCTCATCTGTGCTACATTGCTCACAGAACACAGCCAGTCTAGGATCTCTGGCCCTGCTGCTACCCTCTTCTCCTCTTGTCCTGTACTTTGGAGCATATGAGCTGCAGAAACAAAATGCTGGGCCAGTCCTCCATATTCTGCAAGTTCATCTTTTCACCAGGGGTTCTCTGGCCTTTAGCAGTTGTGATCTGAGAGTCTGAAACACTACACAGCATAAAAGATATGATGGCAGTCTATTTGGAAGTTTTTGCAAAAAAAGGGGTCCATCCTTACTGTGGACATGAATATGTTCATGAAATTGGGTGCTTTTCTGCTTCTATTTTGTATGTGTAATTTTTTTCAACTTTAAAGCAACACTTTTTCTTAGCAATTTCCTTTTTTTTCGTTAGCAACATTGCTGAGAATATTAAACATTCTTACGGAAATCGAAACAAATTATCATTGTAAATGCTAAAGAAGCAGATAATTATATTCAAGCCTGTGGTTCTCAGGTTATTTGCTTTATTTATACTCTGAAAAATTATTAAAGACCCCAAAGTCTTTTGTGTATGTAGGTTATATTCTGTATTTAAAATTAAAACCAAGGAAGTTTTAAGATAGATATTCTAGTGCAAAATAAGTGTACTTTCTTCTAGAAGTGTCTTTATGTACATTTAAGGAAAATTACAGATTTCAAAATGATGATTTTGGGGGCATTAATGAGGTTAATGAAATTATAGTAGATATAACCACAGTCAAAATACTGAGGAAAAAGGAGAATTAACCTTTAAAATGTACCTGTTTATATCTTAGAAAATTCTAGAATACATAGTACTTAAGCACACATTCCATTAGTCATTAGAGCAGGGGTTAGCAAAGATGTTTTATAAAGGGCCTGATACTAAATATTTCCAGTGTTGTAGGCCATACAGAGACAGAGACTTCCCACATTCGTGATCCATCCTTACTGTGGACCTGAACATGTTCTCTGTCACAGCTACTCAGCTCTGTTGTACACCGAAGACAGCTGAGGAGAATATGTAAATGAATGGGCACAGCTGGATTTGACCTGCTGACCAGCTTAATTTGCTGACCCCTAGTTTACACTTATGAGAGAATGAATGTGAAAAGAACAAATATTGTCTCAGTATTATTATGACAGAGAGTCTTGATCTTGTGGACCCTGGCAGAGGTCTCAAACCCCACTTGGAGTACCACTGGTTTAAACTACTGAAATTGATAGTTGATGCTGAACAGTACATTAGTGCATGTTGTAATTATTCTTTACTATTAGGAAGTTCAGCACTTTTTAAGTTCCTTCATTTTATATGATTATTAGATTGATTTTGTCTCTTGCTATTTTTCCTGTGGAGTGCTAATTATAATAATTCAGGCTAATATCTGTTTCCTCAATCATTTTGTTCAAATGTGGGGTGTTTTTTGGGGACTGTTTGTGCCCTATTTTCCTTTTTTGACTATAGCCTGGTCTGTGTACATCTTAATTTATCTAACCTATTCATATTGTGAATTATGGAATCTTAGATTCTCTAATTTAATTGTTTATATATAGTGTTATCTTACACATTTCTTATTCAGAGAAAAGCCTAAGTATTTTGTGTATTTTTGGTATTAATTTGAAAGGAAAATTTTTTTAGCATTCTTCCACATGTAGTTGTTGATATATAAGAAAGCTAGCTATTGGGGCTGTTTTTGTGTATTTTTTAACTGTATACCTTAATAAGTGCTGTTATTATTTCTAGTAATTTGGCTGTATTTTGGTTTTCTAGGTATAAAACAATTTTATCTGCAAATGATAATTTACCTCTTCCTTTCTAATTTCATGCTTCTTGTTTATTACCTTGTTTCCTTGGCTGTTGCTTTAGGAACTGTATTACATAATAGCGGTGATTGCCTTCTTGTGGACTTCAGTGGGAATGCTTCCAGTATTGGCTTAAGACCAAGTTAACCAAGTATCCTTTCTTTTTTGCTAAAAGTTTCTATTGGGAATGGGTGTTGAATTTTTTTTCAAGTGTCTTTTGAGCTTCTTTCAAGATGCTGTTTTTCCCTTTGGTTTGTTTACATAATGACATATAACACTGAATAATTCTTGTATCCCTCATATGACCGTGACCCTCTTTGGTCATGGTATATAATGTTTTAACATATAACTCAGTTCTGTTTGCTAATAATTTATTTATGGTTTTTGGATTTAAAATACAAAATATGAGATTGGTCTGTGGTTTCTTTTTATTGTACAGTCTTTGTTGTGTTTTGGTATCAAGCTCTGTTAACTTTGTAGGAAGAATTGAGAAGCCTTTTTCTCACTACTTTGGAGCAGTTAAAGTAGCATTGAGAATGAGCAAGTTTTCTTTTTTCTTTAATTTAAAGAACTTATACTCAAAGCATGGATTAGGGTTTTCTTTAGCTGGCAACTTTCTATATCTCTAATGATATTGATCTCTAGGGAGTTTTTTCTTCTTGCATTAATTTTGATAATTAATATTTTCCAGGAAAATCATACATTTTCACCACAAATCTAATATATTAGAGTTGTATGAAACCTTTTCAGTTTAATTTTCTTTGCATCTATGATTATAACCCCTTTTAATTTTCCCATCATTTTAAATTATATTAGCTAATGACCTAATTTTTAATAGCGATTCATTTTTTAATTTTTATTTATTGAAAGTAATTTTAGTTTTATATTTTATTACTAAGGATTTTCTTTCAGACATGTTACGTCTGAGTTGATCATATGTAGTTGGAAATGCAAGTTGAAGTTCATGACAGAAATTTGGACTGGAAAAGGAATTTAAAGAGTCTTTGGCATCTAGTTAGTTCCTTTAAGAACCTCTTTATTTTAAGAATTCCTTTAAGGAATTGTCAGAGTACAGGGGCCCACCTGTTTTCTTCTGCTCCCTGATTCTCCTCCTTGAAAGCAATAAATATTGTTTATTAAACTGTCCCCTACCCTAAAGTTTCTGTGGCTGAAGCTCTTGTGGATTTAAAAACTTTGTGTGTGTGGCAAATATATATAGAATAAAATTCGCCATTTTAACCATTTTAAGTATACAATTCAGTTGTTGTACATTTATGATGTTGTACAACCATTACTACCATTTATTCCAAAACATGTTCATTGTTCTGAACAAATACCTTATAGCCATTAAGCAGTAACTCTTTATTTCACCTACCTTAACCCCAATAACCACAGACTGACATGTTTTCTGCAGATTTTTCGATTCTTGGTATTTCATATAAATGGGATCATACAATATTTCCCCTTTGGTGTCTGTCTTATTTCAAGGTTCATTCATGCTGTAGAATGCCTTTTTATGGCTGAATAATATTCCATTATAGGGTATATATCACATTTTGTGTATCCATTCATGTTAATGGACACTAAAGTTGTTTCCACCTTTGGCTGTTGGATGGTGAATAATACTGATGTAAACATTGGTGTGTAAGTATCTAAGTAACTCCCTGTTTTCAATTCATTTGGACATATGCCTAGGATTAGAATGATGGGGCCATATGGTAATCCTATATTTAGCTGTTTGAGGAATATGGGTTTTTTTAAAGAGATTTTTAAATTTATTATTAAATACATGGTTATTAGAAGGGTTAACAGAAATAGAAAAATCATGATGAATTACAAGAAATCTTGAAATAATAATAAATTACATCTGTTCTTTATTGAAATAGAACTGGAGCTTACCCAGTTCTTTCTCTGGCTTGTCCTTTTCACTTCCTTCTCTTCCCCTTTTTTATCATGGATTCACACCTACCTACTTGCCTAGTTTCCATATGACACATCAGCAGACCTAGAGAGCTTGGCTTTCAGAACATTTTTCTAACATTGTAGGTAATTTATTTTGTAGAATATATTCTGCCTCAGTCCATCCTTCACAGCTCCTAGGATAGACATGCCTGTCAGTCTTCTTCCTAGTACTTTTAACACAAAATTATAGAGATTCAAGTAAAAGGAAATCAATCTGTGATAAACATTGTTCATGCTGTTACCTGGAAATGGCTGTTTCCAGGTCTCTAGCACATCAGTCCCTATGTATGCCTGCCCTTTATCTCAGTGAATGTGAATGAAGACTTGAATGTTTCTGGAGCCCCTCTCCCCATGGCTCTTCTAGCCCCCTTATCACTATGGCACTCTTGATTCTCCTGCTTGCTGTCCATTTTAAGCTTTATAGTTGGCTCTCTAGATTATTTAATAATAGGCTTATCTTAGGCTTACTGGTAATGAAAAGGGAAGATCAGCATCTTTGTGTGATAGTATTATTTTCTCCGTATTTCCTGGCCAGTGCTCACTAGATTTCAGTCACCCTTGGAATCTTCCTAGTCCACCCACTCATTGCCCCCTCTCTCTCTGATACTGTCAGGTCAGGCCAGTGCATGCTAGTGACAGAGGCCTCTCTGTTTACAGTATATTACCATAGAAATCATGGGATTCTGGCTGTGCACAGGTCCTGTAAGGTCATTACTCTTCTTGACATGTGATGGTTTGCCTCTAGGGGCTCTCAGTGGGAGCACTTTACATTAGTTATAAATATTTTATAACTCTAAACGAAAGTAGAAAATTTGATTTCAGTACGACTGCAAGGTAAAACTTACTTCATTTTTGATACAAACAATAAATACCATGGTAACATTGGCATTTTGTGCTGATCAGAGCTCTAATTAACAGTTATATGTTTTTGATTTAAAAAAACGAGATAGCAAGTTAATTTTCAATGAAACTAAATAACTAAAAATACTTCAGTGTAAGACACAGGGCAAAAATTTGATTTTTAAAATTGTGCTATAAAAAATATGTGATTGATAGGTTAGAACTAACTGATCTAGTTCATCCCTTTTGTTTTACAGACAAGGAAACTGGGACTCAGAGAAGTTACTTGGCTTGTCCAGTGTCCCACAGGAAGTTAGTGAGTTCATAAAAGAAGAATACTTTATAAAACAGACAATTCTTACACATGGGTGATATTACTTGAACAGCAAATTATGCCAGACCCATTTAATTTCTTTCAATAAGAATCTGCTGGGCATTGTTCAGTGCCCATCTAGTGTGTATTTCACCTTTTCCCTTTCCCATACATACCCAGATTTTCATCTGGACATCTGTTCCTTTCCCAGATTCCTTGTACTTTGGGGAAAGTTGACCTCCTTGCCAAGCTGACTCTTGGTTGCCTTGTAGCAGTTGCTTGGTGTACCTGGTTACTTTATGCCAACAGAACTTTCTGCAGCAATGGAAATGTGATATGTACTGGGAAGTACTGCAGCCACCAGCCACATGTGGGTGTTGAGCACTTGAAATGTGGATAATGTGACTGAAAAACTGAATTTTAATTGTATTTAATGTTAATTAATTTTATTTGAAATAGCTACATATGGTTCATGGCTACTCTGTTGGACATTATAACTTTATACCATTTCCTCTTCCTGTAGGCACATGACCTGAGCAGACTAATCAGAGTAATTGCTCCTTGGAATTCTGGGATGTTAAGTCGTTTCCTGGTGGATATGAACAGGAAGCATTTACCCCTAGTTGCTACTGGCTGTTATCCTATGAGTTGCTAAGTGTTATGGATAGAAGAGTGGAGAACCATAAAAAACTAGGCCCCTATAGTCATTAGTAGGCCCTGGATCAATTGACCCTGGAGCCTGCCTTCCCTCTGTACTTCCAACTTCATAAGCCAGTGAGTCAGTCAGTCGCCTTTGGTAAATAAGCCAGTTGTGTTGAATGTCCTGTCATGCCAACCAGGAGTGTCTAAGCAAATACGGAGGGAATAACACATCAGGCATTATGCTACTTGCTGGGAAAAGAAAGCTGCCTAAAGAGTAAAATCTGGATGCTTGTCCTTGAGGTGAAATCCCCCTGTAATAGAAGATATAGTAAAAGACATGTGTTCTGCGTCTTGCCTGCCTCAATCTTCTTCATTAGGAATTGCCTTTACTAAAGTGGTAAAGAGAATCTGCCCCTGTCCATAGGTCTTTAGTTAGACCATGAGTGAACTCTTGACTCAAGTAAGACACACTGAGTGGCCAGTGACCCATTAGATTTTTTTCTTTACAGCTTGAGGACTCTGGGGCTAAAACGTCACATGGAATGAGGGCTGGACACAGTCATCAGGAAACAGAGACTATTAGTGACCACAGACAGTGCACGTAGAGAAGAGGACCAGATTTGCAGAGGAGGGAAGGAGCAACCAGAGAGGGAAGGAGAGAAGGTGAAAGGAGGAGGGAAGAAGAGGGAGGAAGAAAAGTCTGATCTCTGGGTCTTGAAAGATGAGTAGAGTTTGCCAGGTGATAAAGAGTGCAAAATGTTCTTGGTGTGAACAGGGGCACAGAGGCGGGTGGCAGGTAGAGTAATATCTACGGTAGTAACATTGCAGGATGGATGATGGGAACTCTGGAGAGGAAACTGGAAAAATAGGCTCTGGAGAGGTTTTGCCTAGTTATCTGTGGCTGCTAAGAGATCTGGATAGTGAGGAATCATTCAAGGTAACTGTTAAGGAAACGAGGCTGGTTGTTAGGAAGAGGGAAGAAACTGGGGCATGGCTTAGGACCAGCTAAGACTAGAGGTGCCTGAAGCTCTGACTGAGAGCATTGGCAGCTGGAATACAGAAGAAGGGATAGATAAGTAAGATATTTCAGAACTAGAATTGATAGTTTAGTGGCAGATCAGATATGGGACTTAAGGCAGAGGAGCATTCAAGACGGAGATTAGCTTGATCATCTAGTTTGGCAACTGCCCGGGTGCTCACATTCTTAAGTGAGAAAAATAAGACTGGGGTGAGAAGGAGAGTGAATTCGGGTTCTGATCACATGCTGAATTTGAATTATGTGGGGAACATTCAGGTTGTGGCATTCAGCAGACAATTGGAAATAGAAGTATAGACCCAGAGAAAGAGTGGTGAGAGTCACAGATCTGAACATCATCAGTTGAAGCTACGGGAAATCTGTGAGATTACCAAGTAGATTTATCTGAAGATGGAATGATCTGAAATAGTCATTGTCCTATAAAACCAAGGCCCAAGCTTGTAGATGTGGAAAACTCAGGGGCAAGGGTAAGGGTGGGGAACTAACTCTTAATAAAGATTTTGAGAGCCTTGTACAAGACCTAACAGGAAAGTGTATACTAAGAAGGAAGAAGGAAGTGAAGAGTATTTTGAAAAAGTGAAGGAATGCCACTTTCTTAGTATCAAATAAGATTATTTTCACTTAAAAAAACTAATTCTCATAATTAAAAAAAATCAACCTTTATTCAGGAAATGCCCCCCCTTTCCTTTGCATTTAACATTGTTTTGTGTGTGTGTCCTTTTTTAATTGAGGTACATACAATAAACGGCACAGATCTTGGTACAGCTTGATGAATGGTGACATGTATATCCACTCATGTGACCATCACCCAGATCAAGATATCAAATATTCTCACTAGTTTTTTTTGCCCCTTGACCTGCTTCGTCCATTCCACCACCCTGTCCCTGTGGCAACCACCAGTCTGTTTTCTGTATTTAACCATTGTTTTGGAAGAGTGGATTGAAAAAGAAAAGTTTAATATGGTATTTATTGAACGGGAACAGAATCAGCTAAGAATGGGGACAGTTAGTGTCTTCATCCCCACTTCTCTCTACCTGGGATTCTGAGCACTGTTGACTGTGAAGTTAGTTTTCAGGTCTTCAGACTCCATGAAGTGAGGGTCCAGTCAAGCAGATCTCTGTTAATTCTTTGGCTGGCATATGCCAGGTTTATTCAGTTGAGTAATAAAGCCTTTTTTTGTAACTTTGTGTTTAAGCTGCTTCCTTAAAGTTTCATGAGTTTTTTTTGTTTTTGTTTTTTGCTTTATTAGAGACCCTTTCATTGCTGCTACACAGAATTCTGTGCCTGTAGGTCCGTCCATCTTACTGGGACTGACTTCCCCTTTGGGTACTCCAAATAATGCCCATTCTCCATTCAGAACTACCAACTAGGCTTTTCAAGTCATGCAGCAACATGTTGGGGAGATCTTTGTTTAGCTACAAGAGCAATGGTGGCTGTAACCTGTTGAGATTTACAGAAAGATTTCAACTAAGCCTATAGGGAAAAAATCTGGATCGTGTGACTCTGGATTGGGAGAGGGAACTGACAGCTGTCCTACTCTGGGTATAGAAGGGCCACCATTAAGGACATATTTTATTTAATATTTTATAGTAGAAAATTGTCTTTGATTTTCAGATACTGCTTAAAAAAAACAAACTAAAAGATGAATGAGACACCCCACTCCTTCAAGTGAAACCAGCGTCCCACACCCCTGCATACTCTTTCCCTAGACTCCTGAGTGAAAACTCAGCTGCACAGAAAGTCTCCCATCTCTGCTCCCAATTAGCTCACCCCGTTTGGCCAGTCCCTTCAGCTCTGATTCATTTGCCTGTGCAAAAGGTGGTGATCGAGTGTGAACCTGATAGACTTGACTTTGACTTTGATGCTCATTTGGACCCTTCTTATTTCAAAGCTCCTTTGATACACCAGCTTCTGAAACTTAGAGTACTACACACTCTTGATTCTGCAGTTCACCCAGGCCTCATTGAACCTATAATCTAGGTGCATATGCTCTTCCGGCCCACCCTGGTGCCCTGGAGCCGGGACCCAAACCTGTTTGGCTAGCCCAGTTTGCATCTCTACTAGGAAGGGGGACCCAACAAAATGTGGCAACACTGTTAGTAGGAAAGAAAGCACTGCTCAAGGACCTTTGCCAGTCATCTTGCCTCTTGGGCTTCATTTTCCTTATTTGTCCAAAAAAACCCCACCAAAAACCACTTCATAATTAATACCTGTTTTGACTTCTTTGCAGGTTCTTGCATAAATCAAAAGAGCTAATGGATGGGAAAGAATCTTACAAAGGAGAAAGCATAGCATTCCATTATGGGCATTTTCCAGTCATTTTTTGAAGGCTGTTGTCTCCTGAAACAACAAATGTCGAATGAATCTTCCTGTACAGGTTCTCAGACCACGTGATGTCAGTGATGGGCTCTCCTTGGCTGCCCTCCTGCCTGCCTCTCCAGCTTATGTTCTTACACCTGACCATTCAGACATTAGGGTCAGCCAAACTAGACCTTGCATTGCTCCTCAGCACTCCCTTCCCTCTTCTGCCTTGTGAGTCCTGCCTCCTCGTTTCTGCCATGAATGCTGCCTAATTCCCCATTTCCTCCTGTGAACAGTCCTTCAAGCTTCAAGTGCCACCTGTCATTTTACATATGTGTTATCACTTTGTAGCAAATTGCCACAAACGTAGTGGCTTAAAACAACACATATATTATCTTGCCAGTGCAACATAATAAGAAATATATATGTGGCCTCTGCCCCCTGTTCCTGACACAGAGCTTCTAAAACCCTTGGAATTTCCTTAGTGATAGGGGTGCTAGGAGCATCTTTTGTTCTAATATTTGGTTTTTGACCCTGGTTCCTGACAGAGAGCTGCTAAAATCCTTGTAATTTCCTGTGTGGTGGGGGTGATAGGAACGTGTTTCACAGAGCTCCTAAATCCCTTGGAATTTCCTGAGTGATAGGAGCGTCTGTTGTTCTATAAGGTGACTCGTGGTGGACTCCTGGATGGCTTCAGGATGGGGCTGGTCACCTGAAAGTCAAAGCCATGATTAGAGGCTTAACATTTTCAGTCTATCCGCCTTTGTCCAGGGAGGGGAGAAAGGCTAGAGGTTGAGTTAATCATGCCTACATGATGAAGCCTCCGTAAGAATTTCTGAACTGTGGGGTTTGGAGAGCCTCTGGGATGGTGATGCGTCTGCCTGCCGTGAGTGTAGTGCGCCCTGACTCCATGGAGACAGAAGCTCCTGTGCTTGGGCTTCTTCCAGACCTTGCCCTGTGAGCCTCTTCATCTGGCTGTTCGTCTGTATCCTTTCTAGTTTTTGTACTAAACCAGTAAGGGTATGTTAAGTGTTGCCCTCAGTTCTGTGAGCTATTATGGCAAATTATCAAACCTAAGTAGGGAACCATGGGAACCACTAGTGTTCCCCTGATTTGTAGCCACCTCAGAAGTGTGGGTAACCTTGAGGCCCACTACTTGGATTTGGTGTTTGAAGTGGGGTCAGGCTTGTGGGTTAGGCCCTTAAGCTGTGAGGTCTGTGCACCTCCAGGTAGTGTCAGAATTGACTTAAATTGTAAGATACCCAGCTGGTGTCCACAGAGAATTGGAGAATTGCTTGGTATGGAAAACCAATACCTTTGGTGTCTGAAGTATTGTGAGTAAATAAGGTTCCTGCTTAGTCAGGAACCTGGACATGGCTCAGCTTGGTCCTCTGCTTCAGTGTCTCAGAAGGCCACAGTCAGGGTGTGTCTCATCTGAAGGCTCCACTGGGGAAGGATCTGCTTCTGGGCTTCTGTGGGTTTTGGCCAGATCCAGATCTGTGTGGGCTTTTGGACCGAGGACCTCACCTCAGTTCCTTGCTGGCTGCTGACTGGAGGCCGCCTTCCGCTCCCTGCTGCATGGTCCTCTCTATATGGCAGCTGCTGTCGTCAGATCCAGCAAGAGAGAGTCTGCTAACAAGATGGAAGTTACATGCTTCTGTAATCTAATTATGGATCTGACATCATGGCTATTTTTTGCTGGTTTGAAGCAAGGCAAAGGTCTTTTCTGCACTCGAAAGGAGGAGATTGTACCAGAGTGTAAAGATCAGGAGGTGTGAGGATCTTTGGGGGCCACCTTGGAGTCTGCTCACCCCAAGATGTTTCCTCCACACACCTTTACTTATTTCTTCCTACTAAATGTGTGATCTTTGTCCTCTGTGGCTCTTCTTCATAGATCATTTGTTATTGTTGTTTCAGTTTACATTCCCTGACTGATATTATTATGGCTAAATGTTTCTAAAACTTTCCTTATGTAATTGTTTTTGCTCATCTTTCTTCCACTTGCAATTCCCAGGACAGTCTTGTATGCAGCAAATGTTCTGCAACGGACTCCCCTTCCTTCTCTTCTTTGAAACTGAAGAAGGGCCAAACTAGTCGCCCTCCTGTTTAAAATCTGAGACCTTTTTCTCCACAGCAGTCAAATAAGATCCATTGCAAAACCTTCAGATCTGCCAGTTTGGCATCAAAAGCAATGACTCATCCATTCTATATAACCTGGCTGGAATGATCCACATTAGTCTGATTTGCATTTAGAGCTAGAGCTTATTACCTTATTAAAGAGAAGCAATTTTCCATCAAAGATGCTTCAAACATTAGCTGTTTATTCTGTTTCCTAGGAGGCCTGATGGATCTCAGAAATGATGCAGTCTATAAAAATCATTAAACTGTTTTCTTTTGCCTGGTAATGATCACTTTGTAGTCTTGCTACTTTTAGATCGCAGCAAATGAATTGATAACAAGGACTGACTCTTGGAGAAGTGGCATTTTAATTCTTTCTCTTTTGCCCAAGCAGTGGGCTGAATCTTACTATCCCCACTGGAGATGTTTAATATAATTAAATATTGCATGTGCCTAAGAGGCTTGGACTATAAGAGAGAGAGATTTTGATAGACTCAAAACATGGCAAAATTTGCCTAGTCTAGCTTCCAGTATTGTAAGGCCAACCTCTACTTAACCCTCTAAGGTAGCTTAGCAGCTTTTTCATTTTTTGAAGTTTCGATAGATAGCTAGCCCTTAAAAGGCAGGTAAAGAAAACACCAGTCTGATTTTAGTAAACACTGTGTTTCTGGATTTGGGATGATCACATTATAGTAAAATGTGAAGATTGGCCCCTTTAAGAAAAACTCATCTGTTGGGAGCACGTAAGTGTGTGTGCCTACATTTTTTGGGCCTTTGGGGAGCCATGAGGCTAAAAGCTAATTAAGCTTTAGTAGAGAGAAATTTTAAAGTAGTTTCTCCTGGGCAAGAGAAAGATTTGGAGCAGAGAGTGCTCAGAGAAAAGCAGGAGAGTGTTGATGATGTGTGATTAATACAGTTCACCGCTGGGAGTGGGAATCAGTGCAAAGCCCCATCTGAGAAGTTGATCCAGCGAGGGACTCAGGTTTGGGCCTGAAAGTCACGCAGTCCAGGGCTCGGCTCCAACTCAGGAACCTGGGGGCATCTGTATGGTCAGTCTGAGGACCAAACCCTGCCACAGTGGGTACCTCTTTGCTTAGTCTCTCACCAGTCGGCAAATTGGAACAATGCAGGAAAATTGGGTAGTGGAGGGATTTGTTTCCTCTTAATGCTTGAGTATTAGCTTCCTTTTCATTCACTTGCTCATCCTGTTACTCTTGATACGTTAAAACCTTCTTTCCCCTCCCTCTGTCTGTGTGTCCACTTTCAGACATTGTTATCATCAAATGGATACTCCCAACCTCTGCTGCCATTTGTAGCACCTCTAACTTGGGTGGAGGACATCATCATCCTTTCAACCCACTGTCTTCCCAAATTTGAAAATCCCAAAACAGAGTTAATTGACGTTTCAGTTTCTTATGACTCAGGCGTACCTCTCAAAAATCATGTTTTCTTTTCCATTCTTACTTCCATCAATCCTGTTTGGATCCTTAAGGTTGTGTGGCACCATGGGAAGAGATGAAGTGTTGGCATTCATAAGACTTACCATTTGAATCCTGTCCTTGCTGCTTCCTAACAGGTAACCATGGGCAAGCCTGTTATTTGATCTTTGTGAGACTCATTTCCCTTACCTCTAAAATTGGCATGATAATACCTGCCTACCTCATTGGATTGTTGGAGAATATTAAATGTGGTGTGTGTGTAAATCACCTACCACACAGTGCCAGGCATGTGTTAGGGTGCTCAGTAACTAGTCCTGTAGTCATTATGAAGGCACAGAGCACAGTGCCTGGCATGTGCAGGGCCCCTGTTTTGGGATGCAGTTGGCATTTGATCCTCCTTGGAACTGTGGAACCCAGCTCTGAGTGTAGTGGGTAGCCTCCACCTCCCGTAGCATTTTTCAATACATGAGTTTGGTGTCTGTGTTTCCAGAGGAAACAAAAGCTATCCCCCTTCCTGGACTCCCTCAGCTACCAGACTTACAAATGGCTTGTGTTTGGACTCATCCCCTCCTCCATTTATTTTGATATTATGAAGCTGGCATCTCCCTGTCTTTGTGCCCAAGGTTCATCATTTCCCCTGGGTTCTAGAACCCATCCCTTCCTGCCCAGGAACTCCTCCCTTTCCTAACTGTGCCCAACCGCACCTTCTTTAGTGATTTCTTCCCATCAGTAATTAACCATGTCCAAGCCTCCCTTATCTTGAAAAAATAAAATAATGAAAACCACCTCGTGATCTCTCTGCCCTCTACAGCTACCACCCTGTATCATTCCACTCCTTCACAGTCAGACTTCTGGAGTCCAGTCCACACCCTCAGCTCTGTGCTTAGCCTCCCACTGAGCTTCCCATGCACGCATTCTGACTTCACTCAGTTTTGTTCTTTAAAATTAGTCTCACTTGGGTTGCCTGTGACCTTGTTAGTCAGGCCACACTGCTGATCATCCCTGTTGAAATGCTTGTTCTTTTTGCTTCTCTGATCCCACATTAGCCTGATTTTTCTCCTACTTCTCTGACTGTGCCCCAGTTTCCTTGCAAACTTTCCTACTTGTGCTTAGATGTTGGTGTTCCTCACTGCATTGACTTAAGCTTGCTTCCTTTCTAACTTTGAACCATCTCTGAGGGAGCCCATCCACTTACTCTCTGCCTTCCCTACACAAGTGGCAGCCTCATCTCCGTCTCCAGCCCAGACCTTTCTCTTGAGCATCAGATCACCTCAGACTCACTGAACTTACACAGCCTCCTGATTGCCCGAGATGCTCCCGCTGTGATGGCTCTTTGCTCATTTGTCTACAGCAGTGATTCTCACCTTGTAGTGTGAATCGGAATCAGAATCAGAATCCCCTGGAGGGCTTGTCCCAACAGATTGCTGGGCTCCACCCCCAGAGTTTCTGAGTCTGTTGGGCTGAGGTAGGGCCTGAGAATTTGCATTTCTAAGAGTTCCCAGGTAATGGTGATGCTGCTGTGAGGAAACTACTTTGAGAACTTGTGTGCTGAAGAAGTGAGACAGAAACCACTCCACATCCAGTTCCCTCCAGCCTTCTAAATATCTCTCTATCCAGAACCCTCCACCCTCTCTGCCGCTAGCCTAGCCTGGTTTACTGCAGTCACCTGCTAACTGTCCTTCCTTTCTCCCGTCTCGCTTCTCTGTGTCTGTTCCCCACACAGCGACCAGGGTGAGCTTCCTAAAGCACAGATCTTGTTAGTCTCCTGACTTCTTTATTCTATAGCTTTCCTTTGCCTTTGGGATAAATCCAAACTTCTTAATGTCGACCTGGCCTCTGCCTGCCTATGTAGCACCATCTCTTAATCCTCTTTGCTTTGCACAGAATGCACCGAGCATACGGAAAATTATGCAATTTAAACATATATTATATAGCAGTTGTTGAGTACTTACTGTTTTCCAGCCACTATAGCACTTTTACCTGCATGAATTTCATTTAATCTTCCCATTAGCCTTATAAGATGTGTTACATTTTGCAGATGAGGAAATGTCCTGTACACCAGTCTTGTCCAGTCAGTTATACACAGGGTAACAGGGTTGGGTTCACTCAAACCTCACTGCAAGAAAACCTCACTGCTAATAATAAGAATAATGACAACAACATTAATAGCATAGAATAATTCTTGTTAATGTACTTTGTGCCAAGGCACTGTATATAAACATAACTCATGTAAACTATTCCTAATTTACAAAGGAGGGAATTTAGAGAGAAGGAGTAACTTGGTTCAGGGCCAGAGGTCCTAGGTTTGAATTTAGGTCTTGTGACTCCAAAGTTCATGTTTTTTAACTACTTTATTATCATCTCTATAAGTGGAAGCAGTGAAATTATATGGAGAGGTGTTCATCACTTGGCATCTTCTAAAACTTAAAATACTTCAAAAATGTCTATTACTGAATCGTAAAGGTTTTGGGAACCTTCCCATCCTCACTGGAGCCCACCCACGTCCGCCTGTCTCTCTTCCAGGTCTCATCATACTGTGATGGGAAGAGTTTGGACTTGGAGTCACACTGGGTTCTGACACCCCCTCTACTAACTGTCTCCTTGGATGGACCCTGGCATTAGTTACTCCGCCTCTTTGAACTGCTGACTATTATTCTCTGAAAATCAGAGTAGTAATACTTCCCTCATGGGGTTGCTGAGAAAACTTAATGTGAGAATACCTGCCTCTTCTCTCTGTCCCTCACGCTTCTGCCTAAACGTAACGCTGGGCACTCTCACAAGTGCCTCCTCACTGTCTCCCTGTTGTGTTTCCTGTGTGGATGGCCACTACCCCTCCCCTGTTCTCACCCCTGTCACTGCTCCCTAACTACCCTATACTGCCACATGTAAAGTATTTCTTACTATATATCCTAGGGGCTTTTTGTTTTTAGTAATGGTGGGCTTTTACTCAGATAAACACTCTCTCACTTGAACAACTAAAAATACTTGGGTTAAGTAAAAAACCTTCTTGGAGCCTCAAACAGCTGACAGGCATTACCTGGTTAGAACTGAAATGGAGGACTCAGCTGACCCTGCAGATCTGATCAGCAGCTGTGGGGGACAGAAAGAAAGCCCAGACTCCTCACAAGAAGCTGAGACCCCAAAGGGCTAAACCATCAGGGTGAGGGCAGATCTGAAATATACCAGCTCTCATGTGGAATTGCAGCCCAGGTTCAAGCTGACTGGATCATCCAAAGGATCTTAAGTCTTGAATTGGTTTAAGGGCTGGTAGTGCCTCCAGTTATCTGGCAAAATCAAGTAGAAATTCTTTCAGAGGGAAGGTTTCTTCACCCTAGGCCTCAAATTATTCAGTGACCAGCTCATAAATATAACCAGGCACCCAAGGAAACCAGACCCCAAGGGAAGAACCATCAGCAACCACATACAACAAAAACAGCCCTTCACAAACATCATCAGGTATTGGAATCATTGCCATCTATAAAAAACTACTATGTTTAAAGAAATAAAAGGTAAGCTTGAAGATATCTGCAAAGAATAGGGAAGTATGAAAAGTGACAAAGCAAATTGGAAAAGAAGCCAAATACAACTTCTAGAAATAAACATAACTATAATGAATTTAAGAACACAGCAGATGAGGAAAAATGTGTATTCTACTAAATAGCTTAAAGAAAAAGCCTCAATGAATAAATTTAACAGAAGATTCGATAAAGCTGAAGAGAAAATTAACATACTGGAAGATGGTAAGAAAAAGTTATCCAGAGAGACATGGAGAGATAAATAGAAAATGCAGAGGGAAAAGGGTAAAAGATATGGATAATAGAGCAAGAAGGTCTCAAGAAGTCCTACAAGGAGAGGAGAGAAAAAATGTGAAATTTGAAGATAAGGCTAAGATTTTCCATAACAGTTGAGGCCCAAACCACATATTTAAGAAGACCAATGATTGCAAGTAGAATTAAAAAAGAAAATCTAAACTTAGATACATCAAGATAAAACTACAGAAACCAAAGGCAAAGAATAAATCTTAAAATCAGCTGTAGAAAAGATTTTCTACCAAGGAACAATAGACTGAGCATTCACTTCTCAGATATAATTCTGAGCATGTTATTCTCAAAATTTTCAATGGTTTTTCATCTCAAAAATATAAAATACATACTTTTCGGCATGTGATATGAGGCCTTTGGTGGTCTAATCCCTATAACTTGTCTAGACAAATAGAACCTTCTTCCTCCTCGGTGTTCTCTTGATTGTGTGCCTTTGCACATGCTCTTCTCCCTTCTGGAATGCTCCCCATGCCCATCCATCTGGCTAGTTCCTGTTCTGCCTTCTCATTTTCAGCTCGGGGGGTCACTGTCAAACTGCCCGGCTCTCTTCTCACTGCCTGTGGGCACAGTGTTTGTTGCCAGCTATCACGAACACCATGTACTTTCAATATCTGTTTGCATCTTGTCACATTCCTAGCACATGAGCTTTCTGAGGATAGTCAGGGTCATTTAGTGACTGATCCTCCATAGGTATTCAGGACCTTCACTGGGTTAACTCCAGCATTTCAGGGGGTCCCATGGCCGCTTAAGCAATATCTTGATGTAGACTTTCCTGATTTTTCCCATAATGCTCTGATTCTTGCTGGTGTGGAGAACAGGTAACCAGTCGGTACCAGGATCCCTGTATGCTGTTGATTGGCTCTGCCCCTTCATTACTCCCATTTCTTTGGTGAAACTGAAATAACAATACCTACTCTGCCCATAGTTGTGGTGTGGATCAAATGAGGTAATGGACATGAAAACACTGAAATTCTTATACCATACAATTTCATTTAGCTTTATTTCAGAGTGAGACTTGCTTGGGCTGGGGATTTGGGGAAGCAGGAAACTCACTGGTGCCCCTGAGTCTTGGCCCTCGCAAGAGCTGGTCCTCGAATGGTCATCATCACTATGTCTGGCAAACTGGCAGCCTAGCAAATGATGATAACATGACTGTTACCTTGCCTCATGAGAATTTGTGTCATTTCTACATTTCAGTGAGGAGAGGAGCCCATAAAATAAGTTTTCCTGGTTGGTTGATTTTAAGAGGTCTGAAGGGAAATATTTTCTTTATGAAATATATTACAGATGTCATTGAGTTCTTGTTGGAAATTATAAATTTCTACAGCCCTTCATTCAGAGATGGAAAAAGATTGGGTCTGTCAGTGTTTGTCACCCTTTTAATTGGATAAATTGGAGCACATTTTTGCCCAAATCCTTTTTTCTGCACATTCCCCACCGAGCGTCACAGTGTAGTCATTTGGAAACATTTTGGTGTATTTGTAAAGTGTTAAAAATCTTCCGACTGTCAGTTTGTTTTTTATATATGAGAAGATGAAATCAGAATCATTTTTCTTATCAAAATGAGGTGTTGGGTTTGCACTTGTTATGTCAGTGGCAGTGCCAACCCCAGCAAACCACGGCATTTTACTTTTTAAATGTTTAAAATAGAAATAGAAGTTTCAGTAATCTGTAGGAAGAGATTAAGATTTCACTGGACTTTTCTTCCTAAAGTGTTCCTTGGGCAATATAATATAAACAGTTGCTTATATTAGAAGTGTATCTATTTTTTTTTTTTACAAAATCCTCTCTTTTAGATGAAGAAACTTGGTAGTCACTGCTTTCTAGAATTCTTGGAACTAGAAGGGACCACAGCTCTGCCTCCAATATGTCAAACAGAAGACTGTGGGGACAAATAACCTTTATCCTTGTTAAGGACTGTCATCTATTCTAGTACTTTCATCATGGACTTTTATTGATCTGTCAATCAAAAACTTTTAAAATTTAAGCCAATTTTTTGTAGTCTAACTAAGTGGTTCATAGTGATGGAAACACACTTGACAGCACCCTTCTCAGAAATACGTCTCAAATCTTGCCTCATCTTAGTCTCACTGCTGCTTTCTTAATTCTGATTCTGATTGTGTCTTGCCTGGACTGCAACCCCAGCTTTTTAAGGTCTCTGCTACTGCCAGATTCATAGCCCTGAAAAGTATGTGTCCCTTTCCTTTATAATGCTCCATAGGATAGTGTTTAAGCTTGTCAGTCTCATCATCTAGACCTGTATATTAAAAAGTATATTCTATTGAGAATAACATTAAATCCTAAAATATCAATGCCTTAAATAAAAAAGAAGTTTACTTCTATCTCACATAAAACTAAACAGAGGGAGGCAGGCCAGGGCTTATAGGTTACTTCCTAGTTTTCAACTCTTTGTGTCGTGCTGCTCTGCACAGTAGGAAGCCCCCTTGTCCTGTGGCCTCCAGATCCGAGATGAGTGCTTGAGATCCAGCTATCAAACCCACATTCCAGATGGCGAGAAGGAAGAATGAAAGAGGGCTGGGCCTCTGTCCTGTAAGGACACTCCCTAGAAGTCACTTACAACTCTTTAACCTGTATCTTATTGGCTAAAACTTAGACATATAAGCATGCTTAGTTGTAAGGAGGCTAGGAATGTAGACTTTTAACTAGTATACCCAGTTAAAAATTTGAGTTCTTATTACTAGGAAAGAAGAGGAGAGATAATTGGGCAGTAACTAGAATCTCTGCCATGGGATCTGTCCACCCTTACGGAGCCTTGATTCTTTCCCTATCCCAGCCCCTTCCTGCCTACCTGTGTCCTCAACCTTCTGGTAGCTACAGTGAATTCCTTACTAACCCTTTACCATGTCACGACAGGTCTGGGCCTTTGCAGAGTGCCAGACTTTACTGGGAATGCTCTTTACATTCCTTCTCTATCTTCACAACATCTATACATCCTTTAGAACCCAAGTCACTTCCTCAGTGAATTGTTCTCCTTAACAGCACATTACTACTTTCTTGAGTACGTAGCGGTGGAAGAGCTTCATGAACTTAGTAGTTGAACACACTTGGGTTTGAATCTCTTCTCAGCAGCATGGGCTGGAAAGTACAGATATGAAAGTTCTCAGCACATAAATTATATTTAGAGCCACAGCCCAGATCTGCCTTTATGAGTTCCAGACCTTCATGTTGAACTGCTTACTCAGGTTCACCATGTGAAGGTTTTCATGTTGGCCTCTTAAATAGAACCACCTCAGAAATAGAGCTCTTGATTTTCACCTCCTTCAGTCTTCTCTGTGCCAACAATGATTCCTCCATCAACCACCTGCAGAAGTTGGAAAGCTGTAAATAATCCTTCACTTCTCATATCTAGTAATCCCTAAACTCTCATATCTGAGTACCCCCAAAGTCTATTAGTTCAACTCCAAGATACATCCTGAGTTGATCCTGTTAGTTCCGTCTCCAGGGCCTGCATTGCTGCATTATCCTCTTACGTCCAGACTACTGCAGTAGCTGTTAACTCCCTACATCCCCTTGCAGCCTGCTGTAAACTCCCCTTGGGCAATGTTACTTTCTCCTTCAAAATCCCAGGTCAGCTTCCCACTGTATTTGAGATTCTTAAATCCTAGGAGGCTCCACCTAACTTTACTCCTGTCCCCTCGTTCTCACCAGTTGCCCCGCCTGTCCTTGCTCACTGCGCTCCAGCTGTATGTCTTCTTTCTGCGGCTTGATTGTGCCAAGAACTTTGCACCACTGCATCTTCCCAAATGTTATTCCCTACCTGGGGTCTTTTGTCCCCTTTTGCACTCTTGCACATACCATCCTTACATCTCAGCTTAAATGTCATTTCCACACAGGGCCTTTCCCTGACCTCTTATTAAATCTAAATAATATATTCTCTCAGCCTCCTCCTTGGGACTGTTCTTTTCTTCTTAGCATTTATCACAATTTATAGCTTTATATGTACTGAGTAATTATTTATTGAATATCACTCCCATATTAAAATATATATGCCATAAGGGCTGGGACCATGTTTCTCTTATTCACCACTAAATTTTCAATGCCTGGTTCTAAAAAAAATACACATGGAATAAATGACTAAATAAATGATTTTGTGACTCAACAGTGTGGTGGATTCTCTCATTAAATTGACAACTTTGCTATTCAGTATGGCGGGACGTCATTGTTGGAAACCTATTAAGATGATTCACCTTTCTTACCTGGTATTGTGTTTTTTCACATTCCTTTAACATCTTTGATGCTTACCTACAGAGCAATAAACTTCAGTTTAATTTATTAGAATGTGTCTTTGAACACAGCCTTATTTCTGCCAGGATCTCTCTATGAACACAGAACCCGAAAAGGTCATATTCAGGTGTGGTATCTGACAATCATGACTGGGCCCACTTCCATGGCTTGCCCTCTTTCTTTGGAAGGCAGCTATGCTCACCACTATACCACCAACGCACCCCCTCTTTCTTTGGATGGCATAACTTTGGAACAGAAGACTTGTTTGGTGTTAGGATGGAATCTAAAGCAATAGTACTTGAAAGTGGGGCCACAAGTGCCTGTCACAGAAAGCTGCATGCCCAGGATTTCGGCTGCCTTGGAAATACCCTCACTGCTATCTCTTCACTGCCGGCTCTTGAGATAAAAAACTCAGATATCAGGTATCTAGCTAGAGTATACTAATAATTCTAGCCTCCTAATCTTTTCTGAATTACCGTGTTCTGCAGAACACATTGGCAAGATATGTTATGGAATAGATCAGCGTGTTTCTGTTTTTTTTTTCTCCCTGAGAGTATAAAAGATGTTCTGGAAGCAGCTGATGATTTTGGAATTCTGAAATGTCTAAAATAAAAGATGAATTTGGATGATGACCCTCTTTTACTGACAGACAGGGTGATCAACAATGGGAAAGTTTTTGTTTTTTCTTTTTGGAAAACAGTGAGATTCTACTTTCAGTGGGAACTATGGTAGGTATATTTCATTATAGATGGAAAAGCAATGAGTTGACCATTCTTAAGCCCCAGTACATCCAATCATGTCAGTGTTTCTAGAGTATGCCCAGAATGGTAAAAGTTGGCTTAAAGCTGAGCTTTTGCAATGAGGCAACCAGTTTTGAAAAGAATTTATTTTTTAAATTTATTTTGGCTTTGGTAATGTCAAAATGATGATAAGTACAAGTCTTTCTTAGTTATCTAAGTGGGAGTGGGTCCCACGTGAATTGGCTATGACCGCTAGTATCCAGAAACTCCAGTATAAGATGGGTAAGAATATTTTGTGGAAGAAATCTAATGTAACACATGAAAATAAAAAATATTAAATGTTCAGAAGTGTGTAATTTGCTGCTTCATGGGTAGTTTTAATACTTCTGGTTCAGAGCCTAAACCTCTCTTTATTGGGGAGATGTGGTTTCAATTTTTTGGGTGAATGTGTATTTTATAAGTTTTTTAAGAAAGAAAATTAAACATTAAGAGACTTTTAAATACTTTACTCTTTATATAATGTCACCAAGAAAAGCCAGGAAAATCAGCATTGGCTTATTTATTTATTTGATAAACATAATCTATTTTCCACCATTTTGTTTATTATGGTTGATACCACAGTACTTTTAAAAGTTAACTTTTATTTTGATTTTGTTTTACTTCAACAGATGTGCATAATAAATTAACCTATCTCGATTCCTCATTATGGGCTGTGGCAGTATTTGACATTCAGTGTTTTGGGCATTTTGACTCATAGGCAATTTAGTTCGATTCATGTAGTTTGATGCTCTCCACTTGTATGATGCTTAACATCTTAATAACACTAAGTGGGTGGAAGGTGGCCTGCTGCGTGTGAGCATTAATACAAGTTGGTGATGTGTGATTGACCTTAGCCAAGTCACCTAACCACTGCGGGCCTGGGTTTCCTTTTCTGTAACATGAGTAGTTTGGAGTAAACGGTATCCAAGAATCCTTGCAGCTCTGAATTTAAAAATCCTGAGTCTTCATGCCTAATATATATGTGTCTAACCGATTCCTCCTCTTCTTTTTCTCTCTTTTTAATTAAGGAAAAGTGGATGCGGATGCACCAGTTAAAAAAGATGAGAACACCTGCGTGTCTCAGGACACAAGAGCATCATCAGAGAAGTTGCTGCAAAGATCAGCAAAGGTCATTGTCTACAGATTTTCTCCACTTGTCTAAGTGGCTGTCACCTGAACTACCTGTCAGAGGTCTCTCATGTCGTTCAGTTAGAGCTGTGGCTGGTCAGTTAATTAGAAAATCCAGTGGAAGCAGGGAATCATAAAAATGGATCTTATTTATAAAGTTAAGCATACATATATATTCATTTGCCCACCTTTAGATAAAGGGCCAAGGTCTTTTCTTTGCATGTGGGTGTATTTATTTAAGTTCTGCATCATCTTTTTCTGCTTAAACTGCACTTGTAAAATGTTATCTGTGACTTCGAGTTTGGGTTATTTGAAGAGGAATGAGCGCTTAGACAGTGGCGAAGCAATATGAACATAGGTGGACGCCTTGTAGATTTTTGCTCCATTTTTTTTATTGTTGTTATACCCATTTCCATGCTTTTGTATCCCATTTTTGTTTTTTAATTATTTATGCTAGTGGCATATTCAGATATGCGAACACAGCGGACCCTAGCCATGCAAATAGCTCCTGGTGGAAGAGGTGCTGCAAGGACAGAGTGAAGGGGTGTGAGAGCGGAGGCGTCTGTCAGCATGTTGCCTGGGAATGCATTGGGCCACCCAGTCTAGCAAGCTGGTTAGGAGCATTATCACCTGGGCGTTGACATGAGAAGTTTCTAACTTCTATTACATGTATGTTACCCCCAATTGTCCATCCAGTTATCTAGATATTTAATAAGCATCTTGAATCCTAACCATATACCAGGCAACATGCGAGGTGTGGAAGATTATAATGAATGGAAAGCCTGTGAGCTGAATCTGACTCAGAAACTTGTGTTTTGTTTGACCTGGGCAAAATGTAAAATTTTTAATTAGTAGCTTACCTTAAATTAAAAAAAAAGGAACTGTTTAAGTTAAAAATTCAGACTTACGGCTTTTGACAAAACAAAACATCCAGCAACATGGGGCCAGAGTCTTAAATGACTTTAGTCAGAGTTGAATAGAGGCAACGCCCTCTGTAGAGGGAACTTGTGTACTGCAGTCTGCTACTGCCCCCAACCGTGCCGTCTGCCTTGTTGGTGTTGGAGGTTTTTGTTTTTGATAGCTTCTTAATGAATTCAATCTAAAATTACAAGGCGAAACTGCACTTGTAGGCTGTGGTAAAGCCATTTCTATGACAACTAACATGTGAGTCACAAGTAATGTAAAGCTGTGTTTTACATTTAAACTGTTAAATATCAAAACAAGAAGCAAGGACTTCTGGTTCAGCCAAGAAGGCGTAGACTCATTTGTCCTTGCTTCTTTGTCCACTAAGTACAACTATAAACCTGTCAGGAGAACAGGAGACACCCATAAAAAAATACTGAAAGGTAAGAAGAGGCAAGCAAACTAGTTAGGGACCCCAGGACTAGAGGAACAGCATAGCAGCGGGAGACTTTACAACCCTCCCACCAACAGATGTGGTTCCAGGCTCAGTGTTTCTGGATCCTAACCTAGCAATAGAAGGGGCCCAGGCAGACTCAGTCCTAACAGGAGTCCCTCCCACAATGCCTGGCAGTCCCGGCAGCACCTGCAAGAGGGATTGACTGGGAGCCCTGCTGATGATAAGTGGCCACACCTGAGATTCCTCTCTTCACCAAGAAGTAGTAGGCATCTGGGTGGCTCTGACAATGGGGATCCCACCAAAGAAGTGGCTCAGCCCCCAAAGCCTCTTTGTTCTTATGAGCCTGAGACTCCTCTCCTCTATCCAGATGTAGCAAACAGCTGGGGAATACTAGTTAGAGGGATCCTGCCACAGCCAGCAGCCCAGCATGGGAAGCTCCTTTGTCCTCACAGGCATGAGCCTTCCCCCACCAGCCCCAGAAACATCTGGCAACTAGGAGACACCAGTAGGGGGGATCCTACCACAACAGGTATTTGGTACAGTAAAGCTTCTTACCCTCACGGGCTTGAGACACCCCTCTCCCACTCAGAGGTGCTGGGTACCCATTAAAGGGGGGCCTACTACAACAATAAAAAATAGGGAAGTTTTGTCTCTGCACAGACATGGATTAGGATTTGTTCCTCATTTACTAGTGAGACCTGGTGGCCGACCTGAGGACATTCCTACTACACCCTCAGGTAGTTCCAGCAGAGACCAGCAGGAGCCCACAGTGGCACCATGTCAACCAAATGTATCAAACTAGTGCAAACACTGTGAAAATTAAATTGTCATTGGAACTATAACCCACAAAAGCCATCCAGGGTCTACATACTAAACCTATACAAAGTGACTGCATTCTAAAAGACAAGATTTAAAATAGATTCAAAAGACTCCTTGAGTCTCCTAACACAGTAGCCAAAAAGCCAGGAGATGACAGAAAATCACCCATCATACCAATAACCTGGGAAATCACCACTTGAGTGATGAAAGACAATGAAACTGATGCCAACACCAAGATGTTACAAATATCTGACAGTAGTTTTAAAAGTCATCATAAATATGCTTCAACAAGCAATTAAAAATTCTCTTGAAACAAATGAAAAAATAGAAAATTTTAGGAAAGAAACAGAAATTACAAAGAAAAGAAATGGAAATAATGGAACCAAAAAAATAAATAAATAAAATACTTGCTGGACGGTCTCACTAGTAGAGTAGCAGTGACTCAGTGTAGAACTGGTTAACTGGAGGACAGCTCAATAGGATTTACCCAATTTGAACACAGAGAAAATAGACTGAAAAAATGGGCAGTGCCTCAACATTCAATAACTGGAGTATCAGACAGAGAGAGTGGGGCTTAAAGAATAGATTCTGCTGACTTGGAACAAATAAATTACCTGAGATTTTGAGGTCGTGGCAACAGTGACATAACATTAATGTGTAATGGTACCCATCTGTCTAACTGATTCTTTTCTTTGCTGGTGGACTCTTCTTTCCTGTCTAATTGATTTTCTTCTTTGCTGGTGGACTCAATAGCTTGTGTTTAAGGCTAGAGAATTTTGGTGGCTGAATTGTTCCAGAATTGAGGATTTTTTAGAGTGGGTGTAATGGAAGGATAAGGGGGGAGTGAGGCATTTGATGAGATAGGTAAGAGGACTTGAAATGATGGAACATGGTGTCTCTTGGAGTTAGGAAAGGATTCAGGGCTAAGAAGCAGCTAATAGACATAGAGAACAAGCAAGGGTCAAGGCACTAGTCATCTTGATGAGGTGAAAAAGTCCATGGAGGGGCACAGGAGCATACAGGGCTGGAGGATGGGTCAGTCTGTGGTGACTGGGATTGGACCACTTCCAGATGATGCTGAGGTGTGGCCATAAGGTTGAGTTGCTGAAATTGAATGGAAGTGAAGGCCATTGGCATGAAAGAGAGGAACTGTAGAGATAAGATGTTGGCTGAGTCCTTCACCTGGATGAAGCTGGGAGAGGCTGACTGTAAGCCAGATATCACAGAGTCCTTGTGACAGACAAGCACATGCAAGGAGAGAGTAGAGGATTCCTGAAAGAGGGCACAACAGTTGGTTCAAAATAGAATGGTCCTTTCTAAGGAGGAAAGAAAGCTAGGAAGAAAATAGAGCAGATAATGGGACTGCAATGGGGTGAGAAGAAGGTGCTGTAATGCACTTCCTATGGGGCAGTGGCCAGGAGCACCTGAGGCATGTTAACTGGTTTGGAGGTTCTCAGTAGGTAGGCTGAACCCTCCACATGGAGTCAGAGCAGCAGCCACCTCAACAGCAGTCTCCACCTTTGCTCAGGGAACTAAGTAGAACGTTGGCAAATAATTCTGATGAAGGGGGTGGAACATGTGAGGTACTGGCATAGTTCACGTGAGAAAAATGTAATGCAGAACAAATACCTGGTTCCAGCTTCCCGCTGGAATCTTACTCACCTCCTTAAGACATAGGTCTTGGTTATAAAAGCACTTTTGTCTAATTCATCCATTTATTGCATAGTTTTCCTGGGATAGATGTGCTCTTTGAGTACTTAAGTTGTTGGATTACTTTAGTGTAGATCACTTAGTCACAGAGCATCAGTGAGAGGCACTTCATTTGAGCCTAAAGATACTGCAGGACTCGGCTAGCTGGCCAGATATCCTGCTGACTTCTCCAGCTGTTACCCAGTCCTGTAGATAAACAACACTGACTCCGTCTTTGGTGTTTTCAGGTGGTTTACATCTTGGAGAAAAAACATTCCCGAGCAGCAACTGGCTTTCTCAAACTCTTGACTGATAAGAACAGTGAACTGTTTAGGAAATATGCCCTGTTTTCTCCCTCGGACCACCGAGTGCCTAGAATTTATGTGCCTCTCAAGGACTGTCCCCAGGACTTTGTGACCCGGCCTAAAGATTATGCCAACACACTGTTCATCTGCCGCATCGTGGACTGGAAGGAGGACAGCAATTTTGCACTGGGGTAGGTGATCTCTGGCAAGAAAAATCACAGATCCCAGTCAGAACTCAGTTTAGGTGGCCTCCTAGGTCAATGTTTTTGTATATTTTAATTATTATTTCTTTATTAAAGCATAAGTACTTGGCATATTTTGGTCTTGGTTCTTCAGATATTGCCCTTAGCTACCTACCACCTCAACCAGTCACCTATAGTCCCCTTTTCATTTAATTACTAGGCAGTAAACTGTTTTTGTTTTTGATTTTTGGCCACAAAATATAAGCTCATTCTAAGCCTTTACTTATTTTCTGTTATGTCATGAATGCCTGTTCGTACTTGAGAACTGCAAAAAATGTATTGCATCAAACAATCAGACCCCCCTTTTCACCTGCTAGTGTTAAAATATGCAAATTCTGGGCATAGTCAGGGGATCCAGTTTCCCATGCTTTCAAATATGAATATGAAGGTATGTTTGAGTAACATGCTTTTTGGTATTGGTCTCACTTGTGGCATTAAAAATTGAATCAACCTACTATAAACAGGAAGAGGATACCGTGTTTTTAAGGAAGCTGTCAGAAACCAGTCTAACTTAAACATAGATTATGTAGTCACAGAGCATCCTGGATAGCTACTTCATTTTGATCTGAAGAAACTGTTCGACCCAGCTGTTTGATCAAATGCTTTGCCTATTTTCTTCTTGCAACTGGTATTCATTTTGAAAGAAAAGCAATATTAAATTTTAGCTCTATCTTCAGCCCTTTGCTATGGATGGTGTTTGATTTACGCTTCACACAAAATGAAAATAAAAGCTTGCAAGCTGGAAAAGTTCGTTCTGACCCTTTTAGACCAGTTTGGTGACTTGCTTGTTGGTCACCTAGCTTGTACAGGATGGGCCCTCCTGGGAATGTTCTATGGTTCTGAGTGCCAACCCTGAAAGGATGGCCACACTGTGCTGATTTTGTCAGGTTTATTCCATACTTAGCTTCTTATGCCATGCAAAGTAAGCCAGATGAAGCCTGTCTGTCATACCTTATGCAATTTCAGAAACACTGCCCTGTGCCGTTTTTTTCAGCAAAAGGAAGGTCAGTGTGATTCATATGATTCCAAGCCACTCAGGGAACACTTGCACTTTCCTTTTTGCTCTCAAGTGCTGTGATTGCAATGTCATCATCTTTAAGCCTAACTCATTATCCCAAAGTGACGTCAACCCCTTGAGCCCTAAATAGTCCTTCTCTGAGGCTTGCCAGTTTCTCACCATTAACTCAAAAGGCCTGTGCCACCTGGCTCCTGTTGATTGTGCCTGCCACTCTCTGCTTGGCAGTGAAAAGGAAAGACTTTCACATCAAAGCAGGAAATCCAGCCTTGTCTTTTATCTGCCCTTCTGTCCTGTTCCATTGTGTATGCTTGATTGGACTACTTGCTTAGTTTTCCAGTTGTAAGGGTGTAGTTAGGAAATATTCATGGCATGAGTTGCTCTTATTGCTCCAGTGGTCTTGCAGGTTCCTTTTTTACAACTGAGCCATTACTTCATCAGGAACTCTTTTCTTGTGGGTAGAATACAGTTATCAGAAAAAGAGTCAGGCCTTTGAAGCAGTACAGGTTTCCACTGAATCTAAAGAGAGAATATTTGAAAATAATAACCATATATTAATCATCTACTTTTCAAAATACAAAAAAAGAAGATTCTGATGCTTAGATGGAAAACTGCACTGCCATTTTCTCTACCTTCTTATAAATACATTAAAAATTGTCTTTTATGGAAATATGCCTTTTAAAATCATTGTGAAAAAGAAAATGTATCTTAAATGAAATGTGGCCGGTTTTCATGATGAAGTTCTCAGGAGCTGTGTGCCTCGTGAGGGGTGTGGATTGCAGCTGTTGAGCTTGTTGGTGGTCGCCTTGCCATTTCGTTCTGGCTATCAGTTACTGATCTTTAGGAACTGAGGTCACCGTTCCCCAATTGGAACATGCTGTGCTGTGACTGCGTGGGTTTCCCCGTCTCCTCTCGGCCAGGTTTTGACCAGGAGCGTGAAGGTAGTACTTGTTCTGGGTGTGTTTGTGGTTAGCTTTCACACAAACTATGCCTAAGAACCAAGTTTAGCCAAAGTGGCTTCCTTCTGAATTTCTTCCCTGCCCCTACATTCCACTCTTCAAAGTATTGAACTTCTGCCTGTGTAATTGCTACTAATTATTCAAGTCCAGAGTCATTTACTTCTTTTGTAGTTAAATTCAGTTCACCAGTCCGATGTTGATCAACTCTGTGTAAGTCACTTTGCTACATTACATGAGAACACAAACGCTAACAAGCAGTGGTTTCTTTTTTTCTTTTTTATTAAGGTATTATTGATATACACTCTTATGAAGGATTCACATGAAAAAACAATGTGGTTACTACATTCACCCACATTATCGAGCTCCCTCCCCCAATACCCCATTGCAGTCACTGCCCATCAGCAGAGTAAGATGCCACAGATCCAAGCAGTGGTTTATTTGTTCAAAGAAATTACACCCAAATGCAGAAGGACTTGTACATAACTGTCAGAGGATTAGTTTTATTCTAGGAATTGGAATCCTACTTGAGCTAATTTCGATAAAATTGGTGATTTATAAAAGAAACTGTTGGTTCTCTTAAAACCCAGGGCAGGAAATGGAGGCAGGTCTTACGAGGAACTCAGAACTAACAAGGCAGCAAAGGAATCACAGTCTCTCTCTTAATCACCCTGACAAGTCCAGCCACCACGTGGTATCTTTTTTCTGCCCCTTTCTGTACAAGAGCTGTGTTCTGCTTCTCTCCGTATAGCAGCCATCTCCCTGCTCGACAGCATGCACGGTCCCGGAATGGCACTGCCAGCCCTCTGCAGGACACATACTGAAGTCTAGGTCACAGTACAGAATCTCTGGGGCAGGAAATCTTACATGTCTAGCTTAAGATAGTTGTTTGTCCTGGTCAGTAGTTTTAGGGCAGAGGTAGGGGCCCAAGGTCTCCTGACCTTCTGCCCAATTAGCAGGGCCTGTGGTACTTGACTCTCTGGGACAGAGGGCAGACAAAGCACGCAGATTGGATTGCCTCTCTTTAAGCTGTGACTAGAGTAGGAAGCAGGATGTTGTAAGTTCTTCTGTGGGAATGAAATAATTGTCTAGAATTTTAAAGGAGGAAAATCCAGGATTGATTTTTAGAGAATGGAACCTCTTTGCTAAAAGTTCACTCAGATGGAGAGTCCAGAGGGGATGGGAGGGAACATGAGTGGAAACAAGCAGCCTTAGCAGGCTGCTACTCTAAGACTGAGATGGGGGGAACCAGAAGTCAAGGGGTTGCAGTGAAGGAGACTAAAGGGAAGAAAGGAGTCTGGTGGTGAGGAAGACGAATGTTCCCAGACATGATGACTGACTAGCAGTGGGGCCTGAAGGTGGACAGAATCTTGGATGACCTTTCAGGCCTCCGACTTAGGTGACTGGGTAGATGGTGATGGCATTTAACGGTAATTTACTGAGAGTAGTCTCGGCTCCCACCATTCCTTCTCTTATGCCTCGTTGCTTGCCATTTCCCAGGCTGACTGTGTTTGTCCAGAGCTCCAAACTTTTGCACTCTACCCTTCCTTTCCCATCACTGGCTTTCTCCTCTCCCAATGTTGTTTAATGAAATACTCAACTTTTAAACTTAACTCAGTTGTCAACTAGGAAAATGGCTCCCTGACTTGGAGTCCTCCCTCTTGGGTGCTCCCATCATTTCTGATAATACCGTTATTGTAGCTTTCATCTGTTTGTATTTTGTAAGTGCCTATGTAAGTTTTTTGCTTGGCTGTGAGCTCCTTTAGGACAAGGATACTCAGTGAATGTTTGCTGGCTGGTCAGATGGGTATATGAAAATGATTTGATGACCCTGAGGTCTTCAGCCAGGTTGAGTAGGAGATGTACCATAAATCAGGCTAGAAAACACAGGCGGAGTTTGGAACAGAAAATGGTGAGAACCAAAGTTCTGATTTCAAAGTCAACACTTGATAACACAGTACAGCCAATATGTAAATTCACATGGAGAACCCCAAATGCAGAATTTTTTATAAAAAGATTAAATAGAATGTACATATTAATAGGATAAATAATTTCAGTTTGGAATTTGGAATTGGAATTTGGAAGGGGCCTTAAGGAGCCCTCAATCTTGGGGCCCTCTGTTGTATAAGCATTGCTTCTCTGGCACCCCCATTGGCACTTTGGTGCCTCCGGTCAAGGGGAGCCCAAAAAGGGTTAACAGTGCTGGAGACCGCTTGTTGTTGGAAAGTCATATTTCATCTTGTTCTTAGATAACTTTCATCTTTTCATGAGAGGACTCGAGCCATTTTCATCTCAGTATACGACACCTGCCACAGTTTCACGCTCTTGGTCCTGCACTGCTATCAAAGACCTAAGGTGATCGGTCTGCTCTTAGTGAGCCCTCGCTGGTTTTTAGGGATCACTGCTTTTCGTTATGTACCATATCATAGCTAATACTTGTACTATTTAGTATTAAATATTTGGTATCTCTTCCAGGATACTTAAAAAGCCATGTTGGCTTCCTTGCTGGAAAGATTTGTAATTATATAATCAGAGTTACTGTTTTAAGAGCTTCCCAACTCTCTTAAATCATCTTTCCCTTTAGAACCTCACGCAGTGGGATTCGTGCCTGTGTTTGCTTAGACCTTTGTGAAATCTGCTGTCCTAAAGTCTAGAGTTTACAGTCGCAGCTTTCCCTTCCAGGATCTCATGAGCATGAAGATACCATGGTCACAGTCTCCTAGATTTGTCATGGGGTCTTCTTCTCAAATATTTAAAGATAAATCTTGAAGAAAATGGAAAAGTTTTATAGCAGCTACTGTGAGGAACTTTCTTGGCAACATTGAAGACCTACTAAAGATACACAATATGAATTGACCTAGAGCAAAGGGACATATTTGTATTATTTCCTCAACAAACTTTGGTAGCTTTAAGGGATGGAGAGGACAGATGAATAGGTCAGTGCAGGTATAGCAGGGTTGAAAAATTGTTGGTTGAATGTGGGATTGTCCAGGCTTAATGGGAGGCTGTTGAATGAGAATCAGAGAATGGGTTGCAGTATGGCTCATTTTAATGAGAGTGAAGGACAGCAGGTTCCACTGGGCGAGGTGCAAGGAGAGGATGGAGTTCTGATCGGTGGTCGTGGTGGAAGTGGTTAGTTGGGGGAGGGGTCTGTTCTGCTATTTTCTTCATCTCCCAGCTTTGCACCCATAAGCTGTCAGTTATCAGACAATCAGAAATATTTGTTAGCTGATTGGAAGCAATTACTTTGACCATTTTATTCAGTGTTGATAAATACTGAATTTTTTTATGAGGTAGATATGAATTAGGGACATGGTATGGCTATAAGTCATTAAATTACATTTAATTATATTTGGTAGGAAAATTAAACTGCAACTAGGTTGGTAGAAAAACCAGGAGAAAATAGTTTGCTTCACTGAGGCATAGATTACAAAATTAGGGAAGTGAAAAATAGCTCTATCCAGTCTTTCCCCCTGTGCAAAAGGAGTATTTCACCTTTTCAGGAGTATGTTCCTTATCTGAAGACTTTTCTGAGGAAGAGGCTGAATTATATAATGCTGTGAACTTGTATTACCAAACAGACCTTGTAAGTCCTTTTGAGGGGGCTGTGCCTCTCTCACCGGCTGGTAGACAAAAAGCGAATCAGGCTGAGGAGGGGGCTCTTTTTTTGTGACGGTTGGGCTCCACCTGGTGGCCTGTAAGGATCAGTTTTGGAAAGAGCTGCGTCTTCAGTGAGAACTTCCTGGTCAAAGCAGAGCAAAAGTAAAAGGAATGGAGGAGAATGGTCCTGATGCAGGCTTTGGTAGCCAAATTGTTCTTCTCCTTGAACTGTGTACAGTCGTTAATGCTTCTTCCCTGGTTGTCAGCTTCATCCAAATTTCTAGTACATCTCTTGAAAATAATATTTTGAAGTATTCGAGAACCTTAGCTACCGTCAGCCTTCCCGTTATACTCCTTCGGTGCTTTCCGCTTTCTCCTCTTTGTTCCCTTCGCATCAGACATGAAGCTCTTGGCTCTCAAGCTTCAGGGCCTTACCTAAAATCATTCAGTGTTGTTGAGCCTTGCATCTTCTCCACATTCTGGTTACCAGTTTTCTTTGATCTGCCCACACGTCGCCTCTTCCCCATTCCTTATTTGCTGCCTTCTGTGTCATAACACTGAGCCAGAAAAAGAGAAAATGACATGTTTTATACTCCTAATTGTAGAAAATTACATCTCAGTATACCACACCTACCACAGTTTCACGCTCTTGGTGTCCTATAATGCTATCAAAAACCTAAGGTAATCAGTCTGCTCTTAGTGAACCCTCGCTGGTTTTTAGGGATCACTGCTTTTTGTTATGTACCACATCATAGCTAATACTTCTACTATTTAGTACTCAATATTTGGTATATCTTCCAGGAGATAGTTGACTGTATATTTTATGTATCTGCTGTATTTGGCTGTATATTTTATATATCTGCCACACTTTGTTTTCACTGTGTGTTGTTGCTGCAGTTCTGGACCGTAGGTGTAGCTGATGTTTGATTGTTCTCTGCTTCAGGTTCTCAGGGATCTGATGCCACAGCATTTGCATGGAATTTCTAAGGAACAATATGCATGAGAGCATTTGTTGAAGACTGATAATGATAGTTGTAATCACTGCTAGACGCATAACTGTCTTTCTGTGTATAGCCTGGTTTTAAGGCTAAAACTTTATGAGATGAGAATATGTGGTAGAGAAAGGAGGATGCATGCCTTGCAACATTAATGTTGACTGTTACAAATGTTCTTATTTTCTTTAAGGCCAATTTGAAGGACTTTCTTAATATCTGTAGCCCATCTCTTCCTTTAGTAAGCTTTTTACTTGTGCATCACCCAGAATAGTGGACCTCATGCTTATATATATAGAATGTTTACACACACACACACAGCTCCCACCTATCAATGGTAAGAAGTTGGGAATATTGTTTTCATCACTTTCCTGATTAATTTTACAGTAGGACCCAATTGTAATGTCACTGATTATGAATGGGAACAGTATTTGTGGAGGAGCTCTGCTAAATAACAAAGATGGGAGTCGTTATCATTCTAAATTACTCTAATGAGGAAAGCTTTCTAGCTCACAACTATTTATTATTACAATATCAAAATAAAGAAAAAAATTTAATTTTTCCCCAAATACATACATTTTACATATTTATTGTTAAACTGTTTAAAACATCTACTATAGAAAGTGGAAATTTCAAGAATCTCACCCCCAGAAATAACCACATTAAGAGTTTGTAATATATTTATCTAAAATGTTTTAAAAGTAGTGATTAACATTAACTGCAAAGGATCTTTCACAGATAAAGGAATATATGTAACACATAATTTTAAATTCTGATATTAAAACCAACCCATGGACTCACAGCTCAGATTGAGAAATAAATCACAGTACTGTTGAAGCACCCTGTGTGTTCCTCTCTATCCCCCTAATCCCTAATTTTTTCTGGAGAGGTTGCTGCTATCTCAGACATGCTACTCAGAATGTGCTTTTCTTTATAACTCATCCATAGTTGTATGTATCCCTGAAAGTTAGTTTTGCTTGTTTTTGAACCTTATAAAAAATACCATGCTATATATATTCTTCTTTGACTTTTTTCCTTTAATATTATGTTTCTAAGATGTAGTTATATGTTTCGTTCATTTTAATTAACAACTTTTCCATTTCCTGAAGTACACCATACATTCAATTTACTTACCTAACAATGGATATTTGGGTTGAACTGAGGTTTTGCTGTTATGAATAATACACTTAAACATTCCAGTGCTTCCTAAGTTTCTCTTGATTCTACTTGAATAAAATTACTGCATCACACACATGTGCTTGTTTAACTTTACAACTTTATAGCCAAACAATTTTCCAAAGTGCACCACCCATTTTATTCCTACTACTGTAGCAGTGTATGAGTTTCCATTGCTTCACATTCTTAGCAACAATTGATATTGTTAGACTCTTCAGCTTTAGCCAATCAGGTGGGTGTAAAATGGTAATCTTGGTTTATATTTTTCTACTTAGTAATGAGATTGAGCAACTTTTCATGTATTTATATTATTATGTTTTCTCTTCTAGAAAATACATTTATGTCTTACATTTTTTCAGTTAATTTTTTGTTGAGATAGTTTAGGTTTACAGATATTATAAAAATTATACCTTTTCTTAGAGTTCCTTTTGTTAACATCTTACATTACCACACAATATTTATCAAAACTAAGAAATTAACCTTGGTACAATACTATTAAATAAAGTATAGAACTTATTCAGATCTTATCAGTTTTCCCACTAATGTCTTTTTCCTATTTGTGAATCTGGTCCAGGATCCCGCATTGCAATTAGTTTTCATGTTGCTGTAGTTAAAATTAATGACAATTCTTCAGCCTTTTCTTTCATGTCCTTGATGCTTTTGAAGAGTACTGGTCAGTGATTTCTGTAGGATTTCCCTCAATTTAGATTTCTCTAATGTTTTCTCATAATTAGATTGAGATTAGGCATCATTGGGAAAGATACCACTGAGGTGATGTACATCATATGAGGAGGTACATGATGTCAGTGATGTTAACCTTGTGATGTTATTGGTGATGTTAACCTTGATCACTTGGCTAAGGTGATTCCTGCCAGGATTCCTAACTTACTATTTTCCCCTTGTAATTATTCTATTTTGGGGAAGATTTTTTTAGACTACGCAATTATTCTGTTTCTGCTTAAACGTTCACTCACTCATTTTAGCATTCATTTTTAATTGGGCAATTTGTCATTTGATTTTTTTGGCATTAAATTTTGAAAAGCAACCTTTTTAACAGTTACTAATATGGAAAATATCTTCTCCCCAGTTTATGAATTGTGTTTTCATGTTATTAATGTTAACTCCTGAAGAATGGATATTTTAAGTTGCATATTCTAATTTTTTGGTGCTATTATATAGACTTACAGTTAATTTTGTATATTAATCTTATATCCAACCATCTTGCTAAATCCTTTTATTAATTTTCATATTTTGGATATAGTTTCCTTTGGATTTTCTATGTAGATAATCACATCATTGGTAACTAATGACAGATTTGTTTCTTCCTTTCTAATCCCTGTAACTTTTATTTCTTTTTTTTATCTTCCTGAACTGTTAACTCACAACTGGGAAGGAGACATTTCCTACAGTAGTAAGTGATGAGAGTTCAATTTTGAAGGAAAGCAATAGTGGTAGGCATTTTTTCTGTTGTTCCTGACTTTTTTGATACATTACTTTTAATAATTTTGATAATGTGGCGGCTGTTTATTAAAGGACTGAGTTTAAATACATGTCTTTGGATTGTTTGTTTTTACCATCTTCAGTTTTCCTAGTTTTCCTTTGGAGTTCCAAGGAGGAATAGTCTGCCTTTTTTCCAGGTTAAAAGCAGTAATTTGTTTATTCCTTTATTCACTCAACCATCACATTTTGGGCATCTAAGATGAGCAAATCTCAGTTTAAGATGTACTTGCTCAGTGTAAGAAATAATGTTTATTCTCTCTGGGATGATCCTTCTCATCTGTTGATATGCCTAAAGCAAGAGATAGGCCTAAAGCACTGTAACACAGCTAGAAAGGGGCATGTGCCAGAAGGAGGTAAAACCAAAGGAGAACGACAGTACTGAGGAGCGCGACCTGCTGTAGGGCACAGAGATGACTTCCTGGCCTCGCTGCTTATACTCCGTGAAAGTGAAATACACTTGGTTTATGTTTTGTGGACCTAGTTCAACATAGAAGTGGAAGTTGCTTTCAGTATTCAGTTTAAATAAAATTTACACTGAAATAAAAAATCTTTCTGTAAAACAAATACACAACGTGTAAGTCAGTTCCTTAGTAGATTGGGCTTTTATTTGGATCCCGAGGTTTTCTGGGTTTAGGGGTGATGGCAGAATTTATGAGTAAGTAGAGAGCCTAAGATTCTTAATGGGGCATGTAAGGCCCAAATACATAAGCTCTTTCAGCGTGCTGACCTGTTAGATTTTTATCTTCTGCAAGCTGTCCAGTCTATTCTGCTATCAAATATATCTCCAGTGAAAATCTATAATGAATTTATTTAAATAAGGTACTTGAGAATGTTCAATGGAACTTAGTAAAATAAATGTTAATTACTACTAATAGAAACTTGGAGTTACTGATCATATTTGGAAGCCATAACCAAAACATAACTTTGTTTTAATAAGCCATGTTATAATTTCAGTAAGCAAATTAAGATTCTTTGGACTCAGAATATAGCCTGGTGAAAAATTTGCCAGAACACAAAGCACTGATAAAGTAAAATAAAATTAAAGATAGATTTCTTTTTCTTCAAATTTCAGTGACGAGCCGATGACTGCAGTGACTGGTTCTGACAGTTCGTATTAGGTCCATTACCGCCAGTTTCCTCTTGTCCTCCCTCTTTTTCACCTTCCCGCCCCCACAGGAATGGATCCAATAGTCAGTACTAGTCTTCCTTCTGGAGAAGTTTTTCCATCTCTTCACAGTTCCTATCATACCTCCTCATCCAGTAGGTTTTCAGAAAGGGTTTATGAGAACCGTCTTCCCTGAGTTCTTGCATTTAGAAGTCTTCAGTTTTGAAATCCAGTAACTTTACGAGGATATGTTTCAATGATGATTTTCTGTGTTCATTTTTCCTGAGACATAGTGTAACCTTTCTGTCTGTAAAAGTTCTTTTATTTCAGGAAGGCTGTCTTAATGATATCTTTGAAATGTTTTCTTTTCTGTATATCCAACTCCTTCCTTCAGGATTACCAGTCACGCCAATGTTGGATTTTTTTGCATCTGCCTTTCATTTGTTTTCTCTGTAGTCTTTTTTATTTAACTTTTTGTACTTCCCAATTTTATTTTCCTCACTTCTCTCAAGGTATTTCTCTATGACCCTTTCTTTTTTCAAATAATTTTAGTTTTTCTTAGTTACCTCCTATATGACCTTCATTTTATGATGGTTCTCTTTTTCTTTTACTTATTTCTTAGGTCTAAAACACTAGTTTTAATTTCCTATCATGAAATTTATTTATTATGCACTTGCATCTTTGCTGTGAGCTCTTCCCTTAGAGCAGCAATATTTTTCATCAAATTTTGTGTTCTTGCAAATACCTTTGGTCAAGATAGTCACATGCTGTGGCCATATGCTGACAGAGTATGTTTTACGTTCTGTCATTTCTTTCACTTCCTTTTTACGTAAGTATTTTTTTTAAATAGAATGCCTAGGATGGCTCCTCCACTCATCTTTATATAATGAGTTTTTCCTGGCTGTTAATATTATATTTTAAAAGTTGGCTATATTATAAAATGCCTTTTTGTTCAAGGGTGTAGGCCCTTTTCCACCTTAGGCATAAGATAATCGTTTTTGGCCACTCCAACCTCATCAAGTAAGAGTAAGATGGCAGTGAATTTTAAGTATCCTCACAGAGACTGTTACTGAGATTCCCATCACATGGAAGAATGGGTTTCCATATTAGTCTAATTCTCTAATAACGTATATATGATCTACCTCATTGTTTATACTGATCCCAGAAGCTATGTATGGTATGCTATCTGATCATATGTATTTTATGTGAATCTTAATACTATAGGATAAAATCATGTGAAATTGTGTATTACAGTTAAAAAATGGTCAAATATACTGGCAATTTCATATTCTCAACATAATATATGGTTAACCTCTTAATGTCATTACTTGCCGTTCTTGAATCTTTCCTTCTGAATCATCTCATAGCTGGCTTGAATTGCAAGTATATTTTTTCAGGAATTGGGTAGTATATATTATGCCTTGTTTTATCAGTCTGGATTCTTGGAGTCTTTAGTTTTCCAATTCAGAGGACTCATAACTTCCCCCAGAGATACTGAAAGCTCTCAGCTGTAGAAGTGAGTATTATTATCAGTAGGTCTTAGGTATGATATTGAAAAGCCCAGCTGCCGCCTTCCACACTTGGTTGCCAGCCATGTGCACAGTCCCAAGACCCTAAGAGCAACACTGTATCCTGGAGGATGGCGCTGTGATTTCATAAAGTGTTGCCTTCTGGTTTAGTCTGTCAGTACACTGTTACACCATTCTAATCAGTGAATTCAATGGACTTTGCTACTTCTGTAAGATAAACTCCTTGATTACAAACAATGTTGAATAACAAAACATAATAGCTTAAAAGGTATCAGGGTAAATCTATGGATAGTGGTGTTCATTTAAGTAAAGTGTATAGAACAAATGAAGGTGGCAAACCCAAACAGAGAATTGGTTATTTCTTTTCACGGAGAGAGCTTACTGCCCTCTCCATCACGAACAGCTCAGTGAACTCAGTGCAGCATCACGTAGTGGGTCCTCCTGCTGTGGTTCCACATCAGAGCTCAGAGCTGGTTCCTGCTGCTGTCAAACTGGCATCCTGCAGGGGTGGCAGCCAGGGCGTCACTAGTGAAAGGAAAGCATGCTCAGGAGCTCATTTCCCGCTACCACCTTCTTGGTTCCTATGCCCATTGAACAAACACTGCAGTGGTTGGGAAAAAGATTTGTTGGCATTCTCATGGCAGATCATCCTGCCTCCACAGTGGAAGTCTTTTGTTGAACATTCTCATGAAACACAAATAGTCATACTCTAGGCTCATTTCAGTAGGCCCATTTCCTCCATGTGTCTCTTCCCCAGATGTCCTTGTCACCAGTCCTCCAATCTTTCTCCTTTCAGGTCCCTATTCATCTGGCTAAACTTGTAGCCACTGCCCACCAGGCCATCTTTCCTAAGCCAAAGTAGACCATGGATATATTACTTGAAGTTCTTCCCACAAGGAGGAAGTTTCTGCTCTACTATTTTTTCAGAGACCATCCCTTAAAATGGATGTAACGCTGTCATAGTCCACTTAATGGCTCGTGACAGTGGATGGTCAATTGGAACTAGGCATCCAAGGTACTCAGACCTTTCTGCATTCTCCTGATAATATTACTTATATATATTTATATAAATATGTGTACAAATGATCTGGTTCTCTGAGTCTTAGTCTCTGTCATTAGTAAGACAATGATACTACTACTCACTCAAGAGACTTAATGAGACCCTAAATTCAATGATGTTACCCTTTAAATTTGTTTTATATAATCCTGGCAGCTATAAGAGATTGAGAGTACTATTTTGATCCACATTGGAAGTCTGTGACTTCCATCTTAGCCTGGAATCAAGAGTTTAATTAATTGAGTTAGTAGGTAATTCTCTGTTTCCACCTCCCTTTTTCAGGTTCTCCAAGTCCCTCACTCTTTCTGTGAGTTCTCTGATATCTTTCCAACAAATTCCTTTTCCAACTAGAATTAGTTTCAATTGCTTGCAACAAAGAACCCCAACAGGTAAAGACATTAGTATTAGGAGACGGACGTAGAATACAGAACTTCAGAAACATGTGAGGGTAATAAAATGGGTTAGATGCATCAGAGGTAACTCAGGTCCCATTAATTTTCAAAATACTAGTTTATTTCTGAAATGTCCTACAAACCTCAAAGGCAGTGACAAGTTACCCAAATCCTCAATGGGAACTTAATCTAGTGAACACAGGTAATAATGTACTCATTTTGAAAATTAATGAGACCTGAGTAACTGTCTGGATTCTTGGTTGCAAACAAGAGAAACCATCTCTGATTGGAAAAGGAATTTATTAGAAGGATATTGAAGGGCTCACAGAAACAGTAAGAATCTTGAATGTCCTGAGGAAGTTGTGGGTGGGAACCAAGGCATATCTGGAGAGCCAAGAACAAGAAGTCCAACCGTCATCTTTTATCAGGATTAGCTTGGCCATGATGCCAACAGTTCTTACCACTGCTCTTTCAGACCAGCATCGCCACTGGCTACTGCTATCACTAGAAACCACTCTAGCTACTCTGAATGAATCCTAGGAACCTCTTTGTCTTTGTGTCATTCTCTTAACATTCAAAGTCATGAGTACAGGCAATCTAAGTCATATACAGCATGCTGGCAGCTGCTTTTCATAAAGTGAGAGGGGTCTTCTCTTAAGAGGCCAAGCCTGTTGTAGGAGGCTGGTCACTTCTATAACGGTAACTGTAGTCCTTAGGCCCATTTAATATGCAATGTGGAAGTCTTCCCTTCTAATTTATATATGCCTTTTCTTTCTTTTTTTTTATTTTGGTATCATTAATATACAATCACATGAGCAACATTGTGGTTACTAGAATCCCGGCATTATCAAATGTCCACCACATATCCCATTACAGTCACTGTCCATCAGCATAGTAAGATGCTATAGAGTCACTACTTGCCTTCTTTGTGCTGTACTGCCTTCCCCATGCCCTCCCCTACATTATGTATGCTAATCATAATGCCCCTTATTATTCTTCTCCCTCCCTTCCCACCTACCCTCCCCAGTACCTTTCCCTTTGGTAACTGTTAGTCCATTCTTGGGTTCTGTGAGTCTGCTGCTGTTTTGTTCCTTCAATTTTTGCTTTGTTCTTATACTCCACATGAGTGAAATCATTGTCTTTCTCTGTCTGGCCTGGCTTATTTCGCTGAGCAAATACCCTCTAGCTCCATCCATGTTGTTGCAAATGGTAGGATTTGTTTTCTTCTAATGGCTGAGTAATGTTCCATTGTGTATATATACCACATCTTCTTTATCCATTCATCTACTGATGGACACTTAGGTTGCTTCCATTTCTTGGCTATTGTAAATACTGCTGCAATAAACATAGGGGTGCATATGTCTTTTAGAAACTGGGCTCCTGCATTCTTAGGGTAAATTCCTAGGAGTGGAATTCCTGGGTCAAATGGTATTTCTATTTTAAGCTTTTTGAGGAACCTCCATATTGCTTTCCACAATGGTTGAACTATTTTACATTCCCACCAGCAGTGTAGGAGGGTTCCCCTTTCTCTGCATCTTTGCCAGCATTTGTTGTTCTAGTGTTTTCTATGCTGGCCATCCTAACTGGTATGAGGTGATATCTCATTATGGTTTTAATTTGCATTTCCCTGATAATTAGCGATGTGGAACATCTTTTCATGTGTCTGTTGGCCATGTGAATTTCTTCTTTGGAGAAGTGTCTGTTCATATCCTCCGCCCATTTTTTAATAGGGTCATATGCTTTTTGGGTTTTGAGGAATGTAAGTTCTTTATATATTTTGGGTGTTAACCCCTTGTCAGATACGTCATTTAGAAATATATTCTCCCATACTGTAGGATGCCTCTTTGTTCTGTTGATGGTATCCTTTGCCATACAGAAACTTTTTAGTTTGATGTAGTCCCATGAGTTCATTTTTGCTTTTGTTTACCTTGCTCAAGGAGATGTGTTCAGGAAAAAGTTGCTCATGTTTATATTCAAGAGATTTTTGCCTATGTTTTCTTCCAAGAGTTTTGTGGTTTCATGACTTACATTCAGGTATTTGATCCTTTTTGAGTTTATTTTTTGGTATGGGGTTAGACAATAATTCAGTTTCATTCTCTTGCATGTAGCTGTCCAGTTTTGCCAACACCATTTGTTGAAGAGGCTGTCATCTCCCCATTGTATATCCATGGCTCCTTTATCATATATTAATTGACCATATATGCTTGGGTTTATATCTGGGCTCTCTAGTCTGTTCCATTAGTCTATGGGTCTGTTCTTGTGCCAGTACCAAATTATCTTGATGACTGTGGTTTGTAGTAGAGCTTGAAGTCTAGGACTGTAATCCCCCCTGTTTTATTCTTCCTTCTCCAAATTACTTTGGCTATTTGGGGTCTTCTGTGGTTCCATATGAATTTTAGAACTATTTGCTCTAGTTTGTTAAAGAATGCTGTTGGTATTTTGACAGGTTGCATTAAATCTGTAGATTGCTTTAGGCAGGATGGCCATTTTGACAATATTAATTCTTCCTTTCCATGAGCATGGGATGTGTTTCCGTTTATTGGTGTCTTCTTAAAGTTCTCTCATGATTGTCTTCTGGTTTTCAGAGTATAGATCTTTCACTTCCTTGGTTAGGTTTATTCCTAGGTATTTTTTTCTTTTTGATGGAATTGCGAATTGAATTGTTTTCCTGATTTCTCTTTCTGCTAGTTCATCTTTAGTGTATAGGAATGCAACAGATTTCTGTGTATTAATTTTGTATCCTGCAACTTTGCTGAGTTCAGATGTTAGATCTAGTAGTTTTGGAGTAGATTCTTTAGGGTTTCTTATGTGCAATATCCTGTCATCTGCAAACAGGGACAGTTTGACTTCATCCTTACCAATCTGAATGCCTTTTATTTCTTTGTGTTGTCGAATTGCCATGGCTATGAACTCCAGAACTATGTTGAATAAAAGTGGGGCAATTGAGCATCCTTGCCTTGTTCCTGATTTTAAAGGAAAGGCTTTCAGCTTCTTGCTGTTAAGTATGATGTTGACTGTGGGTTTGTCATATATGGCCTTTATTTATGTTGAGGTACTTGTCCTTTATACCTATTTTGTTGAGAGTTTTTATGATGAATGGGTGCTGAATTTTGTCGCATGCTTTTTTGGCATCTATGGAGATGATCATGTGGTTTTGTCCTCCTTTTTGTTGATGTAGTAGATGATGTTGATGGATTTTTGAATGCTGAACCATCCTTGCATCCCTGGGATGAATCCCACTTGATCATGATGGATGATCTTTTTGATGTATTTTTGAATTTGGTTTGCTAATATTTTGAATATTTTTGCATTTATGTTCATCAGGGATATTGGTCTGTAATTTTCTTTTATTGTGGTATCTTTGTCTGGTTTTGGTATTAGAGTGATGCTGGCCTCGTAGAATGAGTTTGGGAGTATTCCCTCCTCTTCTACTTTTTGGAAAACTTTAAGGAGGATGGGTATTAGGTCTTTAATAAATGTTTGATAAAATTCAGCAGTGAAACCATCTGGTCCAGGAATTTTGTTCTTAGATAGTTTTTAGATTACCAGTTCAATTTCCTTGCTGGTAATTGGTCTATTCAGATTTTCTGTTTCTTCCTGGGTCAGTCTTGGAAGGTTGTATTTTTCTAGAAAGTTGTCCATTTCTTCTAGGTTATCCAGTTTGTTAACATATAATTTTTCATAGTATTCTCTCATAATTCTTTGTATTTCTGTGGTGTCCATAGTGATTTTTCCTTTTTCATTTCTGTTTTTGTTTATGTGTGTAGACTCTCTTTCTTTCTTGATAAGTCTGGCTAGAGGTTTATCTATCTTGTTTATTTTCTTGAAGAACCAGCTTCTGCTTTCATTGATTCTTTGTTTTATTCTTCTAGATTATATTTATTTATGCTCTAATCTTTATTGTGTCTCTCCTTCTACTGACTTTGGGCCTCATTTGTTCTTCTTTTTCTAGTTTCGTTAATTGTGAGTTTAGACTTCATTTGGGATTGTTCTTCTTTCCTGAGCCTGTATTGCAATACACTTCCCTCTTAGCATGGCTTTTGCTGTATCCCACAGATTTTGTGGTGTTGAATTACTGTTGTCATTTTTCTCCATATATTGCTTGATCTCTGTTTTTATTTGGTCATTGATTCTTGGCAATTTAAGAGCATGCTATTAAGCCTCCATGTGTTTGTGGGCTTTTTCATTTTCTTTGTGTTATTTATTCCTAGTTTCATATCTTTGTAATCTGAGAAACTGGTTGGCACAATTTCAATCTTTTTAAATTTACTGAAGCTCTTTCTGTGGCCTAGTATATGATCTATTCTTGAAAATCTTCCATGTGCACTTGAGAAGAATGTGTATCCTGTGGCTTTTGGATAGAGTGTTCTGTAGATATCCTTAAGTCTGTCTGTTCTAATATGTTGTTCAGTGCCTCTGTCTCTTTACTTATTTTCTGTCTGGTTGATCTGTCCTTTGGAGTGAGTGTTCTGTTGAAGCCTCCTAAAATGAATGCATTGTATCCTATTTCCCCCTTTAATTCTGTTAGTATTTGTTTCACATATGTAGATTATCCTGTGTTGGGTACATAGACATTTGTAATAGTTATATCCTCTTGTTGGACTGACCCCTTTATCATTATGTAATGTCCTTCTTTGTCTCTTGTGACTTTCTTTGTTTTAAAGTCTATTTTGTCTGATACAAGTACTGCAACTCCTGCTTTTTTCTCCCTATTAGCTGCATGAAATATCCCTTTACTTTCAGTCTGTGTATGTCTTTGGGTTTGAGGTGAGTCTCTTGTAGGCAGCATATAGATGGATCTTGTTTTTTTAATCCATTCAGTGACTCTGTATTTTTTGATTGTTGCACTTAGTCCATTTACATTTAGGGTGATTATCAATAGGTACGTACTTATTGCCATTGCAGGTTTTAAATTCGTGTTTACCAAAGTTTCAAGGATAATTCACTTACTATCTAACATTCTATTTTAACTCACTTTGTATGCTATTACAAACACAACCTAAGAGTTCTTTTTTTCCCCCTTATTTTCTTCCTCCTCCATTCTTTATATATTAGCTATCATATTCTGTAATTTTTCTCTATCCCTTGAATGACTTTGGGTGTAGTTGATATGATTTTGCATCTGCTTAGTAATTAATTGTTTTACTTTGCTGTATTTTTGTTTCCCCTGGTGACAGCTATTTAGCCTTAGGAATACTTCCATCTATATCAGTCCCTCCAAAGTGTACTGTAGAGGTGGTTTGTGGGAGGTAAATTCTCTCAGCTCTTGCCTATCTGGAAATTGTTTATCCCTGCTTCAAATTTAAATGATAATCTTTCTGGGTAGAGTATTCTTGGCTCCAGGCCCTTCTGTTTCATTGCATTAAATATATGATTCCACTTCCTTCTGGCATGTAAGGTTTCTGTTAAGAAGTCTGATGATAGCTTGATGGGGCCTTTTCTTTCTTTATGGTACTCACTAGGACCTTCAAAACTATGTTTAATAATTTTGGTGAGGGTAATCACCTTTGTCTTCTTCCTGATGAGATGAAAGCATTTACTCACTCATCATTAAGTTTGATTTTAGCTCTAGGATTCATAAGGGCCATTAATCAAGTTGAGGGTATTTCTGTGCATTATTCATTTACTGAACATTTTCATCATGAATAGGTGTTGATTGTATCCAGTGCTTTTCCTGAATTTATTGAGGTGATTTTATGTTTATCATTGTTTGCTAATGTGATAAATTAGATTGATTGAGGTTTGAATATTGAACAAATCTTGAATTAGTTGGTCATGATGTATTACCCTTTTTTATATGTTGCTGAATTCTATTTACTAATATTTCTTAAGGAATTTTTTGCCATATTTTTCTTCTTAAGGTATCATTGATATACAATCTAATGAAGGTTTTTACAACATACATCCATATTATCAAGTCCCCCCCACACACCCCATTGCAGTCACTATAGTAAGATGCTGTAGAGTCACTATTTGTCTTCTCTGTGCTATACTGCCTTCCCTGTGACCCACCTACATTATGTGTGCTAATCATAATGCCCCTTAATCCTCTCCTCCCTCCCTTCCCACCCCCTTCCCCTTGGTAACCTCTAGTCCCTTCTTGGAGTCTGTGACTCTGCTGCTGTTTTGTTCCTTCAGTTTTGCTTTTTTGTTATACTCCACAAGTGAGTCAAATCATTTGGTACTTGTCTTTCTCTACCTGACTTATTTCACTGAGCTCCACCCATGTTGTTGCAAATGGTAGGATTTGTTTTCTTCTTATGGCTGTATTTCCAAAAATTTTAAGTCTGTGTTCATGAGGCATATTGATCTCAAGAATCTTTTGTCTGATTTTGGTATCAAGGTAACACTGGCTTCATGAAACTAGTTGGAGAGTGTTGTGTCCTCTTCTGTATTCTGAAAGAGCTTGTATAGAATTGGCATTAATTCTTTCTTAAATACTTGGAAGCATTTACCAGTAAAGCCATCTGGGGCTATAGTTTTCTTTGTGGGAAGGTTTTAATGTGTGAATATAATTTCTTTAATAGATGCAGCAATATTTAGATATTGGTTTTGCTTGAATAATCTTGACAGATTGTTCTTTCAAGGAGTTTATCCATTTCACCAAAGGTGGTGAATCTATTGACTTAAATATTCTTTTAATGCTTGTGGGGACTACAGTATCCCCTCTCTCATTCCTGGTATTGATAGTTGTGTCTTTCTGTCCTTATTTTTCTTGATTAGTCTCACCAGAAGTTTATCTATTTTGTTCTCTTTTCAAAGAGTCAGCTTTGATTTTGTTTGGTTTTCTTTATTGTTTGTTCATTTTCTATCCATTGACTCTTGTTTCTTTATTATATCCTTCTTTCTGCTTCCCTGGGATCTATTTGCTTTTCTTTTTTCAGTTTTTTAAAGTAGAAGTTTAGGTAATTGAGCTTACACATTTTTTCTTTTTTAGTATGAGTAATGCTGTAAATTTCCCTCAAAGCACTGATTTAACTCCTTCTCATAAATATTGATATGTTGCATTTCATTAGGTTCAAAATCTTCTCTAATTCTCTTTTTATTTATTTTTTAACTCATGGGTTCCTTGATTTTGAAATATTTATAGATCTTCCTGATACCTTTCTATATTCTTCCCTCATATTTTTGCTGTCTTTGGCTTTTTAAATTTATTTTTTAACTCATGGGTTCCTTGATTTTGAAATATTTGTAAATCTTCCTGATACCTTTCTATATTCTTCCCTCATATTTTTGCTGTCTTTGGCTTTTTGATGTAATTTCCAGGAGATCACCATCTAAGCACCGATTTGAATCCACATTCTGTGAGGAGTCCACGGGTCAGCCCACAGGCCACCTAGAACCTATGCCGGTGGGCAGGTGGATGTGTGGGCTGTGGGCTGGTCTCCCCTGGTTGACATGTGAGAAATGGGACCAGCCCTGCTGCCACCACGACTGTGTTCTGGTAGCAAGGCTGAAGAAGGGAATTAGTAAAAGTCTGCCTATGAGTCAGCCACATCCCCAATCCCTCTCCACCACTGTGCACTTAAGAACTCTGGCAACCAGGCATCTACTCTTATGTAGGAAATGAATATTCTTCAAAGAAACTCAATGGCCTCAGAGAAGGCCCTAATGCCAGAGCCAAAATCCTTGCAGGAACAGCTGTGGGTGGATTATTGGAATCTCCTGGTGGGTGAGTAGATATACACAACAGAAGAGGTGGCCTTCTTTTTGGTCTCCCCAACACCCTCTACAAAGGCAGCTATTTCAAGACGCATATCATGATTCTTGTTGACTGTATTCACCATATAGACTTGTGGTCTGTATGTGGCATGCTAATACTTACTGAACAAGGCTATCAATTTGGCATATGTGTCTGTATAGAAGACTCACTGATAAAGAGTAAGATCTGCCCTCTGAAAAGTGGAACCCTACTCATAATGTTAGGACTATCCTGTAATATGCAGTCTTAAATTTAATGGACCTGTACTCCAAAATGTGAGTGGTAGTTTGCTGGGTGACTGGATTACAGATCATTTTAATTTTCCTCTCACTGCATTTCTGTATCTTCTAACTTCTTTACAGGGAACATATATTACTTTTGTGTTCAGATAAAATATTTTAAATTATTGAGATTAAAAATTAGTAGAACTGATCAAAACCGAAAGTTTCTGTGATGACTGCCTTGTACTGTTCACCATGTAAGAACTTATTCACTATGTAAGAATTTGTTCACCATGTAAGAACTTGTTCGTTATGCTTCAGAAGATTGGAGACTGACAAGAATTGGGCTTGGGGTGGATTAATGATTGTGATTAATGATTAATGATTGTGCATTGAGCATTGAGTCCCCTATACAGAATTTTATTGTTGTTAATAACCATTTGATCAATAAATATGAGAGATGCCCTCTCAAAAAAAAAAAAAAGAAAAATATGCATAAAGGGTGGAAAAAATAAAATAAAATAAATAAATCATGGGAATGAAAAGTACAGCATAGGGAACATAGTCCATAATATTGTAATACATTTGTATGTGACAGATGGTAACCACCCTTATCGTGGTGAGCATTTTATAATGTATATAATTGTTGAATTACTATGTTGTACACCTGAAACTAATATGATATTGTATATCAACTGTATTTCAATTTAAAAAACTAAAATAAAACCTGCTGCATTTAACCAGAAAAAAAAAATTAGTAGAAATGTAATTGTAAACCTCAGATCTAATCTAGTGAGCATAACTTAAGGAATAGGCACTGTGAAACTGATGATTTAACAGCAAACTGGGTTGTCAGAATTGCCTCTAAAGGTGTTTTCAAGAAAAAGAATTAACAAAAGCTTTTAACAGTATAAATATGCGACTTCTCCATGAAAAACAATTGCAGGAGTCAGAAGAAAAGGCTGTATGGCCCCTCCTTCTCAGGTTACAATTCCTGAAGAAAGATAAAATTATACTATAGTCTAGTCATTGATTTAACAGGACAAGAGTGTCATTATCTCTTCTGTTTGGCCCCCATGTACTGGTGATAGTATTGTTGCTGGGGTAAGCGGGAGGTTTTGAAGACTTCCCTGTTACCCTCAGAGCTTTTAGAGAGGAAACAGGTGCCTACGTTCCATTTATTCACTAACACGGTTGTTTTTCTGTGCCTTGTCCACAGGCAGCTGGCTAAGAGTCTTGGGCAGGCTGGTGAAATCGAGCCTGAAACAGAAGGAATACTAACAGAGTATGGTGTGGATTTCTCAGATTTCTCTTCAGAGGTTCTAAAATGTCTCCCTCAAGGCCTGCCCTGGGCAATTCCACCAGAGGAATTCAGAAAGAGACGAGATTTAAGGTAACAATCTGAAACTCTTTAAGAGCAATGTATTTCTTTCTACCTTTCTACCTTCTAACCTAACTTTCCTACAAGCTGGGAAGGTTTTAAATTATGTGGGAAGGTTTTAAATTATGAATTCAGTTTCCTTAATAGATATAGGGAATATAAATACTGGTTTTGCTTGAATAATCTTGACAGAGTATATCTTTCAAGGAGTTTATCCATTTTATCTAAAATATTGCATTTATTGGCTTAAAGTCATTCATAATTCCCTCATTATCCTTTTAATGATGGTGGGACCTATAATGATGCCCCCTCTCTCCTTCCTCGTATTGATAGTTTGTGCTTTTCTCTCCTTATTTTTCGTGATCATTCTCACCAGTAACTTGTGATTTTACTCCATCTTTCCATCACTATTCATCACTTAATTCAGTCAAGAATTAAGTGCTCTGTATTAGAGGTTCACAGATTATGGCCTGCAAGATAAATCTAGCCCTTGAGCCAAGAATGGTTTTTATATTTTTAAATGGTTGGAAAGAAAATCAAAACAAGAATAATCTTTCATGAAAATTACGTAAAATTCAAACTTCTGCATGCATAAAGTTGAATTGTAATGCAGCCATGCTAATTTGGTCATATTTTGTGTATGGCTTGGGTTTTTTTACACTATGACAGCAGAGTTTAATAGTTGTTACTGAGACCGAATGGCCTGCAAAGCCGAAGATATTGGCTCTCTGGACCTTTAGAGAAAAAGTATGCTGACTCCTGTTCTAGACCATTCTAATTTCAAAAGACACAGTTGCCACCTACTTTGCTCATTGCTCTGGTCCATAGATCTGGCCAAATAAAGACAGCGTTATCTGGTTAGAAGTGCCTTCCTTTAAATGGGACTCTTTAGGCACAGAGCAAAGGATTCAAGACTTCTGTGCTTGGAACTTCATTTTAAAGCTTTACTTTTAGGTCTGGAATTTGGTGGAAAGTACTTTTGTGGTATTTTTATAACAACATCTTCTTTGAAGATGTTTCTTCATTGTGGGATGTTAGTTCTTTTCTGATATTTCGCTTCAGAATTTGGTTTCAGTATTGGCATTCATTTTGGATGCCACATGGAGATATTTAGAACCAAGAAACTTTTCGTACAACCCACTGAGGCTGTGGAAGGTTTTTTGTTAAGGTCATCCCATGTCAGAGTCTTTTCTACCACACTTGCTCACTTCATGCAGCTGAACTTATGATGCCTTTTGCTCTTGATGTCCGTTACTCCACCTAGTTTGAGAATCCTCCTTCTCTGCTCCTTCTTGCTTATTGTATATTTTAAGAATTTACTGCCTTTTCTTCTTTTCTTGCTGAGTGTCAGCAAGAAAAAGGAGAAGGCATTCCCCTTTCCTACTTGTTAGTAGCTCCAGTAGAGCACACATGATGTTTAAAGTCAGTCAACTCGAGTTGCCATCCTGGCTTCAGCTTTAACCACCATTCATAGAACTTCTGCTGCTCAGTTATCTTGTCAGAGGCTTTGAGATCTTGGGCCCATAACCTTACTCTCTCTGAACCTTCCTTTTCTCATATACAAATTGGGGGGCTTGTTTTCTGAGATCTTTTCCTATACCTAGGAATCTATAAAAAGAAAAATTAATGAGAAAAGAAAGTCAGAATGACTGGCTGAACTTTGTTGTTTGAAGTATAAGTTAGTATAGCCATTCCACAGTCGCTATCAACATTTTAAATGTACCTACCTTTTCACGCAAAAACTCTACTTCCAGGAATCCGTCCTACTCAAAGAAGTGTACCAGGATATATGTGCACGAATGTTCACTGATGCTTTATTATAAAAGTGACACTGCTAATGTCCATCAATAAAGGAATGGTTAAATAGCCTGTCATATCAAAAAGAGCATTTCCTCCCACTGAAAAATGGCTAGATCCATGTGGACTGACCTAAAAGGATGGCCGTTGTATACTGTGAAGCAAAAGAAACAAGTTGCAGAATACTATGAATATAAGTTTATTTTTTATAAGCTCAAATAACATAAAAACTATGTAAGTGTATATATACATACATGTACATATATCTGTACATGTGTAAATGTATATGCACAGAAAAGGTCTGAAAGGAAGTACATCAAACTGGACTTGATCGCCATTGCGGGCTCAGGGGAGCAGTAGGAGGGAGTGAGGCAGTACTTTACTTTTCATTTTATAAATTGCTCCACTGTTCAAATTATTTTTAATAATAACTTTCATAGCTTTCAATAATAGTAAGTGGGAATATCAGAAAAGAGAGGTGCTCAGCCTTTTCAAGCCCGATTCCTAGCCTACAGACAAATAATAAGGCACTTGAGGAGTCAGAGCCCCCTATTGCTCTCAGCTCTCCCAGTGTGCTCCGCCTTGCCTTTTCCTCTGGCTTCCATTGTCTTCTGGGTTAGACTGTGGAACTGGAGCATCGCCCTGTAGAAGTCCTCTGCTAAAACACACCTGTGTGTCTTGTGAAAAGATCCAAGGATATGGGGAGCTTATAGGATACACTCTGCTATGACCATAGTAACAGGGATTTTTTTTATTAAGGAATCATTGATACACACTCTTATGAAGGTTTCACATGAAAAACATTGTGGTTACTGCATTCATCCATATTATCAAATCCCCCCCATACCCCATTGCAGTCACTGTCCATCAATGTATTAAGATGCCACAGAGTCACTGCTTGTCTTCTCTGTGCTACACTGTCTTCCCTGTGATCCCCACACACACGATGTGTACCAGTCATAATACCCCTCGATCCCCTTCTCCTTCCCCACCCACCCTCCCCTGCCACACCCCTTTGGTAACTGCTAGCCCCTTCTTGGAGTCTGTGAGTCTGCTGCTGTTTTGTTCCTTCAGTTTTTCTCTGTTGTTATACTCCAAAAATGAGGGAAATCATTTGGTACTTGTCTTTCTCAGCCTCTTATTTCACTGAGCATAATACCCTCTAGCTCCATCCATGTTGTTCTAAATGGTAGGATTTGTTTTCTTCTCGTGGCTGAATAGTACTCCATTGTGTATATTAACACCTCTTCTTTATCCATTCATCTACTGATGGACACTTAGGTTGCTTCTATTTCTTGGCTATTGTGAATAGTGCTGCAATAAACATAGGGGTACATATATCTTTTAGAAACTGGGCTCTTGCATTCTTAGGGTAAATTCCTAGGAGTGGAATTCCTGGATCAAATGGAATTTCTATTTTTAGTTTTTTGAGGAACCTCCATACTGCTTTCCACAATGGTTGATCTAATTTACATTCCCACCAGCAGTGTAGGAGGGTTCCCCTTTCTCTGCATCCTCGCCAGCATTTGTAGTTCTTAGTCTTTTCTATGTTAACCATCCTAACTGGTATGAGGTGATATCTCATTGTGGTTTTAATTTGTATTTGCCTATAATTAGTGATGTGGAGCATCTTTTCATGTGCCTGTTGGCCATCTGAATTTTTTCTTTGGAGAAGTGTCATATCTTCCACCCATTTTTTAATTGGGTTTTTTGCTTTTTGGGTGTTGAGGCATGTGGGTTCTTTATATAATTTTGGATGTTAATATCTTGTCAGATATGTTGTTTACAAATATATTCTCCCATACTGTCGGATGCCTTTTTGTTCTGCTGATGGTGTCTTTTGCTGTACAGAAGCTTTTTAGTTTGATGTATCCCATTTGTTCATTTTTTGTTTTGTTTCCCTTACCCGAGGAGTTGTGCTCAGGAAAAAGTTGCTCATGTTTATATTCAAGAGATTTTTGCCTATGTTTTCTTCTAAGAGTTTTATGGTTTCATGACTTACATTCAGGTGTTTGATCCATTTCAAGTTTATTTTTGTGTATGGAGTTAGGCAATAATCCAGTTTCATTCTCTTGCATGTAGCTGTCCAGTTTTGCCAACAGCAGTTATTGAACAGGCTGTCATTTCCCCATTGTATGTTCATGGCTCCTTTACTGTATGTTAATCAACCATATATGCTTGGGTTTATATCTGAGCTCTCTATTCTGTTCCATGGATCGATGAGTGTGTTCTTCTGCCAGTACCAAATTGTCTTGATTACAGTGGTTTTGTAGTAGAGCTTGAAGTCTAGGAGCGTAATCCTCCAGCTTTATTCTTCCTTCTGAGGATTGCTTTGGCTATTCGAGGTCTTTTGTGGTTCCATATGAATTTTAGAACTATTTGCTCTAGTTTGTTGAAGAAGAGTTTTGGTATTTTGATAGGGATTGCATTGAATCTGTAGATTGCTTTAGGCAGGATGGCCATTCTGACAATACTAATTCTTCCTTTCCATGAGCACGGGATGTATTTCCATTTATTGGTATCTTCCTTAATTTCTCTCATGGGTGTCCTGTAGTTTTCAGGGTATAGGTCTTTCACTTCCTTGGTTAGGTTTATTCCTTAGGTGTTTTATTTTTTTGATTCCATTGTGAATGGAATTGTTTTCCTGATTTCTCTTCCTAGTATTTCTTCATTAGTATGTAGGAATGCAGCACATTTCTGTGTATTTAGTTTGTATCCTGCAACTTTGGTGAGTTCAGTTATTAGTTCTAGTAGTTTCGGGGTGGATTCTTTAGTGTTTTTTATGTACAATATCATGTCATCTGCAAACAGTGACAGTTTAACTTCTTCCTTACCAATCTGAATGCCTTTTATTTGTTTGTGTTGTCTGATTGCCATGGCTATGACCTCCAGACTATGTTGAATAAACGTGGGGAGAGTGGGCATCCTTGTCTTTTTCCCAATCTTAAAGGAAAAGCTTTCAGCTCTTCACTGTTAAGTATGATGTTGGCTGTGGGTTTGTCATATATAGCCTTTATTATGTTGAGGTACTTGCCTTCTATACCCATTTTGTTGAGAGTTTTTATCATGAATCAATGTTGAATTTTGTCAAATGGTTTTTCAGTGTCTGTAGAGGTGTTCACATGGTTTTTGTCCTCCTTTCTGTTGATGTGATGGATGATGTTGATGGATTTTTAAATATTGCACTATCCTTGCATCCCTGGAATAAATCCTACTTGATCATGATGAATGATATTTTTGATGTATTTTTTATTAGATTTGCTAATATTTTGTTGAGTATTTTTGCATTTATGTTCATCAGGGTTATTGGTCTGTAATTTTCTTTTTGTGGTGTCTGTGTCTGATTTTGGTATTAGAGTGATGCTGGCCTCATAGAATGAGTTTGGGAGTATTCCCTCCTCTTCTACTTTTTGGAAAACTTTAAGGAGGATGGGTATTAGGTCTTCACTGTATGTTTGATAAAATTCTGCCGTGAAGCCATCTGGTCCAGGAGTTTTGCTCTTAGGAAGTTTTTTGATTACCAACTTAGTTTCATTGCTGCTAACTGGTCTGTTCAGATTTCTGTTTCTTCTTGGGTCAGTCTTGGAAGGTTGTGCTTTTCTAGAAAATTGTCCATTTCTTCTAGGTTATCCAGTTTGTTAGCATATAATTTTTCAAAGTATTCTCTAATAAATATTTGTATTTCTGTGGTGTCCGTAGTGATTTTTCCTTTCTCATTTCTGATTATTTATGTGTGTAGACTCTTTTTTTCTTGATAAGTCTGGCTAGGGGTTTATCTATTTTGTTTATTTTTTTGAAGGACCAGCTCCTGCTTTCATTGATTCTTTCTATTGTTTTATTCTTCTTGATTTATTTATTTCTGCTCTAATCTTTATGTCCCTCATTCTACTGACTTTGGGCCTCATGCCTCATTTGTTCTTCTTTTTCTAGTTTCATTAATTGTGAATTTAGACTGTTCATATGGGATTGCTCTTCTTTCCTGAGGTAAGCCTGTATTGTAACATACTTCCTTCCCTCTTAGGACAGCCTTTGCTGCATCCCACAGATTTTTGCGGTGTTAAGTTATTGTCATTTGTCTCCACTTTTTGCATGATCTCTGTTTTTCTTGATCCATTTATTATTTAGGAGCATGTTCTTAAGCCTCTATGTGTTTGTGGGCATTTTTGTTTTCTTTGTAATTTATTTCTAGTTTCATACCTTTGTGGTCTGAGAAGCTGGTTGGTATAATTTTCAATCTTTTTGAATTTACTGAGGTTCTTTTTGTGGCCTAATATATGATCTATTTTTGAAATGTTCCATGTGCACTTGAGAAGAATGTGTATCCTGTTGCTTTTGGGTGGAGTGTTCTGTAGATGTCTGTTAGGTTCATCTGTTCTAATGTGTTGTTCAGTGCCTCTGTCTCTTTACTTATTTTCTGTCTGGTTGATCTGTCCTTTGGAGTGAGTTGTGTGTTGAAGTCTCCTAAAATGAATGCATTCCATTTTATTTCCCCCGTTAGTTCTGTTAGAATTTGTTTCACATATGTAGGTGCTGTTATGTTGGTTGCATAGATACTTACAATGGTTATATCCTCTTGTTGGACTGACCCCTTTAACATTATGTAATGTCCTTCTTTGTCTCTTGTGACTTTCTTTGTTTTAAAGTCTATTTTGTCTGACACAAGTACTGCAACTCCTATTTTTACTCCCTATTATTTGCATGAAATATCTTTTTCCATCCCTTTGTTTTTAGTCTGTGCATGTCTTTGGTTTTGAAGTGAGTCTCTTGTAGGCAGCATATAGACAGGTTTTTTTTTTTTATCCATTCAGAGACTCTATGTCTTTTGATTGCTGCATTCAGACCATTTACATTTAGGGTGATTATCGATAGGTATATACTTATTGCCATTGCAGGCTTTAGATTCGTGGTTACCAAAGGTTCAAGGGTAACTTCCTTACTATCTGACAGTCTAATTCAACTCACTTAGTGTGCTATTACAAACACAATCTAAAGGTTCTTTTTTCTTTTTCCTTCTTTTTCTTCCTCCTCCATTCTTTATATATTAGATATCATATTCTGTACTCTTTGTCTATCCCTTGACAACTTTGGGGGTAGTTGATTTGATTTTACATCTGCCTAGTAATTTATTGGTCTCCTTTCTTTACTGTAGTTTTATTTCCTTTAGTGATAGCTATTTAGCCTTAGGAACACTTCCATCTAAAGAAGTCCCTCCAAAATACACTATAGAGATGGTTTGTGGAAGTAAATTCTCTCAGCTTTTGCTTATCTGGAAATTGTTTAATCCCTGCTTCAAATTTAAATGTTAATCTTGCTGGGTAGAGTATTCTTGGTTCGAGGCCCTTCTTCTTCATTCCATTAAATATATCATTCCACTCCCTTCTGACATGTAAGGTTTCTGCTGAGAAGTCTAATGATAGCCTGATGGGTTTTCCTTTGTATGTGATCTTTTTTCTCTCTCTGGCTGCTTTTAATACTCTGTCGTTCTCCTTGGTCTTTGCCATTTTAATTATTATATGTCTTGGTGTTGTCTTCCTTGGGTCCCTTGTGTTGGGAGATCTGTGCACCTCCATGGCCTGAGAGACTATCTGTCAATATTCTTTCACTCCTAGAGATCCTTTTTCCTCTTTGTACCTCAGCTTCTTTGTATTCCTGTTCTCTAATTTCTATTTCATTTGCCATTTCCTGTACGTCATCCAATCTGCTTTTAAATCCCTTCATTGTATGTTTCTTTTTAGGTATTGTATTTTTCAACATTTGTGTCTCATTCTTAAATTCTTCCCTGAGCTCTTGAATATTTTTCTGTTACTCTATGAGCATGTTAATGATTTTTATTTTGAAATCTCTTTCTGGAAAGTTGATGAGTTCGGTTTCACTTGGCCCTCTTTCTGGTGTTTGTGGGATTTTGGTTTGAACCCAGTTCCTTTGATGTTTCATATTTGTAGGTGGAGCCCTTTAGTGCCCCTTGGAGCTGCTCAGCTCCTGGAGCAATGGTAGGGGTCTCAGTTAAGCAGTGCCTGTGGGGAGAGGAGGAAAGAGCTGTTTCCTGCTTCCTGGCTGCAGTACCTGTCTCCACAGCCAGGTCTGGTGGGCAGAGAGCACAGGGAGAATCCTCTATGCTTTGCACTTGTAGCTGCTGTAGGCGGGGCCACCCTCTGGCTGGCCTGGCGCAATGGTGGGTGCAGCCAGTTTGCAAGCTGGTGCCAGCTGGGAGGAGGGAACAGCAGGCTGCCTATTGTGGTGGGCAGCCTCATAGCTGTGTTGGCAGCCTGAAGCTTCTGAAAATTCCCAGCCTGCTAGGCACAGTGCACCCAGACAATTTTGTCCACCTGTCCTTTCTCCTGAGCAGCAAGCTCTGTGCAATCCTTTCCCCTTTAGCAACACTCTTGCTGTTAGGAAGTCTCTCAGACTGCTTACTTTTCTTTTGTGCCAGAGTGGCTGGCTGTGGATATGTGTTTTCTGCAAGTGGTTGGAATCTCAGTTTCTCCAAGTATTCTGCCTGTTTTAGCTTTCCAACCCCACTATTCTCCAGCACACCATGTAATGTAGGTTCGTGCTCCCAGAGCAGATCTCCAGGGCTGGGTGTTCAGCAGTCCTAGGCCTCCACCCACTCCCTGCTCCTTTCTCTTCCTCCCTCCAGTGAGCTGTGGTGGGGGAAGGGTTTGGGTCCCTCTGGATCATGGCTTTGGTACTTCACCATTTTCCCCAGGTGTAGGCAGTCTGCTGTAGCCTTCTGTCCTGTTGCTCTTTCAGGATTAGATATATTTTCTCTATTTCCCTATGTGGTTTTGGGAGGAGGTTTCTGTCTCACTTCTTATGCCACCATCTTTAATCCTAACAGGGTTTTTTTTTAAAAATAGCTTTAACATCCAAACACTTTCTCCCTGCCTGTTATCTCTAGGATTGTTTCTAAAATTCAAGTCTGGTTTGTTTTACTCCTGTTTTCTTAAAATCTTTCACCTGCTTCCTGATGTCTGAAGTAGAAATCTCTGAACTTTGTTGAACATGCATTTCCAATGATGTGTCTTTATTTTGAATTACAAGTGTACTTACCACTTTACTAATTTATTATGTACATTATAAACATACATAAAATGGAAAATAGAATGAAATAAATTTAAAATATTTTAATTTTACTTAAAAATTATAGGAGACTTCATTTTAATCAAATTACTTTTGGTAAAAGCAATGTGAATGAATATTCTTTACTGATTTTTTTTAAAGTTTGCTTCAGGAAACAGAAAGGTCTGATTATAACTTACAGTTTTTATTTTAATTTTCTTTATAGAAAAAGATACATTGTATTTTGGGAAGAAGTGAGCTGAACTTTCTAAATCATAATACTCATTTTTCAATCCTATTCACTGATTATATTCAGAATCATTTTGAAAGCCAGCTAATAAATTTCCATCTTTCATTTCAATCAGTTCTTGTGAACTAACTGAAAAGTGCTACATTTTAAAAAATGGTTTCATAATCCTGTGTTGTTTTTCATTTGGCATCTTTAAAAACTAGTTAGAAAATTCTGTTAGGAAGTTTAAATGTAGATACAAGTAGTTTTTTTGTTTTATATTCTTAGACCATTTTTTACCCCCAAATTGTGTAACAGTGGAAACATTTCAAAACATCCATTTAAAAAATTTTATCTTCAAATTTTGAGTTTCTTGTTTTATTTTTTCAGAAGCAGTAATATCTTTTCTCATTGTTAAAAAAATCATTTTACCTTTAAGGGACAGATTGTGTTTATTTCTTTTTCTAAGTGTCTGCTAGGTAGCATATGATTGACAGTCATTGTTTTGATATCATCATGTGGCTGATGATAAATTCATATTAGGAATAGAAGAAATGTCAACTTTGCTATTTTCTTTGTGTTAACAGTATTACTAGTTTAGTATTATCTTCAATCTGTGGATCTTTGCAACAGTCTTTTTTAGCCACTTGCCTATTTTGTAAGGATTAGGTTAGCTAAACCTAGGTAATTTCCATAAATCCATGTACTGGGCATGGATAAATACCCATTAATCACAGTTGGCTGAAAGCATAGGAACTAACAAGAGTGCCAGGGTCATTGCCTTTTTTCGGAATGATGATTCTTTCATCTGTACACCGTACTTACTACCTAACCCATTCATCTGGTGAGGGTACCAGGGTTAGTTAATGTATTTATGTAGTCACAATTGATTTCTTATTTTTTACAATAAAAGATCAACATAATGAGAAGCCCATAGTATGCTGAAATGTTTGAACTTTTCCTTGTCTTTGATTGGTCTTATGACAGATTTATTCAGTTTTTCAACAAACAGATGTTTATTGAACACCATCCATGGACAGTGGGGATTCAGCAATGAACTAAAATAGATGTGGTCTCTGTTCTTATGGAACTCAGTCTTGTGGCAGAAGAGCATGAATCAGACATTTTAAGCCTTAGTCAAATATGCAATCATAGTGGAGAAGAGAGGTACTTGGTACAAGAGTATAATACTAGTTCTTCTGTTCAGAGGTCCAGTGCCTTCAAAGAGGTTTTATCAATATTAATTTTCCTAGGAATGAGTCCCTGTGCATGCCAAAAAAAATACATGTACTATGAATAAATTAATACCTATTCTATAAACTCCTAAATAAAATCTTCTATGTCTTTTTCCTTTTTCTCCCATCTCTCCTATATACATTTATTTACATATGTGTATATAGAATATATATGTGTATATATAATATATGCCAAGTACTAAGTTAGTTACTGGAAAATTCAAGATAAGTAAGGTCCAGCCCTTGTTCTTCAGGGCATTACTCTTCCTCAGGGAGACAGATTTATACTTAGATAAATTGTAGCAGAGTATGGCAAGTGCTATACTATCAATATGAACAAATTACCAGGGTCATTTTTACCTGAGCTGAGGTCTTAGAAATGAGCAAGCAGTGAGGGAACTAGAGTGACTAAAGTAGTCTTCATTTTAGTGATAGGCTGTGGCTGTAGAAAAGGTGATGTGTTCACCTAAGACTCCCAGATCCTTCCGTAACAGGACCCACAACTCCTATGGTTTTGATGGCTTCTTGACCCCCTTTGCTGGGCCACCGTGCCATGAGCCTGCCATATTACTCTTGCTCTAGCTACGTAAGGGCTTCTACATCCCTGTTTAGGTTTGGTATTTGAACAATTATATTTGGAACAGAAAAGTTCCATCAATCTTTAAACCTCATAATCCAATTATGCCAGTAAAATTCCAGTTTTTTAGTCCAGTGAAATTGGGGTAATATTTTGCAAACTGAAGTTGAGAGAAATAGTGTTTATTTTGAAAAGAAAAATGGTTGGTTAGCAATTTTCAAGAAGTAAGGCTAGTGTGAACTCCTAGGGGTGATCTAGCCCTTCTGATTGGGAGCACCATTTTTCAGGACCTTCAGCTCCAGTCTGTGGAGAATCTCTGCTTGCATGGCCTAGACCTGAGCTCTCTTTAGCAGGGCATCAGAGGTTAAACAAACAAACAAAAAAGCAACATTAATACTACAAGCCTTTTGGGGATCAGAAAGAGAATATATCCAAAGAAACTGCTTGAAGGGGGTTGCACCAGAAGCTCAAGAAACCCCACGGTTATTTCTGAGACTGGCTCCAATTATTTCTAATTTCAGTCAACTTGTTTTGTTTCCTTTGTTGCTAAACTGGAATAGGAAACCAAAGCTTAAAAGCTCAATTAAAGTGGAAAATGAAAACCTAAATATTGGAGGGGGGAAATACCATGCTAAGCTGCTTTTTAAATTTTCCCTACAGTTAATAATATTGTGGAAGTTTGGATCATGTCACTTTACAGTAAAACTATGAGCTTCATTGAGTGGAGGTGATTTCTATAGTTTTTAACAGGATAACTTGTGGATATCTATTTCTTTACTATTCCCTCAATAAAAAGGAAGCCCAGTGACCTCCACTGGACCATTACAAATGTGAAACTTGGCACTTAAAATTGCTTGCTCTAAATTTTCCAATTGCTTTCTCTCTTTTTTTTTTTCCATTTAATGTCGTTCTGCCAACTAGTGATTTTATTATTATAAACAGGACATTGTATTCACTTTTAAGAAGAAATATGAAGCTGGAGGTAAAATTACAAACTGCAGCTTCTCTGATGCCAAAATAGAAAACAATGTGCTAAAAATACTGAGCACAGAAAGGGTGTTGTGGTAAGAAATATTGAAATATCTTCAAGATGGAACTGTTCCAAATAGACAGAAATTTCCTCTCACTCCAGGTAAAACCAACCTTGAAATAGCAACTTGAAAGGAGAGACATATAATATCAACCTCTTTCAGCTCAACCCTTTTGTGGGAAAGCTTTCAAACATAACTAACATTAAATGACTAATGATCTTGCTGTTTATTGGGAAGTTCGGTATGGTCACATTGCCGTTAGAAGAGGTTCCTCTGGTAAAGAAGTGTGGCAGCATAGAAGGAACCCTGGAAGGTAGTCCTGGCTTTCCTAGAGACCACCTGGGGACCTTGGGCAAATCAGTTAAACTGGGGGAGCTGGAGAGAGAGAACAGTTTCATCTTTTGTAAAATGGATTATTTGACCAGGTTAGGATTTTGCAAAACATGTTAGTAGGTCACAAGTTCTTTGGGATTTTAACAGGTATTATGGAAAAAAAGGATTCCAAGTATTTTTGGAAAGCAGTGGGTTAATAGATATCTTAGAACTTTTTCTGATGTATCTTCTCATGGATCTAATGTTCCTTAGGATACCCTTTGAAATTGCTCAACTAAATATTTACTGTTAGAATGTACTACCTCTAAGGTGTGTTACTCTGTTTGAGATATCCTTTTTTTAGTTTTTTTTAATTAAGGTATTATTGATATACACTCTTATGAAGGTTTCACATGAAAAAACAGTGTGGTTACTACATTTACCCATATTATCAAGTACCCACCCATACCCCAGTGCAGTCCTTTTTGGGTCATTCAGAGCCATCTCATTCGTGGATTTGAAAGAAAATTGTGGCTCTTTGCTACATCTACCTGATAAATAAATATTGACTGTGCCTCACTGTGGGCAACACAAGAAATTTAAGGATCATGCTTTAAATCTCAGCCCTTCCATTGCAAAAGGAGCCCCTTCTTAACTTACTTAAAGGGGAGCAAGATTAAGCTGTTCTGCATTAAATGGGGAAGCTGTGATTGTCATTGGAAACTAATAGCAATATTATTTCCTTTGTGTAAATCCCCAACTCACTTTATGAAATTACAAGAAAGTCATAGATAGTAACAAAGATTAATGAGTACTAAAGTAGATCCACAACTGGATTTTCTTAATTGTAAGTACTTGAGTAGTTGGTCAACACATAAAATTTATATTGATAAATAGCATCACTCTTAGAAAAGACAGATATTCAAAGATCAGTAGATCTTATCTGAACAGGTGAAAAATGCCTATTGTAAGATAAGACAGTATTTCAGTTTGTACCCAGAAATAATTTTATAGCATTGTGACAATATGAGTGCATAGGAAAGATGACTAATTTCTGTACATTCTAAATAAAATCTGTATGGAAATTATACTATAATGATATGAAAAAATGTTTTTGTTTGGGTGGCCTAGGATTTGGAGTAAACTACTAGGGTCTATAGGGGTATTTAAATGTCGGGGTGGCAGAGTCCTTTCACTTTTTTTTATATTGAGATATTCAAATATCATAAAATTCACCAAGTGTACAATTCAGTAGTTTCTTGTATATTCTCAAAATTGTGCAACCATCACCACTAATTCCAGAGCATTTTAATCAACCCGAAAAGAAATCCCATACCCATTAGCAGTCACTCCCCTATCCATGTACCCACTAGCTCCTAGCAATAGCAAATCTACTTTCTGTATCTGTGAATTTCCCTATTCAGGACATTTCATAAGTGGATTAATATAATCAGTGGTCTTTTATTTCAGGTTTCTTTTATTTGACATAATGTTTCAAGGTTTATATATAATGTAGCACATTTTCAGTACTTCATTTTTATGGCTGAATAGTATTACATTGTATGGATATACCATACTTTATCCATTCTTTGATGGACATTTGGGTGTTTCTACTTTTTGGCAGTTATGAATAATGCTGGTGTGAATATTTATGTGGACATAGGTTTTCAATTCTCTTGGATATCTACCTAAGAGTGAAATTTCTGGTTCATGAAGTCAGTCTATTTTGAGTAACTGTCTGTTTTCTAAAGTGGCTGCATATTTTACATTCCCACCAGCAGTGTTTGAGGGTCCCAATTGCTCTATATCCTCAGCATTGTTATCTGTATTTGTAATTGTAGTCATCCTTTTGGATATGAACTAGTATCTCATGGTTTTTATTTGCATTTACTTAATGACTGATGATACTGAACATGTTTTTGTGTGCTTATTAGCTATTTGTATATCATCTTTGGAAAAGTGTTTATTCAAATCCTTTGCCTATTTAAAAGTTGGATTGTCCTTTTATTGTTATAAGTAATTTTTATATTCTAGATACCATTATTTATCAGACATGTGATCTGCAAATATTTTTTCCTGTTGATGGGGTTGTCTTTTCACTTTTTTGATGCTATTTTTCAAAGTACAAACATTTCTATATTTGATGAAGTCTAATTTACCTTTCTTTGGTTGCTGGTATGTCTGGTGTCATACCAAAGAAACCATTGGCTAAACCAAGATCACAAAGATTTACACCTGTTTTCTTCTAAGAGTTTTATACTTTTAGCTTCTTTATTAATGCTTATGATCCATTTTCAGTTAATTTTGTATATGATGTGGTGTAGGGGTCAATTTCATTATTTTGCACCTGGATATACAGTTGTCTCAACACCATAGGAAGAGACTATTGTTGAAAAGATGGCTCTTTCCCCACTGAATTGTCTTGGTACCCTTTAAAAAAAAATCAATTGACCATAAATTTATATGTTTACTTTTGGACTCTCAAAATTCTATTCCATTGATAGGTCTGTCTTTATGTCAGTACCACATTGTCCAGATTACTGTTACTTTTTAGTCTAAGTTTTGTAAGTGAATCTTCCAACTTCCCTTTTTTCCCCCAGAACTTTTTGGCTATTCTGGATCTCTTGCATTTCCATGTTAATTTGGGATCAGCTTGTCAATTTTTCTTCCACCACCCCCTGTCTCCAAAAAAAGAAAAAAGAAAAAAAAGGGGTCAAGTTTTGATAGGGATTGTGTTGATTCTGTAGGTCAGTTTGGGAAATGTTGTCATTATATCTTCCAAACCATGAGCATTTGATATCTTCCCATTTATTAGGTCTTTAATTTCTTTCAGTATGTTTTGTAGTTTTCAGTATATACTGCTTACACATCTCTTGTTAAATTTATTCCTAAGTATTTTTTTCTTTTTGATCCTATTATAAATGAAATTATTTTCCTCATTTTATTTTCAGATTGTTCATTGCTAATGTATAGAAATAGAATTCATATTTTATATGTAAGTCTTGTATCCTGTAACTTTATAGGACTAATTTTTAGTTCTACTATAGTTTTTTGTAGTATCTTAGAATTTTCTATATTTAGAAGATCGTGTCATCTGTAAATAGAGATAGTTTTGCCCTTTCTTTCTGATATGGGTGGCTTTTATTTACTTTTCCTGCTCAGTTGCTCTCTTAGAACTTCCAGTGCAATGTTGAATAAAAGTGGCAGCAGTAGACCTCCTTGTCTCCTGTTCTTCATATTGGGGAAAACCATTCAGTCTTAAAACATCAATTATAATGAGAGCTGTGGGTATTTTAATAGAAGCCTCCTATTAAAGTGAAGGTAATTCCTTCTATTCTTAGTTTATTGAGTCTTTCTCATAAAAGCTGTTGGATTTTGTCAAGTGGTTTTTCTGCCTCTATGTGAGTTTTGTTTTTTATAAATATGACCTGTTTCATTGATTGACTTCTATATGTTGAACCAACCTTGCATTCCTGGGTTAAATCCCACTTGATCGTGATGTATAATCCTTTTTATGTTGCTGTATTTGGCTTGCTAGTGTTCTTTTGAGGCTTTTGCATCTATATTTCTAAGATATCATGGTCTGTAGTTTTCTTATGATGTCTTTGTTTTTTTTTTGGATAATGCCCCATAGAATGAATTTTAGAAGAGGTTGTGAAGAATTAGTGTTAATTCTTTTTTAAATGTTGGGTTCATTTGACAAATGAAGCCATCTGACTCTGTACTTTTATTTGTAGGAAGTTTTTTTTATTATTAATCAGTCTCTTTACTTGTCTACTAAACTTTTCTATTTCTTCTTAAATCACTTACAGTAGTTGGTATATTTTTATCTTGGTTATATAATTTGTTGCCATACAATTGTTTATAGTATTCCCTTGTAATTTTTTTTACTTCAGTAAGGTTAGTAGTAATGTCTGTTCTTTCCTTTGTGAGTTTAATAATCTGAATCTTCTCATTTTTCTTGGTCAGTCTAGCTAAGATTTTATCAACATTTTTGTTCCTTTCACATCAACTTTAGGGTTTGTTTATTTTTGCTCATTTTTCTATTCTCTGTTTTATTTATTTCTGCTCCAATCTTTATTATTTCCTTCTACTTGCTTGAACTTAGTTTGCTCTTCTTTTGCTAGTTTCTTAAGGTGGAAGGTTATGTTAATGAGTTCAAATCTTCCCATTTTTTAATGTAAATATTTTATAACTATAAATCTATCTCCAGGCACTGCTTTGGTAATGTCTCATAAGTTTTGGTAGGTTGTGTTTTTGTTTTCATTCACCTCAAAATATTTTCTAATTTCCCTTGTGATTTCTTTGACCAGTTGGTTATTTAGAAGTGTGTTGTTTAATTTCCACATATTTGTGAATTTTCCAAGTTTCCTTTTGTTACTAATCTCCACTTGGGTTTGAGAACATCTTTGTATGATTTTAGCCATTTGAAATTTATTGAAACTAGCTTATGGCTTGGAGAATGTTCCATACACATTTGAAAGAATATGCGTTCTGCTTTTTTAGGTGGGGTGCACTCTAGGTATCTGTTAGATCCAGATGTTTGATATTATTGTTCAAGTCTTCTGTTTCCTTGTTGATTTTATGTCTAATTTTTTTTAATTGAAAGTTGAATATTGAAATCTCCAGTTCTTATGGTTGAATTTTCTATTTCTCCTTTCAGTTTGTTAATTTTTGCTTCATGTATTTGGTGGCTGTACTGTTAAGTGCATATGTGTTTATAATTATTATGTGTTCAATATGCATTAACTCTATTATCATTAAAAAGTGTTCTTCTTTGTCTCTATTAATATCTTTTATCTTGAAATCTACTTTGCTATTAGTTTAGCTGCTTCAGCTATTCTTTTATTACTGTTTTCATGATGGCATCTATATCATAAAGATACATCTGTATCTATTGCATTTTACATAATATAATGTATAAACTCTGAAAATCAGATCACCTCCCCCACCAAGGCTTGTTGTTGTCACTGTTTGTTTTTGCTGCTATTTTTTACCTACTAGAACTAAACTGTAGAGTCTGTATTCTTTGTTGAAGCCACTAAAGTTTCTGCTTGGCTAGCTTAGTGGCCAGCTGATGAATGCACAGAGATTTCCAGAAATGCTTAGAACTAGTAGTCTTCCAGCTTTTGCTGAGGGCCTCTGTGCATGTGTTGGGATATAACTTCAATGCTCAGACATGCACTTTACAACTCTGCCTTAGTTTTCACTTCCTGCCTGTGCTTCAAGATCAGCCAGATGTTAGAATGCTCATTCTTCGGTTGGTCCACAGTGCTGTATATGTGTGTGGCTGTCTTAATCCCCCGGAATCTGTCAGGCATTTTCAAGGTCTTTATGGACATCTTATTCTTCAGCTTTAACTTTTAACTTTTTTGGTTTGCCCACTATATCGCTATGCCAGAAATCTGCAATGTTAAATAATTACTGCTGATTGTTTTTAACAAACACCCCTGGGGCTACAAGGCACTTTGTACTGATTAAGGAGTAAATCAGGCTGAATTAATGTGAATGGGGTTTTTCAGGAAACTGCTAAACAGGGCAAATTAATGACAATTCCTCTATAATGCTATTTTTGGTTAGCTTTTAAATCTGTTCTGCTTTCTCCAGTGGCTGCTAGGCTGCTGGTTTTCACCATAATTAGAAGGCCGTTGGTTTTCAAGGCTACTGCAGAGCTGGTGAGAGGGACATAGAAATAAGGCAAGTAAAAACCTTACAGAGCTCACTGTTCTTACTGAGATTTAGCCATTTCTCTTTGAATAAATGTACATCATTTGTTGCAAGCCGTTGGTTAATTTCCAGAGTTATGAAAAGGTTGATTTTGACAATTTTGCCAGTATCATCAATCCTCGTAGGGAATAGTGGCTCTCAGAGGTCCATAGTCTGCTAGTCCCACAGAGGCCACGCTGAAGTCTCTTCACTTTTTCATGCTGGGGTTGGAGATAAAATGAAACAACTTTGAGCAGAAAGTTTTTGGGAAGAAACAAGCCTCCCATTAAAAAGAACAGGGAGAGAGAAAAGAAGAAATAATTTGAAAATAAAAGCCATGAGAAGTAAATACTTGTACGGGCAAGTCATTCTGAATATTAGGAAATATTGGATAGCTTGACACTAAAAAAACTGAAATGATCAACTTTATTGACAATAGGGAAACAATAAAATAAATTTCTTAGCTTCCTGTGCAGTATCCTATTCTGCACTCAACCCATTATCTTTCCCCAAACCATTTTACTCTGTCATGGTTCTACAGTCTTGACTGTGCCTTGTACTACACTTCATCCGTTTTTCAGGGTCTATTTTAATGGCTGTGAAGCTTTTGCCATCACACTCAGGAAGAATTAGTCATGCCCCATGCTCCTTTCCCTTGACTGTTTTTGTTCGTACCTATGTTATCGCACTTGCCGTATTTACCTCTAAGTGACTCTATCTTCCTAATGGATAGTGACATTCTCAAAACCCAGGGCTAGGTTTTATTTGTTTTTCTCTTTCTAAAATCTAATTCAGTTCTTTGTATATAAAAAATTACATATATATGTAAATAAGCATGTGTAGGATAAAAGAAGGGAGAAAAGGAAAAGAAGAAAGAAGACTTTGTTTAGGAATTTGCAGAATATGTATTAATTTATTCAATATAACATGTTTTGAAGCAAGTGTTGGAATTCATTCCTGTTTCTTTTTGGTATTCCTAGGAAAGTAAATACTTCTATAACATAAGACACAGTCCAGTGCCTTCAAAGAGGTTGCTGTGAAAAGTAGGTAGGAAAACATCTTAAGGAATAAAATGTTAAAATTATTATAATAAAATATGGCACAATTTCTGTTTCTAACAAAGATGGAATATACCCATTCCTCCTGAGCTATTACGATTCAAAACACAGACATAACACAACAAACAAGCATAGGAAGATTCTGAAAGGTGGAAAAAAGAAGGCAGAGTGCCTGGGGGAGGGGTCTCAGGACTTAGGAAGCAACATGCCAGTGGTTCCCCCGAGTTTCCTTATTGCCACTACAAATCCAGGTCGGGTGCTACAGAATTTGCTGACCTGGAATGGCCAAAAGGCAGGGGAATAATAATCTCCAAGAGAAACCTTTCTCCTGTAGCCAAAAGACTAGGGAAAGTGTAGTCTGACAATAGAAAACCTTTTGGGAAATAATCCATCGTACTTCAGCCAGACATCAGTGGAAAGGCCACACACACATGCACACACATGCCGTGGTTTCAGTGGGGCCAGACAAGATGCTGATATTCCACATAGCCCCATCCTATCCCATGAGATAAAGTGTCCTTGCTCCGATTCCTCCCACCTGGCAGTGTTGTGGAGCCATGCAGTGACTTAATCTTCCATCTTGCCTGCCACATACAAGTGATTCTCTGATTCCCCCTTTGAGAGGTGTCAGGAGATCTGAGCAGGGAGCCAGTCTTTCATCCCCTGCATAGCACAAGCAGTTGGTAGTGCTGTAATTCCCCTGTCAGGGTGGTGTCGGTGGAACCAAGCATGGAGCTGTTCTTCCCCTACTCAGTAGAAGCAGGGACGCTCCAGTTTCTCTTTTGGGATAGTATCAGTGGGGCCAAGCGAGGAGCTGTCCCTATTCCCCATCCAGTGGACACAGGTTGTATTCTGATTCCCCTTCTTGAATAGCATTGGCAGAGCTGAGAGTGGAGTTGATCCTCTGTCATTCCATCCAGCAAAAGTAGGCAATGTTGCAATTGTCCCAAGAAAGTAATGCTGGCAGGTTCCAGGGTGAGATGAGCCTCCTTCCCTATCTGGCAGCAAATAGACTTAATGAATGAGGGCTAGTTACCACAACACACCCACTGGTATCAGTGGCACCCAGTGCAAACTGAGCCTTTGCGTCTTACCAGCATAAATAAAATGGTGTTGGGGGAGAGGCAGAGATAGTTGGCACTCACCTATTCCCCTCCCCTAATGTCAGGTGTAGTCTACTGTACTAACCAAGCAGTATGTGTCAAACTTTAGCTTTTGCCCTTCTTGGTGACCACGGGGCTTAGCAGGAAGCTAAGCTTATACCCACACTGGGAGGAAGAGAAAGTGTGAATCGGTGCCTCTCCACCAGGAAGGTGTCAGCAGGGCTGACAGGAGAGCTGGGCTCACCTACTATCTGCAGTGAGGTGTTGTGAGTCAGTGCTTCACTTTTTCTGGGTTGTTAGTAGCAGTACTCAGCAGGAAGCTGAACACACACACACTCCAGCCCTGGTGCTATAACTCAGTAGGGAACTACCTACTAAAAAATGATTAGAGTCTCATAGTATAATATCCAAAATGTCTAAGAAACAATTGAAAATCAGCCATCATACCAAGAACCAAGAAAATCACTATTTGAGAAAAGATAAATATATAACATAAAATATATAACATAAAACACCAAGATAAATCAGATTTGCAGTTATCTGACAAGGATTTTAAAGCAACCTTTATGAAAATGCTTTAGCAAATAATTATGAATTCTTCTGAAGCAAATGGAAAAAAAAGAAAATCTCAAAGAAATAGAAATTTTAAAAAAGAACCAAATGGAAATTATCAGTGAGAAATACTGTCACCAAAATAAAAAAAATAATCAGAGCTCAATAGTAGATAAGAGATGACAGGACAGAATTAGTGAACTTGAAGACGGATCAACAGAATTTACCTAGTCTGAGCAACAGGGATTATAGGTTAATAACGAAAGAGCTAACATTTGTATCATTGGAGCCAAGAATGAAAAGAGTCATTGGGCCTGGGAAAGTATTCAAAGAAATAATGGCTGATAACTTCCAAAATTTGACCAAAGATAAGCCTACAGATTCAGTAAGGTGAGTGAACCCATATAAAGAAAAAACACAGTCCTCCTATATGTCCTCTACTATTAATATATCACTGCAACACTATTTCTGACACCAAATATGTGGTTTGCCAACATCAAGCAATTCTGTAACATCATTTGGGTGTCCCACAGTTTAGCTCAAACCTGACACTAACAACCTGGAGATAGCATCAGATCCCACGGGTTAAAGGCTCAGTCCCACAGGACTGTCACCTCCCACCACTTCAGGTACAAATTGGACGTTCAGGTTTTTACCAGTGCTGCTGACTAATCAGCTATAAGTTAGAAGTTCCCAGACCCACCTTGGGTTTGATTAATTTGCTAGTGTGGCTCACAGAACTCAGGAAAACAGTTTACCTTCTATATTACTAGTTTATTGTGAAAGGATCCACTCAGGAACATCCAGAGGGAAGAGGTATATAGGGTACGGTATGTGGGAAGGGGTTGCAGGGTTTCCATGCCCTCTCTGGGCATGCCAGGCTCCCAGCACCTCCACATGTACTCCAGCCTGGAAGCTCTCTGAAACCTGTCCTTTTGGGTTTTTATGGAGGGCTTCATTATTATTTAGGCGTGATTGATTAAATCATCAGCCATTGGTGATTAAACTCAATCTTCAGTTCCTATCTCCCCTCCCCTGAGGTTGGGAAGTGAAGCTGGAAGTTCTAGCCCTCTAGTCACATGGTTGGTGTCCCTGACAACCAACCCCTATCCTTAAATACTTTCCAAAAGTCATCACATTAATACAAACTCAGGTGTGGTGGAAAGGGGTTTGTTATAAATATCAGAAGACATCTTTATTGCTCTTACCATTTAGGAAATTCCAAGAGTTTTATGAGCTTTGTGCCAGAAACAGGAACAAAGGTCAAATATATATTTCTTAGTAGAAATCACAACCCCAAACAGCATAAACACAAAGGCATAAATGCTAAGACACATATCATATTTAAAATTTTGAGAACTAAATGCAAAGAAATGAATATTTGAAGAAAAGAGAAATAATGCATTACTTTTAGGGTAACAATCCAGTGATAGTAATTTCTTGTTTGGAACCATGGATGCCAGAAGAAGTGATACAATATTTTTCAAGTACTGCAAGAAAAGAGCTGTCAATCATGAATTCTGTTTCCAATGGAAATGTCCTTCAGAAATGAAGAGGGAATAAAAACATTCTCAGACAAAGGAATATTTTTTAATTTATTGCTAACCAGCATATCCTGAAAAGATAACTAAGGTTCTCTAAACAATTAGGAAATGATACCAGAAGAAGGCTTGGAATTTCAGAATGGAAAGAACATCAGAATGGGTAAAAATAGGGGCATATATAATAAACTATCCTTATCATGAGTTTCTTAAATTATATTTGATGACTGAAACAAAAATTATAACACTACAAATGTAGTGATCAGTGTTTGTGGAAAAAATACTTAAGGTAACTAGGAGTATGGAGAGGATAAAGGAACAAACCTAAATGGAATTAAAGTTTCTACACCTTGCCCAAAGTAGTCAAGTGTTGATACCAGTAGATTGTATAACTTACATATATTGTAGTACCTAGAGCAAGTGCTAAGAAACTACATGAAGTGATATATTAAAAACTATAAACAAATCAAAATGGAATACAAAAAATGTGCATGTACCTACAGGAAGGTAAGAAGGAAAAACAGTAATGTGAAAGAGAGGAAACAAACAGAAAAGAAAATATAAAATAGCAACTTAATTCAATATATTAATAAATACCCTTAATGTAAATGGCCTAAATATTCTAATTGAAAGGCAGAGATTAGTGGAATGGATTAAAAAGGCATGAATCAACAATTAGTTGTCTACAACAAACTCATTTCAAATACAATGACATAGGTTTAAAGCAAAAAGATGAAAAGTGATATACCATGAAAATATGAATTTAAAACAAAAGTGGCTGTATTATTATCAAATAAAGTAGACTTCAAATCAAAGAAAATTACTAGAGACATAGGGCTGTTACAAAATGTTAAAAGGATCATTCCACCAAGAAGACATGATCTTAAATATGTATGCACCAAGCAGCAGAGCCTCAAATTACATGAAGCAAAAGCTGATAGGGCTGAAAGGAGAAATAGACCCACAATTATATTTGCATACTTAAACATCTTTCTCAGAAAATCAGCAATGATATCTGAACAACCCAGTCAGCCAACTAATTTATATATGTAAAATATATTTCCAGTGAAAATAACCAGCCACCATAATGAATGAACATCCCTAGTGAGCATGCATTCTGAAAAAGAAAGAGGACCAATGATGGACTCTGAGGAGCTCCAATGTTTATAGGGTGGAGGGTTCTTAGGAACAGGTTGGGTTGGGAGCACAGAAAGAGGATATTAGAAGAGTTAAAGAAAAGGAAAAGGAAAAGTTAGTGACAAGGTCCAAGCAAGGCGGCCAGTACAAAGCTGGAACAGCAGTCATTGTATTTGGCCACCAAGGCCTTTTCTTTGTCCTTTGAATATCTCACAAGTTGTTTCAGTGGAGTGATGGGAGCCAAAGCAGATTGTCATCAATTGAAGAGTGGAGGGTGAGGTGAAAAAATGGAGACATGAAGTCTAATCTCTTTAAGGAGCTTTGTGGTGCAGAGGAGGTGAGAGGGAGCTTCATACAAGCAGGGTCCTGAAGATGTTTTTGAGAATGAGGAAGATTTGAGCCTGCTGGCAGGGAGTAGGGTAAGGAGCCAGGGGAGGACATGCACATATTTGGACTCCTCTTTGGAAATTGCCTTCAGAGTCTAAGGCACATTTTCAACAGTGGCAAATCTTCATCTTTTGAGAGTGGATTTGATTTTTGGAAATAGCCAAGTCACTTTAGAGCCAGGAGTAGTAAATCAGGTGGGTGATCAAGCTGGATAATACACTTCAAAAAAATTTAAGTACAATTATAAAGTAGTAAAATTGATTTTCTTGTGAAGCCCATGAATTGGCTTAGAAAATAGTTCTTAAAGAATTCCAAAATCTTTTGAGCATTTGTGGCATTATGTGAATAAGTGTACGGAATCACTTTGTAACGTTGAGGCAACACTAATGTGGATAGAAGTTCTGTTATGTGTATGAAGAAATTGATCTTGTAACACTATATTTACTCTTACTGTGCAAATGTAAAGTTACCCTATAATCGTTTTGCCTGAGAGGTGACTTGTGGAATCATACCAGTTTGTATATGGGAGAATCAAGAGTTTCAAATTGTGATTGTTTAAACAGTTCTCCTGTGGTCTTACAGATGTAATTAGAATTCCTAGGATAGGAGTGTTCCCACAACCATAATAATACTTTAAATGTGTGTTCAATTATCCTTTTCTATAGTCATATTTAATCATTTCTTTTTGAAATAAAGTTAGTTTGAAAATATTAAATCACTAGCGACTGTCTGGAGGACCTGAGACAGTGCTGAGCACATAGTGGGCACCCACTGAGTCTCCTCTACTTGGGAGCTTCATCCACAGCAGAGGACACATCAGGAGAAGTATCAATTCCTTAATAGGAGATCATCTTTATTATTGTTCAGCCAAAAATATCCGGGATAAGGGAACACATGTAAAAGTTTGAAGTTTTCATTTAGCCTTGTTAACGTGGCAATACACATATGTACCAAAACATAAAATTTATTGAATGCGTCTTTGATACTTTCTTAGTATCTTATCTCATTTAATTATTTAATACTTATCTATTACCTTATTTACTTTTGCTTGTCTGGGAATTGTTTAATCCCTCCTTCATATTTAAATGATAATCGTGCTGGATACAGTATTCTTGGTTCAAGGCCCTTCTATTTCATTGCATTAAATATATCATTCCTATTACCTTATTTAATCATTAAACCAACTCTGTGAAATAATTATCCCTCTTTTACAGATGAAGAAACTATGAGTGTAGTCACTTGCTCAAGGTCACATGGGCTGAGAGGGACAGAGCTGGGAACTTGAATTCAGGTCTGCAGTCTAGGAAGCTCTTACCCATCATCCTCATATGTCTCCACCTTCTTAAACCCATGCCTTTGATACACATACAAAAAACAAACAAACAGGAATACCCACCTCCCTCATATTGAGAAAAAAGAAGTTTGAGTCATCCTCAGATCCCTACTGGCCAAAAAGTGGTATAGCATGCACTTTGTGTAATTTGAATTACAAAAGCCATCTTTTAAAACTTAATGTGTTTTTTAAATAGAAACTTGATATTAATATTCTGCCAGGCCCTCCCCTAGCCCCCCCACCTGCAGACACTCACCATGCCCCCTGGGGTGGTGGGTGGGAGGTGTGGAAGCATCAGCTGTAACATCCTGCCTGGCTTGTTCTTGAGCAAGCACTGAAGAAAGCCGTGACAGCTTAGCCACTCTAGGAAACTTTCCACAGCTGTTGCATTAATTAAGACTTTTTGGTCCCAAATAACAGAAACCACTGGAGCTCGCTTCAGCAGAAAAGGGAATTTGTTTTAAGGATCCTGTGGTGACTCCCAGAATCCGAGGGCAGGGAACCAGGGACTGAAGTGAGGCCGGAAACCCAGAAGGCTTCTTTCTCGGTCTCTGCCTCTCCTGCTCTCTGCACATCCGGTCCGCTCTTCCCCGCGCTCAGGCCTCTTCTGCTTCCTACTCCTCAGTGGAACGTCTGCCACCTAGCCTTACCCCAGCCACCCAGAGCGAGCCTGATCTCTCTCTCCCTCTTCTCTCCTTGCACACCTTACTCCTTATCTCCTTCTGCCTTTCTCTGTTCCAATTCCAAATTCTTGGTTGAGGATCAGTTTGGTCTGGTTTGGGTCACATGCCAGTTTGGAAAAGCGGGTATCAGGACACTTAACAGTGCACCACAGCTGTGTTCCCTCCTTCCTCTTTGCATAGTGTCATTGATTATTTTCCTGTCCCAGGAGCTTGAAAAATTTAAAGGACCCTCATATCACAGGGTAAAATACAGAAACGTAGGATTTAGAGCCAAATTTGACTGGAATCGTCACTCACTCTGTCACATACTAGATAATGTATTTGGGGCAAGTTGCATAACTCCTCTGAGCCTTATTTTCTTTACAAGTGAAAAGGGGTGTGTAGGTGCTATCTTTCTCTTGAGGTTGTGGAAGGGATTAAACCTAATAATGTGAATAATGCTAAGCACAGGGTCTGATATACATTATGCTTGATAAAATGCTGCCCCTTCTTTCTTTCTGGTGAGCATTAAGGCACACTGAGTTACCAAGAAGATGTTTAAGTCATTTGTAGAATAAAAATTTCAAACTACTTTGTGCCCTCAAAGTCTGTTTCCTCTTATCCCTCTCCCCTTTTTTATCCCTTTTTCATCTACCTTTGTGTATCAGTATATTCGAAATCCAAAGACTTTGGTTCTAAACCTAGAAAATTCTGCAGGGCCATTTCCCAGGCCATGGCTGGAGGTTCCAAGGCATCACCTGAAGTGGATTCTACTCTCACAGATGTGGTGCTTCTGGTGCAAACCACTCATGGCTCTACTACAGTCACAGCCTTTTTCTTAGTGGTTGGAGTTAAAGAAGCCCATTTAAGGACTCAAGTAAATATTATCTCTACTATTTGTAAGACCCTGAAATAGTTATTGTTGGAATTGAAAAATACATAATTGAGAGAAACAGTCCTTTCCTTCAACGAGAAAAAAGTCTAGAAGAAGAAGTGATGAGTCTACCCATATCACTAATTCAGGATGCTTAGCAGAACTAGTTACTAAGGTCCCATGTTAATGAAGGTAGTCATCTTAAGTAAGAATAGAAAAGCAGTTTGAAGCCAGTTCGTGGAGGGTATTGAATGCCAAGCTGAGGATTGTAGTATCAAGATAGCTGGAAGCCAGTGAAGGTTTTTGAGGAAGTAGTATGCTGTTTTAGGAGCTTCATCCTGGCAGCCAAATGCTGGTGGATCTGAAAGGCAGGAGAGAAGGAGAGGCTGGAGTTGGGGCGGAGCTGCTCCAGTCAGGACAAGAGGGAAGGATTATGAATTCAGGGCCAGTCCAAGGCTTGGTGAGGACCTGCTGGTGGGGATTGGGCTGAGGTGGAGGGAGTGTGCTGGGAACCTGGGGCCCTGGCAGTGCAGGAAGAGGTGCAGACTGTGGACGTCATCTGGGGTCACTTGGGGGCTCCCTGCTCCCGACGATGGGCTGGGGCTGGAGAAGCAGCGCTCTGCACTTCACTCCTTTCTGCAGCCAAGAGGGTGCTCCCCGTAACCAGGAGTGCTGCTGCTGCTGCTGCTGACTTGTCCTGCTCACCGCAGAGGGAGAGTTTGGTGTGGGTTTTGTTTTGAGAAAGGGAAGCTAGATGAATTTCAGTGCCTAGTTAGGAAACCTGGAGCAAACTGTAGTTATGACTACATTTTCATTCAGAATCTAAGTAATATTAAAATCAGGTAGGAAGTCATTACCAACCTTTTGTTTTTTGTTTTTTTTTTAAGTTACAGAATCAGCTCTGTGAACACTGAAACAATTTTGGCTCAAAATGAATATTTAAAAGATATGTATGACTAGACTTTGCTTTCCCCATTAATGAGAAGAAAAAATTCATACTCTTTTTCTGTTAATAGTTAGAGTTCTACTCATGTTGACCAAAGTGATAATAGAGTTCCTGATCATCCTGAAAAATAGCTGAAATCATTTTGGTATTTTTCTTTGCTATATTCATGTTGGTATTATATCCAGCAGTAAATTTAATTAAAATGCTAGTATGTAGCTCTTAAACAAGTCTCTGACTTTACTAAACTGAGACTCCAATAAGTGTTCTCAGTGTTTTACAGAACTGTGCAAGGTCTGTTAAGGCCCATTCATGGTGCTTTAATCATCCTCTTAATAAAAAACAATCATTTGAAGAATACATTTTCCAGCAGTTCCCATGCCTCCTAGGGGGGATATTTTGAGGCCTCCCAGTGACCATAGGAATTCAAAGACTTGATAGGGAAGCCCTAGAATTCTTGAAGAGCTAGGCCTTGAAAGATTCGTTGTTGTGGAATCTCCCTTTGAGAGAGACCACTTTATCTTGCTCCTAAACATCTATAGGACAGACACAGCACTCTCTGAAAAGAAATTCTGGGTAATGTGGAAGAACAAACGTATGTAGGTAATCCAGTATGTGTAGTGTGTAATGTGAAGAATGATAGTTCCATTTTTATGGTTGCCATAACAATCATACAGTTGTGCACAAAATGTGTATAGCTTTTATAGAAAGGAGCTGGCACCATTGTAATGATTCTTCTCATATCAGAACAACTGTTTTCAGATCTGAAAAATAGGGGTGGCTTAACCCTTCCCCAGTTAGCCCAGCATGTTCCCTGAGAAGGCTCTTTGGAGGGCCAGGGCTGTTGAAGTGTATTCACCACTTACATTTACATTTTAGCCTGATAAATGGATTGAGAATTAAGGGTGATGATCCTTTCAACAGCGGGTCCTGAATTCCTAGCTTGGGAATTCAAAGGATGAGGGGAAAAAAAATACTGTTCCTCATATAGAAATCTAGGAGAGCTGTCTAGACATAGTTAATTCCTTGACTTTGTGACTATTCTTAATTACATTCACTAGAATTTAAATCAGTTAAATACTGGTCTTTACTCCATTGTGTTTAGGTCTCTGGTAAAGTCATATTAAAATTTGGTTGTAGTTTGTTTTATTTTCACATATTGACTATGTCTCTTCTGCAACTTGCACAGGAAATTTAAAAATAAAGTACCTTTAAGTGAAAATACATCTGTGCATATTGTTTCTTTCACGACTTTTTGCTCTTGTACCCTTTGCAAAAAAAATGCATTTGGGACTTGACTTTCTCTGACATACGAAGGAATATCCACTTTGAATAGACTTGATACCAGAACTGTGGATGTGGATTTTCAGGTTGAGGGTGAAAGTTGCACATTAGGCTTTGGCACCCAAACATGAAGTCATTGTCAACCATAGAGAAACTTTTTTTAAAGAAGTTTGAGGTAATTATTACTTCAGCCAAAATGCTTCTGGGGGATTTAAATCTTAAAGTATGAGGCTAGGGTAACTAGAGGAGATGGCATCTTCCACTGAAATAAAACTTCCTGGTCTACTTCTTTCAGCACTTTTCCTTTGAATTCCTTTCCCATTAAATCTAAGTTCTGCTCTTCCATGATTTTAGGCAAGTTACTTAATCTCTCTGAGCCTCAGTTTCCCCACCCACAAAATGAGAGTAAAAAATAATACCCATTGTTGTTATAATTCTGTCCTCTCAAGAGGTGATTTCTAGGAGATAAAATGTTTTTAATGAGAGCAAGATTTCCCATATACTGAAGTCCTCTAGTATGCTTATACTCTATGAAGATTTTGTACATTTATAGAGCTTTTTATGCTTAACCTCTTACCACTCTATATTTAGGTGTTTCAGTATTTGATCCCTGTGGGAGCTCTTCCTGGAAGTTACTTCATGTTGTCTAGTTTTAAAACTTAATTTGTGTCAGTCAGTATTCTTGTGGCCTGTTTTAAAATAACCCCAGTCTGATATATTAAATCTGGATTATTTAAATCAAAGGTAAAAAAAAGTAAAAGAAGAGATATTCAGAGAGAACTTCAGATAGAAAGACTTTCTCGGCCTGGCGGGACCCAGCTGCTCTCATTGCTCCCCTAGGCACGCAGAGCTGCATCCTGAGCACCTGCAAGCCTAGATTTAGTTCTTGGACAGAAAGTGAAAGAGTGCAGACGCCAAGCCACCTCAGATCTCTGTATAAACTCTCTTGGTCGAGTCGCACCGAGTAGTTGAGTGCCTTCTGGTGAACTAACTTGGGGGATCTGGGGCCTGTGCACTAACTCTTGCTTTTGTCCAAGTCTTTCTCCCCAAAAAGCCTACAGCTCACTTCTCACCTCCTTCAGGTCATTTCCACATGTCGTCTCCTCATTGAGGCCTACCTACCCTGACTGTCCTAATTGCCATTAGCCCTTCCAACCCTCCTTGCCTTGTTCTAATCTTTCTTTTCTTCCTCCACAGCACTTAATTACAATAATTATTTTCTGTCTTCTCCCCTACTAGACTCTAAGTGGGTAGGAATTTTGTTCACCGATGTTTCCCAAACACCTAGAGCAGTAGATGCCCAGTGAATATTGAATTAAGAAATTCTGACCACCTTTCTCCTGACTTCTAATACCTTTTTCATGTGGTTTCTAAAACTTTGATTTGTTTTTGACTCAAAATAAGTGTATATTTATGAAAATTTACAGTCACACACAGTTATAAATCATTTAGAATAAGAAAGGGATGGACCTATTTCTTGGGAAGAGTTGTTTGAAGGGCTGCATGGTGAAAGGGACAGCCAACTATTCTTTGAGGCTGCAGAGGGCTGGATTATGAAGTTTCTCTAAAATTGAATGGCCTAATGAAGCAGTGAACTCCACCACCCCTTTATCCCAAGTGTTCAAGATGTGGGTTGATCTGTTTGATTGATTTTGGTTTGGAAGCCTTAGAGAAAAGATTTGGACTAGGGTGACTTCTAAGGAACTTCCCACTCCAGGGATTCTATAACTGGTTTCTAACCTGAAGTGAAGTATTTTCCAGAATTTATTTTTAAGTGAAAACTCAAGTTGCAAAAGAGAATTTATAGTATTCGACTGCTTGTGTGAGAAGGGAGAAAAAAAGAAAAAAGTGTACACCAAAAAGAAGAGCAGAAACACAGGATAAAGTAGAAAATGATGAAAATAGTCAATTCTAGGGAATGAGTGGGGACACGGTAGAGGGTAGAGAGAGAATAAGCCTTCTCTGAGTACATTGTAACTTTTGAACCATTTAAATGTTTTAAATATTCCAACAAAATTAAACCTAAAGGAGGTAAAAGCAATATCTCTAAAACTGACATAAAACAAAAACAAATGGTTCTAATGTTTATCAAATGTAAAGCATCACCACATACAGAAAGAGGAATTAACTCAAGTAACTTTTGGACACTGTACTTTTTTTGAGCGTAATGACTGTATACCCTTAGTAACTACAATATAAGGATAAAACTCTAAAGAAATCTTCAACGTAATAGGTTCTTTTTTGCTAGTGGTATTGTGATTGCAATTCTAAAACTATTTTGAATATTGAGGCCATTGGGAGCTGAGGTTCTCACTGGGAGAATGAAGATATAAAGATGGAATAAGAAAAAATGAGGAACCCAGTTGGGTGTGTCAATATGAACTTGTGATTTTTTAAATAGTGTTAGGTTGAACCACATAAGATTGCCTATTTTTAGGCCACAAGTAGTCAAATATCAGCAATGTTCATGTGATTTACTCAGTATTTTCTAATTCTGCTAGCAGGGCCTAGCAGCAAGGACACCCCAGTAGCAGCAAGCATAGCAATCTAGTGCCTCGTCTTGGTTTATAATTACCATTCATTCCCCACCAAAAGGAATTTGGGCTGCTTAGGGAAATGGGTGATTATTAGTCTGGGGCAGAAAATGTATATAAGGTGAACCTGAGACATTCACTTTGCCAAAAAGCATAAAAGTGCTCAAAGACTTATGGAGACATACCACAAGGACATGGGATCATTTCAAAGGCCTCCCACCAGCTTAATTTGGGACAATCTGAGTATCAAAAAGAAGAGTAATGGTCCAATGCATTATAATACATTGAACTTTTTTTTAAAATCAGTGACTCTGTAATGACTCAGGAAACAATGACAAAAATTGGGGCAGCGTAGGAAAAGCTCTTGAAAGAAGAGAGCCAGATAATAAATGGAGAAAGTATTATAAGATTAGAAATATACGGTTTTACAACTTGCAAAGTTGTGATTGATTCAGGTAAGAATCATTAGTGGATGTTAAAATCATTGATTGAAAGGTTTTTTGAGAGACCAGGATATTCACATGACCTAAAAAAGCCTTATTCCACAGATTACTTATTAGTTACAAAGAGTAAAAGGTAACTTGAAATAGGAAGATCATGCTATGAGCACCTTAGCCAAGTAATCAAATCTGGCAGCCCGACATTGTATGTCTCCTGATGAAATGCAATGTGAAGTACACACTATGACTTGTAAATGCAAGCCAAAATGTTCACCCAGAATCTAGTCAAGACTTAAAACCTAACTTTCTGTTTATAGGAATTTCAGAGATTAATTTTGCCCCATTTGATTTATTTCTGTTCTTCCTCTCCTCCTTCTTCCATGAGGAAACAAGCTGATAAATCCAGAACATGAGACATTCTGTAAGACAACTGGCCTGGACGCTTCAAAAAAAGCAATGTTATATTTAAAAAAAAAAATGGAGAGACTTATATATTAAATGGTCTGAAGAGACATAACTACCAAATACTGTGTATAAACCTTGATTAGATCCTACATCAGGAGGAAAACAAAAGGCTAAAGAGAACTTTTGGGGGACAACTGAGGACATTTAAATGTGATCTGTAAACTGGATATAGGGCATTATTAATCTTCCTGGCTATGGTGGAAGTATTGCTGTTCTGTAGAAGAGCACCCTTATTCTTAGAAAATGCGTGCTACAGCATGGAGGGGTAAAGCCTCTTGCTGTCTGCAACAGAATTTTAAATAGTTCAGCTTTAAAAAAATGGCAAACTGCTGACAGTTGATGAAGACGAGAGGCATATGGATGCTCATGTTATTATTCTTTCAACTTTCCCAAAAGTTTAACATTTTTTCAAAATGAAAATTAAGGGAAAGAAAGTTAATTGTAGCACATTCTCTGACTTTAAACCCTGGCTTTCCTTGGCCTGTGCCATGGTCTCTGGCTCCCACAGTGCCAGGCCAGCTTTGTCCCCTGGCCTCTGCTCTGGAGTGCTGTTTTCTGAGGCATAAAGGAGGCACAGAATGATGAGAAGTCCAGTGAGTGAGTGAGTAAAGAATGTAACGGGAGACCATGTCAGCCAGTTCAGATCCCATTCTATCACTTTCCTTTAGAAAGTAACCTAATAGTTATGTTCACTTGGTCTAGAATCTTGCTAAAGCTTGAGGTAGACCTTCCATGGACCCTGGACTAAAACCCTGGTCAGGTGAAAAGAGCCTGCCCAGAGCATTGCCTCACTCCATTCGTTCTGCCCGGTCTATGGCCTCGCGTGTCACTCACCACCACAGGGGAAGAGGAAAGAGGAGGCACAGACGGGCCAGGGTCTCTCTCTGCTTTAAATAGACCTCAGTCTTTTTCTGTTCTGAAAAATCTGTGATTCGTGTCAGCCTTTTTAGCATCTGTTTTGGCCATAGGAGCGAGTGAGAGTATTGACATATCCACAGCTGCCATCAGAAAAAAAATAGAAGGTCCAGCCCTGCTGCCCCAAGGGGCAGGCCTCAGTTTGAAAGACACGACCCTCTACCTTCGCCTGCAAGAGGAGAGGTAGGCCCATCCCTGTGGAAAGCTGGGGTGACCTGAGAGCTCAGGTGAATTCAGCATCTCAGTGGACGGACGTCCCAGCACCCAAGGGGCAGGGCTGTCCTCTGGGTGCCCCTTAAAGGCCCACCACCATGGATGAGTGCTCCACTATTTGTTGTCTTTCCAGTTACAGTTTACATAAAACTTTCTGGTTTCTCTATAAACTCTACTATCTAATCTAAGAAAGTGTTTGAATAAAAATTTTATTTTTTTTCCTCTTAAGGTTATTTCTCAAGATTTTTTCCATTCCCTTTCACCCATTCACCACCATTAACCTAGGTCCTTCTCACCAGAATTACTTGCTAGCAAGGAGACAAATGCAGAATCATGGACAGAGGAGGGCCTCTATAAATTTTGTTAGTCTGGAAACGGTCCCTGAACCGCAGTTTGTAAAGCACTGCTTTATGAGAAAAGAAGATGGGATGAAGACAGAAAAGGACACCCTTGGAAACAATAAGACTGTGGTGTGACCACAGGGTTAGACACCAGGAGGTCATCAGTTCTAATGCTAATGTATTTCCCAAGACACAGTGGCAAAATGGAATGAAAAAGTGCTAAAGTGAGCCCTTGGGTCATTTTTTCATTCACTTATCCATCAGTTGTTCATTACATGGGTGCCTTCAGTGTGCTGCAGGGGCTACAGAGACAGGCCAGTAGCAAAGCCCAACCTCGAGGAGCCCCTAGCCTTGTTGCACTGATAAGACACGTGCACAGGTAAGCAGCAGCATGCCGAGGGCAGTGGCCAGTGCCGTCAGAGGGGGCAGGCTGCAGGGATGGGCAGGATAGTAGGAGGAGGCACCTTCCGCTCTATAGGGTCATGAAGATTCCCTGAAAAAAAGATGACATTGCAGTGAGACCTTTAGAAGCTCGGTAGGTCGGAACATTGGAGATGGGTGGGGTCAAGGTCCAGTGTTAGGGGAGCATGAGCAGTGTTTCACAGATGAGAAGTAGAGGAAAAAAGGGTTTAGCACACAAGGTGCATGTTTGGGAGTGTGCAGTCTAACTGGAGAAACACAGGTTAGGCTGTATCATGAACGGCTTTGAATTCTAAGCTGAAATTCTATTTTACTCAATGAAGAGTTGATGAGGGTTTTTGACAGGACACATGCTTTAAGATGATTAACCTGGCAGCATCCATGACCTTGGGGAGAGAACTTTTGTGATGTGATGGGGCCATGGGCCACAATCCGGTGAGGTGAATAGTGACAAAGTGGTGAATAAATGTTGCTATGGAGACTAGGTGGCTGTGTCCAGCTGCAAAGAGGTAGTTATGGGTACCTTGGGGGAGAAGAGGACACAGGGTCAAAAGAAGAGTGTGTGAGTGACAGGAACAGAAATTCTTTCTATGCTTTTATTTCCTGGGATTTGGGCCAAGTCTTAAGGGATTAAAGAGGCCTTTAGTTATTCTTCATGTGTTCTTCTCTTGGACCAATGGCTTTGAGTGAAACAATCTTTCTGTCACTTTAAAAGGTTCTACTAAGCCCCCTTCAGTCACGTGCCTTCGGAAATTTCGGTTACATAACATTGCTCTGAATTGGAATTCTGCAGCCTCACGAGCTGGAGCCCCGGCTGTTCCTCCCCCACCTGGCATTTCAGTTTCTGTGGGTCAGGGTTAGCTTCTTTCTAACCATTGTTGCGGAACTCTTTAAATGTTTGGTCTCACAGGTTTTAAAAGCTGGCAGGCCAGGCTGCTCCCTGCAGGTTGTGAGACCAAAGCCTTCCAGAAAAGGAGCCAGTAAAATCCTAAGCATGTTAACAGAGTGTAACAGCTGCATGGGGCATCACCCCCGTGGGGCCGGGCTCCCCACTGCTGAGGCCAGCGACTGCCGGCCACTGTGGCCCGTAACCAGAAGGAGCCCTCATGCACTACATCGTGGCAGATTCGTAATTGTGGCGATGACAACAGATTAAATCGCTGGCTCACAGCACTGAGGACTGGGGTTTGTCAGGGTCACTCACTGTTCCCTTGCCTTCCCCAATTTTCCATAGTGAAGAGCAACTTTGGAGTCCACTGCTACAGTACAAATACTTGTTGAGAGCTCTCCAAGTTTTACTCTGTCTAGAAGTCAGTTTTCTTAGTAGCCCATGCCGAATGTCTTTTTGTTTCAGCATCCCTGAACTCATGATTCTGAAATACTGTAACCCCTCAGTATACATATGTATTTATCTATACCCTGCTTTTTATGATAGTGATTTAAGGCAGCTTGCACATACACATAAAATGTAGTGAATTTTTTAAAAATTAGGATATGGGCAAAAGGAGTATGTGAGTAGGAAAATTAGGCACAGCCAGGATAAAGGTTAGTTCACAAAGTTCCAACTGTAAATAAGATCCTCTTGAAGCAAATCGGTGTTTTTCTGAGTTTCCTAGTAGTCAAAGCAAAGAGAGAAATGTGAAAGGATAAGGTTCATATGTCTGTCAGATTCAAACAAACCATCAGCTCCAGAGAAGAAGAGTGAGTCTTTGAATGTCATGAACTTCTCCCATAAGTGCTTATAAAGGGGACACTGAGTGATAAAATGGGCAAGGCCCTCAGCTTCCCTACAATAGCATAGCCATTTTGTTGGCTTCTGCAGTGACCCTTGGGATAGGCTTGGTGGCAAGACCGTATCCAGGTCAAGGACTCCGCTGGAGGCCTGGGCAGGGTGTTTCATTGCAGCTCATCACTTCTCAAAGGGCACTTTCCTGAGGAACCTTGTGTCTGGAGATGCTCTGTCACAAAAAATTGCCAAGGTCAAATGGGTCTAGCAAGAACTTTATGATACCAGCATATTCAAGGCTCTGAGGAGTCTTACAATTTAGAAATTGGCTCAGTGTGTCCCAAACTGATTTAATCACAGTTGTTTTAATTTAGACTTTTATGTTTTTGGTTTAAGATTGTAAAAAAAAAAGTACTAGAGAATTCATATGAACACTTATAGGCTAGTCTAAGATTTTTCTCAGAAACAATTTGTAGGTCCTCTCAAAGACATTAACAAACTAATAACTGAAGCATAGAGTCTTACTCTGTCACATAAGGCTATATCAGTTTGAGGCTGGAAAACATTATCACTCATTCATAGAAATAAAAGTCAGAATACCCAGAGCTGTTTAATTTAAGAAAATATAACTTCCTAGTCAATTATCCAAGTAAACCAGTAAATTGTGTCAGTCACTGAGCTAACAGAGTGTTCTGTTTGATTTTTGACTAGAGGGATATCCTTTCAGCTTATGATGTCAGTGTGATGAAAAAGGACCAAAATGTTCCTACCACCAAGGCTGACGTTTCAGTGTCAGTTCAAGAAGTGTTTATTGAGTACTCTGTAGTTATAAAGCATTTTGCTAGCTTTTATGGGGGATACAGAAAGGGACAGGAAGCAAACAATCCCTTCCTTACCTTGTGAATCAAGGTCAAGATCCTCACCAATTTGGAGTCCATTACTGTGGTGTCAGGATTAATTTCACCTCGCTGTCTCTTCCTGTCAGCATGCATGCATTCATTCAGTGAACACTTGTCAGTGACAGCCTCTGTTCGTAGCACTGGGACAGTCTTCCGGGATGGTTGCTTTCCAGGGGACATGAGTGTTTCTCTTTTCCTTTGGCACTCTGGCATAATATGACCTCATATAATGGCACAGAAATCATTTCTTTATATCCTGAGACCTCAACATTTAGTTCCCCACATTGTGTGTGCCTCTTCTTGAAGTAATTAGTGAGAAGAGCAGATCCCCTGATAAACCACTCTTCCTGGGGCTGTGCTCTAAATGTTCTTGTTCCTTCCACCAGAGTGGCACCTACCTTTCCCCACCCTCTTCTGGTAGTGTACCTGTGAGTTCGTAGTATCACCAGATTAGTAATTTTTAAAGCTATTGACTATTACACAATATGAGTCTATAAGATGACTAAACACACTTAGAAGCTGTATTGTGTTTGTGATGGATACTTATTTTTCGATGGTGGGAGATTCTTTACAGCACTCATTTTTTTCCATTTATAAAAGAAATACATAATTGTAGTGAACAATTTGAAAAATATGGACAAGTATAAAAAAGTTAATCCATAATTCCTGCACCCATGGATCAACTCTATTAACAATTAACGTATTTTTGTACTTTCCTTAATTCAAAAACCACATTTAAAATATTTAATTTCGAAATTAATAAACAATAAAATTGCCTTTTATTTGTTGTGTAGTTCTATGAAGTTTAAGATATATAGATTCAACTAACCACCACCACAATCAAGATACAGGAAAGTTCTGTTTCCCCAGAACAAGCACCCCTTTGTAGTAGTCACACCTGCCCCAGCCTCTGGCCACTACCGATCTGCTCTCTGACATATAATTTTGTCTTTTTGAGAATGTCATATAAATGGAATCATAAGTTATAAAAGCTTATGAGAGTCACTTCCTTAACTTAATACCTTTGAGATTTTTCCAAGTTGTGTGTATGAATAATTTGTTTCTTTTTGTTGTTGAGATAGTATTCCATTGTATAAACATACCATAGTTTGGTTGTCTGTCTATCTACTTATCAATTAAGAGGTTTTGTTTAACATTTGGATATGTCTGAAATACTGAAATACTGAAGTATGTTAAAATCGATGTGTGTATTTAATGTGTTGGGAGTTATTTCCCAAAAAAATTATTGTTGAATTGATAGTGCATCTTGGAATCAATACTATCTTAGAATCAAGGTGCTGTTTGGTGAGGTGATGAGTGTGAGGGATCAGAGAGGGCTGTCTGGGTTATTAGGAGGAAAGGAGATGAGCAGTAAGGGAAAAGAGGAAGGAAGGCCCTGAGAGCTTTGCCTACCAGTGCCCAGAGCAGCCTCTGTGGCTTTGGGGAGGTTATGAGCAGAGGAGTGACCCAAGGAGGAAGTCTTTGTGAACAAAGTCAGTCTAATTGTTGAGTGTCGGCCTGTCTGCCATCATCAGTGCCAACGAGTCAGGAGACTGGGGAATGGCAGCAGCAGCCCTGCTGGTCCTGTCAGAAATAGAGGAAGAACTTGGGAAGAATCCAGTAGAGGCAGGGAGCACTGACTCAAGGGCCATGTGGGGAGCAAGGGGTTCTTACAGGACACCCCAACCTCCAGGCCTGGGGAGGGAAGGGCAGTAGGTGTGGAGAACAGAGGACAGACTGCAGTTCACCAGTAGATACGGGGTAGGAATGGGCGGTCTGGGTAGGGCATGTTACTTGGGACACTCTAAAGCAAGATGGGAATGTCCTGGGCTTCACAAATTCAGAGCGTGCACAGGGATACTGTGTGAAGACACACGGCACAGGATACACTTGATTACATGAGCTTGGAGGAAGTGGACTATTATTCTATAGAAACATACTGATTAGGGCTATTCCCAAGTAGAATTGTATTATGGCTTCTGTATGGCCTCTAGTTTTTTGCAAAACTTACTCTTGGGTCCTGTCCCCCATGTCACAAGTCAGGTGATTTGTTCTTGGCATAGCCCACTTTTGCAAGATAGGAGCAAGAACAGTAAGTCATCCTCATATAGGTCCTTGAAGGACAGGTTCCTCTCGGCCCTGGAAAGACAGGGAAGTGCAGGTAGGCACTGATGACCGGAGAGTACTTTGCCGGAGGGGCTTGCCCTCCTGTCAGGTAGTCTTCTGGGGAGCCTGTTTCGTGGACGTTGTCTCACTTCCACCTGTGTACACCTACTCTAGCTGAGGATCAGGGAAATGTAGAGGAAGAGAAAGGCACTCAATGACAGTCTTGAGCCTTGTTTTCTTCCCCCATTTGTCTCTCCCCCATCTCATATTTTACTGAAGATCCTCTTGTCAGAAACATTGTAGAAGTGACTCTTCACTTTGCCTACCATTTGCATGTTTGCAAAATAACTGTTGTTCAAGCTGTAGTCTGTGAGGTATAGTTTCTGTTACTTGGGGCATTGCTAACTATATCTTCAATTTTTCCTAGGAAAGACTGTGTCTTCACCATTGACCCATCAACTGCCCGTGACCTTGATGACGCCCTCTCCTGCAAGCCACTCGCTGATGGTAGGGTGGAGCTTTCTGTGCCATTCTGGGTAGCAGGTGGTCTGCAGACCTGTGCAGTCAGCGGGCTGCCATGTCCTCCCCAGGCAGTGTAATATGCAGGGTTGGGTTTGCTTTGTTCCTGGATTTGTCGTAGGCCCCTGGGCCCCCTGTACAAATATGTGACCTAAAGATTGTGTTCCTGTGGTGATTTGGTGAAGGTAAGAATAAGAAATGCCTCTCCCTGGGACCCCTCTCAGGCCTCAGAAGAGGCAGCAGTAAGGACAGAATTAATTCCAGGCCTTGGCCCTCCCAGGAGTTCCAGTTTGGGTGTCATGATACAGAATAAAGCCCCTGAGTTCTGCTCACAAGAAGTTCTTTACCCAAACCTCACAGCAGAGTGAGGTGACCCAAAGGCGTGCTCAGCTCGGGTGGCAGGAGCACCGTGCCGGAGCACTGCCCCTCGAGGCCTGAGCTGGAGAAGCCACTGCCCCCAGCAGGCCTTCACTGACCCGGCAGCTGTTCAGGACTCTGTAAACGTTCTTTGGGCCTGGAGCTAAGCAGGAGAAAGTGGGATTTGAGGCCAGTGGTCTTTGAATACTCCAGCAGGGAAGAGGGGAAAGTGTGTGGGGGTGAGCAGAGCCAACCTGAGCAGTCCTCTCTCTGATGCCCCTCAGATGTGCTGCTTACAGTCTTCAGCTCCTCCTTTTCCCTCTCTAGGGTGCTGTCTGAGTGGTTGCTTTGGCTTTAGTCTTTCTCACATACAGCTTTGGCACTAACATGGGCTTTGAGGGCTTGCCCATGATGGGTATCCACCCTTGTCATTTCAATCTGCTGCAAAGAGTTGATGGCCCGATGGCCCAGTGGCCCAGTCTTTTAAAACATTGCATAGGTGTTCGCATATGTCATTGATGCAAAATTCTGTAGGCTCACGGTGTAATCTCTTCTCTACTGTAGTAGGCAGTGAAGCTTAGTAGGTGAAAGGCTGAGAAACAGAAAACATTATTGCCTGAAAATACTTTTATGGTCTCGTTGTGGGAGTCTTCCTTGAAACTGTAGGCAAGATTGCTCACTATTTTCAACAAAAGAAAATTGAAAAGAAGGTAAAGCAAAAAGAGAGAGAAGTCCCCATGGAAATTTTAAGGAATTATATATTTTTCAAGTAAAACTTTGAGCAGCCTACTTGAAAAAGCAAATAGTGGCTTGGTTTCCTGTATTCCAAGCAGTGTCTGCCGAGTGCAAAGGCTTGGGCGCATTGCTCTCCATGTGAGCTTCCTCCCTGCATTTTCCTTCTCTCCAGGTTCACAGCTCTGCTGTGTTTGTAGTCTGATGCTTGAAAACACTTGCCTCAGTTTATTTTGTCCATGTTCATAGTTGTCAGTTGCAGAAGGATAGGTCGAGTAATATTACTGCATCTCGGCTGGCCGGGATGATGTTCCCCTTGCAGAGACCCCAGGGAGCAAACCCATATCCTACCCCACTCACTCTGTACACTGTGTTTCATGCCTAGGGTGCCAGGTTACCAGCAGAGGTTTCATGTAGAGAAGTGTTAAAAGATAGGGCAGGAAAAGTAGATTGGGAACAAATTGTACATGTTTGTACATTTCCGACCAAAGGATGTTGTCAGATAACTGGAAACCAATTGTTTTCTATCTCTTGTTCAGGAAAAGCCCTCAAAATCAGGAAACTAATTTAGCAGTACAAGATGAAGGAAAAGGCAGAGAAACATTGTAATTGTTTAGGGATATAGGTAATAAGAAGCTGGCCTGGCAGTGGTGGCTGTATTGTTGGGGGTAGGAAGGACAGATGTGAGGGAGGGGTAATAACAGAAGACGCAAAGGCATCTAATGTTGGAGTTGAGGGGAAAAGAGCCCAAGACAGGGCAAAAGTTTCAGCGTGGATGATGAGGAGATGAAATCCACAAGTTAGAGTCCAGAACGCAAGAGGATAAGCTGGTTGAGAGAAAAGCTGTGTCTACGTGGGATTATCTGTCTGATGATATGCATTGACATAAGCTGCTGCAAATCATTCCCAGAGGAGGCAGGGTGCAAATAAGCTAAATACATGCAGTCTGTGTAACTATGTACTGGGAGAGCACTAAGAAAAGTAGACAGTGTACCAAAATGCAAAAAACGATTTTATTCAGATGATAGGATCATAAAGTTATTTTTCTCTTTTCTCTAGTTTGCAAATTTTTATAATGTGGTAATAAGTTTTATTGAAAAAAATTTGTAATAAAAAAAGTTACGGGTGCCAGAAATCACAGGCTGCCCAGTAGCACACTGCACCAGGTGATCAGATGCCTTCTATCTGCTTGGTTATTCTTGCATTCCCAGAGGAGTAATTAACATCTGGTCATTTGGCAGAGCCGCAGAAAAAGGACATAGAAAAGGAGTCAGGGAAGGATCTGAAAGGCCTGAGTTGGTGAGTTAAGCGTTTTTATGGTGGCACTTCTGTAGTTGGCCTTTGTGACAGCAGTTTCTTCCAAGGCCATTTATCCGGAGGGATGAAAAGTGAAAGTTGATTCCAGTTTGGGTTAGGGTGAGGTTGGCTAAGTTCAGGTTCTCTTAGTTACCAGTTCATGTCAGTTCTTGCTTAGAGGAAAAAATGTTTAATGTTTTAAAAAGCAAATAATGTTTTCTGGATATATTTACATAATCTATAACCTTTTTATTTAAAGAAAATATGAAAGTTGAACGTTCCTTTGGTCCCATTGAAATTATCTGAATGACTCTTCTGTGAAAATAAAACATGCCGACAAAGAAACTTATTTAGTCTTCAGTCTCCCTTCCAAGTTTAGATGTACCTCCAGGACTTGTTACCAGTATCTCCCATAGGTATGGGAGTTAGACATTACAGTCTTCAGGTACATTCTACAGAAACCCACCACACCTGTTCTCTAGTAGGTCATGATTAGGTTGGAAGGCTAAGGAGGGGGTGCCCCCTGCCTCAAGGACTCTCATCCTTGGAAGGGGGTCTACTAGTCATCCAGCCTGGTAATTCTCTGCCTCCTATAGCCTGTAAACAGACTTGAGTGGAACATTCCCATGAGCATTACTTAACCCACTAACTTTAACTGGTTTCTTTCACTTTTGCTCAAGAAAATATTTAATAATGCAAGTGAATAAGAGCAGTGTTATAATGATAGCCCAGAATCTAAAGACAGTAAAACACACACTCCAGTGCTTTATTAATGTAACAGATCACTTACAACACACCTCCCAGTTGACCTTGCCACTCGTGTGGGAATGCCACAGTTGTCACAGCACCCTGTTTTTCAAATTACTTCTACTGCATCCATTTGTTGCATATCCAGATTGCATTTTAACTCTACCTTATAGGCAGCCCATTCGACCTTTAGATTGTGTGACTACTAGGAAATCCTTCCTTGTAATGATCTGATTGATCTATGGCTGTCTTCCTGTAATTTCCCACCCACTGGTCCCATTTGTGCCTCTTGGGACCCCACAGAACAAGTCTTATCTCTCAAGTGATGACCTGTCATATACTAGATAACAGCTAACATGTATTTCTGAGTCACAGCCTCTCAGCTAAGCTTCCTATAATTCTCCATGTACCATAGTTTGAAGTTTGAGCCCATTTCCCATGTCATGGAATCATTTCTACCATCATGAGGTCTAAGGCACATGGCAGCCTGTGGACCTCTCCCTGGCTGTCGGGGCACGGCATGGGACTCTCCCGGCCACTTTTGCCTTAACGTGCAGACCTGAGGCCAGAGTAATAGTCATCCATTCAGTTCAGTTAAACATGCCTTGTTGCTTTGCTTTAGTATCTGAGACAGGAAACTGTCAGCCAGACAAGTGACCTTTATTCAGACTTACAACAGATCCTACAAGAGATCAATGTTATCTGCTTCAGAAGCATCTTGTTTTTACAATGTTTTATTCTCTGATGAGAGCTCTGCCATTATACCCGGCAGGATTATCCTGACCAGGCCTGAGAAATGAAAGAATTTGGGCTAGGAAAACAGGGGGAATAGAAAATGACTGCTAATGGGTTTGGGGTTTCTTTCTGAAGAGATGAAAATATTCTGGAATTAGGTAGTTGCACAACTTTGTGAATATACTAAAAGCCACTGGGGAAAAATGAGTGAATGGATGAATGAATAAAAATAAACAAACAAATCCATTCATCCTCAGAGCTCTGTGAAGAGTTTACCTTAGTCTTAACCACAGCATAGCAGAAGTCTTGGTGGGATGCTTGGGCTGGATGCCCATAGGGACTGACACCCCTCTTGTTTGTCTCTCTTCCCTGCTGCTTTCATCTCTGAACCACAAAACTCCCACCCAAAGAGCACACCCCTCTGTCCAGCCACCTGCTTTTATTTTCCTTCCCTACAGAGCCAGCCACCTGACTCAAGAAAAGAAGGATTTGTCCTACTATCTGGAAATAAGAAAATGCTCAGATAAATGGGTATCGTCCAGCGTGAGGGGCCTCGGGAATGCTAGCTGCCTTTTCTGCTGTAGGGGGCACCGCTCTCCTGCCTGGGCTGCCCTGTTGTCTTCCTGGTTGCATGGCATTCCCTTCCCCGAGGAGGATGGGCTGGGAGCTGTGTCCCAGGGAATGGGAACAAGATACTAGGACCAAAATCTGTATGAATTTCATAGAATTCCGAAACTCTGTAACTTCCCCATGTGGTTTTATTTGTCCCCTGCTGAGAGTTTCTTGTCGTGACTCATGGGCTTTGTAGGCAGTGCAGAAGTAGGAGCTGGAGACTGTGCCCCCGGGTTCCAGGTTTGGACCACAGAACCTGAGGAACAGAGTGGGTAGTAGTAGTTTTAAAGAGCAAAGAGCTGAGCTGAAGTCTGCATCTGCTCCCGGGAAGGAAGAGGGCACGCGAGAGTCAGTCGTGGAGCTTGGCGGGTGGGAGAGGCTCAAGCTGATCCCCGCCCCCAGGCTAGACTCGCCCTGGGCTCTGCGCTCACCTCTGGGCAGATCACCCCGCCAGCCTCCCACCTCTGCCCCTTCTCATTCCCCTCTGGCCTGGCTTCCTCCTCACCATACGGGTGTCGCCGCTGTCCTGTGAAACCTTTCCCTGCCCTGCTGCTCCTCAGGGGCTTGCACCTCCCCTGGTCCACGAAGACGCCCTGAAAGAGCAGTCTGTGCTTGCTGCCGCTCCCTCTGCCCGTTTGGTCCTAGTCCCTGTGCAGCGTTGCTTCCAGAAGTTCATGGACACGGGTTGCCCTGACCTCAGTTCACCAAACATCTGTGTAGCATTTGGCTTCTGGTCTGCTTTTCCCCTTGAAACTCGCTCTTCCTTGGACTCAGGGGGCCCTGCTCGCCCGTGGTTCTGCTTTTCAGACTGCTTTCCTCCAGCTGTCTTCGCTAACTCTTCTCTCCCTGCCTCTTCATGGGGGTCTGCAGGCCTTCTGCGCTGACCCCCTTCATGCCATGTTCTTCAGCCTGTACGCTTGTATTTCCTTTGCCTCCAGAGCCCTTTCCCCGGAGAGCTGCATGGGAAATCTGACTGGTCGCCTTCCCTGGCCTTTCCGCCTCTGATTCCACCGCCCCCCCACCTCCTCTCCACCTCCCTGCTTGACCTCTTCCTCACCGCTCATCACCCGCTAAGTACTGTTGGCTGGCTAACCTTGTTTCGTTCTAGCTGCCCTGCATTCGGTGCCTCAGATGCAAGACTCGGAGCAGTATCAGCAAATGGTTGCTGGTGTTTGCGGGCGCTCAGGAGGGGAGGGCAGTGGGGAGGGTGTGGGCCAAGTCCCACAGGGTGACAGAAGCTTGGTATTCTGGAGGGAATCACACAAAGCTGAGAATACCTAGAGCCTGAGGTTCAAGTTGGGTGATAGTTGTAGATAAAGTTGGATGAGATCAGGAATTCTTTCTCGCCCTGAGAGAAAGTTTAGATTTTAGGGAGAAAACAGCATTCTGACTTGGAGAGCAACAGCATCCACTCAAGAAATGTGCTTTAGGTGCTTGGTGCACATGGTGTGTTTGGGCTCATGGGGAAGACAGTGTAGCTCAGAGAAGACAAATAGGGGCTCTGTGGCATCTTACTACACTGATGGCAGTGACTGCACTGGGGTATGGGGGGGACTTGATAATAAGGGTGAATGTAATAGCCACATTGTTTTTCTTGTGAAACCTTCATAAGAGTGTATATCAATGATACCTTAATAAAAAAAAAGATATGTGCTTCAGGGCCAAGCTCTGTGCTCTGTGCTAGATATATTATAGAGGAAAACACTTGCCAAGCTCTGTATCCTCCCCAGGTTATAACAGTAACATTAAACAAGTAAATGTGGGAATGGCCCATAATTTAGATGTGGGAGCAGGGTGGGGACAGAAACATTTTAACCCAAACTTGAAGAATCAGTGGAGTGAGTCAGACAAAGGGTGGGAAGAGAGTACATTTTGGACCAAAAGAATAGAGTGTGTGGAGGCCTGAGGTACAGTGACTTTGGTGCCAGAAGGAAGCAGAAGTCTGTGTGGCTGAAACCTGGTGGGGCAGGAGGAGCTTGTGAAGTCGGTCAGGAGAGGGTCTCGCAGGCCCTGTTAAGGAGCGGGAGTTTTATCTTGAGTGTAAAGCTAAGCGAAGTTTTCAGCAGGCAGGGGCGGGACCCAAACTGTCGGTTGGAGAGATCACTGGCAGCGGTGAGGACGCTGGGTTAGAGCAGCCACATTAAAATGGTCGTGGTAAGAGGTGACACGTGCCCCAACCGGGGCAGAGGCAGTGGAGCCAGAACTGGGGGAGGAATTAGCCAGGAAAGGAAATCGGGGCAGGACTGGGTGACTTAATTGGTCTTCGGCGCCTGCCCTTTTATCCTCCCACATTGGAGCCAAGGCAGGCCTTACAAAATGTAGACCCAATCTGGTCATTCCCCTGCTCCTCTCCCTCCAAGATTTCCTGTCCCACTGAGGATAGAAGCCCGGGCCCTTACTGTGACCTACTGCTGTCTCCGCCTCTCCAACCATGTTCCCCGCAGCCTGTGTCTGCTCGCTCTCCTCCAGCCGCGGGGCCTCCCTGTCGGCCCTCGGACGCGCCGGGCTGCCCCGCCTACCCCCTCTTCCGAGGTCCCCCCCACTCTTAGGTCCTGCTCCAACGTCATCTCGAGGAGACCCTTCCTCACCACCCCCACTGCTGCGATCTTGTCTTCCTCTCCTCCTCCTTCAGTTCCTTTCAGGTGCTTGTCTTGGTCTGGCCCACTGGGCAGCAAGCACCGTGAGATCAGGGACGTCATGATGTCGTCCCTGAACCCTGAGTGCCCCGAGCACTGCGTGTTACCTACACATGGCAATGTTTGTTAGTGAAGGAAGGAAGAAAGGAGTTAATAAACTTTTGATACTGTAAATAAGGCAAGAATCTAAAAGGTCATCCAAGTTTCTGGCTTGGGCACTGGGTAGCACATGATTCCATTCAATGGGAAATGTTGAGGAGAGCTGGTTTTTGGGGGAAAGAGCATGTGATGAGTTAAGCACAGGTTTAATCTGTAGTCCCTGAGAGAAAGTCAGGTACAAATTACCAAGGGGACAAGTAAAAGGAGTTGGGCCGGAAATGGGAGACTTGGGAGTCCTCAGTGCATGGGCTGGAGAGGTGCCCAGGAGAAGTCACAGACTGAGAGGAAGACTAGGCCGGACCCCTGGGAAAGTGCCCGACAGAATAAGCAAGAGTCTGAGGCCAGAGAGCAGAGGCAAAGCAGAGAGGGAGGGAGGCAGGCAGAGCGGGCTGAATGGTGAAGATCGTGAAGCAGGTAGAGGAGAACGTGTAAAAGTCTTCAGGTTTGGCAGCTGGAATGTCACTGGTGGCCTTGGTGGAATTAGTGCCACTGGCTTCTGGGAGGGGAAGCTGGGCTGCAGGCGGTGGAGGAGGGAGTGGAAACCAGGAATGGAGATTGCTTTCCATGGGAAGCTTGGCTGGGACGGATATGGGAGACAGGGAGGCAGGGTCGGAGGAGGCTTTTTCTTTGTTTTTAAGATGGAAGTGATTTCAACATGTTTATATATTGAAAGATAAGAGCCTTTGGAAAAGGAGAAATTGAATATATAGGAATGAGAGGAACTGATTTGTTTGCAAGGTCCTAAAGAACAAGGTGGCAATGAATTCAGAGTATAAGTAGAAAGTGAGGCTAAGATGTGGAAGGTGAGCATCTCTTCTTTTGAGATACAGAGACAAGACATAGGGCGTGGGCCTCTGCTGAGTGCTCACCCCTGATAATAGCCGCTTTAACCTGGGGAGGAAGCCAACTTCCTGCCGAGGGCAGGTGGGGAGGGGCCTAGTGAGAGGGTGAGGGCAGGGGAAGACTGGAAACAGCACGCAGAGCATTTCCCAGCACACTTCAGGTGTGCCTAGTGTGGCGTACTACCAAGTCCGGATGCTTTTCTTCAAAAATGCTCAGCCTCAGGTGTGGGAGCAGAAGTTGCAATGATCCAAATTTGGGGATTTGCTGGGAGGGAGAGCATGGTGGGCACAGGGTGTGGGGTCATTGCTTCCCCTCTGGGCCTGTTTTCTCTCTGTCCCCTCCTTTTATAAAGACATCACTTGTCACCTAGTCAACCAGAGTTTTTTGTTTTTGTTTTAAGGAATCCTGGAATGACATTTAATTCCTCTTTTCTCCACCCTGTTGTTATGGCCTTTTCCATAATTTTGTTCCCTACATCCTCCCTGGCCACCCTCTACCTTGCTACCCAGTTGTCTTTTCTATCATGTACATACGAGGACCAGATCATGTCACTTTTCTGCTTGAAAATCTTCTTGTAACTATGGATATGGTCCCAAGCTTCATTATTTAGTGAAGCTTTGTCCAAGCCCTTTCAGACTAGTTCCCAGTCTCCTTTCCCACCTTCCTCACCTCCGGACAGACAGACACACACATGCACACACACACTCACACAGAATCCCTAATGGCATCTGAGCACTCCACACTCTGCATATCCATGGCACTCTGCACATACTACCTCTGAGCCTCTGCTTGCCTTTGTCCTCTCCTTAGAGTGCCTGGCCTCCCTACCCGCATCTGTGTCAGATGAAATCCCCTTCAAGAGTAAGACAAACCTCTGCAGAGCTTTCCTTTCACTCTGACAGAATGAATTGTTCCTATGCGATTGGCACATTTTCTTCATGTCTCTAATGCAGCAATAAACATCATTGCTTCTACATTTTTTTCCCACTTTTTCCTTGTCTCCTTGGATATCTCTATATCCTGAGTATCATGCATGGTACCCTGTATTTAAAGCAGTTTTATCTAGTCAGTCTAACCAGGCAGCCTGGCTTCCGTGTTCACTCTGTCTGTTTCTTGCCTTGCCTCTTTTATTTCCACCGTGCTTCTACCCTCTTGTTATGGGTTGCCTATGGGCTTATATGCTGATATATAGACCTATTTCATGTGCTGTTCTAAAACAGGTCTGTTGCCTTTCCCTTATCACAGGTGAGTCAGTCTGTCTCATCATGTGTCAGTGGTAGTGCGAGACCACTGAATTCTGTCTTGTTGCCCAGCTCTGGGAATTGGCCTCGCTCAGGCAAAGTCTTCCCCACTGTGTGCTTGCTTCAGTCTCGGTCACGGCCTGCACTGCTCTTCTTATTCTACAGCAACTTGTCTCATGGTTTTAGTGTGTCATTTTTCTCCATCTCCCTCCTGTCTGTATCCTTGCCGTTTCCAAATCCAGTGAGTGCTAATTTTCTGATAAAATTGGCTGCCTGAATGAACCTTACCTAACATGATAGCAGAAACAAAATAAACAAAGCCAGTTTGTGATAAAAAACAGATTTTTTTCCCCTTTAATAATTTTGGTAAAAGGCTTGCTAGTTAAGAAAAGGTTTGTTAACAACCAAATACATCTGCAGTGGCAAGATGCTTCTCTATTCATCGGTTTAGAGAAATAGTAAGTTGGTATCACAAAAATCTAAGTATTCCTTTGGTAGCAGATAGGTCTTAACTAATGCTGTGTTGAGACATTAAAGTTGAAATAAGTTTGTTTTTCATTTCCCTCCTTTGGGAACATTTGGAGGTTAGGTTGGTATATGGAGACCATGCCAAGGAAATATCAAAATGTAGAAATCTGGTGACATTTTGAAAATGAAAATCAACTTTAAATGATTATCTACAGAATTTTCTCTCACCTGGAGATCTGTAAAACATCAGGTAAAATCTGCTATTTTAGTTTGCATAAGGCTGAAATAGAATGTATGGTAGTGGTTTTAATTTCTTTAGGGTCACAGATCCCTTTGAGCATTTTACAGTGGTTATGGACTCTCTGCTCAGAAAAATGCACAAGTATTTTTTAAAAAGCACAAAAATATTATATACAATATTTGGTATAGGGCTTACATGTCGTAATATTATAGAATGGTAGCCTGAAAAACCCTTCTTTAATAAAACTCTTTAAAATGATGCTTATTTTTAAAATGTCTGGTTGAGCTGGCAAGAAAGTATGGCAAGTCCTTAGAAGCCAGGAGTAAAACAAAAGCAAATAACCAAAGAAGGATGCATGCACTAAAATAGCTAACCTAACAGTGTCTTCAGATACCTAGTGACCCAGACAGTTTGCTCAAGACCTAAGTTAATACGCTATCTTCATGGTCTATAAAATTGCAAGCCAAGTATTTATTTAAAGTGCCACCAGATAGTGTTTCCAGAAGCTGGGAAAAATCATAAGTACATTCTTTCTGGAGGAGTTAACCATCAATGAAAGCCTTAAAAATCTGCCAAAGATAAAGTTCTGGTAAATGTAATTGTACATAAATGTCATGAAACATGCAAGGAGGCAGCTAAAACAACCCATGGAGGACAATTTATAGCATTAAGTACCACATTAGAGAAGGTGAAATTTCAAGCCTATGAAGATTAGCTTCACAAATGTTCAGATATATGGGGAAGTATAAGATGGCTTTCTGTATGAATGTATACTGTGGGCACAAGTACTAACTGAACCAAAACATGGGAATTATCTATTATAACTGTAACCATAGAAGACTTTTCCATTCCCCATAAGAAAACGCAGGACAACCAAACTCTACCATGCAAGTCATGGTGAGAAACATAATTGATTTACTTGAATAAGAAAAGTTCCTGCTTCTGCTTTTGGCCCTGCCAAATGGGAATCTTAAAAAGTAGACACAAAATATCAAACACAGCTATTAGATCTCATTTTATTTTTCTTGTATTAGAGTGCTATTAATTGTCAGGACAAAGTCTTCTTCCAAAAACCATTAATTGTTTGAAAAAAAATTGGCATGTTAGGATTTAACTTTGGAATAGAATTTGAAATAGAAATATGCTTTTTATTATTCAGTTTCTGCATTACTTTATATTTTATACTATACCTATTGTATTTAACTGTTCATGTTCCATAAACACTTCAAAATATCTTTTAAGTATTATAGAAATACTGTAAATAACTTCCAAACTAGTAGAGAGAGGCAAATAGAATAAGAAAAACAAAAGCACCTCAATCTAAAAGACATGACAGGGAAAAAAAGAAAGAGAAACAGAACAAATAAAAAGCACATATTAAGGTGCCAAAAAAATTAATAAGCACATCAAAGTTAACTGTATAGTTAAAAAGCAAAGACTGTTAGACTATATAAACCTTGCTATATGCTGTTTATGTAACAGCCACACTTAAAACATGAAGACACAAAGATTAAAATTTGAAACGTAGAAAAAGCTATTCCAGTGATGTACAAAGTGAAAGAAAGCTAGGGTATTTTAAATTAATGTCTGATAAATAGCTTTTAAGATAAAAAACATTACTAAATGGAAAGAAAATCAGTAAGTTAGAAGCGTTAATTCATTGGGAAAATATATTGTCTAAACATACATTATCAAAAATATAGCTTCAAAATATATAAAACAACAGTTGAAAGAAATACAGGAGAAATTGGTAAGTTCATCATCAGAGTAGGTTAATTTAATGCCTTTCCCAGGAAATGATAGTTCAAACAAACAAGAAATCCAGTAAAACTATATAAAATTTGAACAACACAGTTAGCAATTAAGCTAGTTCTAATAACCATATCTAGAATGTGATACCCACAAATGAAGATTACACATTGTTCTTCAGCACACAGACTTTATAAAAATTGACTTTGTATTAAACCATTAAGCATATTTCAGAAGTCAATTGTCATACAGATCATGTTCTTGGATCATAGTACAATTAAATAAGAAGTACAGAAATATGTTTAACTCAAGAAAACTTCGGTACATTTGGAAAATTTAAATACCACCTCCTACGCTTCTCTCTCAGATCAGTGGCCAGATGACAGGCATAAATCAGAATATACCTGGTGCTATGCTTCCTGTGAATGCCTGAATGATGAGTGAGTTACCTGCCGCCTCACGGCGAGTTTACCCTATCATGGTCTTCCACCCAGAAGACGGAATGTTCCCTGCGTGGGACCTAAGGTTTCTGCCCCAGCTTTCCTCACACCGTCCGGGAGCTCCTGACTCTTTGAAATATGATCCATGCTGATCCACAGGCTCCCCACCAGAAAGCCAGGAACTGCTTGAAAGCCTTGAAAGCCATCAAAAAAGAGACCACCTTCTTGATAAAGGAAACTCAGATTCCCAAAGGTTAGCGGTAGAGGAGGGATTCCCGGATGGGGAAGGCAGAGGGACCACACAGATGGTGTCCCCTTGAACATCCACTTCCTCCTTACTAATCACCACTTCCTCTGCTCGCTGACTTTATGAGCTGACAGAACTTGTTACCACTTTGGTCCAAGTATGGTCCCCACAAGTCCTCTGCTTAGCACCTCAAGCACAACTGAAACTTGACTGTAACTTTCAAACAGGACTTCACTGGAGGTTAAAGGTTAGCAAAAGAAAGATCTGCAGAGTAACATAAAGGATCAAGAAGTGACTTGTTTTCCCCTGCCTCCAGATCCAGGCCCACCTAGGCCCTGACCTGTCTCCACACCGAGTGTCACCCAGGAACCCACACCCCAACATCTGCCCTTTGAAAGTCTAGACCTGAGAGATTCTAGAAAGAGACTTGGACTACTTCTTTCATTTGACATTTCCCATCTGAGGACTTGGCACCTTCCCAGGAGGAGTAACACTTATTAGGGGCATTTGTTCCCTTTGGGGAAGAATAAGCCCATGCCTTGCTCTGCAAGCCTCTACGTGAGAATTGTCTTGTCAGTGTGCTACAGTGGCAGTAAAATTGCCATATTCTTAGAGAAGCCAAAGGTCATTTGTTGTACATCTAATAGGAGACCTGGCTGCTGCTTTTACTGCTGTATGCACCCACCTTTTGCGGCTGCATACACCACCCAACCTGGTGTGACCTCAAGCACATCCCACTGTGCTTTGCATTACACCCCGTCATGCACAGGGTATTTTAACAGGCCTTGCAATCCTCAGCTGGGCCCCGCCTGAAACCCCATGCCTTCACAAACCCCAGGTTCACAGGGAACAGAAAGACTGAATTTAAGCTCTTATCTCTTAGGTCATTGGGTAGGGAAATAGGCTTTACAATCAGATCTTACTCCAAGTGCTATGGAGAGAGGACCACAGTCTTTTGCTGTGTGAACCTGCTGAAGCTCCATCCCTGCCCTGCCTTGCAGGAGGGCCCACAGGGACAAATACATGTATATAGACATAAATCCTATATATTCTCCTGAGGCCCCCAAGGGGCAGCCCAGCACATGCTGGCTCTCTTCCTGAGACAGGCTGAAAATACATCTCCTTTCAGCCATTCTTCTCACCTCAAGTTGTCCTCAGTTTCTAGCTACTGCTCGTGCACTTGGCCTGTTTCAGGCCCTCCCTCGTCTTACGGAATTTGACTTGTCTCAGACACAGTGCCTAGGTTTAAACCCCCAGACTCAGCCTGCCACATTCTCAGCTTCTCCCTGGTCCATACACTTCAGCGGGCTGGACTCTGAAGTACCAAGTTTCAAAGGCATGTCCTTCCTAAATATTGGACACTGTGCTTTAAGAGGCAACTCGGATTTAATTAGGAAAGTTGAATCTATAAGCTGTTGTAAACATAGGCCACATACAGCTTAAAAATGAGATCTATATGTGATGTTTAATTTAGCCCCCCACCACACACACAAAAAACCCAAAAGTTATATAAAATCTATTCTTTGTGTTCCAGAAAAGAACACTTGATAACTCTTACATAGATTTTGGAAAAGAAAAATTCCACTTCAGGACATTTTTCTCCTTGGATACACTTCTGGCTTTCGTCTCTGACATCTTCAGGATGCCCAGTGCTTTGAGCGCTCTTCGTCCTACACCCCTCTTCTATGAGAAGTCATTTCTAATCCCAGTCTTGAAACACTGGTTTTTCCTCTTGCATTCTCTTATGTCAGAGGGCATTCTGACCTCAGCAAATCCCAGGCAACCCAAGTATTTGATCTCAGACAGACCTTATTTTCATACTATGGTTCTTGATAATGAACCTGGGAAGAGAAATGGAAAATTCTATACAGCATCAGCTCATAAGGAAGTGCATGTCTTCTCCATTTATCTGGGGTATTGATGAGTGAACAATCTTAACTGTCCTTGTTGTATGGTCATTTTTAACTGAATCATACCTTGACTCAAAAATCTAAGTAACCAAATAGTCACGCAAGGCCTCTGGCATGGAAGTGGGCTTCTGGGATATTTGCCAATGAGTTCCTGTTTTGAGTGCACAGATTCTAAGTGGAAAGATTAAGTGGAGAGACAGCTCCACCTCCCTAAGTCTTATTCCTATGTTCCATTCAAATCTTCCTAGCCTGATTTCTGTGGGGTCTGAGCTTCGGAAATTTTCTTTTCTTCACGGATGTCTCAGTGCACCTTGTTAAACCAAATTTGGACTGTGGCCTGTTCATCTGCTTCCAGCTTTGCTGATTGGTTCCAGTTTCCTTGCTCATTAAAGCCAAGATAATTTGGCACCCACCAGTCAGCCATCCTCAAGTGTCTGGCACTACGGTGGGCTTGGAAGCCAGTTCAGGAGTCTCAATAATCCAACACACTCCTTGCATGATGAGAGTCAATTATGGTATAACAGAAAGAGCACTGGAATAGGAGCAGGAGAACTGGGTTCTTGTCTAATCTTTACCTCTACTGTATCATGTTAAGTTTGGGCATGTCTGAGATTTCTCTGAAATTTTCTTTCCTCAGTTATGTGGGTGCTTGGACTAGACAAGTTCTCAAGTGTCTTCAGTTCCAAAATACTGAGTATATGGAAAGCTACAAAAGTTCCATTTATGCCTGTTGTTGCAAAATCACAACCAAGCTTTAAAGATATTAGTAGTAACTGCCCAAAGTTGAAGATGCTCCTGATTCTTTTCTACAAAAGTAGATGGTATGACAAAAAGAGAAGAAGCACAGTCCATATTCCAGAGGAAACAATTAATGTCTCTGTGCCTCACATATCCCAATCTATAAAGTGGGGGTAATAATGCCTCATTTATAATTGCTGGGTAGAGTAAATGAAATAATCCCTGGCATTTAGAACCGTGCCAGACGAAAAGTAAGTGCTCAGTGAAGGTTGTTGTTAATATAAAAAGAAAAAGATGATATTGATACAGAATTTTAGTAAGGTTATGCTAAAATAATAAACATTCAATTGCTGTTGAGGAGTTAAGGTGGGAACAAAATAGAGAATCCAGAAACACCCACACATACAAAGATATCACTGCAGCTGAATAAGGAAAGAATGCTTTTATCAATAAATGGTGCTGGATCGAGTAGATATCCATATGGGGAAAAAAAAGAGCCTTAACTCCGACTTCACACCTTAAATAAAAATCAGTTCCACATGGCTCATAGATCTAAGTGTGTAAGGTAAAGTATTAACTGTTCTAGAAATGCTTAGCACTCTAGAAGATAACACAGAAGAATAACCTCATGACCTTGGGATAGGAAAAGATTTATTAAGCTGGACACAAAAAGCATTAACTTTAAAGGAAAAGCGTGATGAATTAGTTTTTATTAAATTTAAGTACTTCTGTTCATCAATAGACACCATTAAGTAATGGAAACCAGAGTAGAAGATATTTGTTTTACACACACACACACACACACACACACACACACACACACACACACACACCAAAGACTCCTATTGAGAATATGTAAAGGGATGAACAGGCACTTCATAAAAGAAGATAGCCAATGGTCAAAAACATGAAAGGTGCTTAAGATCATTAGTGCACAAGAAAAATGGAAATTAAAACCACAGTGAGATTATACTATGTTCCTAACAGAATAGCTAAAAATGTTTTAAAGCTGACAAGACCAAATGTTAGTGGGGATATGGAGCAATTAGAACTCTCATACACTGAGTAGGAATATGAACTGGTACAACCACTTTGGAAAACTGTTGTACAGTATGTAATAGAGCTGAAGAGGTTCATTTTCATGAGCCAGTAGTTTCATTCTTAGATATATATCCAACAGAAAAGAATATATATGTACAAAATGCTCATAGAAGCATTATTCATAGTAGAACAAAAATGAAAACAGCCCAAGTATCTGTCAATAATAAAATGGATAAATTATGGTATACTCTCCCAATAGAATATATACAGTAATGATGCAGAGCAAATTTAAAACATGACATGAAGTCTTGAAAACATGTTGAGTGAAAGAAACCAGATACACACACACACACACACACACACACACACACAAATACATACTATATGAGTCCATTTATATAAAGTGCAGAGACAGGCAAAACTGATCTATAATTATAGATTGTAGAGGTCAGAAAAACATCAATCTTTGCTGGGTACAAAGACTGAGAGGAAGGCACTACAGAAGCTTCTGAAATTCTGGTTACATTCTGTCTCTTGAACTGGGGTGATTGCCTGAGTGTTCATTTTGTAAAAATGTATTGAGCCATATGCTTAAAGTTTGTATCTTTATGTGTTATGCCTCAATAAAGAGTTTATTTTAAAAAGTAAAGGGGCACAAAAAGTGGAAATGACCCAAATGTCTATCAACTGATGAACAGTTAAATAAATATATTATTTAACCATAACGAGAAATGAAGTATAGGTGCATGCTACAACATGGAATAACCTGGAAGGCATTATGCTAGGTGAAAGAAGACAATCACAAAAGACTACACACTTGGTGTATGATTCCACTTATATGAAATGTCCATAATAGGCACACTTGTAGAGCCAGAAAGGAGATTAATGGTTGCCTAGAGCTGGGAAAGTTGGTGAGAATAGGGAGTGACTGAAAACAGATAGGGGTTTCTTTTGGGAGTGAAGAAATGTTCTAAAATTGATTGTGGTGATGGTTGCACAACTGCATATATAAACAACATTGAATTATACATTTTATATGAGCGAATTGTATAGTACTGAATTAAATTTCAGTAATGCTACTATGAAACAAAAAGTCAAGAGATAACGAATAACTGTGGAATGATGAAAACCCCTTAGGAAAAGGGTGTACCATGTGGCCCTGTGGTATAACATCTGAGAACACTGCTGCTGGAGTCCAACAGTGCTCTAATCCTGGCTCTACCTTTACTGTGTGGCTTTGGGCAAATCATCTAACCTCTCTGAGCCTGAATGTCTTCATCTGTAAAATATGAATATTATAGCACTACCCCATAGAACTCTTGTGAAGATGATTCATTTAATCAATTTGAATATCTTGTATGTACTAGGTCCAATCAATGATAACTGTGTTATAATTAGCCAGGAGGTTTTGCATCTGAACAGTCTTAATTCCATTTTAGTGACAGAAGTGTCAAGTAAATTTAAGAGTACATCTCTGGGAATAGGACAGCATTGCCCTAGTGTACCACATCAGCATCTGTTGCAAAATTCAAATGATCATACTAATGATCCTAAGTTATTAATACATAATTATATTGTGTCATGAAGAAAAGGAATTATATAATACATTTATAGAGGATTTTCATCCAGAAATCTTCCAACCATGAAGGACTGATGAGTAAAACGTTGGCATTCAGTTGCCTAGAAGATTTGGCAATTCAGAATACTTTATATGAAAACTGAGTTTATGAAAAAATACTGGAAAACCGAGTTATAGCTGTAATAACTGATACATGGATAGATCAAAACTGGAATGTGACCATTGGTTACAGGAGTGCATGGCAAAGTTTTTGTTTCAGTGAATATTATTGTCCCCATAAAGGAGTAACTTTTGATCATACTAAAAAATCATATTGTGTTCTACTTATTTGTCTTAAAATGTGTGTTCTGCAAAGTATATGTAATGATCCTTTTAAAAATGTTACATTGAGAGCCCTTGTAGCCTGCAGGAGTTAAGAAAGGAGGAATTATGAGTTAGTCAAGTACCTGATGCTGAGGGACGAATCCCATAAAGTAATGGTTAGGGCTTAGGCTCAGCAGCCAGGTGATGCAAGTTGTCTCCCTGGGCCTCAGTTTCCTCATCTGTAGGAAGAGGTCTGTCTCATAGCATCAAGAGGAATTACTGCATCAGTACAACCAGAGTGCTCTGAAAAGTAAACAGCCAATAAGCTCTTGTGGCGGGACACATGGTGATTCATATTGTAAGTATGCATAAATTATGGATATAATTATTTGTAAATATTTGGGAAGCCTTGGGGGATCAGAAAACAGTTTCTCCTTCATACAATGAGATTAATTAATGAATCTGAGAAATGAGATTCAGCAAGAGCTAATTGGGTATGGTGAAAAAATAACAAGAACCCGAAAGGCTTCCTCAGAATGAGCGAGAAGCTATTGAAGGGCTTTGTCACCAGAATATAAAGCCTTTACTTCTCAGAATTCAAGGTGAATATGAAAATGGCTTTAATTTCAGCTGAACGGAGGGCTGGGATTGGATTAAGCAGTTATTGATAACCGTTAACATTTAGTGAATAGGCATTTAAATATATCAATGTTTCTGTTTCCTTAAAACTTTGTTGAAAATTGAACATCTTTTAAATTTGGCTATTAGAGAATAGTGATGTGTCTTGGTAATAGAGAGGCTTTTGTAGAGAAATCCACAAGTGAGTGTTGAAATTCTCTTTTCGATGCTCCATCTGTGAGGAGCCAGTCTTCTCGGCATTCTCACACAAGCATCCCCACACCTCTGCAGGCAGAAAGCAGAATAGATCCCACCTCCTGGCCATGCACGCTGAGCCTAGAAAGTAGTGACAGAAGCCACAGGCTGCTACAGACTGGAATCACAGTTCTGGCATGAAAATAGCAGTTTCCTATTCAGATGGGGCATGCCCAGGCCCTGCAGCTTCCCTTTCTGAGCTCACCTTGATCTAATGTGCCCGCCAAGTGCCTCTGTAGCCATTAGCTACCAGGGGACTTGTCAGGTGAGCCACCCCCCACTGCCACTGCCCTCTGTCCAGGCTGGCCAGCGGTGCTTTCTCTTGCAGTGTGGTGAGGGACCAGGGACAGGGCGGTGCTTGAGGGGGTACACAGCATTTAGTTGGTGTGTTTTCATTTGAAAACCAAAACTGAAACAAGTAATCCATTTATGATGGAAAAATCAGAATTTACATATAAGCAAAAGGAAAAATGCATAATCCTACCACTCAGAGAAACAATCGTTATCATCTTGATATACTTCTTCCCAGACATTTTTAAGCCGGGTTTGCGTTTTTTATTTTATACTATTTATCTTTATTGCTTTTCCAGCCTTTGAAAGCTGGAAACATGACAAATGTGTAAATGTAGAAAGGCAGTCCCCGTATCCTCAACCACCGGAGGGTCCCACTGGGGACATTTTAATACTGCTCTTCTTAAGTGGTAACCCTCTCATGCCTCTGTTTGGCTTGTCTTTGTTTTAAAAGTCATAGCTAGTTTTTACATAACTGAATTTTTCCTTTTTCTTCCCTTGCCTTCAGCCCTTGCAAACTTCTCTTCCCCCTAATTTTTGTATAGAAAATTTTGAACATCCACAGAAGTAGAACAGCATAATGAAACCCCTTGTTCGCATCATGCAGCCCCGGCAACCCTGAAGCCGTGGCCAGTCTCCCCAGGTCACACCCCACCCACCCACCCACACCTGCAGCATTTATTACCTGGACCTGCTAACTTCTCAGGGTCCTTCTCAGCCTCTCTGACGTCAGTCTCTTTTGGTGTTCCTGCCTCTTTGGGCCTGCCCTCCCGCTCCGGGCTGCTCGTGAGCCTGGGCTCCGCTCTGTGTCCCAGGCCTGACCGGCTGACCTGGGCTTTCCCCACTACTTCTGAACTGCTGGGAATTCCTAGACACTGGGTGTGCCAGCCTCACATGTTCAGCTCCTCGTTCTCTTTCCTGTTAATGAAGGAGGCCATTGCTCAGATCATTTGGAAGGGAAGAAGTGGAATTTACTACCTGGGTGTTCCTCTTCTATGCTGTTCACATAAATTTAAACTTAGATTCTTGAGAATTAGATTGAACATGACAAAAACTGCCGAGTGGGCAGTTTCGCTGAGTACTTGCAGATTGATAGAGCCTTTGTAACAATGAAGGAAAAAGATTCTCGGAGCTGTGTAGTTCCAGAAGGTGAGCTCACCACTTAAGGAGTTTGCAGCTAAAGGTCCTCCTTAACCCTTTGCTGGATGGCACAAGAAATTTTCTTTTAAGACAATCGACTGACTCCTCAAATCATGACCTTCAGAAGGACCTGAGAAATCATCTTGTATGACCCTCTGCTCACATGTGGGTACCCTGCAGTGTATTCAGATTTACTGTCCCAGAATTTTTTACTTTGACTCCTTTTAAGTTTATGAACTATCCTCAAACCATCACCACGTCATGGCCATGGAGTGCTGCCATGGCTTGCTGTACCAGTGGGCAACTTTTGAGTTTGATTACATAACCAAATACCACACAGAGTTGGAAGATGTCAGAGTCTGAGTTGTCTCTCTTACCTAATCAGTGTTTCCACCAAAATCAGAGGAAATTCACATACTCCAACTAAAGGATGGAGTTTATTGTGGGACTACAAAGTGATCCAAGCCCAGTTGTTTCTCAGTTATGGAGTCCACCTTTAAAATTCCATGAGACCAAACAAAGGCAGAGACCTGCATGCCAGCTGGGTGTATGGCCCTGAGTGAGGCCCCTCACTGCCAGGGTCAACTGGACAGCAGAAAGTCCCTTTCTCTCAGCCCTCTCCACTGGGTCACCCTTTCTGAGCTTCCAAAACACTGTCTGCTATCCCTCTTAAGGCTCATTTTGTTGGGAACACTGGCCACAGGGTCAAGAGGAAGACCCAAACAGGAACATCCTGCTCCCATCTCGTACACGAGATGGAAACCAGTCTGCAGGGCCAGAGAGCCAACGGGTGTCGCACCTATCAGTGTGTCTAGTAGGTCATGTCTGTTTTCATTATCGACCTTTGCTTACCAAGCGCAGAACTTCCCTGAAGGAGTGCCTTCGTTGGTTTGCCTGTCTGCCATTCCTAAGCGAGTGTGGTCTTCTTCCGGCTTCTTCTTTTCAGTTCAGTATGACCTTTGACTGCATTACGGGTACCATGGTATGCAGAATGGAGGAGGTGACAAAAGAGGAAAGTGGATATGGCATTTCAGTCAGTGTCACTTCTCTGTTTAAAACTCTCCAGTGGTTTCCCATTGTACTTGCAGTAAGATCTAAATGCTTCATCTGGCCCCACAGAGCATCTCTCACTGGGGCTCCATCTGCCTCAGTAGCCTCCTGGGTCCCAATTCTCCTCTTCTTTCCAACCTCTTTCTATTCCTTAGATGTGCCCACCTGCTCCCACCGTCAGCCCTTGGCTGTGGCTGTCCTCCTGCCCACAATGGTCTCCGCATGCCATCATGTGGTGTGGTCCCTTTTAGACACACAGGTCTTAGTTTGTTTCCTCAGAGAGACTTTTCCTAACTAAATCCGAGGTAGACCCCGGGCATTCTCATCACCCACCCAATTTTACTGTCTTCAGTGTCCTTCTTACTCTCATAAGTAATATTTTCCTTTACTTGCTTACTTGTTGTCTTTCTCTTCCCACTAGAATGTAAGTGCCATGGAAGAAGGGGTCTTGTCAGTCTGGTTTACTTGTATGTCCGCAGCACCTGGAAAAGTCCCTGCCACACAGTAGGAGCTGAATAAGTATCTGCTGATTGGCTAGTTGGATGAACGAAGGCAGGTATTACAACATGTTTGGACAAAGATATTGAGGATTATGAGGTGACTCAGTCCCAAGCATGTGGGTATTTAGCTTGAAGGGGAAAAGGTCCCAGGGGCCCCAAAGCTGGTATACCCCAAAAGCAGAGCGCAGCCCTGCAGGAAGGCACCTGCCACTTCATCCGTTTCTCTTAGCCAGATTGCCATCCCCTAAAGAGTGGGCTGTTCGGGGCAGCCCCGTCACATAGAATGGGCCAGCAAGTAGAAACTCTGAGACATATTTTGGCTTTTTTAAAGGGGGAAATTTTTTTTTGTCATTGCAGTCTGAGGATGGAGTGGACTGTATGGGGAAGAGTGATTCCTAAGTCACCTGAGGTCTGCAAACATAGATCAGATGCACTCTGGGAAGAATCCGGTGTGGGAGGGCTCTGCACAGTTAGGCCAGGCAGTGTTTGCAACCACAGTCAAGCCAGAGTGGCAATGAGTCTACCTATATGTATGTTGTTTCTTATTCATTCAGTAAACGTCAGACACTGACCATGCACTCGGCTCTTTCCCCACCCGTCGTGCTGATTACAGAGGGTGGGGGAGCTAGCTTGAGACCTACCTGCAGTAAGTGGTGTTGAGCCCTGGTGGGGAGGCGGCCAGTGGCAGGGGTGGAGAGGGTGTAAGGTGTGGTAGGAAGACAAAGAAGGGCTGGGGGTGGGGGTGAGTGTGGTCTGGGTCACCAGGGAAGCCTACCAGAGGGAGCCGGCTCCGGAGTGGTGTATGGGACCAGGAGCAGTTGTCAGGAAGAGAAGTGGGGAGAACACCTGTCAAGGGCATGCAGTGCAGCCGCAGAGGTGTGAGCAGCTCTGGGTTCTGTCACAGCGGCCAGCTTGGGGTTAGTGCCAGGAAGACCCACATGATGCATTTGTCAGTATTGCCTCCTTGTGAAGCAGGGATAGAGCACAGTGGTCAGAGGGAGGAGCTAAGAAATGAGTGGAGGGACTGGCGGGCAGCAGGGGCCAGGCCAGCGAGGCCTAGGAAGCCAGTGTGGCTGCAGGCTGAGGGCAGCAGGGGCTCTGCAGGGGTTTACACAGAGAGGTGACTGGGAGATTTGTATTTTGGAAGGAGAACCGTCTTTGGTGTGGAAAATGGTTTGAGAAATGGCAGTGAGAACAATGAGGAGGTTATTAGATCTTCCCTCCAAGAAATGTGGGTGGCCCGAGCCAAGGCAGTGATGGTGGGAAGAGCAACGGGCATATCTGAGAGCCAGCTGGGAGAGAGGGACCCCAGTGATGGACGGCTGCAGGTGGAGCCAGGCCTGGGCTCCCTCTAGGTTTAGACAGTGGTGGTGTGCATTTTGGCTTAGTGGAGGTGACCACACTCTTTGGGATGGAGAACACAGGAGGAGAAGGGGTTTGGGGGGTGTGGTGGGGTACTTTTGCAGGTGTGAGATGTGGATGCCTGTAGGACAGCTAAGGGGCAAGTCCCAGTGAGGGGGACATGTCAGTCTGTAGCTCCGAGAAATCTGGGCTGGTAGAGACCAAAGCACAGAGATGACACCTGAACTCCTGGAAATGGATAAGACAGTCCAGGGAAAGAGGGCAGAATGGTAAGAGAAGGTAGCCTGGGGCAGAGCCTGGAGGCACACAGCATGTAAGGGACAGGAGGGAAGAGGAGCCGGAGAAGGAGCAGCTGTCACGTCAGACACCCAGAGTGGGGCCCAGAGCTGAAGAAAGAGTGTCTCAAGGAGGGTGAGATCACCAGGCCTTAGATGCTCTATAAGGTCAGGCCTAAAAAGGTTTGGTCTTAGTGACATAAAAGCCACTAGTGGCTTGGACATAAGCTGTTGGTTTTTGCTGGTGAGGTGTATTTAGTAGCATTGTTCGCCTGTGGCCAGATTAAAACGCGTGTCCAAGTGGGTCAAGAAGAGCCTCTCCCTGCTGTCCAGTCTCAGCAGTGTGGTAAGGTGAATTCAAGTGACCCCAGTCTGGAAGGCCGCAGTCTCACTCCTGGTAAGGGAAGCTGATATGTTCCCATCTACAGTAGGCACCGCTCTTTCAAGTGCTCAGGACCGTCACTCCACCCCCAACTAAAGATGACTATGAGCTAGAAATTTAGGACGAATTGTTGGGTCTTAAAGACTTACAATTAAATAGAACTAGAGTCAGTAGCTTAGTGGTTGTTCTATAATCAGGCCCTGCTCCAAGTGGTGAAGGAAATTCGCAGTGGGGATCAAAAAGCCTGCCCGGACAGGATGTAGCTGTGAGCGGGGCTGGGGACGGTCCCTGACGGGACTTCTGGATCCATAGCCAAGAATGTGGCTTCTGTTGAATCATAAGAGGTAGAGAGGGATTTTGAGTTGTGGTTCACTGAGACAAAAAACTGGGTTGTATGAACTTATATTGGAGTTATGGTGACCGTGGAGGTAGGGGGATAATAAAAGGAGCAAAGACTCCGACTCCGACTCTGACCCAGTTTTGAATCCAGGGTTTATTACTTACTAGCCAGGTAACCTTGGACATGTCACTTGGAACCTCTCTGAACCTCAAATGGTTCATCCATGAAATATGGTTTACAGGACTATTGTCAAAATTAGATTAATGTATGTGGAGCCCCTGACACAGAGGAGACGTTAAATGGTAACTGCTGCTGTTTTTACCGTTTTTGTGGTCACTGTTGACACGGCATTCATGTAGTGGCTCTAGATCACAAAACACTTCCCCACCTTGCTCACTGAAGTGAAAACAGATTTCGGCTCAACTCACTCACATACAGTAAGGTTTTTGTAACCTTCCTCTGTCATAACACTAGTAATATGATACTGTCACCTCATTGGTCAATCTGCTGACCCCTTTAGACTGTGAGCCCCTTAAAGCAGAGAGATTGCCTCCCATGGATGCCCAGTGCTGGGATAAACTAGAGGCTCCATTTCCGTGTATCCTAAATCCATGTAAGGAAGCACCTTCTCACAACCAGAGCTCTTCGAAGTAGAGCAAGTGGCCTCAAGATGTGAGCTCCTGCCCTTGAGGATATCCCAGGGGCCATATTGGCAGAGACACTGTTGGCAAGTAGCTGAATTGGCTGGAAGACCAGATTTAAAAGAGAGGGTTTTTAAGCTCCTGCTTTAGGTTCTATTAGTGTTTTAATTGGATGAAGCAGTTCTGCTGTCCTGTCAAGTTCATTCAAAGGAGCATTGTGTTCACGTAGGTTTGTGGGCCCTGTGCACAGTAAGCCGGCCGTGGTCAGCCTCTTCCTCCCTCTGCCTCCACAGCTCTTCAAAACTTGCAAGCCTCACCTTAGGCCCACTGGATGAAAACTTTTATGTTAAAAGAAATTGTAAACAACACTTTTTATAAGAAATACAGTGCTTTTTAAAACATCAAATTGGTCTTAAATGTTTTGGCGGCATATGCCACATAACCTTTTAGATTTATGTCTTCGCTTTCATAGGGTAAAACTTTAGTGCCACTACCTCAAGAGTTCTGCAAGTTCACATTATGTAAATATATGTAATAAAATATTTACTTAGGGTTTCCATAAAAAAGGTCCAAAAGAGAGAATAAGAGAGCTTCTCTTTGCTGGTTTGAGAGGCTCTGCTGGGAATTCTGATTGAAATTTAAGCCTCCGAAATATGTTTTGATTGGCCTCCTACATGTTTTATCTTCTGTAATGAACTCTTTGTCAGTTTGTCAATTTTAACTAAGGACAGAAAGTTCATGTGTAGTAACAGCACATAGACTGAGTGTAAAATTATGGCTTGTATCATGATGCAATAATCCTCTTTTCCTTTAGTCAATATTTACCTGTTAGGCCAATATATTATAATTCTGACTTCAAAAGAAGACACTTTATTTTACCTTCTCCACATGTTGGTTTTAGATACTTGTAATATCAAATTGGAAGTTGAGCCGTCTCAGAGTCTTGGCCAGTTTCTCTTGGGGTTGAGTTCCTCGATCATCACAGGGCAGGTCTCACTGCTCCCAGGGACCCCACAGAACAGCTGCGTGGCTCTCAGAATGAGGCAGATGAACTTTGAGCCGGACTGCTTTCTCTCAGCTTTCCAGGCGGCCCTCTTCTCTGTGGGAAATGGGTGTATTATATATATTATCCCATAGCAACCAGGATCTCTTAGAAGGTCCCAGGTTTTCCCTAATGTACTAATGTTACAGCGCTGGGTGGGAAAATCACACGGAATGCCCTGTAGGAGGGTGGTCTCTGATGTGAGACAGGTGAAGAACGGGGCATCTTAAATTCTTTTCCTTCCCTTAACCCCTTATTTTTACCACCCCACATTTAAACAACTGTTCATTTTAAAAGCTGAGGGAAGTATCATTCCCAGTGAAGAAGAACTAGGAGGATAATAAATAGCTATAAAATTTGCAGATGAAATGTGTGATACCTTAGGTCTGATTATCTCCATATCCAGAGGAACAGAGCAGAAGCAGTGATGTGTTAGTAAGCTCTCCTGAGTCAACTTGGGCATCGGTCAGGGCTCTGTCAGTCAGTCATACCGGAAAGGGAATTGATTGGCTCATAAACTGCCAAGTCTGTAGGTTAGACTAGGTTCAAGGTTAGCTGGATCACAGTGTTCAAGTTCGGGCATCATGATTTTCCCGTCATTTCTTAGACCTGTTATTTTCTATATTGGCATGATTGTGTGACAAAGATGCTTTCTTGGCAGCTGCAGTCCAGGAGAGATCCTCTTTCCTGAAATCTCTATCAATTCCTGAAAACAGGCTCAGAAAAATCTAGTTGGGTCATATGCCTATGAACAAAGATGGGGTATAATAGAATTACATCAAGCATATATTTAGATTTAGGCAAATTCACCCTGTACTTGTATCATCACTGTGCTTCCATCTGCCCGTGATGCTCTAACCCGTATACTTACTTTGCATATGTACATGTGTGCATTTGTGTGTGTGTAATCACATAGACTGTATTCTTGATAGATGACTGATGGCATGCTCAAGAGTATATCTTGACTTTATGACCTAATAGCCCCCCAGCCCCACTTTAGCCTGAGGCACCTGACTATCTCTCTGTAGAAATGGTAGGGAAGGCAGGGCCTGTTGAAAAACAGCTCCACCAGGAAGGGAAAAGGCAACTCTAAGATGGAAGAAAAGTAGGTCTTTGACCAGAAGGGAAGAGACAACAGGCAAACAAGCCGATATGGATTCATTCACTCAACAAATATTTACAGAGTGCTTCTACTAGGCTCTGAGCCTACATAGGTGAATTTCGCACAAGAGGCCCTGCCTGGCTGGAGCTTACACTGTAGGGGGAGAGGCAGACAGTAAACACACAAGCCAGTAAAGGTACCCTATGATATCTGGTAGTGATGAGAGCTCTGAAGAAAAGACCATGGTCAGCAACTTCAGTTATGGATTAGGTGATTCAACAGTGCAGGTGGAGAAACAGAAGGCAGAGTATCTGTGTCTTCTTTTTCTGGGATTTTCATCTAATTGACCCTTATTAGGTAAGAAGGATTCTGATAGGCAGATCCTGTTGAAGTTATCCTAAGTGTAAGAAAGAAAGTGAGCCAAGCAAGCATCTGAATGGGATGAGGTAAGATACATTCTGGGAGTGGAAAGAAGCTTCCCAGCGCAGCTACATACAGAGTACATGGAGGATGAGGCTGTAAGGCTGGTGAGCTAGATTGGGGAGAGCCCATGCCGGGCCATGAATAATAGGCTGGGAGGCATCACCATATCCGTGCGTTCAGAAGATTCCTACAATGTGTGGAGGGCTAGGTAAGGGGGCAGAATCGAGGTGGGAAGGCCAGCTATGGGGCTGAATAAAGGCTGTGGCCAGAATGAACAGGGAGGGCAGAGCTTTCAGAGGCAGAATCTGCAGGACTGGGGGACTCACTTCTAGTGACCTGGAAGTATTTATTGATCATCCAAAATGAGTCTTCTTTTGCGAGTCGACTGATACTTACTCATAGACAAGAAATCTTTAGAAATGGGAAACATCTTGTGAAAATGATTAATGTTGTTTGCTCAGGATTAGAATCTCATCGTCTGCTGGTGTACAGTGAGGAGAATAACACTAGTGTAAATCACAGGGGAGAGCAAGACCGGAAACAGTGGCCTGTGCCTCACATCCCGTGGCTCCGTGGCTCCTGAGAGTGACGTGCATTCTCAGGAAGGATTCCTGGGAAGGATGGCCCGCACCTTCCTACCAGGCTGATCCACCTTCTAATACATTTACAGGCAACTTTGAAGTGGGAGTTCACATTGCCGACGTCAGTTACTTTATTCCCGAGGGGTCTGATTTGGATGAAGTGGCTGCTGAGAGAGCTACAAGCGTCTACCTGGTGCAGAAGGTAACATCACTCTCATTTAGTGCTCTTCCTTTCTTTTGTTTCTCTCTTCTTTAAGAAAAAAAATTCACAAGGAATAGCAATCTTGTCTGAACTGTTTCTCACATTTAATAAGGTCTTTAAAAAGATTTTCTTTGGGAAGTTTTTGCTTTTGTTATTGCACGTTTCCCTGTTTGGCCGTTCTGTGCTCAAGAAGAACGGAACTGAAGATGTCCTGAGGCAAGGCCCAGCTGCCCATCCCAGGCCCTCAGACTGGCCGTGCGCATGACTCGCAGTCCGCTTCTGAAAGGGTGCACAAGGGTGACCGCTTACAAACTGTTGTTCCACAGCAGGACTCAGCAAACTCTGCTCACCCTCAACACCGTTTCAATAAAGTTTTATCGCAACACAGTCACACCCATTCACTTATGTAATGTCCACGGTACTGTCATGTTATAGCAGGAGAATGGTATGAAAATTTACCATCAGCCTTTTAAGAAAAAGTTTCAACCCCTGGTCTGAAGAGTGGGGGCCAATCTACTCCTAACCTGCCCTTTACAAAATTACCTAAAATCTCAGACATGGAAAAGCAAAGGGAGCCAAGGAAGACACCGGCCTTTTCCTTCTAGTCCTGATTCTGGCCCCTCCTGGTAAGTAACTGAGTCTACAGACCACCTTTAACAAGTATCCAGTGAGCAGCAATTATCTGCCAGGCAGTGGTGAAGACCACACATGAGCTATTTCTACCTCTTACTGTAGCTTGTAAGCTTCTAGGTGTCTTTCTCCTGCTTTTGACTCTCCATTCATCGGTTTATTTGGCTCATCTTACTTCCTAGACTGTATCATGACTTGTACATCCTGCCTAATGTCCTTAAACCCAGGGATCTGGGTTTGGACTGCTGCCTACACTAGTTTGAACCTTCCTGCCTCCCATGCCCTAGGACATGGCTTCTGGTATTTGTTCTTTGGCTGCACTAGGTTCAGAGGTATATCCCCACAAACCACCCACACATACCATGGCATTCTGGGAGCTGGGAACTGTTTACCTGGCCCCATCTCTCTGGGGCAAGAAATCAGCCCAGGTGCCAACCTGCTCCATTCTGGAAACTTCAAATGTCATCACCTAGGGAAAGGATCCAGCTGCCTCGTTTCCCTTCTCTGCCTAATCTGATTGGCAGCTCCCACTGCCAGCAGGCCTGAAGGAAAAGCTAGGCTCTGAGCACTGCCTCCAAAAGTAGCAAGGCCTCATAGGCCACTGTGCTTCGGGCTACTGCCTCTCTGACACCCGTGGGAATGAATCCACCCTGCTGCCTGCTCCAGATGCAACTTTAGTGAGCTAGGCGTCGGAGAAAACAACCAGCATAGGTACCCTGGAGAGGCCCGAGAAGGGTGCTTCCCCGAGCCCCTGACCTTTATGAGCCTCCAGGTCTTGGCACAGCATTGAGACGTGTCTACAGGATGGCATTTCCCTTCTCTTGGCTTTCACTGACCTCTGGTCATCAGCATTCCTTCCACGCAGGGGCTTGAGAGACTCATATTCCTGGTCATCTGAACTCCCGCTTCCTGCTGTTCCCCAGAATGGTTGGTTCTTTTGTGGACGTGGCTGTCTAGACTCTGGCAGGGCAGGCCGCTAGGGCCCCATGCACTGTGCACTCTGGAGACACCCCTAAGGGTTTCGTGAAGCCAATCCCATGCTCATATTCATGCCAGGGACCTGGCATGGTCATCCTGGCAATGCTAAAGAGAGAAGTGGGCCTTTCCAAGAGACCGTGTTTTCCTAGCTTTTTTTTCCTAGCTAGGGCTCTGAACATTGTCACTGACTACATCATGTCGGTTCTGCCTCCTGCATGGTCCTGTGGCACTACCACCATACCCACCATCTCCCCACCAATCCACTGCCCAGAATATACCATTATGTATCAGACTTGGAGACAGAGGAACTGTGCCCATATTCCACATGCATCATTGGCTTGGGGCTCAAGGCTTAGAAATCCACCCAGCAATCATAGTACACTGTCTTTTCAAGCCTGAAACGAAGGCTTTTTACAAATAGAGCATCAGTTTATGTCAGGAGTTTATTAGCCTCTCCCTCTCCTGTGGAGCCCACTTCTGCCAGGATTACTACAGCTTCAACACAGCTGACATTTAAAGTTCCCACCCTTCCCCACAGTCACAAGAACTTCTGTGGATGTGCTCTGAGGTACAGGATTAGGACAACTCCCACCTCAGCCATACCTGGCAGCATATGTGACATGTGGGAGATGGACTTCCAGATATACTTCTACCAGGTCTAAGAAGCTATAATGTCCGTTGACCCTTTAGTACCCCAGCCATCTGCTGGCAAAAAAAGCACAGAACTCTACTGAGCAGAAAGGTTGTCACACAATAGAATCAACGTTCATTTTCCCAACCCAATCTTGTACAGATCCAGCACTCCCCCCATCTTACACACATGATCCTGGACCACTTATAACAGCAGTCTTCATGCCGACTCCAAGAAGGGTATGTTGTAGAATCATGGACTTGACTCCAGTCCTAGCAAAGCGCCTACATGATTCACACAAATGTGTTGGCTTTTAGAGCAGAAGTCCTCCAGGACAATCCAAAAGTTCTTAGGGTTTCTGACATTTACCAAATGTTACTGAGAATTCCTCTCGTATTTCCAACTTGTCCACCTGAATAACTAACCTCTTAAAAGGAAACAGACAAAGGTGAACTCAAAATGATCATAGACCTAACTATAAAACCCTAGAAGATAACACTGGAGAAAATCTAGGTGCCCTTGGTTTGACAATGACTTTTTAGATACAATACCAAAGGCATGATCTATGAAAGAAAGAATTGATGAGCTGAATTTAATAAAAATTAAAAATCTTTGCTCTGCAAAAGACACTGTCAAGAGAATGAGAAGATAAGCCAAAGACAGGAAGAAATATTTGTAAAGACGTATCTGATAAAAGACTATTTGCCAACATATACAAAGAATCTTACAACTCAACAATAAAATGAGCAACCCAATTAAGAATGAGCCAAAGATGTCAATAGAAATTTAACCAAAGAAGATGTACAGATGGCAAATAGGCATGTGAAAAGATGTTCCACATTATATGTCATTAGGGAAATGCAAATTAAATAACAGTGTGATACCATTATACCCCTATTAGAATGGCCAAAATCCAGAACACTGACAACACTGAATGCTGATGAGGTTGTAGAGCAACAGGAACTCTCATGCAGTGCTGGTGGGAATGCGGAATGTACAGCCACTTTGGAAAACAATTCAGCAGTTTCTTATAAACAGAATATATTTTTACCTTATAATCCATTAGTCATACTCCTTGGTATCTACCCAAAGGAGTTGAAAACTATGACCACCAAAAAACTGCATACAGATGTTTATAGCAGGTTTATTCTTATTTGTGAAAATTTGGAAGCAACCAAGATGTCCTTCAGTAGATGAATGGGTAAACTGTGGTATAACCAGACAGCTATTATTTGACATTAAAAGGTAGTAAACTGTTAAGCCATGAAAAGACATGGAGGAACCCTAAATGCATATTACAAGTGAAAGAAGCCAGTCTTCAAAGCCAAGTCCTATTAGATTCCAACTATATGGCATTCTAGAAAAGGTACAACTATCAAGAGAATAAAACGATCAGGGGTTAGTAGGGAGGGAGGGATGAATCAGTATGGCATACAGGATCTTCAGAGAGTGAAACGACTCTGTAGGATTACTGCAGTAGTAGGTACATATCATTATGCATTTTCCCAGGCCATAGAATGTACAGCACCAACAGTGAGCCCTAATGTAAACTGTGGGCTTGGGGCAATGATGTATCATTGCAGGTTCATCAGTTATAACAAATGAACTATTCTGGTGAGAATATTAATAATGGGAGAGGCTGTGTATGTGTGGACAGCCTCTGTGCCTTTCTCTTAATTTTGCTATGGATCTAAAACTGCTCTAAAAAATTGTCTTCATAAAAAAAAATTTTTTTTTCTTAAAGGGCAGGGGACAGGAAGGGATCCTTCTAGGCCTTGATTCTGGAAGCCATGTCTCTTAGAGGCTGGAGAGGCTATTGCCTGTGGCCCAAGGCTGGCTCCTTCCATGTAGCCCAGCCAACAATGGACCGTGATATCTTCAACCCCATGGCAAAGGTTGCCTTGTCTGGAATCCTCTGCTCCCTCTCCAAAGCACAAATGCACATTGTCCCAAATGATTGTCAGAGCTGTCATCTGACAATCCCTGAGGCCCTCCCTAGGGAAACCCCTGCCCTCATAACAGTACTTTCTGATCACTATAACCTAGAACATTTAAAAAGCCTAGGGCACTGCCGGCTCCAGTAGAATTGGACATCTGGTTTCTTCACAGATTCAGCTTTGCCTGCCATTTTACTAAGTGATCAGAACTAGTGAGTAGGTGTTTTCTGCCATACCAGAAATTAGAACACTTGGGGAGAGGGATAGGGAATTGATTAGAGCTGTGAAATTCTGAGTCTGAAGCTACATGATCATTCAAACCCAGTTATAATCAACAGTGTGTTATGAGCAGTTGCTGACCTCTGTGCACAGCGGTGCCTAAAAGATCCAGAACCTTCAGGGAACTCTCAGAGAGAATGGCTAGCTGTATCCTCATCCAAGCAGGGGACATTCACACCAAAGCCTTTACTTGTGTCAGAGCAGCTATGTCCCCATCTGGCCTTTATGGCCTGTTTAAGCCTAAAGGGAGTGTTTAAGAACTTAACGTGTTTAGCCTCCATTCTTCACAATGTCTGTTAACTCCTCTGCCCAAACTGTGGGCAGATGGAAGTTGCTTAAGGGGACAAACCTGTTACCTCACTGATCATCAGCTCACGAGACTTCCTCCCTGACCTCCCCTCCTACAGCCATGGACTCGGCCATCACCATTCCATTGTCATCTACGTGAACAGCTCCCCTCACACATAGTCTTGCAGTGTTGGTATTTTTTTGGAAGGCCTGTTCCACATTTTTCAAGTTCATATGCACCTGACCTTCACTCCCACCAGGCAAGATCTATGAACCTGGGACAAAGAAGAATTAGCGTTACACCCCTTTTTACTGGCAACCTTCCTTGTCCATGTGGGTTTTTTTTTCACTCCTTTACTTAATATCCCCATTTGTAATAACAGTGGCTTCAACTTCTGAGCTCCCCCAGCATGGAGTAGTCAGCCAATACCTGAGAAGCCATGAGTTATCTAGGACTCTCTGTTTTCTGGTAGACCAAGGATGGGAATGAGGAATATATCAGTCAAGCCTGGATCTCACAAGACATCTGTATGGAAGATGCTGTTTGACCCTTCTCTAAGTACACACACACCATCTTTTAGTACCGATACACTGGATCCCTGTAAGTGCCAAAGGTCATTGAATCCATGGCCTGCCAACTTCACCCACTTCTCTCAGTGAGTGCTGCCAACTTTGGCTGGTCTTCCACATTGCATCCGGCTTACCAATACTTGCTTGGATAGCCTGAGACAGCCCAAGTTATCTTCTAGCTTGTGACACCTGGAAATGTCACAACTAATTGGTATTTGCTTCACTAAGAAAAGAATAAGGAAGACAGGGAACCCAACTCTCACCTCCAAAATGTGCAGAACCCATCAGGTTGGCTAAAATAAAAACAAAATGCCAAGTGTCCATCAGGATGTGGAGTGATGGGAGCTCCCACTCCTGCAGGCAAGGCGAATTGGTGCGACCACTTTGGAAAGCGGAGCATGTTATGAACTGAGTGTTTGTGTCCCCCCTCCCTACAAAAATAAACAGCTGGTATAATCCTAACCCCCAATGTTATAGTATTAGGTGGTGGGGCCTTTGGGAGGAGGTGATAGGTCATGAGGGTGGAGCCCTCATGAATGGGATTAATGCCCTTATAAAAGAGACCTCAGGGAGGTCCTTCAACTACCATGTGAGGACCTAGCAGGAAGGCACCACCTGTGAACCAGGAAACCAGCCCTCACTGGGCACTGAATCTGCCGTCACTGTATTCCTGGATTTCCCAACCTCCAGAACAGTGAGAATTAAGTGTGTGTTGTTCAAGCCACCCAGTCTATGGTATTCTATTTTGTTACAGCAGCCTGGTTGGAGTAAGACAGGTGGTATCTTTTCAGGTTGATTGTATACCTACCTTGTGGCCGAGCAATTCTACTTCTAGGTATATGCCCAAAAGAAATACACACATATGTTACAAAAACAATGTATAAGAATGTTTGTTACAGCACTATTCAAAATGGTCCAAAAACTAGGAACTATTCAATGTCCATCATCTGCAGAATGAACAAATAAACTGTTGTATTCACATGGTGGGATGCTATACAATCATGAGAGTGGTGGATGACAGCTCCACACATACACGATGAAAGAAATCGGTCATAGACACATACGCTGCATGAGACCATTTATATAAAGTGCAGAAATGGCAAAGCTGATACAAGTCAGGATAGTGGTTCGCCTTGGGAGAGAGGGCCCGTGTGGTGGGGGCACCAATAATAATACGTGATCTGGGCACTGATTACATGAGTGTTCAGTTCCATGAAAATTCATCAAGCTTTTCCATTATGACTTGTGCACATGCACGCGTGTGTGTGTTATACTAAGTAAAAATGTACTTTTTTATTTTGAAGCTTTTATCTGGGGATAACTTCCCCACCACTCTGGCTCCTTTTAATTTGTGTATCCAACCTAGTTAGGCACAGGAACCACATCGAAGTCCAGGTTATCTCACTTACGACTTGGTCTTCCTGAGAACACAGCTATTTGTTTGTTGACTACGCTTAATATAATCTCAGGTTGGAGACACCCCATCTACACCTCCTGCCTGAAAAAGCAGCTGGCCAAACGCAGCCTTTGCCTGGCCCAAGACCTCTTAGAGGAGGGAGATGAGGCTCCAAAACTGCTTTTATCTACAAAACTACTGTTACGATGAAAAAGAAATAGAAGTTGTTATCTCTTAAAGACTACACAAAGTGAATAAATGTATATTCTCTCCACATAGAAAAGTTTAACTCTGTTCTTCTTAGCAGATTTTTGAGAAATTTAGATACTATTTAGAGGTTCTTCTAAACAGGTAGCTTTCTCTTATCCAGCTGTTACATTCTCCTTTTATAAGTAGGGATTGTGTTTCAAAATCAGAAAATGAAAAAGTGGAATTGGTTAAATAACCAATCATGTTTTCTGTTCTCTTTACTTTGGTTTCATGATTGTCACTGTTCTAGAATTTCTCTTGGGGACGGTAGTGTCAGGGCTCTGCTTCCAAGCTCTGGAACTGAGGGAGGATCCAGGTACCTCTGAGTGACCGCGGGCTCCTGCTGCCTGCACTGCCCCAGCTTGGCAGGAGAGAGGGGCACCAGTCCACAACCTTGGACAGCAGCAGCCGTGCAGTCCGCGGCCTTTGAACCACTGCTCTGACTTTTCTTCCTACTCATTTTTTTCTTCGAGGACTGTGTCCAGGAACTTTTCTGCTCCTCTCCCTTTACTCTGCCTATAAAGGTCTTAAAGGCTGGGTGAGCTGCTCTCCCCTTCCTCCAGACCCTCTGCTTCCCCATTAGGCAGAATCACTTCTCCCAACTTCACCAGACAGAGGAAGGAGTCTGCGTGTTGCTGGTTGGGGTGGGGGTGCCAGCTGGGCTCCCGTCTGTGAGAGGATGTGGCACTGATTTATTTTCATTCAGTGCCAGTGATCTATAAGTAACTGATGTCAGAATTACAATCTAAATTTGACTCAGGAAATTATCCCAAAGATTAGGACATTATACAGTGAAGCACAACTTGAATCCAAATACCATCTCACCATCCAAGTACCTTACTGTCTGCAAAATGAAATTCTTTTTGTTGAGATTTTATTTATAGTAACACATATTTGGTTACTTATGTTAACAATAGGATGTCTTCAGGAGGAAAGACAAATTTTAAACATTGTCCACTTAAATCCCATGAAAAAACACACTTTTTTTTTTGACGAAAGATAGATATCTGTTAGGATAGGGGATAACTGTCTACCCAAATTTAGGCCTGTCCTCAGAAGGACATGACATCTATCTAGTTAATGCCTCCCAGCTGTATCTCAGAGAGAAATACAATGTAACTGTAAAATTTAAGGTAATTTTTAAAGTAAGTGTATTGAACTTTAAAAGTAAAAGAAAACCTAAACAGTTGAAATCTAAACCTGAATTTTCTGCCTATTGGCCCAAGTACTTGTGTTATTTTAGGTGTGAAACAGCTCAAATGAAAGTTCACCCATAAATCTCTACAATATTTTATTGGTACTGCTTTATAATAAAGATCAAAGATTGGGATTGGAAGCCTGTCTTAATGTGGAGTCCAAAGAGTTTTAAGATGTTTCCTTCTGACCCCAGCAGGTTGTCAGAGTGTTGATGTTTTGTTAATGTCAAACTGTGTAGCAAAGAGTTGATCAAATTCAGAATTCATGGAAGTGTTGATATGAAAAAGAAAACTCTTTAAACAAAGATGTTGGCTGGCAACCGAATTATCTCTTTCCTTTAAGATGTTTCTGTGTGTGATTGGGGAGCTTGCTGAGTACCTTTTTGTTAAAACCTCGAAGTCCTCAGAGAAAAGGAGAAAAACTCACCACCAAGTTCTCAGGCCTAGCCAGCCAGTGGGCACTGAAGGTGTGAGGGAGTTTTGGGAGCCAGCAAAGGCGTGGGCCAAGGGGTGGAAGGAGCCCTTCCCGGCTCTGGGAAACCCCAAGTGGGTTGTTGACATCTGGCCCCCTTGAATTGTTGTAGCCCCCAGGTTACTGCTAGTTGGCCTATTCCTAGATGATTGATTCTGCCCCTCTGTGGCCCTTTCTGTTGGTCACAGGGTTGTCCTGGCTAACCCATTGCTGAACTTGGCCAGCCCGCCTGCTGTGGCTTTAGCAGATGTTTCTGCTCTCTGATGCTAATACAAAATTTTATAGTCCTGTTGGTACCCCCACCCAGCTGCCTTGGGCAGTGGTGTATTTACCTAACTGATCAATTTCTCAACTGTCTCAAACCCTAGTTCAGAATGCTTAGAAAGTCGTGTCCTATCATTATGTCCCATTTTTCCCATGGCCAGCTTTTAAGCTCTGTCCTGACCCACCTTTGATCTCAGACATGCTTACAAAGACTTAGCACCCTTTAAGCCCCTTTCCTTTACTGTTGCCTGAAGTGCTATCAGTTGTTAGGTATACAGAGATGAGAGAGATGCTGATACTGTGCTGGGGAAGTTGGAGGAGGTGGGCATGAACCAGACAGCTACAATCCACAGTATTCTGCGGTTACAGAAGTACCCCCAAAAGTGAGGAAGTATCACAGAGGGCAGAGAAGCTGTATCTGCCTGGCTTTCTGGTAGGAAGGAGTGTCTGTGAGAGCCAAGAAGGCTTCACAAAGCTAGAGTTGTGAGCAGGGTTTCAAATCATGAGGAGAAATTTCTAGGCAGACAAAAGTGGGTGAAGAGGGCATTCCAGGCAGAGGCTAGAAAAAGCGTGGAACATTCAAGGAACAGCGTATAGTTTGGAATTGTAGGGGAAGCCAGCAGATGAAGTTTGTACAAAGAGAGGCCTGGAGTGGCAGGCTAAAGGGCCTGAACTTCATCTCAAGGCCAAGGAGGGAAGTGGCATGGTCTCCTTTGACTAAGAGAGAAAACCACCTCAGTAGCCATGTGGTTGAAGAATAGTGAGGCTAAAGGCAGGAAAATTGTTATCAGTACCAGGGCCCTTCCCCTCCGTCATGGCTTTGAGTCACCACCCCAAAACAGACAGGGATTTTGCTCATGGAATCTTAGGAGAATTTCCCAACGTGGTGGTGTCCAGCTAGACCCCAGGAGGACAAGAGCAACAGATGTCCTCAGCCTGGTTCTAAAATGGACATCCTGAACAAGGAACCCCCAAATTGCATCCCCTCCTAATTTAGCCATCCAGATCACACAGCAAAGAGTCGGGCTAGGCGCCTGGGAGAAGTCAGCTCCATTTGCTGTCTTTGCCTGAACCTTGTCTTGGAAATGAGGTCTGGAAGCCCTCTTCCAGCTTCTCCTTGAGAGCTCTTGGCTGCCTGTGACCTTGGCGCCTGAACACGCAGGGCCTAGGCTTTACTGAAGACCTCTTGGCCCCGCTGAAGGGCCCTCCCTTGTTAGCAGGGCAGGTAAAAAACCAAATTACCAAATTCAGCTCATCAACTATTGGGGAAGGTAAAGGCAATGTTTCCTAATATAAATGGGACTTGAGGTTATTATTGGTTGGAATTTAGTAAGAAGATGCATAAGTTTGGAGAATAGTAAGGGAGTCTTATTCAGAATTTCTAACCCAGAACTCTGCTGCTGGGTTAGAGACTGTTAGGATACACCCTGAGGGAGCAAAGGCGGCTGCACTTACCAGTGGAAGACGGCAGAGGAAAAGACTCACGTGAGAGTGTCGCGTGCCCTGTCCTCGCCGGCAAGAACAGCATGCAACAACAGCAGGATTCTTCTGCAGAAAGCTTTATTCTTCAGCTCTTTGTGAAACAAATGAGTTGGGCAGGACCCAGAGGGGAAGGAGAGGCTTGCTTATATAGTTCTCATGCTCTGACCTGGTTGGTGCGGCTCCATATGCCTTATTAGCATAACCATTTGGTGGGTCTCATTGGTCCTTATGCCAAGGCGCAATTAGCATGTAGTTTAGTGGTGTGGGATGATTTCTCATTAGGAAGTTCGGGGCCTTCCGGCTGCCCTGCATGGGGCGCTATTTTCTGAGCACGGCTGCCAACATCTCCCCCTTTTTTGTCTAACAGAAGCTCAAGGCGGAACTTGCCAGCAGAGGCAGAGACAGAGGCCTGACCTCCATCATACTTCCTGATGCCCCCTTTTTGGAGAGGGGTTCTGGGCATCTACCCCTATGCAGTCAGGCATGCCTCTCAGAGGGGTCCAAGACCTCTTGCAGTGCTTTGCCTCGCATCCTCTGGCTGGCGTTGGGACCGCTTGGTACAAAGGGTTTGGACTCTTTTTCTCAACCCTCTTGCACCATGAGCTTCTTAAAGAAAGCTGTGATTAAGCATTGAGGTACTCGGGCCTGGTGCAGTGCCACATGGGCTCAGGGTGCAAGAGCTACCTCAAGCTAAAGCCGAGCTTCCTTCTTAAGCATGTTGAGCCACACTTGGGGAGAGGCGCCAACGTCTATCGCCATTAGGGCTTGAGCAAGGATCACCTTGTCCTGCTTATGTTGGTTGCGGAGTCTGCATAACAACCAGAGTAAGAGCATGAGACCTCCAAGCAGGAACACGCCCATCCCAGCCATGCCCGCCCACTCCTTGACGTGGGAGAGAGCTCTGAGGAACCAGGAAGAGAGTCCTTCCGCTACGGAGATATCTAGACGGGTGGAGTTGATGTGGATAATTTCTCGCCGCAGCTCTTCTAGTGTCCCATCGAAGTCTTGGGACCAGTTTCCTGAAAGATACTGGGACAGGTCTCGTGACAGATTAGCTGCCCGTGTAAAATTTTTATATTGAATGCTAGTGATGCAGAGGGCACGATATTTCCGCTCACATCCCAATTGGGCCATTTGCCAGAGCACCTCCATTTGTTCCTCCACGAGATCTATGCGTTGATTGAGGATCATTATTCCTCCTTTCAGTTTGCCATCAAGTGTGGACTGTTGGTCCAGGGCAGAAGCTACTGAGGCTGCAAGGTTATTGAGCTCTGTAGCCGATTTGATGGAGGTGTCTAAAGCTATACCAGCGGCGGTGGCTGCGACCGCGGTCGCGGAGATCAGGAGCACTATGGCGGCTGTAACACCGAAATCGCGCCTTTCTCGAAACAGAGTCATGGTGTTAGGGGCGTCTACGGGAACAGGGACCCAACGGGGGATGCGGACTACCAAAGCATTGGTAAAGTTACGCGCATCCCAACACTGAGACAGAAAGCAGGTTTCATTGGAGCAGGAGTCAAAGCTACTATTGGATAAGATAAACAGAAATGGGGGGTATACGCATACTGGAGAAGGTGGAAAAAGGGAATTAGGTGACTCTGGACCTGATTTTGCTGAACACGTGTAGTTCTCGTTGTTATGGGTCATGATCATGTTCCAGTGTGCGCGCATGTGGTTATTCTCGCACCAAAAGGTGATATTTTTTACACCGATTCCCCCACCCTGGAGGGCGGAAAAGGGGGAGAGGTCGGTACACGAGCCATTGACTCCACACAGCATCCATTTATGGAAGGGGTTCATGCTCAGCTGCTGACGAAACTCGCCTTCGAGCACCTTTACTGGCCACCAAGCCTCATTGGCTGGCCGTCCCTCCATATCTGGGGAGATGGTAAACTCCTGCCTCTCAGTTGCCCACGTTACTACAGTTGACTGACAGTCAGTCCAGGGCCACAGCTCTCCCTCATAGTCGCCCACACAATGGGAGGCATATTTGGGTTGACGAGGCCTGTCGGTGGAATTGTTCCTGGGAGAGTGTACAAATGTGCCATTGATCCAGAGAACCATCTGGTGGATAGTCATGTTCTTATAGGACGGGCTCCCTTCCTTATTAGGCCCTTCAAATTTAGCTGACATAACGGGGAGGCTACTGGCCTCTAGAATTATGTCACTGAACTATCCGTATTTCCTCCGTTTCAGGGAGATACAGCCAGCTAGATTCTGAGTGGTGAAGCATAATGACCCATTAGTTACGAAGGATCGGTTTTCTCTCAGGGGAGCTACTAGGGTGTCTTTAACTAAGTAGGGCAAGTTCATACTAGTATTGGTAGTGAAAAAGCGCGGAAAAACGGCTGCATTGAAACGGACAGGCATAGGCTTAGGAAAGGCAGACAGGATTCCCCATCTCAATACTCCCTGAGTCGGGGTCTCCAGTGTCAGGAGCAGGGTCAGGAGGTACAGCGAAGTCATCTCCTTTGTTTAGGACTTTCCTCGTTAGGCGCTCCGGGATCCAGAAGGGATTTTCTTCACCCTGGGGGAAAACACACACAGCTCCCCTGGATCTGATTATGATTGGATCCGGGCCCTTCCATTGGTTAGATAACACGTCCTTCCATTTTACTAGTTCTTGTGGGTCTTTTGGCCACTGATTATGGCGATCCGCTGCTGTATGGCTTTGAGCATCCAGATTCAAAAAATTTATAGTGAAAAGTGCTAGGGCTATGGCAGTTTTTGGTGTGGGGGGTATATCTTCAATTCCTCCTTTTTGTTTAAGTAAATAGGATTTGAGCGTGCGGTTCGCGCGTTCCACAATCCCTTGACCCTGTGGGTTGTAGGGAAGGCCAGTGATATGTTTTATCTCCATGTGATGACAAAATTGAGCAAATTTTGTAGAGGTATAGGCTGGGCCATTGTCTGTTTTCAGAATCTGTGGTAACTCCCATGCGCTCTAAGCTTCAAGGCAGTGCTGGATGACATGGGAAGCTTTCTCTCCTGACAATGGGGAGGCAAAGATGACTCCTGAACAAGTATCTACGGATACATGCACATATTTCAGTTTCCCAAAAGACGAAATATGCGTCACATCCATTTGCCAAACTTGTAAAGGCCTAATACCTCTGGGGTTGATCTCAACATGAGGTGTGGGAAGGAAGCTGCAGCAATGTTGGCAGCTAAGGACAATGTTCCTAGCTTCGGCCCTGGTTATGCTAAACCGCTTGCGCAGTGTTTCGGCAGTGACATGAAATTGTGTATGGAATTTTGAAGCTGTGGTGATAGGGTCTAGCAGGGGAAAAGCTATATTTTTGGTTGCGAGGTCTGCCAGGTGGTTGCCTTGGGTCATAGGCCCGGGAAGGCCTGAATGTGCTCTGATATGAGTTATATACAAAGGAGATTGCCTATGAAGTAGTGCTGATTGTATCTGTTTGAACAAAGTGGCTACTGGGCTGGACGCTTTGATTAGCCCGGCCACTTCTAGAGATTTGACTGCATTAACTACATAACAGGAGTCAGACACAATATTTAAAGGTTCAGGAAAGATTTGTAGGACCTCTAAGACTATGCGACATTCCACTATTTGTGGAGTGTCAGGCGTGTAGCCTTTTGTCACAACTTTGCCATCATGGACATAGGCACCTGTGCCTGTCTTAGACCCGTCCGTGTAAACTGTTTTTCTATGAGGCAGCGGGGTTAGGCTAGTGACCCGAGGAAATACTAGGAGATGATTTTTGGCGAAGTTGATGAGGGGATGTTTAGGGAAATGATTATCAAAGGTTCTTGAGAAACTGTAAGCAAGTATGGCCCAATCATCGTTCATAGCACATAATACTTGTATCTGTTCTACGCTGTAAGGGGTTATAATTTTAGCTGGAGCCTCTCCGAAATGTGTCATGGAGGTTTTTACTCCTCTCAAAGCAAGTTTGGCCACGGCTGCTGGATAGTACTCTATTGTCCTAGCCTGAGAGGCTTGGGGATGAATCCAGATCAGTGGGCCGTGCTGCCATAAGACTGCTGTTGGCAGCTCTGGGGTGGGAAGGACACACAACTCAAAGGGTTCATTCGATTGCACTCTATTTAATTGTGCTGTCATCAAAGCCTGTTCTACTTTGCGGATGGCTTGTAATGCCTCAGGTGTGAGGGAGCGCGGTGACGTTAGTTGTGGGTCTCCTTCTAGGGTTTTAAATAGTGGAGTCAATTCAGTGGTGGGTATCTTTAAGTATGGGCGCAACCAATTAATATCCCCTAGGAGTTTTTGGAAGTCATTCAAATTTCGCAATTGATTATGTCTTATTTCAAGCTTTTGGGGGCAAATTACATCTGTGTAAATGGTTGCTCCTAGGAATTTGCTAACACTAGATTTTTGGACTTTCTCGCTTGCTATATTCAGTCTCCAATTTTCTAGGGACTTAGTGAGATCTATATATGCTTCTTCTATTTCCGCTGGTTGTGGGGAGCAAAGAAGGATGTCATCCATGTAATGGATGATCTTTAGCGTGGGATAGGTCTTACGAATTGGGTCTAGCGCTCGCTGAACGTACAGTTGACATATGGTGGGGCTATTTGCCATTCCTTGAGGGAGGACCTTCCACTGAAATCTGGCATCGGGTTGTTCATGGTTAATAGCTGGCAAAGTAAAAGCAAATCTTTCCCTGTCCTTGGAGCTTAGAGGTATAGAAAAGAAACAATCTTTAATATCTATTATGAGCACTTTCCATTCTTTGGGTAAGGCAGAGAGGAGTGGCAGTCCCCGTTGTACGGGTCCAAGCATTCTCATTTGAGCATTTACTGCTCTCAGATCATGAAGCAACCTCTATGATCTTGACCTTTTCCTGATTACAAATATGGGTGTGTTCCATGGGGACACAGAGGGTTCTAGGTGTCCCACTTGGAGCTGCTCTTGCACTAAGCAATGAGCTGCTTCTAATTTTTCAGAGGATAGGGGCCACTGAGGAACCCATACGGCCTCCTCTGTGAGCCAAGGTATGGGCATGGCATCTTCAATGGCCCCTATGAAAAACCCAGGCCGTGACGGTCATTCTTTACTTTGGGCAGGATGGGCTCTATGTGTCCCTGTTGGTGTTTCCCCAGCCCCTTGCCAGGGATGTATCCCATGTCCATCATCATGCCTTGGGCGGGGGTGGAGTATTCATTAATGAGTTTGAGGCCTAAGTCTCTCATGACATCCCTCCCCCATAAATTGACCGGTAGAGGGAGTACATAAGGGGTGACTGTACCCTCTTGTCCTTCAGGGGCTCGCCATTTCAATGGTTTGGCACTAATTGAAGGGCTTGACTCATATCCTAAACCTTGTAATGAATGTGAGGATTGGGTCACAGGCCACTTGGAGGGCCACCAGGTTGCAGAGATAATACTTTTATCTGCTCTAGTGTCTAGGATTCCCTCAAAGCTCTTTCCCTCTATTTGAAGAGTTAATTTTGGTCTGTCTGCTAAATCTAATACTATGAAGGCTGAATCCCAGTCAGAGGAGCCGAAGCCCCTTTCTCCCCTCTCCGTGTTGGTAGCAGGATAATTGGCGTGGAGACTAGGTAAAACTAAGAGCTGGGCTATGCGGTCTCCCGGGGATATAGGATAGATTCCTCTGGGAGCCGAACACATGATTTTTACCTGTCCTTCATAATCTTGATCTATGACTCCGGGATGAACTACCAGGCCTTTCAATGCAGCAGAAGAGCGCCCTAGGAGTAACCCAATGGTATTTGGTGGTAGGGGGCCTTTAAAGTCTGAAGGGATAGGCTGAACTCCCATCTGTGGAGTCAACACTATTCTGGTGGTGGCACGGATGTCCAATCCCGCGGAACCTGAAGTGGCTCTCCTTGGGGGGCCTGGTTGTTCCCGAATGACACTTGCGTGCTGGTTGCCCCATATATTTGCGGGCCTTGGTGACGGGGGCCCCTCTGGGCGTTTTTTGGCAACTCTAAGGGTTTCCCTTCTATATCTTTAATAGACCGGCACTCATTAGCCCAATGCCTGCCTTTCTTACACTTAGGGCACAACTCAGGGGTCTTTTGGGTTGTTTGTTCTGAAGCTGGGCTCCTACACTCTCTCTTTATATGTCCTAATTTCCCGCATTGAAAGCATTTGATACTTCTGTTAGTGATCCTGGCTTGTTTGTGGCTCTGTAATATGGCCGCGGCTAGGCCCGCATTGGTGAGTGGCCCTCCTATTTCTCTACAGGCTTTCAACCAGGCATGTATCCCTTTTTGTTTCCAGGGTGTTATCGCCTGTCTGCATTCCTTGGTACATTGTTCAAATACTAATTGCTCCACTAGGGGCATTGCTTGTTCCTGATCTCCAAATATTCTGCCTGCGGCCTCTATCATACGAGCGACAAAGTCAGAAAATGGCTCGCTCAGCCCCTGAATAATTTTTGTCAAATTGCCTGATACTTCTCCTTTGTTGGTGAGGGCTTTCCATGCCTTGGCGGCGCACGTGTTTATTTGTGCATATACCTGTAAGGGGAAGGCGGTCTGGTCGGCTACCCACTGTCCTTGGCCCGTCAGCATATCATATGACCACGCAGGCTGTCCTTCGGCCGCGTTTGCGCGTGCCTGGGTCATGCTGATATCATGCCACAATGCCTTCCATTCTATGTATTGCCCCATACTAGAAAGGCATGCCTTAGTTACATATTGCCAGTCTGCGGGTGTCATGGCTGTCTCTGTTAATCTCTCAACTTGTGCTATGGTATAGTTAGCACTGACTCCATAAGCCCGAACGGATTCTGCTAACTCCTTAACTTGTTTATGGCTCAGGGGCTGGTGAGAGCGTACACCGTTATCCTCAAATACAGGAAACATTTGTCTAATTGCCTGAAGAGTATCTGGGTGGCAAAAGGAGAGTGCGCCACTCACATAAGGTGGCGGGGCAAAGGGCGTCGGGGGACACCCTGCTTTCATTTTTTCCTTGGTCCGCTTTTCAACTTTGCTGGTTCCCTTACTTCTACACTCTGCGGTTTTATTTTCTTCCCCTTCCTCTGCGGATGCTAATTCCTCCTCAGATTCCCTGTTGGAGAGTTGGAGGTCCCTCAACTCTTTCCAGGGGTATTTACTATTTTCTCCGAGGCGATCGTCACTCGCTTCTCGGGGCTCTTTCGCTTTTGCCCTAGGTGGGCTTTCTCCCTCACTCTGAGGTTTCTTTACCTTCGTTTTTGTGGCCTTTTTTCGGCCGCGCGCGCTCTCTGTTTCCCGTTCCGTTTCTGACATGCTCTCTTGGATATCTGTCAATGCTCTCTGACCTTCTTTTATTACCTTTTCACATCTCTCATCTTGCAGACAAGCTCTAATCAGTTTCCAGAGGGGCCTGGTGCCTCCCCTCAGGCTACCCTCCTCCTCCTCTCTATCAAGATCTTTCCCCAGTTTGTCCCAGCTCGGGATTGAGAGGGACCCTGAACAAATGAACCAGGGGGCCACACGGTCTATCTCCTTCACAAAAGATCCTAAGACTTTGCTGGAGACCTTCAAGTTTCGCTCTTTGAGAGCTGTCTGCAGCGCCGTGACTAATGACGGTGCATTCCCCATGGTGCCTCCTTATTTACAGAGAACCATCAACCATTATCCTAAAAAGCAGGGGCCTCTCGGAACTTACCCCTCCGGGCTTTCTTCTGACCTGCAGTTCTGAATCCTCTCCAGATGTCTGAAGGGTCCTCCCTGTGCCGGTGATGTTCTGGTTCCCGGGATTCGGCACCACTTGTCGCGTGCCCTGTCCTCGCCGGCAAGAACAGCATGCAACAACAGCAGGATTCTTCTGCAGAAAGCTTTATTCTTCAGCTCTTTGTGAAACAAATGAGTTGGGCAGGACCCAGAGGGGAAGGAGAGGCTTGCTTATATAGTTCTCATGCTCTGACCTGGTTGGTGCGGCTCCATATGCCTTATTAGCATAACCATTTGGTGGGTCTCATTGGTCCTTATGCCAAGGCGCAATTAGCATGTAGTTTAGTGGTGTGGGATGATTTCTCATTAGGAAGTTCGGGGCCTTCCGGCTGCCCTGCATGGGGCGCTATTTTCTGAGCACAGCTGCCAACATGAGAGAGATTTAGAATGTAAAACCTGTGGGACTCAAACTGACCAGAGAAATCATGAGATAATACCCAGTCATGTTCTGTGGGAGGGTGTGTGTGTGTGTGTGTGTGTTGTTTCTTTTTGCTTGCTTATTTAACTGGGGAGCAGGTGCAGGGATTAGGGGTTGCTACTGAACCTTGTCTTCTTTGTGCAAAATTTGAAGAATGCCGGGGACATTCAAATCAAGTTGTCCGGAGGGCAGCATAATGGAGGGATCTGGAGTTAACAGGGATAGAGAGGCAGGGCTAGAAATGCATATGCGGACAGGATTCGTGTTTCAGTTGTGTAGTGCAAACCCAGGAGTGACCCCCGGGGAGGAAATGCCATGAGAAAGGAAAAAGGCACAGAGGGTGGATCATCTGTGTCTAAGGTACCAGCCCAGGATAGGAGTCCAGTGGGGACCAATACCGAGGCAAATCTGAGAGTGTCTACTAGTTTTGTGTTTCCAAAAATACATGAACCTATAATGTGTGCCATTTTCCCTGATATGTAGTCATTTATGTGTGCATGGAAAAAAGACAAAGGTTCTTTACCAACACCTTAGCATTGTTGATTCTAAGGCATAGCACCTCAAAATGTTAACATTCTCATGTTTTGGTTTGAACATGTAATTTTTATAATTTAAAAATGTCACATTGGATTGCGAAGTGAAAGGAAGGTGAGAATGGAGATAAGAAGCTCGAGAATCTTATGTGAGAAGTGAAGGGAGGGCCTGGGGGTTGGGGAAGACCTAGACCAGGGACAGGCGTTCATTGTTCTTAGGAATCGGAGACCTTCTTAGGAATGGGGGACCAGCGGCTGTGTCGTTAGGGTTTATGCAGAAGACAAAGCCTGGCAGATCGGGCAGCTCATGGGGAAGAGCTTTGGTGGAGAGGGGGATGGCTCAGAAGCACGGACAGGGGCCAGGCTTTGGGCAGGAGGACACTTGTTGTGAGCTATCAGGGGACTGAGGCACACAGGTGAAGTTGTGGGAGCTTTGGGAGAAACTGCTGAAGGAGAGGGCTGGAAGGATGCTTGGGAGGGGCCGAGTCTGACGTGAACAGTTTCTCTGTAAAAGGAGTTGAGGTTTTCTGCTGAGAATGAGGGAGAAGGTAGTTGGGTAGGTTTGAGGAGAATAGTAAAACTTGGGGCATGGAGGAAGGAACTAACCAAAGACAAGTAAGCGGACTGGCAGCCTCCACCGAGGAAGGGCTGAGGCTGGTTGGTGACCCACCCATGTGATCTGGTGACTTGCCCATTACTGCTCAGCCATGACTCATGAAGGTAGAAAGGCAGGTTGTGAGACTGCTCGTGGGGTCTGCAGAGCAGGGGCAGTGCAAGCGAGGGAACTCCTTTTAAGGAATTATCCATGTGGTCCCCACTGAGTAGTGAAGCCCCTGAGGGCAAGGCAGGACGTGAGTGGGGAAAGCTATCCAGGGGTTGGGGGTGCATGAGCATTCACACCATGTTGATGACAGCCAGTGGTTTCTCAACTTGCTGGGGAGACCTTGTTTCTCTTTGCCGCTTATACATCGTGTTCTGCACTTATCACCCCTGCCTCCGAGTCTCTCCAGGTACCGTGGCAGATCTTACGTCACTGATGCACATGCGTTGACCTCTGTGCTGTTGAGCAGGCAGGTCTCCCCTGAAATAGTAGGACTTGCGTTTGAGAGAGGCTGCCTGTCTCCCCAGCCATGCATCCATGGGCATCCCTGCTTAACTGTGCTATGCAGTTGACCCATGTGCCGTGCAACACATTCCCAGTGACCCCGGCAGAAATCAGGCCCAATTTATGAGAGGCCATGGCATGCCAAACCACATATGCAATTTTAGCATCTTTGTTCCTTTTCCTTGGAAAGAGAGAGAAATAATCACCTATTTACAAAACTATATGGACATAAAGACTGTTTTCTCTGAGTTCTCCTCCAAGAGTTGGTGAAGGTTTAAAGGAATTAAAAGGAATGCCCTTTAAAATTACAGATAATCCTGCTGCCTGAAAAGTTTTACCGTTTAGCTTTTTCAGGAGCACTGAGGTTCTTGGGCATCTGACCATTGCAGGGTGAACATTGAAATGTTGTCTTCAGTGTAAGCACAGTATACCAAGCAATGTTTCTGACCTGGGCGGCTGCTGAGTATGCCAATAGTTTTTAGGAGAGAGTAGCCTAAACTATCTTACACTTAAAATACTAGTTGCCTATGAAGTTCTTATGTAAAGATGTCTAAATAGAAGTCCACTGTGTATTTCATAAAATGTTTTATGGGATGCAGTGAACAGTAAACAGAAAAAATAGGTGTTTTATTTCCTGGGTGAAAGTCAGTCATTCATTTGCAAACCAGCAGTGCCTGCTGTGTGTTGAGTGCTGGGTAGAAAGCAGGAGCAAGAGCTGGTCCTCATTCCTGAAGCTTCCGGGGTCTGGTGGAAGGGAGAGGTACATAAAGAAGCAATCGGGGGGACTGTGTTAAGAGCTATAGAAGAGCTATATGCAAGAGCAGGGAGGACGCAGTGACTGGTTAGGACTGCCTCAAATCCTTTTGGAAGTAACGGGTAGGTGGCGGGTGTGGGGAGTACACAAAGCATAGCGCTCACTCCACCTGGGGGAGTTAGATGAGTCTTTTAGAGATGATGATGAGCTAAGTCTTAAAGGATGCGCAAAAGCTGGCTAGATGCTAACTCAAAAGGTGTTCCAGAAAGAGGGAGCAACATGTGCAAGAGCTGGAGCAGCGGGCAGGCCTGGCAGGTGATGGGTGTGCCGTGGGCAGGTCCTTGTGGCGCTGGCCGCTGTGCAGGAAGGGAGCACCAGGGCTATGGCTGAAGGGGGGCTGAGCCAGGTAGGCGGTGGGATGGCCAGGAGTTCACTTTCATTGAGCATCAGTACTGTTTTACTGATAAGAGAGCTGAGACTCAGAATTATACTAGCTTGCCCGAAGTGTGTAGGAAGTGGTGGGCTCAGGCTGAGACCCCACGTCTGTCTGGGCATTCTGCTGCTCATGAGTGTGGACCTCACTCTATTGGCTAATGGTCTTTAGACTTTGTTTTTTCAGTAGTAAAGGCCATTTTGCAAATGAAATCTTAACCCCCAAACTCCAATATATAAAAATAGACCGGGTTATATCTCATTAGCATAAATTTCTTCCATACTTAGATGTATAACACTTAGGAGATCAATTAGTAAAAACAGTAGCTTTCTTTTTAACAGGCTTCTTATTTTGGGATTATTTTATATTTATAAAGAAGTAGCAGAGACAATACAGAGAGGTCCCATTTCCCCACACCCAGTTTCCCTATTAATATCTTACATCTTATAGTTTGTCAGAACTGTGAAGCTGATGTGGGAGCATTACTATTTACTAAAATCCATACTTTATTTGGATTTCACTAGTATTCTCCACTAATGTCATCTTTCTATTTCAGGGTCCAGTACAGAGTACCACATTGCATTTAGTTGCAATGACATTTTTTTGACAAGCACTAAAAATATGAAGTCAGGAATTCTGTTACATTCTCAGATAGAACTATAAGCTATCTGAAAGAGGTATTAAGCCCTGGATTATAAGCATATGGGGTGAGAGCCTGTATCAAAGTGCAGTTGGTGTAATAATCTGATAATGCAGCCCAGAGCAGAATGCAAGAATATGCATTCAACAAACTCAGTATAGTCTGTCTTACTCCACTGGGGCTGTCATACAATATACCATCAACTGGGCAGCTTCACCAACAGACTTTTGTTGTTGTTTCACAGTTCTGGAGGCTAGGAGCCCCAGATGAAGATGCTGGCCAACTTTGTTCCTAGCGAGGACTCTCATCCTGGCTTGTAGATGGCTGTGTCCTCACATGGCCTTTTTTTGTGTGTGTGTGCTAGGCAGGAAGGGGGCAGTTATATCTCTTTGTATCAGGTTAGGGCTCTACCCTTATGACCTCAGTTAACCTGAATTATGTACTGAAGACTCCACTTCCAAATACAGTCACATTGAGGGTTAGTGCTTGGACCTAGGAGTTTGGGGGGGCACACAGTTCTGTCAATAGCATCGTTCAAAGGCTGAAATTATGTAAAAATCTTTAAAAATCAGTCATGACAGGCACAGTCGCAGGGGGGCCATGAGGTGAGAATTTGGGGATCAATAGAGGTGAGGCTCAGAACCTCACCCCCCCTGCTTTGAGAGAAATCTTCTGCATCCGTGGATGTTTTGCTGCCCGTGTCTAGCCTTAGTCCATAGGCACACACCTGATCATCTGATCATCTACATTTGCCCTCTTACAGCACTAAACTATGTTTTCTACCTTTATCTTGCATCTACCTACCACTTCAGCATTTTATTAAAAATAAAAATAATAATAATAATAAAGGGAGAAATGTGGGATCAACATATAAATCAAGTACAAAAATCAAAAGAATATTCATATTTGACCTGATTGTTTATAGGTCATAATGCGTGATCAAAACCGAAAGTTTCTGTGATGAAACAATATGGTATTAGAACTTTCTCCATTCTGTATAATATGTATATGAAGGTGAAGATGTATTATTTCGTAAAACAGTTGATACATGCAAGAAAATGTCAACTATTGGATCACATTTTAATACTCATTAAGTAAGTTAATAAAATATAGTGTCATCTGAACACATGGTGCAAAAGCTAAAGCAAGAAAAAGTTTCAAAAGTGCTTGTCTTATAGAAGCTGTTACCAGCAGTTTTCTTAGATCCTCAGAACGTAGTCATTAGACTTTACCTAGGTGTTAAAGAGATACTGCATCCTTTAGAATAATACCAAGTAATGCCATACAATTATTAATTACTTGTAACCGGTATGGGTCATGCATTCTAGAATTTACTTTTCCGTACCAGAGGTTATTTACTGTACTGAAACAGAATACAATTACAGACACTTCACACAGAGCAAGAAACCACTGGGTTTTGTTTTGTTTTTGCTGATAAAGAAACTAACAAATAACTTTACTACAGTTGGTGCCTAGTTGCCTCTCTTCCTATTACTCCACACAGGGTTACAGGGTTACCTGTGCTTAACACCACAAATTAAGTAGGTCTACAGGAAGTGTGTTGAATAAATGGCTGTTAATGCTGCCATTTTTAGTTTGGGAGGTGGGGTGAATGATGATGCCATCAATCAAGAAAAATATCAGAGAAGAAATATATTTAAAGGTAGGCAGGAAAGAGTTTGAAGTATCTCCAAGAGATCCACATAGAGATACTCATTTTATCTTTGAAATTTTAAAGAAAACAACATTATGGGATAACTGTAAGTCATCATTTGAAAGGAAGTTGAAGAGGGTATACCACTGAATCAGTTTATTATGGGGATAGAACGATCAATAAAGGAAAGAAATGATTTAGGGAACATCTGTAAAATGAGGGACTAGTTGACCATAGCATTCCATCTAGAGAGCTTAGATTTATGAATCTTTCCATGATGCGTGATCCAGTGATATTTTATTGGAGTATTCACTTAGTGTTCCAACATGTGATTTGATCAGTTGTGGTATTTTCAGTTACTAAAGCATTGATTCAGTAATTTTACTTTGATAACCCTGTCATGAGTTTACAGATTATCTCTCGGGTTCTTTTATTTTTCCCAGCTTTATTGAGAAATCATTGACAAATAAAATTGTATATATTTAAAGTATACAATATGATGGTTTGGTATACATATACATAGTGAAATGATTGCCAAGATCAAGATAATTAACACATCCTTCACCTCACATAGTTAATTTGTGTGTGTGTGTGTGTGTGTGTGTGTGTGTGTGTGTGTGTGTGTGGTAAGAACATTTAAGATTTACTCTCAGCAAATTTCAAGCATACAAAATTCTGTTATTAACTAGAGTCACCGTGCTATGCCTTAGCTCCTCAGACTTACTCACAACTGAAAGTATAGACCGTTTGACCTACATCTTCCTATTTCCCCCTCCCTCTGAGGCCCTGAACCACCATTCCACCCTCTGTTTCAATGAAATCAGCTTTTTAAAAAATTCCGCACCCAAGTGATAAAATACAATATTTGTATTTCTCTTTCTGGCGTACTTCACTTAGCATGATGTTCTCTAGGTTCATCCGTGTTGTCAAAAATGGCAGGATGTCCTTTTTTTTTTTTAACTGTAAAGGGTTGTTTTTATTATGTAACATAGGTAACATAAGTCAATAAATTTTTAAAGAATTTAGTATGGTGTGGTTCCTTCCACTGCCAATTGCCTTTGCTTCTCCAAAGTGAGGCGTGATCTTCAATAAAAATAGCCCTAAAGAGAGTAGGCATGGGTTAGACTTTAATTGTGGATATAGACATGAGTGGCTAAATCTTGTATCTCCTCAGGAAAACAGCACTTACATTAGTGGCTATTACATCCTATGGAGAACTTCAGTATTTGGTCACACCGTTAAGAGCTCCTGGTTTTGGTCCCACAAGCCCTCTTTGAAATGACCCAGCAGGATGTCCTCTTTTTTATGGATGAATAATATTCCATTGATCCATCAGTAGACACTTAAATTGTTTTGGCTATTGTGAATATACTGCAGTGAACATGGGAATGCATATATCTCTTTAAAGTAGTGATTCCATTTCCTTCAGATGAATACCCAGAAGTGGCATTCCTGGATCGTATGATAGTTCTTTTTTAATTTTTTGAGGTACCTCCATACTGTTTCCCACAATGTCTATACCAACTTACATTTCCCCAATAATGTACAAGGATTCCCCTTTTTTTCACATCCTCATCAACATTTATCTCTTTTCTTTTTGATAATAGCCATCCTAATAGATGTGAGGTGATACAGAATTTAAGAAAACAATCCCACTTGCAATAGCATCAAAAATAATAAAATACTTAGGACTAAATGTAACCAAAGAGGTAAAAGACCCATACACTAAAAACTATAAAATATTGTTGAAAGAAATTGGTGAAGATACAAATAAGTGGAAAGATATCTTGTGTTCTTTGATTGGAAAAATTAATGTTGTTCATATGTCTATACTACCCCAAGTGATCTACACATTCAATGTAATCCTTATCAAAATTCCAATAGCATTTTTCACAAAAATAGGAAAACTATCTTAAAAAACATATGGGACCACAAAAGACGCTGAATAGCCAAAGCAACCTTGAGAAAGAAGGGCAGAGCTGGAGGCATCATACTTTTGATTTCAAACTCTATTTATTAAAAAGCTACAATATCAAAACAGTATGCTACTAGCATAAAAACAGACACATCAACCAATGAACAGAATGGACAGCCCAAAAATAAACCCATGTATATATGGTTGACAAATCTTTCACAAGGGTGCCAGAACACACAAAGGGGCAGGTACAGTCTCTTCAATAAATGTTGCTGGAAAAACTGACATCCACATGTAAAAGAATGAAACTGGACCCTTAGCTTACACCCTGCACAAAAATTAACTCAAAATTAATTGAAGACTTAACTATAAGATCTTTGGTTCTTAAGTATGTAGTTGAAATGAAATTATATCCAAAAATATAAGTCATTCTTGAGTCTAGAGCTTCGGTTTTAGTATACAGTTGACCCTTGAACAACACAGGTTTGAACTGCATGGACCCCCTTATATGAGGATGTTTTTCAATAAATTCTGTGGAAAGTTTTGGAGATTTGCCACAATTTGAAAAACATTTTCTTTTCTCTAGATTACTTTATTGTGGGAATATAGATATCTAACACTTACGCCAAATGTTTAAGTCAACTGTTTATGTTATTACTAAGGCTTCTGGTCAACAGTAGACTATTAATTTTGAGGAAGTCAAAGGTTATGCATGGTAATCAGCACTCCTAATGCCCCACATTGTTCAAGGATCAACTGTATTGTAAAATGTAGTTATTTTTTCATTGCTATAATGTATATTTTCCCCTTTGTTATGTGCTCTTCTCACTTTTCCAGTTCACATTCCCAGTTGACTCTCGAGGCCCATGGAAGGGTATCAGACTGTGTGCTCTTTCTGCAGAGTCTTTGGGGAAATGAGTAGCCTCCATCTTCAGCTCACTCTGAAAACTCAAGCTGTTCACCCAAACCTGCCCTCTGGGCTGCTTCTAAGCCTGAGGCCGACTCCCTTGGATTGGAGGAAGTGCTCATGGCCTGTTCTCTTTGCAGGTAATCCCCATGCTTCCCAGGCTGCTGTGTGAGGAGCTGTGCAGTCTCAATCCCATGACAGACAAACTGACTTTCTCTGTGATCTGGACGCTGACTCCAGAGGGCAAGGTAACAACATACATGCATGTCCATTCCATTGAGTCCCTGTTAAGCACCCACTGTGTGCCTGGCACTGGGCTGGAGTCCATGGTGGTTGGATGGGGCCAGTATAGGGGCAGCTGCCATACAGAACATACAAGAGCCTCTGCCTCTGCAATATAGCACAGAGAAGACAAGTAGCGACTCAATTATATCTTACTACGCTGATGGACAGTGACTGCAGTGGGGTGGGGAGGGAGTTGATAATAAGGGTGAATGAGTAAGCACAATGTTTCCTGTAAAACCTTCGTGTGATTGTATATCAATGATACCTTAATAAAAAAATAACAATAAAAATTATATATAATGAAAAAAAAAAAAAGAGCCTCTGCCTCTGAAGAGCCATCAGTCCATTTAAAAGGCAAGACTGACCCTAAGCAGTTAGAAAACAGTTACTAGTTTCTTATCATTATTGGGTGAAGGAAGAAATGGTCAGCAAAGTCATGTGGGGGAGGCTTAGTGCAGGAGATAAGGTCGAAATGAAGGTGAGGATGGATTGGCAGCCGCAGGAGGGGGCAGCTTGCACTGTGGTTAGGAAAGCAGGCCCTGTCAGAAGGGGGACATCTCAGGGAGGGTGATAAGTTTGGGTAGGTGGGACAGAATCAAACTGTGGGTACCACAAATGCCTGTCACAAATGAAGTCTAGACATTAGGGTTCCTCCAAAGTGTCATGAGAAAACTGACATTTTAGAAGGAATAGGGCTGCATCATTTGCAGGATGACCTGGCAGTTTAAAGATGAATTAAATTTGCACAAGGTAGTGCCATAGTCAGGATACAAGGCAGAAATGAAACCAGGAGCTGAGAGTGAGAGGAAAATGTCAACAAATGTCAACAGGTTGTTCCTAGGTAAATGGAGGCGACTCCGGAAAAGCTTGTCCCCTCCTCCCCAGAAACAACTCTAGACATCCAAACATAGGGAACAATTCAGTAATGGCAACAACTCAGTGGAATGAGATGCAGTTATTAAAGCTGTAACAGACCATATAAGAATAGGGGAAATGTTTATGCTGTAGTATTAAATAGAAGTAAAAAAAAAAAATTTAATTATAAAGAGATTCCAAATAAAGATGGAGAATCAAATACCCACATTTACTTTCATTCCTTCCCAAAACCTCACTAAAACAACAGTGAAGAGATTTTTTTAAAGACATAAACCCACAAGGACGAGAGAACGGGAGCAGAGACAACAGCAACAAAGGTTTGGGAGCCGGGAAGCGGATGCGTGGGACTGACTTAGCGGTCCCAGAGAGCTGGTGCCTGAGACAGCAGTAAAGAAAGCCAAGAAACAACCCAATTTTACAAAGCAGAACCCTAAAGAAATTCAGAAATGACAGCACCAGGTAACTCTTAGTGGGGAGAAGTGGGCAAAGAGGAGACTATATTGGTTGAAAGTTCATCTTAAAAGACTGCCCCTTCCATAACTTAGAAGATCAAAAATGTATTCTCTGGACAGGATCAAGTAAAGGATGTGTGAACTAGGACACTGAGCACACTTGATGGCAGCGGCTGAGTGAACGCTGCTGGCAGACCAAATGTCGGGAGTCCCGGCTTGCTTTTCCAGCCAACCCCAGAAGTCTAGTTGCCAAGCCTATACCCTTGAGTCAGGAGATGGGAAAGTCTTTCTCTGAGGAATCTGAGCATAAAGAAAATTTAAAGGAAATAACTTCAAGGGTTTCCCAACCAACAGCCCAGTTGTATCTTCCTACAGTAAAGCTTAATAGACTCCACCACAAAAGTAGAGCTTTTTAGGCTTTCACTAAAACTCAGCCTTTTAGTATTTCACTTTGGTGTGTGGAGAGACAACCAAGAGGAAAGCCTCTGATGTGAAATAGGAAAACCAAAGCTATAAACATAAAAAAGCAAGTAGGACAAAACAGACTGTACAGGGAAAAGAAACTATCATTTATATCCTCAGAGAATTTTTTTTAAAGGGGAATATATCACAAGATCTAGATACTTTAAAAAAGAAACATTCAGAGGAGGGAAAAAAAGAAGTCTTAGAAATTTACAATGTGGTAGAAGAGATGAAGAAAACTCAAGATTCTGGTTATAAGATAAAGTTTGAGGAATTGTCCTGGAAAAGGATAGAAAAGATAAGAAAGTTAGAAGACCAGTCGACCAGTCCAAGATATCCAATATCTGTTTAATGAACAGCAAAGAAAACAGGGGGAAGAAATAGTCAACAAAATAATTTCAAGGAAATGCCCCTTTTCTGGAGGATGTGACTTTCCAGATTGAAAGAGCCCAGTGCCCAGTGCAATGGTAGAGACTTACCATCTCCGAGCCACATCTTCATAAAATTTCAGAACACCAAGGACAAAGAAAAGATCATATAGGCTTCTAAGGAGGAAAAAGAAAAAAGGGGCCATGTACAGTAGACTTTTCTATCATAACCCCTAGAAGTTAGATGACAATGAAGCAAAGCTTCCTAATTTCTGAAAGACTATGGTTTCTGTGCTAAAATTCTGTATCCAGTTAAGCTATTAATAAATTGTGAGAGTAGGAAAGGACATTTTCAGACATGCAAGTTCTCAGAAAAAAAAGTACCTTTCATACACCCTTTCTCAGGAAGCTACCAGAAGACGTGCTTCACCAAAACGAAGGAGTAAATCAGGAAGGAGGAAGACATAGGATTCAGGAAACAAATTAACAAGCCTTGGAAAGAAGTGTAACAATCACCTAGATCACACAAAGGTCCTTTTCCTTTGGTCCAACAAGGTCCAACAAAGGACCGACCAGATAGTGAATATTTTTGGCTTTATAGGCCATTCGGTCTCTGTTGTAGCTACTCAACTCTGCCACTGTAGCATGAAAAAAGGTGATATATAAATGAATGAGTATGGCTGTGTTCTAGTAAAACTTTACTTAAAAACAGGTAGCAGGCTGGGTTTGGCCCACAAGCCATAATTTGCTGATACCTAACCTAGATGATGGTGAAGAAAGTTCCTAGGGAACCAGCTCCATATGGGAAATAGGAGGCAGCTGACCCAGGTCGCGGCTGGCCCGAGTCTGAGGAGAGATGTCTTTGAGAAAATGAAAGAGTTAAACCATCAGTGTGTCTGAATTTCTTGAGACTAGCAGTTATCAAACTTTTTAATCTCAGGACCTGTTACCCTAAAAAATTATTGAGGACCTCAGAGCTTGTGTGTATGTGGATTACTACTGTTTACCCTATTAGAAATTAGAACTGATAAGAATTTCAAACATTTCCTTATGTCACTTAAAATAATCATAAACCAATTCATTGTATGTTAACATAAATGTTTTGTGAAAAATATTTTCTAAAACAGAATTAGGAGAGAATCTTGTTCTACATTTTTAAAAATCTCTTTCCCATCTGTTCTAGAGAAGACGTTAAACTGGTTCCTCTCTGTGCTTCTCTTTATCTGTTGGAAAAAGTTATTTTGGTTGAAGCATTGGAAAGAAATCCAGCTTCTGACAGAGATGTAAGTTAGAAAAGAAAGGAGTATTTTAGTAGCTTTTCCAGATAATGCATATATTCATCCTTATACTCCATCAGATTTGGATAGCTTTTTTAGTTAGTTGCAATCTAGAATCTGAAACCGTATTTGCTATAGAGTGAATTGTGTCCCTCAACAAATTTGTGTGTTGAAGCCCTGATCCCCCTGTGTGACTGTATTTAGAGATAAGGATTCTAAGGAGATAATTAAGGTTAAATGAGATTGTAAGGATGGGGCCCTGATCTGATAGGATTGATGTCCTTACGAGAAGAGATCAGAGAGCTTGCTCTCTCTCTTTACCATGTGAAGACACAGTGAGAAAGTAACCATCTGCAAGCCAGGGAAACAACTCGCACCAGGAACAAAATTGGCCAGCACCTTGATCTTGAACTTCCCAGCCTCCAGAACTGTGAGGAATAAATATCTGGTATTTAAGCCCCCAGGCCTGTGGTATTTTGTTATGGCAGCTCTAGCAGACTATACAATACCAATTCAATGTTTTTTATTGGGTTACACTATGATCTATTGGTCTACCTTATACTTTGAATTTTTCACCCATGCAATGATTTTTTATCATGTATTTAGAAATTTAGATCATTTAGAAAATATTGGCTCATTATGCCAGTCTTCTAAATGTGAACACATTTCATGATAAGCTATCAAAATACCACATTTATTAATATCACTATCAAGCTTAGACAAGTCTTTGTTAGGAAACATGTATCATACAAGGTTTCCAAAATTCTAATTTTGTGAAAGCTTGAGTTTTATCACTAGCAGTAAATAATGTCAGTTGTTTTCCTTAAAGTGCCAAACAACCATAGTTTGTATTAGCTGTTCCTTCATATAAAAATGGTGTTCCCTAAAGCAATCAGTTCAGCTTACAATTCAGTTATATGAATGATTTTCCTCAAGATAACCATCATGCTGCAGCACATAGCATAAGTGAAAAGGACAGTACTCAAGGTTTGAGACAAAATAAAGTCAATTACTTTTACTGCTTCATCAAGGACACACTGAGGTGAACTAGCTTTTTTTTTTCTTCCTGTGCTTGTGAGGTGATGAGGAACACCCTGACCATTGGCACTGTTTGTCACCACTGCCTGATTCATGCCAAGGCCACAGCAGTTCCCCACCCCACCCCTGCCCAGTGCTTTGGTACCATCGGTGTAAATGTCAGCACACAGAAAGGGCAAATAATATCTTAGTGTTATTATGAAAATGGTTTTGACCTCATGGGCCCCTGAAAGGGTCTCAAGGACCATCCAGGAGCCCACAGACCATACTTCAAGAACCACTGTTTTATTGTACATTAATAATAGCAAAAGAAAAACAAAAAAGAAGAACAAAGCTGAGGGTACCACACTCCTTGGTTTCAAACTATACTGAAAAGCTGCAGTTATCAAAACAGTATGGTACTGGCACAAGACCAGACCTATAGATCAATGGAACAGAATAGAGAGCCCAGAAATAAACCTATGCTTATAAGGTCAGTTAATCTATGACAAAGGAGGCAAGAATGGGCAAAGACAATCTCTTCAATAAATGGTGATGGGAAAACTAGACGATTACATGCAAAAAGATGAAACTGGATACTGTAGTATATCATATACAAAAATAAACTCAAAATCGACAAAAGATTTAAATATAAAACCTGAAACCATAAAACTCCTTTAAGAAAGTACAGTATACTCTTGAATGTTGGCATTAGTTATTTTTTCCTGGCTATGTCTCTCCAGACAAGGGAAACAAAAGCAAAAATAAACAAGTGGGACTACATCAAACTAAAAAGCTCCTGCATAGCAAAAGAAACCATCAACAAAATGAAAAGGCCACCTACTGTATGAAAGAAGATATTTGCAAATGATATATCCAATAAGGGGTTTAATGTAAAAAATAGATAAAGAACTCATACAACTCAACAACGAAAAAACAAATAATCCAACCAAAAAATGGGGAGAAGACCCGAATAAATATGTTTTCCATAGAAGACATAGATGGCCAACAGACACATGAAAAGATGCTCCACAGCACTAATCATCAGGGAAATGCAAATAAAAAACACAATATTACCTCATACCAATCAAGAGTATCAACAAATATGAACAAAAAAAGAAATAACAAGTGTTGGCAAGGATATGGAGAAAAGCAGACCCTCATATACTGTTAGTGGGATTGTAAACTGGTGTAGGCACTATGGAAGGCAGTATGGAGGTTTCTCAAAAAACTAAAAATTGAAATACTGTATGACCCAGCAATTCCACTTCTGGGAATTTACCCTAAGTAAACAAAATCATTAATTTGAAAAGATATGTGCACCCCTATGTTTACTGCAACATTATTTACAACAGCCAAAATACAGAAACAACTTAAATGTCCATCAATAGATGAATAAAAAACATATGGTACATATATACAGTGGAATATTACTCATTCATAAAAAAGAATGAAATCTTGCCATTTGCAACAACATGGACAGATACTAGAGGGTAATATTTAAGTGAAATAAGTCAGTCAGACAAAGACAAATACCATATGATTTCTCTTATATATGGTATTTTTAAAAATGAACAATCAAAACACAAACAAACTCAGACACAGAGAAGAGACTTGTGGTTGCCACAGGGGAGGAAAGTAGGAGAATGGGTGAAAGAGGTGAAGGTGGAAAGATTATTAGGAAAAAAAAAACACTGTTTTAGACAACTGGTGGGAAATTTAGGATGGATTAATATACATAGTATACAGAAAAACTGAGAAAATTAAAATGAGAGTTATTAATTTCAGTGAAAATTTAAAGTTGTGCAGGAAAGAAAACTTGGTATTTATATAACCATATACTCAGTTCTGTCAGTTGTGATGTAATTTTATTAGAGGATGAGGGCCTGAAACAGTTATGTAGGTTTGATTAGGGGAGGGGAATATATGTGGAAAGAAAAATAAATCCTCATCTTCTCCAGAGAAAAGTCTGTAAATAATGCCTAAAACTGAAAAATTGAGAAGTGCCAATCAAACAGGTTATTTAGAAATATGAAAGTAAATATCAAAATAATCTGCTAGAAGAGGTGAAAGTGGTTACCTTTGGGGAAGTTAGAAGAGGGAGAGGGATAGCATGCTGCTTTGTTTCATAACAAGCCTTGAAACTATTTGACTGTTTAAACTATGGATACTTTAATTTTGTAATATTTGTTTTGGAAAACTTCAAACATACATGAAAATGAAGAAAATAACATAATAAACCACCATCTCTATCCCCCAGATTAAACCACCATCAATCTTTTCTTTGCTAAAGTATTTTAAAACAAACCATAGATACCATGTCATTTCACTGATACATACAATCACTGAAGTATGTGACTCTAAAAAACTTGGACATTTTCTTACATAACCACAATGCTGTTAGCACACCTAACAATCATAATGCCATGGTGTCATCCAAAGCCCAGTTCATAATTATATTTCCCAAATTGTCTCCAACTGATTTGTCCAAACTAGAATCAAAACAAGTTATACACATTACATTTGGTTTTTACAACTCCTAATATCTGACAATAAGTTCCTTTTTAATAGTCAAGAAGCAAATAATATTTGAAATACAAAGAAGGAATTGTAAAGACAGTATGCCAGCAATCATATTTTGGTGGGGGTGGGAACATGCATGGGGAAAAAATGAATGGAAAAAGACCAGAAGGAAATAAAATAGAATGCCAATAGTGGTTGTATTTGGTTAGTTAAGACTGTGAGTAATTTTTTCTACTTTTTTTGTATTTTCTCATATTTTTTAAAACATGTATTACCTTTCTATTTTTATGAATGTTTATCTTTGCGAAAGTTTAGCTAAATAGAAAATAAAAGCCCATAGAAGAAAACTAACTTGGGTCAACAGAAAAGAACTTTGAATCTGAATTGTGCCTGCCAGGGTCGGACCCAAGAAATAAAAAGCTGCCTAATCTAATGAGCTTCTAAAATATGAGGGTCATAAAAGAAGCACTAGAAAGAGGCAAACTCTAAAAACTCAGTTGGTCTTTAGGGTTCCTGTTGGAGGCAGTGTCTGGTGACCAAGCCTTCTGGCAAGAGGGGGCTGGAGAGCAGGTGTGAAGTGGACTCAGGGCCAAGAGGGGAGGCCGGGCCTCCTTCAAACCAAGCCAAATAGGAAGTGTGAGGATTTGGACTAGGGACAGTTGTGGAACAAGACCCACTAACCACACCTACCCAGACCAGGAGACCGCATGGTGGGGAGGGGCGGACCTGGTTGGTAGATTAGTCCTGGGATACAGCGACACATGAATATTTCTCACTCATAAGTCAAGATGCATGAACTGAGAGGTCAGATCCCAGACTCAAGTCCAAGGGATGGTGCTTGTTCCAGACACGGGCATGGAAAGCCTGAGTTAAGCCAGGGGTGGTGGGAGGCAGGTGAGAGGGCCAGGGAGCCAGAGAAGGCCAACAAGGAGGGAGATGGCTCGGCATCAAGAACCAGATGACTGAGGAGAAAGGCGGCTAACACCTGGGCTGGAAGTGTGTGGTGGTGATTTCTCTTGGCATAGGGCTTGGACTTAGAAAAAGCCAGAGCAGGGCCACCGGCATCATGCCGTACTACCACGCTTGGCCACCAGTCTCACCTGGGGTTAGAGTGAAGAACATTTTGTATTTCCCTTAGTCTACTGGAATGTTTCACTTTCTGGAGCAGGCATGGTCAGCTATAGAAAGGCTATTTCAACTTTCTTTAAACACTAGATTTTTTTAATATTCACAAGAAAATCTTGGTCATATATGCTTTCATGAAGGCAGTGCTCAGATTTTTAAATCACAGACTCTGAAGATCTATTTTTGGTATATTTCCCACATATTGATAGTGAGAGCATTGTCCTCTGATCTAGACATTTGTGTTTAAATATTGTCATAAGGAAGACAAACCCAACTAAGTCTTGTGCTTTATAAGCTCCAGCTCTAGTACCATGAAATCTACTTGACCACGTCAGTCCAGTGACCTTCTTATCTCCTGAACACCTTGGCACTTCTGTCTCACGTGGGGCTAAAGCCCTGCAGAACAGAGACCACATCTATGCACTCCACTCATCAGAAGCATCTTAATTCGAAGTCACCTTTGTAAAAACATTTTAAAGAAGTCACAAGCAGTGAATCTGACTTGATAACTCTTAGAACCATAAAATTTCAGGGTCAAAGATCAGAATAATAAAGGGAGGGTTTCACAGTCACAGGAGGTATCCCCAGCTTGCATTCCTTGCAGCATCCCTGCCACATACTGTCTCGCTCAGGTAGAGTGTGAGCGTGTACTTGGTTTGAAGTTGCCCATTTCAACCTCAGTCAGTGGCAGCCTCATCTCAGCTGTTCACATGGGCCAGAACCACGGGGTCATTATTGGCTTTGGTCTTTCTCTCACCCCCACATCCAGTCCACAGTCAATAACCTCAGCTCTGCCTTCTGACTGCCTCCAGAGCCTGCCCTCTTCCTTGCCACTATCAGCACTGTCACCTGGGTCCGAGTACCATCCCCTGCCTGGACTGCAGTGGCCTCCTAACTGCTCTAGCTTCTACTCCTACCCCCCTTCATCTTCTCTCTACACAGTAGTCAGACTGATCCTTCTAAATCAGAAATTAGGCCTTGTCTCTCCTGTTTTAGATCACTCCAGTCTCATTCAGAATAAAATCTAAAGTCTTTATGAACAATGGGATTTTCCTGTCCATTTCTCTCTGTCTTCTCTGCCAGAAATACAGGGACTACAGAGTCATCTCTCCTCATTTCTTGGAACATCTTGGCTCACTGGGCATATCCAGCTTGGGTCATGTAACTGAGCTCCCACCTCAGCTTCCACGACCTGACTTTAATGGAGGTCAGACCTTCCTGGCCACTGTCTCAGAACATCCGTCAAGTGTCTGCTTGTTCCTTGTAGCTCTAGGAAAATCTTTCCAGGACCTGCCTAACATAGCCCATTCTGAGCGCTGGACTTTGTGGGAGAACTCTGGTATGTGCACGCTTGGGTTATCTTGTTTTCAGCTGAGCCTGCGGTGCTACCTGGGAATCCTTTTAGGTGCTGCCATGCGGCCCTTTAAACGTCTATTCTTGGCTCCAGCCTTCAACTGCCTTCCTTCCACTCCTCTTTTCTCCAAGATCTTCCCTTTCCCGAGACGACCTTCAGTTCTTGGAAACCAGAGTGACCAGCCAGCTTGATCTACAGAAGTGCCCACTTCAGAGTCAGAATTACTTTCTGCCTTTCCTCACCCTTGCCTCTCGATGCAGTAAAACGTGCTCCTGTTCCAGCCTGAGCTTCAACCCTGTGTTCTCTAGATCTTTTAATGACATCATCTTCCTCCGAGCCACTCAGATCTGTCTCTAGCCTGCTTCACATCTGCCATGTCTGAGCAGTGCTGAGTGCTAACGCTTCTACTTTTTAAAGTGTCTCTAATCAGTCGTCTCTTTTCTGTTAACACAGTCACTGGCCCCACTCAAGCCCCTGCCATCCTTCCCAGGGTGGTTGGGAGAGACTCATGGTCTCTCCACTCTGTTTCTCCAGTGGTGTTAGATGACTTTCTAGAAGCTGAGTCTGTTGCTATCACACTGTAGCTCAACGTCTTCTTACAGCATGACTATCCACAAAGGGTTGAGATTATCCACAACAGTCCAGTCTCCAGAGCCTGACATGCAAAGACCTCTACCAACTCCTCCCCCATTACATGACCATCTGCCACTATCCTCAGTTCTCTCAGCTTCTACTCTTGATGCCTGATATGGAATTGTTTGGCCTGGTGTGGAATTGCCACATTTCTGACACTTGGCATATGCTTTTTCCTCTGCCTAGAATGTCCTTCCCCTCATCTCTACCAGCATGAAACCTACGTATGCTTTGAGATCCAGCTAACATGCCACCTCTTCCATGAAACTGTTATGAGCCCTTCATTCATTCATTTGGTTAATACTCATGGAATATTGGCTCTGTTCCAACACCATACAAGGTGTTAAATATGCACCAAAACGGAGTAGTAGCTATCTCCTGATTTTTTTCCCTTCTCCTTTTTCCATCTGTATTTTCTAAGTTTTCAGTGATAAATACATATTACCATTGTAAAAACAGAAAAGAAAAATTATTTTGAGGCTTTATTTCTATTTTAATAGGCAGATGAGAGATACTGGAGTACGTTTGTAGGCTGCGTGGGAAAGCAAGTAGAAAAGGGGATGTTGAAGATGAGGAAACAAGGAACAGATTTTTGGAGCCAGGTTACAAAGGAAGCGGGGAGCTCGAGACCCAAACCCCAGGTGGGAGACCAGCTCCCAATGCAGAGGACCACCAACTCCACCGGCCTGGAGGGGCTGAAGAGTGGGGCCCCTGCTGGAGTCTGGGAAGGTGGGCTGAGAAGGTGCTTGGGTGGGGAACCCTCCCACACCCCAAATCCATTTTCCCATCCCTCCTCCCCCACTGTCCCTCCAGCATCTGCATTATCGAGCCACTGGTGCACAGAGCTCTTGTCCTCCTTGATGTTAACATCCTTGCAAACAGAGCCCATTCTTAATTTTTTTTATCTCCCCCACACCCAGCCCAGTGCTCAAAGATGCTCAGAATGTACCCCAACATGTTCAAAAAATGATGTAAGTGAATTGCTTATTTGTTTTCACAGTTTTTTGCTTCTATGGTCTGCTTCATTAGAATGGTTCCCCTCGCAAGGCAGGTGTTATCTCCAGCCCCCTCTCAGCCCTCCTGAGCCACAGCCCGGGCGCTGGGGAGGGCTTCGTAAGGCGCGAGCCGCATGAGCCAGCAAGGTTGCTGCCTGCCGCCCCAGGAAGCCCCGCGCCCCGTTGCTGTTCCATGCTCACCCTGCTGCTGCCGCCCCAGCTGCCACCGTGGGAGCCCTCTAACATCTAAGAAATAAACTGCTGCGCTCTTCCTGGGTCCCCATGGTGTCTGCAGCAAGCTCACAGAGCCGAGGCTCACACGTAGTGTTGTGTGTGTGACTCGGGGCTTCGGTAGATGGTAAAGAAACGCCGCCTTAGGTTTGGTGTTTCATCCTCGGACATGGCCGTGGAAATCTTGCCCAAGCAGCTCCCGGGAGAGACAATACTTCAAAGGCTGATTCTGATGATAATAGAAAAGTTCCCGGAATAGCAATCTTTAGTCCTTAGCAGAGGCAAGGCAGAATTGTTTAATTTCAGACTTGCAGAGACAACCTGGGACCAGAGGAGTATTTGGGAGCCTTTGCTGTGTTCTTGGTCCCTTGGGTCCCAGTCTGCGAATGTCAGAGCAAGACAGTCCCAGGCTTACCTCAGGCCGCTTCAGGGAACAACAGACCAAACTGTAGTCTGAGCATGGATTTTGCTGTGAATCCTTAGAATGAAAATAATTCAAAATAAAATATTTTCAAGAAATTTTTTAAATGTATTTATAATACTGTCAAGCAAAGAGCTAAAAATTATTTTTAATCAGGTTTTCTCCTGCATTTTGATGTTACTAATAGTGGATTTTGATTGAAAGCTAAGGACTTGGGTCCCAAGGTTATAAACAACATACCAGGTTGCTTGCTGCATGTCTTTAAAAGGATGAACCTCTGTTTTTTGTTTTTGGATTTTTTTTTAGAGATGGCTTAACTGGGTTGAGAGATGGTCTTGTCGAAAGGCTAAGGCCGAGTTAGGCTCACTGGCTTTTGGGAGCTGTGGTTTGTGGCTCCCAGGTCTGCCCGAAACACAGGCCTGGGAAGACACCCTCTGCTGCTCCCCTACACTTGCCTCCGTCTCCCCCACTTCAGACTTGCTCTCGCCAGCCTGAGGCTCCCACCACCACCTCCTGCTCCCTCCACTGCCGTGTGTCCTTACAAGGAGCACTTCTCAAGGACTGCTCAGGCAGGGTGCCCTCAGCCTCTCTCCTAGGAATGGAATTCTTACCTCCTAATCACATCTGGGCCTTTAGGCTCATCTACATTCCTGCCAGTTCCTAGGTTCACAGGCAAACACCTGAGGAAATTTCCTCATTTCCTTCCTCCGAGGCTCAGCATTTTAGACCACTGCCTCCAGGGCAAGATGGGAAGGGACCCAACTGCAGTGCAGGGGTCAGCCATGGAGGCTGATGGCAGGTGCCCTGAGACAGTAGAACAGAGCACAGTTTACGTGGCTAGGCTTGTTATCTGTGCATATAAGCCCTACAGAAGGTTCTAGCACATAAACAGCCTTCTGAAAAGTAAAGCAGGCTGGCAGACATGCAGCCCTCTGCTGTCTGTGTGGGCCGAGCACAGCCTCAGAGCCTCTCCACACAGTAGGCGAGGCCATAGCCAGGGCGCAATGAAGTGCGTTGCTGACGGTGTCTCCATCTTGTTAGTTACCCTACCAGGGGCCTCTCAGTTCTTCTTTAAGAAGTGGCCTGTTCCCCAGTCACAGTGGCCCTGGTGTGAGGAGTGGGCCTAGCAGAGGAGACCCCTGCTTACTCCTCAGCCAGCTGCCACCCCTGCCTCTGCCCACTGCAGTCGCTAGCGCCTTCCCATCACAGGCATGTCATTATCTGCCCCTCCTAGTTCTTGGCCCCCCTGACTCCTCTCACCGCCGTGCCCTCCTCCCCAGGGATGATTGCCTCACGGTCATAGGTGTAAGAGGGGCACAAATGTGCCCCACTCCACCACGGCTGCCCCAACAGCCTGATTTTGTTCCAGTGAGGAAAATGTTTTTCTTCCTGGTATGTTTTTTTAACCAAATATTTTACATACAGAAGCTCAGAGCTGCTGCAAAAGTAATTTTACAACTAATTACTTAAAATCACAATTTAACTCCATTAACAGCTTTTTAGACCAGAAATTTCTTGAGCACTGACATTTTTTAGATGATAAAATTTAAGGTACATTTGAATAAAAATGAAGAGTTTGCAAGGGATGGTTTCCTCACAATTTTGTATCTGTAAGATATAGAAAGTTGAGATTTTTTTGAGGTGTACTTCAATAAAAATAATGCCAGATTTTGAGTCTTAAGGCTTTAGACACGAATCTGATCCTGGCTGCCACTTAGGAGTTTGTGTGACTTTTCACAAACCCTCTGCCTGTTTTCTTACCTGTAAAATGGGCTGAATTGCACTCCTCCCAGATGCATCACAGAGATTTTAAAAGGCAGTGGTGTGACTGCTCTGCCACTGAACGGGGCCAGATGCTCTGAACTGCTCTGCTTTTCTGGTCTTACCTGGTACCCGGAAGTTTGTCCTAAGGTCTGCATTATTTACTCCCTCCTCACCAGAGTCCTCCCAGCCTTATGCCTTCAGTCCGTGTTGGCACACTGTTTCAGCGGCGTCCTAGACCCTGTGCGGGACACTTGATTCCTGCAGAAGGGAGTGCTCCAAATCCTGTAACTAAGCAAAGGAAAGAGGAAGGACACGATCTTCTTTCTGAAGGGTTTTGTTGATGAAGCGCCTTGTGGCTTTTTTACTTTCTCCATGAAAAACTCTTTGTCCTTTTGTCTTCTGCCACTGGCGCTGGTTACAGACCAGGCGTTGATGTGAACACAGTTTCCACATTGGAAATTAATGAGGTGTTGCATCCAGAGAGGCCTTCCTCCTGTACTGTAAGGCATTCCACCCCAGAACCCCCTCTGCCCCCACTTGGATGTTTGTTTTCCTGCTGCCTCTCTCCGTGTAAGGCTGAGAGGCCTGTTTTCCTGGCCTCAGGATTTTGTTTCTCTGTGTATCAGGTATGATTGATTCCCAGAATCACGGGCTTGTGGTAAAGCAGGGTAGGTTCCGCTGCTGTCTGAGGCCACCATTGCTGGGCCAGGATGTTCCTGATGGCCACTCAGAGCTTCCACTTCAGCCCTTGGCATGTTCAAAAGGAAGGCTGGCACACATTTTCTGGAATGCAGGTGTTAAGGGGAGATGAAAGAGCTGTAGGAAGCTTCTCGTCAACACTGTGGTCTCAGATTTGGTAGGGTTCGTGTGTGCAGCAGTGTAGGTATCCATCACTGACTGGCAAGGAAGCAAGCTGAGGGAGCACCAGTGCCCAAGATAAACCAGCTTGGGGTGGCAAGTATCTAGGAATCTCAGGGAACTCAATGCAAAACTGTGTGCATGAATATTTCAGGGGAGAGGACCTGGTACTTCTACTAGATTCTTAAAGCAGTTCTTGACCCACCAGTTTACGTGAAAATAGATGCCCAGTCAGGGTGGCTTGAGTCTCCCTGACCTGTGTGTGCTGGCTACCCCGTGTAAGTGTGCAGTAGTTTCCTGCAGCCTCTAGGAAACGAGAACAGACCCTAGGAGGCTGGATATCCTCTGACCTGGTGCCCGAGGGAATCGGCAAAACTGATGGTAGAGGCTGTGAAACGAGAAGTGTGGGGTAGAGGTGAAGGAACATTCCCCGCCCTCTGGCACACTGAAGACAGACTGTCAGACCAAATGTAGACACGGAAGAAGGAGGATTGAGTGGGTTTGGAATGAAATGTAGGAAAGGAAACAAGCTGACTCTCCAGGGGAAAACTTTGTGACCACAAGAACGAATAGGTCATGGCCCTGTCATTCTAGAGGAGGTTGGAGCAACTCCATCAGTGTGGAGTTTGCAGGAAATGTGGACGTGATAGAAGGACAAGCTTGGGATGGCCTTGAAAGGGGCTCTTCTTGAGACCTGCGTGCACTACTTCCCCCCTGGGAGCATGCAGTGACACTGAATTGGCTCTGCAGTCTCTCTTGTGTTGAGTGTGTACACAGACACTTCTGACAGCCAAATTCAGGACCTGCTGGCCGCAGCAGAAAAGTAATGAGCACAGTATTTGAATCTCTTGTATTTCTGGATAGAAGTGGTTCTTGGAAAAATCTAGAAAGTATAATTTGAGAATTTTTGTGAAAGAAAAGTCTGATATTACAGATCCAAGACTCTTTATGATAAGACTGTTTGCAGTGAATCAAAGAAAAGTGTGAATAGTGCCTACCATTTTCTTCCTGTGCTCCATGGCTGCCCTCTAAGAATATTGATTCTTTCTTCAGAGGCAGGTGAGGGTACCCGAGGGGTCTTGCTGGCCTTTCGGGGCAGAAGCTGTGTTCCACAGAGGCTATGTGGCGTGGCCCCCTCTGGGCTGGGCTCTCTCCTCTCCCCTCTGGGACCAGCTGGATCCTTCACAGGGCCTTTTTTGGGAAGCATTGTGAATAGAATGCTTTGGCTGGTGAGGAGGGGAGTTGGAGTGGGGGAATGTCTGCAAGCCCGGGCTGGAAGGCTGTGCTGCTGACTGGAGCACCTCCCTTCTCCCAAGCCTCCTCTGCCACTCAGCACATCTGGCTTTTCCGTGCTCATGAATCACATTCCCCCACAGCCTTCATCTCAGCTTGTCCACTTTCTTCATGCCCTTGAGCCCCACCCGGTCCCTCATTCTTTGCTGTCTAGCTGACCCCATGGTTGGGGCCATCTGATGTGGGTGCTCTCAGCTTCCCGCTTCTCCCCTTCTTTCCTGCCTCCTCTCCCTGCCACTCTTCCTTCCCCCAGCTGGGTCCTCCCCTTGGCCTGGGCCCCTCCATCCTCTTGCATCCTCAGCCTGCCTCCTGTTCCGGCTTCCCCCTGCGTGCAGCACTCTCAGCACATTCCCCTGTCCCGCGCACGCAGCAGCAGCCCGGTCCTGCCATCCTTCTGGGAAGCAGCCACCCACACCACGCCCACTGCCTTGCCGCCACTGCCACCGTCCATACATCCTTAACCCAAAGCCTCCCAAACCTTTTCCCATTGTGACGCACACAGATGTTGCTGTGCAAGTGGCACACAGGGGTGTGCACCGGGCTGAGGGAAGCAGAGCTGTCCAGCTGCCCGAGGACAAGAGGAACCACTACGGCAGCATCTCTGTAAACCATTCACACATGCTGGAAATCTTTACAGTTTGACTCTGCCACCCTCCCCCCCAACACTGTCCCCGCTAAGAGAGCCTTCCTGAAGGCCACCAGAAAGCAAATGCTAAATGCAAGGACTTTTTCTTGTTTTCATCCTTCTTGATGTCCGAGTGGCATTGACGTACACTAGTGATTAAGAGCTCCGCTTTGGGGCTGGCAGGACTGCCTGTGTTCTGTTCCTGGCTTTGCCAGTCTCCAGCCATATGACCTTGGGCAGGTTACTTAACATGCCGGTGCCTTAGTTTCCTCATTTACAGACTGGGGATAAGATACCCACCCACAAGGTCGCTATGTGAATTCACTGGCTGCTCTATGGAAAGTGTGTAAACAGTGCCTCTCATCGTAGGCGCTACACCAGCGTCTCATTGCTTTGCAGGGCCCTTTCTTAAAGCCCCTTCCTCCTGTTTTGCCTAACATAGGGTGCTCCCCATGTTCCCCCCGTCTCTTTGAGCTCTCCCGTGTTTCATTCGGTTTCACTCTTCAGCTTCACTTTGCCCCCTGAATTGCCGGCGGTAGAGAATGCAGCGTCCACCCTCCCACCTAGCCTTTCTTTCTGTCTTGGTCCCTCCAGTCAGTGAGTGCCATCTCCCCGCCTCCGGACCAGCCATCTCCCTGGCCCTGCCACCCCCGACTCCTGCCACTGTCTCCGTCTGCTTCTGCTCCCTGCACCTCAGACTCAGGAGTACCAAAAATATGTTAATGTTGGGTTCTTTTTGTTTTAAAAGTAGTAAAGTCTCATTATAGAAAATACAGGCAAATTGAAAGGATAAAATACAAATCTACAATAATCCTGCCACTCAGCAAGCAACACCACGAAATGGGGATACATGTGCTTTGAGCCCAGCAGGTCTCGACCTGGGCCGTTTCTCCAGGGGGGGGTTTGGCGATGTCCAGAGACATTTTGGGTTGTCAGCTCAGGGGGCTAGGAGCAGGGTGCTACGGCACCTCTCAGGTAGAGTCCAAGGATATCACTAGACATTTTATAATGCACAGGACAGCCCCCACAACAAAGAATTCGTCAGTCCAGTAGTGCTGAGGTTGAGAGACGCCATTCGGCACTTTGTCTCCATATTAATGCCCCAAAGAGAACAAGGAATCGCTCTTTTCTTTCTACCTCCCTCCTGCTTCTCCACCTGTGTTCTCCGCTTCTGCCAGTGACCCACCTTTCTCCTCACCCTACATCTCACCCGGCACCACGCCCGCACATCCCCCAGCTGTCACAGCTTTGGCATCTATCCCTTTTTTCTCTTCAGTGTTTATGCTGACAACCACTCAGAGCCCGAAGTAATGAAAAGGCCTCCGACAGGCCCTTCCCCTCAGGTCTCCTCTTGGCCTCGCCTGTGTCGCCTGAGTGCTCGGAGACCTGGCATCCACCCCCACTGCCTGTTCAGGCCCTGCCTCCTGAGGGCAGCAGCTTCCATAGCTGATGGGTCTTGTTGTCTCACTGGAACCCAGCACCATTCGGAGCAAAGTCAGTGCTCAGTAAATCTCTGTAGATTGTGTATGGATGAATGGTTGCATGAAAGAAAAGCCTGGAAAAAATTCTCCTCACAATTTGCCTTTGCAGATCCTTAGTGAATGGTTTGGCCAGACCGTCATCCGCTCCTGCACCAAACTGAGCTATGAGCATGCGCAGAGCATGATCGAAAGCCCAGCCAAGAAAGTCCCTGAGCAGGAGCTGCCGCCGATCTGCCCGGAGCACAGCGGGGAGGAGATCCAGCAGGCTGTCCTGAGTCTCCACGGAATCGCGCAGGCATTACGCAGGCAGCGCTTTGTGGACGGCGCACTGCGCTTGGATCAGGTCAGTCACCTCTTCCTCTCGGCGCAGCCGACAGCTCTGACTTGTGCCTGAACCCAAGCACATGAGGTTCGGCGCGGCAGCGTCGGGCACGCCCCTCGTCCTCTCCCAGGTCCCCGCGCTGACGCAGCGCTCTCTGAGGCATCAGGAACCAACTCCTGCCCACCCTCCAAAGGTCACAACGCACGAGGCCCAGCGATGTGAGCTAAAGCAAGAGGGTGGTGTCGTGTGGGTGGCTCTGTGACCAGAACTGCCAGCTGGTCTTCCCTGGTAAGCCTGTAGCCAGTATTTGACCCTCGCCTTAGTTGCTACCTCAAATCCCTCTTGATGGAACTGGGAACAGGAAACATGGAAGTTTAGAAGACTGATGACCAGTATCTAATGGCAGGGCTTACAAAAAAAGTATTTCTTCTTATCCCTTGTGTTCCTGAAAGTTATATGTGTACAAATCCCAGATTAATATCAGAAGACTCGGAGAACTGAGGAGACTAGTATGTTGGCTGTTGAAGAAAATGATGGCCCATAATGGCATTGATGGCTCTTGAGTGTCACATCTACGCCAGTGGTCCTCTGGGACTTAGGCAGCTGTCACTCAAACCTGGTCGAATTTCCCTGACAGTCGGTAACTCTTAAGATCCAGGAATTCTTTCCTCATGACTCGTCAGTACATTGTAGAGCAGAGCCTGTGTTCTGCGTCTTCTCACTTACGTTCCCTACCTAACCCCAGAGAACTGTCTTTCCCTGGTCGCTGGATGCTGTGGGGAATCCCTAGGTGTTTGAAAAATGAGTTGACAGCAAGACTGGCTGATGGAGCTGTTCATCAGACCATTGGCAGAGTGCAGCCTCACAGAGATTTCTTTCTCTGAGCCTTTCAGCTTGAGCAATCTCAAAAGACTGTTTTAAATTTTCTAATTAAAAGATTTTATTTCATCCCACCTTTTGTTATAAACCTCTCTAATGCTTCTCAGCAGGTATTGCAACTAGCTTCTGCCCTGGGCCTACCAATAAGTTAGCAGCTCTTGGAACAAATGGATCATGATCCACTTGTGTTGGGGCATCAGGGTGTCTTCTGGAGCTCTCGTGCCCCTCCTTCCCTTGTCTGGTCTCAGGCCACCTGAGCAGACCAGCTGCTCCTGCATGCTGATGGGCAGGCATTAGGCAGGAGTGGCTGCTGAAGAAGACAGCAAAGCTGGTGGGAGAGGGACCGGCCAGCGGCATGGGAGATAATGGAACATCTCCTTTCCTTCCTTCAGTGAAATCACTTGTAGGGGTGCAGACCCACTAATTCTCACTCACCACTGTTTGCCTGGTTGTCAAATCCAAGGATGCTTCTCAGTTCGTGCTTCCCGGACTTCTGGTCCTGTAGTTGTCCCTTTGAAGTCGCCTTCTGGTTCTCTGCTTATCTTTGTACATATCCCTGCTGGTCCTTTTGCAGAAGCCTCTTCCTCTGCTCACCCATTTAGGGTTGGCACCACCCGAGGCCTGCCCCATCCTCTTTTTGTTCCTCCATCCATACTCCCTTCCTGAATGAATTCTGCTCTTAGGATTTTAACTACTAACTAAATGCTGATGATGCCAAAATCTCTCCCTCCAGCCCTGCCCTCCTTCCCAGGCTCCAAACAAGCCTCTCCCCGCACCTTCTTGAGCTTTTCCCCTGGATGCCCATGGTCATCTCAGACAGTGCCCATCACCCATTTTCCAGGACACAGTGGTCAGTGCCCATGACATGCCACACACACAGGCTCATGCTCCCTTCTGCCTTGGCGGGATCCCACCAGAGGAATTGTGTGTATCAAGGGTCAGTCCTACCACTTATTCCCAAGTCTGGTTATGCCAGTTATACATGTTGCTGTAATTATGCAGTTTAACTGGATATTAGATCAAATAAGAGCATAAAAAAGAAAGCCGTCATTTCTGTGAAAACCAAAATTGTTTTGAAGAACTTGGTAAGTATGGAATTTCAAAAATTCTGCTGTTTGGGCATGACAACTACAAAAGAGTAGGGGGACAATCATAAAATTCAGAAAGAATTCTGTACTCAGATAGTTTTAAAAATATCTAAGTTCTTTTATAGGAACAAAAATCATAAATTATAAACAATGAATTATGAGTATAGCTTTTTAGAAAATAGTATGTAAAAATCCAATTAGCATACTCTTAAAAGCTTTATATGTTAAAAAAACCATTGAATGAATGTATGTTTTTATAAATTAAGTTAAAACAAATGTTTGGTTATATATTTATCTCTTCCCCACGCCACCTCCTAGAATAACTAACCAACCACAGCTTCAGGTGCATCAAATGGGAGAGTTTCTGTTACGATATTTGAAAAACTGTGCCCCACCAGCTTGTTATAAGGTTTGATTGAATTAAATATGTGAAATGCTCTGAAACAATAGGAGACTGTTAGATGATTTCCACTCACGTTAGGAGGGGTATGGTAGTCATGGTAGGAGAAAAACCACAAATTGTTGATTGATACTGATCTGCTGGCATAAATTAGAATCAGAACTTTATTGCTGAAAATAACCTTAGATATTTACACCTCAATGGCCCTCTCACTTTGTAAATTAGAAAGCTCAAGCCCCCAAAGATTAAATGAATTGCTTAAATGCAAGAAATCAAGATAGCTCACTCTTTGTTCACTTTTCTTCCATTTACATCATGCTGACTTAAGAGAGAAAAGTTTCCTTCAAAGTGAGAGGAAAAAAGTCCTCAAAAGCCCTATTTAGGTTCCAGTTAATTAAGGTTTGAAAACAATGGATATACATCCTTGGAGTTGATTCCTTGGTTCCCCAGAAAACAAGTGTGTGGACCCCAGCTTTGGAAGGAAGAGCACATCAATCTCCCACAGCAAGGGATGCTGGCGAGAGCCTTTATAAATCAGCTGAATGACCCCATTCAGCAGTCGCTGCATTTGTTCTCCTATCCTCTCCTGCCTGCATTTGCCCCCACAAAAATCCATTTTTCCTTGGTGCTTTTGGCACGGCCTGCTCTTTAGAGTAGCTCTCTCCTGCTTTGTTTGCCTCAGTTCACTATGTCCACATTTTGGTGGCAGTCCTAAAAAAAGATGTCCTTTCACACAAGAGGCCCTCTGAGAGGCCTCTATGTGAAGGGACACCGTCCATGTCACACAGTATGCCCCTGATTGCAGAATAAATCTGCTAAACTAGAAGTTTCATCTTTCCACAAAGTCAGTTTACCATGAGGATCTTCAGAATGAGTGAGGTGGCGGGCACTAACTAGTATATACCTACTTGTCAAGGACAGACTGGTTCAGAGGTCATAGCAACCATAGGAATACAGAGCAGCTTGACCATTGGGAGGTGGCAGTCAACAGCTTAGAGCAGAACCCGCAGCTGAGATGGTGCGCCCTCCACTCTCAACCTCCTGGGCTGGCTCCAGCCCCCTGGCGGACCCCTGCCAGCCGTCCTGTCTGCTTACCCTAGTGTGCTGACCATAGCAAGCTCTCTGGGTACTGTGATGGGAAACAAATTGGGAAGCACTGCCGTTGAGGTTGGATTACCTGCTCCAAATATCACTTTTACCTAAAGCTCAAACCTAATTCGAAGAGATTCTGTTTAGCTCAGTGAAACAGAGAGTGCAGGTGCCAAAAGCATTTTTTGTGCTCTTTGGTTGGGTGAATTGAATAATATCCCTTCCAGGAGTTTCTTCCCATCTTCATGCTTTCTGCTACTATGTTAATTCTAGAATTTAATACAAATGCTTGTTTTATTGTAACATATGCCACTCCTGTTTCTTAAGCATAAAGGGTCCCCAGACTTGTTTGCTTCTGTAGTAAAGTAATCATAATGGTTTGTAAGCATATGTGAATCTCGGTCTTTGGCAAAGAGGGACTGTGAGAAGCCCTCACGCCTCCCTCTGGTTCTTGCGCATGGCTTAGCCCTGCCTGAAAGGCCTTGGGAGTGTGCACAGCTCCCTGGCACTTCTGTTCACGCTGACAGAAAGCCTGCTTCCAAGCAGCCTCCCCTCTGTGGAGGAAGATGACACTGCCTGACTGTGATCTGATAGGGCCTGTGGGAGCTCTGTGTCTTAGCCACTGCCTTCCAAAAGGACCGGAAGGGAGGGTGGCAGGGTGCTAAATAGAACCCCAAAACAAAAACATCTTAGGGAATACTGATTGTATTCAGGAAACTACACCTATAGCTTTCTGGGGCTTTCTCTCCAGCCCAACATTCCTCAGCCAGGTGGTAGCACTTAGAGAGAGGCCACCCTCTCTCTAAGGAAAAGCATGCTGGCCTGCAGGAAGCCACCCCTTCTTGGGTCCCCCAGCAGGTGGTCAGGGGATGTGAAAGGCAACTGAACCGTTGACTTTCTGAGTTTAGAGAAAATTGTAGTGAAGAAATTTTGATATTTCCATCTTCTTAGGCAAATTCCTCCAAACTAAAGGAGCCTTTACTAAATTCTCAGCTGCCTCTTATATGAATCCCAACTGGCACGGTTTTGAAAGTTCAGGCAGTTCCTTTGAGTGGACTTGATTATAAAGATAAACCTGTCGGTGAAATAATTTTTAAATACCTTGGGACCCAAGCTGCTGTGGAATACTATTATGAATGACCTTGGCCTGGCCCAGCCTTTAAGTCAAGGGTTGGAAGACTTTCTGTGAAGGGCCAGTGTCTTGCCAATGGGTTTCAGCCCCGGGCAAGTTCGCTATGAATTCAGTGTGACCAAAGAAATTGACAGCAAAATGTTCTTAGGGTGAAAGGGTTATACCCAACTTTATTTCCAGGTGGCAGGTCAGTCACTAGAATCCCGTTCACTCAGAGCGATTCTGCATGCAGCAAGCCAGTCTCTGCCTCTGGGCCCCTCTGTTTGCACAGCCGTCCTCTGGGCCTCTCTGCACAGTCATCCCACACAGCCGTCCTCTGGGCCTCTGTCCTCAGTGCTGCCACTCCTCCAGCATCTGCTCTGCTCTCCTGCAGCCTTGCAGCTCTGCCAACATATTGTGCCTAGAGCACTGGGTGGAGCTCTTTATACAGAGTCAACAGCCATGTATTGCCCACAGGTGTGCAGTGAGCTAGTCAACCAGGGCCAGGTGAGAATCCTGGCCACAGGAACTCTTATTTTATCTACAGCCAGATAGTAAATATTTGGGGCTTTGTGGGCTGTATGGTCTCTGTCTTAACTACTCAACTCTGCTGTTGTAGTGTGAACACAGTAGTGTGAACGCAGCCAGAGGCAGGCAAACGAGTGAGAACAGCTGTGTTCCAATAAAATTTGAAGGATACTGAAATTTGAATTTCACATAAGTTTCGTGTCAGAAAATAATATTCTTCATTTGATTATTTTTCAGTCATTTAAAAATGTAAAAACCATTCTTAACTCATGGCTGTGCAGAAGGCTGGCTTTGGCCTGTGGCCCATGGTTTGCTGACCCCTGCTTAGGTGAAATTCAGCTCGCAGCCAGCTCGCAGCAACTCATCATGACTGCTCTGGCGAAGCAGGCTGGGTAAATGGGGAACAGTCAGTGCTAAGTTAGCCCTCAGGATGGTACCATGCAATTAAGTAAATTATCCCTTTGATGAGCACCATGCTCAGCAGGTCCAGTTGGAGGCCAGAAGTAGAGGAATGAATCTGTTTAGCACCAGTTAGTTCTCTTATTCTGTTTACAGTCAGGTAGCTTTAATTAGCCTGAAGCCAAAAAGCTGTGGTTCTAATTTCCCACCTCTGCGAGCTTGGCATTCTCTTCACAGTTAGGTCTCATCCCACCTACCCGATGTCCCCGAGCCCCTCCCTTGAGTGCCCAGCCCACTTGCGGAGATGCTGGCTCTGCCATCTTAGGGTGTACACCGCAGCAGAAGTGGGGTCTGCTCATGGCAAAACATGGCTGTAAGGAAGCCGTATGGCATTTCTCCCTTGCTCTACTCCTGTTGCTATAAGGAACAATATATTTTCTTGAGTCATGCATTTAAAAATTATAGTTCAGAATGTTTCTTTTGCTTCTCTCCAATGTAGTGGTTTTCAGGAAATGAGCTTCCCAGCTCTCTGCTGTTTAATTTTTGTACAGTATGATATTTGGTGCAAGGTAAGTAAGACGGGCAGATTCACCCTGTCTGGCTCTTCCTTGGTCTTATTATTTTTACTATCACTTACGTACAAGAGTAAGCTGTTGATTAGGTGGTTGGATATGTTTGTAGAATCGGTCTCTATTTTCTTAGCCATAGAGGCCTTCATTCAGCACATCTTCAGGAAGCAGCCACTGGTTACATAGTATATGCTAAGTGCTGGAAATAAGGATGAAGGAATAAGACGCAGTCCTGGTTACCAAGTGCATAGCGTAGTAAAGGAGCCAGCATACACAGAGAATTAAAAGTGTGGTGACAGCTCTCCCAGAGTGCCACAGACTGGACTGAAGAGACCTGGCTCAGTCGCAGAGGGCCAGGGAAGATCCCTGCAAGGACCGTGTGTGCACTAGGGCTTTTTGAAAGGCCTGAGGGCATAGGGAGGGCATTTCAAGCAAACTGCTGGTACGGGCATGGAAGGGGTTTGAGAAGGCACATTTGGGCAGTGGCAGATTGTTCCAGATTGCGTAGTGTTGATGCAAAGAGGAGTAGCTAGAGGACAAGGCAGAGGCCAGACCTTGCAGCCTGCGGGAATGAGCTGGGGAGCCATGGAATGATTTGAAATGTGAAAGTGACATGATCAGGACTGGGCTTTAAGAAGAGCTTCCTGACTGCAGTTCGGAGCGCGGACTGAGAGAGGACAAAACAGAGAAAGTGTGTAATCCACCAGAGAAATGGTGACAGCCTGGCCTGGGACAGAGCCTAAGGGGTGAGAGAAAATGACAGGAGAGGAGAAAAATCCAGGAGAGGAAGGAAAACTGGCAAGCTGTGACAAATAGGCCATTTTGATTGGATGTGGAAGGGAGGGGGGCAGGGAGGGAGGGGGAGGCGAGCAATCAGGTTTCTGGTTTAGGCACTTGGGTTGACGTAGTACCGCGTCCTGACCAGGAAACACCTGGGTAGGAGAGTTGAGAAGCAGCTGTTGAGTTTGCGGAGCCAGCTGGAGACAGACAGGTAGGAGGGAATGTGGGAGAAGCACTTGGGCATAGAGGCCCGGGGTGACTGGGAGGGCCGGCCTGCAGGCGACCGCCCGCAGCACCTGCGGGGTCCTGACTCTGGATGGAAGAGCAGCCGCGTGGAATTAGGCGGACAGGAGAGGGTGAGACACGTCCGACTGTCCCAGTTCTTGGTTAGGCCCCTCTGATCCCCTTTTTTTCCTAAGAAAGGAAACTTTATGTCAGATTATAAATGAGGAAGTATATTTTTATATTTGTATAAAAGTATGTAAGTATATTCTAATATTATAACTTTAGAAAATGTAAGAGTGTAGAGAGAAACTCAAAGTCACCTATAATACCATCACTCAGAAATAACCACTGCTAATACTTTGGTATATTATAATTCCTTATGAATTTCCCCATACCACTTCATGGCAGAAGGGAGAAGTGGTTAGCATAACACATACAATTTTTATACTCTGCTTTTTAATATTATAGAATAAGTTTTTCCATGTCATTCAAAATCCTTCAAAAACATTATAATGCCAGTCTAATATTCCATCTTATGAATATAGTCTTACACATTACCACGCCCCAATTGTAGATTATTAGATTGTGATTTTTTTTTGACACTATGAATAATAGTTTTATGGCCTGTGTGCATAAATATATGCCCTGATTTCTAATTATTTCCTTAGGACCATCCTGAAACTGTGATGATGGGGTCAAACATATAGACATACTTAAGAATCTTGAAACATTGCCACATTCCCTTCTAGAAAGGTTGTACTAGTTTACACTCCTTCCAGTAGTTGTGAATAAGGGCACCCGGGTGGAAACACCTGTCAAGAGTCCTTTGACTGCATGGGGTGTCTATCTGTCCGTCTCTTCTTTCTTTCTCTCAAAGTCATGTCTAGGTCTCCTGAAATGTCCCAGTGACTGTGGTCTTGGATTACTCCCTCATCTCTCATATTTTATTATATTTTCATGAAGTCTTTCCTACAAAGAGTACAATGTGTTATCCCATAGACTCTTCCTGTTTGCAGGTCCTAAAACTGAAAATGACTGAGAGAGGTGGTTGAAAGCAGCTTGCTAAACTTCCTAAAGTGGAGGCTGGAGAGAGGCCTCCTGCAGCAAAGTGAAGTCCTTTCCTCTCATCAGCATTGGTGCACACCCGTTATTTGTGAAATGGTGCTGAGAAATATTGTTACATTTTCAGATCCTCAGAGACACTGGTGACTTCACTAGCTTTTTTTGCTGCTCTTACCTCCTGTGTGTAATAGCTTTTAGGAATTGTTTAGGCTGACTTGACGGGAATAATTTTAAGGAAATCCGGTTGAATCAAGACTAAAGAGCAGAGCGGCTCTGTGAAATCTGTGTCACTATGAGAATTGCTGTGCCTCATTTTAGGGTAGTGATGAACAGTACAGGGAGGTTTCTACTGGAAGTTCCGGGCTTCTATTTAAATGTTGACAGGCCATTACTTCAGCCATTGAGACACTTACAGCATCAGTGAGGCTTAAAGAATATCTGCTTGTATTTCATCCTCCTATATTTCCAAATTACCAGTTTCATAACATATTAGCAAGTTTTTCACTCAAATGTATCCATCTCATTTATAAATAAATCTACAGCCAAGAGTGTGTGTTCTTTTGAGCCACTCAGCACCCAGGTTACCTTGGATGGCCCCTGTGGGGGGGGAGGGGAGTGGCTGAAGCAGCACGAGCTGCAGGTCTGGCTTCAGGAAGAACATGGAAGCACAGGAATTCCCAGTCTGGGGACCCCAGAATTTCCTTTAAGAGAAGAAAATTGATTTAGCTATCATACTCCAGTTTCATGGGCAGGTAACCCATACTAATGCATCCCAAGGCATGAACAAGAGACAGACTTGAAAACTTGACCTAGTCGTATACAAGTAATACTAATTACAGCCACTTGTGTGAGCTGATCACTGTTTGTGGCTTGTTAACATACACATAAAAACTAACTTGTATCATTAAGTGACAGAGTAAAAACTTTGCTGAGAACCTTATTATTACAACCCTGCCCTCCACATGTGCTCACTGTCCTTTTAGGCATGACACATAGTCATTTCCTCATAATTTTCAAGAATTAGAAGGAATATGGGTAGTATTACTCTGGAAGTTGTTAAAAATACACTCAGACATGATCTCCAGCCCTCACTGGACAGATACTTCTTGAGTTCATATTGTGTTACAAGTATTGCCCCAGTTCTCTGACGGAGCCTTAGGCAGCAGAAGACAGACTTTCTATCCTAAAGGTGCACAGTGGATTTGCGAGGAACTCTGTGTACTTGTAAGAAACTCCAGTAAGACAAAGGCAAGGAAGGGCATCGCCAGTTACACAGGCTGCAGGACTACCAGACTTGGTGGCCATAGGATGGGATGGGATTAGCGAGAGAAGGCTAGCACGGGCAGTGAAGCCCTGTTGAGATTCAAGGGATGTATTCCATCAACTCCTCTCTCCTCTGAGTTCTGAGGCCACAGGGAAATAAACACACAAGTCCAACTGCAATCAAAATATTCCATGTATTACTGAGAAAGTTTGGGTTAGAGAAAGCAGCTTGAGCAGGTTCAAGCATCTGGAACAGCCCCGAAGTTAGTATTGTAAAAAGAAACTCTGCTTGGAGTGATTAGCGGGAGCAGAAAGTAGCCAGAGATGGAGAGAAGTGCGCGCCTTAGCAGACGGGGGGCCCAGGGATAGCCCCAGTGCGATCTCTGCTACTAGCTGCCCCCCAGTGTGGTGGCTGTGCTGAGGACCAACAGCTGATGCTTCTGCTCCTGGTCAGAATGGCCAGTGCAGATCCTCAGCAGAACTGTGAAGACTGCTTTTTATATAACTTTAGAAAGAGAACCTGGCTCCTGCCCTGCTTCTAGAAGCTTTTCACTTGCCTTCTGGTTCTTCCTGCTTGCCTCTACCCAGGCTCATCTCTTACAGAGGTGAAAAGCTGCCTCACCCGCCCAAACCTTTTAGTTTCCGGGAACCTGAAGATTGAAACTCCAAATGCTGCTGCAGAGTCCTGCACTGGGTAGCCAGCCCATCTGTCCTCCCACTTAGGGTCCCCCTAGCATTTCATTTATGCCGATCACCACCTGTCTTGCTCACATTGTCACATTGCCTTGTCATTTCCATTTTTACTTCCCTGTCTCCATCTCTGAGACTGTGACCCTAGCCATAAGGACAGCATCATATTCATCTTTGCACCTCCAGCCCCTGCACAATACCTTTTTTTCTGGGTGTTTCAGTGTTTCTAAGCATCTCCACATACTGGTCTCTTTAAAAAGGTGATGATATTTGCTATCTGGGAGAAGCTGTAGAAGAGAGGAGTATTTATATAAGAGAAATAAGTGCATATATTAAATCCTGGAGGTTTCTCCCCTTTTGAACAAAAGGGTTAGGTGTTTGATTACTTGCCAGGGCATACAGGGTTTAGAACAGGGCGAAATGAGGACTTTCTGAGGGTGAAGCTGCCTGGACAGGTGTGAGGATCCAAGAAGCTTTCAGCCCCCCAGCGGGCTGGCAGTGCTTCTAAGGTGTTCCTGGGCACTTCTGTGTTCACCTCTATGTCCTCAGACCAAGCCGTGCCCCTCTGGGAGCCTGGTAGAAAAAGCTTTCCAGAGGAGAGCAAAGAGACCCCCAGGGTGCCCCCCTGGGAAATGAGATGCTTAGGCTTGTCAGGGACCTGGCTTGCCAGAAGGGAAAGGTGGGTGAGGCATCAAATTCCCAACCTCCCACTTGGAAAGATTCCGCATGGGGTGAACTCATATCAGCTGCCATCACCGTCCCACATGACAAAGGTGGAGATGATTTGTGTACCCCAGTGGGGTCCCCAGTCTGGTGCTGCCTCTGAATTTTGATCAGAGCCTAGTTTTGCTTTTAATGGAAATGATTTCCACAAGACAGAGGTTCTGTGTTAATTGCTGCTGGACCATCTGAGGAGGGAAGGTAACTCACATCACAGTCAGAGTTGAGAATGTGCCCAGATGACTCAAACTTAAGTTCCTAGCCTTTCCAGGGGACAGTGATATGAGACAAAAGGCTCTCATGCGGACAAGAAGATATATAATAAACTGCTGGGGGCCGAGCCGGGTAGTGGCTGGCACTGCTTATATCTGAGATTCAAGCCTTTCAGGGTAGTGGCCTTGACAGACAGGCAGATCTGGCTCCTCCAGGCCCTGTCTTTCAGGTACTTATGCTCAGTATTAGGAAGCACTTGAACTCTCCCTTTTCTGTTCACAGGATGCTCCGCACATCCTCACCCTGCCCCCATGTCACACCCACGTCACTCGAATGTGAGCCAAACAGCTACATAAGAGATGTGGAATCTTTTGACGCTAGTAAAACCTGCATTGGGGAAAAGGGAACCCTTGCAGCTGATCCTTAGATATCAACCGTGACTGCTGCTGGGGGCAGGCCCAGTTGAATTCAGCTTTTGTGGTTCAGTGAGCCAGGGCCCTTGCATCTGTCCTATTTGCTATCTGTCCTAAACACCACTGCTAGACTGTGTCTCCCCAAATGCTGCATTCACGTGTCACTCAAGAATCTGCACTCCCATGAAGCAAATTTCATGGACCAGTAGAATTCCAGTAATACCCTGGGACAAGATATAAGATTGCTAGTTTTTTATTTTGCTAAACAAGGATATTTTCTTTAAAAGCCAGTTACTGTCTACTATCTCCATGATTTTATAAATGAAAACAATTTGCACCAAAATGAAGGAAAGACGTAATTTCACAGGATGGGGAAGTCTTTTACATTGACTTGATTGAGCTTTCTGGAAAACCTTTTTCTCATTTTGTTGACTCAGACCAGCCTTTGAGAACTGCTGGATCGCTCCATCAGATCCAAGCGCCTCCTGGCTTTGGAGGCCCTCTGTGATGCGGCCTGTGTTTGATGTTCCCGTTTCCCACCAGGCCCTGCACCTTGTTCGCTTGTCCTTCCCTGCCTCCATGTGGCCTGGGCCTCTACTTGCTCCCCCAGTCCCACACACCCCACTTCTCCGGAAGCCTGCTCCCGCAAGGCTGCCTCCCCCTCCAAATATTGCTGACCTCCTTTCCCGTCTCCGCTTCTTAGCGCCTGATGCAGTTCTTCAGAAGTTTTCATTCATTTCATTTTGTAGTTCGCTTCGTTACTCCCTTCCTCTCCCCCCTGCCTGCATTCTTGAGTATCAGCTTGTAGAAGAGAGAAACCTACTGCAACTTCTTTCTCACCCATAAATCCATGGTGTTGGCACAGAAGAGGCATGCGAAAAGCTGTTCCCAGCCCTCCAAGTGTCACCCGAGGTCAGTGATGCTCAAGGCTACCAGGCCCATTTCACAGTCCAGAACGTGCAGATGTGGTCCTGTTATTCCTTAAGAAATTCCCACACTTTTAAAAAATGGTACTGTTTATTTTGTTAACTCCTCTTCCGTTCCCATTTTAAGTAGCATATTGTAGACATTTTTTAACTAAAGAGCATTTAAGAAAATGTATTTTGTGACTGTAGAATATCCCTTTTGGCTTATCTTTTTAATTTCCCACATCTTTTTAAATATCTCCCAGGTACAGATACTGTGCTGGGTACTGGGGACAAAGCTAAGACAAGAGAACATGGTCCCAGCCCTCAGATTAGCTTCGTGGAGGAAATGGAGACACAAACAGAACAAGGGGAAAGCCCGGTCAGCATCCTGATTCTGAGCTGGAGTGTGGAAGGGGCTGCTTTGGTGTTCTACATGAGAACGCTAGCTCTTGCTTCAAGGGGCTTCTTTAAAAGTTGATTAGAAACAGGGTCAATCTGTTTAAAAAGTTTTCTCCTAAACAAAATAGAAACTAGCATTTGCTGTAAGAAAATGCTAGAAATGATGAAAATGAATTAGAAATTATTCAATCGCCCCTTGAATCACGGCCCCCCCTCCCCCGGGGTAAAGGAAATCTGCGAGAGTACAGACCCAAAGGGCAACACCCAGGGAGGGAATCCCAGCAGGTTTCTTATCTGCTTGTCAGCATTAAATTGGCAATCTCCTAAATAAGAAAATCTGCTAATGAATAACAGTCTATTGCATTTGAAGTACAGTTGAACAGAGAGCTATTACTGAGTTCTAAGAGCGTCTGCTGGACCATGAGGCAGTTTGAAACTGATTTGCTCTAAATCGCAAGGAGCTCTCCCCACTGCTTCCCCTGACCTCCAGCCCAGCCAAGTGCTGAGACTTAGCCCTTCCTACCAGCCAAGCTCCCAGTGCTGCCTGTCTCTCTGGCTGGCCTGCAGCAACGTGCTTCTGAGCTCAGGCAGAGTGGGAGCAGAGCGCCCCGCGGAACTTCTCCCTGTCCTCTGCCCACCGCTGGCCAACTTCCTGGCCTGGAGTCCTGACTCTCTGTTGCTGAGGGCTCTTTCTTGGTCCCTGTGGAGATCTGTCCTGTTTGCTCAGGGGCCAACCTCGAACTACTTTTTGGCACATGCTTTCTGCTCCAGACTGCCTCAGGCCCAGACTCAGTTCACCTGTTGCCACCAGCTTCCAGTCAGTGCATAGCTGTAAACCCTGCATCAGACCACCTGGGTTCTGATCCTATCACTTAGCTGTGCAAGTTTAACTTTTCTGTGCCTCAGATTCCTAAGATAATAATCAGTAAAATGAGATACCATGTCCCTGAGGTAACAGTTGATAAAATGGAGATGATACTAGTACCCCTGCCAAAAGGACATTGTTAGGTTAAATGAGTTGTACCCATAAGATGCTCAGAACAGTGCCTGAGCCTAACACTGTTAGCTGTGTGACCAGATGCTAAGAAAGGCCCCATTTCTGTCCTCACAAAAGAGCCATCTAACAGGAAGAACCCAGCAAGGGCAAATAGTACTAGGGTGGTGGCCTCCAGTGGCCATGGGCTAGAAAAGCTTACCCTTGTTTGTGATCCTTCAAATGGGCCTGGGCAGAGGGGGAGGATCTGAAATGGAGGTGCAGGTGAGGAAGGGTCTTCTCCTAGCTCCCCAGGGAAGCAGCAGGGAACCACTGGGTGTGTGGAGGGAATGCAGCAGAAAGTGACCCCACTGGGGCATGAAGCACTTGGGAGTTGGTACTGGATTCGTTAACGGGATACCCTGCAAGATCTGTGAGCAGGTAAGGGAAGGAGTAACTGGGAGTGGGCACGTCATGCTCTCAGTTACTCGAATAAGAGATACCGAATATCCCATTTGTATAATGTCAGATAATTTTCCAGAAAGTTCAGACTAAATTAGGCTTTTCCCAGCAGGTAACAATAGTACATTGTCACTGCCTCTCACCAGATTGAGAGTTTGTGGTTTTATTTAATCTTTGCTAATATGATATATTGGAAATGGTGCTTTATGATTGTTTTGACTTGCATTTGTTTTACTGCTTTGGGATTGATTAACTCTCGAGTCTCCTCATTCCATTTCTCCGAAAGGGCAGATTTTGTATACTAGCACTTACAATCTCCTAACACCTTAAGCACTAGACCCACCAGCCACATTTTTAGCCAGAATTCCTTTTTCCTTTAGTAAGATATTATTTACATACAGTAAAATTCACTCTCTTTAGTGTACAGTTCTGCAAGCTACACATACCACAATCAAGGTACAGAATACTGTGTCATCCCAGAAAATCCCCGTGTCCCCCTTTGTACTCTGCTCCCCTCCCCTCCCCTCCACCGCTGATCTGTTTTTATGGTCCTATAGTTTTGCCTTTTCCAGAATGTCATACCAATGGAATCATATGGTTGGTAGCCTTTTGAGTTCAGCTTCTTTGACATCAACATCATGCATTTGATGTTCATCTATGTGGTTATGTGTATCAGCAGTCATTCCCTTCTATTGCTGAGTAGTATCCCATGGTATAGATGTTCCACAGTTTGTTTATCCATTTATCAGTTGAAGGGTATTTGAGTTGTTTCCAGTTTGGGGTGATTATGAATAATGCTGCCATAAACATTTGCCTACATCTTTTGTGTGTTTTCATTTTGCTTGGGTAAATACCTAGAAGGGGGAGTTGCTCGATCATGTGGCAAGTGGATATTTAACCTTATAAAAAACTGCCAAACCAGAGTAGCTATACCATTCACCAGTAAGGTATGAAAGTTCCAGCTTCTTTACATACTTACCAGCACTTGGTAGTTAGTTTTCTGTTGTTTTGTTTTTTAGCCATGCTAACAGGTGGTAGTGGTATTTCATTGTGGTTTTAATTTGTATTTCCCTAATATTAATTTCATGTGTATATTTGCTGTCTGCATATCTTCTTTGGTGATGTGCCTGTTCATATCTTTTGCCCATTTCTTAATTGGATTGTTTGGTTCTTATTACTGACTTTTGAGTGTTTTTATGTTTTAGACATAAATCTATCAGATATGTGATTTGCAAATATTTTCTCTCAGTCTTTGGCTTATCTTTTCATTCTCTTGTTTCTTCATTCTGTCTGGCTTGTCTTTTCATACTATTTTGAAGAGCAAAATTTTAAATTTTGATGAAGTCCACTCTATCAAATTTTTCTTTTATGGAGTGTGCTTTTGGTGTCTTAATCTAAGGAATCTTTTGACTAACTCAAGGTCACAAAGATTGTCTCCTTTGTTTTCTTCTGGAAGTTTTAGTTTTAGGATTTACATTTAGGTTCTCCACTCTTTTTTTAATAATTTCCTAGGCCTAGAAGTTTCTTTTGGAAAACAGTTCCAATAACAGAGATGGGCATACCTGAGTAGATTTGGGATGGAGTCGGTCCTGGAAGCCTTGCCAGGCATGGTGGCCTCCAGGAGCCATCTGAAAAGGAGGTGTGAACATAAAAACTGCCTGGTGAGTAGCTTTTAAACAGATATGAGGCTTCTCTGGCTTCAGACTTGGCATAAAAGTGAAGATTATATCTTAAGGGAGGATGATAAGAGAAGAACCTCTAAACTTTCGAGATAAATCCTTCTGACTGCTGCACAAAGTCAGGATGGTGAATGGTGCCAAGCCCAGTACTTTGTCAATTACATGCAAACACCCATGTCAGTGACTCACCCAATCATGCTTTAATCTCAGAACTGAGAGGCTTTTAAAAATTATAGTCAACAAGGCAGTTATGACTGCCTTTGGAATTGGGTTTTCCTCAGAACAGCTGGAGTGTAATTCGGTGGGAAGAAAGCCTGATGTGGGTGAGAGGCCAAGGATTGCTTGCCTGGGAAGGATGTGCAGCTAACATTTGATAGAAATCTGTGAAATGGCCAACCTCAGCCAAGCTAAGTAGAGGCCTGCCATCTTTCATCCATGGGAAAATACACTACAGCAAAAGGATTTGGAAAACAACATTGATTATCAGCTTTGTGTCAGTCATTGCAAGACTGGCAAAACACAGCCCTGTCTCCAAGAACACATGGTCTGGAACATGCTCTGTGCAGGGTTCTATGAGCTGGGAGAAGATTGTTCTTGTAAAGGAGAACAGTTGAGAGCAGGCTGGGAATGGCTTTTCCAAGGATGTTCCAGGCAGAGCAGTGTAGGTGTTTGGTATGTTCTGCGATGTGCCAGCTGTTAGCATGGCTGTGTCGTAGGGAGGGTTCTTCGTGGCTATGGGAGATGCTACTGGAGATGTAACCAGGGTCTGATTTGGATTACCTTGTTTGCTGTGCCCTGTGATAATGAGTGTTCTCTTGAATTCAGCTTGGTGCTGTTGAAGCATTTACACACGGAAGTGTTGGGTTGGGACCTGCTTTTTAGAAAGATCTCTGGCAGCTTTTTAAAGGAGAAATTAGAAGGGGTCAAGGTAGACATCAAGAAATCCAGTTAGATGGCTGTAGCAGTAATCCAGGTGAGACCTGCTGGGAGACACAGATAAGATACTGAGGAGGTGGAATCAGAACCAAAGAACAAAGGGAGTGCATCTGGATACTCTTGGGCTTCTGCCTGGGCAGTCGGGGGGTTGTGGTGCCACCCAGGAGAGTGCCCCCTCCCCGGGAGGAAGAGCAGGCATCAGTCAGGGGCCCTCTGAGCTTGAGGACATTGGGGCCATCTGGTTAAAGACACCCACAGGGAAGCCAGCCGCACAAGTCCCCTGTGCCTTTAGTACCTGCCACGGGGTCTTCCTCTCTTCAGCACCAGAAACACATGTGCCTTTCAAAGTATAGTCAGCAGGACCAGACACTACATAGGAAATCTAATGAGAAAGAAGCTGGGTGTGCACACACAGGTGTTGAGGGGCAGCATGTGACACAGCACGAAAGCCTCTGTCCCCCACCATGAGCCAAGACACCAAGTGCGGGCTTCCCTGAGCGTGGAGCTGGAGGAGAGTGGCCATCCGTAGCCCTCTCTTCCCTCCCTGCCTCCCTCCTTACCTCCTTCTCTCTTCCCAGCTGAGCCCTTCTCATTTGTTTAAAAAAAAGAGTGAATTCACTCCCAGTCCTTTTGAAAACCAGTATGTCAGTGATAGATGAGGCAGTATTCTTTAACTTCAAAGGCGAAGAACTGAGTGAGTGACTGTGGGCCAGGGCAGTTGAAAAGTCCAAGGGAACAGGAGACACATGGGGTGACCCTGCCATCGGGAGGAGCGCCCTCAGCCCCACCCCTGCTGGTGCCATGCAACAGCACAAACAATAGCACTTTCAATAAATCATGAAGGATCCTGAATACCCGTTTTTGTCCATTTTCAATGGGCCTCAGACATATTGCTTAAGATATAGCCAGACATTTGTGCTGGGTTCCCAGCTACTCAAAGGCTCCAAGTTGAGTGCTCTCTTGACTATATAATGGAGCCGTTGCACATGTGATTTGGGGGAGAATTTTTTTTTTCAGATTTCCATAGCTAGTCATAGTGAAGATGACCTCATGGGTAGTGCAGGCCCTTGTCGCTCTTCGCACATCCAGCCTTTGAGTGATGCTGAGCTTTGTGGGGTATCCATGCAGCACCTAATTCAATCACACATCTGACCCCTGCCTCTTTCTGGCACCAGCCCCTTCTCTGTGCTCAGTGTGCCCCTGGGAGCCTCCGCATAAACCCTGGCTGTCCTCTGGAGACATTCTGTGCTGAACAGAGCGCTCTTGGCCCTTTCTCCTGCTCTCGGAATTCTAGGCCCCCAAGCGAATCTGGCACAGGGAGTGCCCCTGCTCTCAGGGTGGGTGCGCGTGAAGACGCCTGTTGGAAGTGCCTCTTAAAAGTCCCCAGTCATCTCCACAGTGGAGTCTTGGGAAGCAAAGGGAAGAATGGCCTGGGGTCATTTAAGGGCTGACTTGGTCATTTCCTTAATCGCCTGTGACCGTTAAGAGGCTCAATTTCTATAAAGAGGCACAGAGGCTTCCTTGGCTTGTTATAAATAATAACAAACAGAATTTAGGGAGCACCTGCCCTTGGCCAGGTGCTTTCATGTGCTGCCTCACTTAGTCCCTAAACCTTCTACCCATTTTTACAGGTGAGGAAACTGAAATCTGAAGTAGGTAGCTTGTCAGAAAGCACATAGCTACAAGGGGCAGCACTAAGATGGAAACAGTCCTTACGCTGTTTAGTCTTCAAATTTCTCTTACTGGTTGTTGTTGTGTATTCTCCTACAGATGTAAATACTGGATCAAGTCCTACTCTTAGGATAACTTTGAAGAGCTATTTTAAAATACTCTATGATAGTAAACATAATGTCCTTCATGTAACTGTAGATTAATGATACCAAAATAAAATTTAAAAAATAATGATAATAAAATACTCTATGATTCCACTTATATAACATTACTGAATGACGAAATCATAGAGCTGGAGAAAGAACAGAGTGGTGTTGCCACGAGGCAGGGCTGGCGGGGGAGGAAGGAGGCCCGAGGGGATCCTTGTGGTGAGGGAAGAGGTCTGCGTCCCCATCACAGTGACGGTGACATGCATCTCCTCGTGTGACCGAATGACACAGAACTAGACAGACACATTGTGCCAGTGTTAGTTTTTTGGATTTGATATTGTATTATAATTATGTAAGATGTAACATTTGGTGGCAATGAGGTAAAGAGTATACTCAACCTCTCTGTTACTATCTTTGCCATTTCTGTAAATATAGAATTATCTCAAACAAAAGTGGGTTTTTTTATGCACTTGTGTGGGCCACCAGCTTCACACCTGGGAGGAGGCCAGGTGTCACTCAGCTCAGGCTGCCTGCTGTCAGAAAGCAGCCCACATCATGAAGCTACAGGTAGCCTGGGGAGAGGGGCAGAGCACAGAGTAGAAGAGGGTCCAGATTTTAGCCCGTCCGGTGTCTTGGTGTTTCAGGAAAGTACCGAGCTGAGAGCCTGGGCCCTGGGCTCCAGTGGCGGGGCTGTGACCTGGGACAGGCGTCCTAACCTCTGTGAAGCTATAGAGCGGGAATGGGAACAACACCCACCCCATGAGGTTGTTAAGGGAACACACTGGTGTGCTTAGCAGAAAGTTTGTTGTGTAAAATTTGAGTTTACTCAACGAATATTGGCCATTTTTGTTGCCATAACCAGCATTGTTTTATTTATTCCTAAATTGTACCCTCCACTTTGTAGTCAGACCCGTCTCATACACATTCACAAAACAGTGCATATTCATTCTTTCTTCTCCAATTTTGGTCATTTATTCCTTCAACGTTTATTTATTGAAGGCCTACTTTGCCGAAGACTCTGGTAGGTGCTGGGTATATAGCGATGGACGTGACCCATGTGGTCTGTGCCCCAGGAGAGCTAAAGGTCTTGTTTTTTTCTTGTTACCTGGAATCTCCCATCTGTCTTTCAAATCCTTGCTGTCTTGCCAGACTCCCCTCAGACATCATCTACTCCATGCAGGCCATTCTACCAGATCCTTCTCTGAACTCTGATGGGTGGAGTCCGGGTGACTTAGTCTCGTCTGCCAGCCGGTCTGTCCTTTCTCCCCCTTACCACCCGTGGTGCCTGGCACACTGCCGAGCAGCACACGGAGCATGCTCAGCAAGTGCTCGCTCACAGAAGTGTAAAATGGTTAGCCAGAAGGACCCAAAGAGAACATCTCTCCTGAGGCTGTCATTGTACAGACGAAGTCATGCCTAGTGAGGGGCCCGTGACTTAAGTAGTAGAAATTGGCTCTGTGAGTCCCCAACCCATTTTTTTTCAATAAGATAATAATAGATCCTGTATTAATTTAGTTTTTTGTTGTTGTTGCTATTCTTTTCTTCTTTTTTCTTGCTGTCCAGTATTGTGAGTAGCTGACTATAGTGTTTCTTCTTTCAGCCTTTTGCAGACCCTGAGGGTGAGAAGCCCTTTGATCTACCTCTGGTCTCATTACTAACTAACCATGTCAACTGGAGGGCAGGTTCACTGAACTGGAAAATCAGAGCCAGCCTGTCTCTCTCCTTCTCACTTGATCTCACTTAGTGGGCTTACCTGGCACCGCCAGTCTCCGAGCACAGACTGCCTCTGGCAGGCCTGCTTGGGAGTCTGCTGCCTCCAGTGCGGCTTCTCCGCCTGAAGCTAGCTGGGCCCGGCTGCTCAGCCTCTCACTAAGGCTGTTTCTCTTAAATTCCTGTGGATGGAAGGGGCCCTCTTTGTTCTTTAGTGAAGCCTTGGCCAGCGAGCCTTGGAAAGCTGACACTCTGAATGCCATTTGCTGTCCTATATCTGTTAGAATCCAGAGGGGAGAAGTAAATTGTTGGAGCCCCGGGGCTGCCACCACTGTGCCCTGCTGATGAGAGAAGAAATAGCAAGTGTGGCCCCGGGGAAATGCACAGACTTTAGTCAGGTGGGTTTAAGTTCCATTTCTGCATCTGCCAGCTGGTGGCTTTAAACATCGCCTGACCTTACGTAGGCAAGGCCCTTAACATCTGAGCCTCAGTCTCCTCTCCTTTAAATTAGGAGTGGTGGTACCTGTACACGTGAAGTTCTTGGCACTGGGTCTGGTTGAATATGGACCCTGTATTCCTACTGCTTATTGCAGGGCCCTGTATCATCTGGAAATCCTTCATTTAATAACAGCTTGTGGGGAGTCACAGAGTAATCAATTGGGATTTCCCTATTGGAGTTTACAGTCTAGTTGGGACAGTATGATAGTTAAACAAATAGACAGCTGAGGTCATGTTCCAACTTGAAAGCACATGAGAAGAATTGGACCATGGTAGAATCAATATTCTTGCATCCAGACCATCAGAAGCCAGCCCCCTGCCAGCTCTAGCAGGTCACTGCAGCCTTGCCTTCCTGGGTGGAGATGAACAGAGAAGTTGCAGGTGCAGAGGTGCTGGGCAACCTCCACATTGAGACCTATGTGCCAACCTGGCAGGGACTTTGAGGCTTTCCTTCTGGGTAGTGAGCTTCATCTAAGGGCATACCAGCCTCCCTGCCTGCTGCCTCAGGGGAGACCTGGTCACCAGAGAATGCAGCCAGGGCTGCCTGTGATAGGACACCTGGTGTCAGCATGGCTGCCAAGAGCACCGCAAGTGCTGGCAGGGCTGCCAAAGCAGACAGATGAGGCTTTGAGGCATCACAACCTCCCAAATATTACTCAAGTTAAAAAATTGAACCCTATTATTGTTGAAATTCCTCAGTTTTAGAGTAATCACATTTGGAGCTGCTGAGTCCCAGTCAGCTTGTTCCAGTGCATCATCTTTTAAATCTTGACTTCAACTCATTATTAGAAACAACCACCTTATTAAATTAGGAACATGTATTAAGTGTCTGCCATGGGAAGGTACTGTTCTAATGGGTTTTGCCTCATTTAATTTTCCCGACTCTATGAAGTAGGTACTATTATCATCCCTATTTTACAGAAGAGGAAACTAAGGTACAAAGAGGTAAAGTACCTTGCCTGGGGTAAATCCAGGGTTCAAAACCAGACCGCCTGAGGAGGCTCTACCCTTTTCCGTACCGCGTGACCTCCCAGTGCTGGTTGTGGTTTATGGTACATCTGCTCAAGAGTAGAATGAACTTCCTGATCTAGCAAGGCCTGTGTCCCAGGCAAGAGGATTGCAGCAAAAGTGTGAGCTCTTAGGAGTGCTGGAAAAAGAGCTTGTCCAGTCTAATGGGCAGAAAGTTAGACCAGAGGATTCCCGAGGTCCCTGCAGACCGTGAAAGCCCTGAGTTCCAGCCCAGAGCCCCAGAGAGATTATATTAAACAAAGGTTAGGGGAAAACAAGTTTCTGGTTAATGAAAATGTTCCCCTAAGATTATTGTGAAACTTATTTTTTTAACATTTAACATTATGTCTAGTATCTGAAGTGATTTTCAACTATGAGATTATCCAAGGATTCTCTATTACTGAAGCTGATTTTTCAGTTAGCAAGGCAAACAGAAAGCCTGTTCATTTTCCTTCTTACTGGATCCTGGCCCTTCCTAATACCCTCCACTAACCTCTGTAAATTTTTTTGGTCTTTGCAGTTCATCTTAGCTGTAAACTTCTTTCTATGCTTTTTTAAAACTTTATAACACCTGAATGTTCTTTGGTTTTTACCATAATTAAACTGCTATTAGATACATTGTTCTATAAAGAAGATGTCTGTTTAAGATGTAATTATCTTGGCTGAGAATAGGAACCTCAGGTAACCTCAGGTAGGGGCCTCTGAGGTGTTCCTTCCAGATTGTTCTGAGCAATCCAATAAACATTCTCGGATCAACAGGCAATTTCTGACTAGATAGGGGTTGACAGTGATTTTCCTGCCAGGAGTTGATACTAAGCCCTCTGTTACAGATGGAAGCCAGGTTGCAGGAGTAGGGGAAAGGCGGACTGGCTGCTGCCCCGGGACCAGGAAGGACCTTAGAAGGTTGTCCTGGAATATGTTATCCAGACATTTGGCCTTGTCTGGGAAGAAGGAAACAGAATTAGCATTGAATCAAGTCATAAACTTTGACAGTTGCTCTTGGCTTCATAAGACAGCCTCATGCAGGAGCATTCTTCATTGCCACATCTCTTCCATTAAACCATCTAAAGATGTGAGTACCAGTCCTTCTGAAATATTCAGAGCTTCTCTTCTAACAGATGTAGCAGGGACTTATTATTGTGGGTGTTTTCTTCTAGTAAACCTAACAAGTATCCACATTCATCCATAAAACAAACCACAAGGATTACCTCAGAGGAACTAGCTCCATTTTACAGGTGGAAAGGCTAAGTCCATCAGAACCCCACCATCACCCGGAGTCTGGGAGAGAACAGAGACAAGGCCAGGGCTGCTGGCTCCCAGCCTGGGCTTATATAACTCCCCAACTCCTCAAGTCCCTGGAAACTGAGGCCAGTTCCTGGAAGATCATTCTGTTCTCTTCTGTTTTTTCAAGACGAGAGCCAGCTTGATCACTGGCTCTGAGGATTGTATGAAAACGTCCCATTTTTTTTCTTCCATAAACTGAATGCCTACCATCACGATCATTGTTTAATCAGGTTGTATTTGAACCTGCCTGGATCTCATACTTTTATGTCTGTTTGGCTTATATGTTGGAGAACCTTTTTTTAATGTATGCATACCCTCATCTATTTCCAAAAAGGATTTGAGAAGACTTACAACAAAGGAAATAAACAGTGAAATGAGTACAGTATAGACCAAAAATCAGACCCAAGGAAGGGAGGCAGAAGTAATCTGGCATCTGTAGAGTGAGCCTAGTGCCTGTGAGTGATCGTCATATTTTCTGATATCAATGTCAGAAAGGCAGGCCTTTGGAGGGAAAGCGCCATGAGGGCTCCAGCTGTGAGCAGGTTGGCCGCACATCCATGACACAGGCAGACTCGTTTGCCATGCTTTGTATTCAATGTTGCCATATTGCTCAGACACTTGAGAGGAAAAACGCAGCCCGGTGACCAGGTAAGGCCTGATCAGGGACGCTGGGGCGAGAGAGCTCCTGTTCTGATAACAGAAACACTGGGATGGAGAATGAGCTCTTCTGTGCTGGGCTCACCCAGTAGTAGAGGCAGAGGTGGTGTGGGGCAGTGGCCAACAGAGCTCTCCTGCCTGGCCTTCCTGGTGAGCAATGAAATGACCCTCAGCAGAGAGGCAGCTTGACAGGCAGGCAAGAGAAGCCAGGGCTCCTCTGTCCTGGGACAGGCTTGGGGACTGAGGCAAACCTAGGATGAGCCAAGTGTCACTTCAGAGGCCCCTCCTGAAGAGCTGCCTTCCCTGCGGGTTGACCAGAGCTCTAAAGACTGACGTGTTGCTTCTGAGCAAGTAAAACCTCAGCATTGAAGAATTCTGGTCCTATTGTTTTTAACCTCAATGAGAATAGAATGAGCCTCTGAAATAAGGTGCAACAGAGTCAGGAGAAGTGGCCTTAAGTGAAAACACAGCTGTGGGACTCACAGACGGTGCTGCAGGGAGGCGTCATCCAGGGGGATCGGCCAGCCTCACTATAGGCTTTCCAGCACTAATGAATCGGGAACTCCATGCTGAACAGGACTGAGTTTGATGGGTCCCTGTGCCAGCAGATGGATGTATTTTTCTTGAAAGGCCAAGGTGCCAGAAATCTCCATGATTACGTTACTGGAGCGAGGTTCTTCTTTGTGGTTTGTGAAGTTGAGCGTCAGGACTGCAGGATTCTCTTGCTCTTTCTCACTCTTATTTTTTCCAGGTCAGAACCAGAGCTTGGGGTGGGGAGGAAAATCCTGCTGAATGAGCAAGTTCTTTCTTAAAAAGCTCTCTCCAAGTCCAAAAAGACTTCAGTGAACTTAGGAGAAAGAAACTTAATACATTGCCATAGAATCATTGTGAACCAAGTGAAAGCCAAGTCCACAGCATCTTTGTCTTATAAAAGAAAGCAAAGAGGAGATGGAAAAAAAGAAATAATGCTTAGGAAATCCAAACCAAACAATGAAAACTAAAGAAGAAAAACTAAAGATCACCTCAGAGAATGTGAAGAGTTTCTTCTAATAAGATTTTTCAATTACAAAATCAAGGCTCAGGTAGAGGTGATTTGTGTCCTTTCTAAGTGTCATAAATGGCATACCTGAGATGTTTGAACTATGATGGGATTTACCACTTTCGGCTTAAGAAAGAGTTGGACACCCTGCAAGCCCAGTGGACTGTGAGGGAAAGAGCCGACCATGGAGCAGCTGGAGGCTTCCCAGGCTGGTCCTTGACCTGCGTTTGAACCTTGGTCCTAATAGCTAGCAGATTGAAGCAAGCTCACAGGCCTCCTGGAGAGCCCGTGTTGGTTTGAACTAGAGCAATCCTGGCCACAGAACTAGCGCTCTGCTCTTACCAGCTACCTCTCTCATTACACCCCTTTGGGAGCAAATCGGAGCCAGGCTCCCAGGTCCCCATGCCCAGGCATGGAGTAGCCGGCGGGCACCGTCCAGGCCATGGTCAGAGAGAGATCCAGTTGCCCTTCAGAGGTCATCTTGGAGCTACAGTGGACAACACAGGCAACTCCTAAACTTCCTAATGCATTTCTTGACCTTCCAAGGTCAGCAGATGTTTTCAAGAGCACCAGAAGCTCCGAGCTGGTATCTTCCTTAGCAATGGAATTTAAAGCCAAGTAACCTGTGCCTCATGTTCTCCAGGAACATGGCTGTCTGGGAATGCCAACTGTGCATCTGAGTGTATCAAAGCCTGATTTGCCCACTAGCCCAGGGGAACCTCTGGTACACCCCCCTCAACCACCTTTCCTGTCCCATCCCAGTACTTTTTTGCTTATTCTTATGAATGTCATTTGCCCATTGGCTTCACTGTGTAGACATATAGGGTCCCATTTCCTCTAAAAGTTACATTAAATGACTCAGTGGACCCTTCTGCTATCTAGCCTGGGGTATTCCTTCTTCCCCTTAGGTTTTCATGAAGTGTCTTCCTGGAGAAACATCTGAGAAACATGAAGAAGCCTTATATAGTCCTGACTCGGTCGCTGTTATTTCTCTCTTGTTGCCACCTCCAGGGAGAACGGCCCTGCTGCCCTCCCTCGCCACCCCTGCCACCACCCCCAGGGCTGAGGGGCTGGAGGAGGGCCTCTTGCAGGCCCAGCAGCCCCAGCAGGGCTTTAGCCCACATTCCCAGAGCAGATGGGGAGGGACTCTCCTTTCCCAAGGGTCCTCGCCCCTTCCACTCCCCAGTGCCTCCACTCACCCACACTGCCACTTTCTTGGGGTCCACCCTGGAGCAAGAGGGCTGGCCCAGAGGGGTCCTGGCAGGGGTGTCACACTCCAGCTGCCCCGAGCCTGCCCTCCTCTGTGATCTAGTCTGCAAGTAGAAAGCTCTTCCGTTTCCAGCCCAGGGGAGACTGGTCTGGTCTGTGTCCAGAGGAGAGCCCTGCCTCTGACTAGACCATTTATAGGCCTCCTTCCTCTGCTGGTGGAGGCCAGTGGAGTCATATTGTCACCTTGTCACTGCCTCTTGGGCCCTGTGCTTCCTTCCCTCCTCTGCCAGTACCAGGAATGCTGTGCAGTTGGAAACTGTCCTCTCAGGGACAAGGTTGACTGCTGGCAGCTGCCTTCAAAAATGGGAAAAATGGACCTTGTGAGGTCTCAGACCTCCCAGGCTGAGGCGCTCCGCGGGAGGGTCTGCAGGCCTTGAGGCAGCCAGCACAGGCGCAGGTGGCGGCCAGGAGGCACGCCCGCTCTCAGGCCGTATTTGGTGGGTACTGGCAGAACCAAGGACTGTGTGCCTCTCCAGAGGCGCTGGCCAACCAGGAGCATCTGGACACTGAGAAGATGGGAGCCACTGCTTGCTTTCTGGTGGCCTTTACCAAGGGGGTGCGAGTATGAGGCAGAACTTCTTTGCTGACATGAAAGGAGAAGTAACGAACTCAGGGGTGAAACCGCGTGGCTAGAGATCTGCTCAACCAGAATCAGAACGCGCTGAGAAGCCTCCAGGGGCATCGGTAATTCGATGGCTGGAGCGTTTAGTTGGGAATAGGCCAGCAAGACGCTCCAAGTCTGCAGTTCAGCTCAAGGATATGTGTCGGGCACCTGCTGTAGAAAGTGTGATAAGGGTGCTGAGTGCCCAGGGTACCTGGTGAGGCTACCCACCCTGAGCCCTTGGACTCACTGGGAAGAGAGTTCCTGCCTCCAGTTTCCAGAGGAGGGACTAAAGTAAGACCCACATTTACAGAGAGAAACTCAAAGGATATGTGGTGTTCTGCTAGGATAGACAGGAAGGGCTCTCCTGGAAGCAGTGGTGGCATGAGGAAGAGCACAGAGGCCCGACTGTGTGGCATGATCCGAACTCATGCAGTGAGGTGTGCAGTGTAGGAGGGGTGCAGAGAGCTTTGCTGCAGGAGGAGGGATGGGGTGCCCTTCCCTTTTGGGCAGACTCGTGTTTCTCCTTTAAGACGCCTGTCATCTGCCCTGAGGTTCTCCCTGGTTGGTACACCTTCTCAGCGCATGCCCACCTCATCCATATTTGTTCATGCAAGCAGCCTGCCCCCAGAAAGCCTGGGCTGCATTTAATTCATTTTTATATCTGACATGTAGGCAGCAGGAAGCCACCAAAGGTGCTTAAAGAGAAAAGTGTCATTAGGCTTGTAATTTAGTGCGCTGCTTTATGGAGAGTGGATTAGGAAGGCCAGGACCTAGGGAGTGGGTGGACATGTGTCAGTGTCTGCAAGAGAAATGATGCGCAGTTAACAGAAGAACAGTAAAGGTCTGGAAGGCTGGCAGATACCAGGCTTGATCAAGGCTCTGGTTCTGTACTTCAGCAGGTCTTTTCAATCAGCTTCCTCTGTGAGCTGGCTTCATTTTTAGGCTGGTAGCAAGCCAGTTGCAGCAGTTCCAGTCCTCATGCCCAGAAGCTCTTAGCAAACATCCCCTCATATCTCGTTGGCTTCAGTTGGGTCACATTTCCATTCCTGAACCAGTTCCTAGGGCGAGGAAATGCCATGCACTGATTGGATTGACTTCCTAATCAATTACTGAAAGGTATATGAGATTACCTTAGAACTGTCGGGCCCAGCCCTGGAGATTGAGTCTGTTTCCACCAGATTCCCTGGACTGGGGTAAGAGGGTAGTTAGCTCAGTGATACTAGGGTGTCCTTAGGAGGGAGGAAATGATGGTTAAACATGCATCCATGTCTGCTACATAGGCCTTTGGCTTATTCACTCAATCACTGAACCTTGCACATGTTAGGCACCTACAAACACACTCACACCTACATACCTGTAGGGACACACTTTATGCATCACTTTGTCTGGGAAACATGTCATCCTGGGTGAATTTCAAACCTCTCATGGGAGGACCCCAACCCTGACCTCTGACTCTCCATCCCTTGACTTCTCCTTGGATCTTGTGATTTTCTCACCTCCAAGGTCAGACAGGGCTACTTCCTGACCACAGCCTCCAGTCCCTCCCATGCCCTCACCCAGTAGTGAGGATGCCCTCATCCAACTTCCCTGTCTGACCTCATGGACACTGAGGAAGCCAGTCTAGCCCAGCGGTTAGCAAAGTAGAACACACTTCAGTTCCGCTACTTGCTGATTTCATCTAAATACTCAAACTTCTCTATGACATAAGGATAGGAAGCAGCTTCAAAGCGCTGTTGGGAAGATGAAATCAAGTCACATATGAAAGATGCTTAGGATAGAGACATGCTCAATAAATATTAGCTCCATACGAGACATCTGCTACCCAGACCCTTCTGTTTTATTCCAGCCAGCCCCTTTCATTTTTATTTCCTGCCTGTTCCTCCTTAGAGTCCCTGGTCCATCTGTGGCCAATATCATATCTCCAATCCCTTGCTTCATTCTTCTTCCCTCAAACCTTCCTGGCAAATGCTCATCTCCGGACCAACCTAACTTTCTTCATGCCAATGCCTAGGTTGCTAAAAAAAAATCAACAATGGGGCAGATGGTTGCTACAGTAACTTCAGATCCTGTGGCCTCAGATGGACCCTGAATACTCCCTGGCAATGCCCATGCTCTTCCCTTGTCAACTGTTTTTCCTATTCTCCAAAGAAGCAATTTCAAACCTTCATCACTTTCCTCCAACGTCCGTTCCTTCCCTCACCAAACCCTCCATTCCTTGCGGATAATTTGACCTCCTAATTCTCAGAAAAGAACAAAAATCAGACTGGAACATTCCAAACCACCACCATCACCCCCCTGCCAAATCCACAGATATATCTGCATCCCTGCCCAGCCTTCCTTACTGCTGCAGTGGAGAAAGGGTCTTCCACTTGTGTGTCAGATTCTAATCCCTCCTGTCATCTCAGCCACCCGGACTGTCCAGTTATCTGTCTCCCCTATGTCTTCAACTCCACCCCCTCTAGTGCCTCCTTCACATCAGCTTTTAACCAGGTCTCTGTCACCCCGTAATGCACTTTCCTTTGATTCTTCATCCTAGTGTCCTATCCCACTCCATCCATTCATCTTGGCTCTGCCGCACTACTGTCTAATTTGCAAGAAGAGTTACGCACACTCACGACCCCATTTCCTCACCTTCTCACGTTTCAACCCATCACACCCTGATCTCTGTTTCCAGCATTCTCCTAAGAGTCCTTGTTGGTAAATCCAATGGATTCTTTGTTTTGGATGCTTGTTCCTCTTTTCCCTGATCTCTGAGAAGGATTTACTGATGCTGACTGCCCCTCCTTAAGACATGTTCTCCCCTTGGCTCCTGTATCATAACCCGTAACTCCATGGCCGCTCCTTCACAGCCCATTGTCTAGCTCTGAAGTACAGCTGTTCTACCGAAGACCTCATTTCTATTCTACATACTCTTGCAGGACAACCTTATCTCCTCTAATGGCTTCAACTGCTATCTTACTTTTACCATCCAAAGGTTCACAAACTTGTACCTCCAAATTACAGTCTTGCTTATAAAACTCAGAATTGTTTATACACTGCCTACTGACCATCTCCACTAAGGTGCCTCCCAGGCATCTTAAAGTCAGCACTCCCAAAGTCAGCTCCATCTCTTCTCCCAGACCTGCTCCTCTCCCCTGTCACAGTGAGTAGCAGCGCTATCCGCTCTGCCGGCCGCGGCAAAGGACCTTGAATCTTAGGCCTCACTCCTCCCTCTCTTGCACTTTTTATCCAGACCACCACCGTGTCCTTTAATTCTGGTGAGGTGGAAAAAACGTGGATTTGAGTTGAAATTCTGATTGTGGTTTGGACAAATTACTTAATCTTTCTCAGCCTCGGCTTCCCCACCTGTGAGAAAAAATAGCAATACCTAATTCAAATGATTGTGCTGAGGATAAAGGAGAGCCTTTTATTTGGTAGCATTCAATAAATACGAGTTCTCCATTCCTCCCACCCCATTACCATCTCTACTTACTCACCCTACTGTTGAATTGGTGTATATGTAGTTTCTTGACCTTGAGAAGCCCCCTGGACTTAAATTTCCCATAATTCCTTCGTGATTTAGGACGACAGCTTGTATCTCGTCATGCTTATAAAGAAGTTGTAAAATGCAAAGAAAGTAAAACAATCACTCTTGCTAATTTGATACTGTTCCTTCCAATCTTTCTTTTATACGGTCTTATCTTTTTTCACATTGTTTTCTTGGTATATAATCAAGTATGTATCCTGCTTTATTTTTTTTCATCTAACCCACATATTTTCCCAGGTTATTTAGAATTCTTCATCAACAGTTTAATGGCTGCATATTATTTTGCATATGACTCTAGTATAGTTCATTTAGCCATTTTGTGATTGCTGGTCTTTTAGAGTCTTTCCACTAAATAATAATGAGGTGAGCAGTTCTGCAAAAAAAAAGCTATATTCCTCCTACATTTATCATAATTTTGCTAAGCCATAAACTCACAACTTGAATTGAGTTTGTGTCAGTTGTGAACTGAGTCAAATATTTCTAATATTTTTAAAGCCTTCAAAATGGACTAAATTAATATAAGCCTGACCTCAGCTGTAAAGAGGGAGGTGAAGAGAAAAGGGCTATAATTAACAGATTTTTTAAAATAATTATTTTCTGTTTTACTGAAAAAGGTCTGGGAAGATCCAAGCAGTGCTCTGTAGGGAAAACATGACTTCAACTTGAAGTTCCTATCTTCATGATGGTAAAGAAGGGCTTGTTTCTGTTTTTGTATTTTCATCTGGGTCAATAAGAGGACAAGCCACTCATACAAGCTTGTTTCCCTCTAATGAAGAAAAAAATCATCTAGCATCTAATGATGCAGATCTGTTGTTAACAACCTTGCAGTAAAAAAAAAAGTTATAATAATATATCCTCCTAATGTATGGTTAATTTTAGTTAAAATTTCCTGGTGATTTTAAAACCCGGTGAATTTGGACATCTGGTTATTGGCTTTGCGTTTGGAAATGTTAAAGCTGCCTTAACCAGCTGGACTGTAGCAGGACACACAGCCCGGCTGGCGGGGACGCCCAGGCGGAGGGCTGCACTCACCCGAGCACCCCCACCAGAATCCAGAGGGAAACCGAGACTTCGTCGCCAGAGCTCCTTTTCCCCATCTTCTCTAATCAGAGAAAACTACTGAGTGCCTCCAAGTTAACATGTCCAAAATCAAACATTTAACTCCCTACCTCTCCCCAAATTCAGTCTTTCCACTCAGCAGTGGAACAGTCACCTCCCTGGTTGTTCCAATCAAAATTAAACAGTCCTTGATTTTTTTCTTTTCCATCCTGGCCACTTCCCAACATTGAATCCATCAGCATATCCTGTCAGTTCTACTCCTAAAAGTGTACTTCTCGCATCCATCTCATATTGCCCACTTCTCTCCTGCCTCCCGCCCACCCACCTTCTCGTCCCTGCCCCATCACTGCTCTCCTGCACTGCTCAGTGGCCTCCTGCATGGTCCCTGCATCTTCACTCTCCCCTCCCATCTGTGCTCTACACCGTAGCCAGAAGGATCTTGCTGAAAATAACTCTGATCATGTCATCCTTAAAACATGTCAAAGACTTTCTTTTTCTATGAAGGTAAAAGTAAAAAATTCTGATGTGCAACAAGCTCCTGCGGGTTCTGCTGTGGCCTTCCTGTCCAACATCCCACCCACCATGTCCCCTGTGTCTGTGGTGGTCCGGCTTACCAGCCTTCTTTCGGTTCCTGGAGCTTCTGCCCCAGGGCCTCTCTATATATAGGCCATGCTCTGCCGGAGCGAGCCCTCTTCTCTGTCCTCCTTTTCCTCCCCATGGTCTAGATAATCCCTCCTTCTTCCCGCATTCCCACTCTACATCAGGGTATTTACTTCTATAGAAACATGGGAGTTCTTTTCCTGTTTCAGAGAACCTATTTTCATTTGATGTTTTATATATATATTCATTCATTCATGTGATTATCTGACGACCTTTGGTCTCCGCTACTAGACTTTAAGATCCATGCAGGAGGCCCCTTTCGGCTACAGCTCACTGTTCTTTCCCCACCAGTGAGCTCAGAGTGTGGCACAGAATAAGTGCTTAATAACTAATTGGTTGCATGCGGAATGAATAAGTAGAGTCCTGGTAACATTCCCCATGGGGAGTGTCCCTGGAAGGTGTGGGCTCTTCCAGAGAGGGCAGGCCCAGGTCCTCCATAGCACGGCAGCTGGAGGGAGTGTGATTCTGCTTGACTTTTATTTTTCATTTCAGCTCTCAGAATGAATAGAGCCTGCTGCCTGAAACTGACTTGTTTTTCTCTTCTCTCTTCATTCAGCTAAAGCTTGCTTTCACTCTGGACCATGAGACTGGATTGCCTCAAGGATGTCACATCTACGAGTACCGTGACAGCAACAAGTAAGCCACTCAAAGGGATTGTCAGACGGGGAATCACTTTTTACAAATGCACTACGTAAGAGCTGGCATAAAAATACTCCTATAAAATCTCTCTTGCACCTCAACATAGGACTTGAAGTCCTTGTACAGGAGGTACTGGAAGCGTCTTCAAGAGCAAGGCCACCTTCCGAGGCTCCAGCTCTCCTGCCGTCATGGGACTCTCCCTGCCCCACTTAGTCTCCAGTCACGGGCCTGCTGGGCTGACTGTGGGACTTCAGCTTTTGTTGCTGTTCTGACTACACATAGGCTTATAGGTTTTGTTGTGATAATCTACCTGGTGCATGTCATAGTTGGGGGATTTCTGGGTACTTAACAGAGATTCAAGTTGCTGGCCTTGCTATTAGAAAGGTGGCACCTTTTGTTAGTTGTATAGCCCCTCCCCTCTTCAGCAGAGACACATTCCTTGACTGTGGAGTTTGTGAGGCAGTGTCAGCGGTGGTGAGTGAGGCCAAAGGAGTATGGCCTGGTGATGACGGTGATGACGATGGTGACGGATGCTGATGACAGCCGCCGCTGAGTTCTGCCATGTATTAGGCAAACACTGAGACATAATATTTGTTATCCATCCCATTTAATCCTCAGAACAACCTGAAGAGTTTGCTTTTATTGTTGGGTTTGTAGAAGCTGAGGTCTGGGATGTGAGTGACTTGTTCAAGGCCACTTGCTTTGCTGCAGCCATCTGAGGCAGAGTCAACATTATCACATCTACCCTGGGAAGAGATTGCATGAAAGACAGTTGTCCCAAGTTGCTACTCTTGGAAACCCCAATGACGAGAAGAGCCCCAAGACTTATTGTTTCAGTATCCAAGGTAATTTTATCCAGTGGAAGGAATCAATAGGCACATGCCAGTGGAACTCTGCTTTCCAGAAGAGAAACTCATGCTTCCTCAGGAACTCTTGAGGGTGGAAGATGGGTTAGCAGATGCCTTCATGACCAAATCTCCTTTTCAGATTTCAGTTATTCCTCTTAGTAATTTATCTTGAAGAGGATTCCATAGTAAGCCATTGTGTCTCCTCAGTTTCCATCAAATTCATCATTTAGGAAAAGACCCAAGGTTGTCCTTTAACACCATCATTCCTCCTCTTGGATGGCCCTGTTTCTGTAAGACACTTCCAGGGTTCCTAGGCCCTGTGTCAGAGACACCATTTTAGCTTCTCATAATGCTTAATTCAGCAGAGAAGTAAGGCTGGACTTCTCTAGGGTCCAGGGGCTGGCAGGGACAATGGAATGAGTCCCATGACAGCAGGGGCATGCATCGCTAGGAAGTGAGACAAGCATAAACCACAAACTGCTTGGCATGCCATTCTGCCACCTTCCTTGCCTCACAAACTCCACAGTCAAGGAGGTGTCTGTGCCAAAGAGGGGAGGGGCTATACAACCCAGCACTACCTGGGTTGGTGCTTACTGGGTGACAGTGGGTGACAGCCCCACACACAGAGATCATGGCAGTCAGATCTTCAGGCCCAGACGTGTTTACAGATTCCAATCCCAGTGTGACTTTCTGCTATTTGGACAAAAGGTTGGCGCGGTCTTTGTTGAGTGGGAGAAGGGCACCAGCCTTTCTTCAGGTTGTCAGTTCAGAGGTCCAGTGACAACAAAACATAGGTTGTCTTTGAAGCTGAGAGAAGGAAATAGCCTAGCTCGGTTTCTCAGCTTAGTCCCCAACTCCTGGCATATTATCAGGGTAAGCGATATAAGGGGAGAATTTAGGGGTTGTAAGTATTGAAAAGCTTGAGCCCTGAAAAACCTGTAAAAGAAAGCATTTGGACAGGCGCCATGCTCTAGGCAAGTGTGGCAATCAAATGCCTCCACAACCCCTCTCTGTGGCTCTCTCTTGCTTGTCTTAGAGGCAGTCTTGGAATTCATTCTCGGTCTGTGGACAAATTTCCTGACCTCTCTGAGCCTCAGGTTTCTTCATCTGTTAAGAACAGTGCAACTAATGATACCTTCCTGGCGTGATTGTCATGGGAACTGAATGGGATGACATGTTAAAGTCATCCTCACCAGCCCAGCATAGACGATGCCCACAGTGAGTGTTGAGAGCCTCTCCTTCCCAAACAGAAAGTCATCTCCTGACTCCCACTCTGTTTTCCCAGTGCCATCAGGCCTGCATCCATGAGCCAGCGCTGCAGCTGACAGAGTACTGAGGAGGGCGGAGGCAGGCGCACACGCCTTTGACAGCTCTCTGCCATTCGCAGTGCGTTCTGTCCAAAGGCAAACCCTTCCTCACTTGAGGACGGTGAATTGGCGAGAACACCCCGAGCTTGCCTGTGACCCTCTCCTCTCCCCTGCCTCTGCTCTGTCTGTTTTCCTCTGTGCACTTTTAGAGCATTTCATCTGGAGTGCCTGAATTCCATTATTGGTATAATCATGGCATTTAGGAAATGAGGATATTCTGCCTCAGGCCCTAAGGACCCCGTGTTGTCTCAGCACACGAAGGCAACAGCAGCCAAGAGATGAACTTCTGCCTGTGAGAGAAATTAGCTTGATATCTGAATATTAGTTTAGTACAATTAATTATTGAAACTACTACTTTAACCTGGGTAGTCCCTGCAGTATAATTCGTAATCATTTTAGTGCTCATCTCTGCCAGATTCAGGCCCTCAGCAAAGAAGTTGTGAGGCCGTTGCACAGCCCTCCCTCGTGGTCTTTCCTTGCTGATGGAGTGGCCCTGAAAGCAGGCACCGCAGTTTTATTTTCCCTGGATTTGCCTATCAGCTTCCTTCCCAGGAACATCCTCGTAGCACTACTCCTTGGCTTCATGTTACCTCGTTCTTTTATGTAAAGGGGTTCATATCTGGCTCTGGGTTCCAGAGAGGACAGGCCCTGGGACTTGGCCATCTCTGAAAGGACTTGGACCCTTCCTCCCTTTGGGCTGGAGGGCATTGTTCTCAGGTAAACATTCTTAAGCTCCAAGGTCAGTCGAAGAAAGAAGCTGCCCTATTGTGCCTTGGGTTAGATTGGTAAAGCTCATCATCCCAAATTATCCTGTCAGCCTCCCAGAAATGGTTCAAATCTGCATCTAAGAGCTGTGAGGCCCTGCCCTCCACCCCAGCAGGTACTGCCAATCACCACCCATGGACCAGAGGACCTCGTCCTTTTTCTCTATTACAGAAAACTTTGCCTGCCTTTAATATGAAATCCAGTGAGTCAAGGACTGAGTGAGGGTCATATTTCTCAAATTGGGGTTTAGAGATCTCTTCATGGGGCAAGGAACAGGCCTGAAAGGGTAAGTGATTCATGAGGATTCAGGTAAACATTTACCTAGCCCCTGCTCCATACAATGTGTTGTGCTAGGTACTAGTACACACATGATGAATTAGGCATGGTCCACAGCCTCAAGGGGTTCATATAAGTAGCAGAATGCACTACAGCACCCTCTGAGATGACGTGTGCTTCAGGGTAGTAAGAAGCAAGTGCTGTAGGAGCAATGACAAGGAAAGTGACTGCTTCTGACTTCCAAGCAACCATGTGGATGGTAGTCACCTCCACAGATAAAGAGCTTCGTCCCAAACACTCCCTTCACTCCATCCCCACTACCTGCCTTCTCACTGTCAGGGCCTTAGAGCTACTTTGCAAACTGTCCCCCTTTCTTCAGCTCTTTGCCTGCCAGCCTATCCTCTCTGCAGCCTGAGGGATCTTTGCATGTCTGTTATTTCTGGTTGCTTTTGAGACCTTATTTTTGTCTTTGGTGTTCTGCACTTTTACTGCATTATGTCTAAGAGTATATTCATGTTTATTACTTGGCTTAAGACTCAGTGTAGTTCTTCCCATTTAGAAATTCTTATCTCTTTGATTCTCTCCAATTTCTCCTTCCTGTACTTCTATTAGAAACCTACTATATTATTCTGTCTTTCCTCTCTCTTTTCCATCTCTTTTTCTGCCAGTGGAGTTTTCTGGAACATTTCCTCAAAAATATTTGTGGGTTTACTAATCCCCTTGTAGCTGTTTATAAACTGCTATTTAATACTCTTTCCCAATTTAAGTGTTTAGCTTTTATTTTGAACTTTTAGAAATTCTCTTTGGAGCTTTTTAAAATCAGCCTGTTATTTTTCTGTTTTTCATATTTTAGTGTCCTAGTTTTTCCTGTGATTCCTATTCCTTTCATCTCTTTAGTTACATCATGGCCTCTTTCAGGTTATTCAGCCATTTCTAGTTGTGAGTGCACCAGTTCTCCCGTGTGTTGTGTCTGTTCACTCACCTTTCTGGAGGCTCACTTCCTCACGTGGTTTGTTCTTCTTTTTCAGGAGCTCCTCTTAAGCAGGGATTGTTTTTACTGTGGGAGCCCCATACACCCTTGGACTGTGAATGTGTCCTTCATTGCTTTTGCATCTGTTCAGCCCAGGCCCCAGGAGCTCCATAAGTCCTGCTAGTTTGGCGTTAACCTCTAGGCTTAGGATCCCCAGAATCTGGGTGTGTGCACCCAGCCTCCACACGTACATGTGAGGCAGGCATGGGGTCTCCACTCCACCAAGGAGATGTCTCCATTCTGTACTACATACCTCTCTCCTCTGGGCTGTGGAAAGGTCTTCCTGGTGCCTGTTCAAAAACCAGTAGCCTCGCATGCTCCTGGTTTCCTGTGGGGCTCTCAGTTCCAGCTCCCTGGCCAGGTCTTCTACCTCCTGTGGGCAGTAAAATCCCAGCTCCTATGTCAAAGTCTGACGCTCTCAGCTCCCATTGCCGTGGTAAAGATCATTTCTTTGATTTCATTTCCTATTTATTTCAAGTAACTGGGAATTTTCTCTTTATTCTTTCCTGCTTAGTTATATATTTGAATTATTCTTTCGGTATATTTTCTATGTATTTTTGTTGAGAAAGAGGTCCACAGCCATTCAGTCTACCATCTTGTCAAAACCAGAAGTCTGAATAAACTTTTTAAAATGTGAATCTGGTTATTCACTCATCCAGCAAGCATACAGAGAGTTTCTGCTAGGTACTAGCACAGTACTAGGCACTGAGGCCACAGAGCTGAGTAAACACGTGGCCCTCAGAGGCTCAGAGCTAGTGGAAGGGACTGGGCCCCCATCACCAGCAAGACGGCTCTGCGCCTGGGCGCTGACCTGCTCCAGCGAAGCCTCGGTCAGCTCCACCAGCCCACCTCGAGCCTCCCGTGGGCAGTGAGTCTCTGTGTGACCAGGTCATTCCCTGTTTCTAGAACACTGCTCTTTCCCACAGCTCCCTCCCCACCCATCTGGTAACCTCTGCTCCTCTTGCCACTCTCAGCATAAGTGTCACTTCTGGGAAGCCATTCCAGCCACCAGAAAGCATCACTGAAGGCTGATTCGGGTGTACCTTCTGCCGGGTCCTGTGCTACACCTGCTGACCACAGTGCATTTCGGGCACTGGTTTGCTTGTCTGCTGCCTCCCCTGCGTCGAGTCCTTTTACAGTTAAGGCCTTGTTCTGTTCAGGTCAGTACACTAGTGCCCATGCCAGGACCTGGCAAACAATGTTTGATGAAGGGAGTGGGTGGGGGCAACAATTTTAATCCTTTTAGAGGGAGCCTGGCTGCTGGGGAGCCAAATCTCTTTCCAGCCTTTGTCTCTTCCCTCGTAGGATTATGATGAGGATTACATTACAGATGACATCAGAGAAAACTGTCCTTGCATAGTGTATGAATTCTGAAGAACTACCATGTAGAAGAAAGAAGCTGTAAAAGTTCGGTTTAAGTCTTTAAATATTGTTATTTACCTCAAAGGCCTACCACTGTTTTGCCTGATAGTGAGGCATAGTGGTAATTACAAAGAGCATTAGATATGCCAGGCAAAGTCATGGATGCTGACTTGATTGCAAGGCTGTGCTTTGTCCCCAACCTCCTAAGTTTCCGATCCGTGTAGTTAGTATAAGAGTGACAGGAGCTACCGCCTCCTAAATGCCCGCAACTCACTAGCAGTGCGCTAGGGGCTACCCAGGTTATTTCTAATTCCCAACCATTCAAGACAGATCTTTTCACAGCTTTACAGGTTGGAAAAGACTGAGAGTCAAAGAGGTTGTATTATTTTTACAGTTTTACAGCTTACAAAATAAAAACAAAACGAGACTGAGCATCAGAGAGGTTAACCTGCCCAGGGTCACACCCGAGTCAAGAGCAAAGCCTGGATTTTACCCCAGCTCCTGCACATTCCAGAGCGCATGCTGTACCTTCACACCACCCGACTTCCTCTCTGTGACTTAAAACTAGAGGGAGTTCCAATTCTAGCCTCTTCTTGACAGGGTTTGTCTTAGAAACTCTCAGTCTGGGAACTCCTGGGATTGCCGGTCCCTGTAGACCCCTGGGTGGGTGGACAACCTTGTCTGATAGAAGGATCTCCCAACTTATCCTCATAAATGTGATGTAGGCCAGTCACTCTCCATGGCGGGTCACTCTCCACTCTGCGAGGCAGCCTCTGCATTAGGAACATGAAATTGGGGGTCAGTGGAGTGAGGTGGGGTGGGACATGGCTTTGCAAACTGGAAGGTACCTCAGAGTTGGGCATGGTGTTTGCCCTTGGACCCGCCGAGTGGCCCATGCTCTGGGCCCGGCAGACCCAGGCTCTAGCTTCAGGGTGCGCTCTTCTCCTCCCTGCAGTGCAGCCGTGCCCTGCTGTAGTCTGCAGACTCCCTCCATGCCCACAGCCAGCCCACAACCTCCACCTTACTCTTGGGACAGGTTAGTTTGCTAAGCTAATGAAATTAGATGTTTTGTTTTTTCTTGCCTAGCTAGATGACTCATTTTGGTACCTTGAAACTCATATCATCAAATAGCCAATATCTAGAGGTCTTATCAGACAGGCTCCCAGTGGGACTGATTTTCTTCAGCTGAAGTGCCTCCCCACCCTCATAAACCCACACTGAAGAACAGCAACACTGGCCTTGCGGAGTAGAGGGCACTTCTGGCCCTCACAGCCTCTCCTCTCTGCAGCCCATGAGCATCTTGTAGGTCAGGTCAAGGGCAACAGCCAGGGCAGAGGCGGGGCTTTGGGACCCTGCAAACCTACCTTGATTCTTTCCCCAGCTCCTGAGCACATAGTCCTTTCTGGGTCCGAGAGCCTCACAGTGTGCTGCCCTGCCTCCAGGGGCGGGCTGGCTCAGTACCCGTGGTCTCAGGCCACTCTCCACACAGGCAGAACCAACCCAGAGGCAAAGCTGAGGATGGGTCACACAGGGACCCTGTTGTTTCGTCTGCATCGTGGAGGCTGCATGGGTCAGTTCCAGTCCAGGGATGGTAGAGTCCAGACAGGACTAATGCAGGAGGACAGAGTGGGGGTGAAGGAAGGAAGTAGGGGAGGACGCGAGGCTGCGCACAGTGGCGAGGAAAGTGCACAAGGCTGCTCTGGTAGGCAGAGTCTCAGCCTGCAGCACAACTCCAGGAAGGCTTCGGCCTGCCCAGTGAAGCATCCTTAAGCCGGCAGTGCTCTTTCGCGGAGTCTCACGTCCTGTGGGAACGGGCCTGCCTCGGGACCCTGCCACGCTCAGTCACTGCTGGGCACAGCCTGTGCGAATGCCATGTGGCTCCAAAGGGACCGGGCCATCTGTCTAAATGGCGCCTTCTTGTGACAGTCACAGTCTACCCCTTGCCCTGCACAGAGCCACTTCTCCACTCTGGTGTAGGGAGCAATTCCCCTGTGGCTCCCATGGGCTCTCTTCTCCAGGAGGAGTTCAGAAAGAAGTTACTAGGACCACTTCCACGACTTTTACCATATGGCACGCAAGGGCCACTTGGCCCACCTCTACGCATCCCTCGCGCACTGTTCATTTCCAGTTCCTCCCACCCTCAGCCAGCACTGCCGCAGGTCTTGGCAGCTCATCTGGTGTGACCCAAACCTTCAGTGTGAGATTTCTGAGCCTTTGACTGTCATATCCTTCTCCTGCCAGGGTTGACACATATGTCTACATGTCTGTTCCCAGGGGGCAAGAGAGTACCAGGACGTTCCCTTGGGTTCCACACAGCTCTCCCACCCTCCCCTGATCTGGGCTGATTACCCTCCCCCGTGATGATGACTCCTCTCATGTGCTGGCCCTGGACACACAGAGTCCAAAGAATCCTGGAAGTAGCTGTCCTGGTAGCTCAGAGGGGCCTGTGCCACGTGACCCCCTGGCCTCTAGTGCCTCAGGCGCCATCATCCCCAAGGGTGTTCTCGAGCCTAGCCTCTCCTGCCGTCCTCTCCAGCCTGCAGAGGAATGCTGCTGCCAGACTCCTTAATGATGCTGGCGTCCTTTTCCCCGGTGCATTTCTGATGACCCTGGTGAAGGGGGTGTCCTGCGGGCCCTCCCACAAAATATAGACCCGCCTTTCTGGTTCTTCTGGATTCAGTAATGTGTGCGTTCCAGCCCCTTCTGTCAGCCTTTTTATTCTTTCCTGTGCTGTCTGCCGGGGCAATCCATGCCTTCCACTTCACGCAAGCTCAGCTGTCACATTCTCCGGGTGTCGGAGGGCCACCCCAAGAGCTGATTTGCCTTATCCTCTGGTCGTTGCCACGATGCTAATCCATGCATCCCATGAAAATACCCCAACTCAGTGAAGTCCTGTTCATCTCTTCTTATTTCCTGGCTCCCTTGATCAAGGCCCTCAAAAATCCTGCTAGCAAATTCTTCTCATTCTTGACAGAGAATCTCTTTCCTCCCTTATCAGGCCCGCAGCAGGATAACCCTAGCATTTTACTCTGATTTGGGCCTGGCAGCTGGAAAGGCAGTAGGGGACACCCCTGAGGAGAGGGGAGAGACCTCTGTGGGTCTTCCAGCACAGGGGTGTCATTAGCCTGCTGAGGGAAGAATGGCTCACCTTTCGGTAAGCTGTCCCCTGCCTCTACCACTTAGCCTTTACCTGCTTGAGGAGGGCCTTCAGGCTGTCATTGTCCCTCTGCTGGGCATCAGTACACCCTCCCAGGAACCAGCCAACTCCACAGGCTCAGACACTGAGCCTGCTGGGCTTTCACATGCTTGAATCAACACAGTCAAGCAAAAGCTTTTCCCAGGTCACTGCTGGCAAATCTTTGAGGAGTTGGGCCACCAGTTTGTGCCAGGGACTCTCCATGCCCTACATGCCACTCAGAAGAGCATCCTCTTTGCCTGAGAGGTTCTTGTCCTCTTCCTTCACCTAAATAAGCAGAGGGGATACTTCCCAGCAGCCCTGACAAATTCAGACCAACACCAACATTCCCAGTACTTTGGAAATGACACACTGTGTCTGCACCTTGGACCCGATGCCAGTTCTCAGGCTAAGCAGTGATGTGCCTGACAGCCTCCAGACCTCCCACCAACACTGCCAGGCCAGAATGAAGAACGTCTCTCTTGTTCCTGATGAAGGAACATAGGAGAAGGGGAGCTGGAAATCAAGGGAGAGGAGGGGCTTGGGGGAAACTGGAGGCAGTGCAACCAGAGAGAGGTGCCAGAAGTGACCTCCCGGGAGTGAGCCTACAGCCGTAGCATTTGTGTTGGAGTCGGCCGCTGACAGTGCAGGTGCCAGCTCTCCATGCCCCTCACAGCCTGTGTGCTGGGCATCAGCGTGATGGAGGCACGACTCTGGGAAGTTGCTCAAGATGACAGTCAGTGAAGGATACATTTCCCGTTTTCCACACCGTGCAGAGACATGGTGGGGTGGCTCTTTATTCCCTCCCATCACCTCCCCCCTGAGCAGCAACAATGTTAGCTGGGATACCAAAATGCAGTGTTCATTTGACTTCATTTTTCCTACAGGAAGGGAAACAGATAAGAATAGTTCCATTTACAAAGAGGGAAACTGATGCCCTGAGTGGTGCGCTGCCCAAGGTCAAGCTGTAAACAAGAGGTAGAGCCAGTAGGCTTCTCCCTGGGATGCTGCCTCAGCCACGTGACACATGGTGGACAGGGCCTGGGGCAGCTACACAGGGTGATGGCGAGCAGCCGGTGGGTCCCGGCAGGCAGGGCAGAGAGCCCTGGGTCAGCGTGCTGCCTCCCGTGTTGCTTACATTACCTTTGGGTTGCAGTCACCCAGTCTCCCACAAATGTAACATGACCCACCAGTGGCCAGGGCAGGGAGAAGCTCTTCGTCAGCTGTGTTGAGTCAGCGCTCTTTCCCTGTCGACTGGGAGGATGGGGTGGACTGGAGCCACGGTCATGGCTTAAAGCACTGAATTGCCTCAGTGGAGGTTTCCTGTGCTGCTGGACCGAGGTGCTCAGCCCCTTAGAGAAAGCACTAGCTGCTTGGCTCCTGCAGGCTTTCTAAGCCCAGACAGAACTGATCAGAATGGGAAAATGTGGCAGCCAGCAGCAGTGCGGAGATAGTGCTGGACAGAGACCAGATGCAGACGCATCAGGCCACACTCACAGACGCACCGACCCACGTCTAAGCTTGGAGCGTGATGTAATGGCACTCTATTTTCTTCTGTAGTGCACACACTGAAAAATAGATTTTTACACTAAATTCACTTTGTAAAGCTTATTTCTGAACTATGACATGCATAGAGAAAAGTACACAAACTGTGTGCATCTAGTTCAAAGTAGTATTAAAAATGAAACTGTCATGTAACTGTCATGCAGATTGAGAAACAGAATGTTTCAGCCAGTGCCCCAGAAGCTTCCCTCGTGCCCTCACAGGGAATCTACCATCTTAACTTCTTACGCCAAGATGAGTTTTGCCTGGCTTTGAACTTTATATAAATGGAATCATTCTGTATATTCTCTTTTGTGTCTGACGTTTTTCTCCCAGCATTATGTTCGTGTAAATCTATCTTGGTTGCTGCATCTACCTATAGTCCTTTCGTTCTCATTTCTGTGAGAATTCCTTTTGTATGGTGACATCACAGTTTAATCAACTTTTGGGTTGTTTCTGATTTGGGATAATTACAAGTAATTCTGCTTGCACATGTCTTTTGGTGCACATATCATGTATTTTTTTTTTTAGTGTATACCTGGCTGAATCATGGAGAAAATATCCACTTTAGTAGATGCTGCCAGGTTTCCCAAGTGGTTGTACCTGTTTAATGCACTCACCAGCAGTGTTTCATATGTTTTTTGGCCATTCAAATCTCAAATTCAAAGTAGAGTGCCTTTGCATATTTCATGCCAATATTTCTACTTGGTTTTCTGCTTTTCATGTTGATTTATAGTTCTCTTTATTCTGGATATAAGTCCTTTGTTGGTTGTATGTGTTGCAAATATCTTCTACTTAGTAGCTTGTTTTTTTACTCTCTTTGGTGGAATTTGGTAAACAGAAATTCGTGTCGATGTATCAGTCTTTTCTTTATGGTTATCTCTTCTTATACCCCATTTAAGAAATCTATGTCAAAATCCTGAAGACATGTTCATGTTAGCCAGTGTCCTCTGCAGAAAGAAAACCATGGGGTGTAGATACATAAATAGATACCCATTACATCCGTGTATGCATAAGGAGATTTATTAGGAAGAATCGGTCTGTGTGGCCATAGAGACTGAGAAGCTCCATGATCTGCCAGCTGCAGGTGGGGACCCAGGACAACAGGGGCATCATCTAGTACCCACAGTCCTGAGAGCCAGGGAAGCTGACGGTGTGCATCCCAGTCTGGGGGCAGGCGGTGAAATGAGATGCCCAGCTCAAGCAATGAGACAGGAGAAAAGGGGTGAATTTCTCCTTCCTCTGCTTTTTGTTCGATTCACGTCCTCCACAGATGGGATGGTGCCCACCCACACTGGGAGGGAAGTCCACTTTAGTGAGTCTTCCAATTCAAGGCTCATTGAGAGACCAGAAACCCCCTCACAGACACACTCAGAAATCATGTTTAATCTGGGCACTCCGCAGCCAATCAAGTTAATACATAAAAGTAACCACCAAAATTTTCCTACATTGTCTACTAGAAATTCTGTTGTAATACCTTCTAAGTTTTACATCTGTAATCTGCTCAGAAATGGTAGCTGAATGTAGTAGAGCAAGTGTCATTTTTTTCCATATGGATGTCTAATTGATCCAGCGTCATTTCCCACCACTCCACCATGCCCCCTTTGTCAAAAGGTGCCCATATATGCACAGGGCTATTTCTGCACTCATTTTGTTTTCCTGAGTTGGATGTCTATTTCTGTGTCGGTACTACACTGTCTTTTAATTATTGTACTTTTGTCAAAAGTCTTGAGAGCCAGTAGAGCTGGACTTTCCTCCTTGCGCCTCTTGTAAAGGGCTTTTGGCTATCCTTGGCCCTTTCTGTTTCCGTATAAATTTTAGAATCAGATAGGAGCCACACACATGCACACAAATTCAACGGGATTTACATTGACATCACTTTAAATCTATAAATCAATTTGGGAAAAATTAACACTTTCATGATATTGAGTCTTCTACACCACAAACATGGTATTCCTGCTCCGTATTTAGGTCTTTAATTCTCCTCAATAGTGTTTTATAATTTTCTGCATAGAGGTCTCGCTCATCTTTTCTTGGATTACTCCTACTTATTGGGTATTTGTGATACTGTTCTAAAGTTTCCCTTTCTCTTTGGCAGATATATGGAAATACAACTTATTTTTATTGTCCCTGTATCCAGTGACCTTGCTAAATTTATTAAATACAAATAATTTGTTTCTAGATTCTTTTTGGTTTTCTGTATACCCAGTCAGATCATCTCCAGATGGTAACCGTTTTCCTTTGTTCTTCCATTCTCGTCTGTGCATGTCTTTCACTTGCCATATTACCCAGTGTAGTGATTAGTGGAAGTGAGGGAGGCAGGCATCCATGTGCTGTTCCAGATCTGGGAAAGAAGGTTTTTTACCAAAAGTGACTTCTAGATTATGAAAGCTTGCACTGGAATTCCCTCTAGTATATACTTGATTTAGTTTTCCCCAAGGTGAGCATTCAGTATAGAGTGCTTTTAAGTTTGAAATGTGGCAGTGGTGCTTTATAGGCTAGGAGCTAGGCGACAGAATTGGTTTTTTTATTTAAGAGAAAAGGAACTGATGTTTATCACAACACTGACCCCATATTTAGTCTTGGGAGGAAGGTTTTGCCCTGTCCGTTCCACAGGAGGCTCTCTGGCTGTTACAGCTGAGCAGGGATTCTCACAGACTCGTTGGACCCAAAGCAGAGGCTCTTCGTCCCACTCACCGATTTCCATGGTAGAATACTGAACATATAAAAACCCTGAGGTCACAAAGAAGATCACTTCTGTCATAGATCTCCAGGAGAAGGGTTGTTAAACTGCCTCACAGGAATATTTAATATCCTTTCCTTCCCCCTCTTGTGGATCTCCTTGTGTCGCCTCATGGGCCCCCTCCCACCTTGCTCGGATTCTGTTGCCATGGACACAGGCTTGGGTGGCTGCGGATGTCCTGCTGGAAGGAGCCCTCCCTGCCTGCCTGCGGCCGCCCCCACAGTTCCCCTCAGCCTCCTTCGCTGGCCTCTGCTGCTGTTTGGGCCCATCTGCTTCCAGGGCTCGGGAGGCGGGGATTGAGGGCTTTCCTCCCAGCCAGGCTGCTTGGCGTATGGAGCAGAACTGTGCATATTTAAGCCCTTCATAGTCTCAGCTATCCAATCTGAGGACGGTGGATCCTGTGCACACAGATTCTTCCTCTGCTGAGACTGAGAAAGGAAGAGTACAGGCAGAGTAGAGATCCAATCCCAAGCAGGCCCTGGGCTGGCAGGGCTCCCTGGACCACGGCCTCAGTGAGAATGCCCCCCATTATGACCATACTCCTCCTGTCACAGCCACATGGCGACCTAAGGATGACCCAGGAGATTTCCCTGCAAGACAGAGAATTCTAGGACACCAAGATCTTTCAAAATTAAAGACTTTGAAGCTCTCAAAGATTTATAAAGAGAGTAAATGTTTCCTTGGTTGATTTAACACAGGGTAACATTAAGCAAACAACTTTTTTCCCTCTTGAGTTACATTTCCTTTGTACAACTTTGCCCCTCCCTTTACTCATCCGTCTGCAACGGACTGAGTTGTCTCCGACCCAGGGAGCCTCCTGGGGCTGCAGCGGCCCAGTGGGACTTGGAGCCCTTCAGCTGTTTTTTTCTAGATGCTTTTTCAGCATGTGGTAACATGCTTTGACCAGTGAGAAAGGATGGAGAGAATTAACACATTTGTTTTCTCTATACCCCTACCCGTCATGTCCACACCTTTTGCAGAATCTCCTGGCACAAATCATGTCTTTTTTATGCCTCTGGGTATTTGTCCACCAGTGGATTCCCACCCCAGGGGGAAGATTGCTGTTTGGCCCCTAAGCCTAGCTTATTGAGCTGATGGCTCAGCTGGGCAGTCTTTAGACCCAAGAGGGCCTGTGCCTTTGCAAATCCTAAGGGATTTCTAGAAGAAGCTGGTGCTGTTCAGGCCAGTGCCCTCTCTGGGGAACAGGCCCATTCAGAAGCAGCACGGGCATGGGCCTGTGGCCCCCTGCATGCCAGCGGTTTAGGTACTAAGAGTAGCAAATGCCTCTGTATAAACAGCCCCTCTTGGGTACCTGGAAGTCCAGAGCCCAGACCTAGGACACAGAGGTCTGAGATGCTCTCGGGGGGGGTGAGCCCAAAGAAAGGTGCCCATGGCTGTCACCTCCTGCAGCTGCCTGGCAGGTAACCAGACCATGCTTGGCACTCTCAGCTTTTGGCTGTGCTTTCCGTGAGGAACTGTTTCTGATCTGTCTTCACTGCCACTCTTCAGCTCTCTGGGGCACTGTGGCTTTTTCTTGGTGGTTAGGCAGGAAGCCTCCAGAGCCTGAAGGAATTGCTGTGCTTGATGACAAAAGCCATTAATTGATATAAATCACTTAGAGGCCGCTTCAGTTACTGCGGAGGAATTGAACACAATTACTCCCTCTTCTGAGCACACTTCTCCAGTGGTGGGGAGCCAGGGTGGGAAAAAAATCTCAGAGCGACTCAGAGCAAGCGCCATCAAGTCCAGCAAAGGAAGTGGCACCTTACGCAGCTGTTCCAAAAACCCAGCAGAGCACAGCCTAGCTTCTGTACAGAGCACAGAGCACTCTGCTGACTTGGAGCCACCCCCAGGCCAGCCCCATGTGACCCCATTTCTGGCTGCCCCCAGGCTGTGCCAGGCACTGCTGGGCCAGGTCCAAGGCAGAAGATGTGCAAGACGCAGTGTCTGCCCTGCGAGGCCCAGTGGTCAGTGGGAGTACGTACCAGACTCGAGAGCGTCCCCAGCTCTTACCCCCCTGTGGCTTCCTCACACAGCACTTCCCCACGGCTTCCCTTCAGCGTCTCACACAGGGCAAGGCCAGCTGCCATCAGTAGATAAATACTCTCACGTTTGAGCTCTCTGGACCTCAGAGAATGAATTCTTCTGTAGAACCATATTTTCACCTGGACATGGATTTATTCTTTCAAGCACCAGAATTTCTGTTTTAATTTATCTGCCTACTGTTGGCGTACTGGACATAAAGTAGCCCTTGCTAATGATTCAAGATTATTTGCAACATTTATATTGTGACATGACAGTATTTTCCTCCGGGTCTCCTGCACTGCTCAGTGCTCTTTGCCACCCCCCTGCGTGCACACGGTGCCACAGCATTTCTCTGCCCTCTCTGAGGCCCTGGCCTGTCTGCCTTCGGGTCCCTTTACATCCAGGGACAGCTCGCTGTCCTCCACTGCTGTCCGGAAGCTGTTAGCCAGCTCCCTCTCCAGGCCGGCTGTGAGCATGTGGTCCTGGCGGGTGTAGGAAGCCAAGTGGCGCGGTGAGAACTGTCACCCGAGAAGAGAGAAGGCTGGAGGTGGGGAGTGGAGGGCCACTTGCCTGTGCATCCCTTTTGACTCTGGCTCCGGAACCCATGTGGGCCACTCACAGACTTGGTTGGTTGGTTGGTTGGTTGCTGGTTCAGCCCATGTTCCAAATATTCAAGATTGTGTGTGGTTGAGTTCCAGATAAGTGCAGTATATGCTTTTTAAATTGGCTTTGAACTGAATGGTTAGTGCATTTCCAATGTTCGGCAGTTCTTCCTTAGAGCCCTCTGACCGTCTTCTGACCGTCCTCTGATAGCTGAACCTGACACCAGCGCTGGTCAGAGCCCTGTTAAAGCTAAACTGGAGGGGGAGAACCATAGAAATCTTCAGGAAACCCTTATATTCAGAATGTGTCACGTGCCAGATGGCTCATTTCCTACTGCCAAACTTAGCAAATTCCTCAACAGGCCAGGAAGGGCCCTGAGGGCTCCTGGATCGGAGGACCAGGTGCCGGGTGTTTTCAGCCCAGACTTAGACACCATTCCTTTGTTTATCCATCAAATGTTATTAGACACCTGCTGTGCCAAGCATGGGTGGTGAGAAAGCCCCTCCACCCTGAAGCACACAGCCCACTGGGGAATACAGAATGTATGAAAGAGTATTCACAAGCAGTGACAAAGGCAGGGCGGAGGTGCACAAAGGACAACATGGGGAGCAAGTTCCTGGTGACACACCCACCTGCCATGGGGAAGCCCATGCACTCCGTGCCCACATACTGGTTTTCCATCTCCTCTCTGCTGGGGCATCAGTGTGGGGGGCCCCACAGGCTGTAGGACAAGTGCTGCGTGGCAGGTGGCAAGCCGAGGGCAGGGGACAGGAGCTATGAGAGAGGAGGCTGGCTGGGCCCTGGTGAGTGAGCTCAGTGTTGAGAACTAGCTCATTAGGCGTCTGTGTTCTGTCTTGTCAGCCTTTGTCAGAATGAGAGGGACCTTCTAAGGATTGTGAATAGGAGAATGGCTCTCCCCACCCAGCAGGGGTATTCCCAGATAAAACACATGGGTGGGGCCCGTCCACAGCCACTTCCTTCTCAGAGCTCTTTGTGTCAGGTGTGAGGCGCACTCTACCCTGATGCTCGGCAGGATGAGTGTCACTGCTGCCAGGATGGCCAGCTGCAGCATCCCTGGGCACACAGCTTAGCAGCCCTCAGGCAGTCTCCGAGCTGCCCGGGATGGCCGGCTGCAGCATCCCTGGGCACACAGCTTAGCAGCCCTCAGGCAGTCCCGAGCTGCCCGGGATGGCCGGCTGCAGCATCCCTGGGCACACAGCTTAGCAGCCCTCAGGCAGTCCCGAGCTGCCCGGGATGGCCGGCTGCAGCATCCCTGGGCACACAGCTTAGCAGCCCTCAGGCAGTCCCGAGCTGCCCGGGATGGCCGGCTGCAGCATCCCTGGGCACACAGCTTAGCAGCCCTCAGGCAGTCTCCGAGCTGCCCGCTGCCTGTAATGGCACCCCAGCGAAACTAGCAGCCAGGTCTTTCTGTTACTACAAATGACTTTTGGCAGTAATTTTGCCAGTGCCCAAACGTTCCATGTGAGTCACTGGGCTTGAGTTTCCCAGTGATTTTCTGGTAAATGGACGGGCACAGGCACCATTAACTAGGGAGTGCAGACTCCCTACCTCTGCAGTGGTTGCACAGGAGACATAAGAGGCCCAATCGTGGGAGGATGACCACAGCCAGAGAGCCACATAGGACCCCGCAGGGCATTGGGCAAGGCCTCCTCCCAGGTAAGCCAGCTGAGGCTGGAGGGCCCTGGGTGCTGTGGCCTCTGTCAGGAAGAGCAGTTCTCCCCTGAGGGAGGCCTGGATGCAGTGGGCTGGTCCACCCAGTGATGAGTGACTGCCCTGGCCTGGCTTGAGCTGTCTGTGAAGAAGCTCGCAGAGGCCATTGCTGATGTAGAAGTCTGTTCAGCATCCCAGTTACCAAGTATTCATAGAGCATCTCTAAGTCCTGGGTAAACAGCGCTCTCCTCTGCATCCCGGGCAGTGGTAACTCAGTGGAGTGGAACCATGGAGTCGGTCAGGCTTTGGCATCCTCTGGCCTCCCCATCAACCCAGCTCACCTGGAGGGATAAAGGGCCTAATCCAAATTGTTCTGGCCTTGGGTCTAAGGTAGAGTTGAAGGTGGCACCCAGAAAGGGCTGAAGACCTCACACAGCCTGCGTCTGAGAGTGCTTTTCACACAGACACAGGTGGAGGTGGGGCTGAAAACCAGCAGTGTCCTTGCTCGCCCCCGCCCACCTCTCCAGAAGGCAGAGAGCGCCAGCGCCTCAGTGTGTCCTGGAGGCAGGTTGTGTGCTGGGACATGACAAGGTTGGGGAAGCCCAGAGGCCCTGGACGGGAATATAGCCACTTAAACCACTCGGAGCCAGTTCATAAAACTGGGGGTCAGTATTTTACAAGTCACTTAACTGATGAAGAGCTCTGCCAGACTCAACAGACTGCATCCCAGTGGGTGATAAGACAAGTGTTAGCTCAATGGAAACAGCCCAGGAGGAGATGTTTTTTTTGTAGTCTGCTGGGTTTCATATTTAGAGTGAGGCAGTCTGCCCTTGGACAAGAATAGTCATTTGTGAGATATCCTAACAAGTGATCCCCAGCCACGGTGTCATCCTGTGTTGGATCTAAATGATAACATCTACAGGCAAGTGGGAATTTCATTAAACAAAATTCAACTTGTCCCATTAGGCCGACAGAAGCTCATAGGTTCTGTCTGCCAAGTTCATGCGCCTGTGCTCCAGCAGGGCTAAGCTGAATGGAAGTTGTGGATACTGTGACCGCCATGCCTAGGCCTTGTCTTGGGGGGGACTCTCCTTCTGCCGCAAGAACAGGCCTTGTTTTCCCCTCTGCATTTTCTGCAGAGCACCAAGCACACTGTCTCTCGGAGATACTTCATTTGTTCCCCAAACATTTCGCCAGGATCTACCTGTGCCCTTGGCCCTGGGATACAGAGATGAGTGAGGCCTGGTCCCCAGACTGGAAAAGTGGCCGTGGCAATGTAGTGATGAGGTCTGGGCCTGAACTGAACCTTGAAAACTCAACATGACTGAGTGGAGAAAGGTGGGCTAGGGTGTGGCAGGCAGAGGAGCAGCATAAAAGCCACAGAGGGGTCCTGGAGAGTCTGGGCGCCCGTCACCCAAGAGGAAGCCCAAAGCCAGGGAGTGGAGGTGCCAGTGTCCTTGTCACTTGGTGGGGAGCTGGGCTGAGGCCAGGAGCAGGCCAAAGGCAGTGTGCAGGGCCAAGTGAGCTGCAGCCTTGATGCAAGAAGCCAAAGCCCTCTCAGAGCTCAGCCCTCTGAGGACCCTGTCCCCTGTCAGGGGCTGGGCAAGGGGCTGACCTACAAGGCTATTTGAAATTGTTCTGACAGCGTGGGACCTGCCAGGGTAAACATGACAAGTGGCTGAATTCTTTGCCCAGCTCAGAGTTCAGTGAGAACTACTCCCGTGGGACCGACTAGAGGGCTGTGTGAAGCTGCCAAGGGGTCGCGGCAGCTCCCAGGGTAAGCTGCCAGACCCAGGCGTCTGAGGGCCGCTACGGCCATGGCCCCACAGACGGCTCTGCCCTCCCTGTGACCCCGTGCGCCAGCGCGTTTCCACAGCTGGAGTGGGAGCAGCATTACCCAAAAAGAGGTCCACAGATGAAATAGGATGAAGTGGTCAGAACCTTTGAGCCCATAGCTACTGGCAGGGCTGGAGGGTCACGGAACAGGAAGAACAAATGTGGTCCACACCTGTGCTCATCCCAGTCATACCCCAGACACCAAAAGAGGCCAGAGCCCCAGCAGAGATGAAGAGCTTGCATGAGGAGGTGGAGGCAGTGCAGGGATTTTAGTACTATTCGCCCTCTTTGTCCTGCTGAACCAGAGAGAAGCACAGGCGAAGCAAGAGCCACAAATAAGGCTTCCGAGGTCATGGAAGTGTCCCAGTCCAGCCACACCCGAAGGTGGCCTTGCATGTTTGCCTGCCTGGTGCGACCAACACAGAGGCAAAGAGCAGAGCCGGGGGAAGCTCCGTCCTCTGAGGTCACTGGGGAGGCAGACAGCCAGGTCAAGGTGAGTGACCTTGGCCCTGCAGCTGCTTTGACCCTTGCTGAAGGGAGGAGGTGCTCTTGACAGGAGGAAGGACAGTGATGAAGTGGCAGACCACCTCAGGCGGCCATTCCCAGGTAGCAGTGTGGCCTTGGGGCAGGCCCTGTATTGAGTCCGCACTGCCAGCAGAGCCCTGGACGGGCACACTAGGGAAACCCCGCTGCCCAATTCTCAGGAAGCTTCTGGCAGGCAGCATAACATCACCTGAGGAAAAAGCAGTGGACAGGCATCTGGTGCCCTTGGTCTGTGATCCTGGGGGAGTCACACAAGCTTGGAGCCTCCCTTTGCTCATATGAACAATGAGGGATCTCACTAGGACTTGAAAAAACAATATATTGCCATAGAAATATGAGGTTTTAGTCTTGTATAGACAAAGCAAATAATTGCAGATAAAAACATGTATTTTGTTGAGTGCCTACCATATGCCAGATATTGTCCTAGGCCCTAGGAATTAAGGCAAACAGCTGTCTGAACCAGCCAGCGTGGTTAGTCTTGGACAGAGGTACCAATGGCCCGTGAGGAGGTGAAATCCCAGGCGCTGGTGAGTGGAGACCCCGATGAGCGGGGCCAGGATGAGGCCTCAGTGTGAGAGGGTAGGTTGTGTCAGCGAGGAGCAAAGGGGCATAAGCAAGAAAGTACCAGAAAGTGGAGTCTTTGGCCCCATCTGGGCTGGACTGGGCAGAGGCTGTGGAGCAGGGAGGGAGTGCAGAAGCCCCCGGAGCCCTTGAACATATTAAATGTCTGTAGCGCCGGCTCCCAGAGGACCCTCACTCCGCCTTGGACCAGGCTGCAAGATTGTATAAGACGTACTGTGTTTGAGGAAGCGATACCACCCGCCGCCCATGACTGGAGTTGTGGCCCACTCTGGGGTCTTTTTCACCACCAAAACCATAAAGAGAATGTTTAAGTCGTGAGGAATCCCTCGGGTGCCTTGGGAGACTGGAACCCTCGCAGCATGCCCAGGCAGATTCCCGAGCTGGCTTCCCAGCTCATAGAGCCCTGACCAGGTCCCCAGGCCAGGGCACATCCTGCCTGGCATTGCCCCTGTTCCTCCTTAACCCTGGCCTTGGACCAGGTGCACACAGGGGTCAGTGTGATGGGGGCTGGGTGGCAGAGAGGGCTGATGGCCGCAGCCGGCAGGGAAGCAGCCCATGGGCAGCTCGCCACACCCACCGCAGGGCTTCCCACGCACTGAGCACCTCCTTAGGCCTTGCTGCCCGGGGCTGCCCACTCAGGTCCCAGTCTCTGGGCCTAGGGAGACACAGAAACACGGATGTCTTTACGGCTGAGGAGCCATTGCTTACCTAAAGGACTCAGATTCCTGTTTTGCTCATTTGAGAAAACCCTTTTCTTCCTTTCCTTTTCCTCCATTTGCACCAGGTAGGCCTGGGCCTCAGCTACCCTCACAGCCCCTCCACACTGCTGGTTGAAGGCAGAGGACAGACTTTGGAGTCAAAAAGAACAGTGTCCAGACACAGCCCTGGTGCAGTCTGGTTATATGACCTATGTGGTCACCAGACTTGACCTCTCAGACACTTGGTTTCCCTAGGGTAGACTGGGACCAACGCGCCCCTTCCCGTGCAAGGCTTTTGAGGATTCAACGAGAGGATGTTCACAGGAAGCCCAGCCTGAGACCCTCCGCTGTTCTTATTTCCTTGCAGCATTTGAAAGTGACTGTATGGCTGGGTGGGCGGCCCTGCCGGAGGGGCCAAGAGCATCCCTGGGGAGGTGAGAAAAGTGGCTTTAACTTGCAAAGCAGAACAGTGGGTTGCCAGGAACATGTACCTTGTCCTATCTTACCTGTCCTTTGTAGTGTTTATGTGCACATATATGTGAGAGAGAGAGAGACTGCATTCCAGAAAACCCTTCTCTCCTGAGTACCTTCTTCATGCCCAAAGCCTAATTTTAAAATAAAAAGTGATCCCTCCCAATGTCAGTGACGACACAGCTGGCTCCCGTTGAGCTTTCCAGGCTGTGTCCCCTGTCCAAGGCTACAGAGCCAGCCCCCATTGTTGGACGGGGGCATGAAAAAAGGACGTAGGAGTCCGAGCAGGGCAGCAAAGCTGTTGGGGGACACCACAGTGGCTCTCCAAGGTGGCCGGGTGTCTGCGCATCTTGGCCACGCCTCCTGGTCAGCGGCTCTAATTCCAACTGGACAGCAGCCAGCAGCGGAGAAGGGCATGACACCCGCAGAGCCAGAAGCCCTAACTGCCCAGCTCTGCAAGGCCGCACGGCACTAACTGCCACCTGGTTCTGCTTAGGGGGGGTTTTCTGCCTCCTCGGGCAGAGCCCTGAGCCTCGGTAAGGGAGAAAGGCTCCACTGGCGCTATGCTGACAAAGGGCTTTCTGCCTATCAACCTGCTCCCAGGGAGGCCCCCTCCGGTCCTGCTGCAGCCACTGGGCCTCCCTTTGGCAGGGCCGAAGGCCCTTGCTCCGGACGCTTAGCCCCTGGAGACTTCCTTTTGAGCTACAAAAACAAGCGGCTGAAACGTGCCTGCAGCGGCTGCGCCCCGCCTGCTGAACCTATAGAAGGCCCTGGAGTGGGTTCAGCCTCACAGAAGAGGAAGCCTGGCTCCGGCCTCACCCGCAGGCCTGTTATGTCTGGCTCCAGAGGCCTTCTCCTCTGGGGTTTTCCATGCCTGTGAACTAGGCCCCATTCATTTCCCTGTGGTTTCATGGGAATGTCCAAAACGCTCAGCAGGTTGCAGCAAGCACAAGAGGAAAGGGGTCAGCAAGAGGCCCAAGCTGTGACATGTGGTCAGCCCACGGTGGCAGCTCCCTCCACTCGGCTGCACACAGCAGGGTGCCCAGCAGGCTGTGGGTGGGCACCCGTTGCTCGGTCTGCCACATTTCCTCTGGTGCGCCCCCACTCACCCCACCCACTCTGCCTGCAGCTCCCTCTCTCCAGGCCTCCACTCTCCAGCTCCCAGGCCACTAGCTCCACCCTGGCCTGGCCAGGAGAGAACAAAGATCTCTTAAAGTCACCCCTCCCCGGCACCTCTCCCATCACTGCTCACCCGGCCGCTGCCTTCCCTTCTCGCCCAGCTCCCAGGGCCCTCGCGTTTCCCACCACACTACGCTCAACGTAGGGCAGCTGGGAGAGCAGCAGGTCCCCTGCAAGGGTGGCCACCGCCCCCACCCCCAAGGCTGCTCAGCCTTGGAAAAGGGGCCAAGGACGGGTGCACAGCTCTGCCGAGAGGCCCAGGAGCTGGCGTCACGGTCACTGCAGGGCCCAGGGGCTCCCAGCCCATGGTGAGGATGTGCCCAAGTGAGGAGAACTGGTCTTCAGAAGAAAGGAATTTAAAAGTGGCTGACAGGATTCTTACCAAATTTCCAAGTTAGCAGTTTTCACGAAGAGCTAATTGAACAGTCTCCGTGCATGGCCTGATTCTGTTTGCATGAGATTCCCACAGAGCTGTGACACGTGCCCTGGGGGCTGAGGGCAGAAGAGGCAGTTTTAGTCTCTTGCTTGGTTCTGGTCTTTGAAAGTTGATGCATTTTCAGGTTTGGGCAGCAGCCATGCCACTCTTCCCTGGCTGCCCAGCTTCCCAGTTGTTTCCAGAGCCACTTTCTGAGTGTTCTGGGTATGGAAGGGCAGGGTGAGTTTCTCATCTGGTTTAGCTGGTAAAATAGATCTGGAAATGGAACGTCTTTGGAGGCCCAGCCACTCAGGCCAGGCAGGGCTGAGAGGGTAAGTGCAGAGGGGCAGGTGCGCCGGTCAGGGGCCCTCACCGTCAGGGCTGGGAGTGCAGCCTGCCTGTCAGCGCCAGGCCTGTGCTGAAGAGAGACCCTCCCGCCAGCGTCAGCTGCTGTCCACTCGCCTACATGGGCTGAGCTCTCGGAGGGGAGAACAGTCAGCTCTGCTGTGGTCAACCCAGTGCTAACCTGTCTGGTCTGTGCCGGCCTCTGCCACAGTGCAGGCCAGTGCAAGGAGGCTGCCCTGTCCCTAGGCCTTTCTGAGGTAGCCACTGTCTTTGTTGACCTGAGGGGTACAAGCCTTTTTTTTCTCACCTATGCCCAGTGAACCTGAAAAGACAGTTTCAGGGACAGTGCCCCAAGGCTACCCAGCTGCTTCTCACTCAGGAGTTCTGGGGCTGCCTGTCCCCTGCGCCACTGGCACAGCTCTGGACAAAGGGCCAGGGAATGTGGGGCCTAGCCCCGCACTTCCCCTGACTGGCTGTGGCCCTGGGCAAGGCTCTTTTCTAAGGCCACTGGGACTCCAGGCTGCCAGAAGGGAGCATCCCTCCCTTCCCAGAGGCTCAGGCCGCGCCGGGCCCCCCTTCGGCAGGACTGCGCAGACTGCTACTCCTCTCCGCCCGGACCGCCCGCCCAGCCTCCCCCCACTCGGGGAGCTCTCAGCCCACGGGGGCCTCGGGCTTCCTGCCTGGACAGCCCCTCCACCGGGACACAGGCCGCTCGCATGCTCACCCCTACGTTCTTGCTCAGCGTTAGGTCCTTTGCCTCCGAAAACACATTCGGAGCAGTCTTCGGGATCCTAAAACGGCAATCAGAAATCATCAGAGTTCCTCCTCACCCGCCCTTCAAACAAATCTATTTGGAGCTGTCTACATTGGCTGGCCCCCCTCACCCTCTACCCTTTGGTCCTCTGAATCAGCTTCCCCTCTGCCATCGCCAATGCCACGTGCTCCTACTTGCCAGACCCAGTGGTCTCTACACGGTAGCACCGTGGACAACTGCCCAGCTGGGCCTTGTTCCCTCCTCTCTCACCACTCGCCTCTCAGCCACCCTGCCACCCTCTGTGCCCAGTGACAGCCTCTCCTGTCCCCAGAGCCCCTCCTGCATCTCTGGACTCAGCAGCCTGTCCTCTCTTGCCGCCTCAGGCTGCGGCTTTCCTCCCAGCTGCACCCGCCGTGCCCCACGGGCACCATACTCTTGTTCTCCACGTCCAGCTCCGCACCGGGCTCTCCGAAACCCTGCCGCTCATCCTCCCCCTCCACGAAGGCCTCCTTTCTTCCCTTACGTCTTTAGTTTTCAAGCAGGGCTGAGGCACTGTGGTGTTTCTACCTCCGCGCCTTTACTGTGTCACCCCTCTCACCTAAATATTTCCTTGCCATCTCCTGGAACTGATCTCGCATTTGTGGATGTATCTCCCCACAAAGGGGGCGGCTTCTCGAGGGCGGGCCCAGGCCTTCTGTGTGAGCCTCGGCTGCCGCCCAGGCACTTGGGGGGCACGTCCCCTTTCCTTTCTGGACTTTCAGTAGCCCTTCACTCAGAGAGGGATAGAAACACCTCCCGGGGTTGTGGGGGATTCAGTGGCTGCACCTGACATGACATGTGCCACAGGCGCCGAGTGGGTGTCCCCTCCTTCTCTTACCCGGGGCCTGACTTAAGCCAGAGCAGCGGCTCCAGGAAGGTTTGAGGGTGAGAGCAAACCAGCAGATGGATGGCCCCACATGGGAGGCCTACCACTGCGGGCTGCCTTGAATAACATTGTCCCATCTTGTTGTAAGAGGGGCCCTGCGGTCTCCAGATGACAGGAATGGGGAAGGAGCTGCAGACGGGGCTACTGCTTCTTTCGCCTTGTTTGGGAATGGACCTGGTCAAGCTCTTTCCTTAGGTGCAGCTCTAAGTTATCAACCCTTCCTGGCAGCAAGTGATAGGGGTCAGAAGTATATGCATGTGGGCTGTGTCCCCAAGTGGAAAAGGGCATGGTGGCGGGGACTCAGCCCTCCCGACTCCTGAATGTGCCCTGTCCTAGAAAGCCTTCCTTCTTCACAGATTCACTGAGTGTCCACACTGTGCACTGGGACCAGGGCAGACAGCATCTTGTGGGATGGGAGATGCAGCCAGTGATCAAGGAGGCAGTCACAGTGGTGTGGGCTAACCGCTGTGGTGGCACACGCCTGGGATGCCCAGGAAGCGCATGGGGTGGGCTCCTCATGCTGCCTACCCAGAGGAAGAAAAAGAAATGAAAGAAGAGTGGGTTCCAGACTAAATGAACAGCAGTGCAAAGGACAGAGGCCAGAAAGGGCCACAGGAATTCAGGAGGACTAAAGTGTGAGGGATGGGAGCAGGGAGAAGGGGAAGGCGACCCAGGCACCGGACAGAAAAACCTGGAAAACTTCATTTTACCAGGAGGTGGAACTGTCGTGAAGACAGTGGTAGCTGCTGAAGGGCTTTAGGCAGGAGAGGGATGTGACCAAATTTGCCTTCCAGAAAGAATGCACCATTTGATGTGAAGAAGGGAACAGAGCAAAGCCTGACCAGAGAAGCGAGACCGGCTAGGAAGGGTGGGGGGCTGCACCAAGGCAGTGGCAGAGGCTGGGAGAGCAGCAGAAGCCTCCAGGAACCTTGCTGTGTGTTTAGCCCGAATCCTAGCACCAGGCCACCCAGGCCAGTCACATCCATGGAATGCATAATAACATAATGTTTATTTAAGACAAGGCACTTATATATTACAACCCAATTTTTCAGAAAAATAAATTGAGATTCAGAGAGGTTAAGAAATTTATCTGAAATCACACAGCCAGTGAGTGGCAGAGGTGGGATTCAAGGCCAGGTGCAGAGCTAGTAACCACTAGCCTCTCCTCCTCTCCAGAGGCATGGTCTGTGCACATGGGGCAAGGAGCGAGGTGGGGTCAGAGAGGTGCGGAGCAGGAGCCTCGCCATAGGACCCCGCCACCAGACTTAGCTTCATGAAAGTACTTGGTTTGCATTCAGGCGATGTCGATTAGATTTCTAGTCCTCCACTCCACCATCCCACCCGAGGGCCTTCCGTGGCCACAGATAAAACCAGACCCCTCGTAACAAAACAGAGCCAGGCGTCTAGATAAGCAGAGGAACATTCAATCCAGTTCCTTGACAATGAAGGATGGGCAGCCTTCTTCAGAAAGGGCAGATGTTTTCACCTGTTATGTAGCCACTGTCTGATTCCTGCCAGGTAGTGTCCTTTCCCAAACATCGTCCTTAAAGATGCAATACAAACAGGCTCAGTCATTAGTGAGCCCCTAGCACTGCATCCACGCCACTCTAGTCCTTCCGTGAAGTCAGGATGCACTAGCATCTGAGAGGCAAGGGGATTTCCTGTAATAAAACTTTAGATGAAATAACCGCCTGGCATTTCATTTGTGTTCAGCCTTTCTCCTTTAAATAACATTAACACAGGCTGGGAAACTGTTCTAGACCAAAGTCATCTTTGTTGTGTGAGAGGTGTGCATACTTGTATGTAGGTGACCTGTGGCCTTTCCCTGCTGTCTGCCACAGCAGGGAGGGGCTCTGACCCCTCTAGGCCTGCTCACGTCCTCCCTGGGATGAGAAGCCCCTTCTGCCTTCCCCTCCGGCTCCTAGAGGCCCAGAACACAGGCAGGTGGGATGCTGCAAATGCCTGCTGACCGGTTTACCTGCTGGCCTTGCCCACAGCTGGCCTTACGGCTGCCTGCCCCAGCACAGCCCACTCCAGCCCTCGGGAGTCATGGCCCCCCGGTGGCACCAGGCTCCATCTGCTCCGCAGATGCCAGGACTGGGACCATGGCCCTGTCTCCATCTCCATCTGTGGTGTCCATTCCTGAGCCCCTGTTTAGAGATTGCCGGGCAGTCGCTGAGTTCCCGCTGCCCACCCCCTGGCAGGCCTGCACCTCCTGCCGTGGGAGTGGAGGTGGGCTGTGAGTGGGCAGGTCCCAAGTCCAGGAGCAAGGGCTGCGGCCAGGGTTCCCAGGCCTGAGCACATGGTGCTTGCTCTCAGGGGTGCATCCTAACCACCTAGGATAGCGCAGGGCATCGTCTGAAGTGTGGCTGCCAGGCCTGTGCCCACAGCTCCGACCCCCGAAAGGGGAAGGAGCTAAGAGTGAAGGGGTGCTTGCTGCCGGGGCCGGCTCTTGGAGCTGCTCTCCTCATCTCCCTGCCTTTCTCCCCCCGACTGAGTAAAGCCCTCAGCCTGAGAGCTGCCTTTGATTAAGGGGAAGAACACTGACTGGGAGCGCAGGGACCCCTGGACCTTGGGTTGCAGGACTGCAGTGCATAAACTAAGGCTCTTGCCTGCCCACAAGTTGCTGGAGTCTGAGTGGGTCCTGCCACGTCCCAGGTCCCGCGGAAGGAAGATGCTGGGGGCCCCCTGCTGCCTGTCCTTGGAACTGACCTGTGGCAGGGACCTGTTGAGCTGGGTGAGAGGGGGGACCTATGTTGGCCCCACATCAGGGCAGTGACCCCGAACCCCACCCCCAGTACTGGCCAGCCCAGCTCTCCCTCCTGGGGGTGCCTGGCCGCATTTTGGGCAGTGAATCCAGGGCTCAGTAGCTGGCCACTGGCCGCCTAGCTTCTCCTCGGCCTCCCTGCCCCTGTGCGCCCGCACGCTCCGAACCCCAGCACAGCTCCACCCGCACGGCTGCTTCTGCCTTCTCATGCTCACCCGTTTGTGTGTTCTCTCTACCCCTCCCGCTCCCACCTGCTGGTAGAAGAAGGATTTTAAGGACAGGTTGTGGGGAATTGGTCCCTGCAGCCAGCCTAGAGCACTAATGAGCCATGGCAGCACCCAGGGAATCTGGGCTTATTGCTGCACCACCTCCCAGCTCAGTAACACTGATGTTTTTCTGGGGTGAATGCTTGGCATCAGCGAACTGTCTCAGAGAGGGTTCCACAGGCTGCCCTCGTAACTCCTGCCCCTCTGTCGTGAGGATGGGGCTGAAACACTCAGAAGAGAGTGGAATCCTCCAGGGGCACCAGGGGACCTGTCAAGGTCAGCCTGTGTCCAAAGCTTTGCGAGACTTTTTTCTCAGAGTTAACAGGAGCACACTTGTTTGTCTGTCACCTCAGGTGACCTGTGGGACTGCAGTGGGGGTCAGGGAGGACAAGCAGTGGGGTCACTGGAGTAGTACCTTAACTGGGTTCTGTTCACACTGCCTGGGGCCCTGGGCTTTGGCCCCACCCTCCCCGTCCCTTCCCTCCTGTTCTCACCTGAGACCATGAGAGGCCCCGTGGAGAGCCTTGCAGCAAACTGGGCACAGGAGCACGGCCCTCCCTGGGGACTGACGGACCCCAGCATCCAGTGCCTTTGACCCGAGGTGAGAGTGGGGGTTCGGGGAACATACTGGAGCCGGTCCAGCGCAGCCCGGCTACTTTGCCCTGCACAGCAATCCCTAGCCTGCAGCCTGACCACAACCCTGCCGTGGAGCCATGCTGCCCCCTGCTGGCCACCATGGCAAAATGCAACCCAGGGTCAGCCCCAAGGTTATGGTGTTCGTCCTCACCGGGCCTGTGGTTGGGCTGGAGACTGCAAGGCTCCCGTGGACTGTGTAGCCCCTGCTCTCAAGGATTCCCAGATACTTGAGAAGACACGTGTAGAAGTGCCTGGCACACAGTTATGTTTGTTGAATGAACTAATAAATGAGTGTATGCATCTGGAACATTTAGGTGATAAAAAGCCTTTAGTGTCTGACCAAAAGCAGACAGTATATCAACCCAGACATATGTCAGGCAGGAACGGAGACTCCTCCTGGGTTGACAAGATGTAAATATGAGAACCAGCTACAAAGTGCCAAAAGGTGCTAGACTTTGGCGGGTGACCGTGGAGCAGCCTGGCCCCTCTTGCCGAGTGGCTGGCTGAGCAGTAAGTACCCGGAGGCATGGAAAGGGCCTACAGGAAGGGTGGGGAAAGGCAAGAAAGGGGAATGAATGGCGGTTATGAAAATCACAGGGCACCTTGGGAAGACCCCGGGGCAGCTCTTTGGCACGGAAGGTAAGGAAAGAGGAAAGCACCGCCCGTGTGTTGAGGCCAATGCCATGCCAGGCACAGGGTCTGCCCTTAAGATGTGTATCATTCCCATCGGTTTTCACAGCCACCCAATGAAGCAGGTGCTGTTACCCATGTTCTGCATTTGAGAAAAGGAAGCTCAGAAGAGGTCTGGCCTTGTTCAGGGTCCTGCAGCAAGGGCATGGTAGAGCCAGAACTCAGGCTGGCTCGTAGGAGACGTGCGGGTTGGGTTCAGGTGTTTGAACTCAAGGCTTTTCAGCAGGAAGTGACATGTGCACAAAGACGGACTGTGGGTGGGAGGCAGAATGGCCATTGCTCTAAGTCGGGGGGAATAAAGAAACTCCTCATCCCTCACACGGGGTTTCCTGCATGGTACAAGGACCAGCGGAGGCCTGACGCGCTCAGTCTTATGCCCAAGCTGTACCCTTGGCCCACAGTGGGCCCATCCAAAGCTGGCCCTGCAGACTCGGGACTAGCAGAGCAGGACTTGGTGCGGCCTCCTTCCCAGGCCCAGGCCTGGCCCGGGCCCATCTGGTGGTACCTTTCCACACTTCCAGCACGACATTTCCACAGCTGTTCTTCCGTGTAGAGAGGGCTCTAGGAGAGAAAGGTGTGCCCTCCACAGCTTGCGGACCAAGCCACACTTCTGCCCAGGCAGGCCAGTCAGAGGGGAAGGGGGCTCTGCACAGTCACGCCCTCTCTCCCTGTCACTCACTGCTTTTCTTTCCAAGAGCTTGGTGAGGCGAGGAGGCCAACCCTGCAGCAGTACCCACACCTCCAGGGAGCGGAAGTTTTTCTCAGGCCTCTGGCTGCTGCCAGGTCAGCCAGAGCTCCCTCCCTGACCTCTCTCCTCTGTGGGAGAAGCACAGACTTGACATGCAGCCTGGAGGTTCAGATTAAAGGCAGAGGAGTCTCCCCTAAACTGGGCAGGGCTTTCCCCACACGAGGTCCCCTAGCCATGATGGCTCAGGAAGTGCCTAAGCCCCCTTCCAAGAGGCTTCAGCTCCGGCGCACACTTTTGATCCACTTACACTTATCCTTCCACAGGGCTCAAGTAGGGAGCACAGCACATGGGCCTCCCACTCCAGATTTGGAGGTTGGGGGTGTGCTGGCCTCAGGCCTCTATGATCCAGTTTCCCATTTCACTGGGTTCCTCCATTTGGGTGCACCTCCTCCATCACCCACCAGTCCCTGCCCTGCCCATAACCGCCCCCACTCTGTCCTTGGGGTGCCCTGGTGTTTTCATTTGGAGCTGTAATGTGTTCCTGCTTATTGTTGATTCTAACACTCAAATGAAGCAAAGCTAGAGTGTTAACTCCTAAGAGGTTGACTCTGGGGTTGGAGCACAGCACCAACATGTTTGCGTTGTCTCAGAATTTGTGATTCCCTTCTTGCTGTCTGTGACTCCCCTGATCATCTTCAGAAACCCTCATCTCCCCCAGGGCGAGGGGAAAGGGGGCCCACACTCCTGGGAGCAGGGGGCCCTGGGTCTGCTCACTTCCTTCGGCACACCCCCGGGGAGCTCCCTGGGCTCTCATGGCGGGCCCAGGCACGTTGTCTCCTTACGGCTGAGCGTTCTGGGTGCTGGTCATTCAGCAGAGACCTCCGTCAAGCACCTTCTGCTGGCCTGGCCAGTGTCCTTGCCCTCTCAGAGCCCCATCTATGGGGGGACAGCACACAAACTACTCCATCAGAAGGGAGGAACAGCAGAGAGTGAGGGGCATGCGAGAGAAAGCAGCTGGGAAGAACAAAGCAGTTTGGATGGCAGGGGGGCACTTTTAGGCTGAGACTGAAGGGGCGAGAGCACCAGCCGGCCTGGAGCCCTGACCCGGAGCTTCTTCCCCCGCAGGCTAGTGGAGGAGTTCATGCTCTTGGCCAACATGGCAGTGGCCCACAAGATCCACCGTGCCTTCCCCGCGCGAGCCCTGCTGCGCCGGCACCCCCCACCCCAGACCAAGATGCTAAGCGACCTGGTGGAATTCTGTGACCAGATGGGGCTGCCCATGGACTTCAGCTCCGCTGGGGCCCTCAATGTGAGTGCCGGGGGCCTGGGGCCCAGGGAGAAGCCCTGCTTGAGGAGGAGGAGGCGGGCCTGGAAGGTGGGGTGTGGCTGCCACTGTGTTCCAGCAGGTTCTCCCTGCAAGGGAGGGAGGCCCTGGAAAGAAGGCCTTCAAAGAGGCCCTGACTGCGCACTCCACTAGACCAGGCCGAGGGAAGCCACTCGGGGTTCAGCCGAGGGGCAGGGACCCAGCGGCCAGGGAATGTGTTTTGTGGCAGGTGGTGTCAGGTGCTGCCTGCCTGGCACTGACCCTCATAAGGCTCAGGCACCCATGCTTCAGCTCTGACCACAGAAGGAGACCGTTCCCATCTGTGCCTCAAGTCTGGACTAGGGAAGGGGTCAGACAGCTGAGAGCCAGTCTGTCCTAGCCAGCCAGCTAGACAAAGAAGACGCGACGCTCAAGGCAGGCATATTCGGAGCACAGGCTGGGGCCCCCGCACCCCACCCGTGGCCATCTGAGCAGGGCTGGGCCCTTCAGCTGACCCTTCCCCGGGCCAGGTCTCACATGGTCAGTGGGTGGCAGGGACCCCAGAGCCTCTCCGCAAGCCTGACTGCGTATCACATGGGATTGCTTCTAGAAAAGTCTGACCAAAACATTTGGAGATGACAAGTACTCACTGGCCCGGAAGGAGGTACTCACCAACATGTGCTCCCGGCCCATGCAGGTAAGGAGAGCTCTGGCCCCCTCCCCAGCCTTCTCTCAGGAGCACCCATGCCCTCCGCACAGCCAGATGACCAGGGAGGGGGCAGGGTACCCCTGGCAAATACCTAGGATGGGGGGGTCCCAGGCTCTGGAGCCTGATCTGCCCCCCATGCAGACGCCTGCCTCCCCTGCTAGAGAACAGCTTGCAAGGGCCCATCAGAGGGCCACTTTGAGCTCCCCACCCCCTCCACGGCCTCTAGGGCTCAGTTTCCCGGCAGACAGCAGGGAGCCGCCACAGGGCATGCACCAAGCCTTCAGTGCACCGTCCCCACAGACCAGACCAGCTCGGGGAAGGGAGTGGAGGCTGCTCAGCAACTCGGGGCCAGGGGACCTTGGAGCGGACTATCTCCCGTGGCTGCCCGCCCAGGGGAGTGCTCATCAGCCCCCAGTGTGGCCTGCGGACCCCAGGCAGAGAAGTCTTCCTCTCACCAGCCAGAAGAGGAGTCAGGCTATGGGCCTGTCCGCAGGCACGATGTCCGTCTCCCAGCCCGGGAGGTAGAGGATGGGCGCTCCCGCAGCCTGCCCCGGCCCTTTGAGGCCTGAGCCTCTTGGGAGGGAACCAGCCCGGCGGACCGTCAGGTCAGCAGGAGCTGGATGCTAACGGGGTCGGTCTGCCGCCAGCCCAGCCAGGTGACAGACCATTTCTGGGGGCTCTGTCACCCTGCAAATCCAACCTGTTCACAAGAACCAGATCCCCTCACCCTGCCGCAGCTGATTTATTTTCTGACACCCCATAGCTCTGCCACAAAGGAGCCATTAGCGCCCATTTGGGCCTGGCTGCCTCTATCCTGCCCCCAGTCACAAGTGTCTGCCCCCCACTAAGCACCTGAAAGCACCCCATGGTGGGGCGCAGGGGTGCCAGCGGCTGCCAGCTCGACCCCACTCTGCCATCCAGTTGACCCAAGACACAGCAGCCCCTGGGTCCCAAGAGCTGCCCCCCAACCGTGCCTAGCAGGACCGTCAGGGCCCCGGCCCCTGCCTCCCAGCCTCCAGATGTCATCTACTTCTGAGGTCAAACCAGCCCTGAAGCTTCAAGAAAAGGAGCCTTCTCCTGAGTCACCCAGAGCCTGTGAAAGACAACTGGCCTTGCCTGCCGGTGACCTCAGAGGCCGGCCTCTGCCTGGGGACCTGCTGGCAGGGGTGACTGGGGCGTCTGTGCTGCCCTGTTCTCCCAGCTCTGGGAACTGGGGCAGGGACGGGACCAGGCAGGGGAGGCAGCAGTGAGCACAGAAGTCCCAAGCAAGCTGCTGAAACAGGACACCGGGGCTATGCCACGGATGGCTGGCCACTGTGCGGAAGCCACGGACCCCACCCACCCCATCTTGCCCAGAGATGCCTTCGCCAGGCAGGAAGGGAGCCCGGCCCTCTGGGCAGCTCATCTGGGGAGTGGGGCCACTGCTGAGAACAAAGCCCAAACACGGCTGGGCATGGAGGCTGCCCCCACCTCCCCCAGAGACTTGCCCTGGGTATAACCCAGGGCCCAGCAGGCGCTGGGAGGGAAGCAGACGTGGGGAGCCGAGCAGGTCACCACCAGCTGCGCCCTGGACTCCAGGGCTGACCTACACAGAGTGACTAGAGCCGGCTGTCCCTTTGGCCAAGTGCACAGGAGGGCGTGAGGGTGTAAGAGTGTGAGCAAGCAGCAGGGGGCCGAGCAGGGGACGCATTAGTGACTCTGGCCCTCAGTGAAGAAGCTTGTCACTTGCTCCTGGACAGCCTCAGCACCCTTGATGGCCACCCTGGACAGCTTGGGGACTCCAGGGCAAGCAGCTCCAGGGACTGTGGCCCCTGAGGCCCCCAGGACAGCATGACCACCCCAGTGTGGGGCCGTCTGCTGGACCCTAGAGAGGCCTAGCATCTCTTTGCCTCTGTCGTAACTCCTGTCCCGCAGAAGGGCCTTGTGAACTCAGACCTCTGGGTCTTGGCCCCAGGACAGGTTGTCAGGGACAAGAAAGGCTAAGGCTGGCAGACCGGCAGACTTCTCCCCTTGACTGGCCTGACACAGAGGTGCCAGGGTGCGGGTATGGCTTTCAGTAGGTCAGGGATCGTGGCCAGAGAGGAAGAGCCAGGCGCCCACTGCCCTTTTTGCTCTCGTGGGTGATACACCTTCTCTGCTGCCTCCTGTTCCGGCCACGTAGTGGTGCTGGCCTTGGCGGCCTCGCAGAGTCCGCGGCTTCCTCAGCCCCTACCTCTGCCTCCGCAGGGCAGCACCTGCAGCCCCTGGCCCAGCGTGGCCACAGGCCGCCTCACCCCCTCCCCTTTCCCAGGTCAGCCACCCAGCCCTGCTGGGGAAGGGCAGAACAGCAAATTTCTTCCCCGTGTTCCTGGCACTAGCAGCCCCCTTAAACTCAGCAGTGGCAGGCCTTGGGGGGGGATGAGCTCCCTCCTGGCTGCCCTCAGACTTCAGCACATAGACAGCCCCTCCGCAAGGGCTCAGGTGGCTGGCCCCGCAGGGCTCTGAGGGAGGCCATCCAGCATCATGAGGGCTCCCAGCATCCCCCTGTCCTCAGAGGAGGCGGCTGGACCCCTTGCAGGGCTCTCTGGCCTGTCTTCAGTGCTGCTACCACAAGAGCATCTGGGCAGCCCAGGGCAAGGCCTTCATCAGGAGAGAGGCGTGGGCACCATGTGGCTCCACCCAGCCTCATGCCACCCTCTTGTGTCCCCTTACATGGCATGGCCCCTGGCCTCCTCGGGCCTGCAGGGCTCTGCTCAGCTGCCTGTGGCCTGGTGGGTCAGTCCTCGCCAAGACTGCCCAAGTGTCACACAGCCTGGCAGATCAAACCTGACCAGCCTGGCTAGGCTCTAAGACTCACCCCACCCCCAGATGGCGTTGTACTTCTGCTCGGGGGTGCTGCAGGACCAGGCGCAGTTCCGGCACTATGCCCTCAACGTGCCACTCTACACACACTTCACCTCACCCATCCGCCGCTTTGCCGACGTCATAGTGCACCGGCTTCTGGGCGCTGCGCTTGGTAAGGGGCGTGACACGGGGGGCAGTGCAGGCCTGTGCCTGGTTATGTAATGTGAGTGCCCAGAGTGGGTGCCCAGTGGCCAGAGGCCATACTGTTGTGGCTGCGGAGGCCCCAAGGGGTGCCAGCCTGGGCCTGGAAACTCTGCCTCCTGTGAGCATGTGCTAAGAGAAGCTATAACAGGGCTCATGTGAAGCCCTATGCAAGGCCAATCTCAAGGGCCCAGCTATGGCCAGCCCTCTGGAGCTGGGCATCAGGGAGGCCTCTGGTCTGCATGGGCCTCCCAGGCCCCCGCCTGCCTGGGCCGGGCACACCGTGCCGCCCATCACCTGCTGCAGCCGGCACACACACAGCACTCTGTCAGAAGCCTCCAACCACCCTCCTCCTAGGCTACAGGGAACTGCCAGACCTGGAGCCCGATGCCCTGCAAAAGCTGGCTGAACACTGCAACGACCGCCGCATGGCATCCAAACGCGTGCAGGAGCTCAGTACAGGCCTCTTCTTTGCCGTCCTGGTCAAGGTGAGACCACCAGCCTGGCGCCCGCTCTCCCCGCCCCTGCCCCACCTCCCCTCCTGGGCACCTGCTTACAAGGAGCCCTCAAGGAATGCAAGGGCTTCCACATCTGGGGGGGCCCTGGGCGATGCCACAGCCCATGGCCAAGCCTTGGCTGGTGCTCTGTCCCGCAGGAGAGTGGCCCCCTGGAGTCAGAAGCCATGGTGCTGGGTGTCCTGAACCAAGCCTTCGATGTTCTGGTGCTACGCTATGGGGTGCAGAAGCGCATCTACTGTAACGTGAGTGTGGGGGCCACCCAGGCCGAGGTCAGGGCCCTTCTGGCCAGGCAGAGTGCAGCTGTGGGTGCAGAAGCTCATCTGCCATGACATGAATGCCCAGAAGCTTCGAGGCTGCAGTGGAGGGCCTTCCCTCCTCTCTCAGGCACACCCAGCTGTTTCACCTGCCTGCCCCTGCTTCCCCCGCTGGGGCCTCCTCTGTACGTCCCTAGCATCTGGTCCTGGCCTAGGGACAACCCTTGGTAGACACACAAGCCTGGAGGGTGGGAGCAGAGGCCTTGTCCCATCCACCGCGGAGAACACAGGCTGTGGTGGTGACACCACACCCAGCACTTGGCTCCGAGCTGTGCTGGGCACGTGGCGACAGAGGCCAAGGCCCTCGCCTTGCTCCCCTCCCTGACCCAGTGCCATGCCAAGACACCCAGTGGTACCTGCCTGGAATGAGGCATCCAGGCCAAGAGTTGGACTTGGGCCTTTTCCCCAAAGACCCAGCCGAGCACGCAGGCTTGGGAGGTGTTTGTGTTAGGGATGTAAGGGAAGGAAAGACCAGAGACAATGGTCCGTGGCCACTCTGGAAGCTGTGTCCCCTGAAGAGGAGGAGGAGGCCAGCCCTTGCCCTGGGTCCTGCCCCAAGTGGCTGTTCATTGAAGGTTCTTTCCAAGGGTGCATGGTGCCTGAGGGACCTGTTCCAGCTGACCCTGTGGTTAGCAGACCACCACGTGGCCCCTGGCCCTGGCTTTGAATTTCCCAACATCCAAAGCACTTTGGGGCATGCAGAACCCAGCACACAGTGTGGACTAAACATGGCATTAATAAAAAGAAGGAAAGCAGAAGAGACAGAATGGAGTCCAGGGGGACTCGGGCAGGCCCTTCGTCTTGAAGGAGGAAGTTCCCATCTAAGCCGTCTCTGCAGACAGCCCCGCCCTCAGTCTGTGCTAACAGACCTGCGCCAGCAGGGGGCAGCCGCTCCCCAGCCTCAGATGCCGGCGCCCTCGGCCCCACGTGGGCCCACCCGGAGGAGCCTGGGCAGACCCCCCCTCCTCCGCGAAACGCGGGGCCGCTGGCCCTCCCAGCCCCTGTCCCTGTGTACCTGGTCACCCTCAGCTGAGGCCTCAGCCAAAGATGCCCTGAGAGGGCGTCTCCGCAGCTGGCCAGGGGCAGGAGGAGGGCGGGGCAGTCCCCGCTCAGTGGCCGAGCAGCCAGCTGCTGGGGGCCAGGGCAGGGAGGGTCCTCAGCCCAGTCAGAGGTCGGCCGAAGCTGCCCCCACGCAGCGGCGGAAAGGTCAGAGGTTGGGCAGCTGTGCTGAGGCCTGAGTCGCGGTGTGTGCGCCCGCAGGCACTGCCCCTGCGGTCCCACCACTTCCAGAAGGTGGGCAAGAAGCCGGAGCTCACGCTCGTCTGGGAACCTGAAGACCTGGAGCAGGAGCCGGTGCGGCAGGTCAGAGCCGGGGGGTAGGGCCGCTTCTCCAGACCAGCGCTGTGCCCCGGCCCACCCCCCAGCTCCGGGTGGGCTCTCCCCCTGCCACCCTGCGCGTCCCCTCCGGCCCCCGACCCCCGCACTTGGGCTGCCTGGTGGGAGTCCAGTCTCTACATGCCAAGGCCAGCAATGGCTCACCCACACCGCCTCCTTTGGGCCGCGGCTTTCCGGTACCACCTTCCTCCCTTGGGGCACCCACTGTGGGGAGAGGTGGGGGGCTCCGCCTATCCCTCGAAATCAAGGTTCTTAACTTTTGGGGTCCTTTTGAGAATGATAAAAGCTATGGACCTCCTACCCCAAGAAATTCTCTCTAAAAGGGTTTTCACCTGCAGCTCTGCAGATGGCCCGAGCCCAGGGTCCTTCCCTGACCCTGAGCGCTCACCACGCACCAGGTTTCGCGCGCACCGGGCTCTGGCTCTTTGACCTCTCCCCGTGTCCTCAGCACCTGAGTGGGCTCATCCTACAGATGGGTGCATGGGGGCCTGGAGGGGCACAGCATGTGGTCCCAGGGTGGGCAGTCCGTCCCTCCTGTCTGCAGCCCATCGCTCCTGTCCCCCTGGGCCCACCCTCAAAACTTGCCCACCATGTGGGCTCTGCCGTGCCACAGGTGGTCAGCATCTTCAGCCTGGTGGAGGTGGTGCTGCAGGCGGAGGCCACGGCCCTCAAGTACAGTGCCATCTTGAAGCGGCCAGGCACTGAGGGTCTCCTGGGCCCACAGTACGAGGAGTGTGACAACGACAGCGAGCAAGAGGACTGACCTCCATCCCGCCGCCCATGCCCCTGCCCCACCTGCCGGCTTTTAGGAATGGGACCTTTGACACCAAAGGGGATTTTTAATTTGTTTTTTAACAACTCAGGGTTTTGTTTTTATTTTTTTCATTCTATTTTATTTTTGCAATTCAGTTTTTAAGTGAACTGGAGGGGAGAGGGTGGGGCTGATGCCCGGCCAGTGCTTATCTGAGCAGAGCAGGACCCAGTCCTCCTGGCCGGCCGGCCGCCCTCTGCCAGACCGTCCACTGCTTTCCCTGCCCATTTAAAGCCCAGGAAACCGGGGGTTTTCAGCAAATCAGTGTCATGGAATAAAATCGAGTGTGAAGTGCCATCTGGTGTGTGGGGCACCACTGGGAGGCCAGGGCAGCAGGGTGCTCAGAGCTCAGGACAGGGGCCCGGCTCAAGCCCCGCCCCTCACAGCTGGCTGGGGTCGCCCCCTCAGCCTTAACATCGTCCCAGTATGATTCGCAGAGTTGGCTGCCTGGCAGATTGATGTCAGCGCCTCATTCTGGCTGATTAGAAGTGTAATTAGTATGCAAGACGGCAGGCTCACCCATCACCCTGCTGCCTGTGGGGGTGGCCGTCCCACCCCCACCACTTCCTCTCTGCCTGCAGGCCCCGCACAGCCTGAGGAGGAGGCACGGGGCCTGCGACCCCCCAAGTCCCTAGGGCCGAGCTCCAGGTGGCCCTGGCCCCACACCTTGGTTCAAGCCGGTGCCTCAGCACCTCCAGTGCCAGTCCTGTATCCAGGAGCGCCAGGCAGGCATGGGGACAGAGAGGCCTGGCCTGCGGAGGGGAGGAAGGCCTCAGGCTGGCCTCTTCAGCCAGGGCGGGGAAACCGGGCAACTGGTAGCCCCAGCCTTGGCAACACAGGGAGAGAGAGGGCCACTGGGTGGCCCTCTCTCCCCAGGTGGCCTGATTTTCTGCCTGCTTTCCTTCCGGACCAAACGCGGGAGACACAGGCTGGCTTCCCGAGGGGTTGCCGGAAACCACGGGACAAGGCCCAGTCCCCCTGGCTCCGTTGCTGGGATGTCGGCATTAGCAAGCTCGTCTGATCTGGCTACAGTGAATTTTCTTCAAAGAAAACTTCAGTCCCTCGTAGGAGGGCCACACAGTGCCTGGGCTGGGCAGCTGGGCAGCTTGGCTCCTTGTCCTCCCACTGCTGGGCTGGGTGCCAGAGGGGGCCGAACGGCACGTCATCAAACCTGCCCTCGGCTCCTCAGCCAGCCCCTCAGCCTTCCCTCTGTCCATCCTGCCACCCCTAAGCTGTCCCAGAGGCCACCACCTGTCTCTGCTCCTGGAATCAAGCATCTGGAAGGGTGACAGATGAGTCTGGAGGTCTGGTATTTGGATGAGGTTACCAGGTGCTTCCCAGCCTAGGTGGCCTGCAGCTCCGGGCTGAGACATCTCAGCCCTGTCCCCGTCCCCTCAGCTGCCCCACCCAGGGAGGAGCAGCCCCGGTCTGTCCCCAAGGCCTCCCGCAGAGGGTGGGAGCTGAGGGTCAAGCAGGGCAGCATGGACCCCAGTGGGACAGCCCTCCTCTCCACCCCAGACCCCCAGTCCCCGGTGAGGAGAGCCAGCTCCATCCGCAAAGAAGGTCTCGCCTGATGCAGCCCAGGGGCACGGATGCCCAAGCAGCCCCCGCCCATAGGGCAGGAGTGGAAACTGCACCCAGGAAGGGGGCAGGTCTCTGGCCAAGGGGACACAGCAAGATGGTGCCCAGCCAACAGCAGGGCTCAGGCACCTGCCCACCACATCCCACTGCTTGTGGGCTCAAAGCAAAGGGCCCAGCACTCTCCCCAGCTGCTGACAGCTGAATCCTCCACCTTCATCCATTTGTTCAGCAAACATCTTTGTCCACATGTGCAGGGTGTTGGCAGGACTCATGCCCCTGGGTCCAATGAGGGGGACAGCCTCTTCTGTGGCCAACTGTTGACAAAAGGGGGTAATGAGACACAAAACCTCATTAAAAAGGAAGACTTGTCCATTCCTTCAGCTGGCCCAGAACACCTGCATACCCACCCAGGTCAAAGGCCAGAGCACAGAGCTCTGTCTTTCTCAAGGATTCTGTGATGAGATTCTAGTAATGTTCAGAGGCTGGAGAGTGTATCCCCAGCTGTGAAAGAAGATGGTAGAGGCGGTGGCTCCACATGGGCCAAGGAACTGAAGCTGGAAGGTACTTAGCATAAGCATGAGCTGTGAAGGTCAAGGTCCCTAGCATCCAACTGCAGGCAGGATGTGCAAGGTGATGCTGAAAAGTTCAGACCACCGTGGCCGTTTGTCTCCCTTCTGTTTCTGCTTCATTTCCTCCTGGTGTATATTGCTTCCTCCACAGTGACCTTCTGGACACCTGAGCTTCGATCCCTTGCAACCTGCCCTCCCGGAGAGAGTCTGATACCCTCTCGAATTTTAGTGAGGAGAGACCCCAGGAAGATGCCCACCCCCGGGCCCCTCAGAGAGGCGTCCTGGTACAGAGTGGTAGCTCCTGGGGGCCCATGTGGTTTGGAAGCAAGAAGCTGGGAAGCAGGTCCCAGAAGGAGGGGAAGCCGCTGCAGAGACCCAGCACCAGATGCCCGCTGCAGCTGCGGTGACCACAGAGCAGCGATGGGCCACCAGGCAGGAAGGAAGCTGGCACCAGGTCACATACACCAGGTGGGATGAAGGTCTGAGAGGGAGCAAATCCAAGAGGTCCAGGCGGACCTGGCCAGGTGCTGGAGTCACAAAGGAGGATGGGCTCCCCCCAACCGAGCAGGCAGGGAGGAGTGTCCCCAGGGGAGTGGACAGGGAAAGGAAAGGGCCAGGGGAAAGGCAGAAGCAAAAGCCAGAGGTCCTGGGCACAAGAGAGCCTGTGAGGGTGCTGCTGGGAGTTCATAGAATGAGGCAGAACCCTAGGGTGAGGTTAGGAGGGCACAGGTAAGTCGGTGGGAACTGAGAAACAGCAATTCCCAATCGCCAAGGCACGGATGCCACCTAAGTGTCCACCAGCAGGTGAGTGGATAGAGAGGCAGTGCATGTGCGCAGCGGAATATTTCGCCACACGAGAAAAGGAAGTCCTGCCAGTAATAACATGGATGGACCTGGGGACTTCATGCTCAGTGAAATAAGCCAGAGAAAGACAAATCCTGCACATTCTCGGGTGTATGTGGGAGCTAAAAGAGCCAAACTAATAAAGGGAACGAGTAAGGTGGGGTTTCTGGGGCTGCAGCAGGGGAAGAACCAGGAGATGCTGGCCAAAGGGTGCGGTTTCACTTAGGAGGAGTTCTGGGGACCTAGTGTTCAGCACGGTGATACAGTTAATGATAATATTGTGTTACACTTGAAAGTTGCTAGGAGGGTGGATCTGACGTGTTCTCATCACACAAAGAAATGGTAACTATGAGGTGATGGATGTGTTAAGTAGCTTGATCGTGGTGGTCACTTCACAGCGTATACATACAGCAAAACATAGAGTTGTACACCTTACCTATGTGCATTCCTATCTGTCAATTATACAGCAATTAAGCTATGAAATAAATAAATACGAGTGGACCCTGTGTGCCCCCTGCTTGAGTCTGGCCAGGCGCTGACAGCTGCTACGCGGAAATGTGGCAGAAGTGACCCTGCCGTTTCCAGGCCTGAAGATACTGGCGACCTCTGCTTCTGCCTCTTGGCCTCCAGCTGCCCTGTCTGGGGGGCTCAAGCATTCCTGTGCAGAAGGCCCCTGCAGAGGAGCCCGTTTGCCCACCATGTGGCTGAGCCATCTTGGAAGAGTCCCCCAGGTCCTATCCAGACACAGAGTAGAGACTGCTGTCCCTTTCAAATCCTGCCTGAATTTCAGGTTTGTGATCAAATAAATGTCACTTAAGGTTGTTTTGGGATGGTTCACTACACAACCATAGGTACCAAGAAGAGAATATAAATGGTATAGCTTAAAATTGAAAAGTAAAGAAGTATGTGATTTACAAACAGTGGTAAATATCTAAATAAAAAGCCCGAAGGTGAAAAGTGGTTGCCTCAAAGATGGTAAAATGCAGGGAGGGAGACAGGGAATGGCTGTTTCTGTTTGAGTGTAACAAACCTGATCTATCTATTTTATACTTTAAACTACATTTATGTATAACCTGGATAAAAATAAAAGCCAAAACTAAAACAAAAAAGATATATATAATTTTTCCTTTGCAGGAATGGATCTACAATTAGTTTAAAGGCTTCTTGTACATTCAGCAAAGGATGTATTAAAGCATCCATTATTCCAGTAAACTAAGGTACAATTCCTGCTGACCAGCAACCTGATAAACCCAGTCAGTTAAAATGCTGCCTAAGATCTCCTTAAGACTCAGATAGCAGGCTCGGTGGGGACCAGCCCCGGGTGCATCAGCAGCGCCTGTCGGGGCCATGTTCGCTGTGTGTGGCCCGAGTGAGGGGCTGGCCCCGGGCCGCTGTCCCAGGGAAGGGCGAGCTGCGGAGGAGCTGAGTTCGTAGGTCTCATCACAGATGTCAGGGTCAGCTGCAGTTGGGAGGCGTGGGAGGCAGGCTGAGTCTGTGAACCCTGGTGAATGGGAGGAGGGGGAAGATGCCTTTCACAATAAAAGTTTCTGGGGATGTGCGGAGGGTGCGTTACGCTCTTGGAATTAAGAGTTGGAATTTGCACATAATGAGTTAGGTTACAAATTAAAACCTTACCTAAAGTAATCCCTAAACTGTCTCTTTTTGTGGGTTTTTATGGTTTGGGGTTTTTCATTTTTGTTTTTATATAGAGAGCCACTTTAGAGGGACAGCCCCTGAAATAATTTATTTTACTTCAAAAAGTTGTTTTACTCCAACAGCTCCATGAACTGTGTTGTGTTCATCAGCTGTTCATCATCAGCGCTAGAAAGCGTTAGCCAAGTAGTGGAAAAGCAATGGAAACAAGTGCAAAACAACACCAAACAAAACTCTGTCGGATTATCTCACCTTAATAGGTTTTCAAACTGACCACGGTGCTCCTGGAATAAAATTGTCCTCCTGGTTCTTCTGATACAAAATCAGTTAAATTACTGAACACAACAGGCCCTTGACTTTCACGGGCTTTCATTTCATACATTATTCATTGATGCCCAGAGCACCTGTCAGCCCCGAAGCCTGCCTCCCTGCATGGCTCTGGGCAGGACGACTGAGCAGGAGTGGGGGCCCAGCCGCGGCTGCAGCTGGGCCCCCTGGAGCCATGTGGGCGGGGGCGGCTGCTCCCCTGTGGACGCAGAGTTCCTGGGTGGCCCTCCCTGGTGGGGGCAGCGGCCCAGATACCGCTCTGCCTGCACGAACCTTAATGAGGAATTTCCAAAGACCTGCTTTCAAGGATGAGCCTCTCTGCCTAACACTTGGCCATCGCTGGCTTTCAAACAGCTTGTAAAACAGACCTTAACAGGGAGCAGGACCTTTTTCAAAGGTTTAGGGTTTCTGCTTCCCCTCCAGAGCGGCGGCTGCCCCGCCCTGCACTGAGTAAGTCCCCACACCGGCCTGTGCCGTAAGGACCGTCAGTCTCCCCATTTGGCAGCTGAGGGCATTAGAGCTTGGCGAGACTCGTGCCCCAAGTCTGTTCATTCCTTTCAAATCAGTGTTTCTCAAAACCCAGCTATTCACTATCACCTTGATGAGTGTTTGCCACAGCCACAAACTGCCTGTATTATTACTCCATTTTTTTACTTAATATTTATGTAATATTTTTCTTTAAGTGAACTGTTTTTCCTTAAATTTATTTAGAGAAGGAAACTTAAAACCACTAGATACAGAAGACCACCATCTCATCATAAATAGAAGCCAAGTGTATATTTTAAACAAAAGAGCAAAACTAGTAAATTCTTACACCCTACGCCTGCCGGGGCTCTAAGCCTCAGGCCTACTTCATCTTTGTTAAAAGGGAGATGCCAAACTCAGGGTACCGCCAAAGACATTCTAGAACCAAGATTCTCTCCTTGACATTTTCAGAAAGGTTGAGAGAAAATCAAAAAGACAATAACTCTCATTTTGAACTGCAGTGCTATTCAATATGTTGCCTGGATACTCCCTAAAACATCCCCCATCTCACTAAGTACCAGGCTGGAAATACAGGTGTTCTGCATTTTGGAAAATGCTGAAGTGAAAATGGCAAACAGCAGGAACAGAAAGAAACACCTAATTTTAATCAGATTTCAAGGTCTTCCCTTCCATCCTTCCTGATATATGTCAGACATTCAGAATAGTGCATAAAACATACAGGAATGATTCTAAAGAATAAATAACAAATCAAAACTGAATTTGCCACTACCAAGACAAGAAGCAGAATGTGGTCAGGGTCACCCCATCCCACCCCATACACTTCCCTCCATACCACCAAAAAGAACTACTAAATTTTTTTTAATCACTTTCTTATCATACCGTTTGGTTTTTATTTTTTTAGCTTCATGTAAATAAAAGGTGTTCTGCTGTGCGCATTCTTTTGTGATTTACATCTTTCAGTATTGCTTGTGAAATTCAGTTCCTCTGTTGCATGTAACAAAAGTTTTATCATTTTCATTGCTGTATAGTATTCCACTTATGGACCTAAACCACCTTTATCCTTTTTCCTGCTGATGTACATTTGAGCTGTTGATAACTTTTTGCTGCTTAGCTGCTGCTGCTTTAAATGTGTTGGCACACACATCCTGGGGCACATGTGCCATGGATTCTCCAGGACATTTGGGCAGGCAGAGATGCACTACATCATCAGATTGGAACATCCTAATGCTATCAGAGAACATGCATGTCTGCAGTGAGCTGCTCCTGTTCTTCCACTGCCTCTCCAATGCCTGCTGTGGCTGGGCTTTTTGGTCTTTGCCAACCATCATGTGAACACCTTTTTGGTATCATCCTGTGTGAAGAACGTGTCCAGTAGGAGGAGAAAGGGGAACTCAGTCAGAGGCAGATTGGAGACTGGCTAGCAGAGAAATGGCAGCTTCAAAAGAGGGATTTGGGGAGTGGCTGTTTGGAGGGGCACTTCAGGGTGGGAGCCAGGAAGAGGGTCAGGCCTGATTTGGTTCATTTGGCCTCCAGGATGAGTTACATGTTGTTGGTGCTCAAGAAATTTTAATTGGATTAAACTCTCCTTTAAACAACTACTAGCGGCCCAGCTTCTGGTCTTTGTCCCTGAGACCCTCCCTGAGGCCAGCCTGTCCCAGCCAGCTTGGTGACAGCAGCCACCACGGGCTGCTGCACCTCTCGGGCCTCTGCACCTCCTCCCGGGCCTCTATTTCCAAGGCCAGTATAATGGGCTCCCTCTAATAACAGTTGCCTTCCGGGAGCCCTTTGGGCCTTGTGACCTCTCTCCAGCCCCAAATGCCAGTCAGGTGCTGACCTTTGTGCAGGTCAAAATTCCCATTGTGAGGGCAAGTGACATGGAAAAGTGTAAGCCCTGGGGTCCCCAGGTGCACCCTAATGTGCACTCTCAGCTACGGCCTTAGATGCGCTCAGTTGTGCTGAACCCTAGAACATATCTCAGCAAACTTTAACTCTCTGTGGTTCCATCTGGTTCCTTCCTGAACTTGCCCTTCCCAGGGCTGTTCTCCAGTCAGTGCCCATCTGCCCCTCAGGAAATGCCGAGCCCGGGTTCCTGGGCCCACAGCACAACCGCAGATGCTCACCCAAACTGGAGTTGCAAAAAAAGGCAGGGGCCTTCTCCCTCCCCTGCTGTCAGCACCTTCACTGTGACCTCCACCTGACCCCCCAGTGAGCCCGTGACCTCCAGGCCATGGCCACCTGCTCTCCAGCTGTCCTAGGGCATCAGTTGCCCAGCTACAAGGCAGTTACCTGCTCTGCGAACATGGTGAGCCTCCCTGGGGCTAATTGCTGGATGGCCTCTACTCAGGCAGGCTCCCCTCTTGGCCCCAGAACTGCAGGGCACACCTGGCCAGAGAGGGGACACGTCTTCAGAAGCGCTGGAGGGCCAGGCACGGCCACTCTCAGCTGGGCTGAGACAATACCCTCACCCCCAGTGCCCACCCCACTGCCTGCCAGACCCCCAGGTGGCTTCAGGAGGCTGGGCACCTCCAACCCTATGAGGTCTTCCCGACACAGTGCCCAGAGAAACGAGGGCAAAACATAACTTGCGTTTGCTTCCAGCGTCCCAGCGTGAGGGGACACAGGGCTGTGGGGAGGCTCAGATGAGAAGGGGTGGAAGAGGCCCAGTGTGCGTTAGCCCCTAGAAAGGGATGCCTTGTCTCCCCGAAGTGCTCCCCATTGTGTTGGGGGGAGGGCTGACTTGATCACAGCGGTTGCCGGCTCCTGTGTGCTCTCTCCCAAGTGACCGGGCTGTCACCACATGTCCTGGAGGCAGGTCATCATGAGCTCAGGAGAGCAGGAGGCAGGCATGAGTCCCTCCTCTGTGGGTTGGCTCAGCATCACCCGTCTTTGGCAGTGCCTACCGTGGGCACCATGCTAGGGGCTGGGACACAGCCCTGGCAGTCTCAGGTGGTAAATGGGGACAAAGGTGGAGGTGCCAAGGCTCCAGATGGGGGCCCCACAAGACAATCCCTTCTCAGAGAACAGCAGGAGAGCAAGCCGGCTGCAGGAGGCTGCTGTCCCCTGACCGAGATGAGGATCCCCGGAGGTGCTCTCACACTTGACACCAGAAGAGCTTGCTGCCTGCTGCCCTGTAATCCCTGCAGATGTCATCACAGTCAGGTGGCTCCGTCCAGAAGGGGGAGCAGGATGCCCCAGTGGCCCCAGACTTTGTATGTGAACAAGCATCCTTTGCTTACTGTGAGGGACACATACTGTATGTTTGGTCTCCAGTCCTGCTCAGGCACATGACAAAACTCATAGAAATCATGGCAGATAATGGCTGATGATTATTTAATGTCATCATAAGACATACATGAAAAGGGATTTCACACTACACACCTATCAGAATGGAACTAAAAATTTTAAATAGTAACAATATCAAATGTTGGCAAGGATGCAGAGAAACTGGACCACCTATTGCTGAGGGGAATATAAAATGATAGAAAACAGCTGGGTGGTTCCTTTTATTGGCAGTTTCCTTAAAATACACATGCACGCGTGCACACACAGACACATATATACACAAACAACTACTATATGACCTAGCAGTTGCACTCCTGGGCATTTATCCCAGAGAAATGAAAATGTATGTCCACACAAAACTCTGCCCATGAATATTCACAGCAGCTTTATAATAGCCAAAACCAAAACCAGTGAAGATGTCTGTCCTTTGACATGCGAGTGGTTAAGCCCACTGTGGTCTACGTACCCCACAGGATATTACCCAGTAAGACAAAGGGCGAGTCAGCTATTGATCCACACTTGGATGAACCTTCAGGGGATTATGTTGGATGAAAAAAAGCCAATCCCAAAAGATTGTATGATTCCATTTATGCAACTTATTTGAAATGACAAAATTTTAGAAATGTAGGACAGGAGTTGGGCACTGGGCGGGACATAGGTGGTATAAAGGGATCTGGGGGCTTTGGAACTCTTCAGCGTCATTCAGCGTCTTCAGCGTCATTCAGTGGAATGGGGGTTAAAGGAAACACCACATACAGTAAAATGGTATAGAACCCACACACGGGCAAATGAGTACCTGCAAATGGGGGAAATCCAAACTGAAATCTGGAAAACTGCGGATTATACTGTTGGGGAAATTTGAGCCAAGTATACAAAGGACCTGTGTACTGTTTCTTATAAATGCATGTGAACTACAGTTCTGTCAAAAATCCCAATTTAAAAAAGGGGACTGGGATTCTGGATTGATGGCTGATCTCAGAGTACCAAACCTACAACCTACAACCTGGTAAAAAGAACAAATTAATAAATTCAGGGTCCGTCCCGGAGTTACTCTCCCCTGACCTTTAGTCAAGAATTCCCCTAGCACAGCAAGATGATGCCGGAGACAGGAGCTGCGCAGGCAATTAACTGAGGCCAGAGGCGTGCTCCCCAGTGACACGCCTCCTGAGATCTCGATGATACCCAGGGTAGTGTGGCCAGCTGGCAGGACAGCAGGTCCAGGTCAAGGGAGGAGGACCGGGCAAGTCTGCCTGATGAGAGGGCACGGTGGCGAGTGGGGCTTGGCAGTGACCTGCTGGTGTCCAGTGCATGGCCCTGGTTTTGGAGATCAAGCCTGCAGCTCAGGTGGTGAGGAGGCGCAAGCACAGAAGGGGCCACCGCTGTCCACTGGAGCAGGCGGAGCTGGGAGCAAGGCTTTCTTCTTTGGAACATTTTTTAAATTGAGATAAAAAGCACAACATAAAATTCACCATCTGAACCGTTTTTAAGGGTACGGTTTGGTAGCGTTCAATCTGTTTACGTTGTTATGCAACTGCTCTGCAGCAAGTTTTCATCTGGTAAAACCCAGTCTCTGTACCCATTAAACAACAAAGTCCCAAGCTCCCTCCCCAAGCGCCTGGCAGCCAGCACTCTGCTCTCTATTTCAAGGCATCTGACTACTTTACATGCCTTGTGTGAGTGGAACGACACAGTATTTGTCCATTTGTGACGGGCTCATCTCAAGCACTATCTCGTCCGCCAGGTTCATCCATGTTGCAGCAGTGACAGGATTTCCCTCCTTTTTAGGCTCTTCTTCGCCTGGATAGACCACACTCCGATAACCCACTCATGTGTTTGCAGACACTGAGGTGCTCAGACCTTTTGGCTACTGTGAATAATGCTGCTATGAACATGGTGTGCAAACTTCTCCCAGAGACACTGCTTGCAATTCTTGTGGATAAATACCCAGGGGTGCGACTGCTGGATTGGAGGAATGCTTTTCAACCCAGCCTGGAGTGACTGACGCTGCTTAGCTTCTTATCAGAAGCAGTACCTGTGGGTGTGCATGGCGCTGGAGAGAACAGACTCAACCCTGGGTTCTACTTACCTGTCCAAGGGAGCAGAGGTCAAGCTCATGTACAGAGCACTAGGCCCCACCCCTGCCTGCCCCTTGCATGCATGTGGGTGCATGCACGCATGCACGTGCGCACACACACACACACGCTGAAGGCTGGCCCGGCCCAGCCCTCGGTAATTGGAGACACAGACAGGGCCCCCGCTCTGTTGTCACCACCAGCCCCACCCTTTCCCACAGCCTGAGAACTCTGGGCCCAGGCTCTCAGGTGCCCTGTCCAGGCCAGCACCCATCCAGCCACCCAGGCCAAGCCTGATGGGAAACTGAGTGCATGGTGGGCAGCAAGGCCACCCACATGCCTCCTTTCCCGTGTGCCTGGGCTTCCCAGCATCAGGAAGCTAAATGCAGGCCCCTGGCCCAGGCTGTGTGCTTTGCGCCCGCGGTCCCTCAGCACCCAGAAGCAAGCCTGGCCGAAGCTGGCTTTCAGGAAACCCAGAACAAGTGAAGTGAATGAAGGAGTAGCAGTCCTCCCACAAGACTGTGCGAGCAGAAGGTTGGGTGGGGCCCCTGTCAAGACACTGCAAATGCTCCTCATCGGAGGACCTCTGCCCCTGATCCCCCTGGGGGATGGCTGGGGCCCATCTTTTACAGGACGGACCTGCCTTTTCCAGGGCCCCTGCCCTAGTCTCGCTCAGCCACACCCTGCCACTTCCTTTCTGCCAACAAGGCTTAAAGTCACAAGGGAGGGGTGGGGTCAGGGGGGCCACCTGGGGCACTAGGAGGGACATGGAGACTTTTACACCAGGGACAAAGTCCTCTCCTGATTTCAGCCCAGGCAGCTTGTACTGCAGCTGGCACCCAAGTTCTGGCCTCACTAGGGTCCCAGCCTCACCTGACTCCCAGCCTTGCGGCCCTCCCACCATCCCCCAGCATGCCGGGCACCTGGGTGCTGCTTCTGCTGGGCCTGAGGCTACAGACCTCCCTTGGCGTCATCCCAGGTAATGGAGTGCCTCCCAGTCACCCCCAAGGCAGGGCGCTCCCCCCACCCGGCTGATCCAGCCTCCACTCTCCCCTTGGCCAGTTGAGGAGGAGAGCCCAGCCTTCTGGAACCGCAAGGCGGCCCAGGCCCTGGATGCTGCTAAGAAGTTACAGCCCATCGAGACAGCCGCTAAGAACCTCATTCTCTTCCTGGGGGATGGTGAGTGTGTAAGGCCTGTCTGCCTCTGTAGCCCCCACAACACCAGCACCAAGGCTGCTGGTGGACACAGGCCAACCCTGGGTACTCAGGCCTGACTGAGCATGCTCCTTTAGGCATGGGGGTACCCACGGTGACAGCCGCTCGGATCCTAAAAGGGCAGATGAACTACAAACTGGGACCTGAGACACCCCTGGCCATGGACCACTTCCCATACCTGGCTCTGTCCAAGGTAAGAGCTGGTGGCCACAAGCTGCTCCATTCCAGAGGGGTGAGGGTAAGGCTAGGGAGCGTAGCAGGAGGGAAGGCCCCAGAAGGGTTGGGGCCTGAGTTAGGGTACTGGGGCCGTGAGGATGGACCTCTGCGGCCTGGGTCAGGATCTGGGTGATTGTCCCAGAGCAAAGCTAAGGGCATCTCTGTCCCCAGACATACAACGTGGACAGACAGGTGCCAGACAGTGCAGGCACTGCCACAGCCTACCTGTGTGGGGTCAAGGCCAACTACCAGACCATTGGCGTAAGTGCAGCCGCCCGCTTTGACCAGTGCAACACGACACGTGGCAATGAGGTCACCTCTGTGATGTACCGGGCCAAGAAAGCAGGTGGGTTTGGGGCCAGCTTAGCAGGCAGGGGAAGGCTCAGAGACCTCAATGACTCACCCTGACTTCTGCCACCCTTAGGGAAGTCAGTGGGGGTGGTGACCACCACGAGGGTGCAGCATGCCTCACCAGCCGGCACCTATGCACACGTGGTGAACCGCAACTGGTACTCGGATGCCAACATGCCTCCTAAGGCCCTGAATGAAGGCTGCCAGGATATAGCTGAGCAGCTCATCTCCAACATGGACATTGACGTGCGACATGAAGGGCAAGCAGCAAGGGCCAGCCAGACGGGGTGGGGCCCCACACAGGCCACAGTCTCAGGCAACTGATAGCCTGAGCCCTGGGGCCTGGCAGGGTCTCTGGGGGCTTGTGTGGGGGGCAGGGGGCGTAGAAGGTACAGCTCGGGACAGGTCATTCCCATAGACCTGGTAGGGGGAGGTAGGGGTTGTCCAAGGAGGGAGCAAAGGGCCTACCAGGCCCAAAGCCCACCTGCCCTAATCTGGCCCCAGGTGATCCTGGGTGGAGGCCGCAAGTACATGTTTCCCAAGGGGACCCCAGACCCTGAGTACCCAAGTAATGCCAACCACAGTGGAATCAGGCTGGATGGGCGGAACCTGGTGCAAGAGTGGCAGGCCAAGTACCAGGTGATGGGGGCTCCTGGGTGCAGGGGGTACAGCAGGGGCAGGGGCAGGGGCTGCAAGTCACAGGGCAATGGGCTGAAGCCTGGCTCTGTTCCTCACAGGGTGCCCAGTACGTGTGGAACCGCACTGCACTCATTCGGGCATCCCAGGACCCCTCTGTAACACACCTCATGGGTAATGACCCCCCACACCCTCACGGTCCTGCCCTGGCCCCACAAGTCCTCAGAAGGCCAAGCACATGCACACACATTCATGCCACCGACCCTCTCCACTCCTCAGCTTGCAGTCACACCAGCCCCTTTCCCCACAGGCCTCTTTGAGCCAGGAGACACAAAATATGAGGCCCACCGAGACCTCACCCAGGACCCATCCCTGATGGAGATGACAGAGGCAGCCCTGCGCCTGCTGAGCAGGAACCCCCGCGGTTATTACCTTTTTGTGGAGGGTGAGTGGCAGCCCCTGGCTGAGCAGAGGTGGGAGGTGAGGGCAGCCGGACACCACCTGCCTCTCACGTGGCCTTCCTGCAGGAGGCCGCATTGACCATGGACATCATGATGGGACAGCTTATCTGGCCCTGACCGAGGCTGTCATGTTCGATTCTGCCATTGACAAGGCCAGCCAACTCACAAGCGAGAAGGACACACTGACCCTTGTCACTGCTGACCACTCTCACGTCTTCTCTTTTGGTGGCTACACATTTCGCGGGACTTCCATTTTCGGTAGGCTCAGGGGGAGTAGCAGGTTCTGTTTCCTTAATTATATGGCAGAAATTGTTGGGAGCCTCAGCTGCCTCATCTGTCAAACGGGGTAATAACAGCAGCTGCCTTGTAGGGTTCTTGTGACGATCAAGGCAGTGGATAGGCAAGAAGCACCTGAGCGTAGCACACAGAGGGCACCGCACAGGCTGCGGTCGGTGGGATCACAGGCCCCTCCTGCCCCCCCAGGGCTCGCCCCCAGCAAGGCCTCCGACATGAAGGCTTACACCTCCATCCTTTACGGCAACGGCCCGGGATTCGCTCTCAACGGGACCTTCCGGCCCGAGGTCAACGACAGCCAGAGCAGTGAGTGCGGCGGGCTGGCGGTCGGTGGGCACCCCGCAGGGACCCCGCGGGAGAGGGAGGCCGCCCGCCCCGCCGGCCCTGAGCCTCCCCGTCCGGCCAGGAGACCCCGCGTACCAGCAGCAGGCGGCGGTGCCGCTGTCCTCCGAGACGCACGGCGGAGAGGACGTGGCGGTGTTCGCGCGCGGCCCGCAGGCGCACCTGGTGCACGGCGTGCAGGAGCAGAGCTTCGTGGCGCACGTCATGGCCTTCGCCGCCTGCCTCGAGCCCTACGCGGCCTGCGACCTGGCGCCCCCCGCCTCCGCCGCCGCCGGGAGGGGAGGGTCCGGGCCGCCGTCGCTGCCGCTGCTGGCGGGGCTGCTGCTGCTGCTGCTGCCGCTGCGGGCGGCCGCCGCTCCCTGAGCGCCCCGCGCACGACCCCCGGCCGCCGCCCCCGGGGCTCCCCCCGCACGCCGCCCGGACCGCTCCTCGCCCGGTGGCGCCCGCCCGCAGGGCCCGCTGAGGCTGCTGCTGCGGCCTCCTTGCGGCGCCCGCGGGCCTCCGGGGCTGCTGCCCACTCCCCGCCCGGCGCCCCAGGTAGGGAGGGGGCTGGGACCGGCCGCCGTCCCGCAGGTCGCCCTCCGGAGGACCCGGTGGCCGCCGTCCCGCACCCCGCGCGGTCCCTTTCCCGGCCTCCGTGGCCGCAGCACCCTGGGACCCGAGGACTTCGGCACTTCCGGGCACCCAGCTGCGGGGCGGCTTCCTGTCACCTGCCACCGGCCCGGCAGGCACCCTGCTGCCCCCCACCCCCAGGCTGCTGAGGCCCGCCCGCCCAGGCGGAGCGTGACACCAAGCCCCCCGGCTGCCCTCCCCCCCGAGGGCCCCAGCAGCACCACTGCACGCAGAGGAGACGGACACAGAGAGGAGACGCGTCTCAAGTCACTGAGCTCCTGAAACCACCAACCCCAGTCCCACTCCAGGCCGGGAGATCCAAGGGGCTTGCGGGAGGCTGGGCGCGCAGGGCCGCAGCCCCAGAGCAGCCCTTGCCCCATCCCTGCGGCCCCTTGGGCACTGATTTGTGGACAGAGGCGATTCCCCGCCCTCCCGGGGCCTCTGTTCTTCTGGAAGGGACGAGCAATAATCAAATAAACTGTTATATATTATGCCAGCAGGGATTTGTTCAAAAAAGAAAAACGTGGGGGCACAGAGAGTTTCTACGAGTGAGGGGAGGGAGCAGATCATTCAGATCAGGGGGTGGGGAGGGGCTGCCTGAGGAGCAGACCTGGAGGAAAGAGAAGTGAGGGGTTAGGCAACGCAGGACGGACAGCCGGGCAGCCAGACAGCAAGGACCCTGAGGCAGCAGTCAGCAAGTGCTATCTGAGGGGTTTAACAGGTACTGGGGGAGTAGCGGGGGGAAGGCGGTGAAGAGGCTGCACTTCATCCAGAGGGCGGTCTGTGATCAGAAGGTTCTCAGCAGGGCAAAACATGACCCGCCCGGACTCTTGGAAAATGTCGCACTGGTTATTGCAGTGAGGAGTGTCCTGCTTTCCTTCGTTGGAGGGAGGGGGCGCAGGGCGGACTGGGAAGCCAGAGGGGGGCTGCAGACCCCAGGCATTTCTGACCTTCCGAAAACATTCTGCAGCAATCACTCCAATATAGCTCCGCTTATCGAGCATCTCGCCCAAAGGGAGCATGTAGAAGAATTCGGGGGGGGGGGCGGTGAAGTCAACCATATTTTTCAGTAGATTTTACAAACTTCTTTACAAAGATACAAAAAAACATTTTTGCACTCACTAGAAATATTCATATGACCGAGTATGCTTACTAACTTGCTAAAATCTTTTTTATGGCAAAACAACTGGCACAATATTATGTTTCAGGTGTGCAAGCCCACAACATGGGGGTTCCATGTTGACATGCATTAGGAAATGGTCCCCACAATACGTCTAGTTACTATTTGTCACCATACAAGGTTGTTACACTGTTCTTATTTACTAAAATCTTGATTGAACACGGTAAAACATAAATTTGAAGGCCTGGCTCTCAAGCAATTTAGTTCAATTCTGGATTTTATTGGCTATCACAAAAATATGGGAGCTGAACGGGACAAGGGCATCAGGAGCCAAGCTCGCTAAACCACCTACTCCTTTTTAAACTGCACCCACCAATTATGAAAAATTGTTAAAATCCAGCTCCTATGTTTCTGTCCTCCCTGTTGTCAATTATTTGAGAGGGTCTTGTATGTTTATGTTTCATAAACGGATTCAAAACCCAAGGAAAGTCTACTTTTAAAAACTCTACAGGCGTAAAAAACAGATTATTCTGGAACTAATGATGGTGGTTGAAGAACTTTGAATATTCTAAAACCCACTGAATGTACACGTTAAAAGAGTGAATATTATAGCAGGTAAATTATATCTAAATTTTTAAAAACATTTTCTGCATCCAAGTTTTTTTTAATGTGTAGGTAGAGGGGTTCTATCAATCGCCCACATTGTTGACCACAAAATCACATGTCCATGGAAACATTTTTCAAGCATCTGTTTTAACATCTTTGCCTTGAAGGGGAGGTACATTTATTTTCTCAAGCTTTTTACTGGGTGCCTCAGACTAATAGCTCTAAGATGTTTCTGCACATCTTAGCTTAAGACGTGAGCTCAATTCTATTTCCAATAATGAATATACAAGCCACTTGTGTCTGTGTGTGTGTGTGTGTGTGCATGCACACACACCTGTATGCCACTAAAGGTCTCACCCAATCTTACTACCAAATAAAAAGCGTCTACTAGGACAGTCTTCGTTTTGTCAGGTTAACACGACTGACGGCTCCCACAGCACTTTACGTGTCCATGGGCTTAAAGTTCTTTCCTGAAATGGTCTGACTGCAGATGGGCCAATGCGTGAATCTGGCAGATGCTGCTACCTCTGTACCTTTTTCTTATCCAGAATCCTTAAAAACAAAATCCTGTCCTTATCCATCAGTGGGTACACTTACGCTGTGTTCCCCCTGTGACTTTTTTTTTATTAAACAAGGCTTTTACTGTAGGGGATATATCTTCTCTGCTCTGTCTTTCCTTTGGTAGCTCATACATGCCCACAAAAATATAGTTTGTGTAGTTTCTTATTGTAACAGAATCAGGCAAATACCTTAAGCTAAGATTCATGTGTCCTTACAGCCAACTGTGCAGCAAAGCTCCCACACTGGGTAATGTGCTCTAACACTTTCTTCCAGTCTACGGCAGTGTTGTCTCTACATCTTCCGACAATATTTGCTGACAGAGGAATGCCTTTTGGTTTGCCGACAGATCATTTTGCATCCATTGTTTCTGCCATTTTTACTGCAGCAGAAAGAATAAGTGTTTGCCTGGTGGTAGGTGTTTTTTGTCTTATGCTATTATGCAAGGAACTTTAAAAGAGCTTTCCACATATTTATCATTGCTTAGGGAGGTATCAAAAAGCACCGGATTGAACAGCACATAACTTTAAACATTGCCGGGAAAAAGCTGTGGGGGTTTTCATGTTCTGAAGCTTCATTTTTAAATGCCTTGCCAACCTGGGAGGATTTCGTGCTGCTACTGACCAAGCTCTTGAGGCAGAGGCCACCCAGGAAAGGCCTCACCAGCGACGGTGCAGGTGGGGGTGCTGCCAACGGTTTGGTTTTATTTTTATATCTGGGGCTTCTTGAGGGGTCCGTACATGGGTGATGACAAGCATTCCTCAGGAAGGATGTAGGTCAGAACTGCCACTTCTGTGCGTGTCCACCTGGTGTGGATTATTGGTCTTACTTGCAGTTCCTTGACAGGAATCTTTTGTAAGCTACTCGATCATGTTGAAGGATTAGTTTGTTTTTAAACTAGATCATATAATCCATAAATCCACTTAGCCAGACACACTAAACTCTATGCTGCAAACTACTGGGAGTGAGCGAATGGCGGTGGGCGCTGTGCCACCCCATGCCTGTGGCACCCTCCTTTTCTGCCCCCAGGACACCATTGCTGGAGGTGGGGCCCGGGTGACAGGGTCACAATGCTAGCATGGAGGAAGATATTAAGCAGGAACAGTGCTCACTCCTGTTTTTAGGGTGCTCTCTCCCAGGGAGGGCCCAGCACCAGTAGGCACTCAGGAAGGTGGTGTCCCTTTAGCCTAATCCATTGAGATCCGTGGGAGACAGGTGTGCCTGGGCCCAGACACTCAGATGACAACACCCTCTGACTGCGGATGGCCACTCCCAGCAGACCTCCACCCAGAGCTCCCAGGACACAGAGTCCCCTTGGGCCCCTGTCCCTGCCCCAAGCCCAGCACAGGTCCCGTGGCTGACACAGGATGTGTCATGATGGGCAAAAGGCACAATTCCTCGCAGCCTCTCGGGGGGGCCTCAGCTAGGATACCCAGTGTGCCTCCTCCTGGCCTTGGCGCTGACGTGCCCCTCTGATGCTGTGAGCCCTCCCGTTCCAGAAACAGGCCTCTCCACCCGGTCAGCACCTGCGTGTCAGGCCGCTGCCCCTTTGGGGGTGCCCCCCTCATCCCTGCCTCCCTGCGGGGCCCCCAGGGGCCTGCAAGAAGCTGTGCGGCATTTTCAGTCGTGCCCTCTGAGCCAAGGGGCCCAGGGCCTGCTTACCCTAGCTGGGGAGAGCTTTGGCGTGTTGCTCCCAATGCCCTCAGCAGGCCGCAGCACTGACAACAGGCAGCCAGCGTTCCCCTTTATCTAACCTTGCCACTGGGGACACCCAGTCTGCACCACAGTGCTTGGCGTGGGGCCCAGGAACCAGTCGTGTGTCTCCTGAGCTGCCCCTTAGGGAGAAAATAGCCACCCCATCCCAAATGGTGAGACCTCTATCCACCCTCCACAAGGAGGCGTTCAGGCCGCAGCGTCCTGTTCTGGCCCTTCCTTTGCTCACCAAATTTGCAAGTTCCTCCACATCAGCCAGCTTGGCCCTCCCCTCCCCTCCTCTCCCCTCTCCTCAACTCCCCTCCCCTCCCCTCCCCTGCCCTCCCAGCTTGGGTTCCTCAGGTGAGAGGGAAATAGCCAGGTCACCCTCTCCTGGCAGATCCCTCAGCAGCCCCCGTGACATCCTGGTCCCGCAGGAAGGTGGGAGGTTTGCTTATTATTATTATTATTATTTATGCAGAGTATAGACAAGGAGAGATGCTGCCTAACAGCACCATGTGACAGTGGCTTGGGATCTGAGCCGCCTGCTGCCCAATGAATCAGCGTCAGCGGCTGCCAGAGGCGCCCATCTCATGAGCCGCAGCTGAGGTCAGGGTCCGGGCGCTGCCTCATTGCCCTCCTGCCCGAGGAGCTCACGCTGGACACCGCCAGGCTTTCAGAGGAGGAGTTCCTCAGGGGACCCAGAGCCGAAGCATGAATGGTGTGCAGGGTGACAGCAAGGCAGGGAGGGGTCTCAGGCCAGGGACCCCACCAGGACCCCGGGTGGGGCCCAGATCAGTATCAGGACTCTACGGGAAAGGCCAGGCCAGCTGCCAGCTAGTTTTCCCAAAGGGAAGGAGGCCCTGGGACATGGGAGTCCCCGCCTCTGGCGGTTTTCCAGGCAGGGCCCGCGACCCTGCGGAGCCGCAGGCAGAGCCACTGTCCCCGGACTCAATGAAGAGCGAGACTGCCGGGGTGCCCCTCGGGGACATGCTGCCCAAACTCAATCAGCCCAAGTTCCTACGGAGGCTGTGGGGACGAGAGGGAAGCCAGATGTCACACACCCTGCCACCTGCCCTGTCCTGCTGCACGGTGGGCTGAGGAGACAGCCTCAGGGGCACAGACAGTGCCCAGCCTCTGGGCAAGCCTGGAGCCGGCAGGGGAAGGGAAAGCAGCTCTTTTCAATAAATCAAGGAAAAGTGAGTTTCTCAGGCAGTAAGGGGGAGGGGCAAGGCATCCGTAGGGGAGGAGGAGAGCGGGGGGCAGTGAAGGCCCCCGGTACCCCAAACCTCAGGAATATCTGTGACTTTACCCAGGCTTATGGGGGGTCTTGGGAGGAAAGGGATTGGGTTGCCCATCCACCATGGGGGGCACGATAGTAAGAAAGGGCAGGAGGAGAAACCCAAGTCCCTGAGAACCCCCCCAACCCAGAGGTGTCTGCACAAGGGGGAGCCTGGCTTCCTGACACATTTGGAATGGAGCTTAAGCCACTAAAACACTGCATCCAGGTCACCTCACTTGGGACCCGCAGGGTGAAGGGCATCCGGGTCAGCACAGAAGCAACCACACGGGTGGCAGGAACCTGCATCTGGGCTCCACTGAGCTGGTTAGAAAGGTCTGGGGCTCAGGGCTGCTCAGTGGCACCAGACACCACATGCCCTTCCTGGGTGCCCCAGAAATCCCAGGGCTGCCAATGCCCACGTCCTGTCCAGGATCTGGGCAGGGAAGCCTAGACACCAGCCTACCTCTCCAACTGGCTTCAGCTCACTCCCAGGTTTGTGCAGAGCTGGCACCCGCAGGCTCTGCGCCGAGGGCTTGGCTTCCTTGCCCTGAGGACTCAGAGTCCAGCTCACCCTGCAGGGGCAGCCGCAGGGCAGTCCTGGGTGGGGTGGGGGTAGGGGGCCATGTCAATCCACTGCAGGCCGGCCCACCGCTCACCCTGCCCCAGGCCTGCTGATAATGCCCCTGGAGCCCGTAGAGCATGAGCCCCCTGCAGAGGCCTCCCAGCAGGGACCCCCTGGCTCAAGGCCAGGTCTCAGAGCTGGGGGTGGCAGAACAGGGACCCTGGGCAGGAGTGGGGGTCTGTGCAGCCCACTGCTCATGGGCACACAGGTGGGCATTCAGCTTCAGTGCAGGTGTAAACCATCCCTGAGCTCCTCTATTTCCCTGCCAGTAGATGCTTAGCTGAAGACCGGTTTCTGTCATCCCAATGACCGGTGCTTAGCCAGGCCTCCTCCATGGACGGCCGGCCCTCAGGAGATGGGTGGGAGCAACCCTACACTAACCGACCCTGAGGCACTTCTGGAATCACCCCTCTGTGGCCGGAAGGGCCTTCACCACTGCACTCAGGGCCTCTCGCTCACAAGGGAAACCGAGGCCCAGCGGGCAACCGTGCTGAGCTTGCTGAAATCCTCTACTCCAGCAGAATCAGCCAGCTAATCCTCAGCCTGGCTGCCAGCACAGGATCTGGCAGACGGCAAAATGGCCAGTGCCTACCCTTCATGCATGATTCCTAACACAGCACGTTGAGAGCTGAGGCTGAGTACAGCACGGCAGCAGGACCCCAGCAGGACTCAGCAGCCAACGGCCCCCCTCAGCCGATGAGACCAGTGTGACCTCAGGCAACTCATGACTCCAGTTTCCCATCTGTTAACGGCATTCCTGTTGTTCTGTTACTGGGCTGCAGCGAGGATGCTCTTAGGGTCTGTTCAGAAAAGTGTGGAAACCAGTGGGTGACCCACCACATCACAACGGCTCCCTGCCATACCACACCTTGGCTCTGGATTCTGTGGCTGTGTCTGAACCTCGTGGGCCCTGTCTAAGCACCAGGACTCTGTCCCCACGATGCCCTGGCTTATGCTGCCTCTGGCCCTCGGGTCTCCCTCGGTTCTCCCCAGAGGAGAAGCCCAGCAGGGCCAGACAGTGACATGGCCTCCTTGGAGCCCAGCATAGATTGGTCAGGCTGAGGGGTCTCTGGTGGCCTCACAGCCTCAGACCACAGTACTGCCAGCAGGGTGGCTGCTCCCCAGCTGGGACATCCACTGGACATCAGGACCCCAGCCAGCAGCCGAGGCCCACAGGGCTTCCCCACTTCCAGCTCTGGACTAGGCCTCCAGGCTAGGAAGTTTGCGTCCTCCCCCAAGGACCCAGTCCTCATTGGCCTCTCCCTGGCACAGACGGGAGGGCAGGGGCTTGGCCCAAGGAGTGCCAGGGCTTGGCCCCAGGAGTGCCGGGGCTTTCCCTGACTTCCTGAGGTAGAGCAGAAGGGCCCCCGATGGGCCGGCTGGAAGCTCACTCCCCAGGCCCCCCAACCTTGAGGCCTTTCCTAAGGCAGCAGGGAGACATGAGGGATGATCCTGGGTAGAGCTGGGGAGCTTGGGGAGCCTGGGGCAGGAGCAGGAGGCCTGAGCCCGGGGCTTCTGATTCCAGTCAGACCCCCTCAGAGGGACAGGGTGGGGGACAGATGCAAAGGGTCCCAGACCCTGGGCCCCCCAGGCGGGCAGCAGGCTGGGGCAGGGGGAGAGCTGTCCCCATGCCCTAGCTGCGGTACGCACGTGTCCAGCCCAGGGGTGAAAGGGCTTGGAGGAGTGGCCGAGGTAGGTCTCCAAGCCAGGGCCTTCAGGGGGCCCCACCCTGGAGACACAGCTCTGAGCAGGATCCCCCGGCTGATGCCTGCAGCTTGTGTGGTCTTTCAGAAGAGGGGACCCCCCTGGGTGCTTCTCTGTGGAGCCCCCCAGGGCCAAACAGTGGGCCTGCCTCCCACTCTGGCTCAGTCAGGGGTGTTTTCTCTCTCCCCAAGGTTGGTGCACCCCAGACTCACATAACAGGGACTTCTTAAACATCACTCAAGCCTAAGAGGGGACAGACCTGCTTTGAGCATGACAGGAGGTGAGCTGGCAAGAGATTCACCCCTGCGCTGACAGACAGGGCTAGGCCCCAGGAGGCAGTGTTCGAGGAGGGGTGAACCCCCTAGTGTGTCCCTGAAGTCAGAGAAACAAGACTGGAGGAGGAAGGGCAGAGGCCCAGTGGCCCCCCATCACTGTGGATGTGCCCAGGACCCGGCCCCTGTGGGGCTGCCCCATGGGACAGTTCTGTGCCCCTGCCCTACCACCACCCCACCCGCCTCCGTGATGGGGCAGCACTTGATCCCTGTCCTCCCACCACAGGCCAGGCCTGGAGCCCCATCACGAACCCCAACCGTTTCTTTCCTTCTCTCATCCCAGTAGCCCCAGCTCCAGGCTAGAGGGGTACCTCGAAGCCACGTGGGCTGGCCTCCTGCTCTAAGTAAGTGCCGTCACAGGTACCGTTTCTCAGAGATGCCTGTGCCAAGGCCTGGCCTGTGCTCAGTGACTGGCTAAGGAACCCTGAAGAGACTCGTGCAGGCACAAGGGTGAGCCCCACTCTAGACTCACAGGGGACATGAGGCCCAGTGTTGTGCTGGAGTGTAGGTCCCTGGGCTTGGTGCTCTGGCACCCACAAGCCTGGCCCGCGGCACAGGAGCCTAGGCAGAATTTGGGGGAGGGAGGAATGGGTGGTTGGTGGAAAGGATAGAGGAGCTGAGGCGGTGGGTCACAGGTGGCCCAGCCAAGGCCACCAGAAGGGGACAAGATCTTCTCTAGGGTCCTGGTTGCGCTAAGGGCCTGAGGCTGCCCTCCGAAGGGTCCCTCTGGCCCCAGCAGCTCTAGGGGCCCTGCAAGAGGCTGAGGCGATAGTACAGCAGCTTTATTGACCAAACTTAGCAGCAAGAACACAGGGAGGGTGGGGCCTGTAAGATCCAGCCTGGCCAGGGGTCTGGCTCCTAGAGCCGAGTCTGGGGACCCCAGCGTCTCCCCCAGTGCCCTCCTGGAGCTGACCTCATTCCTGCTCTGGCCCCTCCTTAAGTGAGGACAACAGGGGGCCAGGGCCTGGAGGGGCTAGGAAGGCAGGTGGCACCCAGGGCAGGGCCAGGACCGGGCCTGTGCCTGTCCCAGCAGCCGGGAGTGGGGGGCGGGGGTGGTGATTCGTGCGGGTCAGTGGGGGGTACAGTGCGGGCAGACGGCCAGGCTCACCACACAGAGCACTTGTGGACAGGGTTCATGGGTGAGTCCTTGGGGCAGTGGAAGGCCCGGCCAAACTCCTCAAACTGGGAAACACTGCCCAGCACCCTGGGGTAGGAGCAGAGACCCATGCCATGTGGGTCCCAGTGGCCACCAGCCCCAGCTGTCCCCTCCCACTCCAACCTGCTCCCACCCCGGACACAAGGAGGGGCGAGGCCCCGGCAGGCAGGTGGGATACCTGTAGTGCTCAGGTGCATGCTTGTCCGTCAGCACCTGCAGGTAGATGGACTGCGACCTCCTCTTGACGCACCAATTCTGTGTCCCACCGGGGTTGAGCGGGGAGGGGAGATGAGGCTGGGTGGCCACTGACTAGGCCCTGCAAACCAGGCCCTAATCCCCCATCAGAGTCCATGGGGCCCCTGCCTCTGAGGCACAGCTGATGGGACGGGCTGGAAGCTGTGCCCCCCACCCGATACCCCAGCCGCAGCCCGGCCCACCTGGGCAAAGGCGATGAAGAAGAGCTGGTTGTGTGTATACTTGAGCCGGTGCAGCGGGTGCTCTGGGCCGTGCTCACGCACCCACTTCTGATAGGCCTGGGGGCACAGAGCGTGGAGCTGTGGCGCCCCGGTGTGGGGACATGACTCACTCTCCACCCAGTCAGTCCCTCACAGGCCCCAGCCCTGCACACCACCCACCACGCCGAGCCCCTGGCTCTCTGCCTCCCACCTTCCCAGAGCTCTGCTCCCTGACCAAAACAAACCCAAGCAGGAGCCACCCCCTCCAGGCAGTGCTCCCAGAGGTGCAGCCTGAGAGTCCCTCCTTTACCAAGGGACCCTGGGCCCAGCACAGCCCCCAACAAGGCCAGAGCTCAGCAGGACGGGAGGGAGGGGTGCCTGTGTCCACAGCCTAGCCCTCCTCGGACCCCACTTTCCCCACCCAGGATGGAGCGTTCAGGCAGGGGCAGCTCACATAGTAGGCCAGCTTGAGACCACCCATGTCTGCGATGTTCTCGCCAAGTGTGTGCTTCCCATTCACCTACCAAGAAGGGAGGAGGCTGGGGGCTGCCTGGGGCCCACTGGCATCCCTCAGGCTTTGCCACCTGGGCCCCTGCCCCGCCCCCTGCCCCCTGCCCACCCTCTCTTTCTCTTTGCTGAGGGTTTGCATGAGCCTCCAACCCCTTTATGCTGCATGTGCCATGTGAGCCTATGTGAACTCATTTATGTGCCCCAGTGAGGTGCACGCAGACCCTGGGCATGTGTGGAGACCTGGGCGCAGATTTGTCCTGGCACATGCGCGGGCACATGTGTGTGCACTCTCCTAGTCCGCGTCAAGCCAGCCTGAGGGACACAAATGCAGCAAGAGGGTCTCACCCGCTGACTGTAGACGGTGAAGTTGTCGTAGAGGTGGACAATGCACTCGGCCTTGCGCAAGAAGCGGCTGTAGGAGGCCTCTGTCCACCAGTGCATCAGGTTGCCTGAGCGGTCATACTGGCCCCCTGTGGGCAGTGGGCAGGGTGGCCAAGAGGGCTCCACTCCCTGAGCACCCTCCTGCCCTCCACCCGCCAAGGGGGATGGAGGGGCCCAGCACTGCCCTGCCCCGCCCCCCTTCCCCCCCTCCCCTACCAGCCCTCAGACCACCCACAGGCCTCACCCCAGTCATCGTAGCCATGGGTCAGCTCATGCCCGATGATGGTGCCAATGCCCCCGTAGTTCAGAGACCTGGGCCCACAGCAGCACCGTCAGCGCCAGCCTCACCTGCTCCCTGACAGCCCTGCACTGCTGCCCCGCCCTGGAAGGCCCAACTAGGCCTGGAGGTGGCATCTGCATAGTCCTGGGGCACTCAGCTCCCTTGTGGGATATGTAAAAAGGACCGTGGTACCAGTGCGGCGGCCTTTTAGGAAATAACATCTAATAAGCCTGGGACTAGGGGAGGAGACAGGGGGGAAACTGAGGTACCTCCTTTCTGTCATCCCTAGGGCTGCTCCACTTTTGAAACATCTAAAGAAGCCTCAAGCCAGCTAAGGGGTACTTATGACACTTTAAAATAAGAAAAAATAAAACTACATTTTTCTAAATAACCAAGGGCAAGTTGAGACTGGGGACCCAGGGTCCACAGCTGTCATGACCCTTGGGCCCAGCCTGGGCTGGAGGCAGTCTGAGCAGCCCCTCTGTGATGCACAGGCAAGGCCCCAACCACGGCTCCAGCTAAGGCCAGCTGTGTACTCACTGTGGGAAGTCAGGGTCATACAGCGTGGGCTGCAGGATACCTGCTGGGAACACTACAGGGAGGGAGTGGTCAGTGTGAGACCCACCCCCTGCAGGCCCCACTACCTGCCTGGACACACCCCCTTACCCATCTGGTTCTTGTTGGGTAGATAGTAGGCATTGAGGGCCTGTGGTGGGAGCAGCCATCTGTGGAGAGGAACTGGGGTTAGGTCGGGGAGCCCACACTACCTCCCCAACTCCCCTCCACCTCCTAGGCTTCTCCTCCTTGGAGGCTGACCTGGTGGCCCAGACCACGGCCATGTCCTGGGCCTTCCCCAGGCTGAACCCCACCCTGATGGCTGCCTCCCATGACCTGCATAGGCTCTGTGGCTCCCAGAACAGTGTGGCTAAGAGACAGTTTGCCCCACCAGGCTCCTGGTGTTTATGACTGGCCTTCTCCTATGGCAACCACCCTCCAAGCCCCCAGCTCCAGGCCAGGCACCCACGTGGACTTGTCCACCTCCTGCCGGATCTTCCTGACTGACAGCTGGATGCTAAAGCGGATGCTGTTCAAGATGTTCTTGAAGTAGGTCTTCTCGTGGACCTCAAACTGCATGGAGGCAGGCAGCGCTCAGCACAGGCCAGGGGCAAGGCCAGGCCAGCAGTGCACAAGCCCCATGCGCTCCCAAGGTCTCTCAGCGGAGGGTGGTGGTTCCTCCTCTGCGATGGTGTTGGGCCTCCCTGGGGGTGTCAACCAGGGGCCTGGAGAAGTCTGGCCAGCCAGGCTGGTCAGGGCAAGCTGAGGGCAGACCCACCTCATACTCTTTGTCCACAGCCTCCGGTTTGAGCAGGAAGTCCGGGTAGCCCACCATCACCATCATGTATTGGAGCTGTAAACCAGAGGGTGGCGGGAGTGGGGCCAGGGCCTCAGGAGACTGCCCCATCCCCCAGGGGAGAAAGCTCTAGGGCCAGCCTGGGAGTAGGGCCCAAGGAGTGGGGATAGCAGGCTGGTGATGCCAACTCCACAGGAGGCATTCTGACTCTTCTGTTATCCTCAGCACCTGGCACACAGCAGGCGCTCAGTAAGTGTTTGCGAAACCAGTAAATGGGAACAGGGCCCCACCTCACCTTGGCCCGGGCAGCTGCCTTGGTCTCAGCGTCCATCCAGTCCAGCTCCTCCAGGCGCTGGCCCAAGATGTACTTGATGTCTTCCACCAGCTGCTGCACCTGCAGGGTCAGAGATCAGGGATCAAGGGTCAACCCAGGAAGCCCTAGCTTCCTAGCTAAGCCCCCAGTACCTGGCACAAGTGGTACCCCTAATCATCAAGCACCACTTCCTAACCCCAGGGCTTGGTGCTAAGCACCAAGGGGGGACTTTGGAAATGGGGATACAGGCCCTGCATCCCCGGCAAAAAGCTCACAGTCTGGAAGAGGGCAAACCACCCAAGAAAGGATCATTTATGTTCCTCAGGCCACACCTACTGAGCATGGCAGAACAGGGAGGGCAGGAACTTGATGGGGAGAGTTTCCAGTGGCTGACAGACCAGAGTGCTTCCTGGGGCAGGAGGCCTGGGGAGAATAGCCTGGAGCCTCAGAGAGGCTCAGACCAAGGGGCCATGTGAGGACACCCGGCCTAGCTCAGCGCCCGCACCCCAGCCCCCAGCCCAGGGAAGCCTGACCTTGGCCTTGCTGGTGGCTGAGAAGTGCTCGTGTACAAAGAGGGCCCCAAGCGCCATGCCGAAGTGGCGGTTGGCCTGGCCTAGGCACACACGGGCCAACTCCTGTGGCTTGTCATTGCCCTCCATCTCACGTGCCAGCTCATGCAGCGCCTCTCGGAATGGGGGTGACAGGTGCTCACTCAGGACCACCACTACACGCCACACCAGGTAGTTGTGCAGGATCCTGAGGACCAAGTGAGGCAGCAAACCTGGGTGTCCACGCGGGCTCACGTGCATGGGCCACCTGAGGGCACTGGCCCCCTCTCTCCCCTGGCCCACCCCACACCTCCCAGCCTGGGATCCCACCCACCACCCTCACAGGAGCGAGGGGCACTCCAGGCACGCGGAGGCAAAACCCAGAGTGGCCCAAGCCCCAGTCAAGGAGGAGGGCTGGGTCCGTACACCTCAGCACACAGCTCCTGGGCCTGATGCTGAGCGGTCACAGGCTAGCATGGTTTTCTGACTTGCTATGGGGTGGAAGAGGGGGCATTTGGGGTGACTGTCTGCCTCAGGGCTGGCCTTGAGAGGCCCCTGATCCTCCCCACAGTGGGCAGAGACCAGAGAAGCTCTCCCCAAGGTGGCCCTGGGATGGCAAAGCTGCAGCCACTCTTTCCCTTTCTGATGTCCAGACCCGCTCAAGCGTCACCATCCCCAGGTGAGGATACTGCAGCTCAGGAAACTCACAGCCCTGCCTGTGGACCCAGAGACTAAGGAAGGCCAGGTCTGAACCCAGAGACCTGGACTCCTATTCCAGTGCTCCTCACCTGCCTTCCCAGTGTGGCTTCTGGACAGAGGTGGAAGTGGGAATTCAAAGCTCAGCAAGCAGACAGATGTGGGGTGCAGGAAAGGGGCCTGGAGGGACAGGTGGGCAGTTGTACCTGCGGGGTGTGGAGCGGATGAGCTGGGACACCTGCTGCATGTAGTCCATGGCCAGCAGCACCACCTCCTCGTCTTCCGAGAAGTCCTCCTGGAAGATCTGGTCCAGCAGCCATTTCCACCGCAGCTATGGGGCCACGGGTGGGAACAGTGGGGCTGGGCGTGGCAGGGACCATGGACAGGGAAGGGACCAGGGAGAGGCAACAAGAGGACACAAGGAGCCACAGCCATGGAAAGCCTTGCCCATCGCTGGGGCGGGGACAACAGGGAGACCCAGGACCAGCCCCTCCCACCACGGCAGAGCATCACTCACATGCGGGGTGATCTTCTGCAGCTGCCCCAGGGTCACCTTGTTGTACGCGGAGCTGACATCTCGCCGGAGGTCATCGTACTCTGACACAGTAATCTGGGGTGGAGACCAGAGTTGACCCAGCCCTGCCTAACGGTCCCCTCCCTCAGCCCACAGCAGTCCCCTGCTCACATTGGCCAGCCGCTGCTCCAGCTGCAGGATCTCCTGAGCCTTCTGCTGCACAGCATCGGCACCCAACAGGCTGAGAAGACGCTCCATGAACACCCGGTACGCTGCCAGGATCTGCACCAGGAGGGAACACGTCAGGGTGTGGAGGGGAACAGTGGCCGGCCTTAGGCTGTCCCTCCTGGGGCCCCAGGCCTTCCCTGCAGCCCCATCCCACATCCCCACACCTTCTCACTCTCCTCATCCTGAGCTAAATATAGGGTCCTTTCAGGCAGGGTGAGCCCGTCCTGGTCAATCTGGGGAGAGATGGGGGGTCAGAAGTCAACATGCCAGGTTCCTGCAAACAGCCTCAATTCCCACCCAGATGCCCAGGACACCCACTGCCACAAGTCCCAGGAATACAAAGATGCTACCCCACCCCTGACCAGCCTGGCTTAGGGGGCCAGAGGGGAGCTGCCCCATCCTTCCCCCTGTGACCCGGTCCTTCCCTCCTAAGCCTTCATAGTCCCCCACCTGTGAGGGGCACTCCTCCCCCACGCCCCTCACGAGAGTTGGGGCGCTGGCATTCCTATCCACCCCAGCCCCTAAGAGCTGTAGCCACAGGGCATCAGCACACCCTCGCTCCCTATTCTTAAAACCTGCCAGAGGGCTGGTAAATTGCGGCTCCCGAGGCTCAGCTAAACACAGCAATTACTCGAGGGAAATTACTTGCGCCCCCCTCCGCTCCTCTCTCCTCCCCTTCTGCACGGGTCGCCTGGGCTCAGGGATCATGCGAACCTCAGGGCCCTGAGTCCCTGGCCGCGGGCTGCGTGTCTGCGGGCTGGGGGAGGGGGAGACACTCACGCGGATGACGTAGCGCGAGGAGTTCCTGTCGTCCAGGCTGACCGTGAGCGAGAAGAGCGCGGAGGCGCTGTAAACGCCTTGCGCCTTGTACAGCAGCCGGTTGAGGTCCCAGCGCGCTGCTGCCCCCGGACGCTCGGCGGGGCCGCCCAGGTCCCAGCCCCCGCAGTCCTCGATGACCTCCAGCATGGGCCGCGGGCCGAGCCGCTCGATCTCGCGCATGTCCAGGCACGAACGGAAGAAGGCGCGCACCTTGCGCTGGGCAGCGCCGCCTGGCCCACCCCCGGGCCGCGCCAGCAGGCGCCGCAGGCGCTCTTCATTCTGCTCGCCGATGGCCGCAATGGTGCCGTAGGTGAGCTTGTCGTCGGGGATGGCGTGGCGCCGCAGCCAGCCACCGCACGCGAAGGAATAGAAGTCCTGGCACGGGTCTATGCTGGCGTCCAAGTTGGCGGCCAGGAAGCGGGCGGCGCGCGCAAAGGCCTTGCGCTCCGGGCAGCCCTCGGAGCAGGCGCCGGCCCCCGCAGCGCCCGGGCCCAGGTACTTGAGCGCCAGCATGGCGGCTAGGATGGCGCAGAGCCCGGCGGCGAACACCAAGCCCGACAGCAGGCACACCTCGCGCCGATTCCAGCGCGGCAGCCCGGCCCGAGCGCCAGTGGCACTGCGCCCAGCACCCAGCGGGAAGCTGGGAGGCAGCGAGGCCCCGCGCGCACCACCCGTGCCGCACCGGCTCACATACTTGACCTCCTGGAACTCGTCGTAGTGCGCGGTCATCGAATACGGGGTCTCCATGGTGCCGCTGGCACTGCCAAGGAGCCCCTGGCTATCTTGGTTACAGGATGCGCCGGGCCACCGGCCTCCTCGAGGGCCTTTGCATGGCCCCCCAGCAGGAGCTGCAGGAAGGTAGACGCAGGCTTGGAGAGGCGTTGGGATCCTACGGGGGCCACAAACAAGACGAGGAGGGGCTCAGGCCGAGGTCAGGCGCTGGAGGCCACCCTGAGGCCCCAACAGTAAGCAGGCCTGCGGCCTGGCCTCCTTCCACCACTCGGAGAAAGAGGGAAGAGGAAGGCTCAGGATGGCCACTACCTCCCACACACACGGTGGCGTCCTTTGACCTGCCTCCTCTCTCCCTGCACACATACGCCCGCCACCCATTTGGGAGGCCCCTGGTAAACAGCAGGGAAACACCGGGTACGGAGCCTGGCACGTAGTAGGCCTTCAGTGAAAGGCTGTTACTCTTCCCTTTGCCTTTCTTGTCTGCGACCTGCTTTGGCCAAAGCCAGGTGGGGGAAGGGAAAAGCGGAGGCTGGAGAAAGGAGGTGCGGTCTAGGTCGCGTCTATGCAGACCCTGAGGCCGTCTTCGGCTTCCCGCACTGGAACTAGACGCTCAAGAAAGAGACTCGGAAACCAAACTTTGTCCTCGCGGATATACGCAGGGGCACCCCCAGCTCCGTCTCCTGTTCAGTGGCCAGAATGCCCACCAGCCCCTTTTCCAAGCGACGCGCGCCGGCTGGCCCAAGATCTGGGAGAAAAACCCCCGACGGCCCTAAGAAATTGGAACCGGTACCATCCCCTGCCTACCGGTCCCCGGTCCCCTCCCTGGGCTGCTCCCAGCATCAACAGGTTCTCCCCGGAACCCAAACTTGGGCGAAGTTTCACCCCCGGAGCCTGCCGTGCGGCGCCGCGCAGTCCGCGGAGCCGGGTAGCCGAGCCCAGGAGTAGCAGCCGCACCCGGAGCCAGAGCTGCGAGGATGCAGACAAAGCCTGGAGGCTCGGCGTGGCGGTGGCGGCGGAGGTGGCTGCGATGGTGGCCGCAGCGGCAGAGGGGTCGGGAGCCACTTACCCCGCAGGTGCGCGCCCGGGCCGAGCGGGAACGGAGCAGGTAGAGCCCGGGCCGCCGCCAGAGCCGGGGCGGGAGGGAAGCGGAGAGGGGCAGGCGGCGGCTACCTCCGTGCGCCCGCCGCCGCCTCTGCCGCCGCGCCGCGCCGCCCGCCGGCCCCGAGGGAGGGGGCGCGCCAGCGGCTCCACCCTCCCCCGCCAGCCCCCTCCCCGCGCCCCCTCCTTCTTCCTGCCTCCATCCCGGCTACCTGTCAGCTCTGTAGCAGCTCGGGGGCGGAGACGGCGATTGCGGGGACACTCTCGAGGGTCTTGCACAGGCTCGGGGATCAGGCGTTCCAGCTCCAGCTGCGTCCCGGGAAGAGCGAGGGCGCCTGCTACTCCCGGGAAGGGTTCCCCACGAGCCGATGCCCCGACGCGGGACTGCCTACAAGCTGGAGATGAGATGCCCACCGGACTGGAGCACCGCCCAGGGAGGACTCCCGGAAAGACTGCGGGTGCGCTGAAACAGTGCCTGTACCCGCCTGGCACAGTGCCTAGCGCAGGGCAGCCTTCAATAAGGGGGCTTCCTAGTCCTCCCCTTTAGCAGCTGCCCATGCCAGCCCTCCCCGCAGGCGTCTGGATTTTGGTTGGCCCTGGTGGAGCCAGAGTCTCGGAAGCTGCGTCTGGAAGGGGGCCCTGCACCCCTCCGCAAGTGGCCTTGGCACCCACTGCTAAGGAAGCCACAGGCTTGGGAGAGAGAAAAGGGCTGGCAAGAAATGAAGGGGTCCCTCCTTCTGGAGACAGAGAGGGCAAGAGCCTTCCTGCCCTGCCCAGCAGCCCTGGTCCTCAGACAGGACCCTGGTATGTGGACTGCTTGGGGGGGACAGACTAGGAAGAGGGGACTCTGAATTTATCCACCCACTACCTTTTTCCCAGACACCTTGCAGTTTTGATGTGTGACCTCCCTCCTGAGGCTCCCGGGTCCAGAGGGGAGCCCCTTCTGCCTGGCTGACCACTGTACCCCACAGGTACAGGCCTGGCCCATGTTGGGCACTGGGAACTTGGGGATTCCTGGATAAGTACTAGTTTCTGGAGTTCTGTTTTCTCTGCCCTGCCCTACGTACCCCCTCAGCTTGCCGTGTCCCTAGCAGGGGGCCCCCAGAGCACCAGCATTCCCAGGCCTGACCATTCCAACCTGCAGGACTGGCCTAAACAGTGCTTGAGACAGTCCAAGATGGCCCCATACGATAGAAACTGTGACAAAGCAAGGATTCAAAGGACCTGTGGTCCTGTCCCCTCCCGGGGCTGCTTTCAGCCCAGCTACTGGGTCCCTGGCCTTCAGCGGACCCCTCTGCCCCCACTCTGCACGTCCTGTGTCTGTCCCTCTGTACATCTCTAAGCCTGGTCTGGTACGCTCTGCCTCCGCCTCGGGCCGTTTCAGGGTCCTCCTCTGCCCCATACGCTCTGCTTGGATCCAGCTAATTCTACGGAGAAGTGGGATTATGTAAAATGTGATCCCGTAGGGGGAGGGGAGGGCAGGGCGGCGGCAAAGTGGCTCTTTGTGCTTTTAATCTGCATTTTTCCCTCAACGTTCCGTCTCCAGGAGGATAATTTTCCAGCCTTTTCAGGCCCTGATTGGTATCATTTCTCTGGCAATGACAGCTTTTATTTTCCCTGAAATGAATGCCGTGAAATTTCCAAGAAATATAAAAATGGATATTGTCTCAGGGAGCCGACTCTCTTCCGACAGAAAGGCACAAAGGCAAGCAGGCTTCCCAGGGACCCTGCTGCTCCTCCGCTGGGGGTGGGGGACTCATCCCTCCTCCCTCCCAGGGGGTCAGCTCTTGGGCCCCCCTCCTGGCCATCGCTCTCCCAGACTCTCAGCTGCCACTGATCTGTTCCTGGCCTTCCCACCCGGCTAGGCCGCCCTGCCTGCTTCACTATGTACCTGCTCTGTGCAGAGCTGCGCGCCCCACGCCTGGCCCCACAGGCTCCAGCTCCCGCCCTGAGCGCAGTAACCAGGGCCACGGGAGTTGACTGGAGATTTGACCCCCCGAGCCCTCAGTCCTGGTGCCCCACACAGTCCACCAGTGGAGTGCCGGGGCCCCGCGTCCTTTGCTCCTCCACCCTCTCGCAGAAGGAGAAGCTGAGCTGGTGAGTGGAAGATGCCAGGCGTCTGGCTTCCAGCACCCACACTCTCTTTCTGAGGCTCCTAGTTCCAGTGCTCTCCTGCCCAGCCCCCAGGTGTCAAGTCACACCCTGACTGAGGAGTAAGAGAACACAGGACACAGCAGCACCCAGCCAAGCCCTGAACAAGGCAGCCAGAGGCCCACCTCGGGGTACGGGTGCCACGGCCAGGGCTTCCTTGGAGAGGGGCGGAAAGGGCGCAAGGGAGCTGACCTGAACCCCTCACCTCTGCCTCTTCCCTGAGTATGCCCAGTACCAGCTAGCCCTCCTGGGTGGGATACCACCAGGCCTGGGATCTGGGGAAGGGGTGAAGAGCAACCCCACTCACTGGGGGCAGCAGTCCTCACACTAATGACACATCTATTTATCACCTCAATGAAGTGCTAAATGCTCCACTCCAAGGTGGGCTGCCAGTGTGAGTCCAGACCTGGCCCAGCCTGGAGCCCAGCATTATTAGAACTGTTTCTGCACCCCTCTGGCCCACCTGTGTGTGGCATTTGTCTGTTCCTCCAGCCCATAGGCCTTGGAGTCCCCCAGGGGCTGAACCCCCCATCCCTGCCTCTGCTCTGAGAGATGCCCCCAGCCTCCACCCTGCCCAGCCAGCCCCTGCGCCCCCCCACCAATAGTTCTATGTCATCTTCTGTGCCCTGGAAAACATCCCCCCAGCCAGCTCCCTCTCCCCACCCACCCTCCCCGGGCTCATACTATCTATTATTCACAGCACAAAATGGATTTTTAATTTGAGAAATGAAATGACTCTCCCAAGTGGCTGGGGTGGCAGGGAGGGGGCAGGGAAGGCCAGAGCCTTGGTGTGATTGTCACAGGGCTGATGCAGACCCTTGTGGAAAGCTGGGTGCTCACAGAAGACCTGGGGAGCCCCAAAGGCTCATGTGACCCACCACCGAGCCCATGCCTTCATGTCGCCCTATTACTATGACCAGATGCAGTGAGAGGTTGCCTGTCCATCCTGCCTGAGCTCCCAGTGGGTCTCCTCCCGGCCAGGCAGGGGGCTAGTGCATGCTGGGCCCGGCACCCTACTTCAGATTCTTGAGACCAGGAGCCGCCTGTGAGCCCCCTGGCCTGGTCTATCTCCTCCTCAAATTTCCTGGACCTCCCTTCACTCGGCTCAAAAGTCTGCCTGTGCAGTCCACTAGCTGAGCTTCTCTGCTGGCTCCCAATACCATGGTATGCCCACCCCAGCTTGGACAGCTGCCCTGGCCCCCCCACCAGCCTCAGGCTCCCAGGCCTCTCCTCACCCCTTATCACAGCAGTCGCACTCCGAATGTGCCCACGAGGCAGTGACCTCTTTACCATCCTCCTCTGCTCCTCTCACTGTCCCCACCCTCCACCTCCCTCTTGCTCTGGTCACTCTGGTCTGGTTTCATTTCCCAGAACTTAGCTGGCTCCCCCCCGCCACAGGGCCTTAGTACTTGCTGTTCTGCTGCCTGGAACACCGTTCTCCCGTCACCTCTTCCACTGGTCAACCACTCATCCTCCTGGGGAGGTCAGTTGTCTCTTATCTGGTCAGGTGCCACCTCCACGGGCTGCAGGCGTGCCCCCCTGAGCCCATTACACTCCTGCAGCTTACCCACTGCAGCCCAGAGCCCCCCAGACGGTGCATCTAATGGACGTAGACGGATCTCACACAGCTGCCACTGGCTCACAGAGGCCCCAGAGCCAGGCCCTGCGCATACATAGCACCCCCGCCTGCAAACCTGCCTAAGCTCTCGGGTCCTACACAAGACCCATCGGGTGACAGAAAGTCATCTCTCTCCTCCCCACTGCCCTCCTGGGGGGAGGCTGCCATCTCACTATACACAGGTGCTTCTCTGGGGTCACCTACCAATCTCTAGATACATTTGTTACTTCATACAAGAAATTGATGAATACGTTTTTGTTTTAAAAATCTCAACTGCACAAGTATTTTGAGGGCAAATGCGAAGGTCCTCCTGCACACATGTTCTCTCCCAACCTTCCTCAAGGTAAGGTAAGGTAAGTCCTGTAACTTTATTTTTTAAAATAAATGGGACACCACAAGACGTGTGGTTTAGCAACTTGTACGCACAGGCTTATGAGGCTATATACAGGTTGTCTTGCCCACACTATCTGGTCTCGGTATCCAGAGGCCTTCCCTGGCATCGGCCTCTCACCCTCCCTCTTGGCCCACCTCCGCCCAACCCCTCCCTGGCTCCAGCTCCCTTCCATCTGCCCTGGAGCTTGCACCCAGGTGGTAGCAGAAGCACCCAGCTCTGCCCTTGGGCCCCAGGGACCACCCACCCCTGCCCACCCTGGAAGCCCACCAGGCTCCTAGACAAGCTCTCCCTCAGCATGCCCTCCCCTTCCTCCCCTGCTTCAGGGCCCAGGCCTGGCATTGCAGCCTTGGAAAGCTTCTCACTTCCTCCACCCCTGCCCATCCGTCCTGCTTCAGCTCTGGCCAGGAGTGCTCTCTTCCTTGCTGGAGGAAGGGGGTCTCATCCGCTGCCCCCCAGGCACCACTGCATCCTGCCCATTCCTGCCCCACATCCTCTGAGACCCCTCGTCATGGCCTCGCAGGCCTCCTCGGTCTGGCCCCACACCCCTTCCTAGCCTCCTGGCTCATGCCCTCCTAGATGCCCCCTCTCCTCAAGGAGCTCATGCCCCCACCTCTGTGCTGGCCGTGCCCTCCACCTGGTGCCTTGCCCCAGCCCTCTTGCTGTTGGCTCCCAGTTACATGGAGGACACTGAGGCCCAGAGAAGGAAAAAAAAGTTGCCCCAGTTCAACCCGCTCACAAACACTGAAGCTGAAATTTAAACCTGTGCCTGCTGCATTCAGGGTCTCAGGGACATGCGCAGTCTGAGCTAGGAGACAGGCAGCTCTGTGGGGGGACAGGCAGGGCACTCAGAGCCCAAGCACCGGCGACGTGGAGCCAGAGGCCTGGCTGTGATCTCAGCCCAGGAACTGTGTTGGGGGTGCTGAATCTGGGGGTCCAGGCAGGTGTCAGGGCTGGCTTTGACCAGAGACCTCTGGAGGAATCTCAGGGCCTGCAGCCAGGCCTTGGCCTCCCTTCTTGACGTCTCTCGCCCCAGGGCCCTTCCTGGATCCTCCTCATCTGACATGTCCAGTTGTTTTCTGTTACCCTGGGTACATCCTGTACCACGTTGGTCCCCACGTGACGTTATCTTGTGACTTGGCATTTTCATCTTCTCTTCCTTAGCTCTGTTGGGACCCCAGATTTTCCTATCACCCTGTCCTTCCCGCCAGCCTGAACAGCAAGGCCTTGGAGGCCTTGGACACAAGGCTGTCAGAGGTTTGGGGCAGACTGGCAGAGCCAAAGCAGGGCAGTGGCCATGCAGAGTAAGGAGGCGAGCAGGGAGAGGGTGAGGCCTGCAGGCCCCCTGGGCTCAATGCTTGACGGACTGGCCACAAGTGGCTCAGCTCCTGCTGCAAGCTGCAAATAAAGCCACAGAGACTGGATGGATAAAGGAAGGTGAACCCCAGAGCTTGGGGTGCCCCTCCCTGTCAGGGTCACCATGGCCACTGCCTATGACTGCAAGGAGTTGGGGCTTGGACAGGCAGAGCCCAGAAAAGCCAGCAGGACCTGAAGGCTTCACAGGGTCGCTGGGCCAAGGTCCCCTCCCCCAGCACTCCATCATCATTTCAAGTAATTGGAGCTGAAGGGGATCTTTAGCTAATTAAAGATGAGGCCACTAATTGTCCCTCGGAGGAGAGAGAACAGGGCTGCAGGGGGGAGGAGATAGACAGAGGCTCTGAAGAACTGAGGGGGCTGGGAAGGGCCCTGGCCCTGGGTGAGGCCTCCCGCTGTGTGTTTGGAAGGGCAATGCTATCAGACTCCCTGAATGGAACTGTGGGACAGAGGACAAGCCCACCAGAGTCAGAACAACTGTGTGCCACCAGAAACACCCACGCCCACCTCTGCCTGCCTGCAGCCCTGGGCTGAGGTGTGGATGGCAGGGGGCTCCCACAGACATCTCTGGAGGAGGTAATGGCTCAGGTTTGAGAACAGGCAGCAGGTGCCAGGGTCCCCAGTCCTGGGCTGGCCCCCAGCAGGAAGCCCACCCGCCCAGTCCCTACCCTCCTACACCCTTGGCAGAGGCACCAACAGCCGATGCACATCCACACATCAGCCACACCTGGAGCCACCCTCACCCAGCACCATGCTCTCCTCCCTGCACAGTGTCCCAGGGCCTTCTGTCAGCACTACCAAGGAGAGTTACACTTTCCTATTGCTGTGTAACAGATTCCTACAAACTTATTAACTTAAAACAACACAAATGTATTATCTGTTTCTGTAGGTCAGAAGTCCCAGCATAGCATGGCTGGATTCTCTGCTCAGGGCCTCACTGGGCTGATGCCAGGGTTCCCTAAGGCTCAGGCTCTGTTCCCTTCCAAGCTTATTGGCTGAGGCAGAATTCAGTGCCTCTACTTGTAGATTCAAAGTGTCCACTCTCAGCTGGCTGTCAGCCACAGGCTGCTCTCAGCTTCTACAGGCTGCCATATCCCTTGCACTGTGGCCCCTCTGCCTCCAGACTCATCAGTGGACCATGTCCTCTGATTTGAATCCTTGTCATGCTTCAAATCTGTCTTCCTTTCATTGACCAGCCAGAGAAACTCAAGTAATTAGGTCTGCGTGTCTCCCTATCTTAAGGTCAGCTGATTCAGAATCTTAATTACATGGGCAAAGTCCCTCCATAGCAGTACCTAGACTTGTGTTTGGCTGAGTAACAGGGAGAGTATGTGTGTGCACCAGGGACCAGGCACCTTGCGGGGACATCTTAGAACTCTGCCTACCACAGGGAATATGGGTCCAAGAGCAGAGGCCATGCTAAGAATACTAGGACCTGACTTCTAGGCCAACTTCTGGACTTTAAGTGCTACGTTGTCTCATTTAATCCTCACAATTCTAGGAGTAGGTGCTATTATTATCCTCATTTTACAGAGGTGGCAAATTGAGGGCCTGTGAGGTTAAGTGACTTTCACAAAAGTCACACAGCTGGTAAGTGGCCAAGCTGGGACACTGGGGTAACAAGTTCTGACACAGACCTGACTGTGTTTTCTTGGAAAAGTTGTATGATCTCTCCAGTTATGAAATGAAGGGCACTGATGCCTGTTCTCCACGGATCAGTAAACCAGACTCCAGGGCCCAGATTGCATGGGATCAGTGGGTTCTGGCCCAGTCCATCCTCAACCAGTGCACATGTATGGCACCCAGTGAGATGGGGTGGGTCTGGGGTCGTCAGTGTCAGCCATCCAGTTGCAGCCATTCTGGCTTCACAATCCATGACATGATGCTCCCTGGCACTGAGGCTGGGAGGCTTATGGCTACAGAGGGCCCCTGATACAGCCACAGGAACCCCAAGATTAATGGCCAGGAAATTGCTGCTCACCCCAGAAGGCTCGGCTCCTTAGAGAACAGACTAGGGGCTTTCAGACCTTTGCCCAGGAGTAGCCATGTGTGTTGTGGGATGGGGGGAGCTCTCCAACCTCCTAGCTGGGTCTCTCCCAGCTCAGCTGGGCAGGCTCTTGTTGGCTACAGCTCTAGAGGGGGAGGGGACCACGGAGGTGGCAGTAGCCGTCTGCTCCCCCCTCCCTGTGAGAAAGACTGTCAGTCAGCCCTGGCGCAGGCCCCCCACAGCCAGCCCGCCCGACCCCCACCCCCATGCTTGAGCTGCCTCCCTCAGTACCGGAGCTTAATCATAACATGCATTAGCTAGGGCCTGCTGCCTGCAATTACTGTTTCAATCAGCCACCCACCACCCACCACCCCCAGCCTCAGGCCACCTGTGGGGACTCCCCATCCTGCCCTCCCTGTCCCCTTCTCCAAAGGCAGCACAGGTGCTCCAGGCTGTGCAGATAGACAAAAAGTGACCCCTGGCAGCAGGGGCCTGGGGCGGGGACGGCCAGCAGACAGGGGGCTATAGCTCAGGGTCACTGGCAATTATTTTAAAAGCCTGCTGCTTTCCCAGCGAGGCAGGCTCATCCTGGGGGCTGCATTGCCCAGGTTGCTGACGCTTGCACACACACTCAGGTGTTTGCACATGCTAGCCACACACACACACACACACACATACACACACACACACACAGGGAGGTGTGTACCAGGCAACACACGGACCCCTAAGAGATACTGGGTGTCTCCAAGGTGTGAATCCACAGGAAGATCCCACCTGAGTGACCAGCCCTCATCCTTTGGGGTCTCTCCCTACACAGCCCTTCCCATGCCCCCTCTCCCTGTCTCTGGCACAGACCACTTCCTGTCTTTTGGTAACCCCTCCCCAGACCTGGGGCCCCAGAGATCCGAGCTGACTTTGGAGGACTTTCTGTTCTATTCAGCCTGAGAGCTGGGGCAGGGGGAGGGGAGGGAGGGTTGCTGGAGGAAGAGGGGAGAAGGCAGACTTGGCAGGGGCCATGCAGGAGGGGACCGCTGTTGTGCTGTGATTCTCTCTAATTGCTGTTTTGCTGAGAGGTAATTAAAATCCCTTTTTATTTCACACGTCAGAGCCCTCACCAGCATGCGGAGAGGGCGCAGGGGGAAGCTGGGAGGCGGGGGCAAGACAGGGCCAGTCGGCCTGGCACAGGGAGGGGCCGGGGAGGCGGAGCCTCTGAGCCTGCCCCGCCAGCCAGGAACCCACCAACAGGACCCCTGAGCACCCAGGGTCTGGCCCTGGCCAGGATCTGTGGAGCCCAGCAGAGCCAACAAAGGCCGTAAGAAGGAAGTGGTGACATCCAGGGAGCGCCTTCTATGTACCAGGTGTTCTGCTGAGCTTCCAACGTACAGGACTGTTGCAAAAATAACTGCTACCAGGTAGATAACACTGTCATCCCATGTGTCAGGACAGTGATAAAGCTGAGACCCAGAGACTAAGAAACAGCAAGCCCCCCGGCTTGTCAGTGTTGAAAGTGCATCTGACTCTAAACTCAGAAGTACTGTGCCAATGTGCCCACTCCGGCCCACATAGCTGTCCTCACCTGCAGAGCCTGCCAGAGTTCCACAGCCCTGCCCTGACCCTGCTCAGGACCCTGCGGGAAGGGCCACAGCCACAAGGTTCCTGCCCAAGGCCAGTGCACCAGTGCCATGCCCGCCGCTCTGGACCTCGTGGTCACCTGCTGACAGGCCCCTGGGAGCAGGAGAGCCAAGGCTCTTCCTGACTATCAGGACCTGTGGACACTCCCTGGAGGCCTGGGTGAGGCCAAGAGGCCATGACCAGACAGGGGCCTGGACTGATGCCCAGTCAGAGTCAGGCTGGAAAGGAGGTGGGCTAACAGAAGCTGGGCCTCGCTGGGTGGGGCAGGTGAAGGTCGTGGAGCAGTGCCTCTCTGCTTCCTACTCCCCTTCTCTTTGCCTGTTCACTGGGACCTGGAGTTGTATGGCCCCATCCTGCTCATTATCCCCATCTCCACCACCACCGCCCTCATCATTTCCATCACCATCACCATTTTCTCCAAATTCTCCATCTTCATCATCACAGTTATGACCATTATCACCACCACTTTCTCCATTATCACCATCATCAACATTTCCACCCAAATCGCTGTCATGATCATCGCCACCACCGTCATTGCTATCACGGTTCACACTGTACCAGGTACTGTGTTAATGACAGACATTTTACCTCATTGAATCTCCACAATAGCCAAGAAGTAGAAGCCAGTATCATCCTCCTATTTTTCAGTTGGGGAAACCAAGGCTTACAAAGAAAAAGCCCAAAGTCCCAGAGCCAAGAAGTAGCAGAAGCCAGATTGAACTTAAGCTGCTTGACATTAGAACCCAACGTCAGAACCACCGCATGTTACCATATCTCCGTGAAGGAGCGCAAAGAGTCCTCCGTCTCCAAGGGTGATGTCTCAGGACACAGGACAAGGTTGTGGCCAACAGAAAGGTCCCCCCAGCATGACAGCCTCCTCCTTTTCAGCCTCGGGCATTGGCCTTGACATACTGGCCACTCAGCGGGACTAGGAGGGCAGTCATATCCTCAGGGACGAGCCAGGTACCTGCCACCCTGCCTGATGTCTGATGGGAGCGGGAGAGGGAGGCTGGGGACTGCACAGGAAAAGACCAGGGGAGTCCCTAGTCCGTAAGCAGGTGCCTCAGCCTCTGGCGGGCGGCTGTGATGAGCCCTGTGTCCATGCAGCTTAGTGGGCTGGCAGCTATAGAGCAGTAGATCCAGGAAGTAAGGGAGGGAGAGAAGAGGTAAGGACTGACCCCTGGCTGGGGGTGCTCTGGGTCTCAGGGGCACGCAGCAGCTGGTCTGGGGGTAAAGAAGGGTCTTATTCATGATGTGCCTCCAGTGCATAGTGCTGGCCATAGGGGGTACTTAATATTTAAAGAATAAAAGAATGAATGAAAATATTTTCAGAATTAAAACTGTCCCCTAATAAAATTTGACACCCAAGGAGGTATCTCCCCATCATCGGAGGAAAGGGATGAATACATTGGGTCCTAGAGTCAGACTGATCTGGACTAAGTCCCAGCACCCCCACTTCCCAGCTGTGAACAGGCCCTTGGCCTCTTTAAGCTTCAGGTTCCTCATCCCAGACTGTGGACAATGACGTCCACCTGAGATGTGAACGAGGAGGGCAGGGAAGAGCCTGGTCCCAGGGCCATGCCTCCAGGCCAGGGAAACAGCCCAAGTGGGCAGACCTCATCTAAGCACCCCAGGAGGGACAGCTGGGGCCACCAGAAGTCCCAAGCCTCCCTTCTCCCTCCTCCTCCAGGCTCCTAGGGACCTCCTCCCCACACCCCATTTCGCTCCACTGAGGAGCAACTGGGCATGGCTGATGGCAACAAGACAAACTCCCTGGCCAGCTGCTCCAGTGCAGTAAGGAACCTCATGGGGCAGGGCCAGGAGGTGAGGCTGGGGCGGAGGCGTCGGGAACAAAGCTCCCAGAATATCTGGGGGTTGCTGGGATGTCTGGGAAGGTGGCTCCGTGGAGGCCAGTGGCATCTCAGACCAGGGGTTGAGGGCTCTCCCTGACCTGCTGAGCAACTTGCTGAAGCTCTTCTTGTCTCTGAGCCTCAGTTTCCTCATCTGTAACATGGGAATAATTACAGGACCAACCTCTCAGGACTGCTGTGGGCTTTATTTGAGGTTAAGCCATGAAAGCCCCCACCAGAACATCAGGTGTACAGTGGCCCCCCACCCCACACCTGGGCATTGCTGGTTCCCCCAGGGGGAGCCGTGGAGCCCCCTCCCTGCACATCTGTGGCAGCAGTGCACACCACTCTCCCCTCCTATCAGTGTTCCCTGCCAGCTAATGGGCCAATTTTTTAGCATTACGGAGATTTGGCCAATTTTGCAGCCCTGACAGAAAGGCGCACAGAGTGAACAGTTGCCTGGGGGCGGGGCGGGGGGCGGAGAAGGGTGGGAGGAGGCGGTGGGGAGGGGAAGGGGGCGGCAGGCACCCCCTATCAGGCTGCTCCTGCCCGGCTGCTCTAAGTGCTGGGCAATGGGGGGTGGAGCCAGTGCGGAGATTACAGAGATAATTAGCCCCACCATGCCCCCGCCCCCTGCACTGGCCCGACGCGAAGCACTTTGCATAAATTTTCTTTTAATCCTCCAATAACCCTATGAGGCCAGTTCTATTATTTGCTCCATCCCTCCCGGTGTGGAGCTCAGGCACCGGAGGCTCGGAGCTTGCCCAAGGTCACAGAGCCAGGAAGTGATGGGGTTGGAATGTGAGCCGAGGCTGAAAGCCAGGACTTTTAACCATTACTGAGCTCAGTTTTTAACTAAAGACTGAGAATCAGGCCTGGACACCTCCCACCCACTCATCCCCTCCCCCACGCACACACACAATCTCCTCAGCCTCCGGGGCTGCTGGGAATCCTGATTAGGCACACAGGGATTCTCCTGTCCTTCCCCTCCAGGCTGAGGGCAACTCGGCTTGAAGTGTCCCTCTGGACCCAGCATCTCTGCAGGGACAGCCTTGAGCAACACAACTGCCAGGCATATGCAGGGCCCCAGCCCAGAGCTGGCCTCTGCCCTGCTGCCCAGGCTGTGGGCTGGGGACCCCACGCTCCCTGGTGTCAGTGCCAGGCTGGAAGTGGGCATCATCTGTGCCCTCCACCACACACTCTAGGCTCTTCTGCAAGCAAGGAGGCAGATCTGCCAGTGAGAACCCGGGAGAGGAGGGGGTGGATGCTCGGGCAGGGGGAGGGGGCCGCGGTGTTCCATGCATTAAGCGATCAGAGAGCACCATATTTCATGGCCAGCAATCGCAGCCAAGACATCAACTACTTGGGGAGAGCAGCCTTAAAAGCCTTTTGATTTTATTTCTTCCACTTCATTTTTTTTTTTTCCTTTCCTTGCTGGTGTCCTTGACAAGGCTTCCCTTCCCCCTCTACTGCCCCTTCCTCAACCACACCAGGAGGCCCAGGAGCCTGAGGAGGGGCTGAGACCAGGGGCTGTGGGGCTGGGGCACTTGCAGGCCAGCCTGTGTGTGCATATGTGGCTGGGAGGCTGCTCCGGTTCCCTGTGTCCCTGTGCGTGCACCTGGGCACCGTTGTGTTCATGTCTGAAGTGTGCTCCCCGGCAGGCCCTGTGTCGCACATGTGTGGGCCTCACTATGCACGCACCTATTTCCACCAAGGTAAGAGGTCTGGGGGCAGGGTCAGGGAAGGGTGGCAAATTTCGAGGGCAAAGAGGAGTAGGGCAGAGAGAAGCAGGGAGGTTGCACTCAGGGAGCCTTGTTGGACCAAACGTGGACCTTAATGGAGACCTCGGAGGTCCAGGGCGTCCCTCAGAGGGGTGGCGCACCGAGACACAGATGTACCCCCGCACACACGAGCGGACACACATTCTCTCACACACGCAAGCACACTGCAGAGGCCCAGGGCGCGCTTGGTCGCCGCGGGAGTCCTGGCCGGGCGCCCATGGCGTCACAGCCGCCCGTGACGTCACCGCCCCCGCCCGCGGGGAGCTCCATCTCCGTCTGGTGGCAGGCGGCGGGGAACTGCACATCTGTCTTGTCGGGAATTAGTTAATTGAATCAACCGGCCCGAGCTGCAGCAGCGACCTTGGCCCTGGCCCGGGAGGAGGGCTGGGAGCGCGGGGGTGGGGAGGCTCGGCCTGCAGGGTGGCGGGAGGCAAAGGTGATCGCCTGGACTGGGGAGGGAGACCCCGCTCTTCCGGGAATATTGGTCAACGTCTGGCTCACGTCCCCAACTCAGTGAAAACCCAGGCCGAGGGCCTGGGGACCTGGGGAGCTGGCTGGGGACCAGGCCCCTGCGGACACCGCCGCGGGGCTCTTCTTCCCCAGGCCCCCCCCCTGCGCGGGCCGCTTGCCACCGGCTGCTTCTCTCCCACCCCGGCGCTTAGTGCTCAGGCTCCCTTCCACCAGTGCCTCCGCCCCGGGGCAGAGCACGCCGCGGACTCCCGAGCTCTCCGCGCTGCAGTCCCCGCCCCGGCCTCCGGAGGGCGCGCTCCCGCGCTTGGAGCGGCCGCCGCCTCCAGGCCTCTGTCGGAGCCCTTAAGTGCCCCGGGATTTCCTCCGACTCTGGCTCCGCGCTCGGCCCGTTCCCTAGCCCTGCGTCCCTCACCTCGGACGGTCCCGGACCTGCTCCGCCATCACCCGCACTCCACCCTCAGGAAGAGACCCCTGTCTCTTCCCACTCTCTCCTTCTGAGCTCCTAAGAGACAAAATACGGAAAGATGCTAAGAAGTCAGGCTCTCGGAGAGATCCGGGTTCCAGTCCCAGCTTGGCCTCTTGGGAGCTGCAAGACTTCGGCATGTAACCTACCCTCACTGCGCCCCAGTTTCCACATCCGACGCTGGGAAATAATAAAAAGAACCTACCTCACTGGGTAAAATTAAAAGATATGTGTAAAGGGCAGAGCTCAATGTACTGTGGCTCTATAGGGGGTAAGGCAAAAATGGTTCAGGGTGTGGTTTCTCTAGAAGGGTCCCTGGGCACTTAAATGATGAAAGAAAGCACCACACTGGGGCCTGTGGTGGAGGAACAAGGACCCTGGGAGGGGCTGCCAGCTGGACAAGCAGCAGTAGGCTGCAGCTCCTACTCAGGCCCAGTGCCTGCTGGCCCTAGCCAGGATTTGAACCCAAGTTCTCAGGCCTCAAATGTCAATCACTCTCCTTTGCTGCTCCTCCCACTCGGAGGACCACTCAGTTGCTAGGAGACAGCAAGCCAGTGGTTACTATGGGAACCAGGCTGCTGTGGAGTGGAAAGAGCTGATGTCCAGGCAGCAGATGGTAGGCTCCAGGTAGGCTCCACAGTGCCTTCCCTGCCCTTCCCATAGAGACAGCTCTTGGCTTCCACCGCTGGGGTCTGGGTTCCAGGTGGCAGATGCTCAGTGACAAGGCCTGAGAGGGACTCATAATGGTAAGTTACCCTGGACACTGCCCCTGTAAACCAGGAGCTCTGGTGGAGGATGTGGCCCTCAAAACAGGGCTGAGGGGCAGAAAGACTAGGCCAGGAACCTTACACTCCTGCTTCCCTCAAATTGGCTGCAGTCATTCTTGCTCTGCAACAGCTACCCAGAGCTGATCCTCTCCCCAGGAAACAAGATAAAGGAAGGGTAGGACCATGGTAGGGCACAGAACCATGCCAGAGGGCTCTAGACCTGGGAAAATACCTCAGTTTTCTCATCTGTAAGAGGGGGATGATACTAGCCCCTTCCCACAGGTACTGTGCTGAGAAAATTAAGAAAGACAAAGCACCCTGGCTGTCACATAGACTTCACTAACTGTGACCTGGGGGATAATAAGGTCTAAGCTTCTCTGAGCCCCTATAAAATGGGGATAATAATATTATAATAGTGCCTCCATCTTAGGGTCACTGTAGGGCTTAAATGAGTGAATACAGGTAAAGGGCTTGCCAGGGCTGAAGGACTATATATAGTGTTAGCTGTTCTATTTTTACTGTGAATGCTCAACAGACCCCAGGGGTCCAGGTCACTCTGGGCCCAGCTTCTTTTCTCTCTCTCTCTGTCTTGGCTGAAAAGCTATCCTCACCCCTTGCTAGGCACTCTAAGGAAGAGCAGAAGCAAGAAACAGGACTCTGGGAGGCCTCAGACCTCCTCTGCTCCAAGTTCAGCACCTGGAGCCAAGGAGGCTGGGGCAGGGGGAGTAAGGAGGTGGCACTGGCAGCTGAATTTGTTCATCGGGACTGTCAGGCCCTTCATCTGATCCCTGAGGAACAGCACAGAGGCTTCGCTCTGGATGACAAACGAGGAGGGGGGAGGCCTGCCCTGCCTGGACTCCGGGTGAGTAATGGTCTTGCATTAAGATATTAGGTCTAGACGACAAGAAATGTGCTTCTGGTCCCCCTCCACCCCAACAAAGGCAGGAAGAGAGCCTGGGGAGAGGAGGAGGCTTCCCGAGGACCAAGCCCTGGGAAGGCTCAGGGATGCTGGGGCACTGGAGAGGGGACTTGGGAAGGGGAGGGGTGTGCACAGAGAGAGAGAGAGCAAGAGACACACAGATACAGCCTAGAGAAGAGAGAGGGAGGGAGGGAGGCAGAGGTGGGGAGTGGGAGTTTCAGAGCCAGTGACACAGACTCACTGAGAGGGGCAGGGGTGGCAGAGAGGGAGGAAGGGAGAGGGAGAGGAGAGGGACAGAAAGACAGCCAAGGACTTGGAGAAGGGGTGCAGAGAGGGACGCGCCTGTGCTCACATGGGAAAGGATGCCTTAGTCAGAGCCAAGGACAGGCTCTGTAGGTCAGCCTTCAGGGGAGGCCAGACTAGAGGCCTGGCTTCAAGGCTGGCTTGGGGTCTTCAGTGGCCCTCTATTTGGTCCTGAGCCTCCTGGGCCAGGTGGACATGGGTGGGGATGGTGGCCCTGTCAGAACTGGCTTAGGCCAACAGGCAGGGCCTCCAGCCACATGGACAGCACCCTTCCACAAGCTGCCTGCTTCCTGGAGGAGAAGACCAGACCCCAAGGGTGGGGGTCTGAGGCAATACAGAGGGTAATTTCTAGCTTCAGGCTCCTACACTACTCAAGGATAACCTCCCTTGCTGAACCCCAGGCTCCCCAAAACCTGGATCCCGTGATGCAGGGCTTGTAGACTGGGGGCCTCTGGACGAGGAGGAGATGGGGCCAGGCCAAGAGCAGGGCTCAGAGACAGTGGCTTAGAGATGAGGGCTTGAGAGAGCCCAGTGGGGCAGACACACCCCAGACAGACGGAAGGGGTTAGCCTGCCTCTCTGTTACCATGCTCAGCTCCACCCGGCACCCTCAGAGGTACACTGTGTACCTCGGCTCAGCAAACTTCGCCTGCCTAGCTCCCCACTTTCTGTTGTGTCACCCTCCCCCCACACACACACAATTCATGTGACCTTGCTGTGCCTCCCTCAGTCTGTGTAAAGCGGGTGATTGCAGCCGCTGCCGCATGACTCTCCGTGAGGCATCCCTCAGTCACTTCCAGAAGGACGCCTAGAATGGGCCCTGACACGTGCTAATGGTTCACTGAACTTCACAAATGACTGTTGATTGTATCATTCCCCCAGGCCCCAGCCAAGACTGTGAGCAAGATGATACCTAGAGCAAGTCCTTGTGCCCCCTTTGATTCCCCAGAGGGGCCCGGGAATCCACTGCGCACCCCTTTAGGCTTACTGGGCTTCTGCAGGCAAGCAGTAAGTACTGCAGCCTGCCCCTGGCCCGTTCAGTTGCCCTGCTCTGCTCTGAGGGCCCACCTGACTGAGTGTGCATGTGTGTGAGTGTGTGCGTGTGCATGCACATGAGCTGGGGAGCAGAGGTCTACAAGCCTCCCAAAGGAGAGATGCTCAAATACAACGAGGCAAGGGGAAACCCCAAACCGCAGGCCCAGGGACTCATGTGCCAGGGACTGGAGGTCAGGCACCCAGCTACCTCCACTCTCTGCCCCCTCTCTCTGCCACCCGAGCCTGCAATCCAGCTTTGTGGTGTCTCACCCAGATGCCCGTGCTTGGGTTAATGCTCTGTCGTTGCCATCTTTGAATGGTTAATAACTGTTGAACAGGGGCCTTGTAAATGATGCAGCTGGTCCTACACTTGGCTCACTTGGGATTACACAGGTGGGCAAAGGTGCCCAGGGCTGTGGCTTGAGCAGGGAGAGGGCGATTCAGAAAACAAAGAGGGGCAACCTTGGGGAGGGGTGGGACAGGGTGGTAAAACCATGGGAAAGGCAGAAAACGCGAGAGGCTCACCTCCCTGAGCCCCAGAAGGAAAGGCAGCAGCTGTGCCCTCCTGCTGCCTAGGCCTGAGAGTGGGGGCCAGGGAGGGGGTCGCCGTGCAGGCGGTGCTGGTGAAACCCACACCCTCTCAGCTGCGGTCACTGGCAGCAACCACAGTCACTGAGATCTTCCTTCCACTGCCCCAGATCTCCCCCTGAGTCGCCTGGGTTCGACTCCTTGTTTCAGCTAGGCGACCCCTTGATTTTACTTGGCCACCAAACCCTCCCTGGGGTGCTGGGACTTGGTCCTGGGCTTCCGGTTCCTTCAAGGGCGGCATCCCTCCCGGAGCACCACCAGGAGGCGCCCCACACCTGCTGGCCTCCTGGCCCTGATGCATCGGGGAGGTGGGGAGGATGGGCCGGCGCTGCAGCCAGCGCGTCCTCCGCAAAGCCCTGTCGCGCGCTCCGGCTCGAGCCCCCATGGCGGGACGGAAGTCGCTCCAGATCCTCCCTCCAGGGTGCTGCTTAGCCTTGTCCGCCGTCCCCTGCTCCGGTCACTCCCAGGACCCCCCCACCCCCGGAGTTCTGCTTCCGGCGAGCTCGGGGACAAGAGCTGGGCCTGATTGGGGCCACACCTGCTGCGGAGTCACTTCCCCCGCGCCGCCCAGGGCAAGGTTGGAAGGATTAACTGTTCCTAAAGCTGCTTTATTCAGAAAAGGCCACCCTAGCTTGAGGGCAGGCCTGGAATTAGGAAGGTCAGCCAGCTCTCTGATCCGGCGCTTCTGGATACCGAGATTCCACCCTCTGCCCCCCAGGAGCAGTCTCTTCAATATGTATGTATTTTAAATTAGTAGGTAATACATCCAAATTGTTCAAAAATCAAAGCAATACAAAGTAAAAAGCCTTCCTGCCACCCTGTTCCCGTGCACCTGCCCCCAACATAACCCCAAGTAACCACTTTAAATAAATTCTTGTATTTTAAAGAAAGTAAAAAGCTATGCTCTTATTTTTCCTCCTCTCTTTGACAAAAGGTAGCATACTACATAACTGTTCTTCACATTTTGTTTTCACTCAATCTGTCTTGACATTCTATCCATAACAGTAGAGTCCTAGTTCCTTTTTTACAGCCGCATAGTATTTTACAGTGTTGCTGTATATACAGTGTATTCAACTTAGTCCCTTCTTGATGAGTACCTGGGTTGTTGCTCCTTTTTTGCTCTAACAAGGTTGTAGTGAATATCCCTGTACACTCATTTCTCTCTCTTTTTTTTTTTTTTGGTATCATTAATCTACAATTACATGAACAAGATTATTCATCATCTCTTGAGTATGCTTTTGTACATATCTGTAGGATAGAATGCCCTGAGTGGAGGCACTAGTTATAGAACAAGGGTGTTTGTAATTCAGGCAGGTATTGGAGCAGGTACTGCCAGTTGCCCTGCAGGTGCACCGGGATGAGGCTCTTTCTCAGCAGCCTCACCAACAGAATGCACTGTCTAACTTTTAGATTTTTGCGACAAATTCACTTGTGTTCAGTGCCCCCAGGAAGCCTGCTTTGACCTTCAGACTGTAACCCCACTGCTTGTGTCCTCCCAGAAACTCAGGCCTTCTTCACAGCACCTTGCACATTTGAAATGACATACATGATGTCATTACTATTAATGATATTTTGTCGTTCAGTGTTTGCCTACTTCAACCTATATGCTCCATGTATCCCAGGCCCGGCGCATCAGAGACACTGAGTACCCCTTGACTGGCTGGGATGCCCCCATCCTGCTCCCCCTGGACCCCCAGTGTGTACCAGATCCTAGTAAGTGTTTTGCCTGGGTGGCCTCAGCTCCACCTCTCAACCACCTTCTAAGGGATGCACCCGTACTAGCTCTGTTGAGCAAATGAGGAGACTGAGGCTCAGAGAAATGGTGATTTGCTCAAGGACTCACAGCCGGCCAGTAGGGAAGTCCTCAGCCATTGTTCTCCCCTGAGATGCTGGCTTTACTTCTTCCCTACCGTAGTCTGTGGGGACCCCAATTGCCAGGAGTGATCAGGCCAGGTCAGGGGTGCCCCAAGCTCAGGACTGGCCCCTTCGCACCACCTGCAATGATGGAGAGCCAAGCTGGGAGCTGGCCTGAGCCCCTGGGCTGCAGCCTCAGGGTCCCTATTTGGTGACAGTGCCAGGGCCACAGTGACCCAGTGACTGTGCAATCAGCAGAGTCCCTTCCCGGAGGCCCCACGGCTGCGCTGGCTTTGTGCCTGACTGTCACTCTGTTCCCCAGTGGCTCTTTGTGGCGGCTGCCTGCCTCCCTGCCTCCCATTAATCATGTGTGCAGGATTTATTTTCTCCAGCAATTTATTTCAGCAAATGCCGTCTGGGTGTGCCCGCAGGTGGGCAGGATGCTCTGCTGCCACTGGAGTCACAGAGCCCGGCTTTACTGTCAGGTTGACAGGCATGATTCGCCAGCACTCCCACATCAGACGCCACGTCTGGTGGGATACTAGGGACCCCATGGACCAGCCCCACCCACACATCACCACAGCCTCAGGGTTCCAAGCAGCCTGGATGGTCCAGCTTGCCCCACTTTCTTTACTGGGGTTCTGCCACCCCTACCAAGGTGAGCTGGACAGGGAGAGAGTAGCCTCCACTGTCTGCCCTGAAACAGGCATTCAGAGGCCACTGCTGAAGATGCAGGTGGTGGTATTTTTCAGTTTCCCAATCTAGAGAAGAAGGGGGACATCCTTCCTCCTGAACCCCTCCTTGCTGGCACTGCTGGGCAACCCAGCCCTGATTCCCACAGCAGTCACAGAGGGAAACAATCAGCTGCCACTTCCCCTGCCCTGCTGCCACCACACCCACTACACGTGTCCACGGCGGGGGTCCTTTTGGTCCCATCTTTACCTCAGCTCTTCTCTCTAGGCTGTTTCTAGGAAGCCCAGTAAGCCTAGAGGGATGCACAGTGGATTCCTGGGCCCCTCTGGGCCTGAGTAGTGGACACGGCTCTGAGGCCAGGACAAGAGCAGTGACTGTCCTTGGCTGTGATTTCAGATCCTAAATTAGCGCCCCACTAACAGACTTCGGAAGCAGAAAGGAAAGGACTGTGGGCAGTAGAGGCAGTGGCCGTTCACCTGGCCCTGGTCCACACAAAGCCCTTTGCAGTCCCTCCCAAGCCTCCCACCCCTGTAGGGGCCCAGGTCCCAGCCTATGGACACCTCTCGCCGCCCTTGGTATCCTCCAGGTCCAGCCTGCAGCCCCCGCTCCCAGCCTGCCTCACCCTGCCCAGCCTGGCTGCCTCTAATGCTGCAGATAATTCCTGCTGTCGCAAAGCCATTACCCTGCAAATGGGCCTTGCGCTTCAGCTGCGTGTGTGTACGTGTGTGTGTGTGTGTGCGTGCGTGCAGTAGAGGGGGCGCTTGTGGCAGGCAAAGTGCCTTGTTTATACCGTACTCACCACCATAACTGCCTTGGATTGGCTCCCACCCTCCACACACCCCCAGCTCTACCCTCCCAGCCTCTGCTGGACCCCCAGTGATAGGACTGGAGCTTGGCACAGGGGGCAAGACATCTGGAGGGTGGTGAAGCCTTGCAGAGGGGCCCCTTCTACTCCATGCCTGGCAGCGGGACTCAGAGAGGAGCGAGGGGCTGAGGCACCCCAATGTGGCCTCCCAGGCCTCAGAGGCCCTACGGAGTAAAGCTGACCTGAGCGTGCAGGACAGACACTGGAAGGGCATTGGTGACGTCCGTGGTCCTGGTTTCTCCTCTTCCCCCTCGATCCAACTCCTCCAGCCCCTGGTCTCCCCACCTCCAGGTCTGCTTCAGGGGGAAGCAAACTCTCTACCCTTTCTAGAAGCACCAACCACCTTTGCGTCAAGCCCTCGGCAAACCCTGGGACACACATGTGGACCCCAGGAGTCATGGCTGGGCAGGAGGCCAGGGTGTGGCCTTCAACCGCAGATGGAATTGTTTTTTACTCTCTGGTCCTCCATTTTCTTGTGATGTGGTCTTGGCCAAGTTACTCAACTTCTCTGTGCCTCAGTGACCTTATCCAGAAAATGGGTCTGTTAACACCTCCTCAGTTATTATAAAGAGTTAATACACTGTAATACATTGAGCCACGCGAAATTGCCTATATTCAACCAACTTTGGGCATTCATTACTATTTACTGGGTGAAGTACTGCCTCGCCAGACTGTCATCAAGGTTTCCTCTTGCGCCCTACGCTTTTCTGCTCGTTATACGATCCATGTTTTGCATTGCTATAGATGTTTCTTGCCGGTTTTAAAATTCAAGCAATGTGCAAGAAATCACAAAGAAGAAAGCAAAAAGCTAAACAAAATAAAAACAGATCTCCCTCTCAGAAATAGTAATAATTAATGAATAACCATCATGTCCAGAAAACCCTTTTTACATTGAAGCAAATAGAAGTTTAGAGAGAGAATGTTAAGAGAGAAAATCTGGTATAATGGTATTTGATTGAATGTTTTAAATATAATTCATTAAATCTCATTTAGTTTACTTTAACAAAAGAAAATAAATGGAAATAACACTGAAGGAAACCAGATGACCCCTGTAAGTGTCTCTTTGTCACAGAGGCAGTGTTTCCTAAAAAGATCATCTCAGGTTAATAAAAAGACTTGAAAGCAATAAGAATAAAAAAATATTGATTAGGAAGACTCTGTCATGGAGGAGGAGGAGAAATGTGAATATTACAGTAGAAACTGAAGATGTTAAATTAGCAAGTTTTGAAGAAACACAGCTGACAGCAAGACTGAGAAAAGAGAAAGAAAACTTACAGGGAGTGATTACAAGAAAGAAAGAAAAAGGACCAATGGAAAAAAGGCGAAACAGAATTGTGAAATGGTTTGTATTCTCTTAATCACAGGTTTGAAGAGCGGCACCCAAAATTTTGCCCCTATTCCATTTAAGAGAATTTTGCCTAGATGGCCCCTCCTTATCTAAAGGTTCCCATCATGTTTAAATGGTAAGAAATATGGAATTTCTTGTACTTTGTACATATTGATATTTTTAAATAAAGCTGTTACTGGCCTCTTTGGAATGTATATGTCCGTTTTGATGGAAAGAATGGCAAATTCGTATGTTCAACCTGAGAAACAAAATGCCCATCCCAGAGCCCGGTCACCGTGGGGGCTTCCCCAGCAGATGCTGTGGGCGGCATGGGGCTTTCTGCACCATAAACTGATCTGGGCCTGTGTTTTCAATTTTTCTTTATTTCTATTTTCCTGGTAATGTTAGCAAAATTCCTTTGAACTCTCCAACTTTTTCACTAAATGAAGAGAAACAGAAGTTGGGGTCTATGATTAAAACAAAAGTAGAGCATCCCCCAGGATCCCCGAGGCCAGGGTAGGGGGGCTGGCCCCTTGGACAAGGCTGGACTGAGCCTGAGGGAAGGGGCTGGGGATGACCCCCTTCTCCATGCTGCGTGCGTGGCGCCTGCCCAAAATGTTGGGTGAGAAGCGAGCAGGGAGGCCTGAAGCCTCGACAGCCACAGAGAGCCCCCCATACAGGTTCCAGGGCCACCGCATTCTCAGAGACCTGAGGAGCCTGCAGGGGACGGCCCCCTCCTCAGCATCCCCCACCCCCAGGAAGCACCCCTGACTCTCCCTCTTCCAGGCAAGTTCAGCCCAAAGCAGAGGTGGGGTGTCCAGAGCAACAGGCACAGCTGACAAACTGAAGGTGAAGGCAATCCATGAGGGAGGCCCCGTGGGGCAGGGGGAGCCCCTCTGCGGCTGCTGCTCAGTGTCCCCCTCCCACCTGGTCTCTGGGCTCCCATATTCTCCTGTGCTTCCCAGGATCGGGTCCTCACGGCCCTCAGTGCATTCACGCAGGGAGACAGCTTCCTGTCCGTGCCAGCACGTCGACGAAGTCCTCCTCGGGAGCAGTATGGCATGCTCTCTCTTGGCATTCTGGAGGCTGGAAGTCCAAAATCAAGGTGTTATCAGGGTCTCAAAAGCTGTGTAGGAGAATTTGTTTCATGTTTTTCTCTTACTTCTGGTGCTAGCTGCAGCCCTTGGCGTCCAGCCACAGGGCTCCAGTCTCTGTTGCCCCCCTTCTCCCCGAGGGTCTCTTCTCCCTGTAAGGACACACTGGATTAAGAGCCCACCCTACTCCAGTATGGCCTCAATTTAACTAATTACATCTGCAACAACTCTATTTGAAATAAGGTCACATTCTGACGTACTGGAGATTAGGACATTAACATATCTTTCGGGGGACACACTGCAACCTGTAACAGGAAGTGGCTCACCCAGGTTCCCCCGGAGGTCCCACCAGAAGCCCAAGCCTCAGCTCTGAATCATGTCTGAGCAGCCCTTCATCCCAAGAAAACCCTGACTTCAACCTTCTCTCATTCTTCAATGCACTAGAAGCCAACTCACGGCCACTTTAGTCAGCGGGGCCGGCACCGCTGTGGGTTCCCTATCCTGTCTGAGGACATTGCCCCCAGAGGTGCCTGGTCAGCTCTTGGGTGAGTCTCCCTCCCACTGACTTTTTCCTCTTACCCATGGCGGGGCCCAGGAGTCAGGGTGGTCTGGGGTGGAGGAAGGGGTGAGCCATGGTCTGCAGGGGCCTGGGGAGGGAGGAGGAGGAAGGTCATCCCCGCAGGACTAGAGACCTGGAAGGGCAGCTTCTGCCCCAGATGGCAAGGGCCCAGGTCTCTCCTCCCCATTTCCAGGGCCCCAGGGGCCCCGCTGCCATCCTCCTCTGTGCCAGTGGGGAGGCTGTGAGGCTGGTCCATGGCACGGAACCCACAGGAGCCTGCTGACGTGAGCCTGCTAGGGTTTCCCAGAGATATCAGCCAAAAGGCCCACATCTTTCCCTCCTCCTTGAAGTGGGGGTTCAGGCAAAGACTGCCTCCACCTGTGGGGGGGACAAAGGGGGACCACTGTGACCAGTGAGGAGGCAGAGAAACCAGGGGCTAAAGAGTCACTGTAAGTCCCTTCAGTCCCTTCAGTGTCCCTCCTTCACCCTGGGCAGTCCTCCTGGCCCTCCCTCCCACAAAAACAGGAAGCAAAGAGGGAAGAATGTGGGGGCAGCAGAAGAGGGGGGGACCAGCTCCACTGCCTATGAACCAGGTGACCTCCCTGAGCCAAATTCCTTCCCTGCCTGAGGAGATAACCTGGGGGATCCCCAGGAAACGTTGCTTCTGTGCCTGAGCCAAGCTCCAAGAAGGGGCGCTGCACAGGCCGGAGCAGAAGGGGCAGCAGGCCAGGCCCTGCCTCCAGCGTGGAAACAGAGTCCAGTGGAGCCCCGGGGGAGGAGCTGACAGGGCACCCAGAGAACCCAGGCCTGTTTTGGACAGACTGGGGTTGACGTGACAGCAGGCAGGGAATTCAGCCCCAGAGCAGGAAGAGGGGCCAGTACCGGTCACCCGGTTCCGTGGCTGTTTAGCAAACACTGTGCCAAGCTCTATTCTAAGTGCCTGCGACACCACACGGGGGAGGTCTGCAGTGAGACAGACAGCTCTTCTCTCCTGAGGCAGGCAGAGGGCAAACGGGCAGGCTCACAGCTGCAGGCAGCTCAGACCTGTTTGCTGGGAAATCTCCACTTGTCGGATACAGATTTGAAATGATTTCATTTTCCCAGGTGCTGTCTTGATGGTGCTGGGTGGAGGCCCCTTCACCGTTGCAGGGGGCAGCCCCCCACTCGACACTGGGCCAGAATCCGAGCCTTCTCTACCCACCAGCTTCAAATCTTCTCCTTCTGGGCATTGTCCACTGAAACTCCAGTTTCTCAATTAACACAAAGCTTCTCTCCCCTCCCCGGGCTTGGGTGAAGTTGCAGAAGCTCTATGGGGTATGGGGTGGGGAGTGGAGTGGGGGAAGATGGGTCCCTGCACCCCTGGTTCTTCGGTCTTGGGGTCGGGAGATAGAAAGGGGCACCTGCTCCTGACTTGCCTGGGCCAGGGAGCCCCAGAACCACAGCTGTGGCCCTAATGCTGTTCTTCCTTTTCTACCAGCGTGAGCAGTACTGGGGGACCAACCTGCCTGTCAATGGAAGGTTCACCTGGGTGGCTCCCCGGGACACAGGGCCCCACAGTTGGTTGAATATTCTGCGGCACTGTCTTGAAATCCTTAATAATTGCTGAACAAGGGGCCCTGCGCTTTTGTTTCACGCTGGGACTCCTGGAAATTAGGTAGCCAGTTCTGCCTTCCAGACATCCGTGTATAACAACAATGTACAGCTGGCAGCAATGGGCCACACTGCACTTTACCCCCGGCACTGCAGTGGTCCCAAAAGCCTGAAGTCACCAGTTTCATCCACACTCAGGCCAACTCTGAGGCCTGTGGGCACACATGGAATTACCCTCTGAAAATTCTTAGGGACCAGGAACCTCAGAAATCTAAGCAGGGGACTAGCAGCCTCTCCCCAGTTAGCAGCTCCCACCCCACCATCACTCCAGGCTGGTCTGCAAGTCCTCTAAGTTAATTTCCACCCAGGCACTGCAATGCTAGCCTCTCCTTCTTGCCAGGTCCTTTGATTCCTGAGTAAGGAATTCCTTGATTCCTCTGGGGACCCCACCCCTCTTTCTAGCTTAGCTGGAGAAGTGGGGGAGGATGCTCTCTCCACAAACACTGTACCACCCAAACGCCCCCCAGTCCTTATTTCCTGTCCACTGGTGTGGGGTATGAGTGGGGCTGCAGGGAGGGTGTAGGTCTGATAGCCAGCAGTGAGCCCTGTAGTGGGGGTTGGGGGTGGTCCGGGGGCACAGCCCATTCAACTAGCCTGTGGGCAAAGGAGCCCCTTGTAACAGGCAAGCACCCCGTGGACAGCCTGCAAGTGAGGCATGATTGCGCTGAATAAAATCCAAGAGTGTGATGTGATGGAGAAGCAGAAGGCCTCCACCATATTCCTTCATGTCTGTGAGAGAAGCCGACAACAAGCAAGCGCACCAGCCACCAGTGATGAGCTAAATAGCATCATGAAGGGGGGATCTAGACCTGGTCCTCAAGAGGGGCCTGTGGAAGTATATGAAATTGGCCCCAGGTCTGGGTGGAGTGCGTGTGGAGGAGGGGAGAGAGTCCCCAGCTATGGGCACAGGAAGTGGTAGTGGGGCCAGAAAGGGCAGGGTGGGGTTTGAGTGGAATTGCTATGTATGCTGTAGTTCCTGCCGGCAGTGGCGAGATCTTTGCCCTGAGGCCAGCTGGGGCAGGACAGTAACCAGCCCAGCAGCTCCTGGTGCTCGTGCTCCTCCTGCCTCCTGCCCTGAAGACCAGTGGAGGCGAAGGAGGCGAGGAGGCTCTGTACTGGTGCTCTGGCCTGGCCTGCCTGGCTTTGGCAAGATCCAAGCAGCTGAGCGGCCTGGATGCTGAGTGGTCATGAATCCCCTCCTCCCTGAAGAATGCCCCCGGGGAAGTGGCCACAGGGGGCTCCAAACTGGGAGTTTGCTGCAGGCCTTAATCCCTTCAGCTTGGATGCAAGAGCCTGCAGGCCAAGATTTGGAGGCCAGGTCAGAACTGTTAGCCTTTCCCAACCCACAGGCCTGCAAGGCTTTCCTACCCCTCTTCTCTGCTTTCTGGATCCCTTACCTTGAAGGCTTTTTCTTGGAACCACAGATAATTTTCCTTTGGACACTTCTGTTTATGCTTCAAATATGGACTGTGTTGAGCTAACACTTTCTCTGCCAAGAATTTGGAGACTGGATAAAAAAGATAGGCCCCATCTTATTTAGGTGGTTAGATATTCTGATGAATACAAGTAACTTCCAGCTTCATAATATTCACCCACAACAATCCATACTCAGTATTTTCACAGCATGGTGGTAACTGGGGAGGGGGAAACAGGGTGCATACATGGTGTGCTGGTAAATGCTGAACTGGCTCTCTGGGGCAAAACAGCTCTGATGTGTAGCTTTTGATGATTTCTGTGGTGTAAATACTCCTACCATGACTGACTGCAAGCTACCAATGTGATGTCACTGAATGCAGACTTGGGAAGTGATGCTGATGACTGGCTCTCAGGAGCCAGTCTGAGCTGACTCCAGCTCACCCGGGGGAGGGTGGCCACTTCTAATGGAGTTCCATGGGGTGGGAACCTTTTTGTGGCCAGTGCCTAGAGAGGTAGGGGGGAACCAAAATGCTGGGGCATCACAGTGGTCAAGGGGGAAGAGAGTCTTGGGAGGAAAAAGAGGTCATGGGACATCCTCTGCTGCCTGGGGGCATGGAAGGAAGAGGTCAGAGAGGCTGCTGGGCTTGGCTGCCCCTCTCTGCATCTCACCCCCTCCACCCCGGGGCTCTTGGCTCTAGGCCCTCTCCACAGGTCTGGGGTTCTGTCTTACAAAGGGGGGCAGATCCCCATTAGAGGCCTGTTCACCTGGGCAGGAGCAAGGGCTGGAGAGGAAAGGATGTGTCACCAAGGAGAGTCTGACAGAGTGCACTCTGGGAAAGGACCAGGCCTGCCAAAACCACCCCGGGTCATTAGCAGCATGAATTTGGGTGCCAGGATTCTTTTTTGGCCTCAGGACAGTCTGTGGGGCAGACGGGCACTTCTCTGCCCCAGGTGGGAACCCAGCACCAGGAGAGCTGCACATTTGTGGCCCTTCCCGTGAGACCCCAGAAGACTTCTTCCTGCCAGGTCAGGGTCATAGCAACTGAGAACAATGCCAGATGGCTGAGTAGGCACTGTGCAGGGAGGGGCACACGTTCTGGGATAGCATCAGAAGCTGCTGGGGCCTGTCCTCCCTGACATGGGCCATTGCTGGGGCCTTTTATCTCCCGCCTTCCTCCCTGGGCCACGCCAGCGCCCCGCCTGCCTCTGCCTCTTCCCACACCACTACCCCCAGTGCAGCAATTACGGCGCTAATTAGGGCACTTTGATCATCGCTAGCAATGGCCACACAGGGGAGGGACACTACCAAGCAATTAGGGGTAAGGGGCTGGGACTTCGGGGCCTCTTCCAGGGGAAGGGTGGCCAAGACCCTCAGGCAGCCCCCACCCTTCTCCCTCCGGGAGTGTCTGCCCCCGGCACAGCCAGAAGCTCCTGGGAGAGCAGAAGCAGATGGGACCCCCCCCATCCAAACCCTGGAGACTGGGCCGGCCCCTGCCCACCAGTACCCCTCTGCCTGGCCCCCAGCCCAACCGTCAACGCTTCGGGCCCGTCCAGGCCCCTTTGATGGGGCCGCAGAGACAAGAGCTCCTTTGACAGAAGGGGGGCCTCAGAGCCGGGACAATGGGACTTCAAAGGTGAGTGTGGAGCCCAATATTCTGTTCCTCCCCCAAGACTGACCCCCCTCCCGGGTACCCCAGCCTGTCCTCTATATAGCCCCCCAAGCCCCATTTCCCTGTGGGATCCCAGGAGTTAAGGGCCAGGTGAGGGACCCACTCAGGGAAATGGGTAATTCTGATGTAAGAGAATAGAGGCAAATGATTTGAGGGACAAGAAGACAGTACCCAGGGGGAGTAAGGCAGCGGGAGGCACATGCCAAAGGACACACTCCTGGAGGCTGGGCCCCGAGGGAGAAAGAGGACAGGGCCTCCGGCTCCTGGTCGCCATGCTGCTGGCCGTGCTGCTGGCCCTGATGCTGCCCCTCCCAGACTGGTCTGCCCACGGGCACCCGCTGTACATGCGCCTGCCCCCCAGCACTCTGCGAGGTGAGCCCGGGCTGGAAGGGAGCTGCCTGGGGGGAGGAGGAGCACAGAGACGCGCGTCCCAGGCAGGGGAATGCAAACTTGCCGTCCCCACTCACAAGGACCTTTGCCCCTCTGCTCACCCTGCTGGGAGAAGGAGCCAGGGACTGGGGGAGAGGAAGGGGAGGCCGAGGATGGAAAGGGAGGGGGACTGGCCAGCAGTGCCATGGGTGTGCTCTGGGGAAGGTTCCCAGCTTAGCAGGAGGAAGGGGCCCAGGACAGCACTGGGCCCCAAGGAGGGCAACACGACCACAGCTATGCTGCGTCAATAAGCCTGGTGATGTGATGACTGTCCCTTTGGGGCACCAGTCTTCCTTTGAGGTTTTTAAGGAAAGGCCCTTTTCAAAGATTCCAGCCCAGCTCAGTTGAATGACAGATACGTTGGGCTGAGAATCTGGGAGCATCTGCTCTGACTCTGCAGCCCGGGAGGTCTCTCTCCTCCTCACTGGTGAGCCCAGCCTGCTTCACCGTGGGTCTCCCAAGGGCTCAGGGCTGGGCACTGAGAACAAGCCTGAGGCTCTTCAGCAGCCAGATGTGACTTGTGCCCCATGTCCTAGCAGCTCTGTCAGCCCAGGGCACGAAAGCATTACAGGCTGCCCAGAGGAGCGCTCAGTGGATGGTAAATCGCGTGGCGATGGAGATTCAGCACACACTGAATGAGTGCCGAGGCTGTGCCGACCACACACCCCCATGCCCTGGTGAGCCTGCACCTACTAAGCTCAGGCGGTTCTCCTGCCCAGCCTCCCCTCAGCCTTCAGACTTGACTCCCTCTTGGGGACAGAGACTATGGATCTGCAGCCAAGACAACACTCATGAAGGTCTCTCCAAGTGGAAAGGGCCCGCCAGGCTAGGGGCACAGCATGTGCAAAGGCATGTGGGAGGGCAGGAACGGTCTGGGCTCACTGGTGAACGGGGAGAAGTTTGTGGCTGCCAGAGCAGGCCCTGGCTGCCTCCATGAGGGGCTGGGGGCAGCGGCGGCGGGGTAGAAGGCACAGGGGTAGGAGATGATAGCGCAGAAACAGGGCTCAGGCCCAGCTTCGAGTAGGGGAAACGGGAGAGGGTGGCAGTAGGGCACAAAGGTCTGTTTCTCAGCAGGACCTGGGCGTCCCAAGCCTCAAGCCCCCCTCCAGGATCCATCTGAGCCAGGTGAGGCTGAAAGGCGGAAGGGGGCGGGACTGAAAGCAGGGTGGATCCTGGAGGCGTGTCGATGGTGAGGATGGCCAGGACTTGTCCCTTGTGACTCAGATTCCCCTTTTCTGGGGCCGTGTGGTGAGAGACGCCCCGACACAGTCAACGTGACGCGGGCCCATGGCCGCATCGTGGGGGGCAGCCCCGCACCGCTGGGCGCGTGGCCCTGGCTGGTGAGGCTGCAACTCGGCGGGCAGCCTTTGTGTGGCGGCGTCCTGGTGGCAGCGTCCTGGGTTCTCACCGCGGCGCACTGCTTCGCAGGGTATGTCGGCCCAGGACCGGCCCGCCCATCCGCAACGCGGGGTCCAACTTTTCCCGGGTGGTTGGGAGGACGACCCGCGCGAGGCCGGTCTCTGCTGCCCCCTGGCGGCGACTGCCGCCCTCCCGGGCTCCCTGGCCTCAGGCTGCCCACGGAGGGCCTGTCTACCCTGTCTGCATTCGGCCCACTCGGAGCAGTGGCTTCTCCACGGCCCGCCCTCCCGGCCCCCAGGAAGAAACAGCCCGGCGTGCTGTCTCGCTGGGTGGTGCCCGTAGGCGGAGGGCAGAGTTTCCAAAAGACCTCGCTGCATCCTTGCCTTGCCTATCATTGGCTGCTCGCCCTGCAGCGCCCAGAACGAGCTTCTGTGGACGGTGACACTGGCCGAGGGGCCCCAGGGGAAGCAAGCGGAGGAGGTGCCAGTGAACCGCATCTTGCCCCATCCCAAAGTAAGAGGACAGCCCCCAGGCCCTCAGAGTTGGGAGCAGCATCCCCACCCTAAGCCTGACACTGCGCGCCACCCTCTTCCCAGTTTGACCCCCGGACCTTCCACAACGACCTGGCCCTGGTGCAGCTGTGGACGCCGGTGAAGCCGACAGGGGCAGCACGCCCCGTGTGTCTGCCCCAGGGGCCCCGGGAGCCCCCGGCAGGCACCGCCTGCTCCATTGCGGGCTGGGGGGCCCTCTTCGAAGGTATGGGGCAGGGCGTAGGGGGTGAGCGCCCCTGGAACGGGAAGTACCGGGAGGGGCTGGGGTGAGGAAGGTCGAAGGGCTGGGTGTAAACAATCCGGCCTAGGCCCAGCTGCGGTAGTAAAATGCCGACCCATCTTGAGCAGGGAGAGGAGTCAAAGAGGAGTGGGAAGGCGGACCCTGCCCTCAGGCCTGAGAGCCCCCCCACTGCTCTCCTGTAGACGGGCCTGAGGCTGAGGTGGTGAGGGAGGCCCGCGTGCCCCTGCTCAGCACCGACACCTGCAGAAGGGCCCTGGGCCCTGGGCTGCACCCCAGCAGTATGCTCTGTGCCGGCTACCTGGCTGGGGGCATCGACTCATGCCAGGTATGAGCCTCAGTTGATCGGCGAGCGTTGGATGGGCCGCTTTCCAGGGACAGGACAGTCTCTTTCCTCCTACAGTCAGGTTGTCACTCAACTTCTCGAAGCCTCTATGTCCTCACTGCTAAAATGGGGATGAGTGGTAGCCCCAGGAGAGCTCTGAGCTGCCCTACCCTGCCAGGTGTAAGGCCCGCACGGGAGGGGAAAGGTCACTGCAGTGCCCTTTTTTTTTGGCTCGGGTCCCCGCAGGGTGACTCTGGAGGCCCCCTGACCTGTTCTGAGCCGGGCCCCCGCCCCAGGGAGGTCCTGTACGGCGTCACCTCCTGGGGGGACGGATGCGGGGAACCAGGGAAGCCCGGGGTCTACACCCGTGTGGCCGTGTTCAAGGACTGGCTCCAGGAGCAGATGAGCGGTGAGCCTACGGTTCCTATTTCCTCCAACACCCCCAGCCTAGAGTGTCTCGCTAACAGCCAGGGGACGAACCCGTCTCCAGCCGGCCCAACCCTAGCCCCCTACTGTGTCAGTAAAACCAGTCTCCCCCGGGGCAGAAAGGTGGGAGCCAGAGCTCAGAGCAGGGACTAAGTTGGCCCCTGCCGTTCCCCGCAGCGGCCCCCTCCAGCCGCGAGCCCAGCTGCAGGGAGCTTCTGGCCTGGGACCCGCCGGAGGAGCTGCTGGCCGATGCCACCCCGCCCTGTGCCTTCTACGTCCGCCTGTGCCCGAGGCCCATGGGACCCTGTGAGCGCTTGGCGCACCAGCAGTGCCAGCAGCGCCGGCGGCGATGCCGTCAGTCCTGTTAGGGTGCCGGGCCGGGGGTGGGGTGGGCCGGGGTTCTGACCCACATCTGACCGCCGCTCCGACCCTGTCCTACCGCAGAGCTGCGCTCTCTGGCTCACACCCTGCTGGGCCTGCTGCGGGGCGCCCAGGAGCTGCTCGGCCGGAGTCCTGGGATGCGACGCCTGGCCCCGGTCCTGGCTGGCCCCGCTGCGTCGCTCCGGGAGCCTCCCAGGCACCCCGCCCGCGAGCAGGGTCTACACGCAGGTACCGGCGCCCTCGCAGCCCAGCCCCAGCCCCATCTCTGCGCGGCGGAGGCTGTTTCCTAACTCTGCATCTCCCCGCTATCGTGGGCGGCAGGCGCGCGGGTAGCGAAACGGGGGCCAGAGCAGCGCCGGGAAGCCAATGATAATGACGCCCTCTGGCGGCCGAGTAGGCCAAGGGCTGGCAGAGGCCCGAAGGGTATTCTCAGGGGTCTGCCTAGGAAAGCAGTCACCCCGTGGGGCAACCGGCCACCCGCTCTCCCTCCACCCGCAGTGGGGCGGATGACTCTGGGGGTTGACTTGTGGCTTTGGGCCCTCCCAGTGTCAACAGAGATACTGGGCTCTGTTATTCCTTAATCTCTCTGAGCCTCAGTTTCCCCATCTATAGCATGAGGAGAAATCTGCCCACAGGGAGTTGAGGTATTGACTCCATGCTGGTGTCAGTTTTCTGTATTTCTAGGGCCTCTCCCTTTCCTGCAGGCTGTCCTGGGCTGAAACCCCTGCAGCAGAAGTTGGCCACCCTTCAGGGCACCCATGCCTGGATCCTGCAAGTCCCCTCAGAACGTCTGGCCGTGGACTTTCAGGAGGTAGGTCCCAAGCTTCCCAGATTCCTTCACAGTTACCTCACAAAGCTGACCTGGTCAGCCCTGGTGGGTAGGGGGATGCAAGGGGTACCCTCCCCAGCAGGAGGGAGGACCTCTCCCCCAGCAGCTTGAGGTGGAGGTGATGGTGGGGATCCGAAGAGTGGGGGCTGGGGCACTGAGTGGGTGTGAAGGTATAGGGGGAAGGGGAGGTGCAAGGGGAGGGGTTGTGGGGGTATCCAAGTACGCAGGAAGTGTGCAGGGTTGCTGGGGGTAAAGAAGGGGAGGGGGACCTGGGTGAGAGTTTCTGGGGGCCAAGAGGAGGGAAACAGGAATGGGGCTGTGGGCCCCTGAGCCCCCTCCTCCCTCTGCAGGTCCTGGCAGAGCTGGGCTCCAAGACGCTGACCGGGCTCTTCCGAGCCTGGGTGTGGGCATGTCTGGGGGGCCGGCGTGTGGTCTTCAGCGGCCTGGTGGGCCTGGAGCCCGCCACACTGTCCCGCAGTCTCCCCCGGTTGCTGGTGCAGGCCCTGCAGGCCTTCCGCTCTGCTGCTCTGGGTGAGGCAGAGACTAAGGGACCCCAGATGGGTGCAAGGCAGAGCCGGGAGCTGGGAAGGAAAGGGCACCATCCACTCAGCCCTCAGCTTCCCCCTGCCAGGCAGCCGTAGGCCATGTCTGGGCCTCCAGCCCCCAGTCAGGACCCACTGCTCCCAGGGGCTTGGAGGCTTCAGGAGTCCTAATGACCAACTGTCAGTGCCACAGTCAGCTGGGGGGTGGGGGTGGGGTTCTGGGCCCTGCGTGTCTTCCAGACGCACCATCAGAAAATCACAGCTGCTTTAATAAATATTATTTATGATCTACACAGACAACTCTGGAGCTTTCTTGGTATGGGAACCAGGTGGGTGGACATTAGATCTCTGGGGGTGTGGCCCAGGCAAGCCCAGCTTCCAGAAGCAGTTGGCAGAGGTTACTGGAGAGGGGCTGCAAAACCCCCCATCTCAGACACCTGTCTGCTTCCCAAGAAATGGCAGCAGCTGGCCTGCCTGTCGCCACTCCTCTGGGGTGGTACGTTACCACCAGTGCTGCCCCACTGCTCTTCTGAAGAGTCCCAGCCTGGCATCTTTGTCTTGTGTCCTTGGACTCTTTCCCTGCTGGCCAGTCCCTGTCCCCACCCCCTTGCCACCTGCTCTGGGTTCTCTATCCTGAAGCAGGGGCTAGAGGTGTCAGATTGCGTTTCCGGCTGCCTCTTCCCTTCACCACCCACCCCCACCCTGCACCTGTCCCCTCTCCCACCCACATTCCCCAACCCTGCAGACAAGAGGGGCAGATGCAAGACGCAGTCGGAGGGAAGGATGGAGGGGCCTGGGTTGATGTTGGGGCTGCTGGCCACCCTGGTCGTGTGCGGTAAGAATGGACATCACCCCGCCCTGAGGAGGCCCTCAGGATGCCACCGAGTCTCCATTGCATGGTGCCTTCCTGCCCCTCCTAGCATCAGACCCAGCTCCGCATGCCCACCACCATTTCTCCCCAGAGGGGCTGACCACCAGGACCCTGCTCCTGGAGAGGGTTGGATTCCCCTGCTTAGGCCAGTCACAGGGCCCCGCAGGACCCCAGGGCAGCTTCCTTCCTGGGCCTCCTCCCAGCATCTGTCCTGTCCCTGTCCTTCCCCAGGCAGCTGGGGCCTGAATGAGGAGGAGCGGCTGATCCGGCACCTGTTTGAGGAGAAGGGCTACAACAAGGAGATCCGGCCTGCAGCGCACAGAGAGGACAGCGTGGAGGTCTCGCTGGCCCTCACGCTCTCCAATCTCATCTCCCTGGTGAGGGGCCCCTCCGTGGGGGTGCTGGGGAAGGGAGGGCAGGGACAGTGTCCTGGAAGCCTGGTTGTCTTGCAGACTAGGATGGCCATGGAGGAAGTTCAAGGCTTCCAAACAGCCCACGGTGGCTCTTCCTGCCAGGAAACGTGCTCCAGCCATTCTCCATGCCCTGCACCCCCACTCCCTCCAGCTTCGGCTCCGGGTGCCCCATTATCACACCCATGACACACGTCAGAGGTCGTGTGCCCTCCCTGCTCCGTGGTCTGCCCACCCAGTCCTGACTGTGCAGGCTTGGGGCAGGAGTCTGGTCGGGCCAGTTGCCAGGGTTTCCCCTGGGCGGCACCTGGCAGTAGGTGCCTGGTGAATGTGTGCAGATGAAAGAACGTGGCAGGCCCCTGGGGGACAGCCTTCCTGTTTGATTACAGAAAGAAGTTGAGGAGACCCTCACCACTAACGTGTGGATTGAGCATGTAAGTAGAACACCCCAGTGGGAGCAAGGGGATGAGGGTGCAGGGCCCAGGCTCCCTGTGCTTGGAGATTTCCAGCCTATCCCAGACACTGTCTTCCAGGCCTCTGCTCTGTCCTGCCTACAGAGAAACTCAGGTCCACCACCTTTGTGTGGATTAGGATTCTTCATCTCTGGGAAAACTGTCACAGTATCCTGATTTTATTAGAAAACACTCTTCCGCCACCTGTCAGAAGGTCATAATACAGACCATGAGTTTTCTATGTCCACAGTGGAAATATGCTCCCTTAGTTGTGCAGTGTGCATCCTGCACAGATGTACGTGACAGTTCTGAGTCCCCACTCTGTGTGCGCATCCCCCAGACCTCCTTGGTTACAGTTCCTCGGCCCTGTCCAATCTTCTGCCAGGGAACTGGGGGCGTGGGGAAGCCTGAACAACAGCAGAGCCCACTGCTGACACACCCGGGCTTCCAGGTCTGGATAGACAGCCGGCTGCAGTGGGATACCGAAGACTTTGGGAACATCACCGTCCTGCGCCTGCCTCCGGACATGCTGTGGCTCCCAGAAATTGTGCTGGAGAACAAGTTGAGTCACAGTCCTTGGCCTCCCCTCCCTTCTCTGCCTCCTCCTCCCTGCCAGTTCCAAGCTGGCTGATGCTCACTGTGGCCCTTGTCCCTGTCCCCCAGCAATGATGGCTCCTTCCAGATCTCCTATGCCTGCAACGTGCTCCTCTCTCCCTCGGGCTCTGTGTACTGGCTGCCGCCTGCCATCTTCCGCTCCTCTTGTCCCATCTCCGTCACCTACTTCCCCTTTGACTGGCAGAACTGCTCTCTCAAGTTCAGGTACGCCCACTTCTCCAGCCACCCCTCACCCCAGGGCACCCTGCCGGGGCCGAGGAAGGTAAATGAAGCACCCTTTGCAGAAGCCCCTGCCCTGCCCTAAGTAGAGTGCCCTCCCCAACAGTGGCCCCTCCACCAGGAACCTCCTGCACTAGCCCTTCCCCTCACGGCGTCCCCAGCCTGTGGCTGAGGACCACCCTCTGCCCACTGCCCCCCTAGTTCGCTCAAGTACACAGCCAAGGAGATCACCCTGAGCTTGAAGCAGGATGAAGAAGGGGGCCGCCTCTACCCAGTGGAGTGGATCATCATCGACCCCGAGGGCTTCACAGGTGCCCGGAACAGCAGCTGTTGGCTGGGCAGGCCCCTCAGACACATCTCCATGGTACAGTGGCACTGACAGCTGGGACACAGACACACAGGTACACGGACATGCAGAGCGACAGACAGGACACACACAGACTCTCATATTCACTGACACGAATCCAGCACACTGGAAGGCAGAGAAGTACGACAGGGGGCAGGGACTGTGTCTCCAAGGCAGAGACAGAGGGGTGCCAGTGCCCCGTTCCCACCCCACCCCAAGCCAGAGACCCTTCTGGGTCTGAGCAGGCTCCCTGGGGGTGGACGTGGCTGACAGATGGATGTGAAAAGTGTGGCTCATCTTTCTGTCCCTGGAGAGCCCAGGGGTGCAGTTGGAACTTTGGCCATCACCCCAAATGTGTCACTCCCATCCTTTATGTGTGGCCAGGCTCAGCTCTTTCATGGGGCCCCCACCACAGGCCCCTGTCCTTCAGAGGAGACCACAGCCCGCTGGTCCCAAGGCTGGTACCTCGCATGGGCGTGGGCATGGGGTTCTTATTCTCTCTCGCTTTCTTACCCAAGACTTCTTATTCAAACCAATATATAGCCTCAGATTCTATTTTTTCCAAGGAGAAAAAAAGATCAATCCCAGAGGAAAATTTCTCCCTTGCAGACTGAAACCTCCACCCCAACACCCAGGGAAAGACATCTACACACAGAACCCTTCTCTGGGCCCTGCAGGCAGGCCTGGCTGTGCTTCTGGGCCAGCTCACTCCACCCAGCCCCTCATCCCATCCCCAAGGCCCCCCAAGGCCTCCGCAGACCAGACCCCAAGATGTCCATGTGCTGCCCTCAGAGAACGGGGAGTGGGAGATAATGCATCGGCCGGCCAGGATCAACGTGGACCCCAGTGCCCCGCTGGACAGTCGCAACCGCCAGGATGTCACCTTCTACCTCATCATCCGCCGCAAGCCGCTCTTCTACGTCATCAACATCCTGGTGCCCTGTGTGCTCATCTCCTTCATGATCAACCTGGTCTTCTACCTGCCAGCCGACAGTGAGCCTCAGCGCCAGTCCCCAGCTCCCAGCCCGCCTGGGGCAGCCTCTCCCTGTCCGTGAGGACACCGAGCACCCGCTGCCTCGGCCCTGCCCCTCACTTCCTTCTAGGAGCCACAGGGGACTCACCACTCCTGGGGCTCCCTGCCCAGGGCCCGGGCACGTGGAGCACAAGGGGAGCCGTGGGGAGGGCTCATGACCTTGTCCAGCATCCCCAAATGGACAGGGTCCCTGGGGCGTTCTCTTTCTCTTGGACCCTACTTGGCCTCTCACAGTGGGCTTCCCGAAGACCCTAGGGAGATTCACCAGACTGTCCCTCTGTCAGGGCAAAGGTCAGGTCTGTGTGGTCACCATGTGTGACTGGGGGGACACACCAGAGGCCATCAACCATGACCCACTGGGTAGAGAATGGGATCTCTAGAAGCCAAGGCGTGGGGTATATAATGCACTCACCTGGTTGTAGAAGGGCATGTATAGTCTGTTCTCACTTGCCTCCAGAATAGTGTCAGAATGTTTACTATGAGCAGTGCACCATGAGTTCCAGAGATGCACGCAGCCCAGGCCCTGCCCCTGGCAGAGCGGGTAGGCGCTGTAGGACTCGGAGCGTGCCTGAGGGGTGGCAGGATGGGAATGGTTTCCTGCAGGAGGCAGTGCTTGAGCTGGAGACAGGTTGGGAGGAACCGTGCAGATCCAGGGGGTGTGGCCCTGAGATCACGGCGGTCACTGCCCAGTGTGCTCAGGAGCTCAGCAGGGAAGAGCAGGGCAGTGCTGGGCGGGGATCCCTGAGTGAAGGGATGGGAACTGGGGTATTATCCTGGTGCTAGGGGGGTGCCCCGGGAAAGCTGTGCGGGGGGAGGGACACACACAGGTCTGTGACTGTAAGAGGGCTGAATTGCAGGGGTCTGGCTAACATGTAGCTGGGATTCTCATGACACTGGTGTCAGGCAGAGTGATGAACGAGCATTTAACACACACTCTCTCACTTCGTCCTCACCATATTTAGAAGTTGAGAAAACTGAGGCATGGAGAGGTTATGCTACTTGCCCAAGGTAACCCAGCTGGTAAATGGCAGAGCCAGATTACCACCCAAGTGCTCTGATTCCAAAGCCCATGATATTAATCAGGACACCATAGCATTGCCAACAGTGGAGCAGGGGCCACGGCGGGACCTCCTGGGTCCAAGGCCAGAGGTCGCAGCTAAGTCCAGGCTCCCCCAGGTGGCGAGAAGACGTCAATGGCCATCGCAGTGCTCTTGGCCCAGTCTGTCTTCCTGCTGCTCATCTCCAAGCGGCTGCCCCCCACATCCATGGCCATCCCCCTCATTGGCAAGTGAGTGCTGGCCCACCCCACCACAACCCCCCAACACATGCCACCCTCCGTGCCCCTGCCATGCCACTCCCTGGGGGCTCTAGGCCGAGTGTGTGCCCGCAGGTTCCTGCTCTTCGGCATGGTGCTGGTGACCGTGGTCGTGGTGGTCTGCGTCATCGTGCTCAACATCCACTTTCGCACACCCAGCACCCACGTGCTGTCCGAAGGGGTCAAGAAGGTGAGGGTTCTCAACAGGCAAGACCTGGAACTTGTCCAGATGCCCCTGCACAGGAGAACGGGGAGCCACCCTGTTGTGCCAAAGCGCCAGCAGCTGCTACCCACGCCTGCAAGGATGACTCCCAGGAGTAGTGATACATGAAAGATGCCAGACACAGGAGAGCACAGACTGCGCACCTTCCTTCCTATGAAGTTCAAGGAAGGGCAAAGCCAGTCTTTAGTGAGAGACGTCAGCATTGGGGTTACCTCCCAGGATGGGTAGGAACCGATGGGGGGCAGGGGAGGTATGACTGAACTCTTTTGGCATCATGTTGGATATCTTTTCTGGGTGGTGTTCACGCAGTTGAACGCATCTGTAAAGGTTTGTCTTGCGATGTTCTTAAGGTTTGCTCATTCTACTGTATGTTTGCTTTACTGCCACTAAAAAGAAGTGAGGAATGTAGGGTGAGGGTATCTGGGAGAGGGCTGTCCTTGCCTCTCGGCCACTGCAGGGCTACCTGGCTGTTCTGGAGCAGCTAACGGTAGTTAGCAACTTTTTTGACTTTTAAGCATTTGAAGTACAGAGCTAAACTTTTAGGGCATTTTTCTTTTTTGTTTTCATGTATAATTCATTTTCAACAAAGGAGTAGTGCTCTGTGCTGTGAGCAATAGGGAGAGTTGAAAGCACCCGCAGTGTAGGGGATCAGGGGACTAAATGACAGTGTCAGACAGGGGAGCACTTTGTGGCTGCCAGGAATGGAGTCACAGATGTTTGCATGTGTGAAGGTGACCCGTGTTTGTAAAATGGCCTTCCTGTGTCCCCAACATGCCGCAGCTCTTCCTGGAGACCCTGCCCGAGTTCTTACATATGTCTCGCCCAGCGGAGGATGGGCCAAACCCTGGGGCCCTGGTTAGGAGGAGCAGCTCCTTGGGCTATATCTCCAAGGCTGAAGAGTACTTCTCACTCAAGTCCCGAAGTGACCTCATGTTCGAGAAGCAGTCAGAGCGGCACGGGCTAGCCCAGCGCCTCACCACTGCACGTGGGTCCCTGGTGGCCTGGGATTTGGCTCATGCATGGGAAGTGTGGTGTGGGCAGGCCTCATGCTCATCTCTGGCCTGGCATCCATAGGTCGGCCCCCAGCAGGCTCTGAGCAGGCCCAGCAGGACCTCTTCAGCCAACTGAAGCCAGCTGTGGATGGGGCCAACTTTATCGTCAACCACATGAGAGACCAGAATAATTACAACGATGTAAGTAGCCACAGGGTTGCCATGTATAGGTGTTCAAGTAGTGCACTGATCAAGTGGACAGAGTTCCCATCAGAGACACATGCCAACTTAGATGAAGAAGGTCATAATGGGTACAGATTCCAGGCCCCCCCAGCGAGGGAGAGCCCTGCCTAGAACCCCATAGCAGCACATGGCAGGCACACAGCTCTGCCCTGTTAGGGCCACATTGTCGACGTCCTTATTATCTCTTCTTTCTCCCAGCTGCCAATCGTTTTCTGTCCACATTCAACTCCAAGTCTGATACTCCAGACACACCCAGACATTTAAAAGGCAGCCTTATATGGTTGTTTAATATTATACAACTTTAAAAATCCTCTCTGGAGAAAGGGGTACCTTTCTGCAGTCTGCATATGGGTGAGCAGCTGCCCTGAGTGGCGGAGACAGGTGAGGAGGGTGGAGAGGGGCCTGTCCATCTTTCACTGTCCCTGAGAGTCCTGGTGGTCCCAGCTCCTCCCCAGCTCCTGGGGCCCTGCAGTGGCATGAGGAGGGAGGCTGTGGCCCTGCTCTCTCTCTCCTGAATGGACAAAATGACCAGCCCTGCCTGTGGCTGGAGGGGGGCTGGGCCCTTGCTGAGGATGAACTGGCTTGTCCCATCTACTGCAAGCCTGAGGTGGCCCCCGAAGATGCACCGAAGCCATGCTTCTGTCCCCGGGCCCCAGCTTGGAGCATGGGTCTGTGGTTTGAGGCCTTCCTCTATCCACTCTGTCCATCCCCCTTCCCCAGGAGAAGGAGTGCTGGAACCAGGTGGCCCGCACAGTGGACCGACTCTGCCTGTTTGTGGTGACGCCCATCATGGTGGTGGGCACAGCCTGGATCTTCCTGCAGGGCGCCTACAACCAGCCTCCACCCCAGCCTTTCCCTGGGGACCCCTTCTCCTACCAGGAGCAAGATAAGCGTTTCATCTAGACTGAGCCTGCCCTGCCCGGCCTGGCCCGGCTCCCAGGGCAGCTTCTGGAGGCTTGAGCCCAGGGGGTCTTGCAAGCCTGGGGAGAGACGAACTGGGCTTCACTGAAAGCCTGGGAGAAGCCCACTCGTCCACAGTGGTTCCTCTGCAAATAAAAGCAGGACCCACCAACTAGGTTGAGAACGGACATCTCAGGGGGTGGGGCAGGATGACCGGGGGCAACGCAGGAGCTCAGGGGCCAGAGAGGATGCCACTCAGGCTGGCCTTTTGTGGGTCAGGAAGCAAGAGTCCTCTCCTTGCCTGCCCCCGCCCCCAGGTGGGCGTAGAGCAAGTAGGATCCTGTGCCTTTATTTCCAGCCCCTCCCACCAAGCCCTTAGCCTCAGCTCAGGCTTCTGAGGTCCCCCCTGGAACCGAGGCTGGGGATGCTCCTTAAGGAAGGAGGCTCCTTAGGGAAGGAAGATTTGGGCCAAGGTGGAAGCCACAGGGTTGGAGAATGGCCTTCCCCAGCCCTTTCTGCTTTGGCCACTCTGTCTGGGTCTGTCAGGGAAACTGAGGTTTGGGGTGGAAGGGTCAGGCTCAGCATCCACAAAGCCAGGGGTCAGTCTGTCACCCTCAGGTCACATGATCCTAGAGCCCAGAACTTAGGCCTTCCCCAGGAGTATCCCCTGGGCACCTACTCTCCTTCCCAAAGTAGGCTTTCCATGCAATGTTTGGGACATAGTTATACAAAAAATTATTCTGTGTTTATCTGAAGTTTGAATTTAACTGGATATTCCGCATTTTTATTTTCTAAATTTGGCAACTCTACCCCAAAGGGAGCTCCTACCAGTCTTATCCTAAGGACTAAAGGCTGAGGCCATAGGAGCTGGGAGCCACGGCAGCCCACCCCATCCCCCAAAGATGGCCCCAGTGATCCCCGCCTCCCGGCACTGACACCCGTGTCGTCCCCTCCCACACTGCACCAGGTGGGTCAGTGTCATCAGTAGGAGGCAGAAGTGATGGAGTGTCGCTTCTGAGGCTGTTACAAAAGACACTGCAGCCCTTCCCTCATTCCCTCTCTCGGTGGGACCCCTCACTCAGGGAGGTCAGGGGACATGACGAGCAGCCCTACAGGGAGGCCCACAGAGCGAGGAACTGAGGCCTCCTGCCCACAGCGACATGAGTGACCCTGCAAGTGGATCCTCCAGCCCCACCGGGGCCTTCAGATGAGATCACAACTCTGGTCAATATCTTGTCTGCAGCCCCATGAAGTCGCTGAGGCAGCACCACCCAGCTCAGGCACTCCTGCATTCCTGACCCTCAGGAAATGTGTGAGATCATTAATGCTTGTTGTTTTAAGAGACAAAGTTTGGGGACACTAGCAATGGAACCTTGGGTGAGCCACTCCTCATCTCGCAGCTTCATTTTTTTTATTTGCCAAATGTGTCTATACTAAGTCCAGCTCATGGGGTGTTATGAAAATTGAATTTTCTAGTAAGTGCAAGGTACTTAACTGTGTCCTACAAATTTAAGGGGTGGTTATGTAACTCATTCCTCATTTGTGAGCCTGAGTCGCAGAGGACAGGCCTGCAACGGTCTCCCGCATCCAAGCCTGACTGTTGACAGAGAGGATTGAAGCAGGTGCAGAATTCTTGATGTACAGGCTTCATCTTCAGAGCTCAACCCACTTCCCTCAGAAGGAATCAGTGACCTCATTAGCTCAGTTACCCTTTGGCTTCACAGGAAGCTGGCCCCTGCGGGTGTGACTTCTTGGAGAGGGAGGAGAGAGTTCCACGGAGGGCCTGAATCGGACCCCTCAGCCTCTGTCATTGCTTCTCTCTGCCACACGGTGGTGCCCTGTTGGCAGTAGGTCCCATATAGTCCAGCTGCCAGGAGAATCCGTTGGGTCAGGGCCTGCTCAGGTGGCTGTGGATCTTCCAGAGAAGGCAACACAGAATGCCACACCCGAATGAGTGTGCCTCTTGTGCAGGTTCCCAGGGTCACAGAGGGTCGGCAGCAGCACCAGTCCTCCAGCACTCCAGCCCCAGGGCACTGTCAGGACTGGCCCACTCTCTGGGCGACATGGAACTCTGTCTCCTTCCTCTCCAAGAAGTCACACCTGCTGGGTCCAGCTTCCTGGGAGGCCAAAGGGGAACTAATCTCCCCAGGCCCGCAGGGCTACCTACCCTCTTTCAAAGGCAATAAGTCTATTAGGAGTGCACTGAGCTGCAAGGAACAGAAAACCCAGAGAACCAAGGTTTAAACAAATAAGGTTCCCTCTTCCTCACATCATAAGAACCGCAAAGTAGTGACTGCCACACTGGCTCAGCTGTCCCACAAAGCTGTCAGGAACCCGGGCTCTGCGCCCCCTGCCCAGCCCCCCTCCTTAGCAGGTTGGCCTTGTCCTCATGCTTGTCACCCCAGGTTGCAGGCTGACTGTCACAGCTCCACACTTCACATTTATGTTCAAGGCAGGAAAGGGGCGGCCCTTTCTGACCCCTTTTATCAGGAAGCAAAAGCTTTCCCCTGAAGCCCCTCTGCCGACTTCCACAGACACCCCATTAGTCAGGAGGCTATCTCATGGCCACCCCTCTCTACAAGGGAACTAGAAAATGAGCATTTCACTCTTCCAGCCTCTAGAGAAAGTGGAGGGGAGCAGTTATTAGATAATGAATGGTATCCATAGAAGCTTTTCTCCTAATGGGTCCCATACCTCTCCTCCTAACCACTCCAGTGCAGAAATCCCCACTCCTCCTCCTGAGATGACCTGCCCTCCGGGGAGATTTCTCAGCTTCTCTCCCAGAGCAGAGAGAAAGGGAGGAAATGGCAATGTAAATCTCATACTCAGAAAGGTGGCAAAATTCCTATCAGAGGGAAGTTACCTTCCATCATGTTCCTTTCGCGCCAGACATCTACAGGGAAGGTGAAGGGAAAGTCAGACACACTGGAGCATCAGCCGGACCACCTATGCCTGGGGCATGGCAGGATGGGCGTGGGCATTATTTAGCAGAAGGCATTAATGATCTTTGGTAAAGTGTGGTCTTAGAGAGGAGTACAGAGGGGGAGGGATACTGTTCTGTAAAATGGGTGAGGGAATTGAGTCTGGGGGCACCAAAGGGCAGAATGGGGAGAAGGGGCTGGCTTGATAAACTCCAAGAAAAATGAGCTATACACCCAGATGTGCAGTGAGTGTGGAGCTTGCAGGGGCGGCATGGGGGCTGTCAAGGAAAACTGAGCATGGGTCCCAGAGCAGCATGAGGACAGAAACTGACAAGCAGGGGAGGCAGGTGCCGCCACTACCCCTGATCATGAGGTCCTGGCAAGGACAGGAGAGCTTGTGGCCCCAGTGCGGGGGGCTGGGCTCTGAGCCAAGCTCATTTGGCTCTTCAAGAACAGGACATCTCGAGGGCTGACTTCTGGCTTCCTGACACGCATTGAAATGCTGCAGACCTTATTCACTTGGGGGCAAGGGGGTAAGTCCTCAAATGGTGCTTTCCCTCCAGCCCTCAGAGGCCTCCACCACCCTGTCCCCCAGTTGCTGAAGGGTAGATGGCATGTATGGGAACCTGCATTTTCTGTCTTGCCCAATTACTGGGACATTCTGACCTGTCTGCTTGGAAGAGATGGTCAGAAGACAGGTGGCCTGAGCCGGCTGCTGGGCCCTCAGCTCCCCTCTTTGCCCCAGCCCGAACCAAAAACCATCAAGTGGATGGAGCTTGGAGCTTGTTTTCTGGCCCTCTGGGTTTCCTCATCCAGCTCTCCTGAGGGCCACAGCCTTGATCCTGTCTGCCTGCCCCCTGGACTGTGCACTCCCAAGAAGCTTACCTCTGCCTATGTCCCCTCGGGCCTGCCACGTGCTGGGGACTCCCTAAGTGTGGATGACTGATAAATACTGAAGAGCCTCTATGCAGGGCCTGTCCTATACCCAACATCCCTGAGTTCCAGAACTTCCTCAACCGCCTTCCTTCAAACATCACCAAGCCCATGTCCCACACCTCAGAGACTGGGAGGATCCTTACCTGGCGCCCTAATCTGCGTTAAGGTGTCAAAGCCTGGAAGTCATGATCTATCTTTTCCATAGGCTTTACCCGCCAGTGTCCTGGCCCAGTGGGGTGACCCATGAAGATACTAGGCTGGTGGGACAGGTTTGGGGTCCTCATCCATGTTGTCACAGAGAAACTCAGGTACCAAACATGCTTTCCCAAAAGCCTTCACACTTCCTCAAATCCTGACCCGCAGGACCAGAGCAGGAAGAGGGAGCCTGCGTCAGGGCCCTTCCTCAGCACCCTGCCCTCTCCCCGACACGCGGCTGCCCCTGGCTGCACCCTCAACCCCCAGCTGGAACACGGATAGCGGGCTGGGACGGTTGAGTCTGAGTGGGGATGGAGACTGGACAGGCTCCGTTGGGGCAAAAGGGGCCCCTCTGCCCTCCCCAGCCCAGGTAACCTGAGCTCGGCATTGTGTCCATCCTCGAACAGCTGACATTGCTGCGGTCAGACAGCTGGTGGGGCTGGGCTGCCTGGCCAGGCTGGCTGGGGTGTGAGCTGTTACATGAGACGGAGAGTCTGCATCTCTGCCCCAGACCTGGGAAGCTACAGCCCCAGCTCATCACTGCAGAGAGCTGTGGCGCCATGCACGGGGGCCAGCGGCTGCTGCTCCTGCCCCTGCTGGCTATCAGCCTGGGTGTGGACACAGGGGGTCCGGGCCAGGGTGGGGGAGCCCTGGAGTAGGGGCCCAAGGCCTCAGCGGATAGAGGTGCAGAAGGCCACTGAAGCCTGCCCCCCACCCCCAGCTCCCTGCTTCTCCACATCACTCCCTCCTGCGGCCCCCCCCTTCGCTCTGCCTCAGCCCTGGCCCCCAGGCTCATCACTGCCCTCATCACTACCCGTTGCAGGAGCCCAGGGCAGGAACCAGGAGGAACGTCTGCTCTCAGACCTGATGCTCAACTACAACCCGCACCTGAGGCCAGCCGAGCGTGATTCGGACGTGGTCAATGTCAGCCTGAAGCTCACCCTCACCAACCTCATCTCCTTGGTGAGCCACAGGCCTGCAGGATGGCTGGGGAGGAGAGGGCCAGCACACACAGCCCTGGGACCTGCTGGGGAGTGGAAGCAGCTGGCTCCAGCAGCCAGGAGAGGGAAGGGCCCCACAGGGGAGAGGGAGGGTGGAGCTGGAAAACTCCCGTGGGGTGTCTTCCGGGGCCCAATAGTAGTCTACAGGGACTAACATCTGGGGAGGGCAAGTGATACAGGCTTAGCCCTCTGTTCTGCACCCCTAGAATGAGCGAGAGGAGGCCCTCACCACCAATGTCTGGATAGAAATGGTGAGAGGCCCCCTGCTGCCCTCTTTCCCACTATCAGGCCACCCATGCTCAGACCCCAAGGCCCTGAGGGCTGTCTCTCCTGCGTTCCCCGCCCCCCCCATCCCTGCCTCTTCTGTGGCCCCTGGGCTGGACTCCAGTTCCTGGGGGTGTGGCACAGCCGAGAGTAGGGGTCTGGCAGCCTCTCTCCCCTGCAGCAATGGTGTGACTATCGTCTACGCTGGGACCCACAAGACTACGAGGGCCTGTGGGTGCTGAGGGTGCCATCCACCATGGTGTGGCGGCCAGATGTCGTGTTGGAGAACAAGTGAGGGGGTGCAGGCAAGAGTGGGGGGACCAAAGGGCCCAAGGGCAGCACCCAGCAGGTCAGCGGGGCTTTGGGAAAAGAGGTGAACAGAGGGTGCAGACTGGGTGTGCCCCAAGGAGCTGGGGAGGACTGGACGGAGCAGGTGCTGACCGGAGGGCCCAGGGCTGGCAGCCCTGGTTCTAGGCCTGGCTCCATTACCTCCATCACCTCTGGGCTGGGATGTCTGGGCAGGCTGCTCCCCTCCCTCTAACATGGGGTTGAAGACAGCCCCTAGAGAAGCTGTCTGGAGTCAGAGTTAGGCATGGAAGGGCTGAGCTCCTGCTCCGGCACTGCAGGAGCTTAACAGGTATCAGCCACTATCCTGACCGTCCCTGAAGAGAGCTGGAGGCAGCGGTGATGGGGTGGGCCTCAGGAGGCGGCAGGAGGGGTGCAACAGGAGGTCGCTGCTGGGAGGTAGTGGCTCCCTTGGCCAGGTGGGGACCAGGCAGGGGCAGGACAGGCTGGGACGGGTTGGTGTCCCCCGCCCCGACCACATGGGACACAAGGCTAGCCTGGGGTGCAGGTCTCAGCCAAGTAGGGGGCTATGAGCCCTCAGCCTGTGGCCTGGCCTGTGTGCAGTGTGGACGGCGTGTTCGAGGTGGCTCTCTACTGCAATGTGCTCGTGTCTCCTGATGGCTCCGTCTACTGGCTGCCCCCTGCCATCTTCCGCTCCTCCTGCCCCGTCTCTGTCACCTACTTTCCCTTCGACTGGCAGAACTGCTCCCTCGTCTTCCAGTGAGGCCATTTATTTGGGGGGGAGGGGGTGGCTGGGGATTCAGGCTGCTGCTCTAAGGTGGGCCCTGGCTGGGTGGGGGCTGAGAGGCTTCTGACCAGGGGCCTGGCCCCATCTCTCTGGGGCCTCTGTACCTGTCTCAGGCCCAGATACCTGAAGGCGCCTACATCTTTCCTAAGTCCCAGTCCCCACTCCTCCTCCTTCACTGCCTCAGTTTCCCTGCCTGTGCCCAAGGGGAGAAATTAATGACTGGGGTGGGTGAACGGGAAGGCACATGCATGCCCACAACATGAGTGCTACCCCCCCACACACAAGACCACTACACCCCACAGCCCTGCGGAGAGGCAGGGGCTGGTTCCGTTTCCTCTCCGTAAGGGAAGGAAAAGTCTGTGTGAGAGTTTGCCCGTATTTTAGAGGAGCAGCCTTATTACAAGGAAACCTTGCAGGGAGACCCTCCTCAACAAACAGACCCAAGAGGTACAGACACTATTTCCTTTGTTATCCATCGGCCCTGGAAGCAGTGGGAGGGAGAAACACAGTGGCCCCGGGCTCTTGGCGCTGAGCCAGAGCCTCCTGGCCCTTCAACTCAAACTTCTCTGGACCCCAAAGAGCCCAACTCCCCCCACATCTTGCTGCCAGGTTGTATAGAGTGTTGGATGGACTCTTTGAGGCAAAACTGCCCACAGTTGCCCTCAGATCACTGTCTATGTGACTTCATGGGTGGGTTTACACACACACAAATTTATCCTCTTTCTCTCCGTGGCTTCCAGGTCCCAGACCTACAGCACCAATGAAATCAATTTGCAGCTGAGCCAGGAAGATGGTCAGACGATCGAGTGGATTTTCATTGACCCCGAGGCCTTCACAGGTAACCTCCACCCAGGGCCCTGCTGGACCTGGCTTCAAAGGCAGAGCCAGGCCGAGATCATGCCCCCTCCCATGTAGCTCAAGATGAAAACTACAGTAAGCCATAAAATGTTTTTAAAGGCCCAATGAAGTTCTGATTTCCCAGGATAATCACTCCAGCTCCGGTGGGAGGGGTGTAGTATGCAGTATCCTGTCTGTCTCCCTCCATGGTGCTCCTTTGGGCACACACTGGCTGTGCTGCTGTCGGGTCGCGTGCGCCGTGGGGATCTGCCCAGCCCCCACCCCTGGGACCCACCCTAGCCTGCTGCCTGCAGAGAACGGGGAGTGGGCCATCCGGCACAGGCCAGCTAAGATGCTGCTGGACGACGCGGCACCAGCCGAAGAGGCGGGCCACCAGAGGGTGGTTTTCTACCTGCTCATCCAGCGCAAGCCCCTCTTCTATGTCATCAACATCATCGTGCCCTGTGTACTCATCTCTTCTGTCGCCATCCTTATCTACTTCCTGCCTGCCAAGGGTACCTGGAGCCTGTGGGAAGGGAGCCATGACCAGCAGCACAGGGGACAAGTTGGGAGGGGACAGAGTGACACTATTCTGGGACAAGGGATACTGGGCTCTTGTAGAGTGAGGGGAGGTATCCCACGGCGGGGAGGTTGAGATTTGCTCTTAGGACCTCTTGGTCACGGGCAGCGGGTGGCCAGAAATGTACTGTCGCTATCAACGTGCTCCTGGCCCAGACCGTCTTCCTCTTCCTTGTGGCCAAGAAGGTGCCCGAGACCTCCCAGGCGGTGCCACTCATCAGCAAGTAAGGCCAGTCTTCATGCCTGCCACCCATCTCCTCCTGTCCTTTCTTGGCAACTCCAGGCACTGCCCACCCGCCACCTCCCCACCCCCATCCTCAATGGCAGCCCCTCAGTCCAGGAGATCTGGGGAATCAGCCGCTAAGGGTAGGGGTGGCACCTGGGAATGGAGTGCCAATAGGCCAGCCCTGCCTCCTGCCCACGCCGCTTCCGCAGGTACCTGACTTTCCTCCTGGCGGTGACCATCCTCATCGTTGTGAATGCTGTGGTTGTGCTCAACGTGTCCTTGCGGTCCCCACACACACACTCCATGGCCCGAGGGGTCCGCAAGGCAAGGCCCTTCCCTGCCCCCACCAGCATCCTCCTGCTTCTCCCCCCAAACCCTGACCCTAGGCATTTACATTTGCTGCCACACTGAGTAGCAAACCTGCCCTGTGCAAATCTTGAAGCATGTGCCCAAGGGGATTTATGATAATACTGAGTGCTTACAATGTGAAAGGTGTGTTACACACACTAACTTATTTAATCTGCATAGAAGCTGAATGAAGTGGGTATTAGTGTCATCTGATTTTACAGATGAGGAAAATAAGGCACAGAGAGGCTAAGTAGCTTATCCAAGATTGTACAACTACAAAGTGGAGGGGAGAGTTCTGCCCAGGCAGTCTGGCTCCAGGGTCTGTGTGATCAGCAGCCCAGCTGCAAAAGTCAGCTAGAGCCCTTGTCACAAATGCAGATGCCAGGGCCATGCCACACATCCTGCCCAAACTAGCAGGGGTACTGCCGAGAAACTTGTGTTGTAACAAGTGCCCGGGTGATTCTGATGTGCACGAAAGTTTGGAGATCCGGGCTCAGCATCTAGTACAGAACAGCACTGAACCAGGGACAAGCAAGCCACTGCTCCCAGCAGGCTGTCTCTGAGTCCCTGGCAGCATGAGCCCTTCATGCCAACCTCTACCTTCTGCTCTGAAGCCAGCCTGGCTACCCAAATGCCGAGGTCTGTGGGCTGCGGAGCTAAGCTGCCCAGAACATCCCCTCTCCAGGTGTTCCTGCGACTCTTGCCCCAGCTGCTGCGTATGCACATTCGCCCGCTGGCCCCAGTGGCTGTGCAAGATGCCCGGCCCAGGCTACAGAATGGCTCCTCCTTGGGGTGGTCAATTGCCGCAGGGGAGGAAGTGGCTCTCCGCCTGCCTCGCAGTGAACTCCTCTTCCGGCAGTGGCAGCGCAATGGGCTGGTGAGGGCAGCGCTGGAGAAGCTAGGTGAGGCGGGGCTGTGGCGCTGCGGGCACTCCTTCCAGTGACTCCAGACAGGGAGGACTGTCTGTTGGCCAATGCACCAGGCGCAGCAGATGAGTGCTGGGCGAGCGTCCAGGTTGGGGGGAGAGGGACATGGGTCCCTAAGAAGAGGCCGCTTTCTCAAATGTTTCCCCTCCTTTCTACTCCCAAACCTCACCTCTCTCCTCAACAGAGAAAGGCCCAGAGCCAGGGCAGAGCCAGGAGTTGTGTGGCAGCCTGAAGCAGGCCTCGCCAGCCATCCAGGCCTGTGTGGAAGCCTGCAACCTCATTGCCCGTGCCCGGCACCAGCGGAGCCACTTTGACCGTGTAAGCCAGTCCGGGGGTGGGGTTGGCGGTTGAGTACCTGGTGAGGGACGTGGACCTGAGAAGGGGACAGGATGAGTCAGGTGGCCATTAGGGCAGGGGATGGAAAAAGTGGCATTGGGAATGGGGAGGGCAAGGAGCATCAGAGCCAGGGAACCATGAAGAAGCCAGGCTGAGGCCTTGAAGTAGGTGAGAAGGGCACAAGGAGATGGAGAATGGAAGCCTGCTGGATGGCCAAGGATGGTACCGGGATCAGAGCAGGCTTGGTGTCTCCTGTCCTCAGGGGAACGAGGAGTGGTTCCTGGTGGGCCGCGTGCTGGACCGTGTCTGCTTCTTGGCCATGCTGACGCTCTTTGTCTGTGGCACTGCTGGCATCTTCCTCATGGCCCACTACAACCAGGTGCCTTTGCTGCCATTCCCTGGAGACCCCCGTTCCTACCTGCCATCACCTGACTGAGCCAACCAACTTCTGTTAGCCATTGGGAGCCTTAGCTGTGTTCCGCTGCTGCTGAGGTCATGAGTGTGCCCTTCGGGAAGTGCCCTCCAGAGCCATGTGAGCCAACTGGCCTTGAGAAAAGCTGGGGAAATAAAAAGAGAGAGCTGGAGTCTTGGAGTGGTTGGGAACAGGCTGTGGGCAGGGCAGACTGTGGGGTCAGTATCCACGTGGCACTGGCTAGCCAGTCCTGGTGATACCCTCACTTGAGGAAAGCATTATCAACTTCCATCATTTCGGAAGCCCTAAAGACTGTGTTCTATATGACGTCCCCAACTAGGCAAGGTCCTATGCCTCCAAGCCTGGGTTTCCCCTCCCTTTCGCGAGTGGTCTGCAGGCTCCTAAGGGAGGGAAGTCAAGAGAGATGAGAGGAGTAGCAACCAGTGTTCTCTCAAAAGAGGACAGCAGCCCACTCCACCTGGCATCTCCCTCTCCTGGCTTCTGGGAGCTATAAGCACCTAATACCTGCGCCAGTGACCTTTCCATTCACATGCATTTTTTGTCACTGACCACAAAAGATTTCATGGTTTTTACTATCTTTTTTTTTCATTGTTAAGAGCTCCTCGCAGCAAAACAAGAGTCTTGACAAAAAAACAAGAGTTGCTATTCTCCCACGTTTCAGATGGCCTAATTGGGGCCCAGAGTAAGAGGGGCTCCCCAGGACTGGTGGCTAAATAAGATTTGGAGTCCAAAATTCCCAACTCTGACCCAATTTTAGACACTCTAAGAAAGATTCTAGGGTCTGGATAATGGACCCCTCTCCATTCTCTTCTCAAAGACCAGGGCATTTGCACTGGTCCCCAAAGGACGGTTAACATGAGGAGCAGGGAGGCTGGGAGGTCACAGGAACCCTGGGCTCTGCCTTCTGGTAGGAGACCCTGGGTCCCATTTAGGAAACAAAATGGCCAGCTGAGGTCTTCCTGGGAGAGATACATGGCCCTGCTTTGAGAGAACAAATGGGGCCCGAGTTCTGTTGGTGACAAGACAACTTGGGCAAGTCTTTTGTGCTCCCTGAGCCTGTTACCTCATCTGTACACATGGGCACAGACAGTTCCTATCTACCCTTATCACAGGATCAAATGTTCAGGTGAAGGCGTTTCAAAATGTGATAGTGTCCCGTAAAGACGTGACAATGGGACATGGTGGGAGGGAGTGTTGAAAACCTCAGAAATAAGCCCTCCTCCAAGTACAGTGCTCCTGGCTTTGGAGCTCAGTGACCAGCAAGGTAATTTCGTTTACTCCAGCTAGTGTGTCTTGAGTGCATGGCCACTCTATATTTGGAGCAGAGACTTAAGAGCAGGGAGGTAATTTGGTGACGGTGGCACGGTTTCTGGCTTCTGTAATGCTCTCACTAGCTTTGTCACCTAGGGTTAGTCTTTAAACTTCTCTGACCGCCTCAGGGGCGGAGATTAGCTCTGTAGCTCCTGGAACAAGTAAGCAAAGACGCACAGCAGCTACCACAGCTTGAGGGTTACTGTGTCTAGCGCCTGACACTGATTATCTCGCTCGGTCCACCCGGCAACCTGCAGACGCCGGTTCTGTGACCCAGTACCGCGGGTACCGAATGGACACACCCTCGGGGAGGTGAAGAGGGAGTCCAGCCCCGTGCAGCCCGCCCTGGGGGTGGAGGGGGGATTTACACCAAACGATGGGTCCGAGCCCGCGCTGCCCCCTCGTACGCGCGCCCCGAGGCGGCCGGCGAGGACGGGCACACGGCCCAGCCCTCCGCCTGCGCAGCCGCCCTGCGCGCGCGGGATACCCGCCCCCGCCCCCACCCGGCCAGCGCGCCGACGTTCCGTCGCGCCCCGCGCAACCGGAAGTGGCCGGGCCTTCGGCGGAGGGACCTGGCGGAGCGGAAGTCACTCCGTGAGGCAGTAGCGGCAGCGGCGGCGAGAGGATGAACAACAAGTTCGACGCGTGAGTGGCGCGTGGCCGTCCCCCGGGACCCCTTCCCACAGCCGTTCCCCGCGTCCGCCCCTTTCGGGGCCAGTGGCGCCGTCGCAAGGTCTGCGGCGCCGGCCTCCCTCCCGGGGCTGGGCTGCGGGCCAGCCAGGGCCCGGGCGGCCGGAGGAGAGGAGGGGGCTGCGGAGGCGGGGTGCGGGGATCCCGAGGACCCCAGGGTTGTACGGACCGAGGGGAGCGCAGGGGCCCGGGGGTAGAGGAGGTGGCGTGCTGTCCGTCAGATTTTAGGACGCCCGACCCGGTGGGTTCGATGGGTGCAGATCGCCAACGGCGTGGAGGGGTGGAGACCTCAGCGGTTTGGGTGTTCTCGCAGCCCGGCCCCCCTGTCTTTGAATCCAGCTTTCCTCACACACTCACTCTGGTCTGGCCGTGTCGCCTCTCCTGTCTGAGTCTGTTTTTCCATCTGCAAAGCGGGGACGGTAACAGAGCCCGTGTCCTAGAGCCGTGAAGATGCAATGAGGTAATGTGGCTGCTGCGCTCGGCCCAGTGGCGGTTCAGTTACCGAATTCTGAGAGCCTCCCTGAGACTCCTTCTTTCTTTCTCATGCCCCTCCTTTCCCTTCTTCCACCACACTTGATCAGAGATGCTGGGTTTCAGGCCCAGTGGGTATTCCTGTCATCACCTCCTTCTGCCCCCTGCCTAGCTCCAGCATCAAACAGTTGGGAGGTGTGGAAAAGAAAAGTATTTTTGGATATTTCCCTCCAGCAATTGTATCTTGAGATTAATGATGTTCTTACTTCTAGTCGTCTAGTAAAGCTCTCTGATCTAACAAAGACCTGGATTTCCAGTCCCAGACCCGCCAGTCACCAGTTATTTGACAGCAGAAAAGTTACCCAGCCTCGGAGCCTTTGTTACCCAAACCACAGTAGTGGTTAGTGCCCTACTGCTGCACTGGGGTGGGATAGGGATCAAGTCATTCAGCCATGCTTAAAAGTATTTTGTAAATTGCTAAATAGTGACATATAAATGTACAGTGGAATTACTGTTAGTTTAGATTGTGAACTGCTGCTGCTGATGGGAAATTCGTGTTTTTCCAGTACAATGAATGCTAATGCACAAATTCAGGTGGCTTGGATTCCAGTAGCCCAGGCAGTAACTCAGAAATGTTTCCTGGTTGCTGAGATGTCTTTGCTACTTGAAAAAATTATTTGGCAGGTCACTACAGCCTGCCACTTCTAGCCTGTTGCGTAGCTGAGCCCATCCCCATATGAACCCTCTTTTCCCCATAGTAAACTCTGCAACACGTAACTCCAGATCTAAATCCCGCCTCACAGAGCTTTCTGCAAACCCTGTACCCCTTCCTCACTGCATTGAACAAATCAGTGTTTCATGTTAAGGAGACACTGGGTCGTCTGGCCCCGCTTACCCAAATCATTTGGAGGTCTGCAGTAAGCTAATTTAAGAATGGTAATGTTTCCACCGGCACATTACCTGCTAGAGACTTTTTATGTATTATTTCTACTCCTAACAACCCTGCAAAGGGGATCTTGTTACCTCCTTTTACAGGTAAGAAAAATGAGGCTCTCTGAGGTAAAATAACTTGCCCACAACGAAAGGAAGGGCCATATGGTGGGATTCAAATCCAGTTTTATTGCTTAATGGTTCAAGCACCTCTTGACAAAAATTAACCTGGGTCATTTTTAATTAGTTCTAATTATTAACTGCCCTTAAACTGAGCCAGGATTTTTTAACATCTGTCTTCTGTATAAGCAGGAAAAAACAAGGCTTTCATTTGCAATAGCAATTTACATCAGCTCTCCTGCCCCTAGTTTTGTTTTTGTTTTTCATGCAGAAAGTCTGCAGTTTTTAGAACATTATTACATATTTGCCTTCTACACTCTTTACCTAAGGAAGTGGACCAGTTTATCAGAAACGAAAAGTCTAGTGCCTGGAACTAAGTACAGTAATTGGTAATCTGATGGGCTCAGATTAAGGAGGAACTCTAGCCTCTTTTGCTGTGTGGCTTTGAATTCTACCAGCATAAGTAAAAACAATTATTGTTCCCCGCCCCCACATCTATTGCCATTGATCCTATTGACATGTAAAACCCCACGATGTTTTCACTATTCTGCAGTCCCAGTTGTGATAAGCTTGGTTTTCAGATGTAGATGTCATACTTGATTTTGTCCCTATTCTCTCTGCTAGTTTTTGGCCCATTCTTAGCTCTTGCCTCCACCATTTATTTGGCACTCATCCTATGTGAACTTGCATTGCAAAGATTTTAGAAAACCATTCATTAAACATAATTTGTTTTCTGCCTCTGTGTGACGCTGGACATGTAAAGGTGAGTTAGACTCAAGTTCCTACCTGCAAGAAATTAGTCTAGTCAAACAATGTGCAGATGTACCTGGGCAGAAGATCCCTGAGCTAACTAGGAGCCATTAATTAAGTCTGGACAGCCTCAGAGATGATAATTGCCTGCCTGAGTCTATGGAGCACTGATTTTAACTCTGGATTGTTATCTTGGCTCAAATCCAGTTCCAAGCTGGAAAGAGTAGCCTCTCAAGATAGGATGCAAATGACTTGCCTTAAGTGTAGGCTCAGAGGACAGGTAGCTGGTCAGCTCCACCCTCAAGAAATAACCTCACAAGATGAAAATCGATTAGGGTTTCCATTTACCGTCACAGAGAAGAGTTGGGCAGTGTGGTCGAGGGATCACAGTACAATTGTTTCTTCTCTGACATGATTATTTTTTATATTCTTTTATTGCTTTTAGTAGTGATTACCACTAGAAAGAAAGGAACTTACTATTCTTTGCTTGGGACTAGCAATATGAGATGCTGAGGTGACTGTGTCACTCTCCAACATTTAAAGGGAAGGGATCCCAGAGGAAATTGGGGTAGGGGGAGAGCTGAGAAGAGAGGGAAATGGTTGAGTCCCTGGGCTATGCCTTGAAGAAGAGAGGTAGGAGTGTCTTGGGCCTATGCCATATAAAAACCCTTGAGATGTTCTTGATCAGGAGACAAAAAACTAGCCTGACAGTATAGCTGGGACAAGTGCAAACATTTATATAGGGGATTTCAGAAGAAGGGAGCCTGACTCAGCTTAAGGAGAGATTAGGAAATATTTCCAAGAGAAGTTGGCCCTCAGTCTGAGTCCTGAAGGCAAGTAGGGGAAGGGAAGTTCTCAGAGAGACCATGTAATGAGCAAGACAGGAGTGAGGTCGAGGAACTGCCAGTAGGTTGATACCACTAGAGTGGAAGGAGTTTGTTGCGGCCAGGCAGGAGGTGGTGTCCTGTGTAAGCAGAGCAGGGCCTTGATATCATGCTGAGGCCTGAATGTGGTGCCTTCTCTCTTGAGGCAGGTCCTTGGGAACAGGCACTCTGTAGTACCTGATACACACAGTAGGTACTTGGTAAATGCTGTGGGACTTATGTGCTAGACAGGCCCCTTTTGGAAAAGAAAACAAACCAACTTAAGTTTAATAAAGGGGAAGGGGTATTGTACACTCAGTACTGGTCTCCCAGAAATCCAGGGAGGTTGAACTAAGCCAGCGAGATGGGAGCATCGCAGACAGCCACTGGCCTGCCCACTTTGTCTGCTCATCCACTTCATTCCCTTCCTCCCTGCTGGCTTTCTCTGCTTTTGCTCACTGTGTTTCCCTCATGATTTTTCCATATGGCCCTCATATGCTGCCCCAGCTCCTGAACCTGTGTGATCTTTCATCTCTGGGTGAAAAGCTAAGGGAGAATTCTCCGACTTTGAGCTTGGCTCTGATAGGTTATTAGCCAGGCTCTCCTGCTCTCTGGCCAGGTGCCCTTGGCTAGGGTGGCGGTGGGAATGTCCATGGGGAGCAAATGACCACCTGAGTATACCCTACAGCTAGGGCTGTGGAGTAGGCAGAGCAGTTGTCACCCCACCACATGACTAATACAAATGCTTTACAGTGTGTTTCAGTATCTGTGTAGGGTAGTATCATTTCTAGTACCTTTCTTGAGAATTACCTAATTCCCATTTAACTAGTCATTAGGGCCAGAAAGGTAATTTTGGTGAAGATCTGTGATAAGCTAATGGTCCAGCTCTAGACTAAACAGCATTCTTACTATCTTTGTGAACACACTTTCCATTGATTTTTTTTTTGTCTGAATCCAGTGCACTTTAGGTGTACCTGAACGTCTTAGGGTAGTTTCACTTCTTTTAAAAGGCTAGTGCCTGAAGTACATTTGACTGTTTATAAGGGAGGAAGGCATTCATTCCTTCTTTCAACCATTTTTTTTTTTTCCATTTAACATTGATTCAGTATCTTCTTGTGCTAGATCTTCTTGTTAGGGCAATATCTTCTTGTCCTAGGTGCTACAGTTACAAAGGTCAAGAAGGTAAATGTCTAAGGGATCCCTCTGTCTAATAGGAAAAACAAACACGGGAGGAATGGCACAGCAGGTCGAGGGAGTGGTGTTCACAAACAGTGGAGATGTGGGAATATAGGCTGCTTTGCGAGGTAGGGGAAGGGACAGAGTAGGTCAGTAGGCAGGAGTCAGATTCTAGTACATTTGAAGTACATTCGTGCAGGGTGGGCACCAAAGGGCAAGGACAGTGGAGAGTTTGGAGCATGGAAGTTAAATGAGCAGATTCTTTCTTAGGAAGGTCATGGTTGTGGGAGTGTGGAGGATGAATGGAGGGAGCAGCTCATTTGAATCAGGGAAACCACTTGAGAATTTCCTGTAATAATTGAGATGATAGGAGGAGAGGGCCTGAACTACAGCATTGGCAGTGGGGGAGGGATAAAAGAGATGGTTAGAAGAAGTCACAAGAAAGGTAGGTAGGTTTTTAAACTTCATTTGAAATGCTAAAGCAGTTATTTAACACAGAAGCTCTTCTCGTTATTGACTGTTTATTATTGTTACTATTTTTATTTTAAGGTATGATTGATATACATTCTTACGAAGTTTTCACATGAAAAAACAATGTGGTTACTACATTTACCCATATTATCAAGTCCCCACCCATACCCCAGTGCAGTCACTGTCCATCAGTGCAGCAAGTTGCCAGAGATCCACTATGTCCCTTCTATGTGATATAGTGTTCTCCCCGTGATCCTCCACACCATGTGTACTAAACATAATACCCCTCAGTCCCCTTCTCCCTCCCTCCCCACCCGTCCTCCCACCTTTGGTAACCACTAGTTCATTCTTGGAGTCTGTGTTTTGACTCTTTATTTTTGGCCAAAAAAACCCCCAAAACAGTCCCTTTAACTGTTTACCTCTTGCTTCTTTGTGCAGCCTATTGGAAAATTGCAAGACAGTGCTTTTTGGAATTCACATGTTACCTAAGGGGCATTTCATTTTTGTTCGATCCTCCTAATTGCCCTTCTGCATTCCCTGGTCCTTCTTCCATCTCATGTGCTTCTCATTGCCTGTATTTTGAGTAACTTCGGTTGATTGCATGGTTGTTCATTTGACCTGGTGGCTTTGTCAGGTAAGCAAGAATCAGTTCAGTCATGGAACAACATTGTTTTGTCTTCTCATTCAGATTAAAAGATGATGACAGCGGGGACCATGATCAAAATGAAGAAAACAGCACACAGAAAGATGGTGAGAAGGAAAAGGCAGAACGGGACAAGAGCCAGGGTGGCAGCAAGAGGAAGGTGAGTTCCCTGCTGCAGGATGTAGTTACCTTTGGACTTGAGACTTGATTATCTATTGGAATTGGTTTATCTGGGAGACCTTGGATTAACTTGATAGCACCCTGTTTTGGAATACGTAGTTTTGTTCCTTAATTAAAAAAAAGGGATTGTTGAATCACTGGAGTTTATTTTGGTACTTAGAGCTTTTCCCTTGTCACAAGAGTCCCTTAGCCTGAGGGACGGAAGATTAATCCTGGTGTTTAACAAGGCTTTTAGTTGCTTCATAAGCTGCTGTTGAGTATTTAAAATCCTGCACGTTCCTTGAAATTCTAAACACTTTAGTCAGTAATAGTCTAAGCTGAAAGTGACTTGGAAAATAAAATTAGGAAAATGAGAGATACTGATCAATTTATTTCCTCAAACATGAAAGCAGTTATTAATTCATGTGTTCCACAATATTGAGTACCCTCTGAATGCAAGCATTTTAGGTGCTAAGAGGACACAAAGATGAATGAGACTGTGGATCAAGGAGCTTATGTTTAATATTGGCAGTAATAATAGTAACTGACGTTGAGCACTTACTATGTGCCAGGCACTATGCTAACAAGCACTTTACATCAGTTAATTTATTTGAGTCTCTCAGAAACCCTGTGAAATGATTGTTACTATTTTTCGCACTTTTCAGATAAGCAGCTGAGGCACAAACACGTTAAGCAATTTCCCCCAGGTCACTAGTCAGTAAGTGATAGAATGTCATAGAGAAGGCGGTACTTGGCCTGGGAATACATTGAGATAGACACAGACATAAATATCTATGATAGGAAAGAGAAAGTTTAAAAAGCCATAAGAACACCAAAAAAATGTTATAGGAACTTTGAATCAGCTAGCCACTAACAAAATTTACTGTGTAAGCAGAATTTTGGGCACATTGCAGGTAATCGAGGATGTATCCTTTTTAATTGGGGAGGTGGTAAGGGGTGACACTGTAAAATGTTTTCTCCATCTCTGAGTATTTGAAAAATGTCCAGGATTAACACATCCTCTCTAATTCACAGGCTGTTGTCCCTGGACCAGCAGAGCATCCCCTGCAGTATAACTACACTTTCTGGTACTCCAGGAGAACTCCAGGCCGTCCCACTAGCTCACAGAGCTACGAACAGAATATCAAACAGATCGGCACCTTTGCCTCTGTGAGTACTTAGTGGTTTAACGTAGTGTGCCTTGGTGACACATTCATGCCCCCGTTTTATCACTGTGTTTATTTACCCTCTTGGTGACCTATTTAGGATCCCGGTTTCTTTAGTTGACTGAGTCCCTGAGGGGTCAGGATGTTCATTCTTAAATATTTCTCATTAGACATTCATTGGTAACATACATAGGTGTCAACAAGTATGTGAATTGTGGAATTGATCAGAAGGGGACAATACCGAAATACAGCTTTGTTTGTTTAAGCAGCTGTGTGCTGAGTCCTTAGTATGCGCAAAGCCTCATGGGGGACACAAAATTTTATAGTACATGGAGTCTGTTCTCATGAAGCTTGACATTAGAGTTCAAAAGTTTATTTTGTATTTAAGAACCTCATGTTAGGGTTTTGGATATTTTAGTGATTATGCATAAAAGTATCATCTTTTTTCTGTGTTCAGAAAGAAAAGTGAAATATCTTAATTGTTCTTGACAGTACCATCAGTGTAGAAAGCCCAGGCTCAATTACTTGAGTAAGTGGAGGAACCAGCATTGAACCTTAGGTTTGGTAAGCTATAAAAGCCACATTCAAAAGCCCATGCATATTTTTCACTCTTTAATACATTAATATGCATGCCAAGAGACTCCAAGTTTTAAAATATTGCTTGCTAGACAAATTATATTTACCTATTATTAATCAGGTATATAACTGGTAATCAGATCATCTGATCACTATACTGAGTTATATCATTTCAACCAGAAGCAAAGATCTTGCTTTACTTGGCCTGTTTTACAGTGTACCCTTTTTACTGGTAAATTTACGCTTTTTTGAGACATGAAAAACAGCTTGTGCCCTGCTTCGTATTTGGTTCAAGAAATGTTGAATGAGCTCAAAGCACTCATAAGGTTCTAAAATGAACTGGGACCTGCCCTTAGGGAAATAAGTCACACCCAGGAATTTCTCTTACAGGAGACAGTGAAAAGTGCTGTAGGGAAGGCGTAGCTGTAGTGCTTTCGGAGTACAGAGGAAAGAAGGAATTAATTCCTATGTGGAGAAAGCCTCTTTGGAGGAGACAGCTTAAGACTGAATTTAAAGAATTTGAACAGCTGATAAGAGAAAGGAATTCTTGGCAAAGGAAACAATAGAATTAAACTTTTAAAAATATCTATACTTTCCTGACATTCCAATCTATCACAGAAAATTTGATTACCTGCTATGTGGGAATGCTAAACATTCATTACAGGTAGAATAGCAGCCATTATGTTAACAACTGGCTAATGAGCATCTTGAAGATCAGAGGAGAAACTGAACTGGGAGGAAGTTCTTTTTCAGGATTCTGTTCAGGGTTTTTTTTGGTAATTAATATTTCCAGCATTTTTCCTTTCCTCTTAAGAGAGGCGTATATGAATTTACCCAACTGGATAAGGTGCCAGGAAGGTTTTTGTTTTGTTTTGGATGTATGTTGAGTTGAATAGAGTTTATCATCAGTTCTTAGGATAATGCTGCTTTGATACTCACTGGGTGTGTGGCAGAGTATTTAAAGTGTGCTGTCATGTAATTCAAGGCATTAGGAAATATCTCATAATTAGTTAAATTGTTCACAGAGACATAGTCACATTGTGAAACCTTTTATCAACTCCAAAGCAGTATTTTCCAGTGGACCTTAATATCCAGTATTTGGTAATTATTTAAAAGTTTTATAAATCAGGGTGATTAAGAGGGCAGTGTCTTAAACTGGAAAGAGCATTGGACTTGGGGAATCCCAAGGCATCTTTATTCTGGTGCTTGACTCTGTGGACTGGGACAAGTTCTGAAAATATTTTCTCAACTGTAAGAGGAAGAGTAGTTGAGATGATTTCTGAGGTCTTTCTCCACCTCATATTCTGAATCTGAACATATATTTTTTTGGTTTGAAAAATGCAAATTGCCTAAAGAGAAAGAAAAAGTCTTTCCAAGTTTAAGAGTATTTCTTGAGCTGCTGAATTGTTTCTCTTGTGTTTTAACAATTAGATTGGAGGAGACCACACCTAATAAAGTAGTGCTTGATTGGGGAATTAAAGATTGCTGGTTACTTCCTTCCCACACCACGCTCCAAATTCCTAATTCAGAGTGGGCCACAGGTTCTAGTGAGTGTACTTTGTTTCTGTCCACTGTTAGGGTGGAAAAAGATGATTGCTCAGTGTATGTGTGTGACCACTTCCTGTCTCAAATCTCTATAAAATTAAGCATAGCAGTTGCTACATTGAAGACCTACAAATGGCATTCTTACTTCTTTGTAACATGAAACACTTCGGTGTTCCTGCTCTGTGGAGAAATTGAGGACCAGCTGTTTCCCACAGTGTATGGTCTGTTTTTCCTCAGTTGCTGTCCAGTGCCCATTTTCAGCTACACATGGCATCTTGCTCAGCAGTGTGTTAGCAAAGACCAATTGTTTCTACAGGCTGTTCCATGTGTACTCTTTCCTCCTAAAGTGTGCTTTTCATAAAGGCCAGTACTTTGTAGGTGCCCTCTGAGTTGCAGAGAAATAGGGAAGTAATCTATCCTATCAAGTAACTAATGAGAGAAATGGGAATAGCACAATCAGTATAAATGAGCATACATCTGATAGAGAAATATGTCTGGTTATCCAACAAAACTCTGAAGGAAGGACAAGGAAAAACACAAATTTGCTAGCTAAGAGAGACTTAAACCCTAAGTTTGAGAAGCTAAGTTCTGTGTGGTTTTGGACTGCCCTGGCCTTAGCAGCAGTACCATGGTATAGAGCAATGCATCAGTTGTTTCCATCACTTGTGCTCAGTAACTAAGCAAAACTAAAATATTTCATTGTAGCTAATGCTGTCTGCCAGTAACCAGTCTTTGATCAAGAATTGATCAAAGTTCAGGTTATAAAATAAATGTTATGGGGATGTAATATGCAGCATGCTGGCCATAGTTAATAATACTGAATTTTTTTTAAAGTGATTTGGTCCTAATAAATACATTCAGGCTGAGTTTATGTGACACTAAATATATCTCGAGGCTAAAGGGTTTCCATTGTGTGAAACAAAGTCCTCTTACAGCCTGTGACGGGAAGCCCTGCAGCTTCCTCAGGGGCGCATACTCACGTGACCTCACCCACTTCTGGCTGAGGCTGGCACTTTTAACCTAAATAATTTATTCTTACATCAACAATATTACATTTTTTTTTATCAGACTACATTATGCTTTCCTCTAACACCTTCCTTCCCACATGAAATCCCCCAAATGAAAATGTGTCCTCTAGAATGTACAGCTTATAGCAGAGTGTCTTCCATGTTTATGCTTTCCTCTTAAATAAACCTTGGTTCATTCAGAGAAAAAGAAAAGACACATCTTTTGTACTCCTGGGCCCTTTTCTGCAGGTGGAGCAGTTCTGGAGGTTTTACAGCCACATGGTACGTCCCGGGGACCTGACAGGCCATAGTGACTTCCATCTCTTCAAAGAAGGAATTAAACCTATGTGGGAGGTGAGGACTGAGAACCTTGGGCCGCCTTTCTGCCTTTTTTCTTTAGCCCTGCCACGTTTGAAGTATTTCAGAGCTTCTCTCAAAGCTGCGTCACTATTTGGTACATGCTTGGAACAGGGCCTCCAGGAAAATGCACTGATGCCATCGCTTATCTGTGCGGGTGGTTTTCAGGTCGTTTCGTCATGAACATGGTCTGTAATAACATTAAAGGGTGGTTTTTTTTTTAATTACCCTTATTCCCATAGGACTGGTTTGTGTGTGTGTGCGTGTGTGTGTAATATACTATCATAGTACACACATTATTAAAGTGGGTAAAAAATAAGCTTACAGGCTGAGCTTTAAGATCTCTTTGCTATAATCCCTCTTCTATTCTGACACCAGGGCAGTTTTCTGGATGACAGATGTGGTCTCACACACCCCAGTTAGAAACCTAATGCCACCCTTCACTGCTCACATCATCTTGAACCTCAGCCACCCTTCAGGGCTCATTTCCCGTCACCACTAAAGCTTCCCATCAGTGAGCTGGATCTCGCTCTTCGCATCTCCCTGTCTCAGTTTGTACACAGACATGTTCTTCTAGTGCTTGCAGAGCCCGTCATCTGCTTTACCCAGCTAACTCCTTTGTCCCTCAACACCCAGCCTGCAGGGGTCCTCCTGAGTGTTCTGTCTTGTGCTGCTTCCACTTACTGAGCATGACTCTGTTGCAGCAGCACTTGTCAGACTACTGCTGGGATTCGTTTTCCTGTCTCTCCCTACTCGCCTGGGTCTGGGTGGAGACTGTGGCCTCATGTCTGTATCTGAGACATGGTGACACTTCGTACACTTTTAGCAAATGACATGAGGAATGATCTGTGTTTGAAATCTGATGATGTTTCATTTTGATTCCTAAAGTTCTGGAAAAAAAAGGATAATTTTTAAAGGTTCTCTTTAGCCATTTTTTGAAGTGGTTTTTACCAAGGATCCCCACCTTGGTTTTCTTTTTTCCCCATTTATTGTTTCCCTAGTCCTACCAGCATATTCCCTATAAAGTTGAGTGATTGGAAAATGACTACACTTCTTACTGTTCAAGTGGCTTTTGACTGCCTAATGTAGAAGAAAAAGAGCTATGAAACTGCATGTTAACTTTAAGGCTTCCTCTTTCACAGGATGATGCAAATAAAAATGGTGGCAAGTGGATCATTCGGCTGCGGAAGGGCTTGGCATCCCGTTGCTGGGAGAATCTCATCCTGGCCATGTTGGGGGAGCAGTTCATGGTGGGGGAGGAGATCTGTGGGGCTGTGGTCTCTGTCCGCTTCCAGGTAAGCCGCCTCCGGGCAGGTCTGGGGTCACGTGTTGCCTTTGCTCTCCTCACTGCCTTCCGTGTGCTTTGATGATTCCTTGTGCTCCTCCTGTAGGAGGACATTATTTCAATATGGAATAAGACTGCCAGCGACCAAGCAACCACAGCCCGAATCCGGGATACTCTTCGGCGAGTGCTTAACCTACCTCCCAACACCATCATGGAATACAAAACCCACACCGACAGCATCAAGTACGTGTTGGGGGCGCTGGGGGGTTGTGTCCCTAAGCTTAGCAGAAGTAGGTCCTCAGCTGGGCCCAGAGGAGTATGGTGTACAGGAGACTGACTTAGGGAGAAGGGGCAGAGCAGTCTTCCGCTCTAGTGCTTCTGGCCACTCGTAGCGGTTCTTTGCTGGCAAGGCCCCCTCCCCACCTGCCCTGTAGGGTGCTCTGTGCCAGAGAGAGCCCGTCTACAGAATCCCCGTTGCACCGCCTGGGCTTGCTTTATTTGCACAGGCTGTCTTGTCTTTCATTTGCCATACACTATCTTAAAATGAAAGACAAAGCGCTTTTCCTTTTCTTGCTGTTTTTTAAGGTAATTTCACTGAACTGATCAAGTCTTGCTCTCTGTCTGCCTCTCACCCCACTTTGGCATGTCTTTTTAACCTGTTAGCTTCAGTCTGTTTTCTTTGTCCTGGGATATTGACTTCTTGGGAATGAGGATCCCATTTCCGTGTGTGTAGAGCTGAAGTGCTAAAGGAAGCAAATTAGTGTGTTTTGTGGGCATAGAGAGCAGGGACGTGTGAATGCCGAAGGAGGAACGAGCTCTGCGGTCCACCTGGGTAGGACTCAGGGCATGGAGCTGACCGTGCACGGGTGAGAGTCACTGGTTAGGGCCGCTCCTTCCGGGACTGAATGTCATAAATAAACTCAGGTTATCAAGAAGAAGTTGTGGGGTGTGGCTGGTAGATTTTTCTCCAAACTGAAGGAAAGCTAGCCAGCTGGGGACCAGGCCTTGAGGTCTGATTTTCTCCTTTGACTCCCGTGTCAGGATGTGCCTGTGGCAAGTCTCTGCCACTCTGCCCCTTTTCCCCGTCTGTACAATGGGGGGTACTAGTGCTTCACCGGACAGAGTGGCCGTCAGGCTGATGTAACCTTTGCAGCTCTTCATCCTCAGATGGAGAATGCTCTTACAGGGCCAAGTATGTTACTGCTGTCATCATTATCAGCAGCAGTGATATCATCATCATGTTACTAAAGACTAGGAATGAGCCCAGCACTTGTGTTCAGCAGGCAGGCTTGGGAACCTTTCCCATGCATTCAGACACAATGTGCGTGGGGTTGGCTTAAACTAGCTAAGTGCTAAGTGCCAATTCTTAACTGGGAACACTGCCACAGGAGTTGGTCCGTAACGAGGTGGCTGGGTGTGACTCATCATAGCCACCAGCAGTTACTAGCCAGCCATGGCCCTGGTGGCTTGGCTTAGCAATCCTGTGTGAGCTGTGTTTTTCTCTAGGCAGATTTTTCCTATTCTGTATCTGGGATAGAAGTAGTTTCTGCTTTCCAGCCAGACGCAGTCCAGGCTGGACAGAGCCACACCCTCTTTTTCTATGACTCTGTGTTCAAGGTTCCCAAATGCCCTGTCCCATTCCCCCAAAAGCAAACTTTTCACATGGATAGGAAAGGGAAAGAGATACTTTTCAACTCTCCCCTCTCCACTGTTCCCTCTCTCTGATACCCTGGGACAGTTCTTCCTGACTTGTGTAGAACTGTGTACGAGTTCTTACAGCGTCTAGGAGTGCCTGTGGGCTTTTTGCCTTGGTCTGTTGCTCGCTGCTTTTTCCAGAGGTCTGCCTAGTACACCAGCCCTGCAGCTACAGGGACCGGAAGACCCTCCTTGATACCCAGATGCCACTTGCCCTAGCGTCTCCCTCTCTTTCCTCTCCCAATGTGCCAACCTTTTGCACTTCCACTAGAATGCCAGGCAGGCTGGGCCCCCAAAGGCTCCTTTTTCAAAACCTCTGGAAGCCGCGGTTGAATGTGCCATGACCCTCTCCCTGTCTGGATGGCACCATCATTGAAGCTGGCATCATCGGAGTCTCTTGTTGTGTTGGCGTGCTACCTGGAAGATCCTTCTGTCCTGGACAAGAGGAATTGGAAGAGCATTTTATGTTTTAAGAACAGGCTGACACGCAGCAGCTACAACAACAGCTGAGATCACTTAATAAATGGTGCTAAACTAGCTTGTCTCATGCTCTTGCTCTTTATGGTGCATCAAAGAAGTGGCCTTGCAGACTGACTGTCACCATATTAAGGAATGGCACAGACCTCTCCATGGAGGGCCATCTGGGGAATGCTGCCTCATTTCCATAAATCCATTGTATATGGTCACATGGTATTTTTTTCCAGTTCTGCTGAGTTCTGATGTAAGGAGGTGACATCTAGCTCTCACAACGAGACTCCACTTTCTGGTACTTGAATTTTAGTTCCCATCTAGTCACACTGATGACAAGAACAGGTGATTTCTGATTTAGAATTCAGCTTGAAAAGTCTCCTAAGGTTGGAAAGGGGGATCCTTGGCCTTTGCTTTGCTGACTTTGCCTTTACTTCAAAGGAATCTCTTGCTTGAAGGTAAAGCCCTGCTTTCTTCCCATCTGTATGTGGCTGTACGTATGTAGCTTTCTTGCTTTGTGTTAACGGGGTTTTCTCACTGTGCCAAAGCTGCCCACGCCACAAGCTCTTTGCCAGCTTTCTCCCTCTGCTTTCCCTTTAGGGCCAGATCATCTTCCTCTTTGAGCTAGCCTTGCTTGCCAGGTCTCTAGGTTCTAGAACTTCCCTTCCTCCCAGTCCCCAGGATTTTTGTGCATCAGGATCCGAGGTGTGGAAATGTCTTCCTCCTGGGTGACTCTGCTCCTTAGGCTATCTGGTGTTGGCACCTGCCAGATCTGTGTGCTTCCTGGCTTGGCTTACATGTGTGGCAGCTTGGCCTTTAGGCTCCTAACTGCATGTGGAATTTCAACAGGCCTCATGTTACTTTAGGTTTTCTTAGCACCTACACCAAAACTCAAAGTAAGTGATTATTGTGGACACTAGGTCAGGTTGCCTGATAGCATCTGTGAGGGTGGGTGGCCATGGGTATAATGTGGAGTTTTCCAAATTTGGCTATCCCATTTTGGCAGTGACCCTGCCCTTGTTCCATCCTGACTGACCACCAGTCTGTCTGTGGCCTGGGAGCCCCACAGAACACACACTGGGACTAGCGCCCTGGGCTCAGCAATCTGGAGGCATGTGTGTGTCAAAGCTTCTGTGTTTATTGCATATCCAGAATTGGTTGACGTACCTAGAAAACAGGAGATCTGTTGGTAATGGAAATGCCTGTTCTCTGTTCTCAGCATTTGTCAGAGAATTCCCTTCTGTGGCCCCTTCCCTCTTGCTTCCACTATTACATGTTATCAACCTAAGTTCAGTTCATATAAAGTCTGGGGGTTGAGCTCGATGTCACCTTTCAGAGTAGGTGTTAATTAGAAAGCACTAAACTGACTGTGAGACCCCTCTGGTCATTGCCGCATAAGAACAGAGGTTAGAAGTCTTCGGCTTTGTTCTAGTCCTTGTGGCTCTCCCACTGGTGTGGCTTTGTTGGAGCGAAGGAACAGCATTTGCTGGGACTTGAGAATTCAAGGAAAGGAAGAAAGAGCCAATAGCTAGGCATCCCCAAGTACTCTGGAGATGAGGGCTGCTGAAAGTGGTGAGGGACCTTTTTTTAGGAGTGGCTTAGAATTCACAGTCGAGTCAAGCAACCTCTGCCTTGCTATGTTTCAGTCCAAATTCCAGTGGCCTTTTTCAGCTGTTTGGTTTCTCCAGCTTTCCCCTAATCACACTGCTTCTAGCCTTTTTCTTGCACTCCTTGGTGAGCTGAGCAAACACTGCTGCGTTCTGTGCCGGGTGAGCTGCTCTGCTGCAGATCAGATGCCTGCCTGCTGCCTCCTACCCTTGGGTATTGCCAGCAGTTCACCCCTTAAGGGTGAGCAGGTCCCATTGAGAGGTGGGAGACTGGTTAAACTGAGCTCAGGGGCATGGCTCCTCTTAATGAGGCCAGTCAGTGTTGGGGTTTCATAGGTTTGGGTCTTTGCAAGCATCAAGTGACTCACTGTAGCCTCCATTTTGAGGAGAAATCTCCTAACAGCCAGGCCTGCAACCCAGAATCATGGGACCACCAGGACAAATCTCTGGGCACAGAGCCATAAAAAGCAACATCGCCTTTTGTGAGGGAATTCCTCTTTGGAATAGTCCCACTGAGTCCTTGTGTGCTTCTGTCCTGGAATGGAAAAGGGGAGACAGGGCCAGCTTCATTCTGTGGGCCACAGTGCTGGGGAGACTGACCAGACACCTTTGCAGAGAAAGTTCAGGGTAGGTGACTTCTGTTTTGTCCCTTTATTCTAGAGGGGAAATGGGTCAAATTTTGGGGACTTCCCTTGATCATATCTACATTTCATTGTATTTCAAGGTTGAATTTTATAGGCAAGGATGAAGCAACCCTTCTGTCATAGCTAAATCGTAGCCCAGCAGGCCTGGGTGATGCCAGCATAATTACCAGCCTGGCTTTTTGTTTATGAAATGTCCCTCCTACTGATACTCGGGACCGAAGCCAGACTAGCCGGAGGCTGAGCTCGCCCGTGAGTGGTGCGGGCCGGCTGACTGCAGGCTGGGGGGTGGGGGCAGGGGCCAGCCCAGAGTGGCCCAGAGCTGAGATCTCTGCTCCTAGGATTTGCTTTCTGGTAAGTGAGCTGGGACGACAGTGGTCTTTCAAGGACTCTGTTACTCAATCATGAACCTGTTCACAATTCCCTGTAGGATATGTTGATCTCAGGATTTTTTTTCTTTTAGAAACTCCATTCATAATGATACTTTTCACATTTAACTTGTTCTTTACCTTTAAAAGAAGCAAGTTTTAATATTATCTAATATAACTAGAATATTCACACCTAGCTTTGGGTGTGCATTGGCCTATAAGAACAGGAGGAAGGGTACCAGTGACTGTGGCCACTGTTTATTCCCACTGAATCCATGTGAGGATTTTTCCTTACCCAGAGTCTTCATGTTGAGGTTTCTTATGAAGGAGACACTTCTGAAGAAAATGTGAGAGTCGTTTAGTGCTAGAATGGATTGGAGGGGAGCTCTGGGATCCCTGTGTCCGCAGGTTCTTGCTAGAGAACTGCTCTGTTTGCACTAGTGTAGGCCTTTGTGGAAACAAGGATAAATGAGGTGAAGCTTCAGCACAGCCATGTAATTTCTTGTTGATCCCCTAACTTGCTTAAAATAGAATTTAAATCTCCCTGTTAGAACGAAGAGTGGTTTCCTGGGCGGTTGGCCAAGCACTGAGTTTTTGCTTTGCCCTTATCTGCATTTGAAGTGAAGAGTGCTGGCCTTCTGATGTCACTCCTGGACTCACAAAGTTCATCGCGTTACTCTCCCTCCAGAAACGGCTGTGGAACAGTGGTCTTGCTGTGGAAACTGAGTTTGTGAATTGATAAAGACTGGCACGCTGGTGTGGCTGGCTTACGTTTTTCTTCAATTCACTTAGCATATACGTGTAGCTTTGGTCATAACTCTGAAGAAACCATTAACTGCAAATCAACCTCTTATTCTAAGAGGTAGATCATTAACTTGTAAGTGCTGCAGTTCAAAAGGGAAATGCTGATGAAACTAGTATAAATATTGCCTGCAAGAATTAATTTGTTGTGCCAGGTCTCTCTCAATCCCTCCCTGTTTAGAAAAAGGAAAGCTATCTGTAGAAGGCCTGGAATGAAGTATATGTTAGTGGCCATAATATTAAACCTATAGTGACTAATGAACAATGTTGTCACCCTGGGTATTGTCACCCCGTTCATGGAATGGAATAACTGATAACAAGGAATTTTAGGTTTAGAAGCACGAAATTACCCATTTTTACATATGTGTATCTATGTGTGTGTGTATGTAATTCCAGGAACTTAGTAGACACTCTGTCCCTAATGGGGCTAAGAAGTGGCCAGGGCAGAAAGGTAGGGCACCAGCTCCTCTGAGAAAACTTGAGGCGGGTTAGGGCTTCCTGATGAGTGAGGGATCTGGTTTTCTCCTGTTTGGTGGCCAGCAATCACCAAAGGCTTGTTCTTCGTAGAGCACCAGCCTACAAGACTGTACCCCTCGGTCACATTTCTTATCCCTTCGTAACCCCAAATCCTACATTGAGTTAGTCAGCATGAAAGTTGTAATGAGCATTAATCCCTGGAAATTTTCGGCTGTTGTGACCTACACAGCTTAAATTTTAAGGTAATAGTTACATGGATATTTTCAGAAACAGGCACCTGATACAGTTTTGAGGTGAGTTTAGAAGGGTCAAAAGGTTGGAAATGTGGAAGCAGAGAAAGTGGTATAATGTCCTCACTGCATCTTTAGACTTCATCATGCTGTTGGGTACCTACATTGACCCTCAGTGAGTCTGGACAAAAAAAGACAGTTTCTACCACCTGCCCTCACACCCCCAAGCAGAGTGCTGCCGCCTCTCCTGTGGAGGTGCCTCCAGTGACGGGTGGGCCTGGCTCTGACCTCACTATGAAGGAGGAGATAGGAGTGTTGCAAATCCTCGAGGGAATAGTGAGGGCCAGACTTGGCCAGCAGAGCAAGCCAGAAGTGTCCAGTGCCCCTATGAGGTGCTGGCCACCGCTGCTGATCTGAGGGGGGAAGCCTGGGTGGGGAACCGCACTGCTGGGCTGCCAGGTATCTGTGGGTCTCACTCGACCCCGAGGGTATCTGAAATGGGATGTGGGATTATCATGTCTGCTCTCTCTTTGTTAAAAAGCTTTTGATCTGAATGTGCTATTGTGTTTTTTTGTCTCTGGTTTGTTTGCCAGGGCCTGGGAGGAGTTTCATGGCCTGGTGAACAGCAGCGGCCGCTGATCGGACGCTCCCCCTCTGTCTCTCACACTCAGGGTAGGGCCTTGTCTATCTTCTCTGTAACCCTGTGACATACCTCTCAGCCATAGGACCCCTCTTCCCAAGGGGATGCCCTCTCCCGACAGGAACCTGCTCCAGCCTCTCCTCTTTGATGATCACAGCCTCAGAAAAACACTGAGTCCAAAACCACTGGATTGTTGTCCTATGTGGGTCACATGTCTCCTGGGGAACCCTGGACAGGTGGCTTTCATTATTACCTCTTGTTTTCCCATTTGGAAAATGAGGTTCAGCAGATTAACATGTCTCAGGCCTCTTGATAACATTTCATGGTTATAAATGTGCCACAGATCTTTTGTCTTTTGCCCAGATGTGGCCATTTTTAAATTATCCTGCAACTAACAGGGCAGTTCCTCGGGCCCCAATATGGGTTAGGTGAGAGGTATGTCTTGTTTGCTGGTGGTGGTTGTCAGTTGTGAGGAAGGAGTGATAGAACTTGAGGTAGTGCGTTGAGGTAGATGTCAGGTTATACTGTAACTAAGCCGTCACGTTTACTGGCAGACAGAGGCCCTGGGATCAACTGAACTGAAGGCTGGGTCAGCTGAAACATTCACTTTAAGAACATTTGTATTTCCACTAAGAGAGCGCCAAGTCCATGTCTGTCTTGTTATCAAAGGGAATTGGGTAAAGTTATTCTGGATAAGAGGGATGGATGAAAGTACAGAATCAGCGTGGCCTGGCCTGAGAGCATAGTCCTGGACATTTACCCACCATCCACCACCGTCCCTGCGAAATAGAGAATTTCTAAAATTGAAACAGAGCATGTCAACAATGGTAGTAGGGTGCTTCAGAAGTCCCCCTTCCCACGCTTCTCAGGAAAAGGAGACTTGCATCCCTTAGATGGGCTAGAAGAGAAAGGAGGACGCTGAGGGACAGGAGCAGGTGGCCAGGGTCTGAGTTCCCTGGCGGGCCGATGTGATGTATGACGGCCCCAGGGCTCTGGCACACACCGTGATGCTGCTCAGGCCTTCTCTCTTAATAGTTTAATTCCCTTACTATTAAATGAATTCTTAGATGATAATAGTAGATTTTTTAAAATTATAGTTTACAAGGTTTCTCTGTAAAACACAGTCAACATAGATTTCCAGATGGCTGCTAGCATACCCAAGGAAGGGTGAAAAAGCTGCATCGGCTCTGATATTGGGCACATTCACTTGCAAGCTGAAAAATAGCAGATACTCAAAATAAGTTACATTTCCAGAGGCCTGGTGCTATAATGAGATTGTTTAAATAACATTATCAGGTTTAATTATTTCTAAAAGTCCTTTTTTCTGTTTTGTTTTAAATGCTTACAATTGTGTATGATGAAAAAGGCTTTTGTCATAGTTTTATAGGCAGTGTTTACTTCTTAAAGTGCATATAATTGTGGTACCTTTAAAAATCAGTAGTATTTTAGGTTCCATAAAAAAGGGGCTTTAAAAATGCAGTAATGAAATTGAGATAGTTAGAATGGAAAAAAATTTTAAACTATTCTTTCTCCCCTTAGCTAACACTGAATCCCCCAGAATAAATATCTTTGAATTGCTTTGAAAGTCATGTATTTGCATAATTGTTATTTTTGTAGTCTTTGTTGTTTGGGTTGCCCCCAACGCACCCCACCCCCATGCAGCAGACAAAGGAAGCACTTGACGGTTTAGGTGTTACTCTTGAACCACAACCTTGAAAGGCTGAGTATTAGGGTCTAAGCAAAGAAAACAACTCACTACATTGTCTTAACAGACTTACAAAGGACTTCACATTTCAAGTCTGTTGATACAACCTTCAAAGAGGTGTTCTCATTAGTGCACCTCGCCTGTGTGTGGGGGTGCTGCCACTTCAGAGGCCCCGACACTCCAGCCTTCTCTTCTGGCTTTGCTTTTCCCCCTTCCAGCTAGATCATGGAAATGAAGAAATAAAAACTGCTATTTAGGTCATTCTTCTTGAACCACAAATACTTTTTCTCTGTTAATGTATTATGCCATTACATGTAGCTGCTACTGTTTTAGGGCTATTTCATTTGACCTCCATTACAAATAAGTACATCCCTTTTAACCGTGGCTTCAGTACATTCCCATTTAGCTGCTGGGGGGAGATTCTGTTACATGTATGTCTGGGTCGGCAGGCACAGCAGTGATCTGTCTTGTTGGGGAATGAACTTGGCATGATCACTCAGTGGGAAATTAGAGACTGAAATTTGCCCCACTGAACCTGGAGAGGGTTTGCATTTTATTTGATATGCAGGGAGGGAGGGAGAGAAGAAGCCAGAGCTTGCCCGCGGTGAACAGCTGAGAGCCAGAATGTTCCCCTGAAGACTGTGTGTACTTGAGCCTGTAGGCCTGTGAGTGCCCCCTGAGGGCTCCCTGCAGAGCAGAGACTCAGGCAGGGCTCCTCCTCAGCAGCTCCCAGCTGCCCCTTGAGGACCCAGAATCACTTGGTGCCCCTGCTGGGCACCAGCACAGTGACAGGTTGCTGCAGGAGGGGCATTCTGAGGAATCGACTGCCTTCATCCTCTGTGGCCCACCCTCAGGAGCTAAGCTCTACCTTAGCTCATTCTTTTCAGAGTTTGAACTTATACTTTCTCTAGAAGTACAGAAAGGCAATCATTTTGAGACACAGAAGGTCAGAAAGCATTTCAGAGTATTTGGGCACGTTTTCCCTAAGATGCCTGGGAGTGTGATGCTGGAAACCAATTCGGAGGGGGTGCTGGTATTTCTGTGGCTCTGCTATCAGGACAGAGGCTCACCCAGTAGAGAAAGACTTCTGACTTACGCTAGCACTGTGGCCTGTCAGCTCCCCTGTCCAGTGTCCTAGAGGGTAAAATTCCCCTGGGATAAGTTAAGGTATATTGTCAGTACCTTGTCTGAAAAGCTCCTTTAAATCCATCCACTAGGCTAAGTCCCAGTTGCTTATTTTACATAAATTCACAGATGAAGATGTAACAGTTTCCTTCAAAAATATCTTTGTATCACTGCAAAACCAAAAGAAAACCATAAAAGCCTCCCCAATAGCCCCTGCACCCGCACAGCACTGCTAGGGGGCTAGGGGGGCTGGTGCCTGGAGCTCACTGGAGTTTTTCAATTGTGGTTTGCTTTTGAAAAAGAAGTTGCCTGTGGCCTCTGCCACTTCCTGCTTACATTCTCCCTTTCCCTGTTTCTAATCTCTTGTGTGCTGGGCACATGGGCCTGGGCTGAGGGACGACGTAACTGAGAATCAGTTCCCGGCTGGTTTGAGGTGAACACATTGCTCACACTAAGCATGGCACCAAGCTATTCTCAACCCACTTGATGTCAAGAGGCTGACTAAAGCTGCCACCAGCCTTCTTCAGCCTGTCATTGTCAGGAGCCTGTCACCTACACTCATTGCTCTTTGTTTTCATTTACATCAAACTCTGGGGAAACTCAGGTGGATTCTCCAGCTCATGTGCTCTTCTCCTCCCCTTTCCATTTTACAAGGAGACCTTAGAATAATGGTGACTTCTTAGGTTTTCTGGCAATGAAGAGATCTCTGACAATAGAAATAATCAGAATAAATATTCAATATCTGAATGGAAATGTGTTACAGAGTTCGGTTTACCTTCCACAGAAAGAATTTGTTTCTGGCCCAACCCCAGCACAGAGCAGAAATGCTTCCAAAAGACAGGATGACCTGCTGTGGTGATGCCTTAACCTGAAATGCTCTTTGCATCACCAAATGGCTGAAAGGGCTGGTGCCGTCTCTCTGCCCCGAGAGAGGTAATTCTTCCATAGCCAGAAAACTCTAATTCCCGCAGCCCCGCCTTTTGTTCACTTGTCTTATTTTTCCCTGCTGCTGACTTGTGATCCAGTTGCTCTATCGGGATAGAGGTGGCATCAAAAGGGAAGAAGCTGAACAAAGCAAACCATTCCTTCCTGATCGCTTCTCTGTTATCAGAGGCGTCCTCTGCCACACAGACTCAGCTCCACAGCACATCGGCCCTAAGGGGCCTCAGGAACAGCACACACACATCAGTCACACCTGATTTCCTCCGTCTCATGATCGGATGTGTTCCTTGTCCTTCGCTAGCTACTTCTGGTACTCCAGTGGGGTCTCTCCTTTTGAAAGACCTTTTAAAAAGATGATCACCCCATTAAGTTCCCTTTGTGTTCAGTCTTAATGCCTTAGATGGAAGTCGTTGAAGTACCCAGTAGCCATTGATACAGGGGCTACATGGTCATGCATGTCGGTTATAAAAATACCAGCGGGCTTTCAGGATAGCATCAGTTTCTTCCCAGACAGAGTTCACCCACACCAGCTCCAGCCTCCCCTCTCACAGTGCTGGTCCACGCCATCGTCTTTGTATAGTGAGCAAGGGCTGTTCGTGACCGCCTGACTGCCCGCCGCCAGGACGGAGGAGCATCTGTTAGCCAGTAGCAGGAGGAAGCTGCTGTTGGGATGGGCTGACCAGATTCTTTCTTCAGTGTGTATTTACTCTGGACCAATTGCTATATGCCCAATCAATTGTAGCAGTTTTAAATAGGCCAGTTAAGGCCAAAGCTTCTAGAATGTCTCATTAAGGTTGAAAGGAAATAATGACTAAAAAATAAGGTCCATGAGTACTTGTTTCAAAACTTCAGACAAATTTAAGTGTGAAATTCTGTGCCACAGCAAGAGATGAGGTGACCTTTAAAGCACCTTTCAGCCCTGAGATTTTTGGGATTCAAATGGTGATGTGAAGTACTAAAATGTTGTTGAGTTTCTAGTATGGAACTAGTGACAGGATTACTAGTGGGTGGCTGAGCCTGCCTGCATTCAGTAGAAGGCAACTAAGAGCGCACCTTACTATATCTCTCTCACACACATGTGCACACACACACACACACACACACACACACACGCTCTCTTTCAAGAATTATAGCTAAGTTTCTAAAGTGTAGGGTACCCAGATTTCACCCACTGGAATATTCTTTCGTTAGCTGCATAAGTTTTGAACCGTGGGTTGATTGGTTTTGTGAACACATGATATTGTCACATGGTTCTTTCAAAGTATATGTGTGTATGTGTGTGTGTAAGAGAGAAGGGTTTCCCTCCCACTCAAACTCCAGTTATAGCCCAGTTTCTGGTGTGCTCCCTTGCCCAACTTCCACCCCAGGTAACCACTTTTGTTGGTTTCTTGTGTAGCTTTCATAGTTTCTTTATGTCTGTACAAGCAAATGGAAACTATGACCCGATTTCCCCCGCCCCCACTTACACAAAAGGTCATGGACATGTCCAGTCACACTGTTCTGCCCTCAACACATCAGTTTCTCTTGGAGAGCTCTTCCTATTAGCAGAGAGCTTCCTTGTCTTTTTTTTTTAGGTTGTACAAGTGTCCCATTGTAGGAATGTGCCGTGACACTAATATTTAACCAGTCCCCCATTGGTTTGCATTTGGGTTATTTCTAATCTTGCTATTGCAAGCAATTGAATCAAGTGTGGAAGGGACTTGGAGGTGGTTTGCTGTGTTGGCTTTAGATTAGTGAGGAAGGAAAGTCCTGGGGTGTGTTGTGAGGGCCCTAGAGCTGCTGAGCCCACATCTCCCCTTGTGTGTGTTTGGCTGCTTATATAGATGATCTGTATATTGAATGCTCTATTTTCTCCCATTTTTTCTTTCAGGGACAATTCAAGCTTTCGAAATACAAAAATCACATTGTGAAAGTACACACGCTGGCAATAATCCTTTTCTGTATGTGTGTCTTTGTCCGAAATGGATGGGAGGTCTCCAGCTGGCCCTTCCGCCTGCTCACTGAGGGAGGTCCCTGAGCCGCGTGCTCCCCCTTTGCACTCATTCCTGGAGGACGGATTCCGCTAGACACCTCCAGCATCGCTGACTTTATAAAGCGGAAAAACAGAAAACGTGACTTTGTTTAGACACACTTTTTTACTGGGGTCTTCTGGGGGAAGGTCCGCCTTCTGTTTTGCTGTGTGCTGTCCAGATAGATGCCCGTTGGGCATTCTGTGTGCTCTTCTCTGCTGTGTGAAGGGCACTGTGACCACATGTACAAGCCAGAGCTATCGACGGAAAGTTACCAGTATTATGAATGTCTGTGCATCCAGGAGAAGCTTTTTGTTGAAGAGTCCCGGAATAGCTATAAATGCTCTCTTCTAGCTCTGCCATTAAATTATTGGGACATTTTGTTTATTTCTCTCCCCTCTTACTCCAAGCCCATCACTTTCTGAAAATATGTTACTAATTTTGTGTAGTCTCCTGCTTTATGCCCTCCAGGCTTCCCTCTTGTGGGACTTTAGGCACGGCTGCACTTAGAATTTGCATCCTGTGGGCCGCACTGGTCCTAGTATGAGGTGGCTCAGGGGGTCCGCCTTGGTAAATTAAACTGGAGCAGAATCCAGTTTGATGAGGAGCTAGATTGTAAGAGGTTCCAAGTGCAGGATTTGGAGCAAGGTCAGTGCCTGAATCCATCTTCCCAGAGGAGCAGGGCCAGTGTGTCCTGCCTGTTTGTGGGTTCTCACATGCCCCTCACTGAGGAAGGGAAGCAAAGCCTTCTTGGCACATACTAATGATATGGTAAATTCTGTGATCCTGAAGTTGCGGCATCTGAAGAAAAGGTGAGCATGATGGACGGTTTTCTTTGTATGGTTGTGCCTGTTTCCAGTGGTTGGAGAAACCCGCCTTTAGTCCTCATCCCTGGGTATGTATGTTAGTGAATGTGCGCCGACCCGCGGTGCCCAGAGAGAAACCTCGTGCAGGCTGCTGCAGGCGTGCTTTAAGGATGGCCAGTCGCGTGCCAGAGAAGCCGGGTGATCTGACTCCAGAACGCCTGAAGTCAGGGAGGTCAGAAGAGCGCCTTGGATTGAAGCAAGTACCGAGTGTGCACCCGACTGCAGCCTCCAAGGGGCATGTCCTGCCTGGCTCTTGTGAGCACAGATCGCAGTACCTTAAATTAAGGCCTCTCCTAAAACCTACCCTTGAAGGCCAGGGCCTTAGCCACCTGGTCTCAGAGAAATTGCGTGAGCATTTCCTTACTGTGTTCATATTAGTCTCTCCCTTCTTTCTGACTCCTGAACACCCTCTAATTGCCCCTGTCCCGGGATGCTTTTTCCTAAAAGAGCGGGACTGCGGGGGCCAAAAGGGAGGAGCTCCCGTTACAGGCAGAGGTAGATCGGATGGGAGGGTAGCGCAGTGATCCAGGAATACAAGGAAGGAGTTCTGGGTCCCAGGCAGCTGTGAGGGGCTCAGGCAAACAGGAGCAAGGCTGCTCCTGAGGGCTGTCTAGACCCCAGGGAGGTCCTCACCTCCCCCTGCACTCCGATTTGCCAGGAAATTCCAAAGAGCGACACTGGGAGTTGCCCTACTTGGGGCATCAGCCTGGCTTTTGCATGGGTACATGTGTGTGTAATGTGCTCATGAGGAAGGGTTTTGTCCATATTCATATTTTTGTGCTTTTTTTTTGTAGGGAGGAATCTCATTTGTTCAGATTTTTTACTCTCTCATGTTTTCTAGAGCTGCTCGTGTGTCCCTTTCCTCTTTGTCATTGCCGTATTTGAAAGTCATCTTTACCTGTCTGAAATAACGCTTGTCATCCGCTGGTTAGAACGGGAGTCATTTCCGCGAGGCACGTCTCACGCCCAGAGCCCTCACAGGCACTCTTCCTGATGGCTTTAAATGCGAGTTTAAAGAGGCAGTTTATCTAAACCGCCCATTTTCCAAACTGGCTTGAGAGGTCTTTTCATTTCTTTTTGACTCCATGGGCGTCTGCTGTGCTGCGATACGAGTTACAGTATTACCTGTGCGACAAAGGTGGGAAAGGTTCACCAGGGCCAACCTAAACGTGTAGGGTGCTGGTGGGCGATGGGTGGGGTCACTGCCCACAGGCAGGCTGTTTTCCCGTGACCCCTCTGCCGGGTTTCCAGGCCCTGACTCCACTCCAGGACTCTTCTCATTTTATCAGTGAGTGAGTATGTGTGCGTGTGTGTTCCTGTGACACTGGCAATGGCAATAATTTTCCACCCAGAGAGAAGCTGGTGGCCCACAGTGCTCCAAGAATGAATAAGAATTTGCCAGAGGAGCAGAGGCGGTGACAACTTATTTCATGTTGCACTTTGAGAGCAGTTGTCTACTGCAGTAATAAATGGAAAATATGGGCAAGAACTAGGTTGTGGACTCTCCACTCCAAGGGAGGTGGGGGCACGGGTAGCTCGTCGCTGCTAACTCTGCCCCCCCGTGCCTGCGCTTCCTTTTTCCCGCATTCCTGAACCAAGTATGTGAAACAGTCCAGGTAATGCCAGCATCATTGACATAACGTGTTACAAAAATATTCTCTAGTTAGTACTAATCATTGCCAAAATGCCGTTTACATTTTTAATATCAATATAGTTCATTTCAATTCTTCTCAATTTGGGGTAATATTAGAATGGAAAGAAATTCAAAGAATTCAATTTTGAACTAAGAAGTCACTCCACCAGTGCCCATGTGACATGCCAGGAGAGACATTTGCCCAGCGTCAGTTACTACTGAGAGAGGATTTAAAACAATACGGTCTTGAGACTGTTTCAGTAGACACTCCCTTTCTGTGTCTGTCAGTCATGGTCCAGTAGGAGACATGAACCATGCAAGTTACCTCTCCCGTAGGATGGAACCGTTGACGCACCAACTAAAAAGGCAAAAAGAAGGCACTGAAGAATCGAGGAGGCCGCAACTCTGAGAAGAGCTGCCTCGGGATGGGCCTGCTCACCTGCGGACGTGTCTTGATCTTGAGGGTGTCAGGAAGCTGGCCCTGGGCCTGATGGAAATGGTAACTGCCTTCTGCTGTGGCTCTGGGAACACGCGGAGGTGGGGAGAGGCCAGCAGGCGTGATGCAGGGAGGAGCACGGCCCTGTTCTTTGTCCAGCATGGAACCTTCCCTCAAGTGCACCTGCTGGAGACTCTGAAAGTGCAGACATGTTACCAGTGGGCTTCATCAAGGAGGTGTGGCCTATGGGTAAGACTGGTTTGCGTAGGAAAGTGTACCAGTTGTTAAACACTTACTCTGTGCTAGGCACAGTGGTAAGTTGACATGCATGATTCACTTAGTCTCAGTAGCCCTATGGGTAGGTTATTTTGTTCCCCATTTGACAGATAAAGAAAGAGGCCCTCAACCTCTGACAACTCACCCATCCCCAGCATCTAACCTCCTCTAACTGGTGTGCTCCCACCTCCCCCACCACGCCCTCCCCAGCCCCAGCCAGGTAGCAGCCCTCCCTTGAGCCTGGCTCTGTTGAAGGACTGCCTGTATTTCTTCACTTAATGCTCTTCCAGCTCATTTCTTGGCCAGACTGAGTTCCTGGGGCGCCTGAGATGCACCTCTTCTTGCTTCCACATAGTGCACCTGCTGTGAGAAACTCTCTCTCCACCCTGTGCCCACCTCTGCCACCCTTCAGATATTGTTTCCTCCAGGAAGCCCTCCTGGTCCCCTGAATTTCTTGCCGTGTCCCCACAGCACGGGCCCATGCCAGTGCCCTTGTGTGTCCCTCCTGCTAGGGGTGGTTCTGTGACAGCAGGAGGCATGCACAGAGCTGACTTAGAGCAGACACCCACAGATGCTGGCTGGCTGAAACACTTTGGCCAAAAGCAGATTTACAGGACGCTTTGGTCATCGTGGTATTCCACACAGCAGTGCTTCTGAGCGAAGAATTCATTTTAGAGCAAATGCAGTGCAACAATGGGCTCAGGCTCACAGTTTCCTGGTCCTACTGACAGCCCATCATCCAGAAACAGTGGTGAGAGATCCATTCTGTGTTGGAGTTCTGTTCATTGGGAATCAATAAATACTTGTAGTTTTCCAGATGATTTACTTGGATTTCCCAGGTATGTGATCTTACTATCTTCAAACAGTGAAAGCTTTATTTTCTCCTTTCCAATTGTTGTATCTCCATTTTCTTTCTCTTACCAGATTGCATTGGTCAGCACCTCCAGCACCTTAAGTCATGCTGGTGATAGTGGGCTTTCTCTCTTGCTCCCGGCTTGGTAGGAATGCCTTGAATAGTCTCCATGAAAGGGCTAAGATATATTTTATTCTGTTAAAGAACAGAAGAAAAGGTGTAACAGAGGTGTGGCAAGAGGTTATGGATGCATGACTTGTTTAGCTAAGCAGTCCCTAATATAATGAACAGTTGGATTATTTCCAGTCTTTTGCTAATCGGAAGAAAACTGCAGTAGCTAACTCTGTTTACATACCCATCATTTTGCACATGTGCGTGCCTGCATAGAATAAATTCCCAGGAGAGGATTTGTTAGGCTAGGTCAGAGTAAATGGATTTGATAAATTGTATCAAATTTCTTGCCGATTTATATTCTCACAAGCAGTATATGAGTACCTGTTTCCTCGTAGCCCCACCATGATCTTGCGATTTATAAGAAATACATGTATTTGGTCATTCAGATGACCGATATATATCTGGTCTTCATCCTTGGTTCCTGGCTAACAGCTTCCAAAGCCTTGGAATTTCCTGAGCAGTAAGAGCGATGGGAGCATCTTTTATAGTATTTGGTCTCTTGTCCTCAGTTCCTAAAAAGCCTTCACAGTAATAAAGGTGAAACGGGTGTCTTGTTATTCACAACAAGCCCCTTTTCACCGCAACTGGGTTGATGTTAATGAGGTGACTTTTGAAGCATTTAAGAATGGGGCTGGTTGCCAAGGGAATCAACTAAAAGTCTCACCCTCTGATTTCCTACGAGTGGAGAGGGGCTGGAGGTTGATCCCCAAGGATTTAATCAGGCATGCTTCTGTAACGAAGCCTCCATAAAATCCAGAAGGAGAGTGTTTGGAGAGCTTATAAGTTGGGGAACCAGGACACCTCCATGTGCTACCGTGTCAGGCCCCCAACTCCACCCGGACAGAAGGTCCTTTGTTAGGGCCCTCACTTTATGTATATCTTCATCTCGCCATTAATTCATATCCTTTAATATCCTTTGTAATAAACCAGTAATCTAGTGAGTAAACTCGTTTCTTGAGTTCTGTGAACCACTTTATAAAATTAATCAAACCCAAGGAGGGCGTAGTGGGAATGTCTGATTAATAGCCACTTAGTCAGAAATACAGGTAACAACTTGGGCTTGCAATTGGTATCTGAAGTGGAGGCAGTCTTGTAGGACTGAACCTTAACTTGTGGAATCTGATTCTACCTCCAGGTAGATAGTGTCAGAATTGAATTCTAGGACACCCAGATGGTGCCAGAGCGTTGCTTGTTAGTATGGGAAATAGACACATGCACACACACACACACACGCACGCACGCACGTACACTGGAAGTGGGAGCAGAACACAAATACCCACCAAGAGAGTATCTTAAAAACTTTGTGATTTTTGCTAATTCTAAAAAATGTCTCAATGTCATTAAGAGTGATATTGAGTTTATTTTATATATTTAAAAACAATTTTTATTTGCTTTTCCGATTACATAGAAAAATTTACCATTTTTGTGTGGAGTTGCTGGTTTTCTTATTGACTTCTAGGAATTCTTTTTATAGTAAGGAGACTATCTCTTTGTGACGTGAGCTTGACCACTGCAAAAACCAATACAAGCTAATGAGGAGTCCAGGGTGGCTTACCCATTGTGGTGGGATGAGGCCTCTACTGTGTTGGTGGCCAAGGATGGACAAGAGAGTTGAGGATGAGTTGCATCTCTTAACAAGAAAACCTGTTGTATGCAGGCAAGCTTGACTTGAAAGTGACTACTTGTTAAACTTACTGTGGAACCTCTAGGGTGTGAGAAGCCCAGGTGCCCAGCAGGAAGAGCTGCAGCTGTGTCCTGCTTGCAGGGACTGATGACATGTCCAGCTCCACTGACTCTTCTCCCTCTGGACTGTGTGGGCCAGGATTCTGGTCATGATTTGTTGATGTGCTTCGCTCTCTACTTTGTGTATTCATCGCTGCCTCCTACAGACAGTCCTTTGCTCTGATCTGCTGGGATGTCAAGGACTTTATTTGCAACCCATGAATGCACAGACCAACAGAGCTGCAAGTATATTCTTTCATAGATTGTCTCATTTTGCCCCAGATGTTTTCACATCCAAAGTCACTTTATCTGAATCTATCGTAATCTTTCTTTTTATGGCTTCTGGAGTTTGAGACATACTGGAAAGACCTTCCTTGGATCTATGTATAGAGAAGGGTAAATGTTTGGAAGAGCCACAGGGCAAGGGGAGGGGGGGGCAGATGGAAACCAACTACACAAAAGGATTTTCAAGGCATGCCAGGGTCCTGGCTTGGTGCCCCACACCAGGAAGGAACAAGTCTAGTCTCCGGGTTCAGGAATTGGCAGGGCTGATGAGGCTGAAAATGGAGGGCATAAACTGGAGAAGAGTGCTGGCAACCAGTACCTGAGGTGGTTAGCCAAGGCACTTAGGCAGGAAAGAGGGTGAATCATGGCAGAGCAACAGGGAGGGGTGGAGGCCCCAGAGAGGCCAAGTGGCAGAGAGAGTAGGACTTGAAGGAGACCGGAAGGAAAGGGCTGCAGATACCTGACTGCAGGAAGAGAGAGACTCCAGACAAAGACCAGAGGGTGAGCACGGGAGAGAGGTAGAAGGTCAAGGAGCCAGGAGGAGGGGAGAGGTGCGTGGGCCGTGATGCCTTCTGGGAGAGGACACATGCTAGAGCTCAAAGGAAGACCAAAGCCAGGGGTGAATAGCCCACACCATCTCCTAACTCGGCACATCTCCGCCCAGACTGTGCATGGAACTCACCAGTGCCCGAGCCCAAGCCCTAGTCATTCTAAGGAATCACTGTCTTCTTAAGTCCCTGTTAGTTTATTTTATACTGAAATGGAGGAGCATGAATTAAATAAGACCAAGAAGACACAGAGATGTATTGTTCATCTTAGGCCCAACCACACGGATTTCCCAACATCTGCCCCGATGCCTCAACTACCGCAGCGCTAACAGCCCCAGAGCAGAGTCAGACCTTATTCCCTAATCCCCAGCTCATGGTTGTGTAGGATGCTACTATGAGAAGCTGAGTGAAAAGTGTCTGGGAACTTTGTGTACTGTCTTTGCAACTCCTGGGCAAATCTAAAATCATTTCAAAATAAAAAGCCCAAAAACTGGCACAAGAGGTGATGCTTGATTTGAATGCATGGCCCTTGCTCTAAGGTGGGGCCTGGTTTCCTGCTCTCCAGCGCGGGATCCTGCAGCTCCCTCAGGGCCAGCACCAGGGCGTTGGCCTCCAGGCCTGTCACTCAAGGATACTCAGCCTGAAGCTCCACCCACCAGGCTCCACCTCCTCCGCTTCACGACCTAAGTTAGCACAAGGCCTGCAAGTGCTCTGGGCTCCTGACTCTGACTGTGAGCAAGCTTAGCCTGGCAAGAAATGAACGTGAGACCCACTTGGTACAAGGGAAGCACGTCTATGCGCTCACATCAAAAAAAGCCATGCTTATGAGGCTGAATGAAATCCCCACCCACCCTGACCACAACAGAAGTGGTGGGATCCCAGGTGGCAAGTGGTAAAGAAAGGGACCCTAGAGGGAAGGTCTGGCTCCTAAAGAACCAGCAGGAAGGGGGCAGGGGGTGCAGCTCCAAGAGTGCAAGGCATAGCCCACTTTGCCCATCAAGGAGCCCCTCCTGAGCCCCAACCTGGGTGGGCTCTGGGTGGTACACACAGGCATGGGGCTGAAGCCTAAAGGGAAGGGGCACTGCCACCAGCTGTGGGTCATTCATAGGCCAACGGTTGGTCAGACTGTCCCAGGTTAAGGCATGCTAAGGCAGTCACATGATCTGACCAAATCATGGCAAAAGGCAGGAAAAGAGGACCATCCAAGACTGGATCTCCAGGACAACCATTGCTAAGATCTAAGCCCGACATGAGCTGAGGCCAGCAAAAACCGCCATGGGCAAATAGGATCGTTTAATTGATGATCAGAGCATAAAAGGAATGAGAGCAATTGGTGTGAGATCACCAGAGGAAGAAAGAACTGCCTTCTCTTTTGGAAAATGCATTATCAGCATGGGAAGTGGGCCCAGCAGCATAGGTGCAGACAATGGCTCCAGAAATTATGGATCCCCAGCACTAACCCAGGCAAGAAATAGGATGTGTGCTGCCAACTGGGGGCAGGGAAACCTAAACTTCATTCTCTGGGAAAGGAGAGGGGTGCAGCTAACTGCACACAGGGCCACTCTGCAGAATGGAGGGTCTGAACAGGGAAGGGTGGCCACTGGCGCTGCCTGCAGAACAGCTGACACCCAGGAGCCATCTCCTCTGGAGGGGAACGGTGACAGCAGAATGGCTTCAAATATTTGAATGAATGACTGTGGAAAGTGGCCTTGAGCAGTAGAACTAGGACTCCTGGGTAGACGTGAAAGACAGGATTTAGGCTGAAAAAAAGCTTCCTGGTAATTCGAGCTGTCTAAAAATGGAGAGGCTGGCTTCAGCAGTGTGGGCGAACAGGCAGAGGCTGAAGAGAAGGCCACTTGTAGGGAATTAACCATGGAGATCCCAGTGGCACACCCTAGGGTAGACCAGATGGCCTTAAAGCCCTTTTGGCTCTGGTATGTCAAAGAGTCTCAGAACTGAGGATGGGGGAGCTAACTTCTGCCACTTTTCTAGATACTCTGGCCCTAGGGTACAGTGGGGTCACACTGGCTATCTGGCTGTTGTCTGCTGGTGAATTATGCCCTGGCACAAGAGCAGCCAGCAGCATGCCAGTTTGGCCACGAAGGTGCTAAATGTCCAGGCTCTGAGCCCCTGGCCTCCTGGGAAATGCTCAGAGTATATTTATAAAATGATGGCCTGATGGTGAACTTTCCCAGACCACAGCTGCCAGGAAGTGGTAGGCAGGGGTGCTTTGAAACCCACCACAAGCTAGACAGGAAATTCCTCAAGAAATAGGTCAAATGAAGCGACAGACGATCTCAACCACTCCTGCACTGGTCATGCATCCGCCTTCCCCCCCCAGGACCCAGAGGCCCCGGGCTCCTGCTGGTGCCCTTCCTTCCATGCCTGGTCCTCCCCTCATGGAACGAGCTGCTATGCTCAAGCTTCCCTCCTCCCCAGACAACAGCACGGTCATTCGGTGCCTCTCTACACACACCTTCGCCTTCTGCCGTGGCTACACCAAATACATTTTATCCCCCTTATTTTAATAAGTGCTCATTTGATAAACTGTGGTACATCCATACCATGGGATATTATGCAGCGATAAAAAGAAATGAGCTGTTAAGCCATGAACATGGAGGTAACTTAAGTTCAGGTTGCTAAGTGAAAGCCGCCGGCTGAAAGGCTTACATACCGTATGATTCCAACTCTACAACCTGGAAAAGTCAGAACTACGGAGGTGGTGAAAAGCTCAGTGTTTCGAGGGTCGGGGGGAGGATAAATTGGTGAAGGAGAGGGGATTTTTAGTGAAAAACTATTATTCGTATGATACCAGAATGGTAGATACCCGTCATAACACATTTATCACAACCCATAGAATGTACAGTGCCAAGAGGGAACCCTAACATAAACTGTGGAATTTAGTCAATCATAACGTATCACTATTGGCTTGTCAATTGTAACAAATATACCACACTAAATCAGATGTTAAAAATAGTGGAAACTGGAGTAAGGTCGAAGAGGGGATCTGGCAATCTCTATACTTTTTGACAATTTTTCCTGTAAACCTAAAACTGCTCCATTACAGAAAGCACAGACAGGAAAAAAGAAAAAAAGACTGAAAAATCCCTTCTCTCTCTCACTCAGAAAAATATTCTCACTACCAAAGTGTGTAAGCTTATACTACATACACATTAGAGATCTCCAGCTGAAGGGATCGTTCTGTGGACCCGCCACTTCTTGTGGTCTTCCTATTCTATTCTGGAATCATTAGACTCACAGGGAGTTGCAGAAATAGTGCAGAGAGGTCCCTGCACCCTTCCCCTTGCCTCAGTGGTTACATTTTACATAGTTTGCATAGTACGATATCAAAACCAGAAAGCTGATGCCAGCACGGTTGGACATTCTGTCCTGTAACGGGCACTGCTTATTAACAATGTGTCATGAACATTTTTCTGTGTCAGTGGTTACATTTCTACAGTGTGTGTGCTTTTTTGATGGCCATGTAGTAATTTATTGTGTGAATTGTTGTAATAGACTCAACGGTCCCTGTAGTTGGATGTTAGTTTATTTCTGACTTTTTGCTGTTACCAAGGGCATTAATTTTAAGAACAGTTAACATCCAAGTGTATTTACTCTAAGTGCCTTCCTGATAGAAGCCCTCGGCATATATTGGTTCATTTAATCTTCCAACCACCATTTGACTCAGGCACTCATTTGTGCCCCCTTTATAGAGGGAGACCCTGGAGCGCAGAGAAATGAAACACTTGTCCCACGTCGACCAGAGCCTGGGCTCTTTGCCACAGATCCGCTCTGCACTGAGAGGCACCCTCTTCTGCTTCCTTAGGATAAATTCCTGTCTAGAGAAGTGCTGGGTTGAAGTGAATGCACCTTGTGTCAGCTGCAAACAGCACAACCAGCTCACACCACTGTGGCAGCTGTGTTGGTGCCCTGCCTGTGTCTGCTGGGCATTCATCCTATAGGTAGACGGCTGCTTTTGCTTGCTGTGAACATGAGTCTCTTTGTTTCAGGACTTTTTTCCTTGACTCTGCAAGCACACAAAGCAACTGGAAGTCCCAATTGGCTAATGTCCCTGGAGGCAGCTTCCAACCAGTGGCTGTGATTCAGTGGTCCCACAATACGGTCAAGGGCCCAGTCTTATCATCTGTCCACTATGCCCCCCACCCCAGGACGGCCTCATCCTTGGCACCATCCCTCATTGTGGCAAAATGGCTTCAGCACATCCAGGATTCAAAATGTATTCTTTTCCTTCCAGAAAAGGAGGAAGGGCAGGAGTCTGGGAGCACTTGCCAGAGAACAAGGAATCTTCTTTCCCAGTAGCCCCAGCAAACCTCCCCTGGAGTCTCTTTGGTTTGAATAGGGTAGTGACCAAACCTAAGCCCGTCATTTGGCTAAGGGAAGGTAACTGGGCTACCTGGTCAGTCACTGTGGCAAGAGGGTGGGATCATCCTGGTTGGATTAAGATGATCACCCCTGGTTTTCGCCTAGCAGGGAAGCCAAGGGACATTAGGAATCACAACGTGAACCACCTACCTTAAAGGGTTTTGACATGTACCAGCAAATTGCTGCTCTTCAGAGAATACCTACTTTGGTGCACATTCTCCCACCCTGGGTTTGTTATTATTTTTAAACCTTTGCCAAATTCAAATGTGAGAAAGGGTATTATTCTATTTTGGACATTGTATTTGTTGGATATTTGTATTTATTTTTTGTTTTAGAAATTGCCTACTTATTTTCTATTAAAATAACATCTTTTTAATGGATCTTTGAAGAGCCCTTTAGAGATTAAATATACTAATCTCTTGCCATATCTGCTGCATATATTTTTCCCAGGTTGTCATTTGTTTTTGAATTTTATTTACAGTATTTACATTTTTACCTAGTTATGTTTATCAAGTTTTTCTTTAGGATGTTTGCTTAGTTCTCCTATACTAAAGTTATTCAACTTTAACCTATAATGTACTTTCTTCCCGTAAATCTGGTGCTTTTGGTTTGTTTCTGCATTTAAACCCTTAAGAAATCTGGAATAAGGTGGCTTAAGACATTACATACGCATCCGACGCTATTTTCATTCTACGATGTTAACCAGCTTTTTAAAACACATTTGTGAAACATTCTTCTCCCCAAGAACTTGAAATGCTTCTCTTACCACATACTAAATTATCATATATGCATGGGCCCACTTGTGGATTTTCCATTCAGATCTGTGGAGCTGAACAGCTATTTCTATACCTGTAACATGCGGTTTTAATAACCATACTTCAAGATATCCATTATTAGCAATGAGAAAGTCTTACATCATGGCTCTTCTTCAAAAAAAAATACATATATGTATTAGGATTACTTCTAATGTAATGATTAAACTGAATATGGATTTTTAATCTTAGTATTTTTATAACATTGTATATTATTTCCAGAGACATGCTGTATATTCTTCTCTACTCAAGTCTCCTATGTCTCTCTGCAAAGTTATCTTATTTCTTACTTTTATTTTTGTTTTAAAATTTAGGTCCTATACATTTTTGTTAAATTCATTCCAACATACTTTATATTTCTTATTATTGTAAATCATTATATGCTTAATTGAAATTACTACAGAGAGGATAGGTATTATTTTTGTAAATTTCTCTTTTAACCACCTTTTACTGAAAAACAGCTTATCCTAAATGTGTTGGTTTTATAGCATGTGTGTGTGTGTACACAGTGGTTGACTGGGAATTTTCAAGCAGATAACCTGACCATCTTCAAATCATGATAACCGCTGTCTCTCTCTTCCCTGTATTTATACCCCTTTACTATTTCTTATGTCATTGTGTTGGCCAGAATGTGAAGAAAAATATCAAAATGATTGCACTGCTACTGGGCTTCCTTCCTTGTACTGATTTAACGGGAGCTTCTAGGATTTCCCAGAAGTTAAGAGATAAATCCTCTTTATATCAATACAAGGACTCATTCTTTGTTAATTTACTAAGAGTTTCTATCAGGAATGGTTTGGTTTTCATTAAGTGCTTCTTCATAGATAGCAAATGATCTTTTCTTTTTCTTCACTCTATTAATGTGACAAATTTCATGAATAGGTCATCTCGTTTTGAACCATCCTGGCATTCCTAGAACAAATCTACTTGGTTATGAAGATTCGTTACGGAAGTACAAAGTAGGACTTGATTTAGTAACACCGAGACACTGTTAGCTCCACGGGCGGGACTTGCTGCCGGCGTTTCCCTCCTCCGCAGCATTTTCATCATCTTCACTGGTTTCTCGCTTCCCAGTTAAAACAACCTTCCCTGACCCCATCCCTCTTTCTTTTCTTCCCTCCCCAGTCTCTGAAGTGAATGCTCGGGGCCAGTAGGCACAGCTTCTTCCCCGCGCACGCACGCCTGGAGCCCGTCCTCCTGCTCGGGCGCCGTCAGCACTGTCTCTGACCTTGGGAGCGCTTCTCTGGCCCAGCGCTCTGGGTGGACTGTCCGGCCGCGGGGCTCGGCCCTGACTTCTCCATCTCCTCCCGGGGTGACAAATCCAACCCTCATCCCTTCGGCTCCTGCTCCTCACAGCTTCTCCCACGGCCAACAGGACCTCAGATTGGTGTCACCTGGCTGTCTAGGCTCTTGTTTCCTCTCCCCACCTGCCCGCTAGACCCGAGATTGCACCGTCACCCCAGATCCCACAGGTCTAAAACACAGCTCCCCCCCCCCCCCACCGCCTCCGTCTTCCCCCTTCTACCAGCTTCCCACAGCTCTGGGGGACGGAGAAACTCCCTCTCCCGGCAGGACGGGCTCAGGAACCTTGGCATCCCTCCTCCTCTCTGGAAGCCGTGTAGGTTTCATTGGATGCGCCTCTCACGTTTGCCCTTTCCGCCTTCCCCCCATGATGCCCTCCTACGCCCTTAAAACAGAATCTCGTCCTATCCTTCCAAGCCCTGCTAGCCAGGTCACTGGGACCCCGTTTGACAGACAAGGACGCTGAGGCTCCTGGAAAGGACGCAAGTGTGCCAGGCCGGGCATCTAGGAATTGCAGCGCCTGGGCAGAGGTGGGGAGGCAGGGGGAGGGTGGGGGTGCATGCTCAGCAGACCCCTCCCTCCAGAGTCCGCCCCAGCTCCCTGAGTGTCTCACTGTCCCCTGCTCCATTCCCTTCATCAGCTGGGGATGGGGTCAGACGCCCAAACACTAAACTGCAGCCCCCAGTCTTGGCGGGATGTTAAAGAATGAGGGACCAAGTAGTCAGGACTCTGGCCCCCAAGCGGGACGCGGCTTTCCTGTCCGAGACTCCCCGGCCTCTAGATCTTCAACACCGAAGCTTAATACCTGGGAGCGAGCGGGGCAGGGCAGGTGGAGCGGACGCGGTCTTTGGGGTCGGGCCAGCTTTGCTGCTTGCTAGTTGTGAGCCAGGTCCTCATCTGGGAAGGTAATGCCTCCTTATCCCGTAAGGCTCCGTTAGCATCCAGTGAACTGAAGTCCCAAAGAGCCCGGCGCAGTGCCTGGCCGTGGTGGGAATCAAAGAACTTCCGAGGATACTGGTAAAAGTTGGTGTCAAGGGGCGATCTTCGCGCGAGTCCGGCACCCCCCGCGCGGGACGGGATGGCCGCCGCAGCGCCATCTGGCCGTCGCTCTGCTTTGCTGCAGTTCGGCCCTCCCCCCGCCAAGGAGCAGAATGAGGCCCCAGGGACCTACCCGCCACGCTGGACCCTGGGGGCTGCTGAGAGGGGTGGGCAGGGCTCGGGCTCTGTGAGTGTCACCTGGGGTGTTCAGGCTCCCGTCTCCTCTTCCAGCCTTCCCACTAGACCTGAGATTTCACTGCTATGTAAATTCACCAGGCCTGAAAGGGAGCCCCTCATCGCCTCTCGTCTTGCTCTGGGCCTCTCCCTCATCCGTGACTTCTTTCAACAGACGGGAAATTAATGGAATAACTGCACAATAATTTCTTTCACTTTCAAATGCTTCTTCAAGTAGCAAACCCCCAAAACAGGACTTAATGTGCATATTAAAATTTAGTATATGATACAGCAGCATTTCAAATCACAGTATTAGTCAATAAAGGGGCTGGAATGTTTAATTGAATTAACTATTAAAACAGAAAATAATCTCATCCCCTTCTCTTTCTTTCCCCTCATTAAATATTAATTATTGGCGTCCTTCCTTACTTTGTCAAAAAGCCGCAGGGCAGGTCCGGATGAAGTAGTTGGCTGTGGTTGGAAGGTTTTGAATGGCGGCCAGGCTGTGAAGACGCAGCAGCCTAGAGGAGCCGGGAATGGTTGCACAGGAGACCGTGAAGGTGAGTAGGCTTGTGGAGAGAGTGGGACCCAGGGCCCTCACTGGCGGAAAAGCAGGCACAAATCTGGACTGGGGTGGGGTGAGCCCCGTGGTGCTGGGTTGGGATTGGAAGCACTGGTCTGAAGGCATAGTATTCAGTATGTAGAAAGGAAGAACTCCAGATGTATGTCTGAGTGTGTGTCTCTGGGTATGTATACGTACACACACATATTTCCTAGCTACGTCCACTGGAAAGGCCAGTGGACACAACGCCCCTGAGACAGTGACCACACCCACCACCCAGGTCTTGGTTACCAGACACCCAACTCCACGGAAAGGAACCAGAGCTCCTTGGGGAATGGAGAGGAAGAGAAGTACAAGATGAACCTGGAACATCCTAGTGCTAGAGAATTAGGAAGTGAGCAAAGAATGCAGGGACATTCAGAAAAAAGACAGAAAGCTAAATTAAAGGGGCTTCCAGTCGGCAAATGTGGGATAATTTGAACATCAAAATCACTAATGTTAGTAACAGATAATAATCCATTAAATAAAATAAGAACCCAGGAGTCCATACTGACATCAGTGACTGAATGATGCAAGAATGGAAAGCTCTTCCTCCCAACAGAATGCCAGCTAGCAGCTGTAGAAAGAAGGGTGACGGTGGAACACCACGGTTTGGCGGCCACCACAGTGAGAATCCGTTCCAGCAGGAAACATGAAGGCAAACCAAAAGCAGCAGAGGAAGGGGGTGAGGGACCATGTAAAGTCTCAAAGTACCTCCCCACCAAACATTTACTAAATACAAAGGTAAGAAAAGGAATTTTACAGTGGAGAAACCTGGCATGTGCCATCCTTATCAAGTGAATAAGTTATTACCACAAGTCATGGGACAGAGAATATCAGGTGCCACCTGCTAGGATGCAAGGGAGAGGACACAGCAGGTGGGCCGTGCACTTCTGGGTCTAATCATGAGGAGACACTGGGCAAACCCAAATTGAGGGACATTGCCAAATGGCCTGTACTTTTCAAAAATGTTAAAGTCTAAGTGTCGAAGAAAAACTGAGGGGCTCAGTTGGAAAGTGGCTGGAGAGGCCAGACAACTGCCATCCTGTGAGATCCTGGACGGGAGCCTTTGCTCCAAACTGGTATTATTGCAGCAACTGGCAACATTTGAATAGATACAGGGGAGTTCTTTGTACCATTCTTGCAACTTTTCTGTAACTTTAAAGCTACTTTGCATTCAAATGTTAAAGCAATTCAGGGCTGAGCTACCTGCTCAGAAGAACACAATCTTCTGCTTCCTGCCCTGAGAGTGCCAGCTGGGCCTCCCGTGCACTCCTGCCAGAAGCAACTAGACGCCTGGACAGCATGCCTAACTGGCGGTGGGAAACAGGCAGCACTGGAGAAAAGGGAAGAAAATGAGGCAAGTCCTACCCTTCCCCAGGCTTTGTTCCTGAGGTGAAATCCAGACAGGGCACAAAGAAGGGAAACCAAACAGAGCCTGGCCATCTCAGTGGGTTGAAGAGACAGAAGTCAAAGCCTGGGGGTGCTGAGGCGGCTAGAACTGATAGCACGGAGAGGCGGGGGAGGGGAAAGCAGATAGAGACACACATCTGCACAGGATCCCTGGAATTTTTGGCTGCACACCCATTTGTAGGTGCCTGGGACAACACTCCCTGAGGCCAGACAAAAGCTCCTTTCAGGGAAAAGAACCCTTACTGCACAGTCATAAGTGGAAGAATTCCAGACTTGCAAGAACTAGGAATTATTTGAGTTCCCACCAGCCAAAATGAAGAGATTTCACTGAATGCACAGGATGTTCAGTAGAGAGCCCAGAAGTACCACACCTTAAAAGTGGGGTTAACGTAGTCACAGAGGTAAGGCTACTTCAGACCAATCTTGAAAGAGCTTGAAAACAAGTCTTAAATAGATCAAAGTGATCTGCAAGTAATTAGCTGCCTGCCATAAAAACTCCCAATGCTCTTTAAAAGAACACAACAAAATCCAGCACCCAAAAACAAATTTCACAAAGACTGGCATCCAATAAAAAAAAATTACTTGACATATGAATTAGAAGTAAAGGTGGCCTTTAGCCTGAGAAAAAACAGACAATATAAATTGACCAGAAATGACAAAGATGATAGAATTTCTCAAATTTCCATTTTAAAATGACCTCCAACTAACAGTCCTTGATGAAACTTGAAAATGAGACAATGCTTCTTATCCCCCTTCGTAAACTGTTTCCACCCAATGGCACTGAGGTCAGCTCCCCTGTCAGTGGACAGGTGGCTGCACTGACCTTAGAGCCCCTACTGGGTGGAGGCCCCATCCTTTACACATCAGGCCCCACTACCTGAGGTTTTAATTGCAAACTTCTGTTTCAGGAGAAGGCCACCTCCTACGGGAATCCCTCCCTCACTGCCAAGGTCAGGTCCCCTGTAATATATTTTCATTGCCTTATTTTTCATCCTGGCCATTTATCACAGTTGGTATGAATTCATGGGAAAGTTTTATTAATACCTGTCTGCCCCATTAATGCTCTGAACCCAAGAACTGGGGCCAGTGTGTTCTCTGAATCTTTAGCCTGAAGTGTAGTCAGTAACTGGCACAGGGTGTCATCCATAAACATTTGCTGAATGAATGAATGTATACAGAACAAACGCTATGGGCAAAATGAATTTGTCTTTATTGCAAATTTTTAGAGGTTCATTGACGAACCAGTGGTATGCAGAAGAGGGCGCTCCAAACCACACGCCCCAGGATGAACTGAGACTGGCCAGGTCCTGCCCCAGGTGTGCTTTCCGAAAGCAGGTAATCCTTGGCTCCTGTCTGACTCTCTTTTGATAATTTGTTTTTAACAGAGGCCTTTCTCCGAAGTGTCACCCACTCAGTCTCTTCAGGTCATGATCTGTAATGTTGAGAGCATCGCCCTTACAGGTGAGACTGTCCCCAGACCTAAGATGGGAGACGGCAGTAGCTGCTCTTTAAAGCCCCTTCCAATCTTGAAAGTGTATGATTTTTTATGTTAACCAGGCTCTTTATTCTGCTTCTTTTTTAACTTCAGCTTTATTGAGGTTTACTTGCCGTTTAAAATTGCAAGATATTTCAGGTGTACTTGTGGGGACAGATGCATACATTGTGAAAGAATTCCCCCACCTAGTCAATTAACACATCCGCTATCTCCCATAATTATTATTTGTGTGTGTGTGTGTGTGTGTGTACATTTAAGTTCTACTCCCTTAGCAAATTTCAATTACTGTGTTTAACCATCCAATTTCTGTTCTAGTTGTGCGGGTGCCGCCACTAGGTGGCACTTCCAGTTAAAGTTCCCTCCCTGGCGGGGGGGTTTGAAATCCTCTTGGATTTAAACCCGGACTGGGGTGGGTCTTAGCGGAGGAGAGAATCGGTGACTAAAAGCGTGCCAGGTCCTGCCGTCTCCTGCAATCCGGGGCCGGGGGTGTTGGAGAAGCCCGCGACCGGACTCACCAGGGATGCCAGGCAGAGGGGGAACCTCGCCCTCACCGCTCCTCTGCCCCGGACCCACCTGCGTCTCCCCTCCCGCGGCTGGAGGGGGCCCGGCAGGGATGCAGAGGCCCTGCCAGCTCCGCCTCGCCCCCCCGCGCGCCTTCCGAGTCAGGGTGCGCTGGGTATGACCCCCGTGGCGTGCCACCTGGGGGCACCCTCATACATCTTTCTAAAATCGGGATTCCCAGGCCCCGCCTCCAGGGCCTGGGCTTCTGGCGGGCGGGCGGTTACTTCCCAAGGTACTGGGGAGATTAAATAGGACAAATCCTAGCGTCCGGTAGTTCTTGAAAACGAAATGAGGCAAATGTTCATTCAGCAAATGTTTATGGATGACATCCTGTGCCAGTTACTGACTACACTTCAGGCTAAAGATTCAGAGAACACCCTGGCCCCAGTTCTTGGGTTCAGAGCTTTTTTTGGTGTATGATTTCTTTATTTCTTGATACATACACACGAATGGTTCAAAAGTATGATCACCTAGAAAAGCTGACTCCAAAAATGCAGACAAGGTTTCAGTGAGCATAGGTTTCCTGTATGGTGGAGGTAACGTATAGTCCACTATTTACATGCTCATGTTTCTAGCCCAAGTTAAGCCACCAGAAAAACATGGAACAGCCCCAAGTAAATTTGGGAAGCCAGAGCTGTGATGAAACCTAAGATTTCTCAGAAAGAGTTTTATGTGGGGAGCCTCTACTTCTACCTTGCCTAGTGCTTTCCTGTGGGTTTCTCAGCATGAGTACAAACCTCACAAAACACCTTCGAAGACTGGGTTGCCCAGTGTCACAAGTATGGTGGTAGGTCCAGCAGGCTGAATTACAGAGGCCCTTTATATAACATTAAGAGCAAATCAAGGGCCAGGTTCTGAAACCTGAATGTTAAGCTCCTAGTATCGTGTGCAGCTCATGGTAAGTGTTAGTAGAAGGGGAGATCCTATTATTTTTACTGTTGGACGTTACCAGTTCAAGTGCCTAGGACTTTGGACACAGGTGAGGCCCAATAAAGATTGCTGAATGAATCCACCATTTCTGGTAGCAAATCGGAAGAGACTACAAGTGTACCCTGTCTTCCCGGTGTGCGGTGGGCACGGCAGGGTGGGGGTGGAGTGGGGTGCAGGCTCAGAACCTGCTTTATTCTTGACATTGGTAATCAAGAAAGTATAGGTTCAGATTTCCTGCCCCCTCCCTCCCCTCTTCCTTCCTATTCAGGGTAACCATCAATAGAATGACGTTGCAATTACTTGGAGCAAAGAGAAAGAAAACCACCGGACTTGTAGAGCAAAGGAAAAGAAAGGAGAGGCCAGGGGAAAAAGCATGAAGTACAATGACTTTTTTGATTCAGACATATCCACTTCATAATGCATTTTAATAGATTCAGTCCTATTGTAAAACAAAGATTTTTTAAAAGCACAAAGAAAATAAGCTCTTAAAATGAAAATGAAGGTAAACATATGGAAACATATTCTGATCAGGAGGCTTGGTTACATGAAATATAAAACTCATTTCAATTATTCATTAATTCCTTCCTTCATCATCATCATTATTTTTTTAATGCCTAAGTGTGCTAGGCTCTTTCTTGGGGACCAGAGATTCAGAGATGACTTGACTAAAGACCCCCAAGTAACCCCCCCGTAGGAAGGACACGTGTAATCATGAGGGGCTACATCCATTTTGAGGGGTGTTAAACTGCAGGCCGCTGGGGAGGAAGGCTTGGTTCTCCTCCGGGGACCCACTCTGCCTCCCCCATGTCCCCCAAGGCTCCTCCTCCTTCACCTTCAGGCTGAGCGCCTCCCCGGATGCAGACTCACTTGTTCCCCGGGAGACTGACGTGATCTGAACCTGTGTCTGCGCAGAGCCCCCGCCCGTCTCTGACAGTGGCTGAGTGTGATGTACGGGCAATCTTGTCCCTTTTGTCTCCTTCATCTTGAAGTCAGTTAACACAAAGATTCTCCAGGTGGGCACGGGAAAAAGAAACACCAAAGTGCTGGCATTGGCTTGGGATAGTCGCTGAGGCCACTGTAGTTACACACAACTCCCTGTAGGATGGGGGGGGAAGGGTCCACAAACACTGACTTTCATCTCCCACCCTTCCTTACATTTCCAAAGGTGGAAGGTGAGGGCTCAGGGCAAGGTGGTCTCAGCATATGCCGAGAGGGGATATTCTGACCATGCAGATTACTTCTCCAAAGTCCCAGGGTTGGGGAGATGGGTTCAGTTCAGACTGAGACTGGTTTGTGTCTGTTGCTATTCATTTCTGTCCACAAGCCCTGCCCATCACCTCCTTGAGGCAGGTGTGTAGAAATGCTGTTCTGAGGAGGCGGAGGTGGAGGCTGCCCGCGGAAGGCTGCCCTTGCCCCCTGCCCGCTGGACCTGGAGCTGCAGGGTGCTGGAGAGGATACAGGCTGGAATTCCACGGCTGCTGAGGCTGCCCTGAGCCAACCAGCGGAGGGCGGAGCTGGGGTCTGGGAATGTGCAGGACGGAGAGATGCCTTTACCGATGCCTGGGCAACGTGGCCTGTCCTCTCACCGGGTACTCCTCCTGGGAAGGCCAGGGAAGTGAGGGAAGCTGGCGTCTTGACTAGCTGGTCTGTCTTGTTCTGTGGTCCCTGAGACCTGTGGCCTGGCCAGGTCCCTTTTCCAGGGGACTTCCAGGCAGCGTAGGGCCCTGTCTGAGTACTGAGCCCTATGCCAGAGGTCCACAGTGACGCCCTTCTGGGGCAGGTCTCTCTGCGGAGTGATGCACTGTCCTCATTTCTGCCTGTCTTCTTCCTTCATGCCGGGGTCTCGCCTGGGGTCCACGGATCCCCAAGGTGACTGTGGACAGAACCCAATGAGTTTGTGAACTTGGATGAAGAAACCAGTGTCTTTATCTTTATTAACCTCCAGCCAAAAGCCAACACTTTCTTCAATCGTGTTTGCCTGTGACCTTGCAGGGTTTTGTATCACCTCATAGTTGTTGCAGGGAGCTTGAAATACCATTTGCATTATTCTGTTATGAAAATCCTGACATGTTAGACCTGCTGTTAATGTATTAGCCAAGAAGCACCACATAGCACATGTTGTCAACGATGTTTTGATCATTGTATTTTGATATAATTACCTTTCTTTGAACTCCCATATATTTTGTTTTTTGCATTTCAAAACATTCTGTAAGAGTCCATAGGTGAAGAGGATGGAAGTGTCCAGGGCAGGGGGAAGGCCAGGGACCCCTGAGGTCCATCTTTTGAGGTTTTCATGTCCCTGAGGATCCACCTGCAGCTTGCAGGGCCCAGCCAACAAGCTCCAGCCAGACCAGAGGGCAAAGGCTCCACAGCCCTTCTGGAGGGGCGAGGGAACCAGGATGACCAGCTGCCCCAGCAGACTCCCACCCCTGCCCATGGGGCCCCTGGATCCCGCAAGCGGGAAGGGGGTCTCTCCTGAGAAGATGGCAGCTTGGTGAGTTGTCCAAAGCCCTAAAGCCAGGTGAGGACATGCTCTGCACCTGAGGCATCCCTGCGGTCCACAGTGCCACCTTGGGAGGAGGCTGTCCAGCCTGTGTCACACACAGTACCTTCGTGATTAGTCCTTCCTTAGCTGGAGGGCCCCAGTCACCTGGGAATGAGGAAATAATTGACAAGGCCCAGGGCCCCAAGTGGGCGCCGTGTGGCAGGGTGGCCCGCAGTGCTCCCAGCTAGCTACTCACCAGCCCAGTGGTTAGGCCGAACAGTTCTGTTTGTCCTCCCAAACCCCAGAGATTCCAGGAACTAACCCTGAAGCCCTTGGGGCAAGAACTGTCCCAGCAGTGTGCTGCCAAGAGGAAGCCTTTGCCCACACCCAGAAGAGAGGGCAGGTAGGAGCCAGATGCTCAGCCTCCCACCCACCCGCCGGCTGACTCCAGGAGCCATCTGCGATGTGGCTCCTGGCGACCTCCAGGGGGCAGTCTTCTGAGACTTCCTGGGCCATGCTTTCCTAGCCAGAAGGCGACCTCCTCCAGCTGGCGCCCAGGGGTCCAAAAGAGCAAGTGGCCAGCAGGGGTCAGTGTCTAGCATAAAACCAGCTCACCTGGCTCTTTACCTGCCTGACCCAAAATGGAAACCTTAACACCAGGCATGAGTTTCAGAGTCTGTGGCATTTCAGCTTTGCTTTATCCTAAATTCTGAGTGATCCCAATCAGCTGGGCTTGGAGCACCACCCCTACACTCAGTTTCTTCCTCTCTTGGATATTTTATTGACATAAAAACGAGCATGAGCTTCAAAAGACTCCAATAAGAAAATTAAAAGGCAAGCCACAGTCTGGGAGAAAATATTTATAGTACATATATCTGGCAAAGGACTTGTATCCAGAATATGTAAAGAACTTTCCAACTCCTTAATAAGACAACCCCCAAAAATCAGCAAAGGTTTGAACAAACACTTCACCAAAGAAATGCATGGATGGCCAATAAAGACAAGAAAAACTGGCCAGTATCATTAATCACTAGGGAAATGCCACTTAAAACCATAATGAGACATCATTACTCACCCGTTTGAATGGCTACAACTTAAAGACGGGGCATAGCAAGTACTGTGAGAAGAACAACAACTGAAACCCTCAGACATTGTCAGTAGGCATATAAAATACCATTTTGGAAAACAAATTAGCAGTTTCTTAAAAATTGAAACATACCATTTTACTTATGCCCTCTCATTCTTACATAATTAAACTAAAGAAATGAAAGCATATATTCACAGAGGACTCTCATGAAATTTTCATAGCAGCTCTATTAGTAATAGCCCCAAATTGGAAACAATCCTAATACTCGTTCTTAGTCCATTCAGGCTGCTGTAATGAAAGTACCACAGACCGGGAGCTTATAAACCACAGAAGTTTACATCTCACGGTCTGGAGGCTAAGAAGTTCATAGTCCAGGTGCCGGCCAATTTGGTGCCTGATGAGAACCCTCTTCCCAGTTTATCTCTTCACTGGTCCTCCCCTGGCGGAAGGGGGAAGGCATCTATTTTATAAGGGCACTAATCCCACTCAGGAGGGCTCTACCCTCAAGGCCTCATCTCCTCCCAAAGGCCCCATCTCCAAATACCACCACATAAGAATTTGGTGGTGGCGCGGGACAAAAACATTCATCCTACAGCTCTCATCATGAGTGATGAGCAGATAAATGGATTCTGTGTGTCTATATGGTGGACTAATAAAAAGGAACCCCAACTGATGTTGGAGGACACCATGGATGAACCTCAAAATCATTTTGAATGAAAAAAGCCAGACAAAAAAGTACATACCATATACCCGGATTATATAAAATTGTAGAACAGGTAAAAGACATGAAAAGTGGCAGATTACCAGGGACCCACGGCAGCCGTGCCTCCACCACAAGGGGCTCACCCCACTGCCTGTCTGTGCGCTCCTTGGTGGGCACCCTCCCATCTGCACCAGGCTGTCAGCCAGGGTCTGTCTGCCCTCCAGAGACCTTCCCTGACCCCCTGGTGCCCAGTGGTTCCCCTGGGTTGCCTGCATCACAACACTTTGCTGCAACCAGGGCCTGGCACAGAGGATGCCCTCAATTGTTGTTATTGAATGAATGAATGAATGAATGAATGAAAAACAAGGGCTCATTCTATCTCAGAGATAAGGAAACTGAGACTAGATGGCCATTTTCCCAAATTTACCCAAATTAGTGGCCACATCAGCCGCTAACACCTAGTCTTAGACGTTCTCCCTATTCCAGGAGAAGGGGCAGCTTTCTAAGGCTGGTGAGGACGGCCAGGCCTGCAGGGATGGGAGTGGGGTCAGGACTGGGCATCAGACACACCTCGGTTTGGTCCCCTCCCACCACCAGCTATGCACCTCTGGGCCAGACACTTACCTCCTCTGAACCTCAGTGAAATGAGTAAATATCAGTAACCTCAGGGCAATGCGGGGCTTGAACAGGAGCCTGCAGGACAGCATAGGCACGGTACAGAAAGCCATGTCCAAAGAGTTGGGGATCAGGGCAGAGGAATCAGTCACTCATTCTTTGTTGTTGTTTTTGTAATTATTGAAAACAAAACAAAACCCGTACATAGTCCAGTAGTAGATACAATTGATTAGTTTTCTGATATTGGAGGAATAAATTAGTTCTGTCACACCCCTCCAACCTGGCCCCACCTTCTTCATGTATATGCATGTATACCTACATATAGTGTTTTATCTGCAGTTATAAATAGTATATACATTGACAAATTTTCTTTGTACAAAGTCAAGGTTTATACTGTATATAGCCACCCAAGTAACCACGATTCCTGCTCCTCTCTCGGCTTTATATTTAAGTAGATTTCATGCTCACCACCAGACCCTCCGCTAGAGACTTTCCACACCCTGTCTTGTTTATTTGGGTTTGTCTCTGGGTGGTGCTGCCCGGCACAGAAGGGTTTTTGTATTTTGTAGAAGAGGTCCCGGCTTGCATTCCCTGAGTGTCTGGCCTGATCTTTGCAGGAATGCTTTGCTGGGGAACACCTTTTTTTAGGCATAGTCATCCGTAGTTACTTTAAAAAAAATAAACTTGTATTGCAGCACAATGTTGTTCCAACTATTTTCTGCGGCGGTGTAATGAACCACCTCGAAACTTAGTGATGTACCATGTTAATAGCAGCATTACTCACAAAAGGTGGAAGCAATCCAGTGTCCACTAATGGATGAATGGATCGACAAACTGCGTAGACGTGTAATGGAATGATACTCAGCTTTCGTAAGAAAGGAAGTCCTGACACATGCTACAGCGTGGCTGAACCTTGAGGACACTATGTGAAGTGAAATAAGCCAGTCACAAAAGGACAAATACTATATAATTCTCATTATATGAGGATCCTAGAGTAGTCACATTCAGTGGCAGAAGGTAGAAGGGCAGTGGCCAGAGGCAGGGGAGAAGGGAAAAGGGGAGTTGTTTAATGGGTACAGAGTTTTGGTTTTTCAACATGAGAAAGTTCTGGAATCTGTTATGCAACTATGTGAAGAGCTTAGCACTACTATACACTTCACAATAAGTAAGATGATAAATTTTATGCTATATATATTATATTTTTTACCACAATTAAAAAAGCCTTGGTTATGTAAAATAGCCACCACCATTTTATTAGGTTCCTAGGCTGAGTCAGGTGTTTGGCACAGGGAAGGTGGCCCTTCTCTGCCCCAGGATGTCTGGGACCTCAGCTGGGGCTGGAAGAGCTGGAGCTGGAAAATCTACTTCTGGGAAAATGCCATTATTCCCATGTGTGGCACCTGGACCGGACAGGCTCCTCTAGGCCTGTTGGCTGCAGCCCCTCAGGGGACACCTCCAGTCTGGCAGCCTCAGAGCAGCTGGACTTCTTACACGGTGGCTCAGGGTTGCAAGAATGAGTGGCCTTTCATGACCTACTATTAGAAGTGATGCCATGTCAATTCCAGCATGTTCTTTGCCCCACCTGTCACCATAGCTCATCCAAGTTCAAGGAGTGGGTACATAGACCCTCCCTCTCAATGAGCAGAGTGTCAAATCATTTGTGGTCATGTTTTAAAACTACCACAAACATAAATGCAAAAAAGCACACTATCCACAAGGGTATTGCATGATGAAATTTTGCAAAATGAACAATTCATAGTTACCAACCAGATCAAAAACTAAAACATTACGAGGCACTCAGAAACCCCTCTTGTGTCCCCTCCCTGCCACTCCCCTACCCCCATCCCTGGCTTCTGACACTGAAGGTTACTTTTGCTTGATTTGAACTTTATAGAAACATTCAGGATGTTTTCTTTTACACCTAGTTTCTTTCCCTCAACCTTACATTTACAAGACTCATCTGTGGCTTTATGTGTTCAAACAGTTCATTTTCACTGACATATAGAATTACATTGTATGAATTTGCCACAATTAATTTATCCATTTTACCATTCATGGACATTTTGGGTTGTTTGCGGTATGGGGCTTTTATTAATACAACTGCTATGAACATTATTATAACTGTCTTTCATTATTATATATTGGTTATGTAATATATATCATTATATATGGCATTATACCTGAAAGTTTCAGTGCACACATGTAGGAATTTGTTCAGTATGTGCGTAAGAATGTATCTATTCTTTGCAACTCTTTTTGCCCAACATGATTTCTGTAAGTCATTCGAATCGATGAAAAATATGCTGTAGTTTATTCACAAAAAATGGTGGTTTCCATTTTTTTCCACCTACAATATGATGTAGGGGAGGAAAAGTATCTTTTTCCTTCTACTCTTCTAGGTTCTCAGCTGAGTCTCTGTAACAAAAGACAGATTAATAAGAGAAAAGCATATCCATTTATTTCATATAGGTTTTATGTGACATGGGAGCCTTCATAAGGAAATGAAGGCCCAAAGTCAAACATGCATGTTTGTATGCTGGATTCGATGATGAAGAACGGCAAGGCACAGGAACGTGGGATAGGACCGAGGGCTGGGGGCTGCACGCAGGGGACTGTGGGAACCGAGCCTGTTCAGATTCCTCTTGGTGTCTTGCAGATAAAGATGCCACTGTCCTCCAAGTACAGGGAGGGCACTTCTCACGTGAGGGTCTATGACCTGCTTCAGGGAAGATCAGAAAGCCTTCCTACACCTGCCATTTCTCAGATTCCTTCAGCTTAAAATGTTCAGTATGCCAAGGTGCCGTATTTTGGAGTAATGTGTCCTGAACTCCATCAGTAACTGTATTTTTAAACATGAGCCTCATATTTCTGAATCTGTGTGCATTTCTCTAACATACACACCTAAGAGCAGGAGGATGTGGGAGACTTCCAATGGTCATGCCAGTTTGCCCGCTCGCCGGTGGTGTCTGAGGGTTCTCATCTGGCCAGACTACGCTTTGTCAGACCTTTGAATGTATGTGAATCCGATGAGTAAGAAATGTTCTGGCATTGCCAGGGCAGCTTATACTTCATCTCCCTGATTATCAGGGAGGCAGAGCACCTTTTCCCATTTGTCGACCATCCAGGTTGCCTCGGGTTCATTCCAAAGTCTGTACTTCAACAGATTTCAGCACAGACCATGGAATGTTATGTATGTGCCGGTTACTTAAGACTTAACTCAGTATTAAGATTGTGTGGCCCAAGGATGTGCAGAGACTGGAACCCTCAACCGCTGCTGGGAGGAAGGTAAAATGATGCAGCCACTGTGGAAAAGAGTCGGAAGCTCCTCAAAAAAGTTAAACCCAGAATTACCCTATGACCCAGCAATTCCAATCCTAGGTATATATCCAAGAGAAATGAAATTGAATGTCCACACAGAAATGTGCATGTGCACGCTCACAGCAGCATCCATAAGAGCTAAAAAGTGGAAACAACTCAAATGGCCATCAAGAAATGAATGGATAAAGAAATAATGGTCTATCCATGCAATGGAATATTATCATTATAAAAAAGAAAGAAGTACTGATACCTGCTACAACTTGGGGGAGCCTCAAAAACATGAAAAGTGAAAGAAGTCAGACACAGAGGTCATATATTGCATGATTGTTTTTATTTGAAATATTAAGAATAAGCAAATCCATGGAGAAAGAAAGCAGCTTAGTGGTTACCAGGAGATGGGAAATGATTACTTAATGGGAGCAGGGTGTTCTGGGTGATGAAAAGGTCTTGAAACCAGAGAGGTGATGGTGGCACAGCACTGTGAGTGCTCTAAATGCCGCTGAATTATACACTCCAGAATCGTTAATGGTTTTGTGAATTTTACCTTCATTTAAAAAAACACAATTTAGAGTATCAACCAATATATCAGAAGGCTCTTACTGCATATGTGGCTAATACATTCTTTCTCCTCATATATTGATCAATAACTGAAACTTGACTTAGCCACGGCCTATAGAAACAGGGTGACATTAATCTGACACCTACTAAGTGCTTTACAAGCCATGAGTCATCACAGTATCCTTGTACATCTGTGGGTAATATTGCATCTGTTGTGTATATGGGGAAACAAGTTCAGAAAGGTTAGGGAACGCTCCAAGTCAGACAGCCACTGGGTGACAGAGCCAGGACTCACCCCACTGCTCTGCCCCTCCCACCTGTTTCTGTGCTGAGGACTCCTGGGTCACATCTAAAGGGAGGAGCCGAAACAGTTACTACTATCAGAGCCGAAAGGCTATCTTATGGCATCGGCCACATGTACAGACTGTCCGAGAGCCTGGGGGGCAAATGAAGAGTGACATCCCCGAACTTTTTTAGAAATGCTCCCATCAGCAGGACCTTGCCAATGAGTTTCAGCCCCTGGCAAGTTCGCTATGGATTCAGTGTGACCAAAGAAAATGAGAGTAAAACATTTCTTTGGGGTGAAAGGGTTATACCCAACTTTATTTCCATGGTGGCAGGTCAGTCACTAGAATCCCGTTCACTCAGAGAGAGTCTGCATGCAGCAAGCCGGTCTCTGCCTCTGGGCCTCTCTGCCAGCACATTCGCCTTGCCCAGCCGTCCTCTGGGCCTCTGTCCTTGGCACTGCCACCACTCCAGCCTCTGATCTGCTCTCCTGCAGCCTTGCAGTCATACCACCGTGTCACCTCCACACCACTGGGTGTGGGAGCTCTTTATATAGAGTCAATAGCAACGTATTGCCCACATGTGTGTAGTGGGCTAGCCAACCAGGGCCAGGTGAGAATCCCGGCCACAGGACCTTTCATTTTATCCACAAGCAGATTCCTGGCAATCAGGCAAACCTGGGAACCTCAGCGGTGCACCCCGCTCAGGGGGAGGACATCTGCGCCTGCTCTCCCGGAGGTTCCTGCAGCTGCTGCCGGGTCCCAGGCTGGGCAAGTAAGCTAGGGCCAAGGGCACCATGTGATCTTTATTTTAGGATCTTATCCCCAGGTTTGGCACCCATGGAGCACTGGGGCAGATTTGGGTGGATCTGAGCACCCTGTTGCACGTGTGTGGTGGGGCAGAGGGCGGGTCAAGTAGGAGTGGGTTCAGACCAGAGGGAGTAGAGGCTGGAGCTGAGACCAGACAGGAGCTTCTCAGCAGCAGAACTGCTTCCACAGGTGCGGGTTAGTGCAAGGGGGCAGTGACTACTCTCATTTGTCTCTTGGTCTGGAGTTGACTGACATGGGAGCCACTAGCCGCAGGTGACACTGAGTGCTTGAAATGCGACTGGTCTGAATTGAGATGAACTGTCAATATAAAATACACCCCAAATTTCAAAGTCTTGGTATGAAATGAAATAATTTAAGATATTTCATTAGTAGTTTTATATTGATTACATGTTAAAAGATGCTATTTGGCATATATTAGGTTAAATAAAATATATTGTGAAAATTAATTTCACCTGTTTGCTTTTGTATTTGAAAACATGGCTGCTACAGAGAAGACAAGTAGTGACTCTAGCATCTTACTACGCTGATGGACAGTGACTGTTACGCGGTGTGTTGGGGGAACTCGATAATAGGGGCAAATGTAGGAAACACAGCGTTGCTCATGTGAAACCTGAGCATAAGATTATATATCAGTGATACCTTAATAAAAAAAAGTGGCTGCTAGAAAATTTAAAATAAAAAATACATATTCTAAAATAAAATTGTGCATTCTATTTTTACTGGACAGCACTTTTTGGACCAATCCCTCCTGCCTATGAATGGAGGGTAGATGGACAGATGGAGTGGTCACTTAGGAGGAGGGCCTTGCCACGGGTTTTAATGCTCTTCCCAGCAGACCTGGGCATGCCTGCTGTAGGGAAGGAGGGAGGAGAACTGACCAGCCTCAGCAGGCGGGACCAAGAGTCAACTCACTGGGCGAAAGCCAGGAGGAACGTCTCCCCAGGGAGGCACCAGCCCCAAAGGGCTTGGGTAGGGAGACGATGTGGCCACGTGGGATTATCTTCTGACAGCCACCACCCAACCCGGAACCCCCAGGGTGGTGGCGGGGCCTGGCTGCCCCCTCCAACTCTGTAGGACTAATTTTCGCCCACTCGTAGTGACTTGCTGCTCCCAGCAGGTGAAAACTAGGAAAAGGAATTATTTTCTCTTTTAGCAACACTTGCCATCTGGAGTCTTTTCGTTCTCTGAGTAGACAGCGGAGGCCCCCCAGGGACTCTCAGTCTGAGTTCATTGGCCCTCTGTGGAGCTCCCTGGCAAGTCCAAGTCCCCCCCAAAACATGGGGGTCAGAGCCTCGAGGTCTGGCCCGGGGCCTGGAGTCTGAGGCTTAAAAAGCTCCCTGGCTTTTGCTTCCAGATTCTCCGCCAGGACTTCCTTGCGGCTATGCCAGCAGGGGCCTTCCAGGGCCTGGTAGGGGTCCCCGTGGAGGCCAGTGTGTCAGGCCTTCTTTCACACTGCCTGGGCTAGAAGACTGGTGAGAAAACCCATTTAGGTAGTGTCTGTGGGCTTGGCACTGGGGAGGATGCAGTGGCCTGGGGAAAGATGTGTGAGGCACTTTAAGGGTTTCCCAAACGAAGATCTGGAACTTGCCCTGGAGGGGACATCCCTGGAGAAAAGGAAGAAGTAATTGAGGGCCTCTGGAAACAGCTACAGGGGAATAGTTGAAGGAAAGTGGGTGGGTGCTATAGACAAAGGGCAGAACTCCCCCAGCCTTTGAGTGGTGTACTTTCTGAGCCTCAGCTCACTTTGGCCTCTCACTTTCTGCCGGTCATTATTTAATTTGTGGCCTCCTTGCAGAGGCTACTTCTGGCTCTATTACCTGAAGTTGAAACCTGCTCCTCACTTCCATCCTAGACTCGTCTCTGCTTTATTTTTGTCTTAGTACTTTGTGGATAAAGTGAAAGTTCCTGTGGCCAGAATTCTCACCTGGCCCTGGTTGGCTAGCTCACTACACACGTGTGGGCAATGTGTTGCTATTGACTCTATATAAAGAGCTCCGCCCAGTGCTCTGGGAGACACAGTGGCACGGCCACACGGCTGCAGGTGATCAGAGACTGGAATGGTGACAGTGCCCAGGACAGACTGAGGCGGCTGCAGGGGCAGAGAGACCTAGTGGTAGAGACTGGCTTGCTGCCTGCAGACTCGCTCTGAGTGGGCGGGATTCAATTGATTGACCTGTCACTGTGGGAATATAGTTGGGTATAAACCTTTTCACCCCAAAGATGTTCCATTGTCATTTTTCGATCTCATTGAATCCATAGTGAACTTGCCCAGGGCTGAAACCCATCAGCAAGACGTACTTATTGTTATCTAACACACCATATGTTTTTGTCTTGCTGACTGTCTGTTCCTCCAATCAGAACGCAGTCCATAAGTACAGATACCTTGTTTTGTTTGGAGCTGTTCTCAAACACCTAGGACAGGACCTGGCACTGGGTTTACGTTGGTCAAATGAATGAATGAGGTCTTTCATTGTGTAATGCGTCTACACCTAAGATGGGGAGTCTGCTCACTGCTGTCCTGTGTGGATAGCAAAAGGCAAGAGGCAATTTGAAAGTCCATTAGCAGGGGAGGAGCTATATGATTTATGCTACACACAGAATAGAATGCCTGGCCACTGTTGAAAGAAATAAGGCAGATTAATGGTTCTTAAAATGTGGTCCGCAGACATCTGATAACTATTTTGTGATACTAAGAACATCATACGGCTTTTTCAATGTGTTGACATTTGCACCAATGGTGCAAAACTGATGGTGGGTGAAACAGATGTCACCTTAGCCTAAATCAAGGCTGTGGTACCAAACTGTATCGAGTCATCCTGTTCTTCACCCTTGTGCATTCCTTGTTTTTGTTTTCATTTTTCTGTTTTAAGTTGCAGTTTCACTTTCTGAAGAAGCTGAAGAATTTTTAATTTTATTAATTTTGGTCCTTCAGGAAATGGCTTTTTAATATTTGCTGTGATGAAATTGCAGATAGAGCACCTCTGCAGACCACAGCATGGTAGTCGTCTAGAGAACAGCGTGCATACGATGGATCCGGAGCAGAACTAGCCCCCTTTCCAAAGGAACATCATTTCTTACGCCACAGAACAACTGATAGGCTATGACTATTAGTGGTTGGGTAGCTGGAGCGCCTTCTTGAACAACGAACAAAGCGAACCTGCCACTTCAAGGTAAATGGTTGATAGCACAGGTGACCCTTGAACAACATGGGTTTGAATTGTGTGGTTCCACTTATGGGCAGAAAGTTTTCTATAAGTATAGTAGAAAATTTTTTAGAGATTTGTGACAATTTGAAAATGTGTCTTTTCTCTAGCTCACTTCGTTGTAGGAATACAGTATACAACACATGTAATGTGCTGTAAAAATATGTGTCAATCGAATGTTGTCAGTAAGGCTTCTGGTCAACAACAGGCTATTAGGAGTTAAGTTTTGGAGGAGCCAGTTATATGCAGATTTATGACTGTGCAGGAGGCTAGTGCCCCTTATCCCTGTGTTGTTCAAGGGTCAACTGTTTGGCTATGAATCCTAACATTTGAGTTTCAAGTAAAAACTAAGATTTTGGAAAACTTGAATATCGTGTAAGTGAAATGTGTCAACATGGCCAACACAAAATGCTATGAAATTATGCATCAGTCAAGGATCCATTAAGTGTGCAAGATAGAGTAATAGATTTTAATGTAACAGTGTGAAGAGTTGATTTTGTATGCTTTCAGTTTCCATGTTGCGATTAAACTTCAAAAAAACTCACTTTTCTGCCTTTTGGTGTAGTGTCAAAGAAGATGATAACCACAATGATCTGAAAAAGCTATTCAAATACTGGTTCCTTTTCCAAGTATATTTCCAGCCATCTGTGGAGGGCCAGATTGTCTTTATACTCTTCAAACAAAGCAACAAATTGCAACAAATCAAATGCAGAAGCAGATGCATATCCAACTCTCTCATCCTAAGGGAAACATTAGGGACATACAAAAATGTAAAACAAGGTTTCTTCTCATTTATGTTAATAAGTAATGGCTTGTTGTCATTTTTAAATAACAGATTTATTGAGATATAATTCACATAAAATGAATACTTTTGAAGCACAGTGGGTTTTATTTAGTATGTTTATGGAATTGTACAACCATCCTCACTAGCTGATTTTGGAATATTTTTAATTCAGTGAGGGACTACATGAAGAAACTTGGAAAGAGCACAGGACACCAACAATCGCATAACTTTTAAAGGACAAAACATTTTCTTCTCAAACAAATCAAAGGCCTGAGATTTTGGCTTGTTAAAGAAGTTGATACTACAAAGATGGGCAGGACAGAATGCTCTCTTGGAGGGCTTTTCTCTTTCTGGAATTCAGTTCATTCTGACTTCTTGACTTGCAGATTAACACTTCCCAGAGGTCCCAGAGGTGCCAACGCATCGGGGCTGAAGGACGTATCTGTTCTTGTCCAGATGTCCCAGAACCAGAACAGACTCAATCCCACAGGTATTTTCAGAGGGAGGACTGTCAAATTCTATTTTCCAAAGATGGCCACAATAGTGTATGTCCCATCTCACATGAAATTCTTAGATATTATGTGGTCACTCCTCTGTTAAGAGGTGGAGATTTAATTTCCCTGTCCTTTGTGACTGTCTCGACAGAGTTTGGCTATCTGATTTCTGAGTCTTCATGATAAAAGGCAATATAGCTTCTACCTGAGACTCCCTCTTTGTGAGCCTGCGGTAAGAATCTAGTGACCACGTTGTGAGGAAGCCCAGGCCAAATGGAGGGGCCGTGTGTAGGTGTTCCAGCCAACAGCCCCAAGGAAGGGGAAGGACCAGTATTAGCCAGCATCAACCCTTACTTGTGAGGGATGAGTCCTCAGGTGGTTCCTGCCGCCAGGCTTGAAAATGCCCCTGCTTTTCCCAAGTGGTTCAGAGACGAGATTTCCCTGTGAAGGTCTGTCTGAACTGCAGATTCGAGTACAAAGTAATTGCTGTTGTTGGGAGCCACTAGGTCTGGGAATGTTTGTTATACAGTAATAGATAAGTGAAAACGAAGTCTTGGAGTTAAAACACATTTAATTTCTCTATGAGATGCAGAACCTCCTTTAGCCACCCAGGGGAATGTTAGTGAGATCTGTGAGCTCATGGGATGACACAAGGTGAAATACTTTCAGCTGCTCTATAGCTAACATATCGACCCTCCAGGACATCTTCATTTTAAACAATCACATTTTTTTGATTATTACAGTTTTATATATTCATGTGGAAAATTTGGAAAAATGAGAATTGAAAAAGAAGGGACATGATCTGACTCCCAGCAGTGGCAATGGTCAGTTTGGTCCCTTTCCCTTTAGTGGTTTTTTTTCTATACATAAAAATCTATTTTATAAAACATAGGTCATATTTGCATGGTAATATTGATGTTGACCTATCATTCAGCAATCAGGTTTTAAGTTCTAAGTCAGGCACCCTGATGGATGCTGCTGGAAAAAGAGAGGTGGAGAATAGGCCTTTAGCTTTGACTGTGACTTACCTTGGGTCACTAGTGAGATACCGAGACTTCATTCCTAGGGTGGCCAGGTGTTCCCTGGTGAGCATCGAGGGTGCCTGCTGCCAGGGCTGGGCACAGCTTAGGAGGTGTTCAACCTCCACCCCTCAGTGGCAGAGAGGCTTATGGGGTACCTGGTAGGGTTTGCCCCCAAACCCTGCCCCTTTCAAGTGATATACCTTTTGAGTGGCACCCAAGTGACAGCTCATATTTCATCTGCCCATTATGCAAAAGCTCTCCCTTAGAGATCCACTGTGAAACATAGAGCCCGTGGCTTAAAATGTGGTGGTGTTCATTTTAGAATTTGTTAAGAAGCTAAGTCTCATGGCCAATGTTCTCACCAAACACCCCCCCCCCCACCACCACTACCAAAACTGAAAACCAAAGGGCACAAGGAAACTTTTGGAGGTGATGAGCATGTTTATTACCTTGGTCATGGTGATGGTATCATGGGTGTTTGAACATACCCAAACTCATCAAAGCATGTACATTAAATATGTGCAGTTTTTCTGCGTATCAGTTTTGCCTCAATAAAGCTGTTTTTTTAAGTGCTTCCTTATTTAGAAACACTTAAATGCAAAAGTTGAATTGCATTCAAAATCCACTCTCATTAACACAAGAGCTCGTAGAAATTAAGTGAACTGTGGTAAATTTTAGCACGTAAAATGGTTGTTTACATTTTTTTTTTACCTACTCGTGCAAAGTTTCTCTTTGATGGAGAGTATTAAGAACTTTCTTTTTTTGGCATGTGTGTAAACTGTGTCACATAAAGCACTCCAAACAGGAGTGACAATAAAGCAGACCTTCTGGGCGCCATCACCAGGCAAGAAAGGGTAGCCGGTGATGTATTTGAAGAGGTCCATCAATTGCCATTTCAAGCATAAAATATCATGTAAAAAAGGCTGCATTTTTTTTTTTGCAGGACCAAATCAAATTGTTTAGTAGGGATGTTAAAAAGATTTTGACACCTTTATTTGAGCACTGAATATTCTCCCTAATGCCTTTTTAAAAATTAACTTCTTTTTTTTCCTAGGCCTCTACAGATGCCCGGAATCTCTGCCCCACAGCCTGTCTGGGTTACAGACACCAGCGGAGTCCATCCTGACACCGGCAGACCGGTGTTTACAAGATTCTTCTCCCTGCTTGGCTGATGTAAGAACCATCGGCAACAGCTTTCCTTAGGGAGAATGACGCCTGTACGTGTTAACCTCTTGTGAAAAATGCTTGTTTCTTTATTTTCAAGCTTCTTTTCCTTTCCTTCTTGTATGTTTCCCAGATAAAGTTGAAGCCCCTGGAGTTGGGTGGGTATCTTACCTCCAGGGGAGCCACAAGTTTTGTTCCATTTGCTTGCTATCTTTTTGTCTGCTTATTTGTTTTTAGTATTTTTAGTGTTTTGGAAACATTTCTGTTCAATGAGTGTTTGAAACTCAGCCCCCTCCTCCCTGCGATCTCTGCGGGCACCTCCCACTCCCAGACCTGGAGACCGGCGGGTGCCACCCCCAGCCGTGGGGGGGCGCGTGTCACCCGGGGGCGCTCCCCTCCCACCCCTCAGCCGGTCCTGGGCCGCGAGCGCCGGCAGTCGGGGCACTTCGGGGGGACGGGACAGGAGCCTCCCTAACGGCCGTGAAACTCTCCCGCTGTTACTCCTCCGGAGACCGCAGGGGACCCGGGCTCCCCCGGAGAGGGCGCGGGCGGCAAGGTCGGAGTTGATTGGAGGGTTCACGCCTCTTCCCCCGGGGAGGTAAGCCTCCGCTCCCAAGCCCCCGGGAGGGGAGAGGGTCGACGTCTCTCTGATGCGCAGACACCTGCGGCTCTGGCTGGGCGGGCGGTCCCCGAGCCCTGGCGCCTCCTTAAAGCTGCGGCTCCGCCCCGCGCGCCCTCCCCGCTCGGGGTTCCGCCCAACCGCCCGGTTCCCGCCGCCGGTGCGGAGTATCGCCCAGCCGCTAGCCTGCGAGGAGCGCGCTGTCCACCCAGTCCCCGCGCGGGTCCCAAGTCCCGCGCCCCCGTATCCGCCACCATGGCCAGCGAGGACCTGGGGTGCAAACTGCAGCGGCAGCTGCCGCGGGAGAAGGTGCAGGCGGGTTTCGCCCTGCCAGCGCCCCTGGCCGCCTCAGCCCGGGGGCCCCAGCCGGCGCCGGCGGCGAGCGCGGACGCCGAGCTGAGCGCGCAGCTGAACCGACGGCTGGACATCACCGAGGGCGCTGCGCAGCCCCGGCGCTGCAAGGTCTTCAACCCCTACACCGAGTTCCCGCAGTTCAGCCGCCGCCTCATCAAGGACCTGGAGAGGATGTTCAAACTGTGAGCTCCTCGCGCCTCCCCGCCGCGGGTCGGGGTGGGGGGTGCCGGGATGAGGGAAAGGGGAGGTGGCGGTGGGTAGGTCCTTCTGGCAGAGAGTCCCCGGCCCCGCTTGGGTGGGACAGGGCGGGATGGTGCAGGGAACAGTTCCAGGGGTGCCCTTAGCGTTTAACCCGACGCCCCAGATCCTGCGTGCGCCAGCTCTAACCCCGTGCAGTGGGACACGGCCGGGCTGGGACACCGACAGCAGGGGCCGAATCTCTCCCTGACCGAGCTCAGAAGTTTCCGTGGGGCAGTGCAGCCCGACCCCCACCCAGCTCCGGGCTCCCGACAGCCTGTCCTGCCCGCTCCGCCCGGGAGGTCTGAGATTCAACCTGAGCACAGCTTCTAGGAAACAGAGACGCGCCGTGCCTCACCTGCCAGCTTTAACTTTGACCCCCAAGGGAGAAATTAGCCCCATTGTCCTTTTATCTTTTAAAACTAAAGAGGAAATTTATCTTCGGTTGCCACGCGGGGTCTGACGTACCAAGAGAAGGTGAAAACTGACTGTTTGCAAAAGATCAGGACGTTCCTGGAGTCGTGCACGTCCGGGGATCCTTGTGGGGGCGTCGCCTTGCCTGTCTTCCTCTGGCTTGCCTTTTGGGCAGGAGGCGCCCGTTGGAACCGGACGTGGCAGCTCGCAGCTGGTCCGGCGGGGGCTCATTCCTGTCCTGCCTTGCAAGCCCCACCCAGTGCGGAAGCTGCTGGCGCGCCCCAAAACCGGGCAATGGAAGCCGCAATGAGAGCCCCTCACTAGCCGGCCCTCCACTAATAGTCTGGTAGTGCCCTGGGCCTCAGTTTCCTCATCTGGAGAGTGGGGGCAGTAGTCGTCCCTGCCTTTTAAGGCCGTAAAGAAATCCACACACCGTAAACTCCTACCAAGCTATTAATATTATTTCTAGAATTGGGCCAAGACCGGAAAAATGCCCGGGGGAGCGGAGGCCTCGGGCCAGGTCATGCTTGGGGCGTTTTAAAAAGCGCTTGGAATGTGTTTGTCCTCCCGCGTGGAGGTTCTATTTAAAGGCGCTGTGGTGGGCGCTGTGTGGCCAGAGCGTTGGCCCCTTCCTGAGGCTGGGCTGCGGTCCAGTCCCGGTCCCTGCGCGGAGGTCAGCAGAGGCGGGCACCCGGAGCCTCCGTGCCTCCTCCACTTCGGTGACACCTTCATTTCCCAGTCGCTGGCTTGTAGGCACTGTTCCAGGTGTTCAGAGCTGGCGGGTCTAGTTTGAGAATTAAAGAGGGCTGGGTTGGGGCAAAAGAATGCCAAACTGGGGCAGAGATGGACAATAGGTGAATGGTTTGTGAGACCCACCCTTTCGGTTTATTTGGGGTTGGGTCTTTCTTGGGAAGACTGCGGGAGGCGCCCATGGCCCGCAGTTCCTCCGGTTCAGGTGGATTCAGGGAGGGCATCTATGGGACTAACGTCTTTAGCTTGCTTCATAGTGACTTTGGGTTTCTTTATTTATTTTGATTACTATTGTTTTTCTCTGCAGAACAATCTTTGGAAAGATAAATTTGCTTGTACGTTGGCTGCCTAAGAATAGGAAAGGGAGTCCACACACAGTCAGAGGGTCTTGAGAGTCCAAGCAAGATGAGATCCCCGAGGAAACGGGTACTAGAACAGCGCCAAGCTGAAGGGAAGGCAGTGTGTGGTCTGGGCTCCAAGCAGGGCTGGCAGTCCAGCTCATGCCTGAACTGCACAGTCGTTCTCCTGAGCTACTGTGTTGGTCAAAATTCTAGGTTGGGTTTTCTGTCACTTCCAACCAAAATTGGCATAAATCAAAAGGGAAGTAATTGGCTTGTAAAACCAAGAAGGCTGCTTGTGTCAGGTATGGCTGGATCTAGTTCACATGATGCCACCAGTGCTTAGTTTCTCTTTTTCTTAAGCCACGTCCTCCCTGTTCTCATTCTTAGGTGGTTTATCCTTGGTGATGGCAACGTGGCCACAGCAGCTCCAGTAATTCCAGTAGGAAAGGGTGACCACAGCAAAGACCTCTTTGTGTGTCTCTTAGAGGCATTCTCTCTCCCTTCCTTGCTCTTTTTTTTTCCTTTGGAGCTTTACTGTTGTTTCTTCCTGCCTCTGAACCAGGGCGCTTGGCTGCTCTGATTGGCCAGGTCTGAGCCATGTGCCCTCCTTGTACTGAGGAGTGCAGCCCCACCCCTAGAGTGGGAGAGGGTGGCCTTCACAGGCAAATCTGGGGCTGTGAATGACCTTCACAGCTCCATCCTGGACCTTGACTGTGGGTGGGCTCAGGCCTGCTGCCTGGTTCACCTTCAGCCAGAGGACTGGCAGTGCCTGGCATCAGGGAGTGCGTGCGGGACACAAGTTGCTGCAAAGAAACCTTTCTGGGGCTCATTCCCCATCCTGGAAGGCTGGGGAGGTGAAGCTGCCACTCAGAGCCAGCTTAGCAGTCTCTGGAGACACGAGCATGGCAGGGGGATCAGAGAGGCACAGGGTCAGACAGGCTCTAGGACCTGGGGTCCTGAGCAAGCTACATAATCTCCGTGAGCCTTAGTTTTCTTGCTGGAAAAATGGGCACCAGTACCACCTTCCTGTGAGGGTAGCTGCTGTGGCTGCCAGGGGCAGAGGCCCCTGCCTTTCTTTTTCCCTACCGTGGTTTGGAAAGGGCCCTTCCCTTAAACCTGGTGTTAAGACCCAATTATCTGTCGTGAGTCTGGGGAGGGTGAGGCCATAGCCCCCCCATTCCAGGGTCATTGGCTGTGGCCATGGGCAAGCTGCTTGACCACTTGTCTTTTTGTCTGTAAAATGGGGATTATAGTTCCTTTCAAGGGGTTTTGTGAGAACTGAGATGACTGGCCGACGAATGCTGAGTTGGCATGGGACACAGAACGGGGCTTTTATTGGAAGATCACCCCCATTCCTGCCTGCATGTCCAGAACCCTCCCCATGATGCCCCGCCTCCCAGCTACCCACACACCCCTATAAAAGCAGGGATTCCATGGCCCTCTCCCTCTGGGCTTCCACCAGCTCAGTGCCCCTGGCTAAGCTTGGTGGTTTTCCCTTCAGTGTGCATCTGCCAATTGCCCACCTGGAAGGCAGCTGAAACTTCACTCCCTCGACCCGACCAGGGCCCGAGACTCCCGGGTCTAGGAAATTTTGTTACCTGGGCACGTCGGATGCACCTCTGCTTTTAGTCCTCATCCATCCTTGGTGCCTTGAATGTGGCCGTGACTCTAATCTATGGGAAACCCTTTGTCTTAAGAAGGGGCCTTGCCATGCGTGTGGTCACTAAGATCAGACCCCGGCTACCCCTGTGCTCCCTGCCTTCCTGCCACTTTGAGCTCCCTCTAGGCAACCAGCTGGCCCCAGGACCACCTCTGCCAAAGCCTGGCAGCCCAGAAGGGTTGCCTGCACCCTGCTGCCCTTGCTCAGGCTGGGGCAGGTGGGGGGCCCCCTCCTACCGGGAAACTTGCTATGGAGCTTGGCTTTTGGGGATTTGCCGCCTGTCCCAGCCTGGCAGTGCCTCCTGTCTGGTAGCTGGCTGTCTGATGAACAACTTCTCCCAGCTTTGCTCAGGCCCAGCCCTGATGCCCTGATGCCCTGATCAGCCTTGTTCAAGTTCTTCCTGCTCTGCTTCACATGACTTAAAACAATTTTTTAATTATGTCTGGGTAGGTCCTCTTGGAAACCTAATTGCTTGCTCTTCCTCTCCACACCCGCTCTTGCACTGACCCTTATCTGCAGCTGCTTTTGTCACATGCAGAGGGCCTGGCAAAGAGACCCTCTTGCGGCCCACCCCGTCCAGCCAGCACCAGTTGCTAGCATCTGACCCCAAGCGAAACTTGGTCAAGTCCTCCGTTTTTCTCTTTTCTTTGGCTTCCATGCTTAAAAGGAACATGTTAAAGATCCCAAAGAGCTTATTACATATCAGCTTGTTTTCCACTGACGGCCTTACCAAGTTTTGTCCATTACAGAGGCAGTGTTGTGAGGCTGGTAAGAACCTGAACGTGGGGCCAGGCTTCCTGGGTCCAGACCCGGAGTCTGCCACCTACTTCCTCGATGGTTGCCCTGGGCAGGTTACTTAAAAGCCCTGTGCCTCCGTTTCCCTGTCTGTCAAGTGGGGATAGAAGAGTACCTGCCTTGTGGGGAGTAAATAAATTAATGTATGTGAAGCAGTTAGCTCAGTGCTTGCCCCACTAAGTGAGAGCCTCGTAGGTGTGAGTCACTAGTTTTCAGATTATAACATCGCTGTAATTTGGGTGGATTTGCACATTTTGTGTTGCCCTTTTTTGTTTAATAGTGCACACTTTGCAATGTCTGATTTATCCTTTGAAGTTGATTTCACCTGCAGTTTGAGCTGCGTGGTGAGCCCCCCGGACTGTGCCCTGCCCAGTCCCTTTCTGGGCTCTGTTAAAGGGATTTATTCCCACTGCTGGGTGAGTGGAGTGTCCCAGGGCTGCCAGGACAAAGTAACGCAAACATGGTGGCTTAAAATAACAGAAATGTGTTTTCTTACCCTTCCAGAGGCTGGAATCTGGGGTCATCAGGGCCACGCTTGCTCCGAAGGCTGTCGGGAAGGATCCTTCCATGCCTCTTCTGGTTTCAGTGGTTACTGGCAATCCTTGACGCCCCTTGGCTTGTCAATGGCATCGTCCTAATCGTGCCTTGACAGTCACATGGTGTTCTCCTGTGTGTCTTTACATGGCCTTCTTGTAAGGACACTAGTTATTGGATTTAATTTATTACATCTGCAAAGATCCTATTTCCAAATAAGGCCACATTCTGAGGTTCTGGGTGGCCATGAATTTGGGGGGGACCCGTTCAACCCATTATTGCAAGTGAGCAGAGCTGCCCAGTCTGCATCGAATCTCCCCACTTCCTCAAGGAATGGGAGGCCCTTCCAAGTAGGCTCTGGGTTTTAGGGATGTCAGAGCCCTAACTGATTTTGGGGATTGAGGGGATTTAGGAATGTTGGAGACTTAACCAAAGCCAGCATGATTCCTACCCCCAACAGAAGTGGGGAACTCAGTCCTCCCAAAACCCAATCCTAATGCAAATGAAGTTGCCCTCTAACTACAAAACACAAAGCCAACAGAAAACCTCCAACCCGTGCCAGGAGTGCACTTACTTTCAGCATGAATTTCACTTTTAATCTGAGTTTCTCGATCAGATTCTGATGTCACCTTAGTGTTCCCCTGGGGCCTGACTTGACTGGGGAGCCTGTTGTTTCTGTTCTTTTTGTTGGGGCTGGTTTCATGCAGTTACTGCCAAATGTGCTTTGATTTTTTAAATTTGATTTTCCTATTTAAAAGTATTTTGTTTAGGGAGTTCTTACATTTTCAAGGTTTAAAAAAAACTGGATCCTTCCCAGCCTGCAAGCACGTTGGGTTCTTGGAGTGGGGGCTACTTGCCTTTGTATTCTTAGGACGCGCACCACAAGTGAGCCTGGATCCTAAATGGTGTGTCGTAGAAGAAAGACCTTTCTAATGGGTGTGGGAAGTCAGAGGCAGCATCAGCCTGGCTGGACAAAGTTCCCTCTCAGTTTCCAAGTGTGTTACTGAATAGCCTGAGCCAAGAGAATAGTGGCCTGATTTTAAACAGGGTGAGAAGGCCCAGAAGAAACTGACTCTACAATTCTCTTCCAGGGCTGTAATACGATCTGGCGGAGTGGTCAAGGCTAGACAGGAAATTTTAATTACCCCAGGCTTATCTAGGGGCCCTTTCAAAGGGAGGTAATGAGGGCAGCCACTTAAAGGCAGGACCCAATTGTAGCAGCATCTTAAAATGCAGCTGTGATGTTTTTGCATCATACTAAAAGCTTGTGTTTCAATTCCCCAAAGAGAGGGTGGGAAGAGGAGCATTTGGCTATGGGAAAGTTGTCTATTTATTAAGAATCTGATATAATGATGTCATGGACGCCCTGCCAACTTTTGGATTCCTGCATCACCATTAAACCCTGGAAAGGCGAGGTCGGAACACTTCATTTCTGTCCGCATGTGTCCCGCTCCATCCCTGTCCCATCCGCTTACCCTCCCCATTTCCAGCCTGGAAGGTTGGGAATTTGCCATGGTGAAATGAGCCCTTTTAAGGAGGTTTACTGGGGAGGTGGAGGTGAGGCTACTCACCCATTCTCCTCTGGTCTTTTGAGTGAATCACTTTAAAGATGGGAAAGGTGTACATGGAAGTTAAATGTTTTTCCGCCTTAGAGGAAAGCCAGCGCCTCTGACTACTGATGGTAGCTTCAGGCCACGGTGATTCACCGCAGATCTGAAATTCTCTCACCAGCTGGGTTTTGCACAGTTGAGCCTGTTGATGGAGGGCAGGGCAGGAGAATCCAGGGCTTGTCTGAATTCAGGGAGTGTGTTCAGCTGGAGCCCCGGCCGGCCTCGCTTCAGGGGCCTTGGCCTATGGCAGAAGGCTTGGAACTATTTCTTAGACCGGTTCAGACACTGGCTGATTCTGTCCACCAGTGTGCGTGATGCCCCATGTGGGCGGCTCTGGAGGTGGCTGCCCAGCTCCTCGCCGGCTTATCTTTTCTGGGGTTCCTTTCTCCTCGTTCTTGCTCCCCACCTTTCTGGGAAGTCTCCTCCACCGTTCTTACTACGGAGCCATCACGTTTTATAAGAATATGAATGGTGGGAATTTGAAACTGAGTGATTTAATTCCAAATCGAGTTGCTACAATTTCCTGTTCTGCCCGTGGCTCCCCAGCAGTGAGCAGGTCTGTGCATTTGAGGGGAGGCGGCGGGGATGTGTCTGTGACTGTTCCCTCGGCCAATGCTCTGTAAAGCCCCTTTGGCCTCAGGGAGCCCTTCCACGCACAACGAGCCGGTGCTGTGAACCCCGCCAACGCCGCTGGCTTTGGAGGTCCCCACCTGGTTTTCTCGGGCAGATTCACCAGTTAAACTCCTCACCTTTTTGTCTTTGAAAACTGTTTGCTGATGCCTCCCCTTTTCCCAACCCCTTCCCCAAACTTGCTTTATTCTCCTTGTCGTCAGGAGTGGCTGCCTCTGTTCCCTGTCCTTTCAGAAGCCTTCCCAGCGGCAGGGCGCGGCGTAGGGCCGCCGCCAGCCTGAGCTGGAAGTCACCGGCCCGATGTCTCTCATTCCTTCCCGCCACTGCCTGGCCCTCGGTTGCTAAGCGCCACCTTTCCTCCGTGTGGAGGCCTTTGTATAGGGCGTGGGTGGTTGTGTGGGGGTGTTCCAGCCTGGTTTTATATTTTTCCAGTCTGGGCTGCCGGCCCCCTGAGTGACAGCACATTCTTGGGTTCAGAAGGTGAGGGCAGGGTTGCCAATGCCAGCGGCAGCCTCCTGAGCCGGTTGCTGGTTCCTGGCCGGCAGGGCCTTGGGGGAATAGAGGCAGGGAGGGGGAGCAGTGGACTCCTTCCAGATGGGCTGGGTTTGATTCCAAAGGGGTGACCCCCACCTCTGGTGGAGGGTGTGGCTGCCTTGGGGTTGACAAGTGTCCTTAGCCCTCTGCCAGCTTGGATCAGGTTTGCAGGAAGTTAGAGGACATCATTTGGATCTTAAAAACTGCGTTGTGCCCAGGGCTGGCCCTGCCACTACTTCCTGGTTGGGAAGGACAGAGGGACCTACAGCTGCAGCCCATCTCAGCTCTGGGGTCAGACCTCCCTGAGGGAGCCCCCAACCCCGCTGCATTGCTCACTGAACACTGTGTGACAGTGGTCCCAGCCGTCAGCCCTGACTGTCCAACAAGATCTGGCTTCTGACTGTCCCCGCTCTGTGCCCACAGGAATCTGCTGAGCTCTTTTTCCACCTTGAGAAGGTGCTGTCCCCTGGTCCTGCCCAGCTTGCCCAGCTTGACCTCAGTGACAGGGTCTCTGTCCCCTCCCAAAATGCCTCATGCTCTGCCTACCCCACCCTACAATGGCTGACTTTATTGAGCTGTGGGCTCCACTAACACCACCCAACGGCCACCCCTTACACAGCTACTATGTACAGGCACTGTTCTTAGAATTTACACATCGTAAGCACTATGAGGTAGGTACTACTATCATCCTCCATTTTATAGATGGGGAAACTGAGGCCCAGAGAAGCTAGGTAACATGCCCAGCATCACACATTGTGTAAAGGATAGAGCTGGGATTTGAACCCAGGTCGCCTGTACTCCTGTCCCCTGTGCCACTAGCCTCTCTCATTAATGTCATTCCCACCCCCGTCTTCTCAGGCTCCTCATCTCAGCCATCCTTGATACCCTCTTGTGCACAGCCAGGCAGGGCCGTCTGACCTCCTGGCCTTGCCAGATCACCTGCCCCCCACTTCCCCATGTCCATCCTACATGTTTGAACCTCTTGCCAGAGCTCTGATTTCATTACCTTGCCTCTGTCTTCAGAAGCCTTTGTGGGTTGGGGACAACATAGAACACTCAGTAGCTCCCTATTGCCGTAGGACAAAGTCCAGGCTTTTCATGATAACCCTTAAGGCCAGCTCCAGCTGGCTACTGCATTCTTGTCTCCCTGTGCCCCAGCCTGGCCCCACTCACTGGGCTGGTGCCCTTCTGCTCCCCAAGTCTCTCCCATTGCTCCAGTTTCTAATCAGTTCCCTTCCCCCTCCACAGTGCCTGCCCTGGGAAAGCAGGGACAGGTTTTCATGCTTAAGTGTATGTAACTTCTTCTCCAGTCCCCACATCTACCCCAGGGCCCAGTCAGGGCAGGGGTCTGAGCTTGGCCTTTGGAACCACGCCCGGCCCTAATCACTGCCCCAGGCTATGCAGCTGTCAGAGGACCAGGAGCCTTTGCTGAGGCTGTGCAGTCCCTCCAGCAGCCCACTGCCCTCCCCCAGGCCTGTAAGTGAGATGTGGAAAAAGCTAAGTGACCACCTTCTCAGGTTGTCCCCAAGATCATGTGACCACCTGGTGTGTAGTCACAGCCTTAATTAGGTCCCTTAGGCTCCAGCCCCTTGCTCTTTCCACTGAGGGCGGTGCAGGTCCCTGGCCCCCAGTTGGCTGCTGAATTTAAGGTGGTGCCCACCCAGAGGAGGGACACAGGAAAAGGAGCGGCTGGCAGGAAGCTGTGGGGTGGGGATGGAGACTCTGAGGGCCCGCAGGCTGGCAGCCGATGTTTTTCCTACTCATTTGGAAGGACAGCCAAGTCCCCCATGGTCCACTTCGGCTGGGCCGGTGGGCCTTGACCTCCCCTCCCTCCAGGCCTTCCCAAGGCTAATTCCCTTCTAGGCTCCTGGGCTTCAGGGTCCAGCAGGGGTGGGCACTGCCAGGGCTGCCCCTGGCCTGGGTGTGGAACCCTGGATTGTTTGGGGCACCCATCCCCCGAGATCCACAAGGCTCCTGGGAATTCCCAGGAGAACTAGGTTTCCAGGGGCACCTCCCAGCCGTGTTTCCTGGCCCCTCAGGACTCTTATGGGGAATGCTGGGAGCTGAGGGAGTAGCTCATCACCACCCCTTCACAGCAAAGAATCTACCCACTCCTCTCGGCATTCCCAGTAAGGAGAGCTCCTCTGGCCTCCCTACCACCTGCATCAGGGATGGCCCGAGGCAGGCTGCCTGCCATGGGACACCAGGTGTCCTTGCCACCTCGGCCCTTCCCCCTCCCATTCTGGATGGACTGCCCAGACCCAGCCACTCCACTCCCTGTTCCCAAACCAAGTCCCTGGTCACCTGTACCCAAACCCAGCAAGGGTACCCCCATTCCAAAGGACCAAAGGGGACTCCAGGATTAGGGTCTTTGTCTTAATAAGATATTATCAACCCAAAGTAAAAACAGTAAGCTCTTACTGATAAGCTGAGCACTCATTTGCCTGCCTTTAATTTGGCAACAACTGGACAAAGGAGGAATTGGAAGCCCAGAGAGTGTGAGTAACTTGCCCGGGGACACACAGCACATGATGTCACCAGGATTTTGAACCAGGGGAGTCTGACCCCAGGAACACATTCCCAGCCACTGCTGTCCTAGACCAAATTGTCCCTGTTACATTTGTGTAGCTGAGTCAGAAGCTTTCCAAAGCTGAGCCCTCTCCCCTGGTCATTCTTGGCCAGAGGGTTCTTAGCATTTGCCCTACTGACCTTTTATCTCAGCATCTGTGACATGTTCTTTGGGGGTGGTCATGGGGGCTGGTTTCCACGCTTGGCCTCTGGCATCAGCAGATTTGCATGTACTGTAACCTCCCTATTTACAGCAGCCAGTTGGAGGGCATGCGGCAGGAAGAGCTTGGTGAGCAGCCGTCCTGTGAGGGCAGCTCCTGCCCCTGTCCATCTGAGTTTATGTGGCAGTCCTGGGCAGGGGCTTCTACTGCATGTATTTGGGACAAAGCGGATTTCCCTGCTCATCTTGAAGGCCAGGTAGTGGGCTGCCTGGCTCTGCCTTCCTCCCCTCTGCTGTCTTCAGAGGCGCTGAGCACGCAGTGGTGCTCTGTGGTAGTAGGTGGCCATTTAGCTCTGTCCTGCCCTCCCACCTTTCTTTATGAACGTCCAGACTCTGTGTATGAAACTATAGGATGCTGTGGCTAAGGGGGGTGGGGTAGGAGACCCAACCTCCACTGGTCCCCTCAGTCTGCAGAGATGTTGGCCTTTTACCGGAAAAGGAAGGGTGTTTGCCAGAAGGGGATGCCCATGGCACTGGCTGTGCACAGAACCTGTGAGGGTGGCACTCACCTGCGTCTGGTGCCACCCCACCTCATCCTCACCCTCACCCCCCCTGCATCCCTCCATAACTGGGATTACTGCATGCTTCCCAACTGGGCTCCCTGCCTTAGGCTGCCCACACCAATTGCCTACTGCCCAGAAGAACCTACTGTGCGCACTGAGCTGAGAGGTCTTTCTGAAACAGCCATCTGGTGTTGCTCCTCTGCTTCAGACTCTTTGGGGTTTGCCTCGCCTTGCCTTCTGGGCTGTCCCAGCACGCCTGGGCTGGCGGCAGTGGCTCCCTTCCGCAGCTCGGCACGTTTGCTCCTATTAGTTCCTGCTCCTCTGTCCCCACCGCCAGCCCCCACTCCGGCTCTGCCCAAGTTCCGGCCTCATCACAGCTCAGCTGTCTCTTTGTACACTTGCCTCCCCAGCTGGGGACTGGTCTTTGTGCTTTCCTTCTGCTCTGAGAGGCCCAGGTACATGGGAGCCAGGTGGTGAGTGAGTGGGTGAGTGACTGAGTGAGCGGAGAGCCGGGAACTCATCTGGGAGCAGCCTGATTGGAAATCAAAGACTCTGGGTCAAGCTTTTATACTTAACTCCTCAGGGTATCTGGCCCTTCCTCAGAGCCTGCTCACTCTTGCTTTGCATGCACTTGTAACACACTTAGAGCTCTTGTTTCCAGGCCTGCAGTCAGTCAGGAGGGAGGAAGGAAGAGCAGATGATTTGATAGCTAGGGAGGATCCACACAAAGAGTAGGAAACCAGAAACTCAGAGACCTGGGCAGGCTGGGCAGCATAGGAACAACAGGCCCATAACCTTGGGGGTCCTGAGGCTCTTCTGCATAGGCACAGGTAGGGGCACTCACGGGTAGAACCAGGAGGGTCCTGGGAAAGGCCACAAGCTTTGGGGATAGACTGGCACAGGGAGTGCCTGGGCACCCCAGAGGACCTTGTGGAAGTGCAAGTTCCAGTTCAGCAGGTCTGGGGCAGGACCTGAGATTCTGCATTTCTGACAGTCCTGGGTAACCACACTCATAGGAGCCAACACCTGCCTGTTTTGAAAGGCGGTGCATGATTGCCCCACAGGCCTTGCTGTGAAAGAAACATAGGGGTGTTCCACTGTCCTGGAGTGGAGGCAGTCTGCCCAACACTAAGGCATTTTCTGGGGCACTGCCATCCTCCTGAGAACCACCCCCCTGCCCTTGCACTGAGGGATCCCTGGGGAATTTCTCCTGGTAAGCCTAAGACAGACAAAGGCTGGCCAGCTTCTTTACTCCTTAATAGCAAGGTTATTCTAGTGAAGTGAAAACCAAGAAAACCCAGGGGCTCTGCACAGAGGAAGCTGGTAGAACAAGCAATTCATGGCAGAAGGAGGGCCCAGCACTGGGCAGACCCTGTCCCCCCAACCCCTGTCCCCTTGCTGCTGTCTCCTTCTAGTGGGCTTTTGGCAGTGTGAGGATTAGGAGTTACCTGGGCTCCTTTGGCCATGCTGCGGCTTTCTGGGTCATAGGCACACACAGCTGGGGGCCAGATGGTCAGGGTCTCAAGCCCGTCCTGCCTTGCCTCCCACCCCACCCCACCACCCAGTGAGGGCCCCTGTCAGTAAAGAGTTGGGAAGCCTTTTCGAGTGGAAGGCAGAGCTGATCTCCCACTGTGGGGAAAATGGCAGTTCCTGTGTCCAGGGTCCTCACCCGATCCTAAACTACTTGATGGTGTAATCGGCCTGCTGCTGGGCTCCCGCTCCCGCACCCACCGGCAATGAGCCATCATTGACTGAATCACTACATAAAGAGCTCCACCCAGTGCTCTGGGCGGAGACAGAGCTGGATTATGAACCTGCAAACTGCTGGATGCAGATGGGATCCTAGGGCTCAACCTACTTCTGTGAGAATAAAACCAGGTATAAACACGTTAACCCTAAGAATGTTCCGTTGTCATTTCTCTGTCTCAGAGAATCCATAGTGAGCTTGCCCAGGGCTGAAACTCTCAGGCAAGACACTCACACAGGGTGGTCTGGGTGTGAGTCACCCAGTAGGGCTTTGCGGAGATTCAGTACAAGGGCCCTTGGCAGGGTGCGGATTTGGGACTTACCCCAGCATGCTGAAGATGGTGAAAGCTGAGGCCTAGTTGGATGGAGCAGCTCTTCAGAGCAGAAGCTCTGGAAGTGTCTGCTTGCTTTTCTTGGCTGCAGATCGGTACTACTTTTAAGAATAGCTCCCTGTCGTGGGCTGCTTACAGACGCCTTGGGCCCAGTGCAGACTGTTACCCCTTTGGGCCTCCACAGCCTCACTCCCCAGCGTATAGTATCTGCAGAGTGCTCACCAGCCCAGTGCCTCTCAAGTGCCCCAGCCTGTGTCTGCAGGGCCATCCCCAGTGCTGATGGGGCTGGGGTCTCTCCCTAACAGATCCTAGACAGTATAAAGATGACAGCAACCTAGGGCATTGTAAAGCAAAAACATAAGAGAAGGTCACCATTCCAGAGGAGGGCTAGAAGGAACCCTCAGAACACAAACAAGGGGGTGGAGTCTTGGGATGATGGCTGGTTTTTCTTCAATATCCTGGGTTGCCTTTAATAAGAAAAATCTGGTTTAAAATTTTTAGAGAGAAAGCTGGCATAAAGAGCTGAGATGTTGGCAGGGGAGGAGCCAAAGACTTCAGGGAACTCTAATAAGCGTGCAAGCATGTGTAAGATGTGAGCTGCGGGTGGGGGGGGGAGGAAGGAAGCCTGTGATGGTCTGAGTAGGGGAGGGGAATGCTGGTTTAGGGCAGGCTGGAAGGGAGAAAGAAAGTTCCAGACAGGTCTAGGAATGGGGCCTCCCCGTAAGGCCTCCCCTTCCCCGTTCCCCAGGACCTGGTCCTACACCCCATAGCTGGGAAGGGCCACCTTTCCTTGGGGGCAGGTGCCTTTGCTGGCGGCTCTCAGTTGGGCTTGCAGGTGGGCCCTACCTGGGCATGCTGTCCCAGGGGCTGTTCCCTTTCCAAGGGGTGGGATTCCAAATTGCAAGGCAGTGGTAGCATTTTCCTCGGGGGAGGGGAGTGAAGGAGGGTTCCAGAATGGAGAAAACAAACCCAATTGCATTTGCCTTTCCCACAGGCCCACAAATTTGGTCTAAGATCACCGGTTTACAGATGGTCTTGCCTAAGTGTGGGCTTCACACTGCAGCTGCGTCAGGAGAGGGGTTCCGAGCAGGTTGAAGATGAATGGTTTGTCCCCTGGCCCAGCCTGGGGGCCTCTGCTCAGGGTTCCCTCCAGCTTCCAGCAGCCACACCTTCCAGGGGATGCCATAACATGTGTCCTACACCCTTCAGAAAGGCCTTTATCTTTTTAATGCTTCACTTGCTCAGGAGTCCTTGCTTTGCCTTAGCTTTGGCTGACATGTTCCTTCTTTAACTGTTCCTGGAGGGGTAACCTTGGCATTCTTTAAGGATTACCTGCACACCAGATCTTATTTCTGAAAAACCTCTCTGGTGGCTGGGTCACTAGCCCCAGGATTGACTGGGCTTGGGCATCAGGCTAGGGCTCCTCTGGGTTAACCTCTATGTCTAGTGACCTTGGGCTGGTTGACTTTGATGGGCTCTGTCTCTTCATCAGCCTAACTGTTCTACATCCTTTAAGAGGACTGTTGGAGGGTTAAATCAGATGAAATTATTTTGTTTGAAGGGCTTGGCTATTGAGATTGTTTCTTCAAATGTTTGTAAGATGGTGATATCAATATTGCATCCTTTGTGGGCAGTGTGCAGTACCATGCCTTGAAACCAAAATCAGGATCCACACATGTTCAGGACATAGCACCGTGGCTCCTATCATCTCTGCCAGTCTTTGGATGTAATTTATAAAAGGTGTGAATCTCACAGTTACAGTAGAGGTATGTTTGTTGGGGCACTGAGTATGCAGTCTGCCCCGCGCCTCTGCGCTGAGGGGCCCATAGTATCAACTCAGTTATGACCATTCTAGCCCTCCCTGCTTGCATGTAAAGCCAGGTGCTTGCTTGAACATCCCAGGTTAGTTCTGACCCATAAGAATTGGCTTCACTGCAGACTTCAGCTTTTACTGTCTCTCAAGTGGGTGACTAATTACCACCTCACAGCCAGCGTGCCTGGCCCTTAGTAAGCTCTCAATACACAATAAATGCAGGCGGCTACTATTAGTTCTTCATAGGACTGGTGTAGAGATGAAAAGGATTAATATATGAGACAATGAAATGCACTGTAAACTGCATGTTGAGTCCCATCGTGTGTGCTGCACATATGGTCACTGGGTGCTTCGAGAACAGCATATAAAATATAAGAGACCTGGAGGTTTTTCTTGCTTGTCTTGCAAATCTAGGTCCTAAAGGAAGTGACTGTGGACATGCCCTCATGTCACTTTGAAGAGAGAAGGATATGCTTCCCATTATTAATCCAAACTCCACGGGGAGGGACCAGGATGCCACTAATGTGGTCACCTTATAGTCCTGCCAGGACTGACATACATGGCACTTGCTTCAGGCAGGAACAAAGGAAAGCAGCCTTTGCTAAGTTGCTGGGAGTGAAGGTGGTGGCTGGCTCCTGACTCCTTTCTTCCCTGCCCTGCTCAGCCTGGGAGATGCCCCCACGTCTCTGCAGGGGCTGCCCTCCTGTGCCAGGCAGGTGGCTCCCGGCAGGACATGAATGGGAAGCTTTGGCCCTTTCCTCTATCTGGGATTCGCCCACTGTAGTGGTGGGCTTCTGCTTCCAGGCACATACCCACCAAAGCAGTCAAACCAAACTTTCCTGCCCATTTAAAGAAATTGAAATTCTTTTAACCTGTTTCTCAGACTTCGCTGAGGCCCTTTCTGATATATTTATCCTTGCTCTTAGGCCTGGAGAATGTTTCAGTCTTGAGGGCCTAAAGGAAAGTTTTCCAAACTTTCTTGACACCTTTCAATCAGAAGGAGCAGGGAAATAAGGTCTCTGAGCCCCGCCACAGACATGGCCCAGTGATGGGCCGACCCACAGCGAGGGGCCCCAGTCTGTCCTTCCCCCCTGGTGAGGGCGGATTCCTGCCCTGTTCCCTGGCCTTCTCTTACCCCTCCATGCTCCGGCTCAGTTCCTCTCCTGGTTCTGCGCCCTCCCCTCTCCTGCCCAAGCCCTTCCGCGGCTCCTTTCCTCCCCTGCCCTTGAGTTTCCCCTCTCCAGTGCACCGCCCTCTTCCATTCATCCCTCCTCCTCCTCTCTGCAAACTTTGTTAGAACTGTGCGCTAAGTGGTGGGCGACATTTATTCAAAATCTCAGCATGGAGGGGACTGTTGTGGTTGTTTAACTGGCCACCCTTCATATATTGAATCACTTGGAGAAGCGTTTCCCAAAGTTTTCCTTGGAACCCTAGGTTGCCAACATGTGCGTTCTTCCCGTGGGAAATCCCAAACACAGAGGACTGGGTTAGATGAGTCTGTGTGCTCTATTTCCCTCCGGTAAGTTTTAGACACATGGCCATATGGAAGGCTCTGGAAAGTTCCACACTATAAAGAAGCCTGTTTACTTTGATTAGGACTCCCCGTAGCAGAGACTGTCCCCCCAGCCTGTTTGTCAGAGCTCTTCTCACCCCCGGTCTTGTTCTGATCAGCTGTTTTTGCCAGAAAGCTCGTCCTTCTGTTGGCTAAAGCCCATCTCTGTCATGTTCATGCACCAAGTCCAGGCCTGGCTACCTATGGGGAAGTTTAAATGCAGAGTCCGGAGAAAGCATTCCACTTCCTGGGGCCAGATGCTCCTGGTTCCCTCCTCTACCCCTGTCCTTGTGTGGGGTCTCAAGTCCAGTGGCCTTCTTGGGCACCCCCACTGAGCAGGCCCCGATCGCCCACTGTGTGGGGTCTGCCGGGAACGGCGCAGACCATAGTGGGGCAGGGCGGACCGTGGCCCCCTTCATTAGGGATCTGGGACTTCCGTTCTTGCCATCGTGGCTGCTTCCCCCCACGGGTTGTGGGCCGCCCTCTTGACTTGCTGTAGTATCACAAATCTGCACAGGTCATCACCTGTGAACTAAGCTCTGTTTCTCTCAAAATCTGAACTTGAGAAATTGGTTTGGGGAGCTAAGCTTCAGGGCCTTGCCTTCTTTTTTTCATTGTGGTAAGGTACATACAGCCAAAATTTTAACCATTTTTAAGTGTACAGTTCGATGGCTTTAAGTACATTCACATTGTTGTGAAAATATCCCTCCTAGAGCTCTTTTCATCTTGTAAAATTGAAACAGTGTTAACAATAACAACTAAATAATAACTTCCCATTCCCCCTCTCCCAGTCCCTGGCTACCACCTTCCACTTTCTGTCTCCATGAATTTTATTTACTATTCTAGGTACCAGATACAAGTGCAATTACACAGTATTCATCCCTTTGTGTCTGGTTTCTTTCACTTAGCATAATGTCTTCGGGGATCATCTATGTCGTGGCAGGTGTCAGAGTTTCCTTCCTTGTTAATACTGAGTAGTATTCCATTGTACGGATATACCACATTTTGTTGACCCACTCGTCCATCGATGGTCACTTGGGTTGTTTCCATTTTCAGCTCTTGTGAGTATGCGGCTGTGAACATGAATGTTCCAATATCTGAGTCCCTGCTTTCACTTCTTTGGGGTGAATTCTACTGAGAAGTGGAATTCCTGGATCGTACGGAAATTCTGTCTTTAGGACCTTGCATTCGTCTTTGCTCTGTTTTATCCCTGGACATCATACCAGCTTGCTGAGATCTTTTGGGCTTAGATTCTGTCCCAACTTTGTGTCAGCATCCATTTGATAGTCAGCATTCTTTTTAGGTGGCCCTACAATTAGCAGCCAATCCACCCAATTGCAGGGCATTGATACATGTTTACCTTGACCCCAGAAGCCTCAGAGCGGCCTTGCTGTCTCTGGCCAAGATATCAAGTCAGCCATGATTTTGTGTTGGACCAGCTTGACAGTGTGTTTCAAAAGCAAATTAACATAAGACCCAGCATTTCCACTCCTGGATATATATACCCAAGGGAGATGAAAAGATGTCTGCACAAAAGCTTGTACGTGAGTGTTCATAGCAGCATTATTCACAACTGCTGAAAAGTGGAAGCAACTCAAATGTTCATCAACTGATGAATGAATAAACAAAACATGGTAATTTATATAATAGAATACTTTTCAACAATAAATAAAAAGGAGTAAGTACTGATATATGCTATACGCTATGTGCTACAACATGGATAAATTTTGAAAACATAATGTTAAGTGAAAGAAACCAGACACAAAAGACTACATGTTGTCTGATTCCATTTATATAAAATGTCCGCAAATCCACAAAGACAGAAAGCAGATGAATTGTTGCTAGGGGCTGGGGTGGGAGAGGGGAATGGGGAATGGATTTCTTTTTGGGGTGATGAAAATGTTTTAGAATTAGACAGTGGTGGCCACTGCACAACCTTGTGAATATACTAAAAACTATTGAATCATACAATTTAAAATAATGGATTTTTATGGTATGTAAATTATAAAGTAGAAAACCGAGTAAATGTGGCCCATCCCTCAGTCCTTTCTAGTGAGCTGGTGGCAATCCTTGTTTCTTTCTCTAAGTGCTCACAAACCACCCTTTGATGATACCAGATCCTGGCCTGGTCCATCTGGGGTTCGTATACTCCGCCCACTTCCTGGAAAGCAGAAGCGTCCTGCTCACTTCCACACCTGAAGCATCTGTCTTGTCTTTCAGTGTCCTCAGAGCTCACCAGCGGACATGCTGGGGGCTCATCTGCACCCTTTAGCATCTGGCAGTGTGAGTCTTCCAGGCAAGGAGCAGCCTGCGTGGAGCACAGAGCTGCTCGCGTTAGGAAATACCAGCAGGGGAGGTGGTGCCTGCCCAGTACCAGGGCCAGACTGGCGCTGCTGGAGGTCAGAGGAGGGAGGGGCAGCTCTCTGTGCTCCAGTAGGAAAGGCCACTGGAGAGAGTGGGGTGTGTGGGGTGCATTCCTAGTGGGAGGAATGGCATGAGTTAGCCACTGTGGTGGGAATGCAGCATGTGGGGAGTATGGGGCCTCATCGCCAGCCAGACCGTATGGATCTCAAATGCCACCACAGTTAGATTTCTTGCTGCCCGCAGGCTGCATTTGTCGGAGGGTGGTGGTGCAGTTCCTAACAATGGTGGGTTGTGTTGTTGAGGGAGGTGATAGATAGTGAAGCAGCCTGATTTGTCAGTTTGTATTGTGGAAAACACACATGAGATTTGCCATCATAGCCATTTAAGTGTCCTGCTTAGTGTGCCCTCACACTCCTGTGTGACCATTGCCACCATCTGTCTCCAGAACTTTCCCTCATCCTATACTGAAACGCTAACCCATTAAACATTACCTCCCCATCCCAACCCTCCCCCAGCCCCTGGGAACCACTGTTCTATTTTCTGTCCCCGTGAATTTGACTGTTCTAGGGACCTCATGGAAGTGGAATTCGGCAGTATTTGTCCTTTGGTGTCTGGCTTATTTCAAGTCCAGCATAATGTTGTTAAGGTTCATCCATGTAGTAGCATGTGTCAGAATTTCATTCCCCTTTATTGTGAATAATATTCTGTTGTATAAATATACCGTATTCCTTGCATGTATATACCGCATTTTATGTATCCATCCATCATCAGTGGACATGTGGGTTGTTTCCACCTTTTGGCTGTTGTGAACTGATTTGTTTTTTAGAGTAAGGTGTTCATGCCTGAGCAATAGAGGATCTCTGGGGAGTGGAAAATGGGATGGGCTTGAAGGGAAGAGAGCCTGGGAGTTCATGAGAAAATCCTGTGACAGCCCAGTGTGCCAAGAGGCAGGCTGGGGTGGGGGCTGGGAGTGGCTGGGAGAAGGCGGAGAACAAAGCTGAGGAAGGCTCCACCCTGGAGAGGCTGGCTTTGTTTCCACAGGGGCCTGGAGCCTGGAGGGGCAGCCAGCGGAGGGGCTGGCCCTCTCAGCAGTCACTCACACAGATGTGGCCTTTCAGACCTGGAGACCAGAGAGCCGGGGCCAGGCGTGACTCACAGCCCTGTGTGAGGGTGGGAACTAGCTTCCACAGGCAGGAAACTGGAGGGTGACGGAGGGTTCGTGGAAATGGGTGTCCGAGACCCAGCAGACTCCCCGTGTGAAGATAGTGGTTGTGTGGGGCATATCCAGCTTCAGGAGCGTCCTGATGTTTGTTGACCAAAACTGGGGAAATAAAGGTAAAGAGGCTTGCTTCTCATCTTCAAGAAACTTGTGGCTGTTGTCTGGAACTGATGGTGAAGTGTGTCAGGCAGAGTCCAAAGGTATTGTGAGAAGTGAGGTCCCTTCCTACTCAGTGACCTGGCTGGGCACTGCAAAACAGGAAGCATTTGAGTAATTTTTCAGAAAATGAGGCCAAAAGAATTACGCATTTGGGGGAGTCACAAGAGTCCTTTCGTCTTAGCCCGGCCATCCCTAGTCATCTTCCTTCCTTTGCTCCTGCAGGTATGACGCTGGACGGGATGGCTTCATCGATATGATGGAGCTGAAGCTGATGATGGAGAAGCTGGGGGCCCCCCAGACCCACCTGGGCCTGAAGAGCATGATCAGGGAGGTGGACGAGGACTTTGACGGCAAACTGAGCTTACGTGAGGTACCTGCTTACCTGAGCCCTCGGAGGGGGAGTGACTCTGAGGGGACCTCAGACATACAGTCCCGCAGACAAGTGGCTCTGGCCTCTCCAGAGCACTGTCTGAATATTTACCCCACAATTCTAGAAATATCTCTGAGGAGCTGGTGAGCCACAGTGCTGGCATGGGGAAATGCCCAGTACACAGATCAAAAGTCAGTTGGGTAGGAAACCTCATTTGGATAAAATGCTAAATATCAAGAAATCTGGAAGGATGTTCACCAGAACATTCATGGTATCTGGGAGATGCAAGGTTTTGGTAGTTTTGTAATGTTACACATCTGTATGTATTAAAACTTTTAATTTTTATAATCACTTCAATAAAGTAAAAAAGGGGGCTCTTATTCCGTGTGCATGGACAGCCCCAGACAGTTCAAGAATGGGCATTCTGGTCTTTGAAACCCTGAAATTGTAGGCAAAGTTTTGCAAAGCCAGATATCTCTCCGGCAGAGTGCAAGTAGATTCACAGCCTCACCCTCAGTGGGTGAGAACCTTGGTGATAAGTCTGTTTCATTTTGGGGAAGTCTCAAGTCCCAAGTCTTGGGTTTCTTCCATGGCAAGGATGCAGCCCCACAAGGATGGGAAATTGATGTCTTACGTGTCTGAGTTTTATTGAGAGGCCTCTAGATGTGTCAGTGTGACCTGGTATTAGAATGACTTTGGTGACAGCATCTGGGCTCATAGCTGCTATAGTCTTGTTTTCCGTTGCGTGCCAGGTGGGCCCCAGGAGCTGGGAGGAGAGAGGACTGTCCTTGCTTCCTGGTGAACACCTTGGCTACTCCAGACAAGGGGAGCTGTGTCTTAGTTTCCAATGGAGAGAACTTGGGCCAAGTATTGGCCCCCTGTCTTCTGTCCAGGCTAGATGGGGCCCTCAGAGGCTCTTCCTGGGTCTCTGTAGCTGAACTGGCCACCGTGAGTTCCCTCTCCAGCTGGGATAAAACTGGCCTTGCCTCTCACTGCCCACAGATCAACTCCAGGCTCTCCCATCCCTTCCCTTCCTGACCTGGCAGAGTGGAGGTAGATTACGGAAAACCTGTGTTGGGCCCAACCCTAAGGGTGATCTAGTCCAGACTTCTCATTTCAGAGCTAAGGAACTAGAGGGCCAAAAGGTCAGCACTAGCCTGAAATCAGTCCCCAGCTCAGGGCTGGGCCTGGGTGGCAGCCAGCGAGCCACACAGCTTCCCATCATCACCCACCATGCTCGCCTGCACAGCTGCCCTGTGGCTCCCCCGACTCTCATTGGGTTTCTTTGTATCATATTGCATCCTGATGGGCATCTGCTCTTCCCAACCCTGGTACCCGTAGGGCATAGAAGGTGAAAGCTTTTGCCTTGGTGAAGCTTTGAAGCAATGCTGGAGAAAGAGCTTCTGTGGCAAAGTTGTGACCTCTGGGGAACCGAAATCAAGAGGGTGTTGAGAGGTCTGTGCAAGTTACCCACTGAGCCAGAACATAATCCCTCCCCCGTTTTACCCAGGGGCCACCCAAAGTGCTCCTCCCTGATCCCAGGATGCTTAGTTAGCTTTCGGTTAGCAGCTGGTTGGGCCACTTCCCACAGATAGTGGACATCAGTGGCCCCTACAAAGCCTCAGTGACATGCACATCCACCCTTTGTCAGTGCAAAGCCCCGTTGTGGTCCCACCTCTAGCAGGTACAGTGTTTGGCCGGGGAGACACGTTTGCCATCGATATCCACAGCCCAGCCCCCTGCCTTCAGCGTTTCAGTCTGTTGGTTTCCACCCATGTTGTAAGCTACGGATGGGCCAGTGCTGTGCCCATGTAATGAAGAGGCTCACAGACCTCGTCTTCCACATGGAGCTGAGTAACTTGAGCAACTTCTGAGCCTCAGTTTTTCTGTCTTTAAAATAGGGCTGTTAATAGCTTTCTCTCAGGACTGTTGGGAGAATGAATTTCTTTTTTCATGCCTGTAACAGTTAGAACTCTTCATTACAAGTGACAGAAAGAGAATGCCAACTAATTTAACCAAGAAAAGAACAAACAAACAACTACTGGAGATGAAAAAGTAGAAGTGTTTAGGCACAAGTAATGCAGGGCCTTCCTCTTGCCATATCTTGACTGTGCTTCCTTGTTTCCACCTCATCTTTTCTTTCCATATAGGGTGCTGTCCCCAGCGCCATGGCGCAGGGCTTACCAGAGAGACAAAATTGCTTAATTCTACCGTCCCTTCCTCACAACCTGGCACTCAGTAGGTGCTTAGTGAATGTGTAAGTTCCCTTTCTTTCTCTTTGGATTAATTCGACTGAAGCAAGTCACACCCAAATGAGAGCTTTCTGACACGGAAGGTATGTCTCCATTAAGTACTATTTTGCTGCTTTTCTCCAGTGAACAAGGAAACAATTTCTTTTGCAATTATGAAAATAATCCATGCACATTAGGGGCATTTTAGAAAATGGCATACATGGAATCATTAAAAATGATGATGCAGCAATGTTTGATGACCAGAGAACAAATGTTGACAGTATAAAAAGTAGGGACAAAAACCGATTACCAAACTGTATATAAAATATGATTGTTTTCATTTATGGTTTATGTGTGTGTGTGCAGACATGTAGAAGAAGAAGGATGGACAAAATGAGCAGTTCTTATTGACAACTAGTGACTGAGTTCCAGTGATCTAGAATTGGATGCCAGGCGCTCTCTATCTTACTCTCCTTTGGAGCCAGACAGCAAAGCCTTAATGTTCTCTTTTTTTTTGTAGTCCTCACTAACTCCATGACATCTGTCTCCAAGCCCGATTGCTCCAAGGCCAGATGTGCAGTGGTTTTGTACACAGGATGAGTAGTGGGTTTCCAGGATACCTTCAGTACTGGGAGCTGTGGTCCCTTTTCTCCTCTACCACACCTCTACAGGGTGCATCTCTGGCAGCCCTGCCTCTGCTGGGTTGCCCACGAGCCTAGTTGTAGTCAATTGGGCCATGGTTGGAGACCAGATTAAGTCAACTGGATTTGCTATCCTGGAATTTGGAATTGGGGCTGAAGTACTGGTAATTGGATGTCCAGGTGGCTGTCCCTGCTAGAATAACTGAATGTGGGACACGATTTTCCACCACATGGATCAGACATGATGGTGTCGTCTCTCCCAGTTCCAGCCCTCTTCCAGGCTACTATATCTACTGTAATTTGCCGTTGGATTTTTGAGACATCCTTTTTATATAATGAATACTTCCTTTTTGCCTAAGCCAACAAGTATGTTTCTGTCACTTGCTTTCTAAGAGCTCTAACTAATACAAGGGAAATGTTTGCATCACTGGGCAGAGCCATGAAATTAAAATTTTACTTAAATTTATCAGAAGCATTTGCTAAGCTTGTGTCAGAAATTGCTTTTTGGCTTTGTTAGTTCTCTCTGTTTTCTTGTTTTCTGCTTCTCCTTCCCTCCCCCCACCCTTTGCTCACAGTCACAGCTAGGACCCTTTCCAACTCTCCACAACATACCAGTCTTTGTGGACTATAAATAGGAAGACAAACAAGGCTGGGCAGTTGGAGAAATTGTCAGTCAGGGGTTGGTGATTATAATAAAATTAAATGGGAATGTCTGGCATATTACAGGAAAGGCTGAAGATTTTCAGGTTGGGCTGGATTTTCTTTTCTTTAACTGGCTGCTGTGGGGGTACCCCCGAGTCACAACAGGGCTGCTCTGAGACATCCGCTGAACTGGCAGAATGAGAGGGAGCTCGTGTGGCCAGGACCTGCTCTGGGGGAAAGACCCATGAGGAATACTTTAAGCCCTTCTGTACATGATCATCTTCCCTCTAGATGTGAGAAAAATGAGTCGAGGGTGAAGAGAACCTCCAAGGTCTCTTGATTGTTGCTAGGCTGGGGGCAGTGCTGTCTTTCCTAAGCTGTCTCCTGGGTATAGAGAGGCGACCTCTTTTGTGTTTGCCTTGTGGAGTGGCGGGGGTGGTGGAGGTTCTGTGACTAAATGTTTTAAGGGTGGGTAGGGGACTGAGGGACAGAGGGACGGGTGTTTCCCTCCTTCTCTTTGCAAATGGCTCACATTTGCAGCGGCTGAAGTCTTTGCCACTTCAATCTCTTCCAAGAGAGCCCAGCCACAACCCACGCTTCCCACTTGCCCTCCACCGTGTTCTCGGAGGCCGCATCCCCCTAGCAGACTTGTTCTCCAGGACTTTTTTGGAGCCAGTATTCTGGCTGAGAGAGCCTGCAGCAATCTGAGTCTTTGCCGGCCTCTAGTGAGAGAGTTTGAAGCTGCAGGTGGATGAACGTGGCAACTGTGGAGCCACCCTGAGCCCAGCTGCCCCCAGAGACCTGGGCCAGCTGCAAGTCTCTGAGCATCGTCCCCTGCTTTACATTCGGCGCTGTCCACAGGGGAGTTAGGATCCTCAAAGCAAGAACTAAAAAAAAAAAAAGGTTTATTAGCAAGGTATTTTTGAGAGACAGTAGTGGAGGCTGAGATTTTCACTTAGTGAAACACTCTTCCCTCAGGGATTGAGTCTTGGCAGTAAAAGACACCCCAGTTGGAATTCGGAAAGCCCATTGAAGTTGTTTGACCTCTCACACTACTTTAGGTAATGTTCTTTTCCCGTGGGGAAGCATTCTTTAACGGAGGTGGTTATGAAACGAAACCCTGAAAACCCGAGCTTTCCCTTCAGGCACATGGATTTTAGGTAGCACCTGAAAATCTGGGGAAGCCTCTTTCTGCGATGACTTGGAATACACCATTTTACATTCTTTCCAAATAGAAGAATAAATTATAGAAGTTGGATAGCAGTTGCTTGACAAATAAATTCACAAAAATTCTTTAAAGAAGAGAAGTAAAAGCCATAAAGCTGCCTTAGGGGAGAAGGATGGGGAAAGATGGGGACCTGCCTTTTCAGCTTGCCCTATTTATTTATTTAAAAATGTATTCACTGGAGGCTTTAGTACAAGTTGGCCTTAAAGATGAATTCATTCAGGTCACATTTTAGCTCTAGAGGAAGAAGATGGGTTATTCAGTAAATGATGTGGGAATTACTAACTAACCATTTGGAAGAAAATAAGGTTAATGATCAACCTCACATGATAGATCAGAATAAATTACAGAGATTAAATATTTACATGTTTAACAAAAAAGTCATAAAAGCAGTGGACAAAAACACAGGTGGTTGTTTTTGTAACCTTGAAGGTAAGAAAGGTGTTTTTAAGCATAGCACTGGTGCACTGGTGAGGAAAAAAGCAAAAGATTGATAGAGTTTGTGTAAAATTTTTGCAAGTCAAGAATTACCATAAACAAAATTAGAAGGCAAGTGGTGCAATAGCCAGGATATGGAAGCACCCTAAGTGACCATCAGAAGATAGATGGATAAAGAAGATGTGGTGCATAAACACAATGGAATATTATTCAACCATAAAAAGAAAATAATTCCTGCCATTTGTAACAACATGGATGGATCTAGATGGTATTATGCTCAGTGAAATAAGCCAGGCAGAGAAAGGCAAATACCATATGATTTCACTTATTTTTGGAATATAAAAACAAAGCGAAATAGAAGGAACCAAACAGCATTAGACTCATAGACACTGAGAAGTGACTAGTGGTTCCCAAGGGGGAGGGGAGGGAGACTGCTGAACCACTGTGATGTACATTTGATAAAATGAAAAAAAATGAAAAAAAAGTAAAGTCTACTAAGAAAAAAAAGAGCAAGTGGCAGAACTAAAGTATTTGAAACATACCAAGTTCTACTAAGATTTTTTAGAAAACAAAGAGGCAAGCAATCTAATGCAAAAATGAGACACCAATGGAAAATATGAATGATTAAAAACCATCAGAAATGTTAAATTAAAAACAGTGCATAGAGGTCTATGGATTTTTCTGTCATGGCTGCATACTAGGATGTTGCCAGTTTTTTGTTTTTATAAACCAAAGATAATGCTTCTTAAACTATTGTCTTAAATGTTTCTGAGGGATAGACTCCCAGCTGTGAAATTAATGGTTGAAAGGGTGAAAACATTTTATTTTTAGTAAATATTTCCACAGTGCCCTCCAGAAAGTTTGAATGGATTTACACTCCCACCAGCTAGAAAGGAGGGTGCCCGTTTCCCTATATCTTTGTGAAAAATGGGCATGTTTTCATTTTTGAGACTGTGATAAGGACAAAAAATGACTGGTCCCATGCACACATTTCCTGTTTCATAGGCCTGGTGATAATCACTCCAGCTGGGGTCAGTGGGTATGACTGCAAATCTCTGAGGGGGCGTCTCTGACTCTCATCAACCTTTCCCTTGTAGTTCCTGCTCATTTTCCACAAGGCCGCGGCGGGGGAGCTGCAAGAGGACAGTGGGCTGATGGCGCTGGCAAAGCTCTCCGAGATCGATGTTTCCCAGGAGGGTGTCAAAGGTGCCAAGGACTTCTTTGAAGCCAAGGTAAGTGCCTCCTTCCTGTGCAGGACAATCACTGCCTCCTGTCACCCTGCCCAACAGGGGCTCCTGGTCAGTGCCTCTGTTATTAACTCACCCAGGACAATGCAACAGCAATAGCTAAGTCACCGCATCGCGTGTGATTGACTGAAGCAACATGAGAGTGTGTCTGTGTGCAATCTGAAAATTAAAAACCAAATGGAAAACAACCAAATGGTGAACATATGCCGCTCTGGTTCCCAACTCAAATGCGCTTGCTGGTCCAGTGCCCCCAGGATGGCTCTTGATCCAGACTTTCCTAAAGAGTCCCCTCATCTGAACCACAGCTGAGTTACCTGAACAGCTACCTCCACATCTTAAGCACTTACATCTTATTTAAAATACCTGGGTGTAAACAAGTGTGTAATGGAGCCAGAGGAGGGAGCTCCAGCCAGTCGGTATTTGCTCCTTTGAAGGTTTTGGGAGTTGGGAGAGAATCTCCAGTGTGGTCCCCCAGCCCTTCTGGAGGCTTCCATTCATTCCCATGTGCATCCAGTCATTGAACGTTTATTGAGAGCCTGCCCCTGGCTGGGTGCTGTCATTTTCATCTCCGCAGAGCACACTTGCAGAAAGAGGTCAGGAGAGCCTTCCAGATCCCTGACGACCAGAGTGGGAGAGAGCAGTAGGGGAGGCTGCCTGGGCCAGCTTCCACCTCCTCTACTTACCCTACCTCTTAGCACTTTCGTTTCCTCATCTGAGCAAAAGCCGTAATAATAGGATTGCCAAGAGGACTGAATGAGTTCACATATGTAAGGTGTTTAGCAAGTGCCTGGCTCACGGTGAGCACTGCATTCGTGATGTGAGCTGCTGGGACTCCCTTCCAGACGAGGCCGGAGCCAGCCTCTCGTGAAGTTTGGCTTATTCCAGGAGTTTTCCCAGAGACCCAGGGTCCTTGGTGACACTTCCCAGGCTGCTTCAACACCTAAGCCAGACTCCATTTCTCTTCTCTGTGATGGTGCTTGGAGATAGATTCCATCATCTTTCTGACAATCGGAAAACTGTGAATCATGGATTCCTACCCTGAATTCCTACTGCTGTCATCTGACAGTTTCAGAGACAGGCCAACACTCACTGTGCCTTCAGTTACCAGCCATGGGTGCCCAATCCCGAAAGTGGGTTGGCCCTTCCTTCGTGACCTAACGTTGATTCTGCCCAGCTCCAGCAATGCTGGGCACCTCATTAAGCTCTGGGAATACAAGTCCTACCCAAGGGTGAAGCGCACAAAACTTTCACCCTCCTCAGGGCGCACACACGGTCGGCTGAGGAAAACAAATTCTCAGCCTGGATAGAGAGGCGGTCGAGAGGAGGGATGGGTTAGTTCTGGTGGGATGAGTCCTCTCCATTTATCAGCTGAGCCCAGGCTTGCAGATCTCTTATGATGCCTTGGGCTGGGGCCTAGGATTGAGACACAAGTGTAGTGTGACACTGTCTCAGGCCACTGATAGGGCCTCTCAACCTTATATAATCTGGCTCTGATCCTTGCTCCAGCTTCATCCACCCCTGTGTGCATGTCTTCAAATACTGCCATGCCTTTTCCCAAGTGGGCCTCAGCACCGGCTCCTTCTGCCTGGAATGCCCCGCCCAAACTACTCTTCCTAGAAAATTCTTCTCATTCTTTAAGACCCAGGTTAAAGAGTTGCCTCCTCTTGGCTGCTTTCCCTGGTTCTCCTGACCCAGAAAGTCCACCCTCTTCCGTGTGCCTCTGTCACAGAGGAAGTGGTATTATAACTCATCTGTTCAAGGCATTCTTGGCCACTTTGGGTAAGAGTAGAATCTGACCCAACTTGTTGGAGAGCCGTCTGGGGCTGCTGTCAGCATTTGGTATCCTTTACCTCTGGGATTCTGCCTTTTGGAATTTAGCCTTCAGAGGCACTTGGACAGTGTGCACGTGGACATATAGACGAGTTTCATGCAGCAATGTGATAATAGGAAAAAACTGGAAACAACCAAACTTCCATTACCAGAGAACTGAATTGAGTGCACTGTGATACACCACACCATTGCCCACCCTGTAGCCATCAGAAAATGAGGAGCAGCTTGCCTCTGTGTGTGGACAGATATGCAGAATGAATTAAGCAAAACAGTATGCTTAAACCCCAATTTTGTTGAATATTAAATGCAACCTGGATAGTCGTATATATAAATATTAGTAATAGTTATGTCTGAGGGACTTATTTTTTACATTTTGTAATGTTTTATAATGTGTGTGTATTATTTTTATAACTAGGAGAAAAGATGAAAAGAATAACAATAAAACTTTTTGGACTTATTATGTTTATGTGTCTGCCTCCTCACCCAGATTCAAAGGCCAAGTAAGTGTGTTGTCTGTGTAATTACGGTGCCTGGCACATAATGGCCCTCATTAAACGTTTGCATGAATGACGAATGGAGGGAATCATCACTTGAAATTGGGAGAGGGCCATAAAGGAGCTGACGTTTGTGACAGATGTTCAAAGATGAATAGGGATTCACCTTGTAATCAAGGAAGGGAAGGCGTTCCTGCCGTGGGAATGGCGGGCAAGAACAAAGACCCCGCGGCCTGGAAGTAAGGAGTGTGGGGAGGCTGTCCTTTGTCCTCACCAGATGCAGTCTCCCAGGGAGCTCCGGTCTCCCTGAAGGTCAGGCTGTCCTCAGCCTGCTGACCACCAGAACTTTGTATAGACCGGCTTCCCAAGCTCCCCCGAGATCTACCTGGGAAAGCACAGCTGAGGCGCTGGCCTTGACGTGATCAGCAGTAGGCACTATCGGGATGGACTTGTCTGGGGAGAAGCTGACTCCCAGAGGCTTCCACAGATGTCTGGTAACAATCGTAGGTTCAATGAGGGTAGTGACAAGGAGGGTGGGGAGGATGTGGGATGAATCCCAAGCTCCCTAGAGCTCTCTGTATTTATGGCCACGCGATTGAGGTGGGAAGTAAGACGCTACAAGGTTTATAGAGCTGTGTGGAGAGGGCTTGATGATACTGTTTTAAATCAAGACAGGACCCCCACCCCACCCCCAAATTTGGGAATAGTTTAAGGAGTAAAAATTATAAACTGGGTTTCAGTGCTAAGTTTGAGGGGACTTTAGGCAAGGCAAAGACATACCCTTTCATTTGAAGGGTACAATGTTGGTTGTAAATATTTCTGCTCACATCATGTTGGACAGACATTGGCTATACCTGTTTTCATGGGCAGCTACAGAAAAATGCCTTTTTCCTGGGGATCCATGTATCCAGCTGTAATTCCGCTACTGGGGAAAATGGGGAATACTAGATACGGAGGGTCATGGGATACTCTCTTCCATATATGTCCATTGTTAAACCAACCACTGGCAAGAGCGAGAGTATCTTTACCCTGGTCAGACTCTCTCATGGAGCCCAGAGGTGGGGTCAGCCTTAGGCCAGTGTCAGGGGAGTATCTTACAGGAAAAAAAGAAGGAAAGAAGTAGATGCTTCGTGGACACCCAACCACACAGACCACAGAACCTGTTTTCAGAAAGTACAAGTTGCAACCTGAGAACAAAAGAAGATTGACCAATGGTAGAACATAATGGTGACTGGGCTGGGAGATGGAAGTAACCAGAGATACAAGGAAGCCCTGGAGAAAATGCTGTTTTGGAGGACAGGAGCAATTTCAAGAAGAGATTAAATCAGATGAGGCCAGAGTAGAAGTCGTGGGTCCAGCAAATAGGCTGGTGGATTTTGGAGAGGCCAGGTTCAATGCACAGGGCAGATTGCAATAGGGTAAGAGGTGAGTGGGAACTGGGAGGAAGAGCCCTGAAGGCTGACTTTTCTGTCTAGAAGGTTGGCAGAGGAAGTCTGGACAAAGTGGGGTTGGTGTCTGGAGTTACTGAGATCAGGGAAGAACTTTTGGTGTTTTTTTTTGGCCTAGAGAGGACAATTATAGTATGTGTTTAGGTCACAGGGAAGTGGTCCAGGAAGAAGGAAACATGAAGATAAAGAGTCGGGTGATTGATGGCACAAGGACTTGGAGGTCACAGAACTGAGAGAAGAGGTAGACGATAATAGTGGAGAAGAAGGGCCCTGACTGAAGTGATTGCAAGAGTCCCTCCCCCCGATCTAAGCAGGAATGGTGGGCAGGTGGGGTGGTCAACAAACATGAGTGCTGATGATTGGCCAGACGCTCTGCCAGAGTGTTGCAGATTCATGTCTTATCTAGTGCTCATGTCAACACTGGTGGTAGCTGGTGGTGTCCCATTTTACAGATGAGGAAACTGAGACTTAGACAGTGGTTTGTTGGTAAATGTTCAGCAACTGGCTCTCTGAACAAAGTATGGCTACATATACATGCATAAGTTTATTACAAAAATTTATATAAAGGACACGTAGCACACAATTTATAGATAATAAAATGTAATGACTTTTATTGTAAGTTCCACATAGCCTATTGATTCTCAAAGAATGGCTCCTGATTTTTCCTGGACTCTTCTGTCTGTAGCCAGTCTATGGATACAACTGACAAAAGAATGTAGTTTCAACATGAATGTTGGTTGTCAATTTAAGTTAATATGTAAGAAAAAAGTGAAAGGACATATGTCATAACTTCATTCCTTGATGTGAGCAACTTCTCTGCTGAATTTGATAATAGTTTTCATATACTGGAAGAAAATTATCAGTTTTTTGGAGCTATTTATAATGTGAACAGATACTACATGTTTTTTTAGTTTAATCTGCATTTTAAACATTTTTCCTTCACTTTCTTAAGAAATGATGGTCTGGACAATCAGTCAAGCCCTAATTTGTAACATTTGTTGGTTTCCAAGGTGTAGATACTCTCACCCAGGTCACTTTCAAGCTGCCAATGGGACGTCACTGAACATGGAGATGGGGAGATTCCCAGTAGCACACTATTGTGTAGGATTTCCACCTGAGAGATACGATAGACCTAGATAACCTCAATAGTAAAATGTAGTACAATAACCAAGAAGTGATAAGTATGTATTACTTTTATAATCTAGTACTTATTTTGTTGTTAATATTATTGTAAGTTTATGTAACTTAATTTTAAATAATGGCTATATTCAACAGCCAGCCCACACAATTCCTGAAAATCAAGCAATCGGCTTGCAAGCAGGCACCAGCAGCCCAACCGCACCTCTGGGCCTAGAGATGTAGAAAGACATGGCTGGGGTCTCATTTCTCGCCCACCCTGAAGCACAGGGAAAGGGGCAAGGCAGCAGGTGGGAGAGGAGTCCGGAGAGGAAGGACTGCATTCCTCGTGTTTCTAAATGATGAGGAGATGGGCTGCTGAAAGTGGCAGGATCCGTGAAGGGGGCGGTGAGCCCAAGCTGGAAATCCTCACCTCCCAGTGTATCCACGCACCACTGTCCTTGTGTAAGGTCTAAAGAAAAATGTATCCTCAGCCTGCAAGTAGGAGCAGACAGACTCCTTGCTCTAGGGGTGCGACTTGGGCTGAGGGGGAGAGGTGAGGTGTGTCAGAAGTGCAGGTCCTGGGAGTGGGAGGGACTGTGACAGGCGGCTGCAGAGATCGCCAGGTGTCCGTTTCTGGGTTGGAAAGTAAACCAGGATGAGGCCAACACACCAGGGACTGGAAGCTGGAACCCATGTTGTAGGTTCTACAGCCGCAGTGGACACTTGAGGAGCTGCGTGTATTGCAAACTCCAACTTGGACTTCTTGCCATAGTCAGGAAAGAGCAGGTGAGGGGGAGAGGGACAGGGGCCAGAGAAGGGGACCCACCATTCAGAATTTCAGCCCAAGTCTGGGCCCGGGTAGTAAGAGTAGCATAGGCCAGGCCCTCTTTAGGCAATTAAATCAATCCTGGGGGACTCTAGTGTAGGAGCAGGGCTGAGAACTGCTGACCCAGAGGACAGTGGGGAGCTGTGCGGCCAGGGCAGGGCCTCAGGTGCCCCAGGAACACCTGAGAAGTGTGGAAAACAATTCCCTAGCCCCTACCTGTAAGGACTCCAATTTGGAAAGAGTAAAAACACATGTCCTATTAATTCTCAAAGGTGTTCTGTTCTCGGAAATGGACCCCAATGGAATGCAGGGAGAATTTGGAAAAAGGTGATTTTTCATTGAGATATGCGAATCTGCATTGTGCTACAAAATATGTAAGGAAATAAAAATCAGGATGAAGAGCAATTGTAGGAAATGGTAAATCTCAGCCATGACACTGTAGAGAAGTGATGGGCGAAGCAGAGAACGTATTAAGGAGCTGCCCAGAAGAGGAAGCTAGTGATAGGGAGCCGAGGAAAAACCCAGAGAAGGTGATGGACACAGGAACAGGCTAGCTAAAAACAATAAGCAATTATGACATATTTCACATCATTAAAGACTCAATGATGGGAATGCTTTGTTACAGACTTGAGACAATAATTAGAAAACATGAATTATAAACACATTTTGAAGTTAACAACTCTGCCCAGCCTTCTCCCTGTTCAAGAAAGCAATTTTCTAAGTATTGAGGAATTTAGGGATTCATTCTTCAATGTTACATGTTTTTTTCAATGCTATAAAATAATTCAAACATTGAAAAAGATTACATCTCATTCTCTAAAGCCATGATGATTTTGACAACAAAATCAGATAAAAATAACGTAAGAAAAAAAATCAATCTAATTAATATAGCTGTAAGACTCTTGAAATATTAGGAAATGGAATATGATTATAACATTTGAAATTGATGTTAAGACAGGATAATTTTAAAAATACACTGTACTCATATCACTGATAGATTAAATAAATGTGATCATTTCAGTTAGATGTTCGAAGACCTATGGTGAAGTTCAGTACTCACTCCTAATGACATATTTAAAAATAAGAAAACAATATGCTTTTTAAGCATAAGAGAATATTTACTTTCCCTATAAGTATCAAGACATTCTATAAGCAGTAATATTAAATAAGTAATAGTGTAGATACAGGAATAAACAAACCAGTTAGTGGGATAGGATGGAAAATAGTAAAAGCAGATCTCCTTCATTTAGGAAATCAGTATATGAAAAAGAAAAATTTTGAATCAGTGGGAAAATAATGGGCTATTCTATAAATGAAGTCAAGACAATTTCCCCTCCCCTTAGGACAATGAAGTAGAATCCCTCACTAAAATAAATTGCAGGTGACTTAAAGACCTGAATGGGGAAATAAAATCATAAAAGTATTGGAAGAAAACACAGGAAAATGGGTTTAGAACACTGGGGTATAGAAGACCTTTTTTTTTTTATTAAGGTATCATTGATATACAGTGTCATGAAGGTTTCACATGAAAAATATAGTGGTTACTGATTCACCTATATTATCAAGTCCTCCCATGCCCCATCGAAGTCACTGTCCATCAATGTAGTAAGATGCCACAGAGTCACTACTTCTCTTTTCTGTGCTTCACTTTCTATAGAACACCTTCCTAAACATTACATAAAAGACAAAAGCCAGAAAGGATATGGCCAAAAAATTTGATTACCTCAAAATTTAAGTGTGTGTGGCCCAAGATACCTTGAAAAAAAGACAAAAGCCTGGGAGAAAGTAACTGACAAACATATAGCAAGGAATTAAACCTGAATTATGGAAAGAATTGTTAAATTAAATTTTAAAAAACCTCTCCAGCTGAAAGGAAAAATGGACAAAGGATACAAATGGGTAATTTGCCACAGAGGAAATAAAAGAAGGTGCCAATTTTTTTTTTTTTTTTGCCTGTCAGATTGGCAAATAGGAAAGAGGTTACCAATAAATGTTGGCGAGGTTATGGGGAAATGAATACCTGCAGCCCCTGATGGTGGGGGTGTAAATTGGAACAGCGACTTTGGAGAGCTATTTAGCGGTCTTTATTAAAGTAAGGTACACACCAGGTGCATTTGGAAATTTGACCAAACTGATGAGATGTGGAGAGACATCAGCTCTAGAATAGAGGATTTTAAGATGGATTTATCTGATAATGATGTTATTGAAGGTAATTTAGGTTTTAAAATAATGGCACCAAATCCCGTTTATGACACCAACAAAAACGTAATATTTGGAAGTAAACTTGGGAGGATCAGTTTAGAGAAAACTGAAAATTGTAGTGGGTAACATAAAAGCAATATTGAATAAAAACGGAGGCATTCAGGGAAAACTGTGTATTATAAAGATATCCCTTTGCCACAGGCCACTTGGTACAATCCTAATATAAATCCCAGCCGGAAGTTCGTTTTGTTTTTATTTTTGCATTTTCCCACCTAGAATGAAACAATGTTATTGTGAAGTTAAAGGTAGAAAGTACATGGGGGGTGGGGTGGGGGTGGGTGGGTATAGAAGACCTTCTCTATACCTCCAGTGTTACACAGTGTCCTGAAAAAGGACTGAAGTGGAAAGGCCACCCAGTGGCTGGGGCATAGGTGACAGGGCAGCAAATAGTGATGGTGTCCTCACTGACAGACAGCAAACTTCTGAAGACCAAAGGGAAGAGTATTTGCCACGTGCTCTGTCCCATGGCGTCAGACAACTAGTTGTTTGATGGGCTGCTCTGTCTCCCAGTTTCTCTATCCGTTGCTCACTCCGCTGATCTGTTTTTGCTCTTTCTCTGCAGGTCCAAGCTTTGTCCTCTGCCAGTAAGTTTGAAGCAGAGCTAAAAGCAGAGCAAGAGGAGCGGAAGCAGGAGGAGGAGAAGAGGAGGCTCCGCCAGGCGGCTTTCCGGGAGCTCAGGGCTGCTTTCAGTACATAGTCAGTAATCTTGACCTCCACCCACAGCTGTGCCTCACAGAGTCCCCCCCCCAGGGAGAGCTGGCTGAGCATCCCCACCCCTGCTGGTCCCTTGCCCCAACCAGCCTCCAGACCCACCACCCAATGCAAACTCCTTAGCCTCATGGGGTGGCAGGGGTGGCTCTCAGCCCTGTTGCGGAGCCCCTTCCGGAGGGTGCTGGGATGGGCCAACTGCCCCTCTTGCCTGTCTGTCTTTCCTTCCCTCCTCAGTCTGTAGCCAGATCGCGCCTCTGCTTAGCAACCTGTCCCTTTGTCCTTGTCCCCTTCCTGTGCCACGTCAAAGAGTGGTCTGTTGTGTTAATTCATACAGATGCTCCTTTGGTGGTCCTCAGAGGAGACAGTCCCTGGGGGGCTATGACGTTAATGTCGCCCATCTTCTTAGGTAGTTCTCCTCTTCACCACTCCCTTTCATGTCCCCACCCCTTTGTTTCCCGTCCAGCCTCCCTGTTCCCATTCTGAGTCTGATCTTCCGGCTGCTTTTGCATCTTCTGTCCTTGGATGATGGTGAGGGTTAAGACAGGCCAGGCCAGACCGCTGCCCGTCCCCTCTCCAACGGGGGCCACGCCATGCCGCAGGGAAGATGCACAGTAGTAAAAGCTACAGTCCTGTTCCTTCCCATGACCTTTCTCCTGTTCTCTCAGTATCCCTCCTAGGCCCACCCTCTCTATCCCCCTCCACTCATGTCTTCCCCTTGCAGCCTTTCTTTGTACTCTTAAATACTATGCTACTTAATTAACTGCAAGAGTGAAAGAATAATTAGAAGTGACATTAATGAGTAGAATTCCTGTTAACCCTTAGTCTATGCAAATTATATTATAGTTGTCCCCTGACAGTCCTAAGTGGCAAATCCAGAGCCTTTCAAAATCCCAAAATTCATGGCCATCATCATCGGCTGGCCAGTTTCAAGAATCTGCTCCAAGGTGAAGTGAAGCTATTCTCACTCCCAGCGCACATTGTTACTGTGCGTTCTTGGGATTGCTCGCAAATACCAGGCATTTGTTGCATTTTTAAAAATAATTCCGAACATCACATTTATTACTTCTCTTTCATAACTGATTTACAATAAAGAAAATGTCTGCATTTCTACCTTACAACTGTTTTCTTTTTAAATAAACAGTGCAAATGGATTTTGCCATCACGTTAATGTGTCTTCTAGTCTTCTTTGAGTTGGGGGAGAGATAAGAGTGTTTTTTTCGTAGGGTCCACATCCAGCCCAGGCTGCTGTTTGACACTGAGTCCCTGAAGTAGAGCTAGAAGTGGCAGCCAGAGGGCTGGTCTTCACTCTGGGGCATTCTCAGCACCGAGCCTGTCTTCCTGTCCCTGAAGATTCTTCAGCCACAGGTAAAATCTGTAGCTCAATTTCTCTTTCTAGACTCCTTGAAAGTGAAGAGGGCCAACAACCTCTCCCTCCCATGTATCATTCCAGTATATTTATGGGATCTGGGTAAGAACTCCTGTCCTAAGAGAACACCCTTAGCTCCCCAAGGAGGGTCATTTCTGTTTCTGCACAAACCCAACACTTAGTGGTTTTCAGGCATCATTTTTCCAAGTAGGGTCACCCTTCAGTTCCCAACCAGATGAACTGGACATGAAAAAGGAATAGAGAGACTCTTGCCATTTATGATCTGGCAAGTGTGCTTCTTGGTATTTATCTAAATGAACTGAGAACCTTTGTCCACAAAAACCTGCCCATAAATGTTTATAGCAGCTTTATTCTTAACGGCCAAAACTTGGAAGCAACCAAGATGTCCTTCAATAGGTGAATGGATAAACAAACTGGTACTTCCACATGATGGAGTATTAATTCAACAATAAAAATAGTATTAAGTGATAAAAAGAAATGAGCTATCAAGTCACAAAAAGACATGAAGGAAACTTAAATGCATACTGCCAAGGGAAGGAAGCCATATGGAAAGGTTACATTCTATATGATTTCAACAAAAAGACATCCTGGAAAAGGCAAAAAGACTAGGGGGACAGCAAAAAGGTCCAGGGTTGGGAGGAGGAGGGAAGAGGGGTGAACAGGTGGAGCGTGGGATTTCTAGAGCAGTGAAACTCAGTGTATGATACTATAATGGTCATAGATTTGTCAAAATCATAGAATGTGTGACAAAGAGGACCCTAACAGTAGACTGGGCTTTAATTAATAATGTATCACCATGAGCATATTAATTATAACAAATGTACCACACTAATGCAAGATATTCGTGACAAGAAACTGGAGGGGTGGGGTGGGCAGAGGTATATGGGAACTCTACTTTCTGCTAAGTTTTTTTGTAAACCTAAAACTGCTCTAATGAGTAAAGTCTATTAACAAGAAAAGAAAAAAGAAAGAGGGAGTAGGGACAACAGTGTAACTACTCCAAACATCCGTTTACCTCTGGACAACAAGGCCCACGTAAGAACTAAAATCTCTTGATTGTAAATGATAGGGGATAACACAAAAGGACTTAAGACGAGAAAGTACAAATACTGGGTCATGTAGCTACAAAACCAGGGATAGGACCCCTTTGCCAGCTCTTGGTCACCAGGTCCTATAGATACTGCTCCTTTTATGCCTTGTACCTATAGCCGCCGTCCTCCATCTCCGAGGCCATGGCCTTCATTGGTTCCTTCCCGCTCTCTAAAGAGGCCCCCTACCAGTTTACCTGACCTCGTTATTTTGCTCTAATTGTCTGCTGGCAGCTAGATAATGTATAAGCTGCAAGCTGTTTATAATGTCTCCCTTTCAATTTTTGGTTCCCCACTTCCAGGATCTGCGCTTGCTCACCATTCCTGCCCCATCTCTTGCCCCTGTGCCCACCCTTCTCTCCTCCCGAATAGTACCCTGCAGGTGTGTGCGGTACCTGGCAGTGCCTAGGAATACTACACCTCCAGGCTCTGCGCAGGCTCTTTCCTGGCCTAGCACTCCCTCCTGCCTTTCCCTGAGCAAACTGCTTCTCATTGTTTATGACTCAGCTCCGAGATTATCCTCGGGAGGCTTGCTTGATGCCCCCTGGCTAGTGAGGTGCTCTTCTCAGGGTTCCCATCCCCCGGAGTTGTTCTCTGTGGTCATCCTATGGCATTGTGCAGGGCCCTTCTCTTCCTCCCCTATTGGATGATAAGCTCTTTGAGGAGCAGGGACTCTGCTTTGCCTGTTACAGGTCCAGCATGCTGCCCGGCACCTGACTGGCGCCCCTTCTGTGTTTGTTTCATAAGGATGTTCCAGGTTTGTAGGATCAGAGAGACATGGGCAAGGGAGGGCCACTAACATTGGCTTGGGGACATTCTAAGAACATGACCTGAGGGGACAGCTCTGAGAGTGAGGATTGTGGGGGTCATCTTTCTCACTGGAAAAAGTGATGGGTGTCTACTCGCCAAATGCACTCCTTAACCGAGCAACTGGGAAAGAAAACAAACAAATCAGCTGTGCCTCTGTCCTGGAGGTTGTGTGTCAGACACTAGGGATTTGAACTCAGACACTAAGCTAGTAACAGCCTCACTGAGCCTCAGTTTCCTCGTCTGTAAAATGGGGATGTTCCACGTGGCAGATTCCATGCCTGGCATATATTTAGTGCTCAGGACATAGCAGTCCCCTCTCTGCCTTCCATCCCCCACTGCTGCAGTTCTATCTCCTCCTGAGCCCTGGGTCTCCGAAGTCACATGCAAGGGATGCCAGGCCGGGATGGCCCGGAAATGCTCAAGAAATCCACTAGCTTGGCCCCAAGCACAGATGCCCGCCTACTCAGCTTCTCCATTCTTTCCAGAACCCTTTCCCACCCAGAGAGTCCACCAATCTGCCTGCCACACCCCTTGTAACTGGCACTTGCTGAGCCCCGGCCTGATCGTGTGACTCAGCATCAGTGGCCTTGTCCCTGCTCAGGTTTCTGCTTGCTGATCCTGCCTGCCCAGCAGGCCAGATTCTGGCCCCGTCCCTGTACACGGGCCTGACTGTATAAGAACAACGGGTTCCATGGCCATCCTCTAGGGCCTTTGGTGGTGATGGGGTGTTAGAGGGCACCTTAGGAGCACACAGTTTAGGGCGGAGCTAAGGGTGGGGTCCTATCAGGATCAGTGTTCCTGCTCCTCTCCTTCCTGCTCTGAAACCAACCAACCCCTTCGGCACTCGGTTCCGTGGTGTTGGTGAGAGTGCAAATGGCTGCTGCTCTTTTGAAGGGTGATTTGGTAGACTACTAAAATTAAAAATTGTATCTCTATTAGTGACTTATTTTTGCTTTAACAAATCATCCTATAACTTAGTGGCTAAAACAATAATTAACATTTGTTATCTTGCACAGTTTCTGAGGGTCAGGAATTCAGAAGCAGTTTAGCTGGGTGGTTCTAGCTCAGGGTCTCTTGCAAGGCTGCAAAATGTCAGTGGGGCTGCAGTCACTGGAAGGTTTGACTGGGCATGGAGGATCCACATGCCAGGCAATTCACCCATGTGGTTCACAAGTTGGTGTTGACTGTTGGCAAGAGGCCTCAGTCACTTGCCACAGGAACCTCTCCATTGCGCTGCTTGAGTGTCCTGACAACATGGCAGCTGGTCTCTCTCAAAACAAGTGATATAAGAGAGGCATAAGCCACAATGCACTTTTGGACCTAGCTTCAGAAATCATGCTCTATCATCTCCTCAATATCCTACTGTTTACCCAGATCAGCCTGACTGGCAAGAATCACTGGGAGCCGTCTTGGAGTCTGGCTACTGAAGAATCTGTCAGAGTTCATAACTGCAAGTGACAGAATCTAAGCTGCACTGATTGATAAGACATCGAGGCACTCACAAGATCACTAGCAAAACTGGGGAAGAGGCAGGAGGCCAGGCAGCTGGGGCTACACCCACAGCACACCCTGGGAACTAGTGGCATGGTACCACTGCCCTGGCTGAAAAGGACTTTGGGGTGTCTTGCTTCTCTAGGCCCTTATTCCTGATCCAGAGTCTGAGGTTGAGCTCAACCATGTGCCCACATGTTGGAATGGGAGAGGTTAGTGTCTGGGGTGTTTGTCTTCTGTATAGGCAAGTGAGAGCCGCTCCTCACCAAGATTCTTGTTACCCCCAAACATGGGAAAGTATTTCAGATACAGAGCAGTCGGGAAAGAGTGGCAGATGTCTACTGCAGAGACTCTCATGAGCTTTGACAGGGATTTTACTTCTGGAAATGCAGCCTATAGGTAAATATAAACATGAGCAAAGATATATTTAAAGGGATATTCATAACTGCTTTATTTGTAATAGCAAAATGCTGGAAATAATCAGGATTTCTATCAGCAGGGGTTGATTAAGTACATTTTGTTGCAACCATGTAAATGAACACAGCTAGGCAGTCACCTAAATAGTGCAGAGGACCAAGGCATATCGTTTCTTGGAAAAAGGCCAGGAGCAGAGCAGCACGCATACTAATGCTCAGGTGTCCTGTTTGTTTTACGTGAGAGAGAAAAGCTGTGTCTCTGCTCATGTAGACTAAGCTGCACGAGGTCAGAGACCATGTGGACTTGGAGGCAACCACTGTGCCCTCAGGAGGTTGGAAATGAGAAAAGAATTTAAAATGTGCAAGTACTTTTATAATAAGTATTTTCAAACATAAGGGTGGATCTGTTTCCAGAGTCATCATGTGAGCAGTCTCGCCTTGATGTCTGCTCAGCTCTCTGGCTTGGTATCTGCCCACACTCTCTCGTTAGAGTTTGCTCTTTAATTTAATCTGTGGGCCCAACACTCTCTCATATAGTTTCAATCTGAGGGGGGCTACTGTCCTCTCTGCTAAGGAACCCACCTTCCCTTTTCTTCCACTCTCAAACTTTGGCATCCTCCCTTCCTCATCACCTGCTCTTGTCCCAACCTCTGATCTCCCCGCTCTGCAGACACTTCCAGTCGCCAATTCAATGGCTGTTTCCCCAGCCCCAGACTCCTCAATAAATCTGCAGATTTGGCATTGCCGGTCCTTCTCCTCCCTCTGTTCTGAGACTGGCCCTGCTTCCAGTCTGGTCCTACTTCCCACTTCTCTGTCTACGGCTGCCCTGGCCTCCCTAAAGCCTGCCTCAGCCCCATACTTTTCCTTTCTGTGGTTGCTGGTTATGGGTGATTCCCCGTGATTTCAAAGCTCTCTCCTCTCAGATCCGTAGCTCTGACCTCCTCTGATCTCCGTTTCAAACTGCCTTTTCAGCCTTTTAGATGACTGTGTTCGTGTTTGAGGGCTGCTGTTACAGAGAACCACCAACCCGGGGGCTCAGCAGAGTTTATTGTCTCACGGTTCTGGAGGATAGAAGCCAGGGATCAAGGGGTCAGCAGGGTTGGGGCCTTCAGGGGACTGTGGGGGCGAATCTGTGCCATGCTTCTCTCCTAGCCTCGGGCGGTTTGCTGACCATCGCTGGAGTTCCCTGGCATGTGTCGCTTGGTTTTCTGCCTTCACCTTTGTGTGAAGTTTTCCTCTATGTGGGCCTGTGTCTCAGTTTCCTCTTTTTCAAAGGGGAATTGAATTACAGCCCAGCCTAGGGACCTCATCTTAGCTTGATTACCTCTCAAAGACCCTATTTTCAAAGAAAGTCACATTCGGAGGCTAGGATGCCAGGATATTTTTCTGGCGGACATAACCTGATCCATAACAATGATGTTCCAGTACTACTTCCATGTAACTTAAAAGCCATTTATTATACTATAGATCCGGTGGATCAGGGATTACAGCAAGGATGCTTTTCCCTGCCTCATGATGTCTTGGGCTTGGATGCCTGGGTGTGACTTGACAGCTGGGGCTGGAATCATCTGGTGGCATTTTTCATTCAAATGTCTGGTTGTTGATGATGGGACTTCAGTTGGGGCTGTTGACAGGGGCCACTACATGGGCCTTTCCTTGTGGTTTGGGCTTCCTTGCAGAATGGCAGTGTCAGGGCATTTGGATCTGCTATATGGCAGCTCTTGGCAAAAGAGACTGGGCTTACAAGGTAGAAGCTGTTTCACCTTTACGATCTAGCATTGCAAGTCACCTTGTTTTACTTTTACCTCATTCTATTGGGTACAAGGACCCAAAGGGAGGGGAATGAGGCTCTACCTCTAGAAAGGGTAGTGGCAAAGCTCTGAAGGAATATGTTGGATGCAGATGTTGCTGCAGGTTTTAGAAACATACAGTCTGTGGTAGTTGATCAACCTGTGTTGGTTTCAAATTGAACTCATTTTGGGCTAAACTCCTTACTCGTCTCCCACCCCTACAATGATCTATTATTTCTCAACTTCTCTGTTCCTATCAATGATACAATAAAGCTGAGCCTTTGAAGTTATCCATGACTAGGGCAGTTATCAGTCCATCATTTGTAATTTTAAAACAACTCTTTAATGAAACACTGGAGAGGCAGAGTGAATAAAAGAAGAGGAGAGCACCCTGTTTGAGGAGATAATCAAGAATTTATTTGGTTCTATTGTGTGCCAGGACAATGCCAGCTGCTGAGGATGCAAAGCTGAATAATGCAGTACATATCATCATTAAAAGCGTAGGATTTTGTTGGTTTTCACCACTACCATCAGCTCCACCATCATCATCATCTGCCTTAGATGCGATTCCTGCTCCCTGGAAGCTTGTACTGTAGGGCTAAAAATATGGCGAAGGCATGCTGAAAAACAGTTTGCAGTTTCTGATGAGCAAACACTTGCCACGTAAGCACCAATCCCATCGCTAGGTACTTATCCAAGTGAAATAAAAACCTATGTTCACACAATTACCTGCATTTAAATATTTATAGTGGCTTTATTAATAATCTCCCCAAACTGGAACCAACCCAGATGCCCCTCTACTGGGGAATGGATAAACAAATACAGTTCATACACACAATGAAATACTATTCAGCAATAAAAAAAAGTACCCAACATTTAACAATATGGCTGGATCTCAGGTGCATTATGCTAAGTGAGAAAAGCCAGTCTCAAAAAGCTACATACTTTATGGTTTTATTTATGACATTATAAAGCAAAACTATAAGGATGGAAATCACAACAATGGTTTTAGGTGCTGAGAGTGGGGATTAGTGCTGACTACAAAGGGTCACTGGGGGGACTTTTGAGGGTGATGAGACTATTTTGTACCCTGATTGTAGTGGTGGTTACACACATTGTATGCATTTGACAAAAGCTGAAGAAGTGCCACTAAAAATGCTAAATTTTATTGGAGGTAAGTTATACCTTAATGACATAGATAATTACAGCATAGGTGGCACAGCATCAGAGAAGTGACATGACAAGCTGGTTAGGGACATGGGCTTGGCAATCAGCCAGCCTGGGCTGCGAAGTCCCGGCTGATATTTGGAGAAGGAAAGCACTTCTCTCAGGTGCCTGATTGGCTTGCTTAGTGCTCCATAGGACTGTCATCAGGATTACAAAAGAATGCAAATAAAATGCTTGGTGACGTGACTGGCACATAATAAGCATTATGCTACTTTTTTTCTTTACTGGTTCGAGGGGTAAGTTCTGTGATGTAAGGGAGGGAATTAAAGAAGGCTTCACAGAGCCAGTAACATATGATTTAAACTTTTAAAGATGAGCAGAAGTTATTCAGGTTGGCGAGAAGTGGGGTAAGTTAGGAATGGCATTTTTAACAAGAAGGAACAGCATGTGCAAAGGCTAAAACAGAATGCTGCATATTTTAATATATGATGATTTAATAAAATAATATTTAATAAGTGTAAATTATGGCATATTTGGAGCACTAAGTTCAGAGGAAAAAGGAAGAGGAGGGGAACAATACAGATGACAGAGAGTCTAGGGTTCAGCAAAATGGGATTATGAAAGGCCCATTTGGGATCCTGCAGTTCTAACAAGCTTCCAAGTAATGCTGATGCTGCTGGTCCACTGACCATACTTTGAACAGTAAGTGCATAAACGGAAGAAAATATTTCAGAAAGTAGGGAGCAGTCAATTACATTGAGGATGGGGAAACGCTAAGTCAAGATGAGGACTGAAAACTCCAGCTGTCTATGCATTGAGGTATCCTTAGAGCAAGCGATGGGTGGGTGAGCCAGGATAGAAGCCACCTTGGAGTGGTTGATGATTGCTTGTCAGATGTGGGAAATGGGGAAGTGCTTATAAACAACTCTTGTGCAGTCTGGCTTTGAAAGACAACAGAGAGGTAGGGAGGTGGTTGGAGGGAGAATTGGAGTTTTTAGCGTAACTTTAAAAATGGAAGACATTTGAGTATTTTAAAAAGCTGATGGAACAAGGATCCTGTGAAAAAGGGGTAGGCTGGGGGCACAAGGGAAGGATGGGATGACTCGAGAAGGGTAGTGGTGCCAGATTAGGGAAATAAAAATACAGTACACACAGTTATGTTTGAATTCCAGAAAAACAAGGAATAATTTTTTAGTGTTAGCATGTCCCCAATATTTCTGGGTGTCCTATATTTTATCTGGCAACCCCCAAATGGGAGATTTTTAGGCAGAAAGGTTATATAACACAGTAGGAAGAAGTCGTAGCTCTAAAGTCTTTCCCAGATGTCAGATTTCAAGACCCTAGAATAATTTCCCGTTCTGCCAGAACCATTAACAAGTACAGAAACTGCTTTGAATTTCAGCTTTGTCGTGTCCATATTTTCTCCAGGATGGCAAAAGGGCAGGAAAATGCTGGATGAAATGCTGAGAATTTGTAGTATGGAAAAATCAGCTCGTAAATGATGTACAGCTTTTTGAAGTGCGAACGGACTCGTGATTGGGCGCACAGGACGGTGAGTCAAGGAGGGCCTATCCCGGTTCCAACTTTGGACATCAACTCTTCTCAGCCCAAGCGCAGGGAAGGTAGCTCCAACCCAGCGACCGCCCGCGCATGCACCTTGCCGCGGCCCCGCCCACCGCCAGCCTGACATCCGGGGCCCGGGGCAGGGCGTGTCCAGGGAAGAGGCAGCGGAAAGGGAGGATGTCGTGGGAGGCTGGAAGAGAGGAGAGGGCGGCGAGGAGGGGCAGGGGCGGAGCAAGGGGCGTGACGGAGCGAGAGCGCTGTCACGTGACGTGCGTGGCGACGTGTCGGCCATCTTGTGTTGTTGAGGCTGAGGGCTGGCTTGCGTTCTGAGAGACTCCCTGTCCCGGACCGCAGGTAACCAGCTACTCCGTCTCGCTTCCCTGCCCGGCTCCGCTCCGCGCCCCGACTCCGTCGCCCCTCATCAACCCCCGAGCCACCCGGGCCTTCTGCCTGCGCTCGCGTCCCAGCCGCTTCGTCCCGACCCGGCCCAGCCGCATGGACACCCACAGGCCGCCCCGCCAGCGGCCGTGGCCAGCCCGGGCGTCAGGCGAGGGGACAGGTCAGGTGCGGGGCCGGAGGGAGCTTCCTCCTCGGCGGGGGGCACGTCGGGCACGAGCGCGTCTCGGCCGCCTCGCCGGGGAGCCGCCTCCTCTGCGGCCCGTTGGCATCGCGGGGGGAGCCGAAGAGGGGAAGAGGCTGGTGGGGTGGGCAGTGTTAGGTTTGCTCAGGGCCAGAGGGCTCACCTTCCGCTACCTGCCCCGCGGGGCCAGCCACCCACCCAGTCTCGGGGTTTTCGGGGTAACAGCTGCTGCAGCCAGGCAGCTCCGCCTGCCGGCCCTACTCTCCCCTCACCTGGCCTCTGGGAGGTGCGCCCTTGCCTTCCTCACCCAGCGTCTGCACTGGGGAGACCCCTTCCTTGGGGAGAGGACTGGCTTTGGACCAGGCCTGAGGCAAGGTGGATCCATGATCGGAACCTGGGACGGAGGTTGGGAAAGTAGAGCCCGTGGCAGCTTTGGAAACCAAACGTTCACATCAGGTTGAAATGGGCATTGGCCTTAAGTGTCAGCAGTTTCCCACGAAGCACTTCGAATACCTCAGTTTAGTGGCTGGAACAGAAAGCGAGCGACTGGGAAAGAAGCAGGTTGTACGACCGTGTTTTGGAATCAGTAACATTGCTTTGCATTTATATAACATTAAAAAAAAGTATTCTTTTCCCTGAAAGTCAAAGCACTTAAGCACACCTAGCCTCTTTGTGAGAAAGGTAAGTATTCCAGTTTGACTTGAAGGAAATTGAGGAAGGGGCCAGAACCTGTGAACAGCTTCTTATCCGTGTTATATACCTTAGATTACAGGCAGTTTTTATGTGAGCAGGGAAGATAATTCTTCCCTTATGTAGTATTTCCTTTTTAGAATCCAGTTACTTCCTAGATTAAACTTTTTTTTTTTGTCATCCTTTCTGTACATTAACTTTCATCCTAGTATTTGTAGTCCAGGCCTTACAGAGTTTGTCCATTTTTGTTAGTACACAAATGCTTTCTTTCATTTATTGATGATTTTATGTGTGTTAGTGTAGCAGCTTTACTCTAATATTTTTTTTATTACAACAGATACTGATATCAGAAGAAAAAACATGTAAAAGTGGCATATATCTGGAAAAATGTCATAGTCCTTCCTTGGACATTTAACACTGAGGAGTACACTGGTGATGGTGGTGATTCACTAGAAAAGAATGAGCTTTACACCTTTTCTATACTTGCCAAAGCATTTTAGAATTTTGGGACTGATGAGGGAGAAGGGCCGTGTGTTTCCATTTCTTTATTCATTCATTTGTGCATTCATTTATTTGCCAATATTACTGAGGTCCTACTACACTGTTGGGTACTGGGAGCAAAACAGACCAAAAAATTCCTGTCTATCCTGTAGAGCCCATTTCTAGACAGATAAATACTTGGGTAAAATATGTAGTGTAATGGTAAGTGATGCGAAAAAAAATAAGACAGCGAAATAGAGTAATGGGGAGTTGGGGGATGGGTTAATTTAAGTAGAGTGCCTTGGGAAGGCCTCATGGAAAAGCTAATATTTGAGGAAAGACCTTACACAGGTAAAGGAGCTATTCCTGTAGCTGTGTGGAGGAGGAATGTTCCAGGTTAGGGAAGCAAGGGCAAAGACCCTGAGGCAAAAGTTGAAGTGGGAGCCGATTTGTTGTGGCTGACGGAAGTCTGGAGGCTATCCTAGCTAGGGAGGCTGGTAGAAAATCTGTACCCAGTTCATTGGTACTAAATGAGAGTGGTTATTCAATGCCCTGACATCTTTTTCCAGATCTCTTGTGACTGTTAAAGAAAGGGGAATCAGATTCTTGAAAAATTTGGACCAGTATGCCCAGCTGACTTTCCCCCACATGACAATCTCCTCATCCCCTTCCTCCCCACTGGGAAAATTCAGGAATGCTCATATAATGTATTTCAGGGAATTGTCATGTTTCTGAAAAGTAAAACTTTTTAAATGAGATTGATGATAAACTGCCTAAAAGGATTTTTCAAAAATAATTTCTTTCTAAGAAGGGGATCTTTGGGATATTTTAGAATATTTGAAAATGTAGGGAAATGAATTCCTTTAAAGTTTAGACACAGATCACTAAGGAATATAACCTGGAAGAAAGGTGGAATCAGTGTGTTAACTAATGTCCTTAATCTGGTTAGTAAAGAATTCCTCTTAATTATTTGAGCCTCTTTTTGAATTCCTGAGGAATTCTTTCAGTAACTTGTTTGTGTATCTTTTATTGCAGTTACATGTGTAGACTGTTTTGTGCTGAGTTTTTTTATTTCTCTGCTTTTACCTTTCAGTCTAGTTCTCCAATTAATTTAATACTTAATAGGCTTGCTTTCTTTGTAAATTTTTTTGTGACCTTCCAGCTTATCTCCATATTCTTAATACTGAGCTTTCATAAATGTCCTCTTTCATTCTAATTCACTTGAGGAATTTACTATTTTGGTTTTGAAGTGCTTTTGCTGGTGAGTTGTATATATGAAAAACAATTTGTTGTAGGCTTGTCTGAAAATCATGAGAAGATAGGAATTACAACTTCAGGGTAGGAGTGGAGCTTCTTGGCTGAAAGGGGACATAGTGATGATAGTGGTGAGGTAGTGTTTTAATGCATTGCCTTTCTCCCTCTGGTTCCTTTGTTGAATTTTTGAAATGATATTTCCAAATTATGTTTATGATGTCACATCAGCTACTTGTTCTCATGACTGCATTTGATACACCATATGTTTTTGTTGACATTCACACGGGGAGATGACACTATTGATAGTGCTTTGTTATCTGGGAGAACCTTTTCTGGGTGAAAAGATATTACTGTTCATTTTGCCCTTGCCCTTCTAAAGGATCTTTTGATTTGTGCCATTTTCAAAGACTGACTTCATTTGCAGTTCTCCATTTGCCCCTGCTGACTAAATTTGCAGTACCTTCTGTTTTATTCTATTTCTTTTAGATTATAATGGGACCAGTCTTACTAGGTTGAGTCTACAGCCTATGTTGGTGTTAATCCAAGTATCTTAGAGTGAAGTTAAGTCCATTTTCCTTCAACAGTTTGAATTGCCGTAACATTATTGGATCATCATTGTAAAACTCAGAATCCAAGCTTTCATTTTCCCCCTTGACTGTCCAAAGAATTACATCTTTAAAAAGAAAAAAGTAGATTTTTACTCCATAGGGAAGCTTACTTATCGTTAGGATCCTAATGTTTCTTGACCAGATTAGCATTTTTTTTTTCATTTTTTTTATGCTCTCATATGACTGAGAAATATACTAGATTAATTTTACAGGAAAGCGAAACGATACTTTTGTTGAATTGCCTGTAATTTTGTGTGAGGTTGAGGCAGAAGAGAGGAGAGGTTTGAAAAACAAAAGAATATTCCCTTAAGTATCCAACATTAATTTTATGTAAGTATTTTTGAAGTATTACAAACCTACTTCAAGTAATTAAGTGAAAAACACAGTTTTATATTTTCTTGAATACAGAGTTACATTGAACTTGAACTTAATTTATACTTTTAGATACCCTGAGCTTGTTCTCTCTTGAGTTAGGCCCAGAGAAGAGTTTGTTTTATCTAGTTTCTCCAGTCTTTTCTTTCTTGCCTGCCCTTACCAGAATTAGAATTCAATGGGTAAAATTGGATGACCTTTGGACATTTATTATAACATGGCTGCTCTTCTGCAGAATTAAAGGCGGCAGTGGCTTTCTCAAGTTGATTTATTTAGTTTTTAATTATTTGTCAACTTTAGTTTGTAATTATTGTTTTTTTACTCTTTAGTAGTAGCGTCCAGAGCGTCATTTGATTTTAGCTAAGAAGCCACTTGAAGCTAGTATGTTTCAGTCTACTTGTCACTTGAAATGTCACTATCTTGTGGATTTTTAAGATGCTTTCTCAACAGCATTTAAAGAAAGTTGTGATTTTGTAACTGAAAGCACACCTGAAGCTTGCTTCTTAGGAATTTGGGCAGTGGTCATACTTCTTGGGGCTCATTGGTTATTTGCATAGGATCCATATTGTATTGCTGTGTGGCTGAAAGTTGTTTTTCTGACATATATGTTTAAAAAATTAATGAGGTTTTGAATGAAAACTCCAAATAATCACTTGCTGAGACTCTGTAGTGGTGCTCGCCTGTTAACTCATCAGAATCACTTAGAACTTTTGTTAAAAATACTTATTTTTCAGTCCCAGTCCAGAGCTACGGAGAGAGACTGTCTAAATACTAGGATAGGGAATCTAGTTTATAAGCATGCCAGGTGATAATATTTTAACCAGGTTTGGAATCCATTTCCTACAAAACATATTCATGATAAAAATTATGTTTTTAAAGTTTCCCAAGAGATCGCTGGGTCAATTACTTTAATACTTTTGTTATTTGCAGTGTTAAAAGGATCTGAACAACGTCTGCTCAAATCTCCTGCTGTGAACTAGCAGAACTTTTGAACAGGTAAGTGTTGAAGGGAAGCACAAAGCAGAGGGGAGGGCTTGTGCCAACAGGTGATTTTTGCCTTTAAGGTCTCAATTATTTTTGTTCTGTTATTTCTCCTGAAGTTGCAGTCAGTGAATTTAAACAACTCTGCTGACACTGAGATCCCTTACAAACTATAAGAATAATCATACCCTTTCTGCATTGATTCTGGTGTGGATTTGTGTCTCAGTGTTATTACGATTTTTTGATGGTATGAAATAGGAAGAGGAGTGCTTTGGGGGCATGGGCAAGGCACTATCTTAAAGAACCCAAGAGCAGCAGTTGGTTTCGTGAAGGACCAGAACCAGTAACTAGGAAGCATTCAGGAGCCAAGGTAGTTCAGAAAGCACTTTTCTCCTTGCTGGCTGGTTGGTGTCCTCTCTAGTCTCTTTTTATTCTGCTTTAGTTGTCTTCACAGCCTGACCTTTTCTGCTTCAACAAACATGGAAGGAAGTTACCACTTTGTTCCTAGAGCCACATATGAACTCAAGTTCTAGTTCCCACTAGCCAGTTGGTTAGTAGCTCACTGTCCACTTTTCAGATTCCTGGAAGGAAAAGTTTTACTGATTGAATTTGGTTTGGTTCTTCACCTATGATTCAGTTAGTACAGCCATGGGATTGGGAATCTAGAAGTGCAAACATAGGTGAAAGATCCCACTCCTAAGAGTGAAGACAGATCTCAGATGAGGTGGAGTATTGGCTATTCTAGGTAGACTCCCACAGAAGCTTCGCAAGTTTTTCCTTTTCCTAGAAAAATTTCCTGTATATAGCTTGGCAGTTTCAGTTTATGTGTCCTGAAGAGCTGGAATACATGCATATCTTTTGGTGAATGAGGCGCAATAGGTCTCACCAAGAATCGCCTTGGAACTCCCCAGTGTAGTGTTTCAGCAAAACATCTTGATTTGGGGGTTAGGAGGAGTGCTGAGATAAATGCTTAGTACAAAAACATGAGCAAATGAGAAGCTTAGTTTGTGGAAAAGTTCATTGGTTACTTGTTTTTCATTGATGACTTCTATAAATTTTAATTTCTGGGTGCTTTTTACAGTGTAATGCAACAGGGGAGTATTAGAAAGCCATAGAGAATTTGAAAGGTTAGACTTGTATATGTGAATCTATATTCACATTATTTGAGTGGTAGCAGGGACTTTCACTGTTGGGAAAGGATTAATGAGACATTATAAACTTTCAAATAACGTATTTTTGTACCCTTGAATTATGTTAGGTAATGCTGAGGCAAACTTACTTTTGAATGGAGCATTTTGAAATCCTGTTTATTTTTGTAGCTTATATATGTACTTGGTGACACCTAATTGATTAGTCTTTCATTACTTAAATCTTATGTTGGTATACTGTTATACTGAGATTTTGATGCAAAGCTTAGGGATTACTAATTAAAATGACCTATTATAAAGTGATGTATCAAATGACAGATGTGACTTTTTGTTATAATTTTTTTCAGCAAGGGTTTCTTTAGCAGATTGTGGCTGACTTCATTTTTAAAGTAGAAGAGCCCTTTCCATATTGTACATTTTCTTTAATCTAAATGTTGAAGTGAGACTTATTCAGGATTTTCTGAGGGATAAAAAGATTTCCACATAATCTGTTTAAAACTTCTTCAGGCTCTGGATTTCCCTTCTCTGGAAAACATTGGCTTGTGGTGAGATTTTCACATGACATAGTAATGTTTATGGCATTATAATTTTTCCTAGAATAATTCACTGGTTGCTAATTTTATTCTCCTTTCACTAAAAGGGGAGAAAAAGAGAAACATTTATACATTGTTCAGAAGCAGTGGGGAAATGATAGGAACAGTAATAGCTTTTCTTCTTATAGTAATATTGTGGCCAGTATGTTCTTTGGGAACAAAGCTCCTTTTATTCAAGTTGTCTGGGCCTTGAGGAAGTCTTGGGAACTTTAGTCTCTTCAGTATTGGTCCTTTGGTTGCAGAGTGACAAGGAGTTGGCAAAAGTACTGTCTTGGTACTTTCTAATTGGTGGATCATGGCTCAGGCCTTCAAGAGATGGCCACATCCAGTAACTGTCATGATTAGTCCTTTGGGAACTAAGGTGGTGTTGCCTAAACCAAGGCCAGTTTAGTAACTGGATGTGAAGCCATCCTGCAAGAACAGTGGGTCATAGAGCCTTAGTTCATGTTCTGGAATCTGGCACTCTCTAGTCTTTTATACTACTTCTACCATTGTTAATGAAGTTTCTGATAGTGTGTTACGAAAATATATACTCTTCCTTAACCAGAAGGCTTACTTGAATATTGCAAAGGGGTAGAAGTTGGAGGAGAGTGAAACAGAGTGAGAGATTGGGAAAAGGAGAAAAAGTGACTTCCACAAAATACACCTCTGAAAATTGCAAGGAAGTGGAAGAAAAAAAGGTAAACAAGCAGTATTGAGCACTATATCAATAAGTAATGAAAAGCTTGTGACCTTTTAAGCAGAGAAATATGGGTTTAATTTCCTGTCATTTATTACCTGTAACTTTAGATAAAAAGTTAACTTCTTGAAACCTTACCAAAATGTATATCCCAGGGTGGTTGTGGGAATTAAAAATCTAAAATGCCCAATACAATGCCTGGCACATGGTAAATAGGTCCTTAATGAAAGGTAGGTTTTATGATTGTTAGTACCATATAAGTAAAATTTGATTGTAAAATTTCATCTTTATAGTTTGAATAGAGACATCAGTGGATTCTGTTTATAGGTCTTTTGTCTTTTTTAAATTTTGTTTTCAGTCCAGCAAGAATTTGAATATCTGCTTTATGCCAGGTGCTGGGCTAGCATAGTGGTGAGCAGAACACACACAGGCCTATCTGTGGGGTTTACAGCTTAGTGTCAGGGGCAATGAAAAAGTTATAAGTGTGAAAAGTCTCTTTGTTCTTGGAAAAGATGCATTTTTAAAACCCCAGCTACTTTTTGAATAGTGTCACATTTTGGATCTTACTGTTCTTGTTGTTAATGATATTTTATGTCCTTTGATATACTTTCTGGGGTATGTATATATGTTTATTCTAAGTTAATTTATTTCTTTTACTTGTAATTTTTTTCCTCTTCCCCAGCTTTCAGATCTCAGGATTCTTTTACCCTCCTAAAAGTTAGAGAACCCCAAATAACTTGGAGTTTTCTTTTTTTTTTTATCTTCTTTTGCATTTTTTTTTTTTTGGTGTCATTACTCTACAATTACATGAGGAACATTATGTTTACCAGACTCCCCCATCACCAAACTTTTAGTTTTTCAGTTGTACCTATCTGTATTTGTTATATTGAGAAATTTTAAATGATTTATTTAAAAATAACAATCTCAATTATAAATTAACATAAAGATATTTTTACTGAAAAGTACCCAGTTTCTAAAACATTTCTGAAAAATTTGGTGAGAAAAGTAGCATTGTTTTATACCTTTCACAAATTGCTTCTATGTTGCTTTATAGAAGGCAGCTGGATTCTCATACTTGCTTCTGTGTTCAATCCATTGCTGTTCATACATTTGGTTGAAGTATGTGAAGGAAATTCATCCTCATCAAGATATGTATGTAGTTGGAAAACAGGAGTAATTTAAGAGCTTTTTCAGATAATTGCAGATACTCTTCTTTGATATCACATTAAAATTTGATAAGCAGGATTTTTTTAATTTAAAAAATTTTTTATCAAATGTACATCACAGTGGTTCAACAGTCCTCCCTATCCCCCATCCCACCCACAGCCCTCCCCCTTGGTAACCACTAGTCATTTCTCAGTGTCTGTGTATCTAATGCTGTTTGGTTCCTTCTGTTTTGCTTTGTTTTTGTATTCCACAAATAAATGAAATCATACAGTATTTGCCTTTCTCCTCCTGGTTTATTTCACTGAGCATAATACCCTCTAGCTACATCTATGTTGTTGCAAATGGCAGGATTTCCTTCCTTTTCATGGCTGAATAATATTCCATTGTGTTTATGTACCACGACATCTTTATCCATCCATCTGTTGATCTACACTTAGGTTGCTTACTTATCTTGGCTATTGCAAACAGTGCGGTGATAAACATAGGGGTGTATATATCTTTTCAAATCAGGAATTTTGTTTTCTTCGGGTAAATTCCTAGGAGTGGAATACTGGGTCAAATGGTATTTCTATTTTTAGTTTTTTGAGGAACCTCCATACTGTTTTCCACAGTGGTTGCACCAATTTGCAGTCCCACCAACAGTGTAGGAGGGTTCCTATTTCTCTGCACCCTCAGCAGCGTTTGTTATTTCTTGTCTTTTGGATAGTGGCCATTCTAATTGGTGTGAGGTGATGTCTCACTGTGGTTTTAATTTGCGATTCCTTGATGATTAGCAATGTGGAGCATCTTTTCATGTGCTTGTTGGCCATCTGAATTTCTTCTTTGGAGAAGTGTCTATTCAGGTACTGATAAGTGGTTGTTTTTAAAGTTTAGTTACAATGTGAAATCTAAATTATATCAATGTACTTTTTGTACTCTGTCACATTAAAATCCATCAGTCTATCTTGCACATTGAATGGGTATTTTTATATTATATAGTGCCAAAAAATCACATCTTAATATCAACACCCACGAGAAAAGCCTTTACGTATTGGGAAAGTCTTAGTAGTAGAAAACCTATCATATGTTTTCCAAAATTCTAATTTTTGCTTGAAATCCCAAATTTTATAATTGGCAGTAGGTACTGTAAATTGTTTTCCTTGAAGTGACAATCTCATTGGTTCATTTTTGAAAAAATGTCTGCAAGTACCTATGTCTGGGTAACTGTATATGTGTGTCAACTGTTCTTTCAAGTCAGAGTGATGCTCTGTGACAAAAAGCCGCCAGTGGACCTTGGAACAGCAGCATCAGTGCCTTTCTCCCAGGCTGGTGTGCGGTACAGGTGCTTTGTGCATGCGCCCATTTCGTCACTTAGAATATTAAAAAGATGTGTACAAAGGGATCATGAGTAACAGAGTTAATAGTTTTTACTGCTTTGTCAAGGCCATTCTTAAGTAAAACTGGCTTTTATTCTTGTGAGTATATGACACATGATAGTGAAGAATACAATGACTATTAGTACCAATTGGTGCCAGTAATTTGAGTGACACTAAGGTGCCAGCAGTTTTACCCATCACTGCTTTGCATGACAGTGCCGTGCCAACACAGTGAAGAACGCACATAATATCTTAGTATTATAAAAATAGTTTTGACATCATAGATACCTTGAAAGAGTTTTGGAAGACCATACTTTGAGAATTGCAGCTCTGGGGAGTGAAACAGTTTTCATTATTACATTTGTATATATTAAACATTAATTTTTTAAAATAATTTTTTAAAAGTAAGATAATTGTTTGAAATAGAAACCGAAATTACATATCATTGAGGGTTTTTAGATTTCAGTGAGGATTTTTAGTGCTGAATAGATATAGATTTGTTCATAAGTTGTGGTTAGTTGTAAAATAGTCTTCTGTAGAAGTCCTATCTATAAAATAGTCATCTACACAAACGCTGTCCAACAGAACTTTCTGCTATGATGGAAATGTTCTGTAAATTCTCACCGCCAAGTACTGTAGCCAGAAGCCACATGTGACTGTTGAGCACTTGAAATGAGATTAGTGTGACTGAGGAACTGCATTTTTAAAAATTTAAGAAACCTTTACTTTTTTTTTTTTTTTGAGAGGGCATCTCTCATATTTATTGATCAAATGGTTGTTAACAACAATAAAATTCTGTATAGGGGGGTCAACGCTCAATGCACAGTCATTAATCCATCTCAAGCCTAGTTCTCTTCAGTCTCCAATCTTCTGAAGCATAACGAACAAGTTCTTACATGGTGAACGAATTCTTACATAGTGAATAAGTTCTTACATGGTGAACAGTGCAAGGGCAGTCATCACAGAAACTTTCGGTTTTGATTACGCATTATGAACTATAAACAATCAGGTCAAATATGAATATTCGTTTGATTTTTATACTTGATTTATATGTGGATCCCACATTTCTCCCTTTATTATTATTTTTATTTTTAATAAACTGCTGAAGTGGTAGGTAGATGCAAGATAAAGGTAGAAAACATAGTTTAGTGTTGTAAGAGAGCAATTGTAGATGATCAGGTGTGTGCCTGTAGACTATGTGCTAATCCGAGCTAGACAAGGGCAATAAAACATCCACGGATGCAGAAGCTTTCTCTCAAAACAGGGGGGGTTGAGGTTCTAAGCTTCACCACTGTTGTTCCCCAATTTCTCACCTGATGGCCCCCCTGCGACTGTGCCTGTCTTAGGTTGTTCCTCCCTTGAGGAATCTTACCCGTCTCTGGCTAGAAACCTTTACTTTTTATTACACCTCAAATTCCTGTATTTTTATGGTAGACTTTATTTTTAAGAAGAGTTTTAGATTTATAGAGGAAGTGTTGAGAAACTATCGAGGAGATAATACAGAGAACTCCCATGTATAACACATCATCTTATATTATTATGGTGTACTTGTTATAATTAATGAACCAATATTAATACATTGTTATTAACTAAAGTCCACAGTTTATTCAGTTTCCTTAGTTTTACCTAGTGTGTTTTTCTGTGTCAGGATTCCATCCAGGATAACATATCCATAGGCTCATCTTGGCTCTGACAGTTTCTCAGATGCCCCTGTTTTTCATTCTTGACAGTTGAGGAGTACTGGTTAATTATTTTGTAGAATGCCTCTGTATTGGAATATGCCTGATGTTTTTCTCATGATTAGACTGAGCTTATGGGTTTTTGCAGGAAGACCACAGAGGTAAAATGCCAATTTCATCACATCATATCAACAGCACTTACTATCCCCATGACTTAATCATTGCTATTGTTGCCCTTGATACTTGGTCGACTTTGTTATTTTGTCAGGTTTGTCCACTGTAAAATTACTCTTACATCTTCCTCTGAGGAACTGAGTTTTACATTTTCAGCTGATTTTAGTTAATTTAATTGATATAGCCACATTTGGCTAATGGGTACTGTACAGACAGCATAATTCTGGACAGTGTCCCTCAGTCTAAAATATCCAAAACTTTATTTAACATCTATTTTAATAGATTTAAAGAAAGACAGTTATCATGAAAGAAATATAAAATATTAGTCTTGGAATACATCACCTTTTGAGGGGGGCATGTACTTTTAGTAAGCTTCATCATTTTGAAAACCAACTTCTTTTGAGATGTAACCAACATACAATAAAATGCCTCCCCTTGAACTTCACTCATATCAAGTATGTGTTTTGATGAGTCTTGAGAAATGTATATACTGTGTAACCATCACCACAATCAAGATATGGAACATTTTCATCACCTCAGAAGTTTCCTGCCTTTTTAGTCATTTCCCCTCCCCCACCACTGATCTGTTTTCTGTGACTATAGATTAATTTTGCCTTTTCTGCAATTTTATATAAATAGAATCAGTCAGTACGTATTCTTTTTGGATCTGGCTTATTTTGCTTAGCATAATATCTGATTCATCCCTGTTGCTGCATGTATCAGTAATTTATTTTTTATTGCTGAGAATATTTAGTATTACTGTTATGGTATTTGTTTATTCACATTCATCTGTTTATGAATATCTGGGTTCTTGGTTTGGGGCTGTTAGAAATAAAGCTGACTTTAGTTCATCGCATAGGTAGTAATTCAGTTGTGCTGGATTGCAGGGTTTATCTCGACATGGTAAATTAGGAATTTTAATTCCTTTTAGGATGAGGAGAAAAGCCAGGGGGGCATCTATATTATTTTTAAGATATGCCATAAATAAAATAACTAGCATAGGAATAAATAGTATTTTGCAAGGTTTCATATATAATGTATAGTCTAGATAGGTGTGGACAATTCTTTTGCCTTCTGTTGATATTCTGGGAGGAGCAGGGGGGGAAGTACTTTGTTCCTTAGGTTAAATGTTTAGTAGTAAAGTGAATAATTGAAGCCTAATTTTGCTTCATGAAGCTTTACCATTAGTAAATGTAGTAACAGATCACATTTTAGAAATTATTAAAAAATGTTTGCATATTTAAAAATGAAGAGATCTGGTACTGTCAGATTAGATGGGTGCAGAAGGAAAAAGTGTTTTCTTCAGTAATAGGAGAGTTTTCTTTTACTTTTGTACCTTAAAATTGTTTTTTGAACTGAGGTAATGTTCAAAAGAATTAATTTTCTATGACATTTATGTTGGGGCTGTGAAAGTATTTTAGACAGTCCAGTTCTTTTTGTTAGAATTCAAATGTATTTTCTTATAAAACTAATTAAAGAGTATTACTGCAAAATATGAAAATGGAGAAAAGAAATCATTCATCCCCCCTCACTAATATTTCTTCATGTTCTCTTTATCTTTTAATGACATACATAGGTTACACTGTTGTGTGCACATGTGACTATACCTATATTCTGTTGAGGGAGTATGGTGCTTTTACGAGATTGCCAGTCTTTTACGATTATATGTGATGTATGTGGTTCTCCATTCATGTTTGGGCTTTTCCTTTTCATTGTTTAACTTAGCTGTTTCTGAAGTTTGCATTCTTAGACCTACGTATTTTAGTCTAGTGATAAGCCTTTTTTCATTTGAATGTAGACTTGTTTATAGTCTTAAATGAGTTGATGGATTTAAAGATTATTTTATCAAGATAGTGGTGTTGATGAGTTTTTTTAAGACAAAAATTTAAGTACAGAATAAATTTAACATTTGTTACCAGAAGACTTGCATTTAAAATCATTTGCTTCATGTCCACTAAAATATTTTTAGTTGTGCTTTTTTTTTATAGCTAGACCATTTGTGGCTTACTTTAACCTTTTAAAAATTGAGGTATGAAATACAGTAAATATGTGCACAAATCTGAAGTGTGTAGCTAGAAAAACTTGAACGTGTGTATACTTCTCTAATCAGCACCTAGACCAAGATAGTAAATATTTCCAGCATCCCCTTCTTCCCCTTCTCTGTCAGTATCTGGCAAGTAATTTTCTGAATTTATCATTACTGATTATCTATCGAACGCCATATAAAAAGATTCATGTTGCATATATTTTTTGGTGGCTGGCTTATTTTGCTGAACATGTCATTTAATATTGTTGCTAGTATCAGTAGTTGGTTCTTTTTTATTGCCGAGTATTATTTCACTATATGGATATACTACAGCTTTTTTAACTTTTTATTTTGAAATCATTTCAAACTTACAGAAAAGTTGCAAAAAGCTAAAAGCTAAGAATTTTCATATGCCCTTCACCCAGTTTAGTCACCAAATTTAACGATTTTTCACACTTAATTATTCATTTTTTCTTTCTTTCTCCACATATGCATGCATGTTTGTATATAATTCTTAATATATATAATTTTATATAATTTTTTTCTGTTCCATTTCGGAGTATGTTACAGACTTCATGCTCCTTTCCCTCTAAATATCTGTGTTATTTTTTAAGAGTAAAAACATTCTTCTATATAATCACAGTAGAAATTTCAGAATCATAAAAATTAATTGGTATAATACTATTATCTAATCCGTAACTTATATTCATATTATTCTAATTGTCTCTTTAAGGTCTCTTGTAGCATATTTTTGACTGGTTCAGAATGGAATTAATCATACTTAGACTTAGTTTTTGTATCCTTTTAGTTTCCCTTTATCTGGGATAGTTCTTCATTCTTTCTTTGCCTTTTATGACATTGATATTTTTGGAGAGTGCAGTTGATTGATTTTATGTCTGCGATTTGGATTTATCTGATGTTTTCAGGATTCCTTTCAGTTTTTGCATTATTGTTGGGAATATTACATGAATGATGCTGAGTCCTTCTCAGTGGACATCACTTGAGGAAGCACATGGGGTCAGGTGTCTCCTTATTAATCATATTACCTAACTCAGTAAGTAACAGTCAGATGGAAGAGAGGCATAGGGCAAGGTATGAGTGAAGGGGTATGGAGCTTTGATGGCTTACCTTTCCACACCTTCACGTGTTCACCAGCCTTAAAGCTCCACTATAATTTATTTGTGCACCTGTTGATGGACATTAGTGTTGATGAACATAGTAGCCAAATGTAAGTTTGGTCATGATGATTAAAGCCGCTGTGAATATCTTACACTTGTCTTTTGGTAAAGATTTCCCTTGAGTATATGTCTAGCAGTAGATTATAGGATCATGGAGTAGGCATGTATTTAGATTTAATAGGACATTACCAAACTGTTTTCTGAAGTGGCTGAACTAATTTGTGCTAATGGAATTATTATTATGAATCTAATGTTACCTTAATCCAGATCTGCTAAAGTAAAAATAGCTGACTGCTGGAATGGGGAAAAAACTATTCCTTTATTTGGTATCTGTGAAAAGTGTTAGGGGAGTAGCTCTTTTTTCTGCTTTTGGGAAAACGGAGGTGAGGAAGTGTGGGGGCAGATTCAAGCTCCTGGGTGTTCATTTGGTGTTGGTACTTATGCATTGTACTGTCTGCACTTCATCCCAGGTATGTAAAACTTACCCAGGAAATGGAGATTTGCAGTAGCAGATACATTTTAGAAGAAAGATTCAGGGGGTTTTCAAAGGACTGTATGTTTTGAATTGTTAGTAGAATAGCGGTAACTAATCAGTCTGTCATGACTTCTGGGAAGCAGTACCAGGGAGCACTCTTAGAGTTAAACTATCAGTCACTGTGCCAGATTCTGATTCTACTTTGGCTTCTCCTTGCTGTGTTTGTCTAGACAGGACTCAGTACATAGATCTGCAGCTCCTTCATCTTCATAGTAATTGTGTGTACGGAAAAGTTGTCTAGCTCCTTGACATGGGGCCAGGTTGTGAAAAATGGTAGACTTAAAAGTTGAGAGGCTAGGGTCTTCCCTTTTCTTTGCTGCACTCAACAATAAAAAACAGCTAGGTTGATTTCTTCTTTTCTCTTCTTGAACAGGCATTTACATGCACACAGAGCATAGAGTGTCCCAAGGAAGAGCTGAGGAAGCCAGGAAAACTAGAAAAAAAAATATATAAAAAAAATAATTATACTAGTAATCAGAGATAAAATAATTGCTAGTTAGGGCTAATTTAACAAGAGTTTTAAGAAGTTGACAAAAAGACCAGATTATATCACATTCAGTGTCAGTATAGGATGCATTTTATTAAGGATCAACTTTCTGGTATTAATTGCAGAAGGAATATATTAATTCACTTACAAGGAATTTTGAATAACATGCTCTGAAATAGCAGATATGTAGAAATATTCTCTCAGCTATATTTAAGTCAACTCTCCTTAAAATTTGAGGATAGACTTTTGTCTGAGGTCCTTATCCTTAGAATTGGAGTAGCCAAAGGAGAGAAAAGGCCAGAGAAAGGAAGTAAGAGTCTTATCATCTGTTCTGTCACAGTTGTTTTTAGCATGAGAAAGATATACTAGTAGGGTGATCTCAGAATTAACAATATTTTACACATATTCCCTCAGATGCACTCTCTGCCACTATGTCCACTTTATGTCCTTTTCTGATTCCTTCCTCTGAGGTTTGAGTGCTCCTGTATTTCAGAGCTGCTAGGATTAGAACTGTTCTCTCAGAATTCTTGAGGCCTGCTAATTCCACTGTGCCATGTGTGATTGTCATCATCTGTCATAAAGTGAATGAAAGTCCATCTGGTTATGCATTCTTGTAACCTCATCTGCATACCACTCTTGAGTTTCTTTTTGCCTTGTCCTAGTCTCTCAGTGTTCCATTTCTTTCCAAGACCTTTCTAGTGAAGTCTCTGAAATGTCATTTTTGTTAAGCTTCTCAAGGTGTCAAACCATGCATAGGATGTTTTTCAGCATTATTAAGGTAACTGAAACCCTTCTTGCCCAGATAATTTTGCCTTCCCTTTATCGCCCAAGGTTACCAGTACATTTTCTGTACAGTGGTAGGTGCATCAGCAGGCAGAATAATCAGGGTCTGTTCTTTTACTAGGGTGACCATTCAGCCTGGTTTGCACCTGGTGTTTCCATGTAATGATTAATACCCTTTTCACACAGACATCTTCTGGTTTAGATGATAGATTACAGAGTCACCCTAGCATTATTCTTCCATCTTTGTGGAAAATCCCTTTTCTTCTGAAGTTCATGCTACTCTATGACTTTTTACCTCATTATCATCACATACAGACCCTGTGCGCTCACCCTTCATTCATTGTCTTCTCTACTCTCCTGTCTGCCATTATCCTAAGGTGACTTCAGAGTCCATGTGGATGACCCACCTAGTCCTCCCAGGCTCCTGGATCCTGACTACCTCTATCTCTAATTCTATTGCTCTTGTTTTTATTCCTGTTACACCTGCTTTTTTAAATTACCAGCATCTCAAATTTGTAAGCACTTTTCTTTTTTTACTTCCTTCCTCATTGTGCCTAAATCACACTTTTGCTAGCACCTTCTTATTTTTCCATTTACTGTGCTGACAAAACTCTAATCCTGGTGGTTCAGTCCTCTTGTCAGCTCTCCCTGCCATATATGCAGGTTGCTAAGTTGGAGAAAAGCCCACAACCATGCTGATAGGCGCCATCTCCATCTTGATTGGGCCTCTAGAACTACTGTAGCTGACTGCAGTGTGGTATCCTGAATTAGATTCTGGAACAGAACAAGGATAAAAAACTGGTAAAATCTGAATAAACTCGAGGTTGATTAATGATGATGTTCCAATGTTGGTTTCTTAGTTTTGCCAAAGGTACTGTGGTAATGGAAGTTGTTTACATTAGGGTAAACTAAGGGAGCTTCCTATAATATATCTGTAAATTTGTACAGATCTATAATTATGAGTAAGTTAAGTTTATGTTTTAAGACAATAAACACTATTGTAGTTCACCATGTCTTCATTTCCCTTAAACCTTACCCTATCATCCCTGTCATATGCCTACTCATCTGAAAAATATTGAGGCCATCAAATGTAAATTCCCCATATCTTCCTATTCCCTCTCTTCCCCAAGAAAACCCCACAAATAAAAGTTTGGAGACATCTAAAATCATTTGATTCTGTATTTGTAAGCTTTCCTTCCTCATCTCCCAACCACTCCTCTTCCCACTGAAATCTGGCCCTGTCTCCCACATTTTTGTCACTGCACTCTGCAGGTCACCAATACCTTAATTGTAGAGGCGAATGAAGACTTTTCAGTTTTTTATTTTTGACTTCAGGATTTAAAACTTTTTAATTTTTCCATTAAAAATTATGCCCGTACTGTCTTTGTTGTACGCAAATGAGAAACTAAGAAAAGAATTACACATAATTCCACCATCCAGAAATAAATATTAACATCTTTGGGCATATCTATATATGCTACTGAGAATGTATTTTAAAATGTGTTGAATGTAATTGTACTTTCTGTATTCTGTAACCTACCTTGAGCACGTAATCTATTGTCGACAACTTTTCATGTTAGTAAATATATTTATTATCTCCTCTTTCTCTTCTCTACTGGTATGTAGGTCTGGCTTCCAGGGTATCTGCTGGATTTCTAACAACCCTCCTTTCCCTTTAGCTCTTGCTAGTTCATTCTGCTGGCATCCTGGATAATTTTTCCGAAGTGCAAATTTCATCCTGGGTACTTTTTTGCCCAATGTTTTCATAGCCATCCATTGTGTTTGGGGTGTAAAATTCAAAGGTGTCTGATATGGCCACTGCTTTAACAATCTTCACTTTGGTTTTTCTTATTGAACTTTGGTTCAATAAGAAAAACGTCTGGTTCCTTATTGAACAAATGGATAATCTCCCAAATAACTCCAGCTCTTTTTCCTTTCTTTTTTATATATGGAGAAAGCTGTAGTCAGTGAGCTTGAGTTTGGGTGAAAGGTGAGGGCTAGAGATACCCAAGTACTGGCTTTTTTTTTCCTTCCTGTAATCCTCCACAGTGTTTGCTTGAGGCTTTGTTCTTGTCCTTTCTTGATTTTTGCTTTGGGGTAGTTTTCCTTCTGTTTTTGGTTGCAGTTCTGTAGATTCAGTTCCAAATCTGTGTTTCCCCATCCTGACTCTACATTGGAGTTCGTGGTCTGTATTAATGGTTTTTTGGATATCTCCTCAGGCATCTCACATTCATTTTGTCCAATACCGTAAATGTCCTTCCTCCCCAATTGCATTTCATTTCTATTTTGTCCTTCCTTTCAAGCTTCATATACAGATTTAAAAAGCACCCAAAGTCCAGTATTGAATCCTGTAGATTCCATTCTGTTTCTGCATCTTCCGTTTAGATTTTCCTTTCCAGAGAGAGCAGTGCTTTTTCTACTTTGGAAAATGTTTTGTGGAGTACGTTATTGAATGGATTCTGTTTTGTAAGGGGGGGAGGGCCAGCCTGGTCAGGGAAGGGAGTGACATGGGCAGAAGGAAGAATGCAGGGGAGAGTAGGAAGTTCTCATTTGGCTTTGAGTTTGAAGGTGAAAGAGTAGGAGATTGAGTTGTGGACGTATGGGTTATCAGATTGATGGGAACCTGAAATATTAGGAGTTTTGACTATATACAGTAGGTTTAACTGACCATTTTAAAGAGAGGCAGGCATGACCAGAGAGCGGTGCTTGAGGAAGATTGATCTTGTTGGATATAAGTATCTAGAGGCTAGTCAGGGAAGCAAATGAGACATTTTATTTTAATAATCCAGATATGAATTAACAAAGGTTTGACTATAATGAAAGGAAAACGCAGGGAAAAATCTTGAAAGGAGGAACTAACCAAATTTGAGACAAAATGACTGGATATGAAGGATAGAGAAGAGGAAGGAATTTCAGATGACTTCTGGGTTTTGAATCTGGATAACCCGTGAATTGTGAAAACAGTGGTACCTTGATCAGTTGTTGATGAGATAGATATCCAGGAGTGGGCAGCTGAAAGTGCTGCATAGGTCATGGGAGAAAAAATCAAATCTGCAATACATAATAGGGGTGGCGCCCTCTAGGGGGCAGTTTAGAGATTTGTGGGATAAATTTTTCATTGCTCTTGTTAAAATGACACCCTCATTCCCTACATGCCCTCTCTTATCCTCCTTGATTTAGTAGGTGGAGTTCTATCCAAAATTGTAGTTTAAAAAAAGGTTCAAGACAATATCTATACAGTTTATAGTTAAACGCACCATGGGCACACTGAGGGAAGTTAAGAAAGAGAAACTTTTGGGGTTTGGGGAGTGGTGACTAAATAGGAAGGAAATGAAGGTAGGAAAAAAGTATCAGTGTAGTGCTGGTCATGGAAGAAAAAGGAGGAAATAGTTTCCAGAAAAGGCAGTCAAGAGAGGCAGAAGAGCATGCTAGGAGCACAGCATCCAGAATCTGGTGCAAATCCTGACCTGCTGTAAAAATTCAGAGCTGTTTTCTAATGGTCACATGTCTTCTGGGGTTTGAGTTGACAAAATTTTGCTCAGTGGGATTTCAATAGAGGCAAAGCCTATGCTCATTTCACCGCATCTTCAGAAATGACAATTTAGAAATAAGGGCCCAGTTTCCATTCCATTAATTTACAATTCAGAGGGCATTGAGTAAGACAGCCCTTCTGGTTCATATAAATACATCAGAACCAGGCTCATTTAAATTGATTTGGAAGGGTGGGGAATTCACAATTACAGCTTACAGTACTTATAGTATTTAACATAGATTTCTTCCACAGTCTTAACTCTTAGATTTCCTGCTTTAAATCATAAGGGAGAATGAGCAGGAAGCCATTCTGAGTAGTGCATGTCTCTTTAGTTGATAATTAAATCCTTTGGATTATTATTATTAGCTTTTTAAGAAGTTCTTCAGAAATCTTTACATTAGGAAGTTATCTTATGGAAGCCATGTTGTCAGTGGTAGTTAGGTTCCCAGCTCAAGGCATCAAGAAACATTTTTGTCCTTTAACTATTTATGCAGTATGGTAGGTAGTTTGATGCTACCTAAAGGTTTATAGGTGGAATGACAGAGAGGACTGGGACAGGATTTCCTTGCTTGTTGTTCCTTAGATGCTGCCTGAGTCCATGGCTTCTCATGTAATTCAAGGCAGTTGCCTGTGGTTGGGCAGGTTGTGCACTGCACAACTCTAGGTTCTCTCTGGCATCTGTTAAAGTAATGGGGACCCTGGAGTTTTGCACTTCCATGACCTATGTGGCCTTGTAGTAGTAATTTAAAGGGGAAAAAAGTAAATACTGAGTGATTTTAGTATTTTCACAAATACCAAATAATTTAGTTTTTAATTGAGATGCACTTGTTGTATAAATTCAGTCTGGTTCAAATCCTGACTTGCTTTATAAATTCAGAGCCATTTTGTAGTAGTCAATAGTCCCTTAGGGGTTTGGGTATAAAACATTTGGCTAGGTGGAGTTTAAAATGGTGGTAAAAATGCTCCTTCAAAGTGTTTTGTATTACAGTCAATTCTTATAGTTTATGTACTTTATACAGGTCTGTTTGTTAGCCAAGTGACCCATATACTTTTTAAAAGCACACTGAAATGATTTATGCTAAATGAGGTCACTTGGCTGATTTGTAAGCAGGATATCTCTATTAATTTACACTGGGTACCTTATCTGGGTTTCATCATCACTACTTTGACAAATCACTTCGGTTTGGATGTACCATAATTTAATTGATTCTAACATGCATCAGTTGTTGAGTTTCTTCATGTTTTAGTAAGAATGAAAGAAATACTGCAAAATAAACTGGTACAGGTTTTTTTATTAGAACTTTTACTTTACTATTTTTAGAAGAGTTCTTTTAAACTTATTTATCAGGTAAGTCCAATAGATTTTTGTTAGAGTATATATTTTGTACATATATTAAAAGGAAAATATTAGTGAAATAAATTGGTTAAGATAGTCCTCAGATTTTGCATATTCAGAATCTGACTCTTCTAAATTATGAAGAATGTAGTATTGTAGAAGTCGTCTTTCTCCTCCCTCTTCCCACCAGTGTAGTATCATGTCATTAAGGGTATTGGTGATAACAGATTTCTTAAGGGAATGCTCTATTATTCTCTCATCAATTAAAAATTCAGTGACTTGGTGCTTGTGAAGGTATTAAAAGCCATCTAAGCCGTTTGATTTTTCCCCCTTTACATCAGGGCTGCCACATGTGGCCGTGTGGGTTCTGCAGTGTCAGGGTCAGTAGCAAACTATAACAAGCATCAGCTGGATGTGGGCTTTTTGTCTTTCTCAGGCTCTGTAAAGCACTTGGAATCCTTCCTCCAGTGATGAAGAGTTACTTCAGTAATACCTCATTGCTGTATTTGCTTGCTTTTCTGTTATACACAGTACATTTTGTTTCAATTTAAAATCATCTTATAATCTTTTTGAAGACATTTTATGCAGCAGTTTAAATGGGGGTTCTAGCAGTAACACAATTGAAAAGGTGGCAATATGAGCAGCTGTGACCAAGTTTTACCTTTGTACAGTGACAACTGTGGCACAAGTTCTATTCAGGCTGTGACACTTGATTAAGATGCATTGTAATTTCATTCAGATTAAAGTGTGAAAAACCATGTGTCTTACTTTTAAAAAAATAATTAGTTGCTTAAGAGGTGGTGAGGGCACTAAGTTGATTTCAGCTTGAGTCTAGTGCACGTGCTCCTCTGGCTAGGCAGCAGGGAACAAGGGGTGAGTAAGCACATGGACTCTCCCCGGAGACCGTATGGTCGACATAGGGCCAGAAATACCTTCCAAGAGGAAGTCAGATAAATTAGTAGCTGATTATGGGTGTAGCCAATTTCTACTTGGCCTTTTCTGATTTTAGACCAATTACTAGTTTATTATTTATAGATTTTTTAAGCAGAAGCAGTAGTCAGGGTGATGTGATGTGTTTTGGAGATATTTACAGTACATTTACAATATTTACAGTAGCTTCCATTTTGTAAACTCTGTTACCCCTTTTTCAGCTTTGTTGAGATATAATTGACATATAACGTTGTGTAAATTTAAGGTGTACAGTGTGTTAATTTGATACGTTTATATATTGCAAAATGATTCTACCATAGCGTTAGTTAACATCTCCATCCCATTACATAATTAATCATTTATTTTTTTTGGTGGGAGCAGTCCAGATCTATACTCTGAGTAACTTTCAGGTATCCAGTGCAGAGTTATTAGCTGTAATTGCCATGCTACACGTTAGATCCCTATAACTTCTTAATCTTAAAACTGGAAGTTTGTACCCTTTGACCAGTATCTCCTTATTTCCCTCACCCCCTGTTACCACCACCATTCTACTGTTTGATTCTCTTAAGTTTGTTTTTTTAGATTCCACATGATATGATACAGTATTTTTCTGACTTCACTTTAAGCTCTCATATCTTAAAATTGCTTTGAAAGGTCATTCATGAAATTCATAAACTTATTATTATTAATAAGCTAATTATTTTAACTTGGAGTTCAAGATAATTTTTAAAAACAATCACCAGTGTGTAAAGTGCTAAGCAGAAAGTGGGGAGAGTTGTTGTGGAAGCTATGAGGCAGATAAGGGGTGGGCCTTTTTTTAAGAAGATTCAATATACCTCATGGTGATAGGAGAGCCATTGCAAGGGAATAATATAAATTAAAATGTAAATCTGTACCCACTCCCCATTGCTCTCCAGGTCTGCTCTCACTTGTCTCACTAGCTTCATCTTATACCCTGCCTCCCTTCTCCAGAGAAACAAAAAACTGGTACTGGTAAACTGGATTGTAATGGTGGATTTATTCATTTCACTTTGCCTGCTATGTTGTTATTAACAGGGATTAAAAAGTCTCATTCTGGTGATTCTGGTTGAGAAGAGCATAAGCAAAACACTTCATAGCTATACTTTCTGGGCTAGAATTCTACGTTTAATTACAACTAACTATGTGGAGATATTTTCTCTTTAACAGGTTTCTCCACATACAAAAATCGTGTTAAAAATACGGAAAAGAATGGCAGCGGAAACGCAGACACTGAACTTTGGACCTGAATGGTGAGTTTTCATAATTTCATCCTGACATTGGATGACTAGTACAAAGTCAGATATTTGTACAAGTGTTGGGTGGTTTATGAATGTGCATGTTCTTGAGACTTTGCTTTATGTACCTAGTTAAAAGTAATGCAGCTAGTCTAGGAATAAACCATATTTGATTAATGACTGCATTCTATATTAAACAGCTTTTTTTCTTGGTCTTGTTAGGTAATGATAATGGAATTAAAACTCCCCACTGCCTTACCACCCTAGCAAATTATTTACTTTTTGTTTGAGCTCTTGTTTAGGTGCATATATAATCTTAGATAATTGTAATACTTTAATGTGTATATGTTTTAATGTTTCAATCTTGTTTTGTGAGTGCTATTCAGAGATGCATTTGAAAAATAGTCTTTATTGAAGTATTTGAATTTTATTTTACTGATGGGCTAATAAGCAGGTGATCCAGAATTATACTGGCTATTAACAGTAGTAGCCCATCTAGGATTGGGTTAACATTTGCCATAATAACAATTAATCGACCTTTGAGTCTCTTACAGATGTGTTTGGACGTCGAATATGGAATTCTCATGGAATTTTGAAATTCATCACATTATAGTGTGACTTCCCCCTCCGCCCTTCTTCCTTTTCCCCCAAAGGTGGTGATTGAAGATCCTCTCATCAGTGGCATGAATAATGATAGTTGCTTTTTCCATTCAAACTTTGAACCAGAGGCAGTATATCAAGTAGATAAATTGAAATAATGTCTTAAATATTCTTGATTGTTGGGGTGATGGTTTAATAAATGGTGGAGATTTCTTATAGTAACTCCTTAGTTGAGGACTCTTAACTTACTTTATTATATGCATTTATTTTTATATATAATTTCTAGATTTTCTTGACCCTTATAGCTAGTTAGCATTTGGGTTCTGAAGAAAGAGAAATCACTATTTGAAGTTCTAAGAACTGGTGCAACTCCTATACATTAAGAGTTTACTTTGGTAATTTTTTTACCTAGGTAATTTTGTACCTATTTTAGTTCTTATTTTATATTTTAAAAATAATTTCCTTATTACTAAATCAGTACATGTTTCTAGAAAAATAAGAAGTTACAAGTAAGTCAGAAAAAGATAATTATCAAAATTTCACAACCATGATAACAATTGTAAATAGGTTGATGTATCTTTCCAGGTGGTTTTTTGTATGCTTATTTGTATGTTTGTACATTTATTTTCACAAAAATGGGATCATATTGTACGTTCAACTTTGTAACCTGCTTTTAAAAAATAACCACATCAAAAATACCCTTTATCAATAAATATTATCTGTTATTTTAAATGGTTGCATTGTATGGATGTACCATTTATTTAACTACTCTGGGTGTAGCATATATAGGCTGTTCTTAGTTTTTCATTATTATAAAATATTTTTGATGAACATTCTTGTAGCTAAATATTTATTCACATCTTGTTAACTTCCTTTACCAGGTAGATTTAAATTCAAATAGTTACACTTTGTAAACCATTTTGTGGGCAGCTCTATTGCCTTTATCTAGAATTTGTAACTGCTTCTCTTTTGTATTTACACACTGTCATGCCTCTTTCTTTTGTGAAAACATGATTAAGTTCATCAGCTAATTTTTTTCAGTATCTCTTTATTAAGAGGTAACAAAAAGAGACAACACCAGGAATTTAGCCAAAACAAAAGTAAAAGAGAGAACCGGTAATGTTCTAGAAGTCAGTATACGTTTAGCTTGATGCCTAACCCACATGATGGGTTGACAAACTGTGGCCTGTGGGACTGTAAAGTTTTTATAAGAAAAAATTATTTTATTTTATTTTTATTAAGGTATCATTGATATACACTCTTATTTAGGTTTCACATGAAAAACAATGGTTACTAGATTCACCCATATTATCAAGTCCCCCCATACCCCATTGAAGTCTCTAAGTAAAGTTTTATTGGAATACAGCCACACTTGCTTGTTTCCGTATTATTTGTCTGCTTTCACACTGCAGTGGCAAGACTAAGTAGTTAAAAAAAGAGCCCATTTAGCTCAAAAAGCTTAAATATTTCCTCTGGCTCTTCACAGAAAAAAGTTTGCTGGCCCCTGCCCTAAACCATGGGTTCCCAAAGTCATTTCAGTGCGTCATTGACTCAGTCTATCAGTAGCATCTTACACATCCTTTTCATTAGTACTCTGAAGTTTTGTTTGATAGTGTTTTGTTTGATCACCCAGTGTTTTATATATAATATGAATTGAGGTAACTTTAACAGAGGACATTACAGTCCCATGCATGAGCCTAATTGTTACCTCTGTTACCCTACAGGTATTACAGTTTAGGAGCCTTCCCTTAGTCATCTGAAATGCTGATAAACTGAGGATTGGAGGTCTAAGTAGGCATACAGCCTTCTTTGTGCCATCTATCAAGACAAAGGGAATATATTAGAACCTTAGGTAACTCAAGTAACCCTGAGTTAGAAAGCTGTAGTCTGAATAGAGACTGCTGCTATGTTTTTCTGCATATGAGAGAGATTATGTTCATTGTGAATCTTGAGGTAAGGAGCTGTGTCCAGAATACTTGAGAATCAAAGTTTAGAATGATTACATTGAATCAGTATGTAATGGAACCATACAAAAACATTTAGTGATACTATTCTTTCTTTTTACTAAGATCATTTTTATAATGATACAAAACACAATGTTCAATAAGAAATCGGTAAAATGAAGAGATTTATTTGTACCTGGGACAATAGTGAAAATGGGAGAGTGTGGAAAATTATTGTAAGGACAGACCATGAGTGACCATAAGTATGGACTTTTTAAGGTAGGTCTGTAGAATCATTAGGTCTTAGGTTATCTTTATATTTAGAATAAAGGAATATGTTACATAATTGCCAGAACAATTAAAAAAGGTATGACAGATTTACTGGAGAAGTAAATTTTTCTAGATATAAGACAATAGTTACTCAAATGTTACTATCTTAGATCTTTCCTGACCATCAATATAACACCTCCCCCTTGCTCCCTATCTCCCTTCTCTTCTTAACTTTTTCTTCATGGTCTATATGAAAATAAAACATGCCAAATATTCTAGTCATTTACTTTCTTTATCCTCCTATCCTCCACTTACCACTAGACTGTGCACTCCATTGGGGGCAGGTACTTTGATATCAATTATTTTACCATTTGTTCACTGCTGTTATCTCTGGTGCCTAGTATATAGTAGGTACTCAATAAATATTTGTTAAATGAATGAGGGAATTGTTGGAAAGTAAAGTTCTTAATGTTTTGCTATTGTAAATATATATACACATCCTTGAACAGTTTATATGGCTGGTTATTTACTTTGGAATAATTTCTTGGAAGTGGAATTATTAAATGAAAAGTTTGATTTTTAACGCCTTGGATACTGTGTGGACAGGTTGACCACCAGAAGTATTATATGAATCGAATTCCCCTCCCTGGCCTTTCTGCTTCACCCTTGACAGAACACTTTTAACACTTCTAAGTGCTACCTTAAGAAAAATCCTTTTTAGTTCTGAATCTGGCAGATTTAGGTTGTTTAGAGTTTTTGTTTTTAGCCCCAGTAATAAAATAATTCACGCTCATTCCAGAAAAGCTTGGAGAGAACAATAGTAGAAGAAACAGTAGTATAAAGGAAAGAGAAAAGATTAAAGTTATCCTTATTCCTACTACTCGAAGAACCATTGCTAACATTTGATTTGTGTCCTCTTTCTTTTTTCTTAGCAAATTTTTGTGTGTATACTTAAGGCATTAAAAAAAACAAAACAAATTCTTTTTAATTTGTTTTGAATTTAATTAAATAAAAATGTTTTATTTGTAGATTTTTTTTCTTGATTTTGAGGATCAAAAATAAGTCTAGATAATAAAGGAATTTATTATGGGGTAATAATAGCAGACAATTACCTGAATTTATGGGGAAGAAACCAAGGAACCTCCTTTGGGGTTTATTCTGTTTTGTCTCCATGGACTTAAGGAAGTTTCCCCAGGTTCTTCTCTGCAGAAAACTGAGGCACCTGTTTCCCTGAAAGTGCTTTGTTTATACCCATGTTAAAGTAGGTACAATTTTGTGGTGTGTCTCTTTATATAAGTGTTTACCTTAGCCAGAAAAGAACTAATTCCATTAAGAAAGGCACTGTATTTCTCAATTTTGTTAAAGCCATTGTTTAACTTAGTGTGCTAAATGTAGACACTTAGTCAATGTTTATTGAATGAAGGTCTTCAAATCTTAATGGGAATGGGGAGACATGGGTGCAAGAGATTACAAACTGGATTGCTTGATTACTATCCATAATCTTTGTGGAATTGTGGGGAAAATGAGAAGTTATAGAGGGTAGAATGCATTAACAGTCCCAGGTTTCAGAAACGGTAAAAGATACCTGTTTGGTCTGAGTGGATAGTAAATTAAATGTCATTTAGGGGTGGATTTCAGAATAAAATACTAAGATTTGTCTAGAAAACATTCTTCAAGTGCCTCCTATGTTCTGTGTTTTGGGGTAGGTGCTGAGGCAACAAGGATAAAAGGACATGGTACCTACTTTTGGATTATTTAGTGGGGAAGCTGACACTACATAGTTTCATTATAATGTCAGTGCTATAAATGCAAGCACAGGATATTCTGCTTATTTGATGTGCATAGCATCTCATCTTTCTCCAAACTGAGTTCATGAGTTTTGCCCTTTGAAGTTTCTTTTATTTAATCCTAATACCACAGTGTGCCCATTTCCTCAAGCCAGAGATTCTGGAGTTATCCTGGATATTGTCTTGTTCTTTGATATCCCTACATTCAGTCCATCACAATGTTTTGTCAATTCCATCTCCAAAATGTCTCTTGAATCTGTTCATTTCTCTCCATCTTCATTGCCACCACCCTAGTGTAAGCCACCACCATCTCTGATATAAACGATTGCATCAGTGCCTCCTGATGGTTCCTGGCTTCCATTCTTTACTTTTTCTTCTAATTATTCTCCCCACAGGAGCCAGAGTAATCTTAAAATGTAAATTGGGTAAAGTTTTCTCTGAAATCCTTGAGTAGCTATATGGCTACTTGTATGACTGCTCATCCTTCTTCTCCTTTCCACCTAACCTTTCTTCTCCCCAGCAGTGTCCCCCATCCACCATGAAAATGGTTAAAAAGAATGTGTGTGACAGCAGAAGGGGCATGTGTAAAAATGGGGGCAAGAAACCACAGGTTTAAGAGAAACTCCAAGATGTTTGCCTTTAATGTGAAGTGTGGGAGAGATGAACTTGGAGGCAGTCCTTCTATGTTTTGAATTTTATTTGACCATTGTGTGCCTTTGAAGAATTGTTGAGCAGTGAGTGCTTTATTCAGATTAGAATTTGAAATGAATATCTTATAGGAGGAGGAGTATGGACCATGACAGGTTAGGTTGTTTAGGATGCTGTTATAGCTGTCCAGGTAAGAAATAAAATTGTCAAGAATAATAACTTAGTTGATGCAGGGAGTGGTTTAGAGATTTAGGATTTAAAATTGGTGGGATATGATAATTGGATATGAGAGATAGTAGAAGGGGAGGAGTAAAGGATGATTTCCAGCCTCTAATCCAGTGACTTAGTGGATGGCAGTGTCCTTACCTGCCTTTAGGAACATGAGTGATGAGTAGGGTTTTGGGTAGATCTGAGTGGCTGTAAGTGGTGGTGCAGGAAAGCCTTACTCTAGGGTGGAGGTCACAGCTGGAGCTGAGAATCATGAGTTTGTAATACAGAGTGTTTTTTGACACCCACACTTTCACACATTTACATTGACATTCTAAATTGCTGTTACAAGTTGAAGTTTGGATTTTGGACAATTAACAAAGGAAGATTTGGGGATTTCGTGGGGTCTTAGAAGGCCCTGTTGCTGCTACCTATCAATTACTACTTCTAGTATGACGGCCTCATGTTGTAAACATATCTCAGTATGGCCAGAAAGATGAAGGCATAAGGGTAGGAAATTTTTCCTTGCGTTTAGTGTTGAGGTTATTGATGAAATTTGCTTAGAACAATGGAATGGTAGGGGGGAGGCTAGGTTGCACTGGGTTTTGAAGTGACTTGGAAGTGTGAGATGTTTCTGAAACGAAGAGGAAAGATGAGCAGTGCGCAAAGCTGGAGGGGCAAGCTGCATTAGAGGAGTTTTGAACATCATTGTTAGATATTTTTAGAGACTGAGGTGAAAGCAAATGTAGAGGGATTGAATTTCTAGAAAAGAGGTTGTGTGGAGCAAGATTCTAGAGGAGTTGAAAGATCACTGGTGTATTTTTAGGGAGAGGTATTACCCAACCGTGTTTTAGCGTTTTCAGGTATCTGTAGGTGAAGAGGGACTTGGCATAGGATTTGTTGATTGAGTGGAACACAACCATTATCCTAATTCAGGCTGCCATCTTCTCTTACTTTGAATTATCTTGCTTGTCTTGGTCTATTCTCTTCACAGTACTTGAAGAAATCTCTTGAGAATGCACTGTGTTCATGTTGTTATTAATAGATCTGGTGTCCATAAGAAGTGTTTAGTCCCAGACATTGGAAAGCACTTGGGCTTGGGGGAGGCCCATTGAAAAGGAACCAGCGTAGTGAGTGGCTTTGAAACCTTGTTAGGAGTAGATGAAGAAATTAGGGATGTTAGGCCATGAGAAGGAAAGTCTCTGGTGAGATGTAGTGACTGTCAATACAGGAATGATTTTCACTTGAGAGAGTGCTTAGACGTATATGCCCTCTAGTGGTAGAAACTATTGGGGAGCATATTGATACAGTGTAAGAAAAGATTTTAAAATAATTTCTAATACAGAAATATATCTCAAAATTAAAATTAATGTTTGGCAGAATAAACCTTGGCTCATTTAAATAAAATCTTGAGATCTCATTGTTGGAAGGACTGGTCTTTTTAACCATAAAAACCTGGGTTTGAATCTTTGTGGACTGTGACCACTGGGCAAGTTGTTTAACCCCTTGGCTTCATTTTTCTCATCTATTATTTTGGGGTTGTTGTGAAGCTTAAATGAGGTAATGTATGTGTAAAATTCCCAACTTCAGTTCTCAGTGGATATTAATTCTACTTTTTCAAGAGTGAGTGTAGGTTTCCATGAGTTTGATGGAAAGCAGTTTCCCAGAAGCTCCAGCAGTGATTAGATTATCCCTCTGTGGGTGTTTGGTTGTCTTAACCTGGTTGTTTAACCTGTTATGGAGGAGCTGGATTAAATGACCTCTAAATCGAAGAATAATTGGAAAGAAAATGAAAGACCAGCTCAGTAGCAGTGAGTGCTCCTAGCACCCAGGTTGTGGTTTTAATACATACTAAGGAGAGTCAGGCTACCCGGAGAAATGGTTGATTATAGATCTGCAGCAAGACATACTACAAGCTGATCCTGGAACATTTTGACATAGTAGGTAGAAAAGCTGTTAAAAAGCCTGAGGATTATGTCAAAAGGACTCAGGAGCCAATAAGAGTCTCCCACTGGTCAAAAGATGAAATAGTTGAGTATTGTAGGGAAGAATTGCAGTGAATTGAAACACAATAGTAAAAAATAATTTGTAGTCTTTGGAGGATGCTAGTGAGCCAAGTCATTATTTTGAAAACTAACAAATGAAAGAACCAAGGCCTTTTCCTTCCTTTCCTATATGATCTGTACTATTGGGTAACAATACCAAATAATAAAAGGGGAAAGTTTCTCTTTGTAGTAATACTCCAGTTAATAAATACAGGAGGGAGATAGAATAAACTTATTTTGTAACCTTAGTGAACTTAGGGATCTAAACATTGGGCATCAGGGACTGCTGCCTCAAAAGTAACCAGGCCGCATGTGCCTCCTGAAGAAATAACAAATGACCGCATGGAAGTAGTCTTGCCAAATCTGATGAGGTGTCTGCATCTAGTTGTCAGTTCACATGAAATGCAGAGAACAGAGAAACATGTTAAACTGTATCACAGGGATAAAAATCAGCAAAATCCGGACTAAAAAACAATCCTTGTCTTTTGAAATGTTTATAGGTAAAATGTATTTTCTTCAAAGATTTCCTCAAAAAGATCTTGAAAATTCTTGAAGCATTAATATATTTTATATTATATATTTTATATATTAATGTATTTTAATATATATTTAATGCTTCTGTTGAATTTCCCTATAGTCTAAACTACCGAATGAAAAGTACATCGATCCCTTTTATTCTTGGTCCCTTTTACTTTATGCAACTTCTGGCAGCCCTCAGATAATCAGCTGCTCCTGAGAGTTGTTTTCCTGCTTGCTGTTTGTTACTGTGTTGCTGTAGGGTTTTACTCTTGCCATTTTCTGCTGGGGGTAAGGTCCCCCTTTTTATAAAAATATTTTATTATAAAATTAAACAAAATGTTCCTTTTCCCCCAGTTTCATTTCCTAGAGGCAACTGCTGTTATCAGCGTGGAGTATATTTTAACCTTTTTCTTCCTAGCAGTGAATATAGCTTTTATATTTTTTCTTGTACTTCACTCTTCACAGCATTTTCAAATTATCTGCACTGGTCATTGCTTTCATTAAAAATGAATTGTGAGTTGTGAAATATTGCAGGCATATACAAATATAAATTGTAACAAACACCCATGTACTCAGCACCAAACTGAAAAAATAAAACATTACAGGTGTGTAATTAAATTAAGCCTTTATACTCCTCTCTTTCTGTTTGCAGGTAGAACCTTATCTCCAATTATGCCTTTGTGAATTCATGTTTGTTTCTGTGCTTTTGCAATTTTTGTATGTGTTCTTAAACAGTATAAACCTATTTGCAAGTTTGTATGTGTTTTTTATAAGTTTCTGTATTTTGCTTTTATATAGCATACTTTGTTAAAAGTTTTATTAAATATTAGCAAGTAATTCTTTGAAGTAGTTGTTCCAGTTTACAATCCCACAAATATCACTTGAGCATTTCCATTGTTTTGCATCCTTTCCAACAACTGGTATTGTCATGTTTATTCATTTTTATTAGTCTAATGGTTGTAAGGTGGTATTTCACTTTTGTTTTAGTCATGTTATTTTTCTAATTTGGAAAAAGGTGTCCTTTCCTCATCCCCCAAAACTTCTCTGGGACATGCCATGATACATTTCATGTTAAGGAATTGCCACATGGTTGTTCAGTTATTTCTCAATGAACTGTTCTCTTAATGTGCTATGAGAGCAGGTTGTATTAAAGCTAAAATCTTGGATACTTAGAGATAATGGGATTCCTTTCTGTTCTTGTAAAGAACTGAAATGAAAACTTTTATAGTCCATTATATAAAAATTGAAAGTCCTTAGTGCCAGAATATTTGACGCTTCATGTTTATATTATTTTTCTCTCCTTTATAGGCTCCGAGCTCTGTCCAGTGGTGGGAGTATTACATCCCCTCCTCTTTCTCCAGCATTGCCGAAGTATAAATTAGCAGACTATCGTTATGGCAGAGAAGAAATGTTAGCACTTTTCCTTAAAGACAACAAGGTAAGAAAGTAGGAAAGAGTTCAGAAGTATGATTTCAGGGTGTATACAATGATGTACTGATAGATGAAAATATCTGTGGCTTTTCTCTCTACTGTACCTTTTTTCCTGCCTTGAAACCTGCAGTAGTCAACAGAGGCACTTGTAGGTGTAATGCACTCTGTATTTTAGAGAAGACCTAAGATTTCATTATAGGAGTAGAACACTCATGGAAACAGGCGAACAGTCAACACCTAATGCTTTGTCTAATTTCCTCTTAGCCTCTCTTCCATATCTGTTTCTATCCCAGTCTGATGGCTGAAAAATGAAAACTTGCTTTCTTACTATGCACCTCATACTATTCTTAACACTGAGAAGTTAGGAGGGAGAAGAGGAGCAGCTTTTCTTGTTCTCTCCCTTTTTGAGTTAAATAGGAAATTTTTCGTGGGGAGAAAAAAATGTGACACCACACTTGTGTCACTTATAAATGATGAAAACTCACATTATAAGTACATTTTTATTATCTGACTAGTGAGGAATATTTTCTACTTTAAAAATAAACTTTATTTTTATTAATGGATTTGAGAATCTCAAATTTTAATGATAGTTGCTAAGGACAGATGAAATTGCTTGTACTACTCCCCTTACCACCTTTGCTTTAAGTGTGGAAACTTTCGCTCTTTCACTGTGCACTCTGAAATGCCAGAGTTAGTGCTGTGTATCAAATCGGAAAGTGGTAGTCCAGTGTGGAAGGGTGACTGGAGGTATTAATATTTGATCCTCTCAGGATATGTAAGTGCCACTGAAGATAATTGTGGTTAAATAAACTTTAATCCATATTTATAATAATCACAGATAAACAGAAGAATGTTTTTCTGGTACTTCTTGTCGTTGGAGGGAGAGCATTAATCTCATGGTCTTGTGTTTGGTTATACAGATACCTTCAGATCTTCTGGATAAAGAATTCCTGCCTATTCTGCAGGAGGAGCCCCTGCCACCATTGGCTCTTGTACCCTTTACAGAGGAAGAACAGGTTTGTGCCTAGCTTTGAGCCTCAGGTCAAACCCTTGTTCCTTCCCACTGGGGCATGAAATAAGGAAGTCACTTGTTAGGCCTTAATGGGTAGTCTGCATTCCCCATAGGTCTGCTTCCTTCTTACTGTTTTTTTGGTATGTGGATGCCTCTCTTAGTTGACTAGATTCTGTTTTAGATCCGAAGATATTGAGTATCATATAAAATAAGGAAATGCTTCTAGATCCCTAAGGACTAGGGGAACTATCACATAACTTGTTTGAGTAGAGAGAAAGACTTTTTTTTGGTGGGAGTTGGGTTTTCTTTCTAGAAAAATACAGTTTTTCAGCAGTACTTAGCAACCTGAATTCTCCCCAGACTTCTCGGCAGACTTCTCAGCTGCAAAGTAGTAGATTTTATGTTATCTTTATTTATAATGTACTGTGTCCAAAGATAAATAAAAGAGTTTGTGATTTCAAGGACCTTATGGTGATTGTAGTAAAATGGAGAAATAAGAGCTTTGTTGGAATGTTGGAATATGAACTTAAATGAAGACTCATCATTATTTCATATGCCATAAAATTTGTCCTTTTAAAGTATACTATTCATTGGCTTTTAGTACATTCACAGAGTTGTATAACCATCACCACTGTGTAATTCCAGAACATTTTCATCATTACTCTTTGTGACAATCCTGGTTGTTTCCTCTATTCTCTTGCCATATTTTACATGAGAAAGAAAAGCTTATTAAAACTCCATTATAGCTGTGTTACATTCTAAGGAAGGTGTGTTTTTCATCTATGGTGAATTTTAGCTCCACACTAAAGCAATTTTTTTTTTGTTTATGGTTTCTTCTAAATCAGATTAGTTTGATTTTTATTCATGAAACTCAGTATTATCTGTGGTCATCAGCACATATTTTCATTGACCAAAAGGTGCTGTAAGGAGTGCTTGGGAAAGAAAGGGTCCTGACTCTAGTGATTGCTGAAAAGTTCCTTTCCAAAATTGACAGATGTCTTTTTCGAAGAAACTAGCATTTCGCTATGTTTTGGTTTAATTTTTCTTAAAAAGGTTTTTACTACAAAGTATTTTAAATAGATAAATATAGAGAATATTATTACAAACACTAGTATACTTATAAGTCAGGTACATCAAATCTTAAAATTATTACATATTTGTGTGTCTTTTTGTTTGTTCTAAAAATAAGATTTTTTATATAGATGAGACTGTGTGGGTGTACCCCTTCCTTCCCAGAGATTACTATGAATTGGACTGCTTTTCTCATTCATGTTTTAGTATTTCATTACATACCTGTGTATCTGAAGTTTCTCTTTATACGGTTATAAATTTTATATTGAGGACAGCATTCTATAGTTTTTATTCTTCAGCTTGCTTTTTTCTTTGAATAGTGATTTTTAAATTTACCTGTATTGATACACGTAGCTTTAAGCTGCATAGTATTCTAGACGTGAGGATATCAGCAGTTTTCCCAGTCTCCTTTGGTTGGATATTTAGGTTGTTTTCAATTTTTTGCTATTACAAATTGTGCTTTAGTAGCATTCTTACAACATAATATTGTAAAAGTGGGATCCCTGGGTTTTGGTTCTTTGCATTCTTTTAAAATTCACTGGATACTACCACATTAGTTTCTAGTAATTTAAGCCTATTTACACCCTTAGAATAGCATATGAGAGGTCATTTTTGTGCAACCCTCCAGCTCTTGATGTTTAAATTTTGGCCAAAATGATGGCTTATGTAGTTGTTTTTAATTTGTATATTACTGTGAGGTCGAGCATCTTTTCATAGGCTTTTGGGCCATTATGGTTTTTGATTTGCTTGTGTCCTTAGACCACTATCCTACTGGATTGTTTGTTTTTCATGTTGATTTCATAAGTTCTTTATATATTCTTTAAAATAAATGAAATATTTTTTATTAAAGAGATAACTCATATTCATTGTAGGAAATAGAGAAATGTATGGAGAAGGAAATCTCACCCATAAACTCACCATATAGAGATAATTACTAATATTTACTATGTTTTATTGCAGTTTGTTTTCTTTATATGTATTTAGTTGTCAAAATATAACAACACAGACTGAATCCAACAGCATATTAAAAGGATTATACAGCATAACCAAGTGGGATTTGTTATCCCCCAGAAGGCAAGGGGTAGTATGACATAAGAAAATCATTCCAATATACCACATTAATAGAACAAAGGAAAACAACCACTTGATCATCTCAGTTGATACAGAAAAAGCATTTGACAAATTCAGTACCTTTCAAAATAAAAGACTCAGTGAACTAGGAATAGAAAGGAGTGTCATCAGTATTATTAAAGGCATGTATGAAAAGCCCACAGCTAACATCATATTCAGTAGTGAAAAACTTGACTGAAAGCTTTTTCCCTAAGTTTGGGAATAAGACAAGGATGCCCACTCTCACTGTGGATATCCAATATTGTGTTGGAAATTCTAGCAGTTAGGCAAGAAAAAGAAATAAAAGGCATCTGAATTGGAAGAGAAGTAAAACTACCTGTGTTTGCAGATGACATGATACTACATTTAGGAAATCTGAAGAATCCGCCAAAGAAACTATTAGCACTGATAAATGAATTAAGCACAGTTATAGGCTACATAACAGCACACATAAATTAGTTGTATTTCTGTATACTAGCAGTGGACAGTCAGCAAAGGAAATTTAAGAAAAAGGTTCCATTTACAGTACTTGAAAAACAGTATACTTAGGAATAAATCTAAAGGGAGGTATAAGACTTTTATACTAAAACTACAAAACTGTTGAGGGAAATGAAGTCTAAGTAAATGGAAAAGCAACAGTGTTCATTAAGCCTGGAAGACTTAAAATTGAAATCAGTCTACTGTCAGTGCAGTCCCCATCAAAATCCCATTGGCTTTTTGGATAGAAATTGACAAGCTGATCCTAAAATTCATACGGAATTGCAACTGACCTTGAGCAGTTAAAACAATTTTGAGAAAGAACAGTGTTGGAGGTCTCATACTTCTGATTTCAGAACTTACTACAAAGCTACAGTAATCAAAACTGTGGTATAAGGGTAGACCTGCAGATCAGCAGAATAGAGTTGAAAGTCCAGAAATAAAACCAAATTGTTCAGTACTGCTAAATTGCTTTCAAGAAGCTTTGTATGAAGATACCTGTTTTGTTCCACTGCTGCTGTTAAGTATAGCATTTTGCCGTTACTTTTGCCATGGTCAGTATTTTTATTTTTTCAAATTTATGTATTTTTTGAGTAAGTAATAAATCACATGACTTAACCAAAATTTTAGAACAGTATATAATAGAAAAAATAATCCCATCCCTTTCCCCAGCTACCTGTCTCCCTTTCTGGAAGGCAGCCAGTGTTAGTAATTTCTTGTGTATTTTTCAAAGTAAATATAAAATACATTTTTCCCTGTTTTCGTACAAGTGATGGTGTATACCAAGCATTGTTCTGTACTTCCAGTATTGAATATTTTCATTGAATAAAATTTTTTTCAAATTTGGAAGAGATGTTCTTCCATTGTTTAGTTTGCTTATTTCTTCCCCCAGTGCAGCAGAGTTTTTCACATTTTTATTTATATTTATTTGTTCCTTGTCAGTTTTTCTTTTAGATGTTACCCTTTTTCTTCTTAATTTATTATACTATTTGAGTTAGCCCTAACCTGTTTTTTAAATTTTTAAATGGCATTTAATTTCATTTGTAATTTTTTAAAAGTATGGAAGCTAATTTTTATGTAGTTCATTATGCTAGTTTTAATCTTTGTGAAGATTATTCCAATTTTTTTTAGATGTTAATAATTTCTTTTTATTTTTACTTAAATGAGTTCCTGGTTTTCCTAGAGACTATATGGGCCAGAAAAGCTTTTTAGTAGGTGTGGAGAAGGACTTGCTACTAGTTACCAAAATATGATAGACTTTTAGTCAATAGAATGAGTAGTTGAATCATCCAGAAACGTCCTATGACATTTCTATGAAATAGGTATTAAGTAAACTGTTAGACAAATCATTTGAGAAATCAAAGATTAGTCAGCAAATGCTGCTGGGGACTGTTGGGTAACCATTTGAAAAAGAGTCAATTAGGTATGCAGTCTATCTACACACCAAAATTAGTTCCAGAATGCCTAAAGGAGTAAACCTTCATTTTGTTTTTATAATAGGAGAGTTTATGTTAAGGTGCTAAGATCCGGATGCTATAATTATAGGGGCTTAATGGAAGGATTGTGATGTTTTCATGGTAGTCACAGAGATAATTAGAGTCCATTTTTGGAAGCATCTAAAACGTATCATTTAGGGTTTCCTGGCACTTATTTGGTAGCCTTTGTTATTCATAAAGTGTGTTGGAGCGGGATAGTGCTTGAAACTGGCAAAAAATTAACATTTTGATGTTTATCCTTTGGGTGGTCAGGTACCTCGTCAGGGATTGTTTGACCCTGTCAGAGATTGTTTAGATCTTTGCAGACTCGAGTTTTGCATACTTTTTCACTCCATCACTCCTATAGGGAAACTGAATCCTAATAATCTAAAATAGCTTTCTGCTGCTTGTCTTAAGTTTCCTGAAGTTACCTGAAATAGATACTGTATCTTTAAAATACTAGTTAATTTTGTGCACTCTTGCTTTCTGTCTCTCTCTCTCTCTCTCTCTCTCTCTCTCTATATATATATATATATATATATATATGCATATATGAAATATTACTAGAAAAAAATGTTTTCTTAAAATTGATACTCAAAGAAGATCTGCTAATTACTCTTGGTTTGGTACCCTTGGGTATATATCTCAATTTGAGAAGCATGACTGTACATTACACCTGTAATGTAGGTTGCTGCTACCAGATTGGTGTTTATTTACATGACATCAAAGAAAATTATTTCAGTGTTTCTGAATAGATAATAAATGAATATACATAACAAATTCAAAAAGCACAGAGAGTCAAAAGCAAGTCTGTGAGTCACCCAAACTGTGTACTATTCTTTCTCAGGAGTAACCTCTGTTTCCATTTTCTTGTATTCCCTTCCAGGGGTATTTAATATATGTGCAACTATTTATCTATCTATTTCTTTAAACACACATATACATAAATGGTAGCACACTATGCATACAAGTTCTATTCTGTTTTCACCTTAGCATCTGTAGGAGGTAATGGCAAATACTTATTTAGCTTTTAATATGTGTCAGGTACTCTTCTAAAAACTTGTGTTTTAATGTGTTGTGCGTGCAATAATCCATGAGATAGACACAAATAAAATTCCAGTACACATTATGTAGGCATAGAGAAAGAAGTTGAATAAAGGAGCCAAAATTCAGATAGTCTGACCTCTTCATGCTCCTAGTAACAACTGTGCTTTTTATCTTCATCTAGTAGGTTGACTGTATGAAATAGCAGTTTTTGTGGATCACAAATGGTTGAATATTAGCAATTTCATATGGTTCAACTTAATAAATAGAGTTGTCTAATTTTTGTAAACACCTATATAAGACTCCATGTAGATGACCGTGATTTTTAAATTTGCTTCTGTTTTTGTTTTGCTTTTAGAAACAGTACTGCAGTTAAAGTCTTCCTGCTTATGTTACTTTTCACATGTGTAAGGAGAGGAATTGTGTTAAAGGGATGGACATTTAAATATACTTTGAAAAACTGCTTTCCAGAGATTATATCAGTTTGCAATGTGTGAGGATGTCTGAAAGCATATCGAGTTTCCCTACATCCTATATATACATGGGTGCATTTGAGTTTTATATATGTGGTAGTTTGGTAATGGGGTGTTCAACTGCATGGGGTCCTGGCATACATGATGCAGTAGCCCTGACCTCTGATTTTCCAATATTAGAATATATTTATCTAGATTTTGGAGCTTCCTTGTCTTGCTTAATTGTGTTTGAGAGGCATTATTCAGTAACTTCACTGGTTACTTTGGCTACAAGGTAAGTTAATACATTTGTTTCAACCAGCTTCTAAAACAATTATTAAATAAGTTTTATAAAATTACAGCTTGAAATAAGTGTTGTCAAGTAGGGTCTTTCCTTTAATTTTTAGTTCCAGATTACATATTAAGTCTTTAGTTTTGAAAATACTTCATTATATGATTATACTTATAAAACTCAAAGGAAAAATATTTAACTTACATTTGATAAGCTGCTAAAATTTACCTGAAAAATAGTATTGAATAAATTCTGAAAAAGACAAGTAATGAGGGAAAAATAACCGATAAACAAGAAATTCAATAATCAGAGTAGTTTTTAACTAATTACACGTTGATTTCTTCAGAAGAGGTATAGACATCATATTTCAATTTATTTTGAATCAAAACAGCAAATCAGCACTTCACAGTAGAAAACAATTCGGATATAAAATATAATTGACTGGTAGGTTTCTTTTCAACCCAATTCTTAAGCCTTACTTAAAGCCTCTCTGCCAATGGTTATAGCCATGCCCACATTGCATTTTTTTCAGTGTACCACACCTCTGCACTTTTCACAAATATCTATTAGGTTCTAAGTGAGCAGAAAGTATTCAGGTAAGGATATATTCCAAAATTTCTTGAGCTTAAAACTCTCTTGAAAAATTCTCTGTCAGATGCCCAGGGTTTTTATATTTTATAGATCACATTTCAGTTTTTATAATTGCTTCTTGTATTATTTTTCCTTAGTTTATTGTCTATACCATTTATCCAGCAATGTCAACATAATCTATTTTTGGCCCCCAGGTCTCCTGTCTTGTGCTCTTTTTCATGTTTGAAGGTTACCCATTTACTTCTATCTTAATTGTACTTGACCCTGTTCCAGACTGACTGTGGGTGTAAGTGCAGGCTAATGACTGAGTGATTTTGGTTTTGTTTATTTTTTTCAAGTGTTCTCTCCATTAAAATTGATCTTCTGTAAATTCTTATTTGGCTCTTCCCCATTCACTTATGATTCTTGTCATTGTATTAACTACTACCTGGAGTTGCTAATTCACATTGATGAGCAGAATGAGCCAAAAATGATCTTCCTGTTTCTTGTGCTATTCTTCATTTGTGACTCCCATCATTTCCACCTTTCACTGTTTAAAGGATCCTTTCAAAACAGATCTCTTTTACCAGGTTTTCTCTGTTTGTCATGATGCATATTTACCCTGTCTGCGTCGGTGTGTATATATCGCATTTAGAGTTTATTTGTTTAATATTTACTCACAGAACCTAATATAGTGTAAGGCATTGGTTGTCAGTGTTTGTTGATCTGAAATGTTAAATTGAAATTTCCAGCTAAATTCAAATTTTAGATCATCTTAGTATGTAGTGTAGTTATGGTTTCCTATTTCTGGTACTAATTAGATGCTATTTTATAGTTGCAGTGGGAGATGGGAGGAGCAACATACAGTTTTATATGTGTTACCCATTTTTTCTTTCCTTTTTGTTTTTTGACAGAGAAACTTTTCCATGTCTGTAAATAGTGCTGCTGTCCTGCGATTAACAGGACGAGGAGGAGGAGGAACAGTGGTGGGGGCTCCTAGAGGTCGAAGTTCTTCAAGAGGGCGAGGTGAGCTTTTAGGTGGAAAAAGTAATAATGGAGTAGGAGGAGGACAGAGAAAACACTTAAAAATATTTTAATAGTTGATTTTAGAAAAACTGACATTGACTGCATACTAAATGCCCTGAACATTTGCTTCTGAACCATTTCTCAGTGTGTCTGCTATACAACTGTTAATTTGGAGCAAAGGAGGTAATTCTAGCTTAAAATTGAATGTGAAGGAATCTAGGTGTTCAGTTAACTTAGCACATCGTCATTATCCATATTCCTCATCCCAAGGCAGCCTTGCACTTTGAGAGCCAGAACTCCCTGTAGTGCCTTGGCTGCTGGAGCTGCACCAAAGACCCTGCAGGCCTCTGTGACACAGGGTTTGTATATAGGGCCATGTGCCAAGAGTGTCCTCAGCTAGAAGAGAGGCTTATATAAGCTGTCTCATGAATAATAGGGCTATTTTAGAGTAAAACAAGAAATGACTGTGCAACATTTATTTAACCTAGTCTTTTCTTAAGAGGATAATTCTTACTTCGAAATTACTTGTTTTTTAGATATCTGTTACCTATTTTGGATTCATTGGTTTTCTGCAACATCAGGTTATTCTTGATGTAGTGTAGATATTTAATTGAGCATTTACCTCTAAAATGGTTAAGTCACTGCATAGTCTAAATATACCTTGTAATTTTCTTTAAGAGGTGCTTCAGAGATGGAAGAATTGGGTGTCTACAAAGATAGAGGGTAGCCACATACTCTACCACCCAGAGTGGTGTGATCATAAGTAGAACATCTTAATTATTTTTTCTTACAGTTGTGCCTTACAAATATAGCAATTTATACCCTGTCTTTGTAGAGACTATTAAATTGTACATTCCTGTGAAAAGATTTTTTTCAGTAGTGCATTCAGAATGTAGCACAAGAGGCTAACAAAAACTCTCCACTTGGAGGCCTGGTACTGTTACCAAGTTGTACATGTTATTTCCTTTTCAATTTGTCATTCAGTCTCTAGAATGGTGGTTTTTAACCTGGGGAGTTGTGAGAATCATCTATAAAACTTAGGACAAATACCTCTGTCACAGAATACTGAGTGGTGAGACTTGGGCATGTACATGCTTCAAAAGCTCCACAGGCCACTCCGATTCCCAGGTGTAATTAGGTTCCATTGGTCCAGAGTTTGTTTGAGATCTGAGCATCTTGGTGGTGTGATGGTGTTTTGAAGATGCCTGGGTGTTTCCTGTGTTTCTCTGCAGTGGGCTGGTAGGGAGGAGAGGTGTTGCGTTCAAGGAGCTTTGTTTCTAGTGCTTTTTAGGGCAAGTCATAGAGAATCTTTCTAATCAAGAAGTATGGTCCAAAAACCAGGTGTTTATGCCTCATGTTACCCCACCTTTGTGTGCTGCAAATACCAACTAATCTCTAAATAGGCTTTAAAAAATGTTATATTGAGAAACAAAGGATTGATAAATTTCTCCCTGCTTTCTGGTTTCTTTGAAGTGTAGGGTTATCATATAGGACAGAGCACTTATATTCAGAATTTAAACAGGGCATGTATAAAAGATAGCTGCTGTGACAAAAACAGTGACTTGATTAACATTGAAGTGAAAGAGTGGCTTAAATTAGTCAAATGAGTGAACTGGCTTTGTGAATAATACTTCTAACACTGTTGCTCCCACTATGATTCCTGTTAATGATCTACTAAGACCATTAATCTATGGTTTTGTTTTCTTCACTTATTACTTGAATTTGTTGGTTGAATAATGATTATTATGGTTTCTTTTTGTTTTTGTTTTTTGGCATGGGCAGAGCTAACATTAGATGATTATCCTGGCTCTTTCCAACTTGAGGAAACTTTGATGTGGAAATTGACTAATTGCCAGACTTCTAAATATCATAAACTAGTAAAATGTAAACAAATGGGTGGGAAACAACATAAAATTATCATCTTCTATTTTATCTGGTTAAGATGTTTAACTATAAAGCAGACCCATTCAATTTTCAGCCACTGTCTTCATTATTATTAAAAGGAAGTATATTTTAATCCCCCAAGAGAATAAGGTGAAATCTCAGACAACACGACAGTCCTTTAAATTTAGGTTTATGAAAGATTCATCTTGTTATATTCATTTGCTCGTTTATAAGAACACTTACAGGTGATTATAGGCCTTGTACTTTGAAGATTGTTCCTTAATGTTTTACAAGCTAGAAAGCTCTATAATATGATTTTTTTTTATGTGTCTACTTACAAAGCTTTAGGCTCTTAAGGAGGACCAGTGCCAGAGCTAGTCATAAACTAGCAGAAAATATTTTGTTTGTGGTTTTTCTGCAACCTGAAGGCTATTTTTTATATTTACATGTTTTCAGAATAAAACTCTCTTTCAAGTTGCTGTGTACTTAATGGTTTTCCTGAGAAAATGGTCCTTTAAGTAGAGAGGAGATTTTTCTTTCACCCTGAAAATCATTGTATGGAATCACCCCAGTGTTATATAATAGTTTGTATTATACTGTTTTAGGATCTTAAATAAAATATATACCATTTCTAAGGAGAGGGGTACTAGAACTGGGAGTGGACATTAAGGTGATTTAAAGTTAGGTTGACACAACTGGGAGGTAACTTTAAGATTATTATAGATAAACCCTAATCTTCACTTCCATTTTATGGATGAAGAAGTGGATACTTGGACTAGGTAAAATAATCCTTTGATATCCTTAGATTTGTTCCTTAAATTACACATATAAAATTCTGTGAATTATATTTGTATTTCATAATAGATCATATAAAAGTACAACTGTAATCTGAATCAATTCTTGGTAAATTACAACTAAGAAATAGAAATATTGCATGGAAATATGAAGTAATTAACTCAGTTGTATTTAGCTTTGGAATGCACTCATGCTTTTATTCAAGATTCATCATCATTTTTCTTTGGGTGGTTTTACGCTGTTGAGGAAGTTGAGCTAGGGATGATGGCTAAGATTTCATCTAGGTGTACATATAGTACTAGACACCTCTACCCTCTGATTTTCTAACCTGTGTGTTGGGTATAGGTAGTACACATTAGTTGGGAAATCTCCCACTTTACGGAAAGTGTAAAGCTGAAAATACATACTGCCTTCTGCCCACAGACCCAACAATTAGATGTATAAACTTCCTGACCCTAATTGTGCAGCTGTATCATTTATATAAGTGGAATAATTTTTATATATATAGTTCTTTGGCATGCTTTTGTCATTCAACAGAACAATGTAGATTTTTTCCTAATGTCAGTATTTTATCTTCTGTGGCTTCATAGATTTCCCCTGGATTGTTTTATCAGAATGTATTGATCCAATCCCTTATTTGGGTTGTTTTTGGTTTTTAAAATTGCAATGAACTGCTTATACATATGTATTTGCATATCTGTGAATATTTCTATTTGGATAAATTCTGGGTAGAGTTGCTGAGTTAAATTTTTGATCTTACCAAATTGCCTTCAGTAAAAGTCAGTTTACACTTGAACCACTAGAGCCCCTAAATTCCTCTATCTGTACCCTCTTACCAGCTCTACGGTTTGAATTTAGTCCTGATAATTTTCTTAACTTCAAGATTGGAGCAAAAGTGAAAGAGTGCCTTTAGTTGCTGTGGAATATCCCTTAAGGAGTTAGCTCACAAAATTGATAGTTTAGAGTTGGTCTTAATAAATTACCTTATTCTGGAGTTAGATAAATTATTTTAACATCTGTGCATGGACTTGTGCTTTATGTGCTCTCTTTGTTTTTATTGAATGTAATAATCCAGTAAAAGGTTTAATTGTAATGATGCTTTACTGATCTTAGAATTTCACTATTGAACTTTTTATTAAAGAACTTAATAAGGGACTTTTAACACCAGTTTTCTGACTTGTTTCTTTCAACCTCCTGTGGTTTAGCTACTTCAGTGCCATCAGTCTACAGGTAAAGATCCATCAGGCCTCACTAAGTACTTAAATGTATACATCCTGGTTTTGTATAGAGACAGAACTTCAAAGAAGAATCTTTGGTGTTGAACGTGTGCTACATGTTGACATCTGACTATTATTTTTTCTGTGTTCTTACTTTCAGGCAGAGGCAGAGGTGAATGTGGTTTCTACCAAAGAAGCTTTGATGAAGTAGAGGGTGTGTTTGGTCGAGGAGGTAGCAGGGAAATGCATAGGTCGCAGAGTTGGGAGGAAAGGTAACTAAAGGATCCAGATCTTGGTATAAAGGTTTCTTGGTATAAAAAAATGTGTTTTTTTCCTGCTTTCTGCAAAGGAAAAGCCACTTTGTACAGTTATAAGGTTTCCTTAAAAAAAAAAAAATGCTGTTAATTATTGAATATCAAGTTGTATGTTAGAAAATTTTAAAGGATCCTTATTTAAAGGAAGAAGCATTCTAGATAAGTAGTTTAATTTGTTAGTGCAAGCATGGATATTTAATTATTAGATTTGCTATTTGACTAGCATTCAATGGGAAGCATTGACTTTTTATTGTTTGTTGCTATTAAATCATCTTCTCTATATTTTTTGTGACTTTATATGAAGTCTGTCAAGATGAGTGAGGGAAGTTGCACAAAGGTGTGTGTGTGCAGATATGTCCTTGTGATGATGTTTATAATGTAAAATAATTGGAAACAAGCCAAACAGTTTAATATTGTGTGGTTTCTTGTGTAATGGTATATCTACACAATAGAATACTACATATCATTAGATTTTGAAAATATTTAATGAAGTGAGAAAACATTCTAAGAGCAGTATATAAAACTGTATACATCTTTTATCTAAATTGCAGCGTGTATCTAATTAAAAAATGTATGTAATTTAAAGAAAACATTGCTGGGTCAACAGAAGCTAGCTTTGGTAGGCAAGATGGTGGATATTTTTGTTTTCTGCATCATTTTGCTTTTCTGTTTCCAAATGTTAGTAATCATATATTCTATAATTTAGAAAAAAAAAGAAATGTTAAAGGATAGGAGAGTGGGTGTCATGAATGAGACATCTACATATTACTCTCAAGTCTTGTTTGAAACTTATTTTATTTTTTCTAGGGGTGACAGACGTTTTGAAAAACCAGGACGAAAAGATGTAGGTAAGGCTTTCTTACTGTTCTGAAATATTTTTATCTGGAATTCCATGCTATTAGTTTTTAACAAGGCTCACAAGAAGGATGCTTCCATTAAAATTTGACTTGATTACTTGCATCTCTCCAGTAGATGGGGTTGTAATATTGCTTCCATTTAAAATTCAATGTTTATTTGAGGGCTCTATTGTTTGAAACCAGGGATAATGAATACAACCATTAGGACTTACCTGATTTAACTTTTTAGGTCTTTGTGTTCTTTGCAAGGCATATATTCTTTGTTAAAGTTGCCTTGTGAACTGAAATTCAGTTTAGGAACCAATCTGTTAACTCCTTTTCCAATGTAGATATCATCTCACAAGTGAGAAAGGGAAAATGCTAGAATATTTATTACTGTATCTTAGAGCAAAAGCTAAAACTGAATGTTTATTAGTCACTCATTTGGTCTTTCTGATGTATAATCTTAATTTTTTTCTTATTTTGAGATAAGAGCTATTAAAATAAATTACATAGTTACAGTAGCCACTGAATTATGAGGAACACAATAAGAAAACAGGATTTCAATGTTTATGGTGAAATTAACCACAGTTTATATTAAAGAATCTGTTAAGATGGGGCTTCCTTACTGATTAAAGACTAGTTTTCAAACTGCTGGCTGGTACATATTAATAGCTGAGAGAGAAAAAATGCCAGCTCATTGTAATATTCTAATTACAAAAATAACCATATAAGTTCCAAATTTCTTGAAGTACCAGAAAAGTTCTCCAGAGCGTGATTGTATTTGACAGTGGTATACATTTCTTAAAACATACATTAAATATATAAGTATTCACAAACTTATTTACAGATTCTTTTTTAAAAACAAGTAGTTAAAACAGTCAACTTTGGATTAGTGTTTTCATATAAAACTCATTTTATAACACATTTAAATTTCTCATTAATTTGACATTGGGAATAATCAGTTCTGTTTGATGAAAAGCCATTAAATGAGTGTGGCATGAAGAAGTTTAGAACAGACTGGGTAGATAACTTACTGCTAGTTGAATGGCTTTACTTGTATGCTGTTGAAAAAGTATTATCTTGGGGGATTTATCACGATCTCTGTTTCCATCCTAGTCTGATTGAATACTTTTCCTGGTGAATATGGAGAGATAAGGAGGGGCAGTTTAAAGTAATCTACCGGAATCAGAAATCAGTGGTAGTCTACACTTTGAGACATTCAGTAGTCTCATAATAAATGGAGGTGCTTAATACCTTATAGAAGTTTTCAGATTAAATAAGAGTAGATGGACTCATTTATTCAGTTAACATTATTGAATACCTACTCATACACCAGACCTTGTACTAGGTGCTAAATAAATATTCCTTCTCTTTGGATGACAGCACTGGTGTGTGATTGGATTTTCCATTCATGTCTAGAGGTATAACTATAAAATGGAACATTAGGGACTTGGGATCAGAATTAAGGTGCAGTACGAGAGACCAGATCTAATTAAATGAAGTTTAACAGCAGAAAATGCAGTGTGGCATAAATAAACTCTAAAATGTATGGAGTAATTGTGTAACAGCAGCCTGCTGGGAGAGGCATAGTCCTCTCAGCCGACTCTGTGCTTAGTGTTAGTCAACAGTGCCCTGGTGTCTGCAGACAGCTGTTATTAGAACTAAAGGGTCCTCAGTGAGTCAAGTGATAGAGGGATCTACTGTCTTTTATGTTGTCACAGGTCAGCTCAAGTATTATGCTTAGTACTGGGGCCACACCTTGAAAAGATCCATACATTGGCGTAGGGTGATTGAGGGGGCCATTTGAAGCCCTGTAATGGGCAATGCATGAGGGAAATAGTGCTGTTTATACACATAGGGGACAAAACTGTGGAGAGGAGGTTTATAGGCTCACTCTATAAAAAGGGATTAGACATGATTTGTATGAGTCTGAAGGACAGGTTTATGGAAGCAGATATTTGATACAATCTTAGAAAGATCTAATAGAGTTGTCTGAAAATGACTTGGGTTGCCTTGGGAATGTAGTGAGTTCCCTGTCATGAAATTAGCTTGATTTTAATTGTTAGACTCATAATCACACTTCCAGTGGTTTGGAATAGATGAGTGTAAAACTTTAACTGTATTAATTCAATGAGAACAATTTCCCCAGCTGTCCTCTATTAAGATTATGGGCTCTTTTCTTTGCATCCTATAGATATATCTTTGAAAAGATGAACTAAATTGATGTGAAGTGGTTAAGAATATTAAGAAAGTTTGTCCTTCTAAAATATTGGGGAAATTTCCACATACATATTCAAATATAGTGGCTTTAATTGAATGCCTTCTGATAAGATGCTCACTTCAGGTTATTACATTAACTGTAACAATGATTCTGAGCTTTTGTCTCTTTTTGAAGCAATCCGCTTGTTACAGGCAGGACATGTTGTTTCCCCAATTCTTGTCTTCTTGAAGGGAAGAATTCGATCAAGAGACAGACTTAGGACAGTTTCAAATAGCAGGAGTTTATTAAGCAAAGTGTAAGTATACTCTGAAGGGTGGAGAGCAGGCTTACTGGAAACAGAAGCAGCATTGCTATTAGGGTTAGGTTGGCTTTTATTTTTTCTTAAGGTGGCAGCAAGTCCTGCCCTGTGTCTTATGTCATTTGACAGGTTGATTAACAGCTCTAGATTACATAACTTGTCTCCTCAGTGGGCAGACACCTTACCCGTAAGTACCTAAGCAAAGCCCATAGGGGGGCCCAAACCACAATGCTAATTAGATTTACATGCTATATTAATGAGGTGGGATTACTTTTGGACAAGGACTTTGGGCCTTGTGCATGTCCTATAATCAGGGAAACCCCTATGGTCTTGGGCCCCTTGACAATCTAGGTGTCCTTGACTGTTTGGGCCTCCTGATTAGCCAGGCATCTTTGACTGTGGAACTGGGAACTAAGGAGGGCTTAGGGGTTGGCCAGGGAGGAGTCTTCCTTGGTGATGTGCTGACCCTTTTCTCTTGCTTATGTCTAACTAACTGCCTACTCTTAACAACTTCTGTTGAAAACATTGCAGATTTAAAAAAATTGCTCATATTGTATTTTTTGCTAAGAACTGAAGTACTAAAATTGTAGGGATACACTGATACATTGATCAACTGTGAGATAGCTATGATATCAAATTAAGATAATTTGGTGCTGAGGGTTCCAGAATAGTATGTCTTTTTTTAAAATTAGAGATGGTCTATGTCATGTATTTGCTTCTTATAGGGAGGAATGGATGTAATTACCAACATCTGGGTGAGAATCCAACGTAGCCCTGCTGATTAATACCCATGGGAGAATATGGAGACCAGCCTTTGGTCTTGGAATTATAATTCCTATTTACTATAATTACTATTCTGGAGTAATTGATTGCTGCACAGTGGGGATCAGTTTCAGTGATAATGTTGTATGATCCTGTGAGGGTAAAATTAAAAGTGGATCATTTTGAAATTAAAGGTGGATTAAATTTAATTTTAAATTAAAAAATTTAATGGATTATTAAAAATGATCCAGGTGATAGCAATAGGTTCTACCTAGTATGATATCAATTAGTGCATTTTGGTGTGAAATACCTTGAAATAAACAGCAATTTGTGGTTATTAGGCTGCTGTTACCAGTTGGTAATATGGGCTTAAACATATACAAAAGTAGGCCTTACGACTTTTTTGTAACTACTTGTCTCTAGTTTGTTGGGACTGTCATATGATCTGTTTGGTTTCCAAACGCAGTTTTTTAAGGTAGTTCAATATGGTCTTCCTAAGAATGTATCATAGATACCATCACTGAGCTCCCAGGTGAACTGGGTTAGCTGTATAGCCACAAATTAAAGCTGCCATTCCACCTCCCAGTAATTTCCCCTTCTTCCATTTGTGCTCCAATCTCCTGAAAGGATGTAATTTTGCAGAAAACTTAATCCTTATAGTAGAAACTGTGATTGAAGTAAGTGAAAGAATCATTATCAGTGGTTTCAGAAGCTCCCAACCCTCTAGACAGAAGTTTTTGAGTGTCTTAGTTTTCTATTTGTGAAACATTTATTAAATAGCATTAGAATATAAATATTAGAATATAAATAGGGGAAGTTAACGTCTAGTTTTCAGATGCAAAATTTATGTGTAAATAGCATACTAAGAAACTCATATGACTTGTGTGCAGAACATGCTGCACCCATAAGGGCGCAGATCCAGGTGTTTCTTCCTTCTTTGTGTCGCTTTGGGCACTTTCACTTAACTGTTGGAATTGTGATCTGTGTAACTGACATAGAGCTCTTAGGAAAAAACATACCATGTAAATCTTCGATACTATTTTATTTTCACATGTTAGGTGAATCTTGTTACTTTATTATAGAAATATGAATTCAGCAGTCTTGGGTTGGAAAAAAATCTGTTGGTCTGTCTAGTACTTAAGAATGCCTAGGATTTTCAAACAGCAAAAGTCCACAATAATAAAGTTTCTATGTCCTTGATGTTCTGCTATTCTGTCTTAGAACACTCCAAAGTTCTTCTTTATTTTCTTTTCCTTTTGGTCAAAGAGTAGAAAAATGTGACTTGCTGCTGTGCCCTGCTCTTCACGAATGCTTGCCTTTACTCAGCTAGTATTTATTTCAAGATATGTTTCCTGCCTGGGTCATCACCAGTAGGGAGGGTTAATCTTTCACTTTTCCCACTAAACCTGATAAGGGGAATTTCAGAAAAGAAGAGCAGCTACAAATCTGTTTGAAATCTGATAGGTGACTTTCTGGTTCTTGTTTTGTTTGAAGACAGTTTGATACTTTTATTGAAATGAAGAGTATGCAAAGGGTAGTCTCAACTTGGAGGTAAGGGAAAAGGTTCATCTTAATATATATAAAATAAAAAATGAAGCAGAGAGAGCATAATTTTCTTGGAGTGTTATTAGATTTGGAAAGGAATACAAGTTCCTCTAGTCCAACCTCCTACTGGTGAATAAACACTCATTTGTGTTTATAGAAAAAACTATTTGAAGTTGGAAACAGGAATTTGGATTTGAAAATACTTCGTTGCCTAATTATTTTTTGCTTTATCTATTAGGGATTTTTTCCCCCTATTTCATTATATCTAACTAAATCTTTATAAAAATTCAAATATGTTTACATTTATGAGTTATTTAGAGGGTTTTTTTATGCAATTGAATGGATCACAGGTAAGAATGGAAAGTTTTTGGCATTTAGATGAATAGTTGATTAATTTTTAAATCACTAATTGATTTTTATGCAGGGTAGCTTCATAGTAGATGCAATTTTTTGTTTCCTTACTAAAAATACCACCCTACAGGTTCCGTTTGGGCTAGAGCTGTTTTACTTGCTCTTACTATGTTGGGCCACAAACATCTGCATGTGTTTGGGTGTCATGCTGAGATGCTTTTAGAGTTATGTATAAATCTATAGTTTACTATTTTTCTTGTGAATTTTTGTTCTTAGCTGTTAAAAATTAAGGAAGTAATACTTACCCCGGTTTTGTAGTCTAAAGACCCAAAGAAATGATCTTGTTGGCTTGAAAAAATAAATTTTAAAAGGATTCCACTAAGTGTTGTGAAATCATCATTCTACCCGGGAGTTAGGTTTGAAACTAGACTGTTGCTTCAACTTGCAGTTGAAAATGAGATTTATGGTTTATTTTCTTAGAGTTCTGCTATGTTAAACTTCAGTGTCCATTTTACTTTCATTACTGGTATACCACATCCTTATAAATTCACCAACAATTCTGTATAATCTTTGTCATGTTGAGATGCATTGATTTCAGCAGATAACCACAGGTACAAACTTTGTAATTACAAAGTAGAATGTTTATATTTCCAGAATGTGTATTGTTAGCTCAGCCATTTTTTAATGGGCATAGGCTTGATTACCATGATGTAATCAGAGAATTATAGTCAGCATTGAGAAAAAGAAAACATGAGATACGATGAAGGAAAAGTAGCTGCATAACTGGCTGGGTGTATTTAATATATTAAAAAATAGGGTGCCATGGATACATCTTATTCTGTCAGTCCTGTTTCAGAGATCTGAAAATTGTCAATGCTTTGTCCATTGATACGGATGTCCATCTCAGTCCTGTTTGGGCTCTTAGAGACCAGAGGAGTTGGAAGTTCAGGAACAGTCTTGTCAAAATTCTCCATCTTGATTTGATATTCACCTTTGGAACCTCGGATCAACAAAGATGCAAAACAGTGATGTAACATGATCTCGGAGGGTAGGTAGGATGTCCTCCTTTGGCATATTTCTCCTGTGCCTTCCTGCATTGCCGAAAGGAACACAACTAATTCAAAGTGGGGAGGATTTTCATGCTGGAGCAGAGTAGCCAGAGGACTTGATGGTATAATGGAGTGATAGTAGGTTAGTGGAAAGATAAAGAATGGACATTCCTCAGAACTGATGCCGTCAAGGTGGAAGTCCACACTGGTCTGGTAGAGTTCGCCGTTTTCTCTTTCCTGATAGAGTATAGCTGAGACCCGAACACTGGTTAGCGGGCTAGGTCGAGTATTGGCCACTTGGAAAATAAGATTAGGTTTGCCATCTATGTGAGCTACTACTGCTAAGTCAGTAAAGCGAATTGAGAAAGCTCGATTTTTTGGCCGGGCGATCTTCGCCACAAAGGCACCTAAATTAGAAAACATTGAATTTTTTTTTTAGAATGAACACTTCAAATATCAATACCTATTTTGAATAAGAAAAGTATATCAAATAGCTTATACATTTCTTGGTGCTGTGACTTCCAAATGAGTCAGGATCTGAACTTATTGTTAATTTGGGTAGTCTCATTTGCCTGAGAAATTTTCAAGTGTACATACATTCTTACTTAAAAATTATTATTTCAAAAATTGATAAGCAAAATTTGTTTTGTTACATAGAAATGTAAAATTTTGTCCACTCGTTGCTGATAAAGTCTAAAAAATGGTCATTTCCTCTATTTCTGCCCCCACTGAAAAAAAAGTAACAAATTAGGTACAATTTAGTTGTAACCAGATTACTCCAAGTTGATTAGAAATTTGATTTGGAATGCAATGGCGTGGGGTTGAGAGGGAACCAGTAAAATGAGTGGAACACTGAAGAATTTTTTAACTTTGAAACTTATATAAACCTTTTTTTAAAAAGGCTCTGGCTTTAAGGTAATTTCAGTGTACCTTCCAAGTGCATTCTCCTTGTGGCTCCAATCTATGTTTCAGGGTTTCTTAACCACTTTTGTGCCATAATCTTGTTGGCAGGCTGATGAGGTCTATGGACCTCTTACCGGAATTATGCTTTAAGTGCATAAAAATGAAATGCATACAAAGAAAACCAAATATGTTGAAATCCTGCTGAACATTTAAAAATTTGTACTGTAGTACTATCTGTGCTTTATTAATGTATTAAATAAAATACAGTGGCAGATTTAATACTGTAATTTTGAAGCATTATAGTGTGATATGAAGGTAATCTGTGGTTTCTATTTGTATCAAAGTTACAGGTATTGCTGATGTTATGTTTTTTGTTGCCTACATTTATAATAGAAGGAAAAGCCGAATTTTGGTTAGGGATTAGTGAAAAAGATGCAAGGTTTTCCCATCTTAAGTTCATCATTCCACCTAAATTTTATCTAATGTCTGACCCAGTTTAAGAACTCTTATTATAGAAGTTAAGTGATTTGTTAACATGTTATAGAGCTAGTTGGTTGTACACTGGGGCTTATATCACATCACCCTTCAGATGGCCCAATGGTTACCTTCTCAGGTTATTACTGGGTAGTATATTAAAACCAAGTTTTGTTTTGTACTGTATATACCACTTATAAAAATGACATACCCCTACCTTATTAGAAGAAACAGTCTTATGTGTTACCAGATTTATAAGCAAATTTCATCTTTGTGGCTGTATTTCCAGGGCATTTTACTAAGGGTCTGTATACTTGTTCTCTAACATATAATGCTAACTATGGTGCTCTGGGCTCACTGGTATTGACTAAATGTTGAAAAGATGAACTCAAGAGTAGAAAATTCTAATCCAGTAAAAAAAAAATAAAATAAAATTTCTCTGTTAGGTAAAATGACTGTCAAAATATACCTTGAACATATTTTTTCACTTATTTATAAAACAAAATATTTAGCTTCTCTGAAAAACTCCTTTTAGACCTTTGTTAATATTTTTTTGGCATAAAATGTTGCTGCTAGTATGTCAAAATGATCCATTTATTCTTAAGTCCAATAGGTATAATTTAGGTTTAAAGTCAGGTTTCTTAAAATTTCTCCTACCATTTTGGCCCTAGACTCTTTTCAGTCTTTGGCACTACCTGCTAAGAATGCAAATAAATTATTCTTTAACACAGTTGCTCATAACTAACTATACCCATCCAAAACACTCATAAATTTTAAGAACAAAAACAATTACCTGTGATAAAAGCCTCTAGCATGAGGCCTAGAAGCATTTGTATGGCAAGTAGGGCGATTGCACTTGGACAGTCACCACTGGGGAACATGGTACCATAACCAATTGTGAGTTGTGTCTCCAGGGAGAAGGAGAACGCAGCTGTGAAACTGGTGATGTACTTGACACAGATAGTGTGGTTTTCAGGTGGGGCCTCATGATCTAGTTCCAGATCACCATTCATCTCAGCTAGAACATACCAGAGCACTGCAAAGACAAGCCAGTGGACAACAAAAGAAGCAGAAAAGACCAGCATCATCCAGCGCCAGCGCATGTCCATTAGGATTCCCCAAGCATCTCGAAGATATGCAAGACCCCTTTGAGCACCATCCATTTGAAGTGTACTGTGGCCATCCTTGGTGACCATCCTCCGGTATCTCTGAGTTAGGAGAGGAGCAATAACTTTGCAGTTATTGCCATCCATTGTCAGCTGTAATTCTGTGAAATCAAGAGCAAATTAGTAAGCTCTTAACTGTTTTACAGTTAATATTAATAGACTCTGAGACCTCATTCAGTTTGTACTTTCTTTGGAATGCTTCGCTGACTCTTGGACAGGCTTTCCCAGTCTGAGAACTCTCTCTTTTCTACTTACGTAGGGGGTCATTTGTTGACGAAGCCATTCATTTGCTAGCTACAAGGGTTGCCTTAGTGTATTTCTTACTGTTTCGTTGAATGACTTAAAATATTGTATGGCATCTTAACATTTCCAGGTATATTTTAAAATCCTTGTGGGTTAGGATTATGGTTCATATCTGTTTGACACTCCTGTATCTTTCTTGCACAAGTCTAGGCATCAAGTATTTGTTGATTTGACTAAACATCATGTGTAAGTAACAACTTTTCATAATTAATTATGGTCATGCATAATTCATAATTATAACTTAAGTATAGTGTTCCCCTGTGTAACTAAGTAGAAATCATTTGTAAGTGTAGTGTTAAAATATCTGCAAATGTTTTGAAACCAAACTAGTGCTGATATAAGACTAAGCTTTCAGAAATCCATAGTTGTAATGTGTACTTTATTATTAACCTATTGAAAGTTTTATGATTAGATAGACTTCATTAATTTTTATCACTTTATGACATCTTACCTTCCTTGGCTAATGGATTGCTGCCCTTTTTATTCTAGATTCTGATTAGGTTTGGGGTGGAGAGAAAACTATTTTCTTGGCAAAATAAGAAATTCTAGGTAGAAATTCCTAGATAATATTAGTTTGGAAAGTAAATTAGAAGAAAAAGCTTCAAGTTTAATGATTTAAAATAATCATTTAGGAAAGGTAATTGATATAATTGTTTTTTCTGTGAACAGTTAAACTGTAAATCAGTGGTTATGCTTTGTATGGTGAGTAAAAATTATAATGTGTGCTTTCTACACTTGACTATGACAGAAGTGTCTTAACACCTATTGTAGAGCCTGCCAGTAACAGAAGGGGAAATAAATGCAGCTTGTATCCCTTTGTGTGCTCCTTTCTTCTGTGCCACTATCCAGTACTAGTTTATATTTGACTCTTCCCTTGCTTCTTCCTTCAGAAGCAGATACCTTTGGGAGTACTGCACATCCCTTTCTACCTTTTGAATGACAGGAATGCTTGAGAAGGAACTAGAGGCATTTGAAGCTAGGTTGTTGCTTGGGTTTGCTGGAACCTTCCTATGCCCAGGGACTTGGGGGCTAGGGAGACAGCCTTCCTGTGCTGTTGGAGTTGGACATCGGCCAGCTGGGTATATGCATTCCCTTTTGTCCTGAGACTAATTTAACATTTGTTTTGGTGGTATTACAGATACTCTGTTGTATCTTCTTCAGAATTGAATTACTGATGGAACACTGGATGACCGTTAAAATTTAGATTAGATGGCCATTTTGGTTTCACACATAAACTTAAAAAAATCTTAGGGAATTAACATTTTATAATTTATTATTCTAACAAGATGTCATTATTATTTTATTTAGTCAATTTTTTTTTTCTTGGCACAGCTATTTAATGACTCATTTTGCTAGATACTTTAAATGTTTTAGGAGACCTGATCTGTGCCCTTTTGGAAATAAGAATAACAACAACAAAGTCTTCCTGGGCGCTGCACAGGTGCTTTTTATATGGCATTCTCTCTCTCTCTCTCTCTCTCTCTCTCTCTCTCTCTCTCTCTCTCTCTCTCTCTCTCATTCTTTGGAATCTTAGCAACATAGACGTTATCATCCCATTTTTCAGATGAGGTCACTGAGGATCAGACATAAAAGAAGTTGACACAAGGCAAAAGGGAACCTTGGATTATTTGGAGTGTTGTTCAAATTTGGCTGTACAGTTTAATTTTTTTTTTTATTACAAGAAGCTGTCTGTTTAGGGAGTTTGGTGAAATAAAAATCTTTCCCAAGATGATTGGTATTGCATTCACAAGATATTCTTTGACAGCCAGATGTTTAGTACCTTTAGTAGATGATCTTCTTGTCCCTAAAACCATCTCAAGTGTCTATCTTAAACCATTGTTAATTTTACACAATTTTCCTCTTCGAGTGTCAAAATGTTTTTTTTAAGTAAAATTATGATGGTCTATCATATTGTAATGTATGTAAGCAGATGTAAAATCACACAGAAAAAAATCATGTAAGAAACCTTTATCAGTTAAGGAAAATGGAAGTAAGTTTACAGACTTTTAGAGTTTGTAATCACAGTAATGATTAATATTAGTTAATATATATTGTTTATTATGTGGTAGGAATTATACCAAACACTTTAACATGTATTAACTCATGTGAAGCCCACAGGCAATGTCTGGCACAGAGTAACTGCTCAGTATTAGTTGCTTTATTATGATTGATAATATTTCCTAACTTTCACAATAATAAGTATCACTATTATTCCCATTTTACAGATAATGAAACTGAGGCACAGTCATTTTCTTAAGCTCACAAAGGTAGTAAGTGTTGGTGAATCCTATACTGAGTCCAGAGTCAATGCTATAATTGCCTCAAAAATAGAATTTTGACTCTGGTCAGCCTTCATGATGAACGCTATGTTCCATTTGACTAGTTTTTGTTCAAGAGGCATCACAGAATATCTGTTCTTCAGGAATGCTTTGGTTCAGATCTATGATATGTAGGCAAGAAATATATTTTTAGTTAAGGAAGACATCTTGCAAGATTTGAAGATTAGTATAATCAGAATTATTGCATAGTCTAGTCTTTAGGATTCTTCAGACCAGTAGAATTAAAATGTGGAGAGGAGAGTTCTTATATAACATTGCCAAATTCATATTTCCCAGGTGAGAAAATAATTTAAAAAATATACCATCATAATTTTACTTAAAAAAAAACATTTTGACACTTGAAGAGGAAAAAGTATATAATGTGAGCAGATAATTGGCTGCCTTGACAAAGATTGTGAGTCATTGCATTGTCCTTTACTGTCTGTTTCTTTTTTATTGAGGTAAAATTGGTGTGTAACATACTAGTTTCACCTTGTTTCTTGCTTCCTGCCTGTGTGAAAATACCTATCACAGATCTGTACTGGTGACTGTTCCACTTACGGAACCACTGTACTGGTGAAAGCTGCTAATTGCTTATTGTTTCACAATATTTTTTGGTAAAAAAGCACCATGATTCTTCCTCATTTTCAACATAGTTTATTATGTTCTAGAATTTATTAGATGGGGAGATAGCCTTTCTGTATATACTGTAGCTGACAATTATGATTTGGGCTTTTTCGAGATTGTTATTTGTTACCTGGAGCTAAGCACTCTTACACTGGGCTTTTACAATTTTCTTTATACCTCTGAGTTGATGAATGGGGAAATCAAAAGGCTGATATCAGAACAGTGAAGCAATTTTTTTTGTATATAAAACTTGGATAGATCTTGTTTATATTGTGTTAGGAAGTGGAGTAGTTGAGAGATGTAAGAATTTGGTCCCACTTAAAAGATTACCCTGAATTAGTCCATCCTTTCTCTCATGTAGTCAGTGTGGTTTAGTATAATGAAGACAAGGGAATCTAACCAACCGGGCTCTGGTCTCTGTTGGTTACAGAAAGAAAGGAAGAAAGAGGAAATTAAATAACATGATCCCTTAAAACTCTAAAAGTTTGTAAACTTATTTCCATTTTCCTTAACTGATAAAGGTTTCTTACATGATTTTTTTCTTTGTGATTTTACATCTGCTTGTGTGGTTATTTAAGAATTACATTACTGTTGCCTAATATGTAGATTTTCTTTCCATCAAATTTAAAAGTGTCTGATGGACAGATACTGTGTTTATATTATTACATTTCCAAGTAATTTTCATGTTCCCTCAGACATACAAGTGAGTTTTGAATGTATTTGTCTTGTTTTGTATTTATATGATTCTCATCAACTGATCACAATAGAAAGTAGAATCAAAGCTCGGGAAAGTTTGTTTGTATTTCTGTGTGTGGGGTGGAAAAAATAGTACTTTATAAAAATGATAGTTTGGCTGCTTCACTGGTTGTCAAAATTATAGATTCATTCTACTCGTTAGGTTGTAGCCTTAAAATGATCTTTTCTGTTGCCATATTATAATATGTAGTGTAGTTCATATTAAACAGTTAAGATAATAGGCTATAACTACAAAGTTAAGTGATTACAGTATTACTATATATTTGTTCATGTCTGGTGTAAACACTTTAAGATTGTATGGAGTCTTGTAATCAGTCATCTTTCCTGCTCTCTATAATTCGGGCAAACAGTGTGAGTTCTAACTCTATTATATAAGCTCAGAGAGTCTTTTATAAAATTTTAATTTCTTATTTGCAGAAGCATTTGTTAATTTCAGGAATAATTCCATGCTTATAAAGAAATTTAAAATTAGGATATTCATGACTTTTTTCATGGGTTAAAAAAATGAACACAGATTTCTTTAGGGTCATTGTTTTCTGTTTGCCCATTTTGGGTTTCTTTAATCCTTTCCTAAAGAGATAACATCTTTTTAAAAAGCCACTGTTTTTTTTCTAGCGCCTTTCTCTTCTACTCATTTCTGTATTATAATGGATAATTAGCATACATTTAATAAAAGTTAAGAAAATTCCCAGTAATGCTTTCAAATAGGGCTATTACTTCATTTCTATAATTTAAAGAAGAAGAAAAAGAGCCTTAAAGTATTACCCTGTAGGTAATGTCTTTTAAAATGTATTGGCAATATTTAGCTCTGTCCCTATTTGTCAATCAGTTTCTTTGTTCCTCTTAAGGAAAGAAATAAGAATGAATATTATTTCATGTACTCACCAGTTCTTTTGATGGGTCAGCCTGTATGCACAGGTAGGTCTTGAGGAAATTTGCAGGTCTGTCTTTTTGATGAGGTAATTTTAATCTACACGTCTAGTTTGTAGGTTCTCTTCTTGGACTGGGTTTACAGTTCACATTCCTCTGTTTATAATACTGTGGGGGCTGGTTTCAGATGAAGCTGATGTGATTGGTCACTTAGTCTGCAGGGGGGCCAATTAGCTCTGATCATGTGGAAAAGAATGTTGGTTTGTTAGAACGTCTGTCTTTACCCAACACAAACCTAACAACTCTGGAGAAAGCCTCCAGAACTGACTTGGAGAAGGGGTGCATTTTTTTCCCTCTAATCAGGACCGGTCTTTAGTAAGTTTGCATAATCTTACTTACGAGTTTATTTGAAAGTTCAAAGGGATAAAATTCCCTGCAAGATTTCCTTTCAGCAGTCTTTCCTTACATAGCATGTTGAAGTGTGAAGTGTTTCCTTTATTGTTCTTTTCCCCTCCATTTCTTTGGGGACAGTTTGCCTGAATAAGGACTTTTAGACTTGAATTAATTGACTTTACTAGTTTTCTTTTCATATCCCATCTCACTGCCATTGCTTCTAGAATGGTAATATAGGTAATTTAGTTACCTGAAATCTTTTTTGAGAGGTGGAATGGAGGCAGACTTTTTTGTTTTAAGACTATATTCAGAGATCTTGAATAAGAATAAATGCAATTGTTTGGTGCCTTGTGGTTACTTTAAAAAACACGTGTGTGGAAGAGTTGAAGAATTTTCTTAAGGCATGCTTTAGTGATGTTTGGGAAATGTTTACCTGAGGAGTGTGATAATGTGCAGTGAAATGTGTTCAGGGTTCAGAAAATTTAACTTAACATCTAAATACTGTTTAGCTGGAAAATGTCTGTCATCCAGCTTCTAGCGACTTTGAAGTGAGCTGTGGGATGGCTTTGTGTGAGCAGTACTTTTTTCCACCACCTCCGTTAACTGCTGATTTAAAAACTTTGATCAAATGTCACATGTAAGAGGATCTGAGAAACAAAGGCTATGATTGTAAAATCATGGAAGGCCTGCTGGGAAAATTATTAATGTAGACCAATATAATACTACTTAGAAAGTAAAATCCGCCTATGTAGATTCCTTTCCCTCTCCCCACAACGAAAAAAAATACATTAATTCCTTCTTTGTTTTATTAATGACAAACATTTCAATACAAGTTCAGACACAGCATTGGAAACTTTAGCCTTCAGAACTCGAGAAGATAAAATCATAAATGAGGGGCTTGTGAGGTGATACTTGTTCTCTGCACGTACTGGTAGGAATTAACTTTATTTCAGTTGCCAGTTAGCTGATTCGGGGTGGGGGTGGGGAGCAACCAGAGTAAATACAGTGTAATACTGCCTTTTAGAAAGCTTAAGTACTGGAGTGTATCTGCCATGTGTCTTGAATAGACAATATAGTAAGTAAGATAGTGGAGGATTTTACCAAACTTAGAAGCCTCTTTCCATAATATATTCTGTTTGAGAATATATTGAAGCAAAAATGATTTGGCAGAATGATCATGAAGGAAGAAATGATTCAAGTGAAGAAATGTTCTGGTTCTGGATTTCTACTATTGAAAGTCTTGCTTTGGTCCATAGACAGTGATTCCTAAATGCTAACTCCAAATTGCTAACTGTATGGACATCATAGACCAGCTCTGGAGTGCCCTCTTGGGAGCGTATCATTCCTATTATAATAGCCTGAGCAGGAAAATTCATTTCTGGTTGAGGTTGCCAGGTTAGCTGAGATGAGACTGATAATGGCACAAATGATATGCCAACTTCACCGTAGCACACATGGTCTCCTACATCTAAACAGAATTAGTGATCTCAGTTGGAGATAGCGCTAAAACATTTCTTTCATGGATTTGAACATAAATGCTAGATATCTATTCATTGATTGATTGGTATTTTACTCAAAATTATAATGATTAAGCAAGGTGCCAAGACCAGGTATATTATTCTCTATGAAATTCAATTGTCTATCCCTAAAGGTGTTAGATTTTTTTTTCCTGGCTGAAATAATTCGGTATACAGTCCATAATTTTGCTACATTTTATTTGAAAACAACAAAACCGTTAGCTTTTTTTGTAGTGTCTTGCCTATGTACACAGATAATCTCTCAACTTTAAAGTTTTAGCCCTCATCTCCAGTGTTTGTTCTTATGTAGTGTCCTTAGATTTCTTTAGAAGCTGCTTAGTCTCCACTTCTGCATTCAAGCCTACCTACTTATCGTCTTCCCCAGAGACTTCAGGCAGTCTTGAGTATGTACCCAGACAAATGAGCATGAGGATTATAGGGATATGGGGCATATTCAAACACAAAAGGTACTTTTTCAAAGATACTCTGATATGCTGTAGTCTCTCCCTTCCAGTCAGGAACTGTTGTGTTTTCGGGACCCATGTCAACGAGCGAGAGTGTCAACACCTTAGGAGTTAGGATGGGAGAAAAGTTGCAAATCTCTGGAGATAGAATTTAGATTACTCCATTTTAGCCACAGTTGAGTTTTGTTTACAAGTAATTGTGGGGAAAAAATAATCAGTCCCTGGATGGGATTCCCTTTAACTGTTTTCTCTGGTCTTAGAAGTGTTAATCATAGAATATATGTCTGAATAGAGAAATACAAAGTTACTTGCTAGAAAAATTTGCACATAAACAAGCTTCAAAGTCTGTCCCATAATTCCACTTTTGCTTTTGGAGTTTGGGCACTTGTAAGTTCCAAGTCTCACAGCTGTAGATTTTGTTGGCTGAATGCCTCTTTGCTTCATCTGAAGTTTTCCATAAACACCATTTTTGGCTGTGATTCAAACATGCACACAGGTGCCCTTTTACTGCTCTTTCTTCTTAGGAAGTCTACTCAATTAGACCAGACTAAAACCGGTATTGCATTTAAATTTTATTTTTAGAAGAATCCTATTCAAACTTAATACCAACTATTTTCCCAGAGAAATAATACCCACTCTACTGTCACTCGGCTGTCAGAAACAGCCGAGAATTTACTGCTACTGGGGGAAATATTTACATATGTAGTACATTGGTATTTTAGCACCTTTTATACATCTTGAGTTAATGTAAGCACATAACATGTATTATATAGATAGTATAGTTTGCTCATAAACCCTTTCTGATGGGTTTAAGAATGAACCCTGGATTAGGTGTTTGAACACTATGTTCTGTTTCTGGTTACTAAGCAATTTGACCTTGGGAAACTGCCCTACAAGTATCCCTTTTCTCACAGGAACAGTAGAGATCATAACGTTTGGCAAAACTTTCGTGGTTATTATAAGGATCAGATGAGATATTTTGATGCATTTTGTCATCTGTGTTGTATACAGGCATTTGTTTACATTTGTGTCCCTGAACTGTTGACCTGGAGGATAGGTGCTGTATTTAAGTATCTTTTTATGTCTTTAATTGTTTGCCCATAGAGGAGTCACTCATCTTAATGTTTGCTAGAGGCTTGATTAAAAAAACAAGCAAAAATTAGTAGAGTGGGTATTATTTCTCTGGGAAAATAGTTGGTAGTACTTACTGAAGTTGAATATACCTTATGACCCAGTAGTTTCATTCCTAGGTATACCAGCAGAAATGCAAAATATGATGCTTACCAAATTCCATATCCAAGAATGTTCATAGCAGCATAAATAGATAATATCAAAAAACCAGAAACAACCTAAATCAGCAGTAGAGTCACAGTGGGCTGTTGCTACGGTGAGATCCTATACAGCAGTGCAAAAGAAGCGGCTACTGGTCTCTGTGACACTGCATGTGGATGAATCTCTCACAACGTTCACTGAGAAAAGCCAGACATAAATGAATATTTCATTTACATAAAAAAGTTAAAAAGCAGGCAAACTAATTTTGGGGGGTAGAAGTCAGGATAGGGCTCACCTTGGGAAAGGCTGATTGGGGACATTAAGACTTTTGGGAGCTCCTGATAATCTTTTTTCTTTTTTAAAAAATCTTAGTTATATGGAAACATTTGCTTCATAGAAACTCTGAATTGTACATTTGTGATTTGTGATTTGTGTACTTTTTGGTAAGAATGTTATACTTAAACAATACTTTTTCTTAAAGGTAGGAGGAGGAGATGGATGAGTGAAGTCCAGTTACAAGTTCTTGAATCCTCTTCTCTTATGAAAATGACAATTTTCATGACCCCTAAGACCAAACTCCATCTGCCTTGCATTACAAAATGTGGATATATTTGGCATGTCAGAATTACACTATTCTGGTTTTCCTTGGTTTATCAGATAAGTTATCAACCTAAATCTTTCTATTGCAGGTATTCATTATGTAATATTTTGTAATATCAAAAAGTACATTGCAGTTTTCAGGAATTATTTTATGGGAGCACTTGGTAACAAAATTTGAACTTTGTTACAGAATTTTTAAACTAGAATGTGCTGGAGTCCATAGAAATTCAGGCCGCTTCACCTTAGCATGTGCTCATATGCGCGCGTGCACCCACACACCCACCCACCCACACCCACACCCTCTTTCAAATTAGAAATTGGTTTTTCTTTAATTAAGGTGTATAGATCAGAATTGAAACCAGAATTTTAAAACAGGTCTAGTGACTCCAGGAACTTCATTCTTTCTTTGGTACTGTGCTCTTCTTGATCTTCAAAACTTCCATCTCAAATCCGATTTTTTTTGAACAAGGAATGATATAAATAATCATTCAAACTTTATGAGGTACAAGTAGAAGAACCAAATACTTTCTTGAGTTTCCCTAATGTTACCCTATCCTGTCCCTAAGAGTTTTCTTATTCTTAGGTACTTATGTGAAAAGTATGTGTAGGACTTAACCGTTAGAAAGGTAAAAAAGCTGCTAGTTTAGCAAAATCGCAGACAGACAATTCACATAAAGGGAAGTAAAGTCAGGAAACAGCATGAGAATATCTTTGACATGAAAAATTCGTATGTGAGCCACATTAATATACCATTTTACAACTATTAAGGTAGTAAAAGTTTAAAAAATAGCAGCACTTAGTGCTGATAATGTAAAACGGTGTAGTGATTTGACCCTTTTTTTAAGGGGGAGAGTAAGATATGTCAATGTATGAAGTATGTCGCTTGCCTCATTATGTATTGTTTGTAAAAAATAATTATCAAGTAAATGTCCAGTCGGGAATAACCTAGTAGATTATGCTGTAGCAGCAAATTGTACCTGGTATATACCTGTTTGTTTTATTAGGAAGATGTATAAGAAAATTTGCTATCATAGATGAAAAGTAGAGTATAAAATAGTAGATGTAGTGATTGCAACTACATAAAAATACATAGTTAGGTAAAGGTTAACATACATAGTTCTAAGATTGAAGGATAATTAGTATTTTTATTTTTAGTAACTTTTAACATTTTTAGAAAGTTAGAAAAAATTCAAATGACCAGTTTTTGATGAGTTAAGCATTTTGCCATTAGTGCTCTTTTGTTTACTTTGGTACATTCGTTACTTTCTCCAAGTCCTAGTGTAAAAGTAGATGAAAATGAGTGTTTCAGCTGGCTCAGCCATTCATGATGTGATTACCACCATATTCTCAAATTGTTGCATAGTACCTGGCACGTATTACTTGTGATTGACTGACTGCATGGGTTAAAAGGCAAGTGCTGTCATTTATCAGTATATACACTTTATTAAAAATTTTTGTTTTGTAAATATAGCTATATTTTTTATAAAGTCATGTAATGGGTGTGGGACTTCATAAAATGGATTGTTCTCTATTATTCTGAGCAAGTGAGCCTAGAAGATCTTCTAAACCTTCTAACCTAAGGACAGACATAGAACATGTCTTTACTTGAATCCATAGCACCAACTTGGTACTTAGTGTGTAATAAGTATTTGTTGAATGAGTCAGAATATTAATAACATTTGAATCCTGTCTTTGCTATTTAAGTAGTGGTGTGTGATTTTGGATAATTCTCCTACAGTATCTTTTTGAGCCTCAATGTTCTCAGCTTTAAAATGGGAAAAGTAACTTCTTATACTAATGATTGTTAAAAAGATTAAATCAGATAAATAGGTGTTTTTATTATCAATGGCTGTGTAACAAATTGCCTCAGAACTTAGTGGTTAAAAACAGCAAACATTTATCATCTCAGTTTCTGTGGGCCAGGAAGCAGCAGCTAGGCTAGATGGTTCTGACCTGGATCTCATGAGGCTGTAATCAGTGTCAGCCACTGCTGCGGTATCTCAAGCAAGCCCATGCGTGTGGCCATTGGCAAGCTTCAGTTCTTTGCCATGTGAGCTTCTCCACAGGGCTGCCTCACCATATGGCAACTACACTTTGCCAGAGTGTGTCCAAGATGGAAGCTACAGTTGTTTTTAACTTAATACTGGCGGTGCTATCTTATCACTTCTGCTATCTTCTGCTGGGGGCAAGTCCGTAAGTCCAGCCCATACTTAAGGTGAGGGGATTACACAAAGGCCAGAAGGCAGGGATTGTTGGGGGGCTACCTTAGAGGCTGCCTACCATAATAAGAAAGCAGCTAGTATTTTGCTGAGCAAATAATTACATCCCCCATTCCTAGATATTTTGTCCTTTAACAGAGTAATATCTGGTAACAACCTAATAACCGTTTGAGCAAACAGAATGTTGAATCTTTAGTACAAGTGGAATGAGACATAAAAGGATGACCAGATATTAGAATTTCTTCATTTTCAGATGCCACTGTAAAACTTACTTTCCTACTTTTAGTATGGTTTAATGAAAAGAACTGTCAGTGAAAATATGTAACTTTGATTGTATACGTGGAAGACATCAGTGTATGTTCTGGATTTTCAGCTACTTTAATGTGTTTTGTATAATCTGTTATGAACTGTGTATGTTAGCATATGTGGGATGGTGACTATAAAGAATTTGTTTCTACAATTTAGAATTATCTTATGCTTCAAAAGAACCAATTTAGTTTACTTGGTATGCCAGCTCTCTTACTGTTAATGTAATTCTTGAGTTGTATCAGGTTAGATATAACTTAGCTTTGAAAATAGCAAGTGTACAAAACAATATGTTTAATGTTCTAAGGGTGTTGGTATATGAATGCTAATAAGGGATCTGTATATACACGCAAAAACATAGCCATGGATGGTTTTTCAAAAACTTTATAAGAAACTTAATGCTGTTTACTTCTGGAGAGTAAGACTTTGAGGGTTGACTCACTTTTCATTGTGTGCCCTTTTTTTTTTTAACTCTTCATCTTTGTTTAAAAATAATTGCCCAGTCTATGAACTTCAGCTTTAAGAAACATGTCTTAAAAAATATGCATATATCTGCAGTTACTTTGCTGTACTTCCCGAATATTGCAATGGACATGTTCGCAGAAGAGCTCCACTGGGGTTGAAATACTGAAATGGACACATTTGCAGAAAAGCTTGATTTGAGCAGTCAATTCTGTTTTCAAAAACCATTACTGGCTGAGGGTCATGTTTACTTTACTTTATACAGGGAGACCAAATTTTGAGGAAGGTGGACCAACATCAGTGGGGAGAAAGCATGAATTTATACGATCAGAAAGTGAAAATTGGCGTATTTTTAGAGAAGAACAAAATGGAGAAGATGAAGATGGAGGTTGGCGACTAGCTGGATCAAGAAGGGATGGAGAGAGGTGGCGGCCCCACAGTCCTGGTAAGAATTCTGTTGAGTAAAAGCACACAGGCACTGAAGTAAGTGAAGATTTGGTGGAAGTTGTTAGGGGTTAAGCAGAAAAGATAAACTGGTTAAAAAAAAAAAAAAGGCAGTATTTTTGTCTTCACACTCAGTCTTTCTACCACAAGAAATTTCAACATAAGAATCCTCTGCATCTATTCAGTTGATTAAAATCATGTTTATTTTTCTGGGCCGAGTGGTGTGACTTAATGGGAAGCACCTCCCCTTAACCTGCTCCAATGGGAGAGGGTTTCATTCTTTTTTTCTTTAACTTTAAAATCTTTGAATCTTTTTCATCATGCTTTAAAACTTGTAGATTTATACACTCACTTAGGAATATATGTTCCCCCTAAAATGAGCTTCTGCTGAATAAGAAAGGATTTATTCTTTTAATTTTTTTTTTTTTGCTAAAAATGTGATTTGTGCTTACTTGAAGGGTAACCTTTAAACCCGGGTCAAAAACATAATCACAGTCCATTCTTTTGTCCCTTTAACTTTAAAAAAAAGGAGAGAGAATAGTAGTGATTAATGGTTTTGTAAGTTCTTCTGTTTGACTCTTAAGAATGCTTCAAACTGTTCTTCACTGATATTAGATATGCTAGAAATTGAAGACACTGGTGCTTTGTGTCAAAGTTCATCCCCTATCAAAGTGCTCGTTCGCTGCCTCTTGATGCTCAGGTGCCACTGTAGTGTGAATCACTGGGTCATGCAGAGCTGCAGCATACAAGTAGTATGTACATGCTTTATGAATTTCATGTGCATGTTATTTTATCAACCATATGCCAAGGAAGCTTACCTTTAATGGAGGAAAGTACAGTAATGTAAACTTTAATTTATTTATTAAAATTGAGTTATTAGCATTGTAATAGCATTATAACGCATTCAAAAATAAAACAGTGATTTCTGTAGTTGTGGGTAGGAAGACACGTAGTAGGTGAATCCTTGGGTAAAGTGATGCTTTTACTCCAACTCATGATGGCCTCCTCTCAGGCGAGTTTTCTATCATTAGTGGGCACTGTTTACATCATAGTTATCGAGGCAATTCTTGTCAGACTGTGTCCCGGGCAACTGAATGTTACAGTTCTCTTCAAGGCACCACAGCATTTTGTGCTGAGCTTGTCTGTAAGCATAAGGGTTTGTAGACTGTGTTCTCAACAAGCGTTCAGTGAAAGGATGGACAGGATCTGGGCTAAGCAAGAAGAAAAATTCCAGCTGATGAAAAACAAACAAGGTGAATGTTTTGGAAGATGAGCAGTGTTTCTGAGCCCGAATGTCTGATGTTGATTCTGTTAAAGGGAGTTTAAACAAAGTAAAATTTTAGTGTTGTACCACTGACCCTCCTCACCCAATAACTTAAGATTTTGGATATAAACTGTCTTTTTCTTTTCTGTGTCTGCCTCCCTAATATGTTTGACTTTCACTACAGTTTGTCACCAATGTGACAGTTTTCCAAAATTTTTATTTATGTATTTTCAGAAGACAGTTTGGGAGATAGATGTATGGGGCCAAAAAACACTGAAAATATGCATATTTAAAAGAGAATTCCATCTACTTTTTTAACACAGCATATTAAAAGCTGAGTGTGATTGTATCAGTTCTAAGTTATTCTTAACATGTCTTAGTTTATGTTAATCTTTAATTAGGATTTGACAAAAAATTTAAATAAAATTTATCTTACAAAAATAGTATCAAACTTTAGTTCTGATATAAGGTCTATAAAGCAGTGGTCAGTCTTACTAAGCTATAGATGTACCTTATCTGCTACATTTAGTTTCATGAATAACATTTATTAACTACTTGATAAGACAACCAAACTGTGGGATATCATTTTATTTAAGTAGGGCTCAACACTTGGGTATGTGTGGAGGTGGGAGCATTAAGGACAGCTACAGCTAAGCATCCACTTTGGAGCTAAACTTGGGAAACTTAGTAAGAGGGAAGCAAGAGCCAGATGCCTAGAAGGAAAGATTCCTATCATGGTGCATACTTACAGACGGGTTAGAAATGTAGTAGTGGACAAAGTACTCCGGAATTCAACATTTGATCATGAATATTTCTTTTTAGTAAATGACTTTAGGTTTATATTTAAGCAACCTGGGTATAAAATTCCTTAGTTTTCATAAAAGGTAATAGTATTTTGTTGTTGTAAGTAAAGAGTAGGGAATATGGGAATAACATTTTCTTTTTTCTTTTTTTAAATTTTGATATCATTAATGTACAATTACTTGAACAACATTATGGTTACTAGACTTCCACTATTACCAAGTCCCCACCACATACCCCATTACAGTCACTGTCCATCAGCGTAGTAAGATGCTTTAGAATTGTTACTTGTCTTCTCTGTATTATACTGCCTTTCCCATTCCCCCCCACCCCCCCACTACATTATGTGTGCTAATCATAATGCCCCTTTTTCTTCCTTGGGAATAACGTTTTCTTAACCTTTTTATGAGTGGCTTTAAGTACTTACCTGCAATTGGCATTTTAACATTTTACCCTCTGGTTTTCAGTTTGATTTTCTAATTCTGGTTTCAGCAAATTGGGCCTCAATTGTAAGAACAATTTAACTTTGGCCTCATTTCCTTTGTGTATCTCCCACAGAAAAAGCAGTCAAGGATAGAAAATTCTAATAGGTTAAAAAACCTGCCTCTCTTTTTAAGACTCTGTTAGACTTAGGTTTGTCACTTTTCCTTTCTTTTTAAGAAGAAAAATACCTTCACTCGGATCTTTTATTCTTAGGCAGTCTTTTTCTGTGGAAAGTAGATGTAATAAATAGTATGCTAGGGTGGATTTAGGAATGTCCCTGGGGATATTATACAGAAATAACTCCCTAGGGAGAGTTAAGATATGAGCAAAAAGGGAAAGGAGAGCAAGCATGTTATTAGGGAAAAGGCAGTAGAGGGTGCAGAATTGGGTTCTGTTCCTGGTTTGCCACTGTGCAAGTTACTTTGTTGTCAGTTTTTGTTTCTCAGACTATCAAACTAGGATAGTGGGCTATATAAAATCTCTTAAGACGTCTGTCAGTGCTATAATTCCATGACTTTTTCTTGGGCATCAGAATTGCAAATGGGATCTTGGCCCTAGCAAGTAGACATGATAAGCTTGATACTATTATAAAGAGTGATATTTTCATGAAAGAAATGGAAAGGTACCCAGTGCTGTAAGTCTGGGATAGAGTAGGCTGTCTGAATGGCTAATCATCGTTTTGGTCAGATACCTAAAGCTTATTAAAAGTACAACTTTGAATTAAGTGTTCTTTAGAAATGATTTGTTTAAAATATATCTTTAAAAACTTTGTTTTGTAGCTCAGTACTTAATGAAGGTAACTACTGTTGTCATTTAATGATGTTATATGTATGCTGAGCTCTGAATTTCATTTAATTTACCTAATTTTCTTTTTAATAGGTTGATCCATTTGAATTTGCTCTCAGCTGTAGTTTTTTATTTTCCATTCATGGTTTTTTTTTCAAATACTGTCATAAAACTTTTCTAAGGTTTGTGTCCTCCTCAATCTCAGATGGCCCTCGTTCTGCAGGCTGGCGGGAACACATGGAGCGACGGCGAAGGTTTGAGTTTGATTTTCGAGACCGGGATGATGAACGGGGCTACCGAAGAGTGCGCTCTGGCAGTGGAAGTATAGACGATGACAGAGATAGCTTGCCTGAATGGTGCTTAGAGGATGCTGAAGAAGAAATGGGCACATTTGACTCTTCTGGAGCATTTCTCTCTCTAAAGGTAAGAAATGTATTTTAAATGTCATGACAGACACTGACCGCTTACAGAAACCAATATATTGTTGACCTTTGGCTTTATTTTCTTGCAACAGAAAGTACAGAAGGAGCCTATTCCAGAGGAACAGGAGATGGACTTCCAGCCTGTAGAGGAAGGAGAGGAGTGCTCTGACTCTGACAGTAACCATAACGCAGAAGCCAAAGAACCCGAGAAGACAAATAAGAAAGAGGGCGAGAGGGCAGATAGAGCAGGAGTTGGTAAGGCTCAGTTTTGAAATCTTTTACCTTTCTTCTTCCATCAAACCAGAAGTTTTTTAAGTTGTTAATTTATGATTACGTGATGTTACAGAACCTAGTGAGGAAACATCCCAAAGCTCCTCCTCATCTGCTAGACCAGGTACTCCTCCAGATCGTCAGCCTCAGGAAGCACCGCAGTTTGAGAGGAAAGAGGAACCCAAAACTGAGCAAATGGAAAAAGCTGAAGAAGAGAGTCGGACAGAAAATAGTCTGCCAACCAAAGTGCCCAGCAGAAGGGATGGTAGGTATTTATGAGAGTAGACAAACTAAATTAGGATTCTGCTGGGACCAGTGTTCACTGATAAGATAGGCTTCTGTTTATGCCTCCTAGAACTGCTTGTGGTGAATTACTGGAATAGATTATTTTACCGGTCAAATATTGCCTCCCACAATGTGTCCGTCCCAGAATTCATTGACACAGAGTTAGAAGAATCAAGAGTGGAGCTCAGGCATCTCACTTCCCAAGGTGTTATGACATAGCCACCCTGGTGTCAGTTGAGCAAACTGGATCTGGGATCCTCTGCAGCATTTTGATTCCTGTATCAGGCAGGTACCTTTCATGTAATGGCTATATATATAGCCAGATGATACAACAAAAATGCCATTTTTCCAAAAGTGGCCAAAAAAGAGCATGATGAATCTGTGGGAGTTCCATCCCCTTTGCTAGAGAATAAACTTAAAGTATACCTCCTTCTCCAGTGTTACTGTATTGGTTTTAAGTTGCTTTAGTAGGCAATATTAATATTTATTTCCATGTTTCTTCTTACATATATTAAAAATGGCATTGTAATGCCTGATGTTAAAAGGTTAATTGATTCTTTCACCAAAAAAAATTCATACCCTTTAACATGGCTTATGAGACCTTGTGTGATGTAGCATCTGCCTGCCTCCTTCCATTTTGAGGACCATCTCTAGCTCCTTCATGCTCTGTTTACTAGCCTCACAGCCTATTAGGTCCTAAAATGTGTCTAGTTCTCTTGGCTTCGTGCTGCAGCACATGCTGTTCTCTGTGCCTGTAATTCCCACCCCAACCTCCCAAACTTAAGTCAGGGGTCTTCTCTCGTTTCTTAAGCAACCAGCCCTATTGCTAACTAACATAGTCAGACAATATTGTAAAGATCTGTTTATTATCTTTTCTGCCCAAAAGACAATATTTGGGGGCTTTACCTGAGGATTTTTGTCTGGAATAAAACTGAATGAATGAATTCAGCAAATATTTGAATCTTTACTGTATATATCAGGCCCTGTGTATATTTTGAGACCTGTTTCATTTGTAGTAGTCATTTTTCAGTTTTGATGTGCCTCCAAATTACTTGTGGTTCATTCTCTTGAACATGTGCCAGGGCCTTATTCTAGGAGATTGTAGGATGGAATCCAGATGTGTGTATTTTTGAGAAAGTTTCATAGTTGTGCTTGAAAGATTGAAATTCCAGACTTATACACATGCTTTATCTCCTTTATAGACTGTATCAGTAATCTAGGGCAAAATTCCTACTTCTAGAGGTTAGGTAAAGAGGAGCCAGAGAAAATCTTAAGAGGCAAAAGTAGGGTAGAGTGCAGGAAAACTAGAATTAGGTAGGATGTCAGGTGCTACTAACAGGTTGGATGAAGAGAACTAGGAAAAACCAGTGAAGTTGGGGACTTTGAGTCAGTGCTTATCTTTAGAAGAGAAGCTTTACTGGAGGGATGGGAGTGGAAGTCCCAGTGTAGCAAGTGTGGAGAGTGCTTATATAGACTGTCTTTTTAAGAAATTTGGCAAAGGGAAGAGTGAGAGGAACAGGAATTTAGAGAAGCTATCTGTACTTGAACAAACAAAGTTTCAAAGGGAAACTGCAACTGTATCTAATTACTTCCATCCCCTTTTCCTTCTTAAGAGCCTGCATACTGAGAGGTTAGAAATAAGAACCAAGACAGAACCTCTTTTGCAGCCTTTATTCTTATTGAGAAGAACTTCCTGCACTGTAAGGTAGACTCCAAGTGCTTTTCATTATCCTACAAAATGTAATGTATTGATTATATTCATTATGGCTTGAAATAGGTACTCTTTCAAAATAATTGCAGGTTTTAATAAAGGTTTTAATGATGAGATATGACACATTTGCAGTGCGTTGTCAACTGTCTACTATTTGGAGACATATAAGGAAGGGGTTAGACTGATTCTGTTTGTTTTCAAGAGGGAGACCTGTAACCATTGGGTAGATGCTGTAGTGACACAGGTAGGCCATGTAGAAGGACATTCTAGATACTTTGTAATCCTTACATTTTGTCATTCTGTAAGGTACTTCTGTCATTCTAGGGAGAACATCTGTATTTGCCATAAGAAGTAGTTGCAGTGTTTATGACACAGTTCACATTTCTGTTGAGCCTGTTAGCAACCTGCTCAACTTGATAATACAGTTATCCTTCCTAAGAGTGTCTATATTTTAAAGGATTTTCATCTGTCTACATTTTTTCCCTCTAGAAATGGTTCCTGATGTCCAGCAGCCCCTGTCACAGATTCCTTCAGATACAGCCTCTTCTCTTCTCATACTCCCACCTCCTGTTCCCAGTCCTAGTTCTGCCCTCCGGCCAGTTGAAATGCCAGTTGTAGGTGCTCCTGGTATGGGCAGTGTTTCCACAGAGCCAGATGATGAAGAGGGTCTCAAACATTTAGAGCAGGTAAAAATCGTGGAATTTTTTATTTTCCTCTCAAACTATCATAAATATTGGAAAGCATTAAATGAAAATTAAAAAATGGAATCTTTGTGCACAAGACTGTATGTGCTGTAAAGGTTGTTTGCATGTTTAGTATTTATTTGTATGAGAAATTGTCTTTGAAATCATTTCATGCTTTTAAGTTTCTGCTATGTAGTAGTCATTATGTCAGGATATTTTTTACTCTTCTGAGGTTGCCCTTAGCTATTTGCTTTTCTTTTTTCTTTTTAGAAATTAATGGAATGCCAGAAATGGCAAATACAAGCAGCTGTAGATGGACATGGTGTCTTCTGTATTTCTTGCCTAAAGTGTAACAGGGAAAATAGCTAAACTGTCAGGATATTAATATCTTATGTCTCTAGATTTCCCCAAGACTTTATATACCATTGTTATATGTGAAGCAAGTGATAATTTCCTTTCCACAGAAGAATTTCTTTTTCCTTCAGGGTGGGGTGGTTGGTGGCAGGAAGTGACAAAGGAAGGAAGAAAGGGCGCAGTGTCTTCGTAAAATTTGTAAAAGATTTTATTTGTGATTGTATTAATTGAGACTTTTGTTCTATTAACACCTAGATTGAGTTTATACAATTTAGGATTGACCAACGGCTTATTGGTTCAAAAAAATGATCTCCATAGTGTGTTGATTAGAAGCCTGGATTTTGATCCATATCAGTTTGCATTTTAATCTCAGTTTGGTTTGCTTAATATTTTGAGACCTTGAGCAAGACTTGACCTGTCAGGGCCTTAGTTTTTCCCTCTGTAAGATGGGGATAGTGTCTATTTCATGCATTCTTGGAAGAACTAAATTGTTGCCTGCTGTGTTCCTTGCATAATGCCTTTCAGAGATTAGTCTGAAAAAATGCAAGCATTTTTATTATGTGTACACATACTAATTTAGGATCATTTGTTCCCACAATCCATTTTTTGTTTTTTTGTTAGCAAGCTGAGAAGATGGTGGCTTATCTCCAAGACAGTGCATTAGATGACGAGAGACTGGCATCAAAACTGCAAGAGCACAGAGCTAAGGGAGTTTCAATTCCACTGATGCATGAAGCGATGCAGAAATGGTATTACAAAGATCCTCAGGGAGAAATTCAAGGTAGGTTGTTACATTCTATTTTAAGTACAGAAGGGTCTGCCCTTACCTCCAAATTCTCTAAGATGGTGATTATTTAATGCATATAGTAGAAAAAGCCTGTGCATATAGTAGAAAAAGTCACTGCTTCAGGCTTTCTTCAGATATAAAGAAAGCATTTTTACAGGTTCCCCCATACTATATATTTTCAGTGGGGAGGGGCAGTCCAATGAAAAAATAATTTGAATACAAAACAGAATGTGATTAATATGATAGGGATGTAAACAAAATGCATAAGAGCCCCCTCAGTTCTGGCATCCCAGCTGGTTAACTAGGTAGGTGAGGTGAATTACTTACCTTCTCTGTACTTCAGTCTCCCTACCTCTAATATATGGTGGCAGTAATCTTGAAAGACCTTGCGTGAATGTTTCACTAAAGTGGAGTTGATGTCATAAGTGGTAAAGAACTACTACTAAAAATGTTTGAGAAAAGATAGAACCATCATCATATAAGCTAATGCCTTAAAAGATATGTTTGGCACATAAATTAGAATGGAATGGGGAGAGAATGCTGTAAAGGACATTTGTTGATTATTCATTTCTGCTTTTGACGTCTTTACTTATAAGCTGAAGTTGGTTGTTGACTGGATCCGTGTCAGTTTCATGATAGTGTTTTATCCAGTTCACCCTATGACCTCTTTCCAGTGTAATCACTCTCTCCACTCTCAGTCCCCATATCTACTTTATTCTTCTTCATAGCGTCTTTTGCTACCTGGCACTGTATATATTGTTCATGATTTGTTTACACTCCTGGAATATAAGGTACGTCAGAGCATGTCTGTATGCTTTAGTTAAAACACATGCAGCTGTGTATGTTAATTCCATTTCCTTTGAGATAATTGTAGCTTCACATGCAGTTGTAAGAAATAAGAGATTGCATGAACCTTTACTCAGTTTCTCCCAATGGTAACCTCTTGCAAATACTACAATATCACAACTAAGATATTGACCTTGATATATTCAGAACATTCCCATCTCAACAGGAATCCCTCATGATTGCCCTTGTATATAGCCACGTGCATTTCCCTTCCACCCACACCCCATCGTTAACCCCTGGCAACCACTAATCTTTCCATTTCTGTATTTTGTCATTTCAAGAATGCTAGATAAATGGAATGATATAGTATGGAACTTTCTGGGGTTAGTTTTTTCACCTTAGCATAATTCTCTGGAGATTCATCTAAGTTGTTGCATATATCAGTGTTCATTTCTTTTTTATGTACTGTGTCGTACATCCTTGATAGGGATGTATCATAATTTGTTTAACCTGACACCTGTGTTTCCAGTTTTAGGCTATTATTATAAAGCTGTTAAACATTAATGGATTAGTTTTTGTGTAAACATAAATCTTCATTCCTCTGAGATAAATGTCAAGGAGTGCAATCACTGGGTTGTGTGGTGATTACATGTTCAGTTTTTTAAAGAAACTGCCAAGCTTTTCCAGAGGGGCTGTACCATTTTATCTTCACACCAGCAATCTATGATGAACTGCTTTCTCTATATCCTCAGTAGTTGCTAATTTTTATTTTAGCCATTCTGACAGGTATGTGGTAATATCTCATTGTAGTTTTAATTTGCATTTCCCTAATGATTAACGATGTTAACATCTTAAAGATGTAGACATCTTAGTTTTTCTTTTTTTCTTATTAATGGGAGCATAGTTTACATTACATTAATTTCAGGTGTATAGCATAGTAGTTCAACATTTATATACTTTGTAAAATACCACAATAAGTATACTTAACCGTCTGTCACTATACAGAATTATTGTAATATTATTGACAATATTCCCTATGCTGTACTTTTATCCCTCTGTCTTACATATTTTATAATTGGAAACTTATTAAATAATTTATCCCTTCACCTGTATTAAGATGTTGAACATCTTTTCATGTGCTTATTGGCGATCTGTTTAAATCAATGAAGTGTCTGCATATTTTTTGCCCATGTTCTAATTGGATTGTTCATTTTTTTTGTTTTTGGATTTTGATGAAATCCAACTAATCAATTTTTTTCTTTTTTGGATTGTTTTTGTATTATGTTTAAGAACTTTCTGCCTAGCTTGAGATCCACTGACTTTTTCCTATGTTGATTTCCCAAAAAGAATTCAGGTTTTTGTGTTTAACATTTAAGTCTTTTTGAGTTAATTTTTGTATGAGGCATGGAACTTAGGTCAAGGTTTATTTTTTTGCCTATGGATGTCCAGTTGCTCTGTGACATTTTGTTGAAAAGGCTGTCTTTCCTCCCTTGAATTGCCTTTGAACCTTTGTGAAAACTTAGTTGAGGATACTTGGCATTGGTCTATGTCTGGGTTCTCTATTCTGTTTCATTGAGCTGTATGTCTCTTCCTCCACCAGGACCACAGTGTTATATAGTATGTCTTGAAATTGGGTAGACTGACCTCAGTTTATTTTTCCTTATCAAAATAGTTTTTAGCTTTTCTTGTTCCTTTGCCTTTCCATATATATTTTAGAATTAATTGTCTATATTTACCAACAATCTTGGCTGAGATCCTAATAGGGATTATGTTAAATTTCTATATCATTTTGAAGAGAATTGATGTCTTTACCACAATGAGTCTTCCAGTCCATGAACATGGTATGTCTTTCAATTTGTTTAGATCTTTGATTTCTTCTGTCAGTGCCGTGTAGTTTTCAGCATAGATTCTGTACATTTTTTATTAGATTTATGCCTGTGCATTTGATTTTTTTTTTTGAGCAGTTGTAAATTTTATTTCAGTGGCTATGTGTTCATTGCTACTATATAGAATTGAATTTTGGAAGTTTATCTTTATTCTATAACCTTGCTGAACTCATTTATTAGTTTTAGGAGTTGCTTTTGTTTTCTGTTAGATTCCATAGAAGTTTTACTTAGGCAGTATTGTCATCTGCAAATAGGGGTAGTTTTATTTTTGTCATTTCAAACCTTTGCCTTGTTGCCTTATTGTATGTTCCAACATGATGTTGAATAAGAGGAGTAAGAGCAGATACATTTGCCTTGTTTCTCCTACGGTCCTATCTTATGGGGAACACACTTAATCTTTATTGATTAAGTGTAATGTTAGCTGCTGGGTTTTGTAGATGCTCTATACCAAGTTGAAAAACCCTATTTTTTGTGAGTTTTTATCATGATTGGGTATTGAACTTTGTCACTTTTTCTGCTTCTATTGATAAGATCACATGATTATTCTGTTTTAGCCAGTTAAGATGGTGGGTGACATTGATTGGTTTTTGATTATTGAACCAGTTTTGCGTCCTTGATGCCAGTTCCACTTGATCATACATTAATTTCTTTACATATATATTGCTGAATACTGTTTGGTAATATTTTATTAAGGATTTTTCTGTGTTCATGAAGGAATGTTGTTTTGTACATTTTTTTGGCACTCTCACTGTCTGGTTTTGCTATAATGGTAATATTACCTTCATAAAATGAACGGGGAATTATTCCCTCCCCTTCTATTTTCTGGAAAAGATTGTTAGGAACTGGTTAAATTTTTAAGTGTTTGGTAGAATTCTCCAGTGAATCCACAGGGACTTCTTTTTTTGGTAATTTTAAAATTAGAAATTCAATGTCCTTAATAGTTACAAGGCTATTTAAATCATGTAATTAATATGGGTGAATTGTGGTAGTTTGTTTTTTGATGAGTTGGTCTGTTTCATCTAAGATGTCAAATTTATTTATGTAGAGTTGTGTGTAGTATTCCCTTATCTTTTTTATGCCTGCAGGCTCTGTAGTGATACCCTGTGATTAATTCCTGATACTGGTAATTTATTTCTCTTTTGTCAGTCTTGTTAAAGACTTGTTAATTTTACTGATCTTTTCAAAGAATCAGCTTTGTTTCACTGACTTTTCGCTAGTTTTGTTTTTCAGTTTCATTGATTTCTGCTCTTTATTATTTATTTTCTGCTTCTTTGCTTTTTTAGGTTCTTGAGGTCAGAGCTTAAGCTATGGAGACCTTTTTCCCCTTTTTTTTAATGTAGGCATTTAATACTGTAAATTTCTTTCAGCACTTCTTTAGCTGCATGCCACAAATATATGGATTTTCATTTTCATTCCGTTCATTGAATTTAATTTTTTTAATTTCACTGAGTGTTCTAATTTTACCCATGGATTATTTAGAACTGTGTTGTTTAATTTCCAGGTGTTTGGAGATTTTTTGTTACCTTTATGTTAATGATTTCTGGTGTGCTTCTGTTGTGGTCAAAGAACTATGTATGATTTCAATTTTAAAAAATTTGAGATTTATTTATGGCTCAGAATATAGTCTATTTTGCTTATATGTTCTGTAGGTACTTGAAAAGAATGTGTTATTTTGCTGTCTTTAGAGTGTTCTATAAATGTTAATTGTTGGTTGATGATGGTGTTGAGCTCTATATTCTTGCTGATTCTTAGTTCTTTCAATTACAAAGGTGGGGGGGCTGTTGAAACCTTTAACTATAATAGTGGATTTGTCTTGTTTCTCTTTCCACTTCTATCAGATTTTGCTTCACATATTTTGTAGCTTTGTTATTTGGTGCATACACTTTTATGATTGCATCTTGAAATCTTCTTGATGGATTGGTGCTTTATTATTACATAATGTCCCACTCTGTCCCTCTTAATTTTCTTTGCTCTGAGGTCTATTTTATCAGATGCGAATACAACCACTCCACCTTTGAATGTTTGCAAGATACATCTTTTTCTATGCTTTTATTTCAACCTGTCGGTATTGTTATATTTGAAATGACTTTCTTGTAGACAGCATATTTATTGGGTCATGTTTACAGTTGTAGGTATTGGGTCATGTCTCCTGTTGCTGGCTTCTTCACCTCTAAATCTTGGATATATAAGATAAAATGAAAACTTAGGGGATTCACCACCGTGTGTTTTCTCAGACCCCATCTGAAAGCTGCTGTCTTTTCTCCACCTTTCAGAGTCTCCTTTTGTTTGTTGTATCTGTGACATGCAGGGTTTCAGTTGTATTTAGCAGGAGGTGCAGGGAAAGTACATCCTCATCTTCCCAAAAGTGGAAGTTCTATGGCTTGTTTTGTTTTGTTGTATCCCCACTGCCTGGATCCATGTAATTGGTATTTAGTAAATGTTTGTTCAATTAATCAAATAATACTTATTGTTTAGAGTAATTTTGTCAATTTTATGTATAAAATATTTGATTATTTCTCACTGTAAAGCATATAGAAAATAATTAGTTTTTTTTCACCCACCAAAGCCAGGTTTAGTCTTACTTGATAAATAAATTATAATTTGTCTTAATTGATTATTGCTTATATTTTGCCTAACCTTCAATGATCTCTGGCAGAATGATAACTAGAGACTAGGGTATTCAGCCCTGCTTGTTTAATACTCTGTGCTTAAGCAATACAAAGTCTAACAAATACTCTTTTCAGTTGAATACTTTTCTGACAAATATATTGTAATGATTGAGATGAAGACAATATGCTCTTTGAAATAATTAAAGCACTGTTGAGAATTTAGGATGTGAAGATACAAGGCTTATTTCAAAATCACTTTTGTTGTATTTTATTAGTGAGAAGCCTGTTTGCTACTTTGGAGATGAATTAAGATATCATACAGAATATTTGACAGATGCCACCTGAAGCAAGTTGTTACCTCTGGATGAGGATCCAGGAAATATTTTTTCCTTCTTTAGCCTGAAAGGTTACTTACTGCCTTTTTGTTTAATTGGTGCTATTATAGGTCCCTTCAATAATCAGGAGATGGCAGAATGGTTTCAGGCGGGCTATTTTACTATGTCTTTATTGGTGAAGAGAGCATGTGATGAAAGCTTCCAACCTCTTGGGGATATCATGAAAATGTGGGGAAGGGTACCCTTCTCTCCTGGTCCAGCTCCCCCTCCTCATATGGTAAGTACCTTATAGCTCACCTAGAACACATGTTAGACACAGAAGCATTTGCTTCTTTTTGTAAATACAACCCAGATACTACATCTAATAAGGCAGAAACTGTGGTTCTTTGAAACTAATTGAAATGCAATAAGAAGTCTGAATCACAGGTTGCATACTAGCTGTAGTGATCTTTTCAAAACTCAAATACCTGTGCCATTGTCCTCTCTTACACACCCACACTCTCTCTCTCTCTTTTTCACACACTCACACACTCTAAAGAAACAGAATCCTTCAGTAGCTTTCTAGCAGGTGTAGAATGAAGAACATCTTATCCTGCCCTACCTACCAAGTCCTGCATGTTCTGGCTCCTAACCTTTCTGAACTCATTTCAGACTTTTACCTTTATGTGCTGTGCTTCACCCCAGTTGACTTATTAGAGTTCCTTCTTGCCTCTAGGTAGAATGCACATTCTCCTCTCCAACCCTCCCCTCTATTTGCCTCTTGCTTTCTGACTCAGAAACTTCCTGAATATGAGGTTTTACCTTAAAGCAGATGTTACTAATATAAAATTCTAGTGCTTGAGAATATTTCAAAATTTTTTAATTTTTAAAATATTCGGTATTTACTGATACTTTAACTAAAAATTGGACCGTAATGTAAACCTTCTATTACACTGGTGCTGGAGTACCTTTGAAGGGGAAATCTTATTCCTTTGCAGTTGTTCTTGGGCCTCTCCTCTTAGAGTTCCTTTTGGAGAGCTTTGGATCTGTACCTCATGTTTCCTTGTCCAGTTTTGGACTGTCTGGTGGCTGGCCATAGTCAGAAATCTTTAGTGTGATCACTGGATTTCTGCAGTAACATCTACCATTGATGTATCATCAATTAAATATTGAGGACCTGTGCCAGGCCTTATGGTAGGTTCTTATGAGATGGAGATGAGTAAGACACAACCTCTGTATTCAGAGGAGTCCATAGGTGAGAATAGTGGCTGTCAAACTTTTTTGGCCATGGCCATAGTAGAAAAAAAAAGAATTTTACATCACTACTCCGTACATTCATAACCATGCATCTATATGTGAAACAAGTTTCATAGATCATTTTGTGCCATGGACACATTTCTGTTCTATTTTTCTCTTTTTCTTAAATTCATAAATGTTGACCCAGTATTTGTTTTTACAGTCCACTGATAGGTTGAGACCTCCTATAATTTGGACAGCAGTAAAGATTCCTAAGTAAACGGAATCATATCTGACATTTCTGTTGTAAATCCAAAGAAATATTGTACTGTGTATTATTACATGTTACATATATATTTAATTTACCTACTAAGTTTGAGCTTGATTTCCCTTCTCTGAAAATTGGGATGTTTTTATCTTGCTTGTTTCATAGCTGAGCTGAGAGTTGATCACTTGGAGCTTGGCATGCTTGCCCTCGTCTATTTCCTAACTGCAGTTACAGGGTCTGAGCTTTAGTTAGACCTACTGGAGGGGAAAAACCATGGGAATCTCTGCTTCCTGTCAGCTATTAGTCCCTTTGTCCAGAATAGCATTGATAAGAGACTCACCTTGATGGTGAATATGCCTTGAATGTAGCTTTTCATGTGAAAATTTCAGATTAACCTAGCACAGCTTCTGTCCTCTAATATTTAATTGGAAAGAAGAATGTCCCTGAATTTCATATGATCCACACCCCAAGAAATTATCAAATGTTTTATTCCAAACTAATCAGTGTACAATAAAGATATAAACTGTTCACTGATGATTTACCTAAGTTTAGTGTATGTCACCCTTATGCTTTTATTTCTGTTATCTTACACTTCACATTTCACTTTTTTGTCCAATTTTAACTTTTCTAAGTTTAAATTCCAATGATGGTATTTGAAATACAAGCTAAAAACGTTTTAGTATAGCTGGGTTTTTTCCTAATTCATGATGCATTAATAGCAATAGAAACTCCTACTTTTTTTGGTAGTAAGGTATATTTTTCAAAATTCTTTCATGTTGTGTTTAATTTAAAATTTGTCAGCATCTTTAAGAAGATAAGTACATAGGCTCCCTGTACTCATTATGCACCATTATAAAGTTCCTCCCATAACATTTACTTTAACCTTTATTTAGGTAATGATATTCCTCCCTGTTTTGTCACATTTCTCTACTTTCTACATGATCTCCAAATTTATAAATCACTTTTAAGATTGGGAGAATTACACATTTTTTTGGTTATAGTAATAACTCTGGACTACAGTACAACATTCAGCTTGGAGGGAGAACAGCAGCCGAAAAGAGGACCCGAAATTTCCCACCTTAGGGAATTTCCTATAATGCGAACACCACCTTCTTCCACTAGGTGACACTGCTTAATTTTTAAAGATGCCTGTGTTTTTATAGTTACGCATTTGGGTGTAAAGGTACAGTGGGATTTGAAGTTTGTTTTGCTTTCAGATATATGTACTAAGTAGCTTTTAAGCTCTTTACAGTTTATTCAGTGGTATTCCTTCCCTCACCCATTTACTCGCAGGGAGAGCTGGACCAAGAACGACTGACCAGGCAGCAGGAGCTCACAGCCTTATACCAGATGCAGCACCTCCAGTACCAGCAGTTCTTAATACAGTAAGAGAGCAGTGCTGTGGTAGGGTGCAGTGCAGCACCAAAATGCCTTTATAGAGAAAAATATAGATGAGGGGGTAGGAAAGAAGTGAAAGATTGTATTGTTAGTAGTTCTGTGGAATGATGACATTATTACTAGGTGTGTGTCCCTTTGGTAGAAGAAACAAGATTTGCTTTCAGCTGGTGCAGAGATTGGCAAACCCACCTCGTACCTGTTTTTATGAGCATAGTTTTATTGAAACAGAGCCACACCCATTTGTGTATTGTCTATGACTGCTTTTGCACTACAATGGCAGAATTGAGTAGTTGCATATGGCCTGCAAAGCAAAAAATATTTATTGTCTGGCCCTTTACAGGAGCAATTTGTCTACCTCTGATCTAGTGAAAAAAATCTTACCTAAAATTTTCTCAGCTAAAACATAAGTTTTGAGAATTTTTATATGTGATTTCATTTTTGCAAAGAGTGCTTCATGTGGAAATAGGTGTTAGTTTGAATCTGTTTCAATTTTCTCATTTTCTGATGCAAGGTTATTATTATCTTCAGGGAGTTTGCTGGTTTTTTGAGTTCTTTTTTTTTTTTCTGCTGTCCTCTTTCACTCAGAAGCATACCATCTTTAAGTTCAGTCCTTCCTAGAATGAAGTATAGAATTTTCTGTGTGATTATAATTATCATAAAGAATTATAAAAAATGTATTTGGTAGCTATTTCTAATGGTGTTTTTTGTGGGGGGGAGGGGTAGACTGAGCTTTGTCTTTCAATGTCTCAGTTAAGTGAAGTAAATGTGGATGGACAGGTCACATGTCATTTTACTTTTTGAAGACAACAGTATGCACAGGTTTTGGCTCAACAACAGAAAGCAGCGCTGTCTTCCCAGCAGCAGCAGCAGTTGGCAGTTCTTCTTCAGCAGTTCCAGGCTCTGAAGATGAGGTTGGTGGAAGCCATTGCATGTTGTACCACGTTGTGTGTGTGTGTGTGAAAGTAAGAGAAGAAAGTAAATTTTGGTATAATGTGTGAACTCATATATCAAAATACCAATACACAACTCACATCTGTGTGTTGTGTGTAAAAATAGAATATAGTTACTAAAAATAATAATGAAGCTGGAAATAAAGCACATAGTCTTTTTACTCATAGCGGATAAATTTAGAGTAATATCCAAAGAATTAAGAACACTTGAGAAGCAGTGTAGTCGTCCGAAACGAACAGCAAAAAAATTGTAGTATAAGACTGAACCTCATTTTTACCCATGATATTTCAAGAGAGATATTAATAATGCCACACAGGGTTACAAGTTTACAGAACCCAAAAGCTATTAAAGTAGGTCTAAGGAAAAGGAAATTATGCTAGAAGTCTTAATGCCATTTCAAATCATCACTTAGGATAATATTTGCTCTCTCTTGCAGAGGTGTTAGTCACTGCTCTTAAAAACTTTACTAAAATTTAACTAAAACCCTTTTATCTTTCTCTTCTGAGCCATAACCCATTCTGTGAAGTAAGCAGATTATGTGGTAAGGTCTCCATCTTGCAGATGGACAAACTGGGACTCTGAGAGGATAAATTTGTAAAGGACTTGGTTGACATGTGCATCAATAACTTCAGAACTAAAATGCAGACCTATTGTCTTAGAGTCTATGGGATTTTTCGTTATAGCATGCTGCCTCTGTGACTTACTGAATGATTCTGGATTTTTTTAGGTAGTAGGTATATCCATTTTTCAGGTATTTCTAATACCTTGAGGAGTCCAGAAGTATGATTATTATGCTGCTATCTTTGTTCTTCTCCTAAATGTTTGGGTAGTGTTATATTCTAGTTAAAACAGTGAAGTTTTCTGGCCAAATTACCTGAAAAACCCACAAATAATCCATAAATTTCTCATTAATGAATTTTGTAAGTAACAAGAATAAGTTAATTTTTTTATTTCCCTTTTACAGAATATCTGATCAGAGCGTCATTCCCTCAGTAACTAGGTCTGTGTCGGTGTCAGATACTGGTTCTATCTGGGAGCTTCAGCCAACAGCCTCACAACCTACAGGTAAAAACTTAGATTGGTTTTTAGAGCATAGCTCCAAGGATTTAGACTCTGATACCTTTGTAGTTCAATTTCTAAAAAGTGTGTTAGTTTTTTGACCCATTTTTGTATTGCATGTTAACAAAAAGTCTTGCCTCAGCAAAGGATTGAAAGTATTGTTGAAAATACACTGTTACGGATTTGCTATAAATTATTTAGTAGATAGGTTTTTGAATTTGAGTCAGCCTTTCTTTTTTATGTTGCTCTAACTGGTGTAGAAGTCTTCAAATTGTTTTTGATTTCTTCTGTCAGAGTGAAATAGCATAAGTAAGAACATAAGTAATGATAATCTATCTTTTGAGTCAGGGCTGTTGAATAGCTTCACATTGTAGATACCCAGAAATTTTGGGACGAGAGAAGTCTGCTCTGAAGTAAGCGCCTTATCTCATTGTCTGATCTTTCTGTATCAGATTTTAAAAAATGGGGGGGCTGGGATTTTTTAAGTCTCGATGTTGGTGGAACACTTCTGTTTCTTAAGGTCTGACACCTGCAAAGCAGGTACTTTGAACCATGATAGTCCTTACAAGAGGTTACAGTTGGTGTTGAAAATTGTCAGGAACTGTAGACATTGATGTATTTTTCTTAGAGCAGTTAAGCTATTCAGGCCATAGCTTTTTTCCCCCCCTGATATTGGCCCTGGGGATTTTGGTAGAAGGGCTGATCATCCTTCCTCACCAACTTTCCATGCTATGTGTACTGTATTTTTTTCTTGGTAGCCATTTATGGTTAGGATGCTGAAATATTGTCCAGTTTTTGGGAAACTACAAATACCTTGAAACAATGTCTTTCTTTGGGCATGATACAATTAAAGTCCTTTACAAATAGTCCACTGGTTTTATACAGATGATCATTTATAGTACATAAATGGACTACAGTTGGAATATAGAGAATGCTGAAAAGTGGTGTCAACAAACCTTGCTGGCAGTAGGAAAAGACTCGAAGCCTTTATCTGTTTACTTTCACATTAGACCCTGTGCTGCCTTTCAGGTCAGCAGGACCCAGTGTCGTCTGTGACGACCTGCCCAGCCTTTCCGTAGACCTCCCCAGTTCCAGCTGTACCCCTCTCTCTCTTTATTTTATTGAAGTGAAATTCGCATAACATAAAAATTAACTATTTTTAAATGGATAATTAAGTGGTGTTTAATACATTCACAATATTGTGTATCCACTTAATTCTCTCTAGTTCCACAGCTATATATCTCTCTACTCTCTACTTGGTATGCAGTAAGAGGTTTTATGGCTTCTGGAATACCGTGGGCTTTGAGATCTAACACACTGGGATTTAAATCCTGGTGTGGCCATGTGCTTGCTGAGTGGCCTTGGGGGTGTTACAAAACTGTCTCTGACCCTTAGCTTGTTTATCTGTAAAAATGGGGGATGTGAACCAGTATCTTAAAGGATTTTTTGAGAATTAATTAGTTCTCCAGTAAATGCCTGGTACTTTCTTTCCTTTCAGATGTGTTGAAGGATATTGATATAAACAGGAGCCTACCGGCAATTCAGTCTACTTAAAAGCAGAATGGATATGCGTGATAGAGCTCTCTCAGGGACAGGGAAATAGCTATTTTCATTATACTTACAGATAAGTGACCATATGTTTAAGCTCTGACATCCCTCACATTTTTTCCTTCATTGTCTTATAGTTTGGGAAGGTGGTAGTGTATGGGATCTTCCCCTTGACACCACAGCTCCAGGACCTGCCCTTGAACAGCTTCAGCAGATGGAGAAGGCCAAAGCTGCTAAGGTTGGAACCTCACTCTTCGTCGGCGGTGCATGCCTGCCAGCTGCAAGACATGGGCATTTGCTTATTGCTGTCTATCTCTCTTAAGCTAGCTATGCTTTTTTTCCTGGAGTTTACTTAGCTGGTATAAGCACTTCCCCTCTTCTCCAAAAAAAAAAAAAAAAACCTCAATTAAAATTAACAAGTGTAACTTCAGTCAGTTATATTAAAATTAGTTGGTGGACACATTAATGATCATGGTCATAGGTATATTTTAGTTACATTATTATTCATGATATGTAAACACTTGTTACAAATACTAAGATTATTAGAAAGTGTATGCTACACTGCTTTTTAGACCCCGATCTATGGCTTGAGTTCCACATTGACTCTTTATAGTGATGATCATTTACATTTTGTATTGTCCCTAGACATACAAAAAGCAAAGCTCAATATTAACATTAGAACCTGTATCCCATTCTCATCTTCTGGAGAAGCTAGGAATCTTGAATTTTGGTTTTAGTACTTGCCAGAAGAGAATGTCTATCAACATTTTGTGTCTTTGTAATGATTTCAGGTTCTCATACCTCTGAGAGCATCTTGTTCCTATTTTATACTTAATGCATTCTTATCCTGAGATAGTGACAGTTTCCTTAGAGGGCCCAGAATGTGAAAAGGCTTTGTGGCCAGGGTCTGTTTCCATGAGTGAAAGACCATAATTCAAACAATTCTTGAGTATGTTCAGTGCTTTGTGCTGGGAATGCATAGATGAAAGATAGGAGCTTGCAGACTGTGTTCATGTCGGTAGGGGGCAGTGGGGATGGTGCACAGACAAGTAACACTTAGAAGTTACAGGGTGATCAAGAAAGCACATGGGCCAGCTACCCAGTTGAGAGGTGGGGATCAGGAAGTGGGTGACACTTTCAATTGGCAGTAATACCTGTGCTGATTTTCACTTAAAGGGTAATAAGATCTAAACTAGTTGAAGGGTTTTGGGTTGACAGAGTAGGAAGAGGTGAAAATTAAATTGCAGTTGAAGGAAACAACACCTATAAAGGCTCAGAAATACACGAGAACATACTGCTCAGGGAAGAGCTAAGTAATTTGGTCTACCCTGAAACTATGGTGCACTCGAGGGACAAATGATGAGTGAGGAGACTAAGGGAAATGGGCCAGTCATGAGGGTTATTGCACAAGTCATATTAAAGAGGATTTACTTTCAGGGTGAAGGATGGTGTTAAACGTATGCCTTGGAGTGATTTCTTAGGTGGAAGTTAGATGTTAAGCTGGGGAATGAGGGCAGAACTGGATGCTGGGGAACCAGGTAAGAGTCTCTAAGGAAGTGGATGAGAAAGTGAAGGCTTGAACTCTATCTGTGGCAATAGGGCTGGTATTGACTAGTCTTTAGGAACTATAAATGATAGGCATTGTTAAGTGGTTGGTCTCCAAATTTTAAAGGTTTCTATATTTTGTTACACTAGCAGCTTTACAACATTGCTGTTGAAACGTTATAGGAACACTGTTATATCTTCAATCAGAAAAGCCTTTTTAAGAATGAGCAAAGAAATGCCACCCTAACAGAATTCTGTTCCTCTTGTATTAGCCACTTTCTCTCTCATGTCTGAGAGATGTGGTATAGTGGTTGTGTGGAGTAGGGATGTAGGTAAATATCGAGGGAGAGTGTATTCAGTTTAGAAGAACTTAAAACCACTCTAATCAGAGCATAGAGCTTTTATGGGGTTGGTTTCATCACCCAGTTGCAGTGCAAGCATCTGAGTGGAAAGCAGTCTGCACCTTCCAGCGGCTCCTCAGGGTACTGAGCATCAGGAGTGGAGTGTTCCTGTGCTTGGCCTAAAGTTTCTAAGAGTGTTTTCCTGTGATCACAGCTAGAGCAGGAGAGAAGAGAGGCAGAAATGAGGGCAAAACGGGAGGAGGAGGAGCGAAAGAGGCAAGAAGAACTCCGGAGACAACAAGAAGAAATTCTTCGGAGGCAACAGGAGGAAGAAAGGAAAAGGCGAGAGGAAGAAGAGCTTGCCCGGAGGAAACAGGTGCGCACACCTCTGAGAAGTCTGGCCACAGGATCTGCGCCGAAGGAGGGTTTTCAGGGTCTGGTGCTCATTCCCATCATTTCACTGGTTTTCGTTCTCTGGGAGATAGTTTCCCCCCAAGATCAATAGGGAGTTAACAGCAGGACTGGGATTAGAATTTTAGGAGGCTAACTTCCCTTTAGAAACAATGTCTGTTTTCCACTGACACCTACTGGTGGGATATCCTTCACTCATAGTAAATCACTGGAATTTATTTCTTCTGAATATTTCCTGGTGTTTTATAAACCAGTTAGATTTCAGAAGTAACTGTTTGTCTCAGTATTTATAACCAGTGATTTAGAACATTCTTCATGGGTTTTTTTTGGCCATTTGTATCCCTTTTTTGGGTATTCTCTATGTGCTTGCCCATTTCTCTGTCATGTTTTTTAAAGATCCCAATTGAAAGAACCCACACTGTAACAGTCCCAGAGTCTAGTTCATACTTCACATTTTAAACTTGTTGGCTCCAAGTGGTATTCTGTGAAAAACAAAAAGGTCCATGCTGAGATTAGATTAAAACTGCTAACATTTCTTAGTTACCCTCTGTATTAGTATGTAAGGGCTCTAAGAATATTGCAGTGCAGAAGTCTGTTTAATTCTGTGTTTCTTAGTATTTCTTAAATTATTTTGACAGTGGAACCCTTCTTTGTATATGTAATATCTGTGGGACTTTTGTTCTTCACATCATGTTCTGGGACACATGGTTTACCTCGTACTTGTGACCAGAGAACTTCTTCCTCACCAGGCATTTTTGGTGGCTATGTTGATATGACCTCTCAATGCCTTAGGTTCTCAGTTGATTAAACAGTAGGGATTAATGGTACCAATGGATAAACCAAAACCTGGGTTCTCCTGTAGCCCTTTGTAGGGCTAATCAGTAAATGATGTAGCTAATGTAGTTAATTATGGCTGAGCATTATTCATTGTATGTATGTGTACACACATGCACACACACACACACACACACACACACACTTCTTTATCCATTTGTCTGTGGACACTTAGGTTACTTCCATGTCTTGACTATTGTAAATGATGCTGCAGTGAACATAGGGTTGCATATATCTTTTCAAATTAGTATTTTAGTTTTCTTCAAGTAAATATCCAGAAGTTGAATTACTGGATCATAAGGTATTTCTATCTTTAATTATTTGAGAAACCTCCATACTCTTCCATAGTGGCTGCGCCAATTTACATTTCCACCAAGAGTGCATGAAAGGTTCTCTTTTCACCACATCCTTGCCAAAAATTATTATTTCTTGTCTTTTTGGCAGTAGCCATTCTGACTGTTGTTAGGTGATACCTCATTGTGGTCTTCATTTGCATTTCCCTGGTGATCACTGATGTTGAGCACCTCTTTGTGTGCCTGTTGGCCCTCTGTATGCCTTCTTTGGGAAAATGTCTATTCAGGTCCTCTGCCCATTTTTTAATCACATTGTTTGATGTTGAGTTGTATGAATTCTTTATATATTTTGGACATTAGACCCTTATCAGATACATCATTTGCAAATATCTTCCCTCAAAGTAGGTTGCCTTTTCATTTTATTGATGGTTTCCTTTGCTGTACAAAGCTTTTAGTTTGATGTACTTCCAGTTGTTTATTTTAGCTTTTGTTGCATGTGCTTGAGGAGACACATAAAAAAAAAATGCTGCTAAGACCAGTGTCCAACAGTTCACTGCTGTACTTTCTTTTAGGAGTTTTATGATTTCAGGGCTTACATTTAGGTTCTTAACATATTTCAAGTTTATTTTTGTTTAGTGTAAGAAAGTGGTCCAGTTTCATTCTTTTGCATGTAGCTCTTAGTTTTCCCACTACCATTTGTTGAAGAGACTGTCTCTTCCCCGTTGTGTCTCTGCCCTCCTTTTTGTAGATTAATTGACCATATAACTGTAGATTTATTTCTGGGTTCTCTGTTCTGTTCCGTTGATCTATGTATCTATTTTTGTGCCAATCCATACTGTTTTGGTTACTGTACTTTGTAGTATAGTTTGACACTTGGGAGTGTGATTCCTCCTGCTTTGTTATTTATTCTCAAGATTGGCTATTTGGGGTCTTTTGTGATTCCATATAAGTTTTAGGATTATTTATTCTATTTCTGTTAAAAATGTTACTGTTATTTTGATAGGGATTGTGTTAAATATGTAGATAGCTTTGGGCAGTACGGACATTTTAACAGTATTCTCTCAGTCCATGATCATGGTGTATCTTCCCATTTATTTGTGTCATCTTCAGTTTCTTTCTCAGTATCAGAGTTCTTCAACTCCTTGGTTAAATTTATTCCAAGGTATCTTATTCTTTTAAATGCAATTGTGAATGGGATTATTTTCTTAATTTCTCTTTCTGCTAATTTGTGCAACAGATTTCTTTTAAATAAAAGTTGCCTTTTATTTTTCTTGTTTGATTGCTGTGTCTGGGACTTCCAGTACTATGTTGAACAAAAGTGCTAAGAGTGGATATCCGTGTCTTGTTCCTGATTTAAGAGGAAAAGCTTTCAGTTTTTCACTGTTGATTTTAATGTTAGCTTTAGGTTTCTCATTTGTGGCATTTATTATGTTAAGGTATGTTCCCTCTTTGCCCACTTTGTTGAGAGTTTTTATCATGACTGCCTATTGAATTTTGTCAAATATTTTTTTGCATCTGTTGAGATGAGATGACTCTAATCTTCCTTTTGTTGTATCACAGATAGATTTGCAGATATTAAGCCATCACTGCATAGCTGGAATAAATCCCCCTTGATTGTGGTGAAAGATCCTTTCAAAATATTGTTGGATTCAGTTTACTAATACTTTGCTGAGGAATTTTGTATCAGTGTTCTTCAGGGATATTTGTCTGTAATGTTACTTTTTATAGTGTCTTTGTTGGGTTTTGATATCAGTAATGCTGGCCTCATAGAATAAATTTGGAAGTGTTCCTTTACAGATTTTTTGGACTAGATTGAGGATAGTTATTAACTCTTCCTTAATTTGGTAGAATTCACCTTTGAAGCCATTTGGTCCGAGACTACTTTTGTTTGTGGAGAATTTTTTACTGATTCAGTTGATATTACTAATAATCTGTTCAGTTTTCTATTTCTTCCTAATGAGTCTTAGAAAATTGTATGTTTTTAGGAATTTACCCATTTCTTCTAGGTTGTTCAGTTTGTTAATGTATAATTTTTTGTAGTGTTTCCTTATGTTTGTGTGGTATTCTCTAATCTGTGGTGTTGGTTGGTTGTAACTTTCATTTCTGATTTTATTCATTTAAGTCCTCTTTCTTGATGAGTCTGGCTAATGGCTTATCAGTTTTATCTTTTCAGGCAGCTGAGTTTCACTGATGTTTTGTATTGTTTTTTTTTAGTTTCTTCCATGTGTTTCTACTTTAATCTTTATTATTTCCTTCCTTCTAACTTTGGGCTTCTATTTCCTTTTGGTGTAAGGTTAGATTATTTGAGACTTCTCATGTTTCTTGAGGTAGGTAGGCCTGTAGCACTACAAACTTCCTACTTAAAACTGCTTCTGCTTTGTCTTAGAGATTTTGGAATGTTGTGTTTCCAATTCCATTTATTTCAAGGTATTTTTTAAATTTTCTCTTCTGTTTCTTTAAAGTTTACCCATTGGATGCTTAGTCTCTGTATTTGTGTTTGCATTTTTATTTTTGTAATTGAGATTTAGTTTCATAATACCATTGTGGTCAGAAAAGATGCTTGATATGATTTCAGTCTTCTTAAATTTATTGAGACTTGTTTTGTGGCCTAATGTGTGATGTATCCTAGAGAATGTTTAATGAACCCTTGAAAGAATGAGTATTGTGCTGTTTGGGGATGGAATCTTTTGTGTTTACCTCTTAAGTACATCTGGTATAATTTATCATTCAGAGACACTCTCTCCTTATTGATTTTCTCTCTGGATGATCTGTATGTTGGTGAAAGTGGGATGTTAAAGTTCCCTTTACTGTCAGTTTCTCCCTTTATGTTTGCTGATTTTTGCTTTATATATTTAGGTGCTTCTGTGTTGCATGCATAGGTATTTACAATTACTACATCCTCTTTCTGGACTGATCTCTTTTTTATTATATAATGTCCTGTTCTGTTACTTTGTTTTAAAGTTAATTTTGTCTGATCTAAGTATTGCTACCCCAGCCTTTTTGTTTCCATTTACATGAAATGTCTTTTTCTAGTGCCTTCACATTCAATCTGTACGTGTATTTAAGTGTGAAGTGTGTGCCTTGTAGGCAGCATATAGATGGGTCTTGTTTTTCTACCCATTCATTCACCCTGTGTCTTTTGATTGGAGCATTTGATCCATTTGCATTTGAAGTAATTATTGATAAGTATGTACTTATTACCATTTTGTTCATTGCTCTTGGGTTGGTCTTCTCTGTTCTTTCTTGTTGTCTTGTAATTTGATTATTTAGCATTACGGTGGATTCCTTTCTTTTTATTTATTTTTTCTGTGTAACAGTTTTGGTTTGTGGTTACCATTAGGTTCATATACAGCACCCAGTGTATATAGTAGTCTGTTTTAAGTTGATGGTTGCTTTAGTTTGAACACGTTCTAAAAGCAGTATACATTTTTACTCCCTACCCTATGTTTTATGTGTATGTTATCCTATTTTACATATTTTATGTCCCTTAACTAGTTATTGTAGCTGTAACTGATTTTACTACTTTGTCTTTTAACCTTCATAGTAGCTTTATAAGTGATCAGTCTGCTATCTTTACTATATGCTTGCTTTTACCCATGAAATATTTTTCGTTTTTATAGTTTCCTTATTTCTAGTTAATGCCTTTTCTTTTCTGTTTAATGAAGTTGTGACATTTCTTATTGGACAAGGTATTGGTGATGAACTCCTTTAACTTTTGTTTGTGTGCAAAACTCTTTACCTCCTTCAAATCTGAATGATAACCTTGCTCAGTAGAGTATTCTTGGTTTTAGTTCATTGTCTTTCAGCACTTTAAATACATCATCCATTCTGGCCTGCAGTTTCTTCTGAAAAATCAGCTGATAGCCTTCTGGGTGTTCCTTTGTACATAACTAGATGCTTTTCTCTTGCTGCTTTTAAAAGTCTCTTTACCTGTAATTAGTGTGTGTCTTGGTGTGGACCTCTTTGGGTTCATTTTATTTTGTTCAGGTTTTCTGTGCTTCCTGAAACTGGATGTCTGTTTTCTTATTCAGTTTAGGGGTATTTTTGGTTACTTTTTCAAGTTTTCTGTCCCTTTCTCTCTCTCTTCTGGGACCCCTCTAATACAAATGTTAGTAAAACTTTATGTTGTCTCATCAGTCCCTTTAAGCCTCATTTTTGAAAAACTTCTTTTTCTTTTTGCTGTTTAACTTGGATGGTTTCCACTACCCTGTCTTCCAGATTGCTGACATGTTTTGCATCCTCGAGTCTACTGTTGATTCTCTCTAGTGTTTTTTTATTTCAATTACTGTATTTAGCTCTGATTGGTCTTTTTTATATTTTTTTCTATCTCTGTTGAAGTTCTGAGTTCCTCCACTCACAACTTCGGTGATCATTTTTATAACCATTACTTTTGAACTCTTTTATCAAGTAGATTGCTTATCTCCTTTTTGCTTAGTTCTTCTGAGTTTTTGTCTTGTTCTCTCATTTGGAACATATTCCTCTGTCTCCTTATTTTGTCTTCTCTCATGTTTGTTTCTGTTATTAGGTAGGTCAGCTATGTCTCCTGGTCTTTGAAGGTAGTGGCTTTAGGTAGATGATGTTTTGTAAGGCCCAGTAGCACAATACCCTCTGTTCACCAGAATCAGGTGCTCCCTGGGTGCCCTCTGTGTGCTGCATGTGCTGTCCTGCTGGGGCTGAGCGTGACTGTTGCAGGTGTGCTGGTGGGCAGAGTTGGTCCCTGCTGCTGCTGGCTGGGGTGCCCAGCCATAACAACTGCAGGTACCCTGGAGGGTGGGACTGACCCTGGGCCAGGAGCCACATTGGAGAGGGGTGCTAGTCCCAGCCAGGGCTGCCTGTTGAGGGTAGCAAGTTGGTAGCTGCTTAGCTGCTTTTGTTGCTGTTCATGGTTTAATCTATCTGCTGGGTGTCACAGGGCAGGCGCCACTTCGAAAAGGCACCTGCTGTGATGGGCAGATTGGATAGGGTGGGCCAGGGAGCACCAGGGCAGGGTGAGCAATGCTAGCAAGGTAGATGGAGTTTCATAACTGGTGCCTGCCAGCTTCAGGCCAAGGGGCTGAAGGTCAAGAAAAATGGCATCTGCCAGTGCTTCAGATTCTATAGATCCCTGCACCTCCAGCACATGCTAAAATTAGTCTATAAATCTTCAAGTATACTCCAGATGCTTTTCAAACTGCTGCTTCTATGCTGGGTGTTAGAGCAAGTGAGATTGTGTGGGGGCCCTTTTAAGTATGGAGCCTCGGTTTCCTCTAGTCCTCTGGCTCTCCCAGATTGAAGCCCCACTGATTTTCAAAGCTTCCCGAGTTGAGCCCTGCTCATTTTCAAAGCCAGATATTATGGGGCCTTGTCTTCCAGGCACAGGTCCCTGAGGGTGGGGAGGAATGGAAGGGGGTTGTCCAGTGTAGGGCTTGAACCCCTTTGCTCCCCAGGGAGGACCTCTGGGTCTGTGACATCTCTCCTGTTTGTGCGACACAGCGCTGGAAGTTTGTTACCTGACCAGACCATGTCTCTGCTCCTCCTACCCTTCTCAGTGTGGTTTTTTCTTTATACCTTCAACTGTGGAGCCAGTGTTCTGCTAGTCTTCAGGTCATTCTCAGAGAGAGTTAGTTGCTCTGTGTACTTGTAGCCTTGATGTGTCCATGGGCGGAAGTGAGTCTTCCCTTCCCTCCCTCCCCTCACCTTCCCTCCCTTCTCTTCCCTTCCTTCCCCTCCCCCTCTTATGTATTTATTTGTTTGTTTATTATTTATTTATATGTATTTATTAAGGTATCACTAATATACAATCTTATGCTCAGGTTTTACATGAGCAACATTGCTTTTACTACATTCCCCTCTATTATCAAGTCCCCACCACATAACCCATTACAGTCATTGTCCATCAGCATAGTAAGATGCTATAGAGTAACTTCTCTGCCTACCTTGTGCACCCCCCAACCCCACATTATGTGTGCTAAATCATAATACCCCTTAATCTCCTTATCCCTCCCTTCCCACCCACCCTCCCCCTCCAACCCCTTTCTCTTTGGTAACCACTAGTCCATTCTTGGGTTCAGTGAGTCTGCTATTTGTTCCTTCAGTTTTTGCTTGGTTGTTATGCTCCACAGATGAGTGAAATCATTTGTACGTGCCTTTCTCTGCCTGGCTTATTTCACTGAGTATAATACCCTCTGCTTCTAACTCCATCCATGTTGTTTCAAGTGGTTATCTTCTTATGGCTGAATAATATTCCATTATGTACCATATGTTCTTTATCCATTCATCTACTGATGGACACTTAGGTTGCTTCCATGTCTTTGCTATTGTAAATAGTGCTGCAAGAAGCATAGGAGTGCATGTCTTTTTGTATCTGTGTTCTTGTTTTCTTTGGGTAAATTCCTAGGAGTGGAATTCCTGGGTCAAATGGTATTTCTATTTTTAGTTTTTTGAGGAACCTCCATATTGCTTTCCACAATGGTTGAACTAATTTACATTCCTACCAGCAGTGTAGGAGGGTTTCTCTTTCTTCACATCCTTGCAGCATTTGTTTCTACACCCTCATCTATTTTGAATTTAGGAAGAGGCTTTGCGACGCCAGAGGGAGCAGGAAATTGCATTGAGGCGACAGCGAGAAGAGGAAGAAAGACAGCAGCAGGAGGAAGCCCTTAGAAGACTGGAGGAAAGGAGAAGAGAAGAGGAAGAACGGCGGAAGCAGGAAGAATTGCTGCGCAAGCAGGTGACCAGATGGTTTGCCCTTCTCATTGCTTCTTTGAAGCTAGGAATTAGTGATTTAGTATTCAGATATTAGCCTCTCTAAAACTTTTTCATGTTGCTAAAAATTACCAAAAGAGACCTAACTGACTCTTACTATTTTTGTAGTAATTGTCCCATGTAATTATAAAAGCTGAACAATAATCTCAAAGAACCAAAACAAACAAAAAACCAAAACACCAAAGAGAAATTTGAAGAATTTCTTAAGAAACCAGTGTGAGATCTGCAGGTTTACACCATTGTGCCTCAGGATGCTTCCCAATTTACTTCTTTAATGTGCACAGTTCAGTGCTGTTTATGTAGTCACAAGGTCTGCAGCAGTCACCACAATCATGCTGTTCTGCCACTACAGGCAGCCAAAACTCCTTGCAATCATTTCATTTTAAAGTTTATAACACAGATTTTCTATTATCAGACTTTATTTTTAGAACAATACTAGATTTTCAGAAAAGTTAGGATGATAATGCACTCTGTCCTACTATCTTAAATCAGTATTGTGCTTTGCCACAGTAAACCAATACTGATGCATCATTATTAACTGAAGTCCGTAGTTTATACATATATACTTATTTTTTCCCCTGATGTCCTTTTTCTGTTTGTGGATCCCATCCAGAGTACTGCATTTAGTTGTCATGTCTTCTTAGCTTATTCTTGGCTGCAGCATTTTCTCAGACTTAACTTTTTTTAGTGACTAACAGTTTTATGGGATACTGGCCAGTGTATTGTAGGGTAACTCTCTGTTGCAATCTGGAGTTTTTCTCATTAGACTGGAGTTATGGGTATTTGGAAAGAATATCATAGAGGCAAAGTACCATTTTCATTACCTTATATCAAGGGGTACATATTATCAACATCATTTATGATGGGTGATGTGACCTTGATCTCCTGGCTGCAGTGCTTGTCAGCTTTCTCCACTGTAAAGTTACTCTTTTCCTGCCTTACCAGCCCCTTTGGCTGGTAGTCACTACATGCAGTCCACACTCAGATGTAGATTTTTTTTGTTAATTAGATTGACTTGAAGTTGGAGATTACCTGCTTTGGCAACCTAAATACTACTTTGAGAAACCTAAATACTACTACAAGTACATAGCTTCAAGGTTAGGCTGTGTTGATTCATTCAACATTTAACATAATTAGTTAATGTACATGTGCCCGTTGTGCTTGTTTCCTGGTGGAGTACAAAACTTAAAACATTTTTTTTTCTGTCCTTAAGAAACTTGAAGAATATGTGGGTGATGATTATACAAGAAAAAAAATGCCATAGTTAGAATACTTTCAGTTGTAAAATGAAAATACTCACCTAGAAGGGGCTGAAACTATAGATACCATTATTGCCTCATGTATCAAGGAGATAAGGCAGTTGCATATGACTTTGGTGATTCAATGATAGCATTAAAGTGCAGGTCCTTTGCATTCTTCTGTTCTACTGTTTCTTGGTGTGTTGACTTCTGAGTTCAGACTTTTTACCTCATGTGTAGTTTTGCATACTATTATATAAGCTACATCCAAAAAGGGAGTGGCCCTTCTCTCATGCTTCTTTCCATTTGGCTTAGAAGAATATCTTTTCTAGAAGCCTCCCAGGGACATTCCTTTGGCCTGAAATGGATGACATGGGTGCCCCTAGTTACAGTGGAAGCTTGAAAAGAAAAATCTGGCATTTTAGACCTCTATTGTGACAGGAGGCTCTGTCTGCAAGGAAGAGGTCTAAAAAGAGTGGCTGTTAGGTAGGTAGAAATAGTTCTCCTACAGGTGGGCTAGGAGCAAATAGAGAAGGACGTGGTATAGTTGGACACAGTGAAAAGGCAGAAGAGGGAGTTGTATCTCCTAAAGGCCAGGAAAGTCCTCACAGTATAGCTGACATCTGCCTTGAGTTCTGGAGAATGAAGGGAAATGCGCTGTCAGTTAAAAAGTGCTGTCAGCATTGCAGATGCATAAACAGACTCCGTGAAGGAAGGTGAGGACGCTCCAGAGGACATATAGGAATGTTTTTGAGGGAGGCAAGCAGAAGGAAAATAAGCCACAGTGTGGGGAAAAATAGCAAAGGGATGGTGAATGGGTTGAGGACAGATGTAGTGAAGGCCTCAAGGGGTGAGATGGTGACTTTGTAAAGTTGCTTTGGTTCTCGAACTGGCTGTGGCTTTCCTGGGAATCAATATCCTTGCAAAGTCCTGGCAGCTCTTTGCACTCAACACCCTGAAAAGCTAGCCGTTACTCAGTGTTGGAGCAGTTCCCAGGAGACGTTCCTGCAGTTAGTGGTGACCTCTTAGAAATTGGCACTTATCACAAATGTTCAAAGTGACATTTCTTTTGTGTAGAAATTAGCAAATAAATTAAAATGTCATAAGCATGCCAGGCCTTTGCAGCTACTATAAATGTTTTTAAAGGAAAACTTACTATTATGTCAGCATAAACAAAATTTATGCTGTCACTTATATTTTTGACAGAAGCCTTCAAAAGTGATTGAGATTTTTTTTTTAGCACAATTAAATTTTCTTTTTCATTCTGGGAAGGAAGAGGAGGCTGCAAAATGGGCCCGGGAAGAAGAAGAAGCCCAACGTCGATTAGAGGAGAACCGGCTGCGGATGGAAGAGGAGGCCGCCAGGCACCGGCTGGAGGAGGAGGAGCGGAAACGCAAGGAGCTGGACCTGCAGCGGCAGAAGGAGTTGCTGCGGCAGCGGCAGCAGCAGCAGGAGGCCCTGCGAAGGCTGCAGCAGCAGCAGCAGCAGCAGCAGCTGGCGCAGATGAAGGTAAAGCTGCACGCAGCCCAGCAGGGTTGGCCGGTGTGGTCGGCTGGTGGGTAGATGCTGCCGTGCCTCTGGCGGCAAGCTGTGCACTTTCAGTTGGTAAGTGTGACTGCTGTGGCCATTTGGTCAACAAAATATAGGTGCATGTGCTTGGCATTAGGCATTTGAACAAGAGAAGAATACCTGCAAGAGGACAGGTAATGAGCGGTGATGCAGGCAGAACCAAGCTGACGTTTGGCCTGTAGATTTAACGTGGCTCAGTAAGCAGAGCTCCTGTTGCGCTGGGACAAGGCAGCTGTGTTCAGTGAGCTTGCAGACTTGAAGCAGGTGGGTAAACGGACCGTCATACAGAACTGGAAACAGCTGACTACTGGGGGGACTTCATTGGAAATTGAATTGAGGTGATAATCAGAATATTTAGGAAGATTCAGGACATTATTTGAAATAAGTACAAAGTGAACACTAGGAAACCAGTAGAGTCAGATGGTGGTAGTGAGCATGAATAGGGAGGCTCAGAGGTGAGAGAATTGGCCTAACATCAATCAGCAGGACTTAGTGACTTTCTGCATTTGAGAGAGAGAGAGAAACTGGGATGGCTCCTGGATAGTAAGCCTTCAGTGATTGGGGAAGCAGTGCAACTATTGGTGAAATTGGGGTAATTGGGAAGGGAGGAGTACATTTATGGAATGGTCTGCATAACTTCACATGGGGTCTGTGGTTATCAATAAGGTTTTGTGTCCCCTATCTTCAGGTTGTTCACAGGATAGATATATAATCAGGAAATGAGAATGCAGCGTGGTGAGTATAGTGAGAGAGGTGGCATTAGGCAGTAGTTCTCTGGGTCTTGATCACATGGGAATTTGTTGCGAATGCAAATTCTCAGGTCCCACACCAGATTTAATAAATTAGAACCTCTTGAAGATGGGACCCAGCAATCTGAACAAACTGTTCAGGGAATTCTGATGCTTTTAAAATGTAAGAACTGCTGTCTACATGGAAAGTTTGGAAAGACTTCCCCCAAAATGATAACTTTGAAATTGAGTCACTAGGGAGGGAAATTTTTAAAAAAGAGAAGTCAAATAGGCAATCTGGAAAATGGAAGGAGATGTTAGGTGAACAGAGGAATGAAGTTAAGAAACACTGTGGTATATTTGGGGGATTTTATAAAGCAGGTACTGTTGCTGGAGAGTAAGGTAAAAGATAAGCATGGGCAGGGCCCATGTCATGTGCCATATATATCCTATCAAAGAATTAGGACTTAAGTGTGTGTAAAACACAGTGGGCCACTGACATGTTTCCAACTAGGAAATAGCGCTGTCATATTCTCAGGAGCAAATAAGTCACTTTGAGAGCTTAATGGAAGATGGACTTGAGCAAAACTAGAGGTTAGCAGAGCAGTTGAGAAGGGGCTGATGGAGTCATCCAAGCAAGGGAGAAGAAGGCTTGATCTAGGCCTAGTGGTGGTGGGGTTAGAAGAAGGAGTTGACAGTGACACTGATTATTGAATGCCTTGCTTTGTGTCAGTCACATACTACTGGCAGCTTTCCATATGTTACATCATTTCATCCGAATGAAACCATATGTTACATCATCACTGAGTTTGGCAACGTGGAGGTCACTGGCAGTTTTGCCAAGAGCTGTCTCATCTAGTGGTGGGGATTAGAGTGCATGTGTCTGTGGCTCCAAGGTGCTGAAAAGGCTGTCAAAAGACCTTAGAGGCCATACATCTCCAGCACATGGTGCCTAATCAGAATGTGGAGGTGATGGAGAAAACAGAAGCACGGAGAACTTCCAGATCTCTAACTTCAGAGTCTGGATGTGTTTTTCTCGTGCATGGTTTTGGCCAATTATCCTCTTGTAAGGACTATAGAGATATTTTATAAAGAAACATTCTAAATGAAGATGGAGAGCTTGAGGTGATTATGAGGGATTGCTAAGGCTCTCATGAGAAAAAACAAGTTATTTAAAAGCAGATTTATTGATAGATAATTCACATACAATTCAGCCAGTTAAAGTATGTAAGTCAGTGGTTTTAGCATGTTTACAGATAGGTGCAGCTATCTCACTATGGCACATACTACAACATTTTCATTACCACTACCACTCCTCTCTCCAGAAAAAAATACCAGCTACCATACTGCACCTGATCCCTTTTTTCCCCCAGCCCAAAGTGACCCTGATCTACTTTATGTCTTTAGAGCATAGCCTATTCTAATGAAATATAAATGAAATTTAATTAGTGGTCTTTTGTGACTGGCCTCTTTTACTTAGCATGTTTGCAGGGTCCCCTCATGCCATACCATGTATCAGAACTGCATTCCTTTTTATGACTGAATAATATCCCATTGTGTGGGTTTGGTTTGCTACTGTTTTGGTGAGGATTTTTGTGTCCATAGTCATAAGAGATATTGGTCGGTAGTGGTTTTTGTTTTTGTTTTTCTAGTGTTGGTGTCAGGATAATATTGGCTTTGAAGAATGAGGTGGGAAATGTTCCCTCCTCTTCTATTTTTATGAAGAAGTGGTGTTTATTCTTTAAATGTTTGGTAGAATTCAGTGGTAAAGCCTGCTGGACCTGTGATTTTCTTTGTGGATAGTGTTTTGATTACCAATTAATTGTCTTTACTTCTTACAGGTCTATTTAGATTGTCTGTTTCTTTGATTAGTTTTGCTTGTTGGTATCTATTAGAATCTTTTTTCATCTAGATTACCTAATTGATTGGCAAGCAGTTGGTCCCAATAATTCCTTTAATTCCTTTTTATTTTTCTAAGATCAACAGTGATGTCCCTTTTTAATTTCTTACATAGTAATTTGAGTCTTCTCTTTTTCTTGGACAGTTGAGCTGAATCAATTTTGTTGATTTTTTTTCAAAGAACTGGCTTCTGTTTCATTGATTTTTCTCTATTTTTTTATGTCTATTTCATTAATACCTTCCTTCCCAAGTTCTTAGTATTTCTTCTGTTTGCTTTTAGTTTGCTCTCTTTTCTAGTATCTTAAGGTAGTAGGTTAGTTTATTGATTTGAGATCCTCCTTCTTTCTCAATATAGGCATTTGCAGTTATAAATTTTCCTCTAACTTATGCTTTAGCTTCTACCCATACATGTTTATTTCTTCTTTGACTCATTGGTTATTTAGGAGTGATTTGTTTAATTTCCACTTATTATGAGTTTCCAAAATTTCTTACTGTTTCTAATTTCATTCCATTGTGATTGGAGAACCTATTTTGTATTTTTTCTAACCTTTTAAGTGAATTATTGAAGTTGGTTTTATGTCTTAGCATAAGTTTTCCTTCTTTACTTCTAGCTTAAAATTTTACCTGAAGTCTGTCCTGGAGAATATTCCATGTTCACTTGAAAAGAATGTATATTCTATTCTTCTTGGGTGGAGTGTTGTATAATTTGTTAGGTCTGCTCTGCTTTTAGTCTTGTTCATGTCTTCTAGTTCCTTATTGATTTTCAACCTAGTTGTTTTGTCCATTATTGAAAGTGAAGTATATTGAAGTATTGAAGTCTTCGAGTATATTGTTGAATTGTCTCGATCTCCTTTCATTTCTGTCATTTCATGCTTCATATATTTTAGTACTCTGTTGTTAGGTGCATATGTGTTTTTAATTCTATCTTCCTACTGGATTGACCCTGTTATCATCATAAAACACCACTCTTTATCTCCAGTAGCATTTTTTTTGTTTAAAGTATATTTTGTCTGATAATAGTATAATAACTCCAGCTTTCTTGTTGTTGCCAGTTGCCTGATAAATCATTTTCTGTCCTTTATTTATACCTTTGAATATAAAGTGTGTCTCTCTTAGTATAGTTGGATCTTATTTTTTATCCAGGCTGATAATCTCTGCCTTTTGATTGGATTATTTAATCCATTCACATTTAATATTCTTGACATAGTTGGATTTCTGTCTGCCATTTTATTTTTGTTTCTGTCTCTTTTGTTCCTTCATTTCTTCTTTTCTGCTTATTTTTTTCACATTAATATTTTCTAATGTAGCATTTTAATTTCCTTAATGATTTCATTATTGTATTTTTTGAGTTATTTCCTTAGTGGTTGCTCTAGGGTGTACTGCAAACACCTTAATGTTCTAGAATCAACTTCAGATTTATTCTAACTTAATTTCAATTTGACTTTCAATATTGAATATTTCAGTATTACTTTCTTGTAGCTCTATTACTTTTTTCCCTTTTATATAAAGTATTTTTTGTTATAATATCACATCTATAAATGTTACACAGTGATGTTATATTACTTTATACACCTTTATCTCATAAAGAAGATGAAGAAGGAGAGCAAGTATGTATGTATAGCTTTTCTTATATAACTTTATTTCTCTTTTATTCTTTTCTTCATTTGTACTTGTGGATTCAAGTTACCATGTGGAGTCATTTACTTAGCCCAGTACAATTTTGTTTCCATTTACCTCCTTTGTGCTGTTTTTGGCAAACATGTTAGATTTCTATGTGTTACAGGCCCCATGTTACATATATATTATTTTGCACAGTTGCCTTTAAATCAAGAGAAGGAAGAAATATGCAGGTATTATTGTATTTTATAAGTATGTAATTCCTTTTATTAGTGCTTTTTTAAAATGTGGATTCAAATTACTTTGTAGGATTATTTGTTTTCAAGCCTAAAGAACTTCCTTTAATATTTTTTGTGAGTTTCTAAGCAATGAATTATCTGCATTTATCTGGGAATTTTACCTTATTTTACCTTTATTGGATATCGACTTCTTAGTTGACTATTTTAGTACTTTAAGGACTTTGAATATCTTATCCTATTGTCTTCTGGCCTCATTGTTTTTGAAGATAAATAAACTATTGATTTTTAATTAGATTCCCTTTTAAGAGTGATGATTTTTCTTCTTACTGCTTTCAAGATTTTTTTCCTTGTTCTGGGCTTTAAGTGGTTTTTTTTTGTTGTTTTTTTTTCCATGATAATGTCTGTAAATCTGTTCATTGTACTTGTTTTTTGTTAAGCTTTCTGGACATGTTGATTAATGCTTTTCAATAAATTTGAGAATATTTCAGCCATGATTATCTTTGTGTATTTCTTCTCCTCTCTCTCTCTCCTCTACTTCTGATACTTCATTGTGCATATATTGGTGAATTCAGTGGTGTCTTACATTTTTCTAAGGCTTATTACTTCATTTTTTTTCCTTCTTTTTTTCCCTGTTCTTTGGGTTGTGTAGTCTCTTTTGATCTACCTTCAAGTTCACAAATACTTTCTTTTGCCAGGTCAGGTATACTTTTGAGCTCCTTTAGTGATTTTTCATTTTAGTTATTGTGCTTTCAGACTCCAGAATGTACTCATTCTTTTTGGTCTATAAAAATAATCTCTCTTTATTGGTAATCTTAATGTGATGTGACATTGTCATTATACCTTCCTTTACAGCTTCAATCATATTTTCCTTTAGTTCTCTGCACATATTTATAAGACTGTTTAACCTGACATCTGGTCACCCTCACAGTTTGTTCCTTTTTCCTGTATATAGGTCTTTTTTTTTTTTTTCTTGTTTCTTTACATGCCTCATCTTGTTTTGCTGGAAACTGAACTTTTTTGATAATTTTGTAGCAGCTCTGGATACTGGTTGTCCCGTGCCTGCCGTGCTCATGTTTATTATTATTTGTTGTGTGACTGGATGGATTAATTTAGTGAAGTTCATCTCCCGGCAGTGTGGAGACTGCTGCTGCTCCTCCTGGGGCACAGTATTGGGTATGCCCGCAGTCACTCTGGGGTGACAGTGGTTTGTCTTTTTTTCACATACAGCTGAGCTCCACTAATTGCTAGCTGGATTGCTCTTTTGTTCTCAAAAGTGCCCTGGGGTATAAACTGCTTTCCCTACTGATCAAATTCAGGCTGCTCTGAAGAGATACCTCCTGAGGTCTGTACTTGAAATTTGTTCTGATTTCCAGAGAACTTCTTTCAGTTCTTTCTTTGGTTTTCTGAGACAAAGTAGTGACCTATGGTTTAGCCTCTATCCAATGAAAACTTATCTCCCAACTGCCTTTTACCCCAAACTCTACAGTCTTTGAAAGTGTCCTTAGGCTTGAACTCTTCCTCTACATTCTGTTACAAGTGAAGTCAGGTAGGTCCTTTGGGAAGAGGTCTGGAGCTCTCCATAGTCCAGTCTGTTAGCCATAGGGAAAGTTCTCTGAGTTACAGCTTTCAATCTGGGAACAGTGGTGTGCTTTGCTCTGAATGACTCCGTGCTTTAGGAGTTGAGCCTTTGGGGGTAGGACAGTAGCAGCCAGGGCCCTAGTAGTCTTCAGTAGTGGTATGCTCAAGGTAGTTTCATCCCACAAGCTGGTGCTAGTCATAAGAAGGAAGCCCCCACCTCTCAGCTCTACTTGTCTGTAACTTAGCCTTTGCAACAGGTAACTGGAGCCAAGATGAGAAATGCTGACGTTTATGCTTTCTGGAAGCCAGCCCACCAACTCTCAGCTGCGAAGGAGAGGGAGGCCTGTATTCTCTATTCTCTTTCTGCTGGTTGAGGTAGGAGTTGGGAGAGAGTAGGCCTTGGGGCGAGTACCACAGACTGTTCTTACCAAGTTTTAGCAGATTTTCTTGAAGAATTGTTTTTTCAGTTGCATTTCCAGAGGTCTTAAAATTTTTTTTTCATAATTTTTACCAGTTTTGCTAGGGAGTGGGTCCACAGAGCAATTTGTGCTGTCACACTGGAAGTGGAACCCAATCATTTTTTGAAATAAAAAATAGCATTCAAAAGTAAGATAGCAGTGACAGGGAAGGAAAAAAAGAGTTTTTTATATCAGTGAAAGTGATTAGGCATTCAGGGGTCACAGACTGTGCTAGATTCCCTACTGTTTGCTTCTGACTTGGAAGATATTTGTTCCAGAAAGCATGACTGATTAACTGCAGTTCTCTGAGTAGATAGTACAGAATGTTGGTTGAACTGGAAAATGTCCTGAGGTGGTGTTGAAAGTGAGATGTTACTTTCTTTGACAAATAAGACTTTAGGAAAATGATACTCTCTGCATACATTTGTCCATCATGTAAAGAAGACTTAGATTTGTTCTGCATTACTCCAGGGGGCAGACCCATGAATCGTAAGTCTAAAGTACAATGAAGTATATTTTGGCACAGAAATGGGGAGGATCTCAGAGGTTCCTGAAGAGAATAGGCCATTTTCACGAGGCTGTAGGTCTCGTCCTGGGGCTGGCCAAGGTTCTGCTGAAGAGGACTGAGGATTGGTTCTTGGGTACCGTGGAGTGCATATCCATTGGGATTTTGGACATCAGTGGTTACTGGCTGAACATCTGCCTCAGAATGACAAAGATTTGCAAATTCTCTGGCCTCATCATTGAATCTTCTGATTCATCAAGTGTGGTACCAGGGCATGTACATTTATTTTTACAGGTCCTCCTGGGTGATGCTGCCTAGGTTGAAGGTCTACTGCCTTATTTGGTCCTGATAGCACCTTCCAACTGTGTCATTTCCTATGGAGAAAAAGAGTTTGGTTGTGCTCAACTTTGTCTACCTTACCCTCCCTCTTTCTCTCTTAGCTTCCCTCTGCATCCCTTGCCCATTCCATCAGAGGTGCATTTTGAGAGAAATGACTGTACTACCTATTATGTTGGCTGGAAAATGTTAAGGATCGATTATATGTATATGTGTGTATATATATATATATATATACCCTTATTCCATCAGTTCCAATTTTTAGAGACTTCTATAGAGCCATTCTTCTTTGAGATTTTGGGGCATTTTGTTTATTTTGATACATGCTCATGTATTATTTTTAACTAAACACATTTCAGGTTTGCTTTTTATTGTTTTTGTTTATTGGTTTTTAAAAGATACAGTGTGTCTTAAAATTAGAGTGTATCTTCTAAACTATGTTTTCTACCTTTATCTTGCATCTACCTACCACTTTAGCATTTTATTAAAAATAATAATAATAATAACAATAATAATAAGGGAGAAATGTGGGATTCACATACAAATCAAGTATAAAAATCAAATGAATAGTCATAATTGACCTGATTGTTTATAGTTCATGATGCTTGATCAAAACCAAAAGTTTCTGTGATGATTGCCCTTGCACTGTTCACCATGTAAAAACTTATTTACTATGTAAGAACTTGTTCACCATGTAAAAACTTGTTCGTTATGCTTCAGAAGATTGGAGACTGTTGAGAATTAGGCTTGGGGTTGATTAATGATTGTACATTGAGTCCCCTATACAGAATTTTATTGTTGTTAACAGCCATATGATCAATAAATATGAGAGATGACCTCTCAAAAAAAAAATTAGAGTGTATCTTTTTCTGGCCTAGAAGACCAGGGATTCCCTTAGAATAATCAGGCTTTTGAAAACATTAAAGTAGTCAGAATCCAGATATTTACACTTAATTTTAGTCAGTAATTTTAAGGGATAGGAAAAAATAGAATTACTGATAAACAGCTTCATGTTTATGACTAGAAGTGATAGCCTGGGTAACAGTAACTCCCTTTCATAAAAGACTTACAGGTGTGTCTGGTATCTTCCATTAGGTGCCCACCCCCCTTTCCCTTTAGAAACTGTCCTTAGCCCTTTCACTGGGAAGTAGCATGTCATGTCCTTTATTGCGTCTTTAGGTTAAAAATTGACTGATTCTTTGGTTTACTCTTGTCTCTCTCTGTGTATTGCTGTGTATGTATGTTAATGCCAGATGTAACAAATTTGTAATCCCAAAATGGTAGATCAAATAAAAGTATATTGCATGTATTTTTAAATGTTTAAAAATAATCTTAGGTTTGGAGTAGTGAGAAAAACATTAAGTAAAAGAAGCTGACTGACGAGCAAACAGTATGTAAAGAATTGCGGAAGGAGGGCTGAGTTAGATGTTGTGAGTGGAGGTGGAGGAAACATGAACATCTGGCTCCACATATAATGCATCAGTGCCTCCTTGTCTCTGTGTACATTTCCTCATCAACTCCTCTGCTTCATTTTTTTTTTTGTTAGCTTCCCTCTTCTTCAACGTGGGGCCAGCAGTCCAGTACAACGGCATGTCAGTCCCAGGCAACACTGTCATTGGCTGAAATCCAGAAACTTGAAGAGGAACGGGAACGGCAGCTTCGAGAAGAGGTAAGTTTTAAAAGTCAAGCTAGTCTAGTCAAACCGTGTTCCAGAATAGCTAGTGTGCATTATGGGTTAATGGTTAGTAAGGATAGTTATTATTGTCAAAACTGCTGTTTGAATTCGATGTTCATTATTAAACTCTTTAGCCTGTAATTTGGTCACTCTAGCAAATATGAAGGGATCTGATAGGAATAACAATAAGATTGGGTAACATAAATATTCATTTACCTTAAATATTAAGAGAATAGCTCATAAATAAAAGAACTTGGGTTTTTTAGAATTGTGAGTTTTATGGAGATACCTTTCTGTAAATTTGATTTTTATGATACAGAATCATTTTCCTCTAAGGGTATTGAGTCTTCTGACTAGCCTAGAAAAACTTTGAATGTCATAGAAATTAAAAGTCTCTGCTTGTAAGTCTATATCCTGTAGTTTGTCATTAGGTTAGGAAGGATATGAAAGAGTGAAATAAGGCGGGTAGGGAGAGGAAGAATAGAGTTCTTGACAGAAGAGAAAATGAGTAGGTTAAAGTGGTTTGGTTCAGCATGCCATTCAGTGCCACATTCATTCATTCACTGATTCATTCATCCATCATACACCTGCTAAGTACTACTCAGTTGGGTTATAGTCTGGGCATATAGCTGAGTCTAAGCAAAATTCTCTTACTTTCATAAAGTTTACGTTCTAGTTGAGAGGAAATGGACAACAAAAATTGGTGGTGGTAGTAGTTGATTGTCTAGTTCTAGGTTATGCAGTCTGGGAAGGCCTCTTTGAAAAGGTGGCATGAGGTAGCCAGAGACTTGAAGAAGGTGCTTCGTGTGAATGCAGTTTGAGGCAGAGCAGTCAATTTGTTCGAGAATGACAGTTGTCATTTTTAGATCTGGGTGGTATGGTTCACTGAAAGCCATGGGTACACCAAGAGAAGTGGAGTTGTCTATACATATTCACCACGTTGTATTCTTGACCTCATCCAAAAGGTTGAAATATTTCTTTTCTTTAAAAATGATTTCCCATACTCTTAAAAAAAGTGAATTTTCCCTGAAATCATTGCTCTTTGTAAAAACTCATGAAAAAGTTGGTGTAGAGCAAGTCCATCTTCTATCAAGGCTAGAAATTGTTCCATTAATTTTGGTCTGTGCTAAATAAAAAAATATAATGGTTTGCATCAGTGTTGGAGTCACAGGTCTTGTCTTGCTCATCTTTTTGTCTCTCAGAAGCTAATGGTTGCCTCACTTGTATTTTCATTTGTTTAATTTCCTTTGAACCATTAGGTCTTCCTGCACTCTTCAAAAGGTATAAAATGCCACTCTATAGGTGTTTCTTACATAGGGGAAGTCGATGATAATTTTATTTCATTCCTTCCCTGGAGGTATCCTTTCCAAAACCCCCTACCCTGTTCAAATCTGGATGCTTTTGTTCTGTTTTTTCTTAAATTCTTGTAATTTGCATAGTAATTTGATAATTGCCCTCCTGGACTGATTCTGAATTCTTACGTATTCTATGTTTTCCCTAATCTTTCTGTCTCTTTTGATGGGGGTATTTCCTCAGTCTTGTTTTCCAGGTCTTCTATTGAGCTTTTCATTCATGTATGCTATCTTACTTTAAATTACTCGAGTCCTTATTTTGTTCTCTTTATATAGCCTCTTATTCTTGTTTCATTGAATACACCATCTTATCTAAGAATATTACTTACTGACAGCTTTTTTTAAAAGCTCAATCCTATTTTCCCTGCCTTATTTCTGTTTTCCACTGAATTTTTTTTGTTTGTTTGTTTGTTTGCTTGTTTAATTTTATCTTTGGCTTTCATCTTAGAGGCTTAGATCAAATGTTTGATCTTGGCCTATTTGTTTATGTTTAGGAATAAGGCACTAAAAAGCTGATCGGAGGTTCTGGTATATATAAAATCTTGGTGGGCCCTGCTTTAATTCTCTGGCTGGGCTGTTCTGCTGTGGGAGTCCCCCATCTGTTGGTATCTACAGGTGTATTCTCTTGGGCTAGCTTAGTTTCCCCTCAGAATAATGTGCCAGTCTAACTCAGCCTCTCTAAAGAGGAAAGTTTTAAGTTTTCTGCTGGGGAGAGAAAGAGAGAGTTGCTCAACTACATCAGGTTTGCAGGGGCAGCCTGGGTTCTTGCTGCTGTTTTTTAGACTTCAGCCAGTCTTCCTCTGTGGGAGATACCACACCTCTAGTTCCTGACATTTCTGTATTAGTTGGCCTGCTTCAGCTTCCTGGGCTTACTACATTGACTATCATTATTTGGCTGCTTTCCAGGTTTTAAAATTTATTCTTTTCTCTTTGTTCTTATGGGTTTATGCTTTATTAGAATACCTTTTTTGATGTTACTTTGATAGGGCTTTAGGAAGTAAACATACATATTTCATTTCTTTGCTTACCCAAGAGCCCTACTTCATTTTTAAAAAGAAATTCTGCATCTGATCTTCTTATTCTCCTCTTAGGATCTCTGGCACTTTACATCTTTATTTGCAGCAAAGGAGTTAACCTCGTGGAGTGTTTAATTTTTATAGCTACTGTGTGCGTGCATCCATTTAGCGTCCCGGGCCCTTGTGACTGTGACTTTAAGCCCGGGCTCTGAGCCGGCTCCCATTTGTACAACAGCAGAGGCGCCAGCAGAGGGAGCTGATGAAGGCGCTCCAGCAGCAGCAGCAGCAGCAGCAGCAGCAGCAGCAGCAACAGCAGCAGAAGCTGGCGGGTTGGGGCAATGTGGGCAAGCCGGCCGGCTCGGCCAAGTCCCTCCTGGAGATCCAGCAGGAGGAGGCTCGGCAGATGCAACAGCAGCAGCAGCAGCAACAGCAGCAGCAGCAGCAGCAGCAGGCGAGCAGGGGCCGGACGCCTACGGTGGGTGCCCCCACCCCTGGCCGCGTGCCCCCGCCCACAGGCCCCGCCTTACGGTGGGGCCCTGTCTGTCTCCCCAGCAGCACTCCGGCCTGCATGCCGGCATTGGGAACTCCGTCTGGGGCTCCGTAAGCACTGGCCCCCCAAGCCAGTGGGCTTCCGACTTGGTCAGCAGCATCTGGAGCAGTGCCGATGCGAAAAACTCCAACGTGGGGTTCTGGGATGATGCGGCGAAGGAGGTGGGGCCTCGGAACTCGGCCAGCAAGAACAAGAGCAACGCCAGTCTCAGGTAGGGCTCCAGATGGTCAGAGCTGTGCCGCTCGGGCCGGGCAGGCAGGTGGGGAGTGGGGTGCTGGGCGAGCAAGGAAAGGCAGTCACTCAGTTTTTACTTGTTTCCGTCTGTGACCAAGGTGTAGTTCACGAAACACGTCGGTATCATCACTGTGGACTCCTGCTGGGCGCAGTAGTTCCTGGTAGCCACTTAATAAATAACAGGAATGATACATTTTTGTTGTTGAACATTTCTTCAAAGTATTCTCTAGGTCTTAGCATTTTTTCTAAATTTATATTTTTAAGCCACTTATTCTATAATGAGATTATAAAAACTTGTCTAATGACTTTAAACCTACTTATTTTTATGATAATTTAATTCACCTTCATCTTTCTTTCCTCAGTATATAGTGGTGTTGAATGAGCATGGATTTTATAGTGTTACATACATGAACTCAAATCCCAGCACTACCAACTTAATAGTTGTGTGACCTTGGCAAGTGGGAACCTCTTCGAGCCTCAGTTCCCTCATCTGTGAAATGAAGATAATAATAACAGCTTCATGGGTGTAGTTGTAAAGATTAAATAAGTACAAGTGAAATAGTTAATAAAGTGCCTGGCACATAGTAACTACTTAATAAATGGTAGTGTTGTCAGATTGTTCCTTCTCATTTGAGGGCCTGATATATTATGAACAGGACACTAAATAACTCAGTTTATTGGGCATCTTTGCCAGGCACTATGCTCTAGGTCTTTGCATACAGTGTCTGTATTCCTTGTGGTAACCCAAAGAAATGTTACTGCCATTTTACAGATGAGGAAACTGAGGCTTAGCAAAATTTAAAAAGTTACCAAAGGACACACAAGAATTTAAACATCTCTCTGAAAAGAAGCCCTATATTCACAACTGGAATATATTAGCTGAGACTAGGTTTTAAGGGGACATTGAGTAACTCCCCACCCCCCATCCAAATACTTCAAGTTGTGTTTTGTTTTCTTTTCATTTTTGGAACCAAGCATTGGAGTACTGGACAGCCTCCAGTGTTGCTGAGACATTATCTATTTATGGTGTTGTGGTATAATCATAGTAACAGTTCCGGGAATATAATATCGCGCTGTTGTTTTGCTTTAGTAAATCTGTAGGTGTGTCTAACCGGCAGAATAAGAAAGTAGAAGAAGAAGAAAAGTTGCTGAAGCTCTTTCAGGGAGTAAATAAAGCCCAAGATGGATTTACCCAATGGTGTGAACAGATGCTTCATGCCCTTAATACGGCAAATAACTTGGATGGTAAGAATTGGGGAGGGAAACTCAGCATGTGGAATGGCAGAGTAGGGTCCACAAAGAGGATGGCCAATTAGAGTAATGGGCTAAACTCAGGAAGTGAAGTCTAGTGGAGGGCAAGTCCTGCACTTGCCATAAGAACTGGACTCTTCAGTGGTAGTATAGGGTTACTTGTGAGCCAAGTCCTGTGGTACTGTCTCAGATAGGTTATCAGCGCTCGCCAAAAAGGAAGTGCTGTGTCAGTCTGCCTTGTGATGTACAGGACAGAGGAGGTCATACTCCATACTGCTCATTTTATGGGGACATTGCCAGCTGGACCAAGTCCAAAGGAAGGTAACTGTCATGGTGAGGACAAGGGTCAACCTGAGCAAGAGAGGTGGAGGTGATGTGAGATCTTTCCCTTCCTACTTCTGGGGTCGGGGGGTCAGAGGGATTCTTGTGATGGAACAAGTAGACTTAGACTTTGTGTAGGATAAAATTAGGACCAATGTGTGGAAGTGAAAAGGTTTCAGTGTAAAAATCTGAAGAAAAACTTGCTAATTGTTAGCTGTTCACAAAGAAAATTACCTGCTTTAGATGAATGAGTACCTTCTCCAACCCCAAATGTTTGAAATAAGACCAGTCAGCTTGGTATGGCAGTTATTCCCATCACTGAGAGGCTGAGTTGAAGTAGTCCACCTCTGATGTCTTACCTAAAAACAAGTGTCTTTTTCAAAAAGTAAAGTAATCAAAGGACTCCTTTGCATATTGTAACAATATCTAATGCTCTGAAAGAGCCAGAGAAAACAGTAGTAAATAATAGTTATGACTACCATCCATTAAGCAACTGCCATATGCTAGGCACTTTCTAGCAGTTAACATACATATGTTACCCCAGTTATTTAATTTTATAAGATACCTTTACAATGCTGCAGGTATTGTTATCTGCATTTTATAAATTAGGAAACGGAGGCTCAGAATGGTTAAGTAACTCATCAAGGTCACACAGAAATTTCAGAGTCAAGTTGTAAACCCACATTTGTCTAACTGGTACTTGTGCTTTTTCTCCCTCACTGCACTGCTTGCATGTTGCATTTGATTTCTCTCTAAACATACAATATCTCGGTGAAGTGAAAGTTCAAGGAGTGTGGCTGTATCCTCAGTATCTATTGTGGTGCCTGGCACACATCACAGCACTTGGTGAATATTGATTGAATTTAAGGAAAGAAAGAATGAATCCCCAAATGACTTCAGTCTTAAGCAAGCAGTTGCTTCAATCAACATAACCTTTAGTTTTTACCAACATAACATTTAGTAAAACTAAAACATGCATGACATATGTCTTTGTTTGACTCTCTGTTATTTCAGATAATTTTGGCCATTGCAAATAGTGGATCATTTGTTGTTTTCATTTCTATAGAGTATATTAAAGAACATTTAACATAAGAACTGCATACCTTTCAAGTTTCCATCATTAATGTCTGTATTAGGTATGATAAAAACAGATTTTTGTATGTGATATTTCATTGTTATTCTTTATGTCTTTTCTCCTCTCATGTTGTAGTTCCCACATTTGTTTCTTTCCTGAAAGAAGTGGAATCTCCTTACGAGGTCCATGACTATATTAGGGCTTATTTAGGAGATACGTCTGAGGCCAAGGAGTTTGCCAAGCAGTTCCTCGAGCGCCGAGCCAAACAGAAAGCCAGCCAGCGGCAGCAGCCCCAGCAGCAGGTATGAGGCGGCAGTGAGTGCGGTGCCCCAGGAGCGAGTTAGTACCATGAAATGCTGAGAAACTAGGGAAAAAGTTAAAACAAAGGCATCATTTTTGTACATCAAATGACCAACGCTGGTAGACTTGTTATTTTCAAATTTCATGTCCAGAGAGACCTTTGTAAATTTTCGAAGTAGCAAATATAACCATTCATTCTGTTAGACACACCAGCCCTATTTTTCTTGGTTCATATACGTGCCTCAGTCAGACTGTAAATTCCAATTTGTCAAAGACCCATAAGTTTGGTTTTAAGTAGTCACAACCTACACATGTCAAATCTCGGGTGCTTAGCAACCACTGTGCCCAGTGCAGAGAGTCCTGCAGCATGCCAGCCATTTCATACATCATTAATGGTGATGTAAAAGGGACAGTCAGTTTTCATGATTTTTGGTAGATGTTCTATAAAGTTGGCACCAACACTGAATTAGCCAACTGAGCCATTGCTCCTGGGGAACCAGCCAGTTTAGTTGCGAACCTCAGGTTACAAAATTTTTATCAGCTGATCAGTATGTAACTATGTGTTATGTGTGCTTCTGTTTAAAGATGTCTTATTTAATGTACTGTTGATTCCTTAACATTGAACTCATGGCCAACAGCCCTAACACTCAGCCTGAATGAAGCTTATCTAACACATGTATTTTCTCCATAAAGCACATCACAGCCTTCTTGTGTTCAGGGACAATAGACAGCACTTAACACTTGGAAGCTATTTTAAACAATGAATTCACCAAAAAGCACAAAATGAAGCACATGTCAATAGACTTTGAAAAAGATACTTGTCTACTGTATGAGAACTGAGACTAGAAGGCAGAGTTTTGCCCTGCTCTGTCTCAGCTGGGAACATGTTATTTGGGCAACTCAAATTTTTCACTGCTGTATACATGTGTATGTCCAGAATGGCCACAAAAGCACTCCAAATACTGATTTGGGGGTTACAAATAAATTAACAGTTAGTAGGCAAACTTGCAAATATGGAATCAGTGAATAATGAGGAACTATTGTACAAATTTTCTGAAAGATGAATTGGCAAGGATCATGGACAGGCTTAAGTATATTCATATCCTTTAATCCTGTATTCTACTAGAAATAATGTTTGTTAGAGGTCACTTCTAGGGATATATAAGCTACAGTGAAGTACAAAGCATTTAAAATCCATTTGGATAGATGAGCTAACAAGGTAAGTGAAAGTTGTAAACACAAACAGCACTAGTAGTATTTTAAATCAAGAGAAGTCATACAGCAATACAGAAGGCTCTTTGCGTTTGTGAAATGGCCGCCTCTGTGTGCTGAAACCAGAAGGTGAACACGCACATGCACATGTGCACATGCACACACACACACAGAGCCAGCCTTGTCCTTGCTCAGTGCTTTCGCCACAGCCCACCAACCTCCTGCCATGTAGCACTACCAGTACCTTTAGTTCATTGAACCAATCCCAAATTAAAATGAATTGTTCTAATAAGTGTGAATGACTGGTAGACTATTTCATAGTTTAACCAGTTGGTAGAAAACATATGGATAATATTTGGGGACCAGATCCCATCTGGGATTGCCAATAAGAATAATGTACATAACATCAGCTTCGTTTGGTAACATGCTGCCAACATGTCTGTAGTCTGTCCTCTCTGTTTTGGGGCCCAGAGACCAAGGAACCTTATGCTTTAAGTACGTGAGGAGTGTAAATTGCCAGAGTACAGAAGTCTATTTGTGATTATTTGCTATGTGTTTAATTTCCTAGTGGATGGCAGACTCCATGCATACAAGAGAGGTTTTGACAGCTGTGCTATTATATAGCAGGGTGGACACCTGGAGGTAACCAGGACAGGCCTTATAGAGGCAGAGAGCTTCAATGGGATGTCTGAATCTAAGTGAAGGAAAAGCATGGTTCAGTAGCTTGGTCTGGGATTCATTATTACCAGAATCCACAATAGGCTTTTGTTTTTAAACTCATACATGATAAGGTGAGGGCAGATTAACCATTTTCTTAGGGTGGGCCAAGTCTGTATCCACTGTGTAACCTCAGTTGTGCCATCTTGTTCCACAGGACTCTGTGTGGGGAATGAACCACAGTGCACTCCATTCAGTATTTCAGACCAATCAAAGCAACAACCAACAATCCAATTTTGAGTCTGTACAAAGTGGCAAGAAGAAGAAAAAGCAGAAGATGGTCCGAGCAGATCCCAGTTTATTAGGTGAGCAGTGGCCTCAAGTACTCATCTGGGTGTTGGGGTCATGCAGGTTATAGCAGTTATATGTGAGAACCATGGCAGAATGTTTTTCGTGAAAGGGAATATTTCTTACACAAAATTAATGTCTTTTAGCCAGTTCAAAATAAGTAGTCAGTGTTTACTAGGCACAGCAGTGTGAAAGCTGTACCTCATGTGCTCCAGGGAGTAAGAAAAGGAATAACTTTTATTATGTGTCTTATATTTAATATGAATTTCCCTAAAAGGTCTTAGTTGGAAAATAATACTAGTAGAGAACATTAAAAGTTGTTTAAAAACTTGCTGGTTTATGTAAAAGTAGGCCATAAATCCAATCAGGTGTTCAAAGAAAAAAGCCAATGTTTGTTGATAAACACAAATATATATATATATAATATTTATCTCTATATATCTTGTGATTCTCAGAGTTACTTTGCATTATGAAGTGATGTTCTAGTTTAAACCAATGAATAAACTAAGGCCCAGAGGATTTACAGCATTTCCCAAAGTCACAGCTGTTTAGCAGTGGGGCTAGGATTTCAGAGCAGGCCTTTTTCCTTTCCACTCTTTTATCCACAGCTTTTCTTGTCCGGCACTGAGAGCCAGTGTCTTAACTGGATAGAGCTTTGAAAGATTGACAGGAAGGGAAGGGAATGGTGTTTCTTTAATAACAGACATTATAGGCAAATGTGATAGGTTGCCTCTGTTTCTTAAATTGGCCTAACAACTTCATAGACAATGATAAAATTAAAGTTATTCTCTATTTATGAATGTAAAATGGGCTGTTATAAATCATGCTGTCTGGAATAGAAGATTACAATGGCAAAAATGGTAGCTTGCAACATTGGCCCAGGCAGGAGGCTTACTGGTTAGGAGGCTACAGTATAGACCAGAAAGATGCTGCTAACCTGGAATAGGGTTTTGACAGTGGAGATGGAGAGGAGTTAGATGTATTTCAGAAGTTCCGGGATAGAATTCGCTGGACAGGAAGAATGGGAAGGTTAAAGCAGCAGGATATGTAGTGTTGCCATATATTAAAATGATGAGCACTGGAAAATGGATCACGCGTGTGGGTACATAATAGGGTGTTCGTGTTGGGTGGGTTCCATGTGAAATGTGTATGAGACACCAAATGGAGGTGCCTGCATGGAAGAGCTGATAGCTACAAAACAAGAGGTAGATTGTCGATGTACTCTGCCCCTGGTAGCATTCATACTTCCCTTCAGAGGTTTCCTGCCCTGGAGAAAACAGAAGGTCAGTAGCAAAAAACTAACATCGAGGATTGCCCTTTGGAACTGGTGCCTGAAACTTGGCTTTGGGAGCAGAGATCTTCTGTTTCAAAAGTTTATGTTAAGGATGGATGGAGCAGTCCAAAATGTTACATAGTTTTGGCAGAAAGAGGTGAATATAAATTTAAAAGTGTCGCTTAATTCTGATGGGTTAAGAGGGTTCTAGCTAAGAATCCCTTACTGTTTGGCTTAGAGCATTTGTGGGGCGGGCTGTCAGGGAAAAGATTCCTTGGAAATGAAGTTAGAGCTCTTTATTTCATTTGCCCCCTCTCCTCTTACAGACCCAAGGCAGAAAAGACTTGGAATCCCACTTCAGGGGATTGAGAGGTCATTTCTAGGCATAGAGTTTTAAGGAACCTGTATGCCTTTGGGGGAAGAAAAAAATTAATGACTTCCCCATATATAAGGGGAAGTTTCAGTACTCAACAGAGTACTGAGGAAACTCACTTTGGTGGGCTCTTCCTTGGACCTTTTTGTGAAAATTTCTGCTCAACTAAACCTCCCTCTGGTATTCTTATAATTATTAATTTTTACCCCTTACCTACTCATTTCCATCTATTATTATTTTTTAATTGATATATATACCGTATTGATTTATAGATTCAGAAAAATTACTAAATGTCCATTAGTCACAGTTACCCAGTCACAGAATGAGAAAACACGCTCTAATTTGATGCAAAAGTCTCCGTTGAAAAAGTAGTCATTGATGAAAAGAGAACTTTGCTTCTATTAAAAAAAAAAAACAGAGGGGCCCAGCCTCATTTTAATGACAGTCCCCTCCATTGAACTCTGTGTCTTTGTCTAGTTTTTAGAGCTACCAGGTACCATTGTGAACCAGCATCCTGTGCTTGAATATCATAAATACACACGAGCGTTTTCCCCAGTCATGCTTTCCTTATAGAACAGTCTCTCAAACCTTAAAAGAAATCATGCGAGGGGAGATGGTATGTTGTTCTGTTGCTAGCAGCATGTAGTCTTTAGAGCCTGGCATATTGGGCCTAAATCTTTATATTGCCTTGGGTTTCATGGTATCCCAGAGCTTTCCCTTCTGTCAGATGGGGAGAAGTGCCTACCTTACTGGTATGACAGGTAAATGGCACCATGTTTGGCCCAGTAATAAACATGTAATAGAGGTGAATTATTAACTTTGTTTGTGTTGGAGCGGGAGACGTAGGTCTCTTCTCCCTTCCTGACTTTTCATGATTAAAAAATTAGTTTGTGTTTTTGTTTTCCGCATTTAGTGCAGGTAGCTCATCATTGGTTTTATCACATTACATCTGTGCTTGGGATATATTGAAGTCAAACTTTCATCGACTATTGAGTTTTTAGGTTTTATACTTACCTAATTGAACTGTTATTTTCAAATACACGAATACTAAACTTTTTGTCATTTCAAGGTAAAAAAAGTCTCGAGGGTTCTAGGAACAGTTGATGGATAGAACTCAGGTTGGGGTTTGGAGTGGAGTCCTAGCCTCTCCCAGTGCAGGCCTTGTGAGCAGCTTGTACCACAGCTTCCTCGGTTAATAAATAGTTGTGTTTATGTTTTCCAAGCGTGGTATTTTTGAGCAAGAACATAACATAATTAAGCTATTTTTATTATGGAAGGCATTATTTGTTTATTATTGGTACATTTAAAATGTGTGTTTGTTTGAAAAGTTGACCATTAAAGAACAAAAAGGAGGGAGGGAGCAGAAAAACTCAAATATTATTAACAGAACTGCTTTCAGACTGGAGACCATTGCCTGTTGACTTTTTGAAATTTGAATAGCAGCTAAAACAGTTTGAGATTTCATTTAGGGTGGATGAACTGAAAGCCTTTGAGAGTCACTCATTCCAAAAAGGCCCTGTTAATAATACTTTCTAATTATGAAGTTTATTGAAAAATTACAGATATGTGGCTGATGGCCTTAGGTTTTCAGGTGCCAGTAGTAGTGAGTACTGCTTGTTGCTTTAATTGCTGTGCTAAAACTGCTTTGTCTAAACCAGGTTCCATTTTAGTTAATACTGCTAACTGAGGTCATTCCCTTGGCAAGTCTCCTGACAGTAGATTGAGTTGAATAAAGTACTTTAACCTTTACTCCTTTGGCGTGGTCTGTCACGTCCCAGAGAGAACATCTCAGGGCTGAAGAGTGGTAGTGGGCCTTCCCTGAAGTCTCGAGCCCAGGCACAGCAAAAGCTGTGGCCAGAAAGTTTCTGTACCAATGGGAGGAAAGAGTATATTCCCAGTAGTGAGGGGACATTTCACAATAGTATGGTCACGTAGTAACAAATGACCTGGTGTGTGTTGTTCCTGCTGTCCTGCTGCCCCATTTCTTTGAAAGTGCCTCCTGAATGAACTTTCCCCCAAGCCAGTGTGGCCTGGTCTTAACTTTTCACACTTATACACCAGGCTCTTTCAGGATTCTCTAAGGCAGTGATTTGCAATTCTTTTAAAGCAGTGATGCTGGATTTTGTTTTTTTGTTTTTTTCCCCCTCTTCTAATTATACCAGAACCCTAAGAAATAAAACAAAAACTGTCTCCCATTGGAAGGGCAGAAAGTCACTGCTCTGACCTTTATTTTTGTTCTTCTCCCTCCCTTTAGTATCCCTACAGTATGCTAAAAAAACAAGGCTTCTCTTGCAGCCTGCTGCCTGGAATTTGAGCCACGTGGTTATCAGTGTGGTCACTCATTACCAATTTTTTCCTGCAGGGTTTTCAGTCAATGCTTCATCGGAGCGACTCAATATGGGTGAAATCGAAACTTTGGATGACTACTGAGCACCTGCCAGTGGACTGACTGGCCTTCCCTCTCCTCTCTGCTGACCATGGCTTCTCCACCTTCGGACACAACACTTACTCACCATTTACTCTTTATCACTGCAACAAATCACTGAACCGATCATCTCAGGCTTTTTCTTATAGCCCTTTGTGTCCAAGATTCTTTAAACCGTTTTTGTTGGTGAGCATCTCAGACTGTAGCTAAGTGAACCAGACCCAGTGTCTCGGGGGTGGCAGAGGGGATTACTCCCCAACAAGGCTCATTTTGGGCAGCACATGTTTACTGTGCTGTGATTTCATCTGCTGTCTCCCAGAAAGTGTGTTGGGATCTGCCAGTAGCAATTTGTTTTCTCTTGTTACTTTTTTCCTCCTATTTTTTTTTTCTTTTTAACCCCCCATAAGGGAAAGGGGTCTAACTGGTGCAATCATGAAGAGAGTTAATGGTAACAGACATTGGCCAGCAACAAAATGCCCACGGACTGTGACTTGAGTGTCCTACAGAGACAGAACTCTCCCAGTCTGAATATTGTATTGCCACTGCTAACTTTGGGATTGCATCAAAGAGGCCCTGAATGGGATGGAGTTTAGATTGGAATGGTTTGATGTTGCACACCCCTCACCTGCTCTTTCTAAGCATCCTTTCGGAGAAAGGATTTATGTTTTTCTTCGTTAGATAGTGACTTCCAAGCAAGCTGACTTCTCCTCTGGCATACTCCAACCTGATTGGACAAAGGAAACCCTATGGCCTGGAAGAGGGACTTGCTCCTAATTTTTCTTTCTTAAAAAACTGATTTTTCCCATAAATATTTTTACTTCAGAGGACTAGGACCAGTTTGTTTTGGGCCTTTTTGCTGAAAATTTGTCTCGTTTAAGAGGCAGTTAGGATCTTTACCATATGTATGAATCTGTATAATTTCATTTTGGATAGGGATAAACTTTTGCTTCTGATAAAACCTGGAATTTCATCTGGTTCCTCAGAGCATTGCGTGTGTGTCTTGCTGTGGCCCCATAAGGTTTTGTTTAAAGATTCTGGAATGGCAAGTTGCTTGCCTTTTCTGAAAAGAGAACACACAAAACCTGACCATCTTTAAGATCTTCATCCGTGGAAACCACTACACAGGAGAATGCAGTGGGATGGAGGGGATGGGAGAGAGCAGGAGAGAAAAGCCTGGTTCTGGCTTCTGGTCGTGGCCTCCTAATTCCCCCTCACTTCAGATATAAATGTATCAAGCCCTATTTATAGACAAATACTCTTCCTGCCTCTACCAACCCCCCACAGAACATCACCTGGAATTGCTGATTTCACTCTGGTCTGGAGCCATTGGACCAACCATCCCTGTGCGAAAATTGCTGTGGTTTGGGTGGCTCCTGGTGGAGCACCTTTTCTTTCCGGCGTCGCTGCCTGAAGAAGGCTGGAGTTGCTCTGAGAGCAGTCTGGTTTTGGATCATTTTATTTGGTTTCTGTTGTTATTCTTTTGGATCACCATTCTCCTATCCCTTCTGGCCTCCCTCCCTCCTAAACATGTACAGTAACTATACAGAGACTGCTACAAACTTGTATATAGTTTTTGGATCGGATAGCATGAGGAGATGGGGAACCATTAAAAATTGGGACTCCTGCTCTCCTTTTGCTTTGTAAATTCAAAAGTGGGGGGTGGGGAAGAGGGATAGTTAAAATGTTTACAAAACTTTAAGCTCCCTTGGAACTTTTGCCAGTGTGGAGGAAAATAAAAAAGAACTTAAATAAAACATGGTGGTATTCTCTCTGAGTGCACCTCCTATACTCGCCTTTGTCGAGGCCGAGTTTTGTACTAAACTGTTCTCCTGGCTCCATGGAAAAGCGCCAAAACACGAGCACGTGAGACACGAAGGCATCGTGGTTCTCTCTGCCAGGCTGTGGAACACTGGCTGGCTCTGTGTTTGAGAATGCAGAGGTCAAGGTAAACATGGGTAAGTTTAACCCAAGGTCTTTCCTTCTTTGACTATCCCTTTCTGATGACTTGTGGACCATCTCCTACCCTCATACCACAGGCACACCACCTTGACTGTACCCCTCCAGAGCCTGCCCACACCTTCCAAAGGATATGTGCTAATTCAGGTAAATAAAAATAAATAAAACACAAACGTTTGGGGGTTGGGTAGGCAGATTTAGGAGAGCAAAGTCGTTTCAGTCTTGGAACATTCCATTTGCTTAACCAGGAGCCTTGCTTCTACCTGAGGAATTTACCACTTAGTGGAAACTATTTACTAGGAATGTTTCCATCTGTCTCAGTTCTCTCTATTTCGCATTTTCATTTTCCCACTCTTTCAATTCCAACCACCACATTTTTACCCTGTTTTGTAAACTTACTTGCAAATGATCTTAACTGCTCCTGAGTTTTAAAATATTTGCTGTGTACACTGTTTGCTTCCAGTTACTTTGATTCAGAGAATTAAAAAACATACCCAGACAAGATAGCAAGACAGTTCAGTTTGATGATGGAGACTTTCCTCAAGGTAGTTGGTGTTCCGGTTGCTGTTCCTGTGTAACAAATTACCCCCAAACAGGTACAACACCCCCTTCCTTCATTTTGTTGGTGACTTTGCAAGGGATGTGGGGCTAGAGCTCAGCTGGGCAGTTCTTCTGCAGTGTCTCCTTAGGTTGAAGTCAGATGTCAGCTGACGCTGTGATCTTGGGAAGGGTTAATGAGGTTGGCTGGCCAGGATGGCTCGCTCAGGTGACAGGCAGTTGAAGCTGGCTGTGGGCTGGGAACTCAGCTGGGTTGATGGCTGGAAGAACTGTTTGTCCTTTCCAGCAGGGCAACTTCAGGATAGGTGGGCTTCTCTTGGCAATTGGCTTACCCTAGAGAACCTATAGAGGTTGCTTCACCTTTTCTAACCTAAACTCATAAGTCAACATAGTATCACTTCTGTGAAACTTTGTTCTGTCAGAGCAGTCCCAGGCCCACTCAGATTCAGGGGTTTGGGAACATGGGACCTCCTAGCTCTTCTGATGGATGATGGTATCATGAAATCACATGTAGAAGAGCATGTGGGGTAGAAGATGCTGTTGCCATTTGGGGGAAAATACCTGCATAAAGTGAGTTTATCATATATATCAGGGAAACAACTCTTCATTGGTTCTAAGTTGAGGGGTTATTTTTTTCTTTTTAAGTTCAGGATAGGTAGTGGTACTTATGGCTTTATTTTAAAGAACTTTTTCTTTTAGGGCGACCATTTTTTATATATATTGTGTATGTGTGAAATTTTATGCACACTTTTTTAAATCGCTCAGTTGAAGAAATTGAAATTTGTTTTATACGAACTGCCCCTCTGCATTTTTAATAAAAATAAAAAGTCAGTGTATTACTCCAAACAGAAGTGCTGTTGTAAAATGAACCTGTTTATCTCCTGTGCTTCCAGTGTGGGGAATAGAACTTCGTCAAAAGAGCAGCAGGCACGCACATTCTAAGCAGAGTAAGTTACAACCAAGAGCACATTCCAGATGGAAGGTGGCCTCTTTTTGTTCTTGGAGCAAAAAGAAAAAAGCCCAACTCTAGAGGATGTCTGTGGCCCTGCTTGAGTGCAGGCAATTTGTGAAGAGGAAGTGACAGTGCTTGCCAGGACTGTGGGGAGCCTGGGAGCCTGGAAGCAGCCAGGTGGGTGATACTCATTTTGGGGATGTCGTTGGATGCCCTGAGCATGAAAGACTGTACAGCGTTTGGTAGTGCCAGTTCCCGAGTGGGAACCTGGAACCTTTAATAGGAAAGTTTAGCTCCAGGGATTAATCAGTGGGAATGTTCTGCAACTAAAGAAGCAACCATAGCTGTAGTTTACCATATGGCAGAAACAGCACAAAGATTCCAGGAAACAAGAGAAGTGGGCTGTTCCCCTAATCGCTGCTCTTCGGCCTAAAAGCTGTCACTGCCTCCCCTTTCACTGCTGGCAAGGTAATGACATCACGGGGAGTGGAACTCAAAATACCCAGTTCTGTCTATAGCTGGTCTTAAGCAGAGCTATCATTTCTTAAAGTTTGTTTACTTTTACCCCCAAATGTGGAAGTGGTAGATTAGTGTCCCTTGGCAGCAAATTGCTTTTTCCTTTCAGTTTCTCCTTTGGTATAAGAAACAGTCCTGAGAATGGTCAGTGGGTCAGTATTAGGTTTAGTTTCATATAATAGAAGAACACCAATGACTTAAACAAGATAGTTCTCATGTGAAATCCAGAGGTCATCAGTCCAAGGCTGGTATCGTGGCTTAGGGACCTGGGTTCTGTTTCACCATCCTGATTATGGCTTCTAGCCTCATGGTCACTCATGGTTCAGGGTGACTGCTAGAGCACCAACCATCATGCCCATATTCTAGGCGGGGGGAAAGAGGGGTACGGCAAAGGGAGTGCTCCTCTCTGCTCAATCAACCCATTTTAAGGAACTCTCTTGGGAACACTACCCAACATCGTAAGTCATTGGCCAGAATGTAAGTAGATAAGTACAATTAGTTGCAAGAAAGACTGGAAATTTGGGAGATTTTGTTGAGTGGTTTGCTGCTCCAAATACTACTGGGATTCTGTTTCTAAGAAATAGAATGGATTATTGCATTGGCACTTAGAAGTCTCTCATTCTCTTCTGTCTAGTGTTTTGAAATGGGAAAAGTTTGGGATAGTTGGTTTGTGCTCATTAACCATGGGAAAGGATCCTGGTGGCTGCCCCAGTCTGGCCTGTGACTGAGGGCCTCAGTCTTTTCCAATGAGGGGGCTCCAAACAGGCTCTGGTTTGTATTCTTGAGCAGAGCTGGGTACCCAGTGCAGTTTCCAACCTTGCTGTGTCCAGCACCTCCCAGTTCTAGTTTCTGGATTTTGGGTGTTTTTTTTTTAAGGTACCCTATGGAGCAAAGCTGTGCTTGGTTTCATGAATGGGGGTCCTGGGGTCAAGCTGTCAGATTTGAATATTGGACCTACTTTGGGCAAGTATTTGTTTTCCTTTCTGTGCAGTGGGAGCTATCAGGTAGTTGTGATCAATAACTGAAAATATAATTGCATAGTACCATGCCCTGCACATAAATGCTTGATAAATACTACTTGTGGGACATTTTGCAAGGGAGGAGGACTTTATGGGCTCATGTATACATGCAGTAAGACATACTAAATAAGGGTCACCTCCCTCCTGGACATCTTAAAATTAGTGTAAAGAAATTGTCCTCAGGAGGTAATATGGTGTGGGTTCTAGGAGACCCAATATTAGCACCAGTCATGTTATTAACCAGTCCTTCCTATCTCTGGACCTCAGTTTCCTTGCCTGTCAGATGAGGGGTTGGACCAAATCATCTGAGTAACTTGAAACAAAAGTCAATCCCTGAGCTTCATGTCCCAGAGTTTCTAACTTGGGATGGGACTCAGCATTGGAAGTTATTTTTAAGTGCCCCAAGTGACTTTAAATGGACTTTAAGCCTGGTTGTGAGGCTTCCTTCAGCTCTGGCCTCCTGAGTGTGGTAGTGTGATCTGTGTGTGAGTCTGCATCTCCTGGCAGCATGCTGCTCACCTGTGCTGGTTGCAGATTCTGTGCTTGTGTTTCATTGAGGGTCCTTGATGACGCCTAACAAGTACCCTTTGCAGTTTTCCCAAAGCAGACTCAAGTGGAAACCCAAGCAAGGTGAAACTCTTGAGAGGCACAGAGTACTACCCGATTTTCAGACTTTCTTTGATAGCATAAAATTAAGCCTTAAGCACATCAGGGTCCCGCTGGGAAACAGAAACCACCCTAAATAATCAATCAAAAGAAACGGGGGCAGGGGGAAGCAAAGAGTTGTTTTTGGAAGGGTCGGTAGCAAAATGTGAAGGTAAGGTTACTGAAAGATCAGTGACTGTAGGGAAACCACTATCACATTCACTGGTCCCTGCAATTATATTAATTTCTAGATGGTACTAACGTCACTTCCATTCAGTCTCACTGGGACATTTAGTATCTAAGACTAAATATTATTTTACATACATGCATATGTAAATTGGTTCAGATCTACAAATATGTGTGTGTGTGTGTGTGTGTATACACACACACATATATATGTGTGTGTATATATATATATATATATATATATATATATATATATATATATAAATAAAATAAAGAGTAAAAAATACATTGCTGCAGTTTTTGTTCTTTACCTTGTTGCAGGGCTGCAGGTGATACTTGTATGACTTAGTTTCTTACTACCCACTCCATGTTCCTTTTGCCTTCCTCATCTGACAGTCAAGGAAGCTGAGGTCCAGACAGTGGACCAGAAGGACTGGATAATAAGGCTGGTGCTAATACTGGGTCTCTTGGAACCTTGCACATTACCTCCCTGAGGGCTTTTTCTTTGCAATAATTTTAAGGTGTCCAAGAGGGAGGTGATCCCTATTCAGTACGTTCCGCTGTGCTTACACACAAGCCTCAGCTGGTGCATGACCTGAACCTTGATTTTTGAGGATTCTGGGTTCCTAATAGTCCAGAGGTTATTGCAGCTTTTGTCTTTAATTAGCTTTTTTCCAAGTTCAGTTTTTCTTTTTAATGAAAAATTGCCAAAATACACAGAAGTAGACTAGTGTCCTCAAAGTATGTGGGAAGCCCCACAATAGTCTAGATGCCTGCAGATTTGGTGTCTAGTGAGGACGCTTCCTGGTGTGCAGACAGCTGTCATCTTGCTCTGTCCTAGCATGTTAGAGAGATCTCATGTCTCTCTCTTTATCTTTCAAAAATTACCTTTCTTTCCCATTATGAGGTCCCCACCTCATGACCTAGTCTAACTCTAATCACCTCCAAAGGCCCCACCTCTCCTCGGGGTTAGGCTTCAACATAGGAATCTTGGAGGACACAGTCACAGCAACTTGTGTATGTAACAAAGCTCCTACCTTATAGAACCCAGTTTCAACAGTGGACACTTTACCAATTTTATTTTATTTCAGCTTTTTTCCTTTAGGCTATTTTAAAATGGATCTTAGATATGTCACTCATAAATATTTTAGTGTGCATGATAACAGATTAAGGATACCTTAAAAAAGAACAAACTACATGCCATTATCATATTAACAATGTTAGTATCTGAATTCCCAGTCTATAGATGATTTTCTCAGATGTCTCAAAAGTGTCTTTTTTCAAAAGTTTGAACCAAAATCAAAATGAGTGAGGTTCATAGACTGCATTATGTTGATAAATTTAAGTCTCTCTTGGTCTTATCAGTTCCCCCTGCCCCCAAAAAAGTTGAAAAACATAGATCATTTATCCATAGAACATCCACATTGTGGATTTAGCAGGGAGCATTCTTATGAAATTGACATAATTTAATTTCCCCCATGTTTTCTCTAAATTATCAGACCTAGAGGCCTGTGTAAATTCAGATTCAACCTTCGCCGTCCACAAGGACTTAGTATGGCATACTTGCCGTTGGATCGCATCAGCTACGTCAGAGACAGGATTGTCTAATTGTCCCTTTTTACTTGTTAGAATTCATTAGTCCTGTTGCTATCACGTTGACTTACCTATTTTAAAAATTTTACTGATCTTCATCGATGATCATTGCCTAGGTCTGTTATTTCATTAGTCACTGAAAAACAGTGATTCTTTTGGTGGCAGAGGAGAGTTTTATTTTGAATAATTTCAGACTTAAAACTTAACAGTTGAACTCCAACATATTTTCACTGGACTGTCCAGTCGCTAACATTTTACCACATCTGTTTTATAATTTTTTCCTCAACAACTGCACTCTCAATAATGACCCTAAGTTTTTATGAACCATTTGAAAGTAAGCTACAGACATTATATTCCTTGTCCCTAAACATTTCAGGGTGTGTTTCCTTGAAACAAGGACATTTTCTTCTGTAACTACAGTATAATTATTAAAATTACAGCAAAATAAATGATACAGTACTATTGATATCCAGATGTTCATATTTCAGCAATTATCCCACTGATGTCTTTTATAAGAAAAAATAAAAAGGTGCAGGATGCCATCCGTGATCAATTTTTGTATTGTCATGTTCTTGAGTCTCCTCTGGTCTACCTGTCTTTGTCTTTCATGTCTTGACATTTTTTAAGAGTGCACAATTATTTTTTAGTGTGTTGTTTTCTCATGGTTTGGCTGAGATGATGCAGTTCGGCAGTAGGAATACTATAGAAGTGATATTGTCTTTGATGCATCCTATTAGGAAGCACATGATGCTGCTCTCAACTATTAGTGGTGTTGCTAACTTTAATCACTTAGTTAATATGGTGTCTGCCGTGTTTCTTCACTGTAATGATATTTTTTTTTCTTCTAATTTTGGTATCATTAATATACACTTACATGAGCAACATTATGGTTACTAGACTCCCCCCATCATCAAGTCCCCACGACATAGCCCATTACAGTCACTGTCCATCAGCATAGTAAGATGCTATGGAATCACTACTTGTCTTCTCTGTGTTATACTGCCTTCCCTGTGTCCTCCCACCTCCCACATTATGTGTGCTAATCGTAATGCCCCTTTTTCTCCTTAGCCTCCCTTCCCACTCATCTTCCCCAGTCCCTTTGGTAACTGTTAGTCCATTCTTGGGTTCTGTGAGTCTGCTGCTGTTTTGTTCTTTCAGTTTTTGCTTTGTTCTTATACTCCATAGATGAGTGTTTGATACTTGCCTTTCTCCACCTGGCTTATTTCACTGAGCATAATACCCTCTAGCTCCATCCATGTTGTTGCAAATGGTAGGATTTGTTTTCTTCTTATGGTTGAATAATATTCCATTGTGTATATGTACCACATCTTCTTTATCCATTCATCTACTGATGGACACTTAGGTTGCTTCCATTCCTTGACTATTATAAATAGAGCTGTGATAAATGTAGGGATACATATGTCTTTTTCAAACTGGGGTGCTGCATTCTTAGGGTAAATTCCTAGGAGTAGAGTTCCTGGGTCAAATGGTATTTCTATTTTGAGTTTTTTGAGGAGCCTCCATGCTGCTTTCCACAATGGTTGAACTAATTTACATTCCCACCAGCGGTGTAGTAGGGTTCCCCTTTCTCCGCATCCTCGTCAACACTTGTTGTTTGTCTTTTGGATGGTGGCCATCCTAACTGGTGTGAGGTAATATCTCATTGTGGTTTTAATTTGCATTTCTCTGATTATTAGCGATGTGGAGCATCTTTTCATGTGCCTGTTGGCCATCCGAATTTCTTCTTTGGAGAAGTGTCTGTTCAGATCCTCTGCCCATTTTTTAATTGGATTATTTGCTTTTTCTTTGTTGAGGTATGTGAGCTCTTTATATATTTTGGATGTCAACCCCTTATCAGATATGTCATTTATGAATATATCCTCCCATACTGTAGGATGCCTTCTTGTTCTACTGATAGTGTCCTTTGCTGTACAGAAGCTTTTTAGTTTGACATAGTCCGACTTGTTCATTTTTGCTTTTGTTTCCCTTGTCCATGGAGATATGTTCATGGAGAAGTTGTTCATGTTTATATTCAAGAGAGTTTTGCCTATGTTTTCTTCTGAGAGTTTTATAGTTTCATGACTTACATTCAGGTCTCTGCTCCATTTCAAGTTTACTTTCGTGTATGGACAGTAATCCAGTTTCATACTCTTACATGTAGCTGTCCAGTTTTGCCAACACCAGCTGTTGAAGAGGCTATTTCCCCACTGTATATCCATGGCTCCTTTATTGTATATTAATTGACCATATATGCTTAGGTTAAAATCTGAACTCTCTGTTCTGTTCCACTGCTCTGTGGGTCTGTTCCTGTGCCATTACCAAATTGTCTTGAGTACTGTGGCTTTGTAGTAGAGCTTGAAGTTGGGAAGCGAGATTCCCCCTGCTTTATTCTTCCTTCTCAGGATTGTTGTGGCTATTCAGGGTCTTTTGTGGTTCCATACAAATTTTAGAACTATTTGTTCCAATTCGTTGAAGAATGCTGTTGGTATTTTGATAGGGATTGCATTGAATCTGTAGATTGCTTTAGGCAGGATGGCCATTTTGACAATAATAATTCTTCCTATCCAAGAGCATGGGATGAATTTCCATTTGTTAATGTCCTCTTTAATTTCTCTTAAGAGTGTCTTGTGGTTTTCAGGGTATAGGTCTTTTACTTCCTTTGGGTTTATTCCTAGGTTTTTTATTCTTTTTGATGCAATTGTGAATGGAATTGTTTTCCTGATATCTCTTTCTGCTAGTTCATCATTAGTGTGTAGGAATGCATCGGATTTCTATGTATTAATTTTGTATCCTGCAACTTTGCTGAATTCAGATATTAGTTCTAGTAGTTTTGGAGTGGAGTCTTTAGGGTTTTTTATGTACAATATCATGTCATCTGCAAATAGTGACAGTTTGACTTCTTCCTTACCAATTTGGATGCCTTTTATTTCTTTGTTTTGTCTGATTGCAGTGGCTGGGACCTCCAGTACTATGTTGAATAAAAGTGAGGAGATTGGGCATCCCTGTCTTGTTCCTGATCTTAGGTGAAAAGCTTTCAGCTTCTTACTGTTAAGTATGATGTTGTCTGTCGGTTTATCATATATGGACTTTATTATGTTGAGGTACTTGTCGTCTATACCCATTTTGTTGAGAGTTTTTATCCTGAATGGATGTTGAATTTTGTTGAGTGCTTTTTCAGCATCTATGAAGATGATCGTGTGGTTTTTGTCCTCCTTTTTGTTGATGTGGTGGATGTTGTTGATGGATTTTTGAATGTTGTACCATCCTTGCATCCCTGGGATGAATCCCACTTGGTCATGGTGTATGATCCTCTTAATATATTTTTGAATTCAGTTTGCTAATATTTTGTTGAGTATTTTTGCATCTGTGTTCATCAGGGATATTGGTCTGTAATTTTCTCTTTTTTGTGGGGTCTTTGCCTGGTTTTGGTATTAGAGTGATCCTGGCTTCATTGAATGAGTTTGGAAGTATTCCCTCCTCTTCTGTTTTTTTGGAAAACTTTAAGGAAAATGGGTATTATGTCTTCTCCAAATATCTGATAAAATACAGTGGTAAATCCATCTGGCCTGGGAGTTTTGTTCTTGTATTTTGATTAGCAGTTCAATTTCGTTGCTAGTAATTGGTCTGTTTAGATTTTCTTTCTTCCTTGGTCAGTCTTGGAAGGTTGTATTTTTCTAAAAAATTGTCCATTTCTTCTAGGTTTTCCAGCTTGTTGTCATAGATTTTCATAGTATTTTCTAATAATTCTTTGTATTTCTGTGGTGTCTGTTGTGATTTTTTCCTTTCTCATTTCTGATTCTGTATATGTGTGTAGATTCTCTTTTTCTCTTAATAAGTCTGGCTAGGAGTTTATCTATTTTGTTTATTTTCTCAAAGAACCAGCTGTTGGTTTCATTGATTTTTTTCTATTGTTTTATTCTTCTCAGTTTTATTTATTTATTTTCTGATCTTTATTATGTCCTTCCTTCTGCTGACTTTGGGCCTCATTTATTCTTCTTTTTCCAATTTCAATAATTGTGACTTTAGACTATTAATTTGCGATTGTTCTTCCTTCTTTAAATAGGCCTGGATTGCCTTATACTCCCCTCTTAGAACTGCTTTCACTATGTCCCACAGAAGTTGGGGCATTGTGCTGTTGTTGTCATTTGTCCCCAAATATTGCTTTATCTCTGTTTTAACTTGGTCATTGATCCATTGATTATTTAGGAGCATGTTGTTAAGCCTTCAAATGTTTGTGAGCCGTTTTGTTTTCTTTTTACAATTTATTTCTAGTTTAATACCTTTGTGATCTGAGAAGTTGGTTGGTAGAATTTCAGTCTTTTTGAATTTACTGAGGCTCTTTTTGTGGCCTAGTATATGGTCTCTTCTGGAAAATGTTCAGTGTGCACTTGAGAAAAATGTGTATCCTGCTGCTTTTGGGTGTAGAGTTCTGTAGATGTCTGTTAGGTCCATCTGTTTAGTGTGTTGTTCAGTGCCTCTGTGTCCTTACTTATTTTCTGTCTGGTGGATCTGTCCTTTGGAGTGAGTGATGTGTTGAAGTCTCTTAAAATGAATGCATTGCATTCCATTTCCTCCTTTAATTCTGTTAGTATTTGGTTCACATATGTCAGTGCTCCTGTGTTGGTTAGACATTTATAATGGTTATATCCTCTTACTGGACTGACCCCTTTATCATTATGTAATGCCCTTGTTTATCTTGTTACTTTCTTTGTTTTAAAGTCAATTTTGTCTTCAGTTAAAATACTGCAACACTTGCTTTTTTGCTTTTTTTCTCCCTGTTGTTTGCATGAAATATCTTTTTCCATCCCTTCACTTTTAGTCTGTGTATGTGTTTGGTTTGAGGTGAGTCTCTTGTGAGCAGCATATAAGTAGGCCTTGCTTTTTCATCCATTCTATTACTCGGTGTCTTTTGATTGGTGCATTCAGTCCATATACATTTAGGGTGATTATTGATAGATATGTACTTATTGCCATTGCAGGCTTTGAATTCGTGGTTACCAAAAGGTTCAAGGGTAGCTTCTTTACTATCTAACCATTTAACTTTAACTCACTTATTACGCTATTACAAACACAGTCTGATGATTCTTTATTTCTCTCCCTTCTTATTTCTCCTCCAGTCTTTATATTTTGGGTGTTTTATTCTGTGTTCTTTTGTGTTTCCCTTGACTGCTTTTGTGGATAGCTGATTTTATTTTTTGCCTTTAGTTAGTATTTGGTTAGTCCACTTTCTTTGCTGTGGTTTTATTTTCTATGGTGACAGCTATTTAGCCTTAGGTATACTTCCATCTAGAGTAGTCCCTTGAAGAAACATTGTAGAGATGGTTTGTGGGAGGTAAATTCCCTCAACTTTTGCTTATCTGGGAATTGTTTAATTCCTCCAAATTTAAATGATAGTCTTGCTGGATACAGTATTCTTGGATCGAGGCCCTTCTGTTTTATTGCATTGAATATATCATGCCATTCCCTTTTGGCCTGTAAGGTTTCTGCTGAGAAGTCTGATGATAGACAGCCTGATGGGTTTTCCTTTGTGCGTAATCTTTTTTCTCTTTCTGGCTGCTTTTAATACTCTGTCCTTGTCTTTGATCTTTGCTATTTTAATTATCATATGTCTTGGTGTTGTCCTCCTTGGGTCCTTTGTGTTGAGAGACTATTTCCTTCCCCAGATTGGGGAAGTTTTCAGCAATTACTTCTTCAGAGACACTTTCTATCCCTTTTTCTCTCTCTCCTTCTTCTGGTACCTCTATAATGTGAATATTGTTCCATTTGGATTGGTCACACAATTCTCTTAATATTCTTTCATTCCTAGAGATCCTTTTATCACTCTCTGCCCGAGGTTCTCTGTATTCCTGTTCTCTGATTTCTATTTTATTAATTAACAGTCTCTTCCACATCATCCAGTTTACTCTTAAATCCTTCCATTGTTTGTTTCATTTCTGTTATCTCCCTCCTGAATTCATCCCTTGGCTTTTGAATATTTTTCTGTAACTCTATTAGCTTGCTTATGACTTTTATTTTGAATTCTTCTTCAGGAAGATGGGTGATTTCAGTCTCATCAAGCCCTCTCTCTAGTGTTTGAGAGATTTTGGACTGAGCAAGGTTCTACCTTTTCATGGCGATGAGAGTGGTTGCCGGCAGGTGGCACGTGTGTCAGCTGGGAGTTCAAAGTCCCTACCTGCTTGCTGGTTGCATCGTGGGTGTCCACTGTCTGTGCTGGTCAACTGCACACAGGGAGCAGTCTCTGGGTTAGACCCTTAAGAACCATGGGTGGGGTGGCCCTCAGGATGGCCTAGGGCAACAGCGCATGTTCTGCCATGAGAACAGAGCCCCTTCATGCTTCCCAGACTCTGAGCTCTTCTCTGCTGTCTGTGCCAGTCAACTGTGTGCAGGGAGCAGCCTCTGGGTTAATTCCCTGAGCTACTGTGGGTGGGGTGGCCCTCAGGATGGCCTAGGGTACTGGCAGGGGTTGCAGGTGAGTGGTATGTGTTCTACCACGAGAATGGAGCCCCTTTGTGCTTCCCAGACTCGGTGCCCATCTCTTGCTCTCTGTGCCTGTCAGCTGCATGCAGGGAGCAGCCTCTGGGTTAATCCCCTAAACTGCTGTGGGCGGGTCGGCCCTTGGAATGGCCTAGTGCAGTAGCGGGTTGCAGGCAAGTGGCGCGTGTTCTGCTGTGAGAACAGAGCCCCTTCGTGCCTTCCGGACTCTGCGCCCATCTCCATTGTCTGCACCAATCCACTGTGTACAGGGAGCAGCCTCTGGGTTAATCCCCTGAGCTGCCATGGGTGGAGCGACCCTTAGGATAGCCTAGGGCACTGTGGGGGTCGCAGGCGAGCAGTGCATATCTGCCGCAGGAACAAAGCCCCTTTGTACCTCCTGGACTCTGCGCCAGTCTCCCCTATCTGTGTCGGTCTACCGCACGCAGGGAGCAGCCTCTGGTTCTGGGCCGGTTAGCCATGCACAGGGAGAAGCCTCAGTCCTAAGCTGTGTGGTTGCTGTAGGCGGGGCTGCTCCCTGGCTGTTCTGCAGCAATGGCAGGTCAACCAGTTTGCTTGCAGTGCCGGTTGGGGGGAAGGAACGGCAGGCTGCTTATTGCCCCAAGGGGCTTAGGAGCGGGGTTGCCACCCAGGGGGTTAGGGCACACCTGAGTGTGCCAGGATGATTTGTCCACCTGTTAAACCCTTGTTCCCTTTAAGACTTTTAAAGTGCCTGCTTTTCTTTTGTCCCAGGGCAGCCGGCTGTGGGAACCTGTTGGCAGTCTCAATCTCGGACCTTGCTTTTCCGCTCCTCCAATGTCCAGTGCACCATGCAGTGTGTGTCTGTGCTCCTGGGGCAGACCTCCAGGGCTAGTTATTTAGCAGTCCTGTGCTTCCACTCCCTCCCCATTCTGATTTCCTTCCTCCCGCCAGTGAGCTGGGGTGGGGGGCGTGCTCGGGTCCCACCTGGGACGGCTTTGTATCCTACTCTTTTACGTGAGATGTTGGGCTCTCGCAGATGTAGCCTGGCTCGTGTACTGTATGTTTCGGTCACTCTTTTAGGAATAGTTGTATTCGCTGTATTTTCAAAATATATGTGGTTTTTGGAGATTTCCACCACCCTACTCATGCTGCCATCTTGAGAATCGTCATGATATTCTCTTTATGGGAGATACTTTGAGACTGTGTAAATATTCAGTTTCTCCTCAAACTTCAATCCATTAGTTTTAGCAGCCATCGATAATTCTTACTTTAACAATTAACACTTGTCAAGCTTCCCTTTTACATTTGTTAGCATTCCACTGTAAAGGAAGAGCTTTACACACACACAAACACACACACTGTAGCCACTATAGGTTATAATAGGATGTTTTCCAGGCACAAGTTGCCCGTTTGGAGCCCCTTCAAGTTTGCTTCTGTGTCTTCTTGCCATAGCCCCATCATTCTTTGATACCTTCTTACTTTGGCATGAGAGATTCTAGGGTCACCATCTACTACTCCTTTCCCAGATTTGGAATTAGCCACTTCTTTAAGGAGTCTCCTTCTGCAAGGGAGACCTGAGGATTTGTGAGTGAGAGAGTCTCAGATTTGTTTGAGTCTACGCAAATGCCGCATTCCAAACCTCAAGGTCTCAAGCATTCCCAATTGGTGCTGTAAGTTTCAGCTAAGAGAATTATCATGGCTGTGAATTCAGTTTAAGATTGTAATTCTGCAAACCCACTTTGCAGTCAGTTATGCCCTGTATCTACAAGACATGAGGTTTTTTTTAGACTGCCATACAAGTGCTTTAGTTTCTGATTATATGACCTTTACATTTAAAGCCCTGAACTTTCATTTTCTGTGAGCACCCAGTGCAGTGTAAAGTAGCCAGTTCATCTCTGTTATAAATGTCAAGTTCAGCATCTGTTTGGTCCTTTAAGCCCTGTCTTCAATAGGTACTTGATGCTGAACAGCCACAAGTCTTAACATGTGGTGTGCTGTAACCAGATCTCATTTCCCACAGGCAGTGGGGTCTTCCCTGCATCCAAATGGTAGCAAACCAAACTCAGAAACACAACTTTGAGGGCCTGTTTCTCTGGACCATTCCAGGTGACAAACTCAACTTGGCCAGGATCTGACTTGGAAGCAGTTCACTCTAAGACTTTAAAATGGGAGAGATGTAGTACAGGAATTTGTATAAGGATGTCTAGAGAACTGAGGGAACAATAAGGGAAGGGAAGCTTACTCCTGAGTAAGTAATTGCAGAGTGCAGAAAGGCGAGGATGGCAGACAGAGGAAACAAAGGAACGAACATGTGAGATGCTCAATGTTAAATCTTAGCAATCCCAGCTGATTGAATCCAAATATTTATTAAGTTCCTATGCATGCTTGGTGTGGCGGCACTAGTTTCTGGGAATGCATTGGTGAACAAAACACCATCTCTGCTGTCCTGAGACTTAACAATCACAGGATGGGGACAGACAACCAGTGAACACTTCGTCTAAAGGCTAAATACATATATTTGAAAAAGCACTTTCATCTGGATGCACAAAAAAAAACTCCTAAAAATAAGTGTAAGAAGATAGACCCCCCTAATAGTAAGCAGAAGAAAATTGAGCAGACTGTTAACAAAAGAGGATATTCCTCTGGTCAATAAATGTGAAAAAGTGCTGAACTGTATTAGTCATGGAACAGCAACCACAGTGAGACACACATACTATCAGACCAAAGAGAAATAAAATGACTGGCAGTGCCAGGTCTTGGTGAGGATGTGGAGCAACTGGAACTCTCATCCTGCTGATGAGACTACACATTGGAACTGACACTTTGGAACACTGCTTGGCAGCATCTGTAGGTTGTAAACACTATACATACCAAGCTAGCAAATCTATTTTAGATATGTAATTGAGAGAAATTCATGTATAGACTTGCCAAGACACGTACAAGAATATTCATAGCTGTACTCTTGGAAATAACCTGAATGGACATAAATGGACAAAATGGATAAAGGAGTGAATAGTGACATATTCATCCACTTGAATACTGTGCAACAATGTGGATGAATCTCACTGTTGAACAAAAGAAGCCAGACACAAGAGTTCATATACTGTTCTGTTTATTTGAGGTTCAAGAGTAAACAAAACTAGTCTACAATGATAGAAGACAGAATTACCCTTGGGGCTACTGACTGGGGAGGAGTGGGGAAATCTGGAAATGTTCTGTGTGATTTAGGTGGTGTTCCATAGGTGCATACATGTGTAAAAGTTCAAGCTGTAAACATAAGATTTGTGCACTTCACAGCATGTATGTTATTCCTGAAAAAATTAACCCTCCCCCAAAAAGGTAAAGCAAGAGAATTTCATATACATAGAAATGCTAATAAAAGTAATGGGATGGGTAGGTGGGGGTGCTCACTGATGACATTTAAGACCTGTGTGTATATGGTACAGCCATGTAATGAGTTGAGGGACTGCTTTCTGGGAGAGGTGACAGCAAACGCAAAGGTCCTCCAGCAGGAAAATGTTTGGTGTGTTGGAGAAATCTAGTCAAAGCCAGTGGACTGCACCATTATGAGCAAGGTAGGGGAGGTGAGCAGGGCCAAGACAAGCCCTGAGGTTGGCTTTTTGAAGGGCCTTGGGACCCCACGAACAGTGTGAAGTGTGCATTGGCATTACTTTCTGAAAGTAGGTGTAGAGAGTAAGAGAAAGAGACCTTGGAAGACATAACTGTGTGGCTGGGACATCTGGACCATGGGGGGCTGGAATTCCATTAACTGAGCAGGACTGGGGAGGCAGTGGAGTCAAGGTTTGTTTTGGACATGTTGAAGATGCTCCTCAGATACCCATGGCGATGTAGGGGAGGCGTGGATGGTGAAGCTGACGTTCTGGGCCAGACGGGCTGGAAACTTGTCATGAGCACACAGGAACCTAGATAACTAGAAGGTAGATAACTAGAGAGCAAGAAGGGACGTGGCATTTAATGACATGAGCTTTTCTGGAAAGACACTAGAGCTGCCAGTTGGTTTGCATTGAAGCTACTTTAAAAGTGCTTCTTACAAGCTCTGCTGAGCGCCCACTGCCAGCCTGGCATGTGGAGCCCCAAAGTGAGCACAGGTGGTGTGGTCACTGTCTAGGGCTAAGTCTCTGGAGCTTGGGCCAAGGGCACTAAAATACATTCCTGGGCCCATTCACAACCCACTGAGACAGCACTGGGGCATCTCCAGTTTTCAGGTTCCCTGGGTGAATCTTCTGCACATTTGGAGAATCTCAAGCTTCCAGTGGCCCAGGAGTACGTGTGTGTGTTGGTGGGGTGGGAGGGGTGGGAAGCAGAGGAGGGAGGGAAAGGGAGCAATTTCCTCTTTCTCTCTCCAAGGGTGGGGCTACTCTGGAGTGCAGGGAAGTTGTCTGTTCTGTGAGCTTGGCTCTGTGTGTGTGTGTGTGTGTGTGTGTGTGTGTGTATAGGGGCGGGTACAGTGTCCCAGGAGGACAGAGTTTGCATTGATCAAAACCCTTCCCAGCCCTTTGATACTTCTATCCTGCTGCCCTGAAGTTAGCCAGCTCAGTCCTCGGTGCATCCTGCTCGCCAGCTGCACTCGCTCACAGGCCAGGATGGCACTTGGTCTGGCCCTGCACATGGCGCTGCTGCTCCTCTCTGGGGTCCTGGCCCCTGCGGTGCTCACAGGTAAGGGTGCTTCCTGGGCTCTGCTACCACCAGCCTCCCAGGGGCAAGAAGCACCCTGAGCTTGATTCCCCCATGCCTGCTGGGCGGAAGCCCTTCCCGGGAGATGGTGTGGCCATCCAGGGTGATGCTGTGGAGGGCTCCAGGGTGTGCATGGCGACAGGCTGCCAGGAGCTGCGCTGTGTGTCTTGGGGACTGTCAGCCATGGCTTCTGGAGGAGTAGGGCAGTGGGAAACAGAACCAGGGATGTTTGCAACCTGGGGACATGGGGGTTACTCCAGCATCCTAAAATCTGAAGGTTTCCAGATCTGGAAGTCCGGAGGGGGCACCAGGCCCAGGGCAAGAGGCTGGGCTCCTGGACAGAAGACGCTTTTCAAACCCTGCATCCTTTCCCTGCTAATTTTCCAAAATGTCCTTTAAGACTGAAGACCCAGGTACTATTCCAATCTTGGGGGGAAATTCCAGAGGGAGCACAGAGCCAGAGACCCCTCGGCAAAACTGAGAGATTATTGGACTTAGGCTCTGCACTGAGGCCAAAATGGCTGAGTCGGGGGTCTGGTAAGAAAGGGTCCCAATAGGCTGGGAATGACAGGCTCCTGGGACTTCAGCCCCAGTTCTAGGCATGACAGTGGGACCCTGCACTGGGCAGGGCTGGCCCAGGCTGGCTTTGAAGTCTGAGAGAGAAATGGCACGGACAGGTCATGGGTGGTCTTTCTCCTGGAAGAAAGCAATCTCTGTTGGCCACAGGGTGGCCCAAAGGAGAAGGTTTCAGGGCCCCTCTGGGGGCCCTGGACTTGAGAGACTTGCAGGCCGGGGGGTGATCTGGGACCCTCTGCAGCATGGGCTTTGTGGGAGTGTCGATGCACGAGGTGGATGGAGTGGGCATGGGCGTAGGGAGAGCAATGGGGGTGTGGGGTGGGACAGCACTGCGCTCAGGTGCATACAGCCGACAGGCGCCGACAGAGCCCACGGGCCTGCAGGCTCTCCACACGCCTGGGAAGCCCTGGCTGTGCTTCTGGTTCTTTCTCCTGGCTGCCCCTCATTCTATGCCTCTCCTCATCTGTACAGTGGTGGTAACCACAGTGCTTGTGCCTCCCTTGCAGGGGACTATAGGCCTACCAAATTCAGACACGTGAGCTGTCAGGGTGGGCCAGCTTCTAGTAACACTCAGTAAATGTTAGGGGGATCTAGACAGACGTCCCCTGAACCACCTCCTCACAAAGGCTGGGAGAGTGCCTAGCCTCCCTTTTGGTGGGAGAAGTGCGAGCTGCAAGCTGGGGGCCTGGTGTGATGATGCCCTGGGAATTGGGAAGTGACCAGAGGTGTAGGGTGGCATCCTCCATGGCCCAGACTATGATCGTTTCAGCTCCCTCACACCCCTCCTGCCCGCAGTGAAACACTTCTCTGACCCGGTGGCTACAGTGGGTGGAGGCACAGGTGCTGGCGCCTGCCTGCCCAGTTTCGGGGGCCGCTTGGGGACCTCCTGTCCAGTTTCGTGCTCCCTGAGCAGTCAGCCCTCCCAGCCGAGGCTGCTGGCCAGAGGTCCTGGATCAGACTGCATACACAGCCTGGGTGGGTGAGCTGTCCACAGCCACGGGAATGCCTGAGGATCGCTTTGTGTTTGGCATTGCTGGGACCTCACCTGGCATCACCTTTCTCCATGTGTCCCACCAAAAGCAACCAGGCCAATTCCACCCTGGAGTTTTGGGTTCTGGCTGGCTGTCATTCTTCCTGCTGTTCTGGGAGGGAGTGAGTTGGGGAGGCTCTAGGCTACCCCACATGGGCTAGAAGGTGTGGGCAGATGTGTACGAGGCTTGGCAGGCCCCCTGTCCTCTGCTCGGTGGGCTGAGGTCCAGTAACAAGCAGGCTGGGAAGGAGTGGCCCTGTGGCTGAGGGCCAGGCCCAGCCCGCTGCCCTCCTAGCTGGTTGCCTGTGGCCGCAGCTACTGGGATTGGGGGAGCAGGCCAGGTTGAGCGGGCGGGAGGCCAGGGCAGGGATGAAAAGGCCCTTCATGGCCCATACAAAGACTGTCTGTGAGCATGGGCGCCTGGCCTCAGGGCTCTGTGCTCAGAGTGAGCATTAAACAAACCTATTTACTGGAAGGCAGGGCAGCCAGGGGCAGTGGGGCTGGGGGAGAGCCCGCAGTGCCCAGGCCTGTGGCGGTATCACAAGGCCTCCCACTTGGGGTTCCCTCCGCCCGAGCATGGAGTCATAGGATCTGGCTTACTGTGGTCCTTGGAGTCTGGGTCTCTGGGTCTCATCGCAGGAACTCCTGGGTCCTCCCCTTCTCCATCCTTCCTTGGTGTCCCTGTGGCCTGCCCACAGCTCCCTTCCCGTGCCTGGAGATTCCGTCCCCCGTGCTGTGCTCTCGCTGCTCCCTCTGCCTGGCATTCCTTTCCCTTCTCACCCCTCCTCAGGCAGGGCCTTCTGCTAACAAACTCCCTGATTACTGTTCATGGCTCCTCAGAAGGAGAGCTTTTGGGGGAGATGGGTTACTGCCTTGAAACTTTTCTCCTCTTGTTACAGCAAATTGAGAAAATACACTGACATGCAGATGAGGATAACAAAATGCTCTGGCCCCTCCCCAGCACCCTTCCTTTGCTGGAGAGCTTGTGGGTGGAGTGTAGGCTGCAGTTCTGGCCCATGTGCTGCAGGGACAGCAGCCCGGGCTTGCCGGGAGTTCGCTGGCCCCTGGGGCCCTAGCTCCTTGGGTGCCGAGGAGCCCTGGACCAGCCTTCAGGGTCTGTGATGGCCAGCTGCCTGGCATGGCTACCAGCCCGTGCGGGCTGTGAGCTGTGAGAGGCATGGTCCAATCCCCATTCACAGGTCAGGAAGTGAAGTTGTGGGAGTGGGGAACAGGCTTGGCAAAGTCTGCCAGGGTCCCAGGGTGAGGGTGTGGCAGACCCAGGACTTGGATCGGTCCTCTTGGTTTGGAAGCCCACAGGGTCTGCCCCTTGAGCTTCAGGGACTGATTGGGTCAGAGGATAGATTGGAGTGGGTACACGTGGACAAGGTGGTCTGGGCTGGTGTGTCTGGAAAGGAGGATCCATGCTTCAGTGGGGAGCAGCAGAGGGAGGCTGGATCACCTGGGACAGAAGGGGCGAGGGCCTGGGTGTGCTGCCTGCTCAGAGGGCCCTCTCTCCCCCAGAGATGGCTCCTGGGCTCCAGCAAAGGGCAGAGGGTGGCTGTTTACCAGGGCCTGGCTAGCCCCAGGGAGTGAGCCTCTGCTCTCCCAGGGCTGTGAGGGCTATCACTCCACCTCCTGAGCTCAGGGCTGATTCCCCAGATGCCACACAGGTCATCTGGGCCTGGTACCCAATAGCCCTGTGGTGGCCATCCTGGCCAGGTGCCCAGCAGTCAGACGTGAGCTTTGGCCAGCAGTGGTGGGACAGGGAGGTGCCTGTCTGCTGCTCTGTTTTGGGTGTGTGGGAATCAAGTGGGGCTGGTGGTTTGTCCATTTATCTGGGGAGACAGGCAGTCTTGCTCAAACTCTAGACCTCAGGCCAAATGGTAACACTCAGGCCCTTTTTCTGCCCAGACTCCAGGAGCCAGAGGCAAACATGCCTGGGATCTGGAGCCTTCCATGGCAGCTACCCGGCTGAAGACTCCTGCCCTCCAGGGCAGTGATAAGGGAGACCTGAGAGGGTCACTTCCCCCTCCTCACAGGGTGGTCTTAACAGGTGGTGGCCCCAGATCCCAGAACTGCAGTTCAGCCTTGGGCCCTGTGAGAGGGACGCTTCCCCTGCCCTGGGTGCCAGGGGCTTTTTGCCCCCGGGGGCTTCTTTGCCAGGGGTGTTTTCCGAAAGGGGGCGCTAACTGGAAAAGCCTAGAAGAGAGTGACTGGTCCCTGCCTGCAAGCTGCAATTTTATTGTGAAGAGATTCTAAGTTTACAGAAAAGTTGCAAGAATAATCCAATGAACTCTAGTAGATTCTTCACTTAGATTCACCAGTGACCAACATTTTTGTCCTGTTTACTGTCTTCTCTGTCTTCCTGTCTCTATCTATCCATCTGAATGCTGAACCAAGACGTCAAGTTCCTTTGACCCTAAATACTCCTAAGAGCAGGGATACTCTCTTATACAACCCAGTGTCCAAATCAGGACACGAACAGACACAGGACTGTCCTGTAGCTGCAGCCTTCTTCGTATCTCACCTTAGACCCTGTCACGCCCCCGCCAGGACACACTGCACTTGGTTATCACATCTCAGCTCTAATCCTCAACCTCCGCTGTCTTCCACGACCTTAAGTTTTTCTGAATGGGCAGTTTTTTAAGACTGACCCGGCCTTGGGTTTGGCTGATGTTTTCTCATGATTTGCTCCAGGGGGCACTGTTGGCAGAAAAGCTCAAAGTACCTTTGTGTCTTCCCAGAGCATCCCCTCTCCAGAGCCCGGGAGCCTGAGAGCAGGATGGGGCTAGCTTGCTGGGCCCGCAGCAGTTCTCTGGTGGGGAGCCTGCAGGAGCAAAGGTGCCTCAGGGACCTGCAGGCCAGTGGGCCCTGGACTGCAGGAACAGCCACAGCTTGCCTGACAGTTTCTTAGAAAGTGCAACCCACTACTGTTGTCCAGGGGCTTCAGACCCCAGCCCATCTAAACCTCGGTTGGTTTTGCCAACTCTGAAGCAGGGATACAATAGTTCCTAGCCACAGAGCAGCTGGAGTCAACGAAATGGTGTGTCATGACGCCCACTAAGCTCATTCTAGGGAATACTTGGGGTTGAGCATCCCTGGATCACAACCGTGATGAGGCTCTGGCAAGCTCTGACCCTGCTAAAGCCGACAGGGCTGCGGGAGGCCTGGGGCCTGCTTGCTATACAGCCTTGAGCTTTTTGGGTGACTAAGGCCTTCTGTCTGGGAAGGATGGAGGGCCCAGGGCTGGGGTGCTCCTGTGGGGTTCCTCAGGCCAGGATCCTTAAGAAGTGGGGTGCAAAACTGGCACGGGATGGCTGGGGTCAAGGTGGGGATATGGTGCTGAAGTTATATAGGCCACTCAGCCTGCCCCTCCTATTCTCTGGGGCTCCTGTGTACCCCCAACTCTAACCCCAACCTATGAGCAGAGAAAGGCTCCTACAGAAAAGGCTGCCCAGGGTCTGATGTTCTGATGGAGCCCCAGCTTGTGCAGGGGGAAGGGAGGTACCCACCCTTTCTTAGGGCTTCTCTTACACTGCCCACCCCTCTGGTCCTATTCTGTCTGGAGGCAGCATGTGCTGGCATCACAGGCTCTTCAAGCCTCAAACACATGGGTGTGTTGTGTGGTCAATGGACCCCACATCATATGGGCTGCACTGCTCTGCCCAGGTTGGGGTCAAGGGGAAGCCAGGCTGACTGCCCATTGGGTGTGGGGTGGGCCTCTGCTCACCACCCCCTGCATCAGGCTTGGCACCTTCCTTGTCTCTTTGTTGGGTGAGGATGTTCCTCATAAGTGTCACCTCCCCCAGGATTACAAAGCCCGGGAGTTCAGTCAGGGGGCTCCAGGCTCTGCTGAGACAAGGTGCCCTGCCCTGGTCCCCTGACCCTGCTGTCCTGAAGCCCTACTGCCAGCTCAGGGGCCTCATAGCTGTTTTCTAACAGGGCCTGCTGGTCCCGTTACTCGCCCCTCCCCCCGTCAATGTGCCACTTGGGCATGGAGGCAGCCTGGCCTGGCAGGGGCTCTGGAGCCACAGGCTTCTCAGCCTCCGCTGCCTCTCCGGTGAAATGGGAGGGCTGTGGAGTGCTGAGGCCCAGAGCCCCGCACAGAGAGCGACATCCCCAGCTGATCAACTTGGGGGGTAGATGGCCCTGTGGGTCCTGCTGCCTGGGCCCCAGCGCCCGTCCTTGGCCTTTCAGCCGAGGGCCCACAGGAGCCCGTGCCCACCCTGTGGAACGAGCCCGCTGAGCTGCCGTCCGGAGAAGGTCCCGCGGAGGACACCAGCCCCGGCAGGGAGCCCGCGGCCACCGGTCCCCCCGCCGCCACCAGCGCGCAGAGCCCCGAGGACAGCACCGCGCAGGAGCGTCTGGACCAGGGCGGCGGTACGGGGCGCGGCGGGGGGCAGGGGGCGGGGCAGGCGGGCGGGTCGGCCCGGGGCTCACGCGCTCCTCTGGTCTCCGCAGGCTCGCTGGGGCCCGGGGCCATCGCGGCCATCGTCATCGCCGCCCTGCTGGCCACCTGTGTGGTGCTGGCGCTCGTGGTCGTTGCGCTGAGGAAGTTTTCCGCCTCCTGAAGAGAATAAAGGGGCCGCGCCCCCACCGCGGCGCGACCCGGCTGCACCCGCGGTGTGCGCCCCGTGTGTCCGCGCGTGAGTGTGTAGGGGCGCCGGGGCCGCCGCTCGGTGGGGGGCGGAAGACCGGGCCGGGCTGGACCTCAGAGCCGCGTCCCGGCCTCCGCCCCGCGGCCCTGGTCCCCGAACTGTCCGGGGCCCGTCCCCTTCCCACCCGTCCGCCCAGGCCAGAGGGCTACTAGCTGCCGACTAGCGGGGGCCGCAGGAGCAGGAGGGGCAGATCGAGCCTGACCGGCCCGCCGCCCTACTTCTTGCTTCGCGACTGGGAGACGGCAGGGGCGGGGGTCGCAGGGAGGCGGCCGTCGGGCGTCCTACGAGGGACTGGGTTATTGCTGGTGGCGAGTCTTCTCACTTGGGCATCGGGGGCCCCACTTGTGGGATCGGAACCCCAGGCCGCACCCCAGGGCCCCTGGGCCCCCTCTTCCCCAGGAAGCCACAGCAGCGGGCGGAGCCGAGGGGTGAAGCCTGGGTGCTGTTGGCCATGCCCCCGCACCCCAAACCCGCACGCCCAGGTGGCCTGTTGAGCTGCAAGTAATGCGTGCTTCGCGAGTCTCAGGAGGAGCCGGCATTCCGGAGCAGGACAGTGTTGGTTCCGAGAAAGAAAACAGCCTTTTCAAGCTTTTCCACCCTGCAAGCGAGGGGGCCGAGTCAGGGGTGAGGGACCACCCAGCTCGCCCCCTCCTTGCCCTCGCTGGCCCAGGCACACCGTCATTGGTCCTGCCTTATGTCTTTCACATTTCCCAGGAAAACTAGCTTTTATAATTCAGAGATTTGAAACAGTGGCTTCTAACCTGAGCACAGCAGGTTAGAAGCCAGAACTCATCTGGCCCCACCCCCAAGGGCCCTCTGGAGGGGAGACCAGCGGCCCGGGGGAGGGGCTGTCTGCACACCTTGAGCCAATGGGAGAGCCCTGAGTGGGTGCTAGCGAAAGGGGAGCCCTTCCCCCACCTTCCACTCTTTCCAGCAAGTGTCTGTGCTTCCTTGGTTTCCCTGGGCTGCTTACTATTCTTATTCCAGCTAAAACTTAATCTTATACTACACGGATTTACCCTCCTGGATACTGCAGATGAGCACACGTGGTATTCACACACCTTCCCCCCAACACATGAAGGATTTAGTTTCTGCTTATAAAGGACTGTTATGAAACTAACCAGTTTTCATCAAAACGCTTACATTATTTCATTTCACACAACCTCCCATAACTATAGCCCTGGTTAAAGCAGATGGTCCCAGTCAGCATGCTGCGCCCAGCTTCAAAAAGAAAAGCCAGACAAGGACCAGGGCCCATGGCCACCCACCTACTTTGCCCCAGCAGCATGGGGGCTCAGGATTGGCCCCTCTCCCCCTTTCCGCATCCCTGGGAGACTCAGGTGCAGCTACTCCCCTTGGGGTAGCAGAGGCCCCGAGAACCTCAGCTGCTCCCTGTTGCACCAGTGTTGCACATATATGCATCTTCCAGGGATTCATACAATTCTCAAAGTGTCTGAGGTCTCAGGAATGCTGAGCACCATGCTTTGGTCCATGGGAAGATGCTGCAAAGTCCGATGTGACTTAAATCCTGGGCTTCTAAGGCCTGTTCTGGTATGGAGGAAGGTGTGTCCTGGCGGGAAGGTGTGGTCCCAGGCCAGCAGGGCTGAGCAGGGTCAGATTAAGGCCCCTTCACACTCCAGGACAGAACCAGGGTGCGATGGGGTGATTTCTGGGGCTAGTTGGGCTGAGGAGCAGCAACCTCCAGGTAACTGGCTACCAGCAAAGGAGGGAAAAAGTGCTTGAGGCCAGTGACTGACCCTGTAGGAAGCCCTAGCCCCATGCCTGATGTCAGATCCCCTGTAGGACTAACACCCATTGACACCCCACTCCCACTGTGGTCTTCCATACCTGCATTCTCACTTCCACTGCAACAGAAGGGCATTCTCAACTCCCTCAAACAGCCTCATGTGTTTCTGGAGTCTTTCCACAGTCGAGCCCAAATCCACCTCCCTCCTGGGGCCCCAATGCCAGCCAGCTGCTTCCTTCACCCCTAGAGGCCTCCTCAACCTCTTTAGGACATGCCTCCTCCACTGACCTTGAAGGGGGCTCCTCTCTCCCTGCCCAGAACCAAACACCTCATTCTTGTATGTAGCAGGGCAATAAAGAGTAGACCTTCACCTCCTTTATTTTATACATGATGCTTCTTTTAATGCAGCCAAAAATGATATTTGCTTTTCTCAGAACCATAACCATAAAGGATGCAGTGACCAATTCATTCCTTACAGTGAACCTGGGCTCCTGAAGGGGCCAGAAGATGCAAACTATATCCAGCTGTCAGGGAGCCAGAGGTGGCATGGGCCCTCAGCCAAGCTCTGGTAGGCCTGCTATGAGGCAGGGCCTGGCCGTGCAGCCAGAGGCTGGCAGAGGCTTGGGGAGGGGATAGACAGAGGTGGTGGGTCTCTCGGTCCTTTGAATTGGAGACCAAGGGCCACTCATCAAGCTCATCAGGCAAGGGGGGTCCATCTGCACGCCTGGAGGAATCTAATGGCTTTCGGGCAGAGGATGACATGTGCAGGGTCACCTGCCCTCGGCCAGACACCCTCTGGGTCTGGGGCCTCTTCCAGTGTCTAGAAAGGCCCCTGAAGGATGCCGATCCCCTTCCACACCCTCTAAGAGACAAGAGGGAGAGGTGGTATAATACTGTTTAAAATATACTTTCTCATTTACAAATGCAGCAGAGGATAGACACGGGCACCCTTTTTCTTGCAAGCAAGGGGCCAAGACACAGGAGGACTCACCAGGTGGCAGGGAGGAGGGGCAGAGTGACTCCTGCACAAGGACTCTGGGCTACACCCTGCTGTCCCTGGAGGTGCTGGCCTTCCTCAGAGCCCCCCCCCTGCCCCAATCCCGTGGGGTCTGCCTGCCAGTCCCCACTCCTGCCTGCCCACATCCCTCTGCCAGGCTGGTGACCCGGGTTGGAGGGTCATTGCCGATTTCGGCTGCCCAGCTTCCTGCGGTCCTTATTCTGGCTGCGCTGAGGGTCATCCATCTTATGGACACGGAAACATTCCTTGAGGTTCTGGGACCGGATCTTGGGATTCAGGATCTCCTCAGTCATGGAGCTGGGGAACCAGCCTCTCTCCTGGTCATGCAGACGCTCGCCAAAGATCCACCCTGTGTAGGAAGGGGGTGGTCAGAAGCTTCTGTAGGGGGGAGGGCTGAGCCTCCCTCCTGGCCAGGGCTCCCATCTGTGTGGGGAGCAGAGGCAAGGGATATACAGGAGACCAGCGGCCTTTCCAGAGGTGTCCTGCCTTTCTAGCTGTTCCTGCTGAAGACACTCAGGTTGCGTTTGTCCCCACTAGGCTGGGGAGGCATTTCCCTGATGTCCTCCCGGGTGCCATGGTGTGTCCCAAGTGTACTGACCTGTTCCTGACCATTCCAAATGTGTTGGCCCATTGTCTCCATGCACTGGGAACCCATTCTGAACTCTCAGCTGTCCTAGGCTGCCCAGCACTGGGTCAGGAGATCCCAAGGGCTGCCCCCAGAAGCAGGAGGCATCTGAGGGGCCAGTGGGAGCTGACCACTTGGTTATCTGGCCTGGAACACCACCATCAGCCTCTCGTTGGGCAACCCCTCTCAGAGCCTCAGCTTCCTGAGGCCCAGGTGGTCAGCTGAGGGTGGCTGTCATGGACTGGCCCATGGCAGCACTGGCCCACAGCCCTGGCACTCTCTCCCTCCCCCAGAGATCACTGCCTGCCTAGGGCCTGATCAGTGGGGGGAACCACAGCACAGGCCCTGACAGCCTGACAACCTGCAGCCAGGTGGGGGGGAATGTAGCCTGTTTGTATTCTGCAGGAAGGGCAGGTGGGCCCCTGGGATTTGGAGAGAGTAGAAATGGCCTCCTCTGGAGGTCACCAGCTTGAGACCTTCTGGCCAAGCTTTCAAAAGGGAGGAAGAACTGGGGCAGGGAGGTGCTTCCTATACTTTGGGGTTTAATTAGGATCAACTGATGGAGAACTAAGGGCTCAATTTCTCAGGAGAGGGGAGCAACCCTCAAGTGGCCCTGATGGCATCAGCAGGGCTGGGTGGGAGCTGGGTGGGTATCTTCTTGGCCCACATGGGACTCTGAGCCTGTTGGTTACAGGCTTACCTGGAAGCTTGTTGCAAGCACAGGGTCAAGGTCAGGGTCAGGGTCAGGGCCAGGGAGTTCACGGCCCTTTTCCCTCCCACTGTGATGGGTGGGCCATGGCCAGGCTGCACGAGAAGGGGCCCTGGAGCTGGGCTCTCGGTTTGGGTCTGGTGCTAAGTGCGGAAAAGGGACATAGAGGCACTGTGAGAAGTGCTTTCCCTGCTCTAAGGAAGGCCCAGGAATCCAGGATGGTGGACGCCCAGGTGGAATGGTCTCGGGCAGCACCCTGGGCTCTGCCTGCCCATTGGCTCGCTCGGGTACCTGCTGCTCCACGGGGGGCACAGATGCCCCCTCCTCATCCCTCAGGTGACGCAGAGCTCCTGGGGGCCACGAGCAAGAGAGGCACCCAGCCCCAGGCCTCACCGTCTTCGGTCTTGTCCAGGATGTTGAGGATGTCAGCCAGCTCCAGCGTCAGCTCATCCGGCTGTTGGGCCACGTACGGGTGTACACACTGGACCTGGGGGCAGTCTGAAGGGACGGGAGAGGGAGCTGGCACATCCTCGTCACCACATTGCTTGCCCTGACCTACCCAGCAAACCCTGGACCCCAGGGTCAGCAGCACAGGTGCATCTGAAAGAGCATGGCAGACTTCATGCGAGGCAGAGGTCCGACTCCAAAGAAAATGTGATTAAAATAGTCAGGGGCTCTGAAAACACAGGACCTGGTGAAAGGGACGAACAGGCCCCTGGGGTCCATGCTAGCCTACAGAAGGGCTTCTCGGGCCTGGGATGGGGCTCTGGGAGCAGTTCTGGGATGCTCAGGACTTGGTGAGCAAGGTCAGGGAAAGTAGCTTCTCTATCAGATAGCTGGATTTGTGTCCTTTCATATTTTATAAGGTTTTCAGCCACCCTGAAAAACACTGGCGTTTGCCTTCTGGGCCCAAATTCCTCTTGGTTTCCTTGTGGTAGCTTCTCTATCAGATAGCTGGATTTGTCGCCCCCAGAGACTTCTATCTCTTCATTTACCATCCAAACATTTGCGGAGCTTAGGGATGCTTGTGTCCTCCAGGTACCAAGCTTGCCGTCGGGGTACAGGACCACTGGGCAGTTGAAGTGGGCTTCCTGGAGGCCACGCAGCCTCTGGGAGGCTGGTTGGGGAGCACCTCTCAGTGGTGTGCAGCACCTGCCCCTCACCTGCCCACCCCGCAGGCACCTCTTCCCAGAGGGTCACTTACCCAGCAGCCGGGAAGTGAAGGAAACAAACTTGGTTCTCCGGTTGGGGGCTAGTGAGGTCATCCAACGCTTCATCTCGCTCCTGGGATGGGGGAGAGGACAAATGCCAAAGCCACAGAGCAGTGGCCCACCTGAGGTGTGGCGCCAGGCATCCAGCAGGCCAGCCTCAGTCCTGAGCCTCACCTGGGGCGATGGCAGGACAGCTGGGCAGTGCCCAGAGTCCAGTGGACAGGCATGCGGGGAGCCCTACAGAATCTCCCAGCATGCTGTAAAGTCAGTCAAGGAGGCTGAGCCCTCCGAGACACCCTGACAACCCACAGAAGAGCCAACGGTGGCCGGTGGCCCTGAAGCTGAGTCTCCCAGACGTGGAATTTGGAAAGGCTGTTGTCATCCCCACCTGGGCCAGGGACACTGGACCGAGATGGGCGGGGTGGCCTGTGGGCTGGGGTGGGGGAGGGTGGACAGCGGGGAGGGCTGCAGGGCTGGTCACCTGGCTGCTTGGAGAGGTGATGAGATGGGCCTGAGGCCACACAGTGACAGCTCACTGGTCAGCCCAGCCACAGGTCCTACATCCCACCAGAAAAGAGAGGCCCAGAGGGAACACATGTGCACACTCCCAGCATCGGGCAGCTACCCCCAGTGGCACCACACCTGACACTAACAGTGGACGGAAACCCTCCCCTCGGGCCTGGGGGTAGGAAGGATGGGAGCTGGGTGGGCTGCATGGGCCCTGCACACGTGCTGAGCCTTGAGCCTTGCTCCACCTGGGAAGGAGGCTCCATAATGCGGGCATCAGGGCAGGGCGGGCAGCTCCAGGCACTCACTGGGAGGACGCCTTCAGCATGTAGGTGGCCTCCCGGTCATCTGCATTCTCAAGCAGCCGCAGGATGAACACGTTAGCCAGTGTCTGGCCCTGGTCCTCCAGCTCCTCTACCCGGAGCAGGCCCCGTGAGGCTGAGTCAAACACCTGGTACTTGTCTCTGGAGACCACAGGTGGCAGGGAGGGCATGTCAGTCCCAAGGAGGCTTGAGGGTCCTGGGGGAGCCCCCCATAGTCCTGCTGGTCCCACCGTCCTGGCCACTTCTCACGTCCTTCTGGAAGCCCCCTGCCTGAATTCCTGTCTCCCTCAGCCTCAAACCACTAGCTCCCATGCCGTGGACAGTGACAAGGGGTCAGCACAAGTCACCCTGCAGCCGCCGCTCCGCTGAGCCCTCACTACGTGTCAGGCGCGGCCCTGGGCTCTCCATCTCCTTAGGAGTAAACACCCATTTGGCAGGAGGGGAAATAGGCTTGGGGGGCTTATGCTGACTTGGCCAGAAGCCTAAGGCTGGACAAGAACAGAGCAGACCTTTAAACCTGACCTGAAACCTGAGCTCTCTGCCCACCCCAGGCCACAGACAAACCATCTCCCAACCGGAGCTGCTGACCCAGGAATCTGCCGGCAGATCACCAGCAGGTCATTGAAGAGGAAGAGGTAAATTTCCCGGAAGAGTTTCTTGGTCCGCAGGGTTCGGGATGTCTTAGGGCCTGACATCTGCTGCAGCTCACCCTGCTTCAGCAGCCAGCGGGAGTGCGAGATGATGGGCACCGACTGCAGGGTGGGGCTGGTGTCAGAACCATTGGGCCCCTCACGCCCCTCCCCAGCTCTCCAGGGCCCTCAGGGGAGTCACGTGGTGAGAAGCATCGGGACGGACTAGTCCCAGGCAGATGCAAGAAGGGTGGGGGTGGGGGGTGTCCATGTGCACCCATGTGCGTGCATGTGGGGATGCGGCTGTGGATTTGTGTCTGTGTGGGCAGATGTGTATTTGCCTGTTGTACGCGTATCTGCATGGGTTTCCATGTATATGCGCTTGTGTCTAAGTGTGTCTCTGTGTATAGTCTGTTCCCATGTGAGAGGTCTGGTCTGTGGGTCCCCACTGTGTGGCTAAGGGCAGGCCCTGGTGGTTGGCCCAGCAGGTAGAGTAGGTGGGGGGCCAGAAATCCAGGTCTGTATCCTTAACTGCGGTTCAGCTCCCAAACCCACCGTGACCTCAGACCCTCAGTGTGCACCGTGTGCTCATGCGCCCACATCACCTGAAACCCAGCCCCAGCCCTCAGGGGTCATGCACGCCTGACGCTGTACATGACACCGCCAGAGAAGGTGAGTGACTTCTGTTAGATTTTCAGAGCCCCCTGTTGAAGAATCCCTGGGATGGTCCGCCACATCCTGTTCAAGGTCACACAGCCAGTAAATGAGAGGGGGCAGTCCCTGCACACCATCTCCCAGAAGGACATTAGGCCAATATGATGGCCTGGTGCCTGGGGGATGGGCAGCAGCCTTCAGAGGGGGTGTCACGGAGGGTCTCGGTGTCAGGGGGTGGTGCTGCACTGAGCCCCAAGGGTGGTCTATCGTTGGGGCCTGGCCAGCGACAGATGCTCTAGGCCAACCAGGCTGAGTCAGGGACATGTGGGCAGGCACAGGCTCACCTTGATCTTAAACTCCATCTTCTTCTGAATGCTGATCATCTGCTCTGTGCGGCTCATTTTCCTGACACCCTCATTGCATGCTTTCACCACCTGGGACAATAAGGACTCATCAGACACCTGCAGCCAGCTGTCCCCAGCCTTCTCCTTCAGGCCACTCAGGCCCATGTGATCAGACACTGAGCCTGCAGCTGAGACTGTCCGGCAGGTCTCAGCTGGGCTACTGCCCCTTTCTCTAGCACCTTCTGAAGCAAAGGCCAGCAGGAAAGCCTGTCGGGTGTTAGTTAGGGCTCTCAGTTCAGGTGGGGGAAGTCAGTGCCTCTTCGTTGCTAGGAAGCAAGCCCAAAGGACACGTGAAGTGGTCCCTGACCCCTCACAGAACCTAAAAGAAAATTAAAACAGTAAGAAGTCCTTCTCATCTGTCAGACTGGAAAAGACAGTTGGCAAGGCTCCAGGTGGCTGATGTGTGGGGAAACAAACCCTGTCACACACACTGTGCCCCCATCTCCCTGGGAGGCAACACAGGTGCCAAGAAGCAGAATAAAACCACATTTCCTGGGATTTCTGGGGACTCATTCTGAAGAAATAGCATTCCACACTGGGTCTCAGGTGACTAGACAGAGCTTGGCACCCTGCAGGCTCTCAGCATTTGCCAAAGATGTTGTAATGGATGTTCCCAGCAGTGTTTAAGAGTGAGAAAAATTGTCATTAACCTAAAAGTCCATCAGCTGGGATAGATTAGCCCTAATATACCCACATAACCTGTGTGAAACCATTAACAACTGCAATAATTCTACATGCATTAAAATGGAGAGCAAAGCCAGCTTAGACATTGCAATCCTTTTTGCAAAGATTAGAATTGTGTGTACAGGCATCTGTTTGGAAAGAGGTCTGGAAGGGCAGGTGCCAGCATGTCAGCAGTGGGCTGTGTGGTAATGTGATCTTTACTATCTTCTTTTTACTTATGGGCACTTTCTGAATTTTTTTTTTTTTTTGTATTGAGCACCATTTGCTTTTATCAAGTTAGGAAAAAAATACTACCTTTCATTAAGAAAAGGCAAACTGAGAATTAAGAGTGTACTTGCCAAAAAGGAAAAAAAGAGAGACAACAGGAAAGAAACTCAAGAGACAGAAAATGCTCTTCTGGCCCCCAACTGGCTGCAAGCAGAGCCCTCGGGGGCATACGGGCCTCTCACAAGCTGAGGCGGTCACTGGACTTGTCCTCTGTGGTCAGGGTGACCAGCTGCCCAGTGGGGGCTGGAATGAGCTCCCACCCAATCTGGTATGTGAGTTCCAGGGGTGGGCAGAGGGCCCTGAAAGAAGCTGTCAAGCTCACGGGTCCTGGCCTGTGGATAAAGTGAAGGTTCCCGTGGCCAGGATTCTCACCTGGCCCTGGTTGGCTAGCTCACTACACACATGCAGGCAATACGTTTTATTGACTCTGTATAAAGAGCTCCACCCAGTGCTCTGGGCAGCGCAGAGGCAGGGCTGCAAGGCTGCAGGAGAGCAGAGACTGAGATGGCCGTGGGGGCAGAGAGGCCCAGAGGCAGAGGTCGGCTTGCTGCCTGCAGACTTGCACTGAGTGGACAGGATTCTGAGTAGACGGGATTCTAGTGCTTGACCTGCCACCGTGGGAATAATGGTGGGTATAATAACCCTTTCACTCTAAGAACGTTCTGCTGTCATTTCCTCAGTCTCACTGAATCCGTAGTGAACTTGCCCCGGGGCTGAAACCCATTGGCAAGAGACGGCCCCTCCCTAACCAGCCTGCTCGAGGCTCCAGCTCCCTGTCCCCTGGCCACACACACCCGAGCTGAGCTGCGAGGGGTGTGCTGTTTTCCCCTCCTGTTTACATTCAAAGGGTGTAACTGCCAGAAGGATTTTGGGGGTCGACTAGTCTGGGTAAGGGACCTGAGGAGAGGCCCAGGGGGGAAACAACTGCACGGGAAAGCCCTTGGGGCTCCCCTGGGCTTAGAACCCCTCGCAGATGCCTGCTAGGCTCGTCCTTCCACCAAGCTGCTGCCGCTGGAAGAAGCAGTGGAAAGGACGTCCCAATACCAGGCTCCCATCCAGTACAGGGTCGCTAGCACCACAGGGTGGCCCTGACACAGCTGCCAAGAACTGGCTCGCAGCTCCAGCTAATACCAGGAGCCAAACACGTCAGCCAGCACCAAGACAGAAGGAGAAGCCGCGTTAGCCACACACGTGAGAATGGACACATTCGCTGACCGACCCCTCCAGCACAGCCTCTACTCTGCTGGAAACTTCCAGGGGTAACCGCTTCTCTCCAAGGACCGGGAGGGAGATGGTTTTCCCACTGCTGGGCAGTTAAAGCCCAGGACATGGCAGCGCCCGAGCGTCCTCCTGCAGAGACAGGACAGGTGTACCTCCAGGGATGGGGAGAGGCGGGCACAGGGCAGGGTCACATGAGAGCGCTGGCACAGGCAGCCGGTGAGTGGCCAGACCTGTGGGTGGCAGGAGGGGTAAAGAGGGTCTGGCTGCTGCCCAATCCAAGGCCACACATCAACAGCCTGGGGTGAGAAGACCAGCCTGACCTGGGTTTGGCCCCAGTGACTTTTCTTTGTTGCAAAAGCAGATATTAAAAAATGAATTTGCAATTTTCAAAGACACACTGACATACGAGGGAGTAGGACCAGAGCTGAGTCCAGACAAGAAAAACAGTGTGTTAGAAAGAGGAAGTGCAGCTCACCATTTCCAGTTCTTTGTGGGCATCCAGGGCGGTGCATTCGTGCTCCGACCTCTCTTCCACTCTCTTCAGGATGTTCTAGCACAGGAAAAGCCTGCGTTAATTTTCATCATGCACGGCCTATGCCCTTGTCCCGTCCCCACTTGCAGTGGCAGCCTCCCTACTGCACGGGTCCTGCACTGGCGTTTCACGTGCTGCACAGACACATCAAAGAGCCCTACCAGGTGACCACAGGGGACAGGAGAGCCTCGGGCAGGCCTTGGGCAGAGCACCCTGACCCAAAGCCTTGGCTGGCTCTAAGGTGATAATGGCAAGTCGGTGTCCCACAAGGCCTACTAGAGCCCACGACTTCACCGGCTCCACGGAAGATCAAAGCGAAGGAGGCGCCGATGCTGGCAGGGAGTGGAGGATCCCAAGGGAGCGCAGTGCTTGTGGCAGGCCCCAGGGCCTTCCTCTGCCCTCCTTGGTTGTTGCTATTTGAGGTTAAGTTACAAGGACCCTGAGGCTTTGTTAACTTTGGCCTTATTGATAAAAGTATATTTTTTCCCCAATTATTCAATTTTCCTGAATTAACAGAAAATTATGCTCATATTGCCTTTGCCTATAAATTACAAGTTTTGCATTGCTCCTCAACTTTGTGTTGTTTCTGCCTAGGAGTCCTCACAGTGCCCATAGTTTCTGACCTGCTCCTGTCAGATGGGGAGGCTGGGGCGTGTCCGAGCCCCATCCGCCTGTCCCCCAGCTGCCCAGGCGATGGCCGCCTCACAGATGTCTCCAGGGACTGAGTACCCCTGCTGAGCACTCGCCGCGCTAGCACCCTGGACGGTGAGTACTCACTCTGCACACACCGCCCCGGCCTCCCTCCTGAGCTCCAGACGGGCCTCCATCCCTCCCACCTGCCCGGCCTCCTGTGTGCGGCCACCTGCTTGCCCCTGCCAGCAGCCACGCCACAGACCCGCAGTCACCTCAGATGACTCCTCTGTCCCTCACCAACACGAGGCCCCCAAACCCTGTCCTTAACTGTCCCCACTCCCAAATCTTTCTCCACCTGTAGGCGCCTTTGCAGCAGCTGAAGTTGTCCCTTGATGGCAGCACCCCCCTGTACACACGCCCCCTCCAGATGGCCGGCTGCCCGCCTCCCCAGCCCCCAGTCCCATTGCCTTGTTGCCCTCATGATGATATTAAGATAGGTCTTGATCTTAGTTTTGTTGGTTTTCATCATACAAAAATTAAGATTTTTATATATCCATATGTTTCCTTTAAACTTTCTTAAGTTTTTTCTTTCTGCATGATTAGGATATGTTACTGTCTCCCGTTTCAGTTTTTCCAAGATAAGAGAAAGAATTCCCCCCCAACTCCTTCACTCCCTGGTGTCCCGTGATGGGTTTGCCCCAGGCTTTCCCAGAGCGCTCCCTCCTGCCATCCCTGGGGGGCTTTCTCTGACCGGGCCTCTGGTCTCAGACCCACCCCCTCTGCGGCACCTGCTCAGGGCGCGGCATGTGGTGGGCGCAGGGCCTCTACCGTCCTGCAGGCCCCCTCCTGAGCCTCCCCTCTCACCTCCCCTGCCCCTGGCTCCGGTACTTCCTCCTCCACGCTGCAGCTCCCCCTGGGCACGGGGTCCCCCTGGGCTGGGCTTTGGGACCCCTTTCTCTCCTTCCTCGGTGGTCTCTTTCAGTAAGTGCCACCTGATGCCAGGACTCTTCTTCACTCTACACGGGGGTATTCAGCTGTTCCAAGTCACCACCAGCTCAGCTAGTTCACCAAACCCTGACTGCCCCTTACCCATCCCCCTGACCCGGGACAGGCCAGCACCATCGCTCAAGCCCAAGGATTCTTCTCCTTCCCTTTCATCCAGGGGAGCAAGTGCCTGGCTTGATCCATGGATTCCCCTCCAAGGCTCCCCCAGCCCTCACAGTTCAAACCACCTCTTTCTCCAGTGGCTTTCTTAGCCCCTTCTCCCATTCCTGCCCATCTCTCTCTGCGGGGTAGCGCTGCGTGCTCTTCAGACACCACTTAGACCACATGACTCCCTGGCACACCGAAGAAAGAACCAAGTATCTCACCCAGCCCCTCAGGGCTCACCTGGTCTCTACCCACACCTCCACACTCACTCCCACATCCCCAGTTCACTGCTGATGCTCCTGTCTGTGAGCCTTGCTGCCCCAGGGCCTTTGCAGGAGCAGTTCTATGTCACCTGAAGGGCTCCTCCCTGTCAACCTAGTGTCAGCTTAAAGGTCACTTGTAGGAGTCTTTCCTGACTCTCCCGCTGGCAGTGGCACAGCCATTACCCCCATCACATTACCCCGCTTCACTGTCACACACGACCACTTCCTGGGGGGGGGGTGTCACTCTCCCTAAGTCAGAATATGGCTCCCCTGGGAGCAGGGGCTGAGTCCCCCTGCCTGGCACACAGAAGGAGTTAATGAGGATTTTTGGAACAATGGACTTCCTAGAAAGCCAGCAGAGACCAGTAGGGCCAATGGAAAGGGTCAGTGGCAGCCGGTCTGCGAGATGTGGCAGAGAGGTACCTGGACCAACAGCTTGAGGCGCGTGATTCTCTGGAAAGGCAGGATGAGGAAGGAGGAGAGGGGTAGCCCCTTGCACTTCGGGTCGAGCTCCAGCTGCGTGATCAGCTCCCGGAAGGCTGCCTTCTCCTGGCTGGGGACACAGATGTGATAGTGAGTCTCTGGTTGCAGGAGGCATCAGCCGGAGGAGCTTCCTCCACCACAACCTCGTAGGAACCAGACAGCCTACGGCCCGGAAAACACGCTGGTTTCTTTTCTATTCTTTTTCTTATGGAAAATAAATTTCATGTACAAGTCCAATAACAATAGTGGCTTCACATGCCTGGCCCCTGAAGACTTAGTTGTGTGTGGGAGGGCAAGAATTACTCGCGTGGCTGAGTCTGTGAATAAGATGCACAGTTTGGTGATTTATCCAGCAGGAAACCGTGGCGAGGCAAACCCACGCAGTGACAGGAGCGGGCACAGGCTGTGGACAACTGCAGGGGGAGCCTGCCCCGTGCTCTCCCTGCCAGGCGGGGCTCTGCCTCCAGCAGGGACGGTCTGCACCCCGGCACCACAGTGCACCCATTCTACCCCCTGCATGCTTGGCTTCTCACTGTTTGTCCTCAAAACTGGCATCTGGATTCCCTCAAATTCCAATTTTCAAACTCCAAATGTAAAACACCCAAAACCCTGAATTTCATGTTTTAAAACATCCACACTTAGTTACATGCGTTGAAGGACAGGCCCAGGGAAGTGTAACGTTAAGTGTTGCGGCTCGGAGAGTCCTTGCTGCTCCTGAGTAGAGCTAAGAACCTGTCACTGGTCACACTGCTGATGAAATGGGGCACAGAGATGTGAACTCAAAAGAGGCAAGTTAGCTGAACCATTATCTCACCAACTGAAACCCCAACAACGTTTATTGTTATTAAATTCATGAACATCTGGGGTAACCACGAAAAAGACTCCCTTCCGCCAATCCCTGCCTTGCTCTCTTGTTTAGGCCACTTTCCTGACCTCGTGGGCCTCGAGCTCTCTTGGCCTCACACTCTCTTTCCTAAACCTCGTGGAGCCCTGCAGGCGTGCTGGACACAGGTGCAGTGGCCCCGCAGTGACTCTCTTGGGCTCAGTGTTTCTCTAGTGACGCAGAAACGCATGGGACATGTTGGGCTCTGTGGATCCTGTCCTGGGAAACAGGCCTAAGGACCACAGCTCAGTGTTGGGGGTAGGAGTGGGGCTGCAGCCCCGCGATGCCCCCGCCCAGGTGCACTCACAGCAGCTGCTTGTAGGTTCTCTCCTGGTAGGTCTGGTTGCTGACGTAGGTGATGTACACTGAGAAGTGGTTGGCTGCATAATGGTATACGATGTCGCACACGTCTGAGATGACGACATTTTCCTCCATCCGGCGCTCCAGCTCCAGGAGAAACCTGCAGGGCAGTGGCTGGGGTCAAGGGACCCGAGGAAGACTCAGGACTTGCCTCCACCCACGGGCCCAGCTCCGCAAGCCTACCTCCCCGTGCTGCTGGCACATTTGGTCACATCAAGGAATCATTTGTTCAGTTTTTTAGGTGGATGATAGCATTAGCAGTGTATTTAAAGAGAGAGAGAGAGAGAGAGACCTTATCTTTTAGCTGCGTGCTGATGTGTTTGCTGATTAAATGAAATGACTACAGGGCTTTGCTTCAGAATAGCCTGGGACGGGGTGGGGCGTGAGCAAACCCAGATGCTGACATGTGGCCTCCTTACACTGGTGTCTCTGTTGCAGGTTTGGAATTTTCCATCATGCAATATAAATAATACGGAAACAAAAAGACTCCCCACCCTGGTGGGGTGAAGTGACAGAGGCCGAGGGGTCTCTGAGGTTGCTCTGGCCTCAGTCAGCCGGCACCCACCCCACCCAGCACATGGGGCTGCCACCAGGAGAGGGGCTGCAAATGGAAAGGTGAGTGTCAGAGTGGAGGAGGCCACAGAGAGCCAGCCACTCCCACGGCACCCCCACACCGACTCCATGCGTGGAGAGTGGCCCAGTCTCAGTTTCCTCTCTGAACACTCAGGGTTGGACTAGTTGATCCAAAAGCTGAGTTTTGTACTTTTAGCTACAAAACTCTATGGCCTAGAGTGAAAATGTAAATGGATCTTTTATCTTAGCCATATGATTGGAGTTCATTTTTCCCTTGCAATAATCAATTAATAATGTCCATTCCTCCTCCACTGAATTCACCCCATTCTTCACAGAAGCACAGACCCACTAACTCCTTCCACAAACTATTGCAAACACTGTTCAGTTGGAGACGAGGAAGCATAAATCAGGACCGTGCCCCACCTTGGTGCTCAGAGGGCCTCAGGGCCTGCAGGCACAGAGTCTGGGCTTGACAACATCAGGGTAAAGAACAGCTGCCACGGGCCCCCTGTACCTGCTCGTGACACGTGCCATAAACCCACCTGGCTGTGCTGGACACACAGCACATCTGTGCTCTTGGGAGGGGACCTGAGGTAGCAGACCTGTCCTGGCCACCTTGCTGTGGCGGGGAGGACCTTGGGGTTTGTGTATTTATTTATATCTTATTATAGAAAATCCAAGCATATAAAAGGGAAGCCAGTGTAATAAGCACTTGCTACCAGCTTCAGCAGTGCCCCGGGGGGAGGAAAAAGTTCTGGAAGCCAGGCCCACGGGCCCTGAGCTGGTAGCTCACCGCTCGCTGACGGCCATGACGTCCAGGACATTGGAGAAGAGGATGTGCGCCTCGGCCGGGTGCAGGAGCTTCTTCAGCCGCTCGTTTTCCATGAAGTGGGTCACGAGCAGGCTCAGGCTTTTGTAGTAGGAGGCCTCGGATGTGACCAGCTCAAACATGGCCTGCATCAGGGACACCGAGCAAAGTGGGCCAGCAGAGACCTGGCAGTCACCATCGAGGACTCACCTCCAGGACGGTGCCCACCCCTCTTCTCAGAGATGCGCAGAGAGGCTGGGCAAAGGTTTTCAAAGAAAAAAAAGGCTGATACCAAGGCCTGGGTGGGCAGGAGCTTGAGGAGTAAGCGAGCTCCCCACTCGCTGGCCGCAGCTCATGTTCCGCAAGGAAGATACAGCACCACCCGGTCCCCCAAGAAGAGACACTCGCGTGGCTACTGGACTGAGCATGGGGCACCAGCTAACGTCCGCAATCCCGAACGAGGGGAAGACACGTGCAGTCCAACATACGCTGCGGCCCTGACAGCTGCTCAGGGTGACTCAGGTTTGCCTCCTGGTGCAGAATGGGTGGGAGCGTTCGTGGGAAGGGAGCTCCCACCTTCACCTGTCCAGGAGACTGGCAGGAAATGGCCACAGTGCCAACTACAGGGGTCACCAGGCCTACCCTGGCTCCCTGGTGACAGCACCTGATGTGGGACAGTGACAGTGAGTGAGACGGGGTGCTGAAGAGGCCACTCAGTGATCAGCCCCAAGTCATTCACAAATAGGGAACTGCAAACAGCCTCACCCCAGCAGGGCTGTGGATCCCCCACTGAACGATGACCCACCCTTTGTTCTGCTGCAGGCTCCCCAGTCCCCGTGCAGCCAGGTTGAGGCTACCATGGGCAGGAAGCTTCCAGAAGCTTCTTAGTTACTGATGCTGCCATCAAATTGCTTTCCTGCTGCTAAATTTAAGTTTCTTAAGCAAACTTCAAGCCATTACTGCTCTCAAGTTCTAAGCAAATATAACTAAACAGAAACCCTGAACTGATACGGGTGAGCGTGGCAGGTATCAAGAGAGGAAGAAAACACCATGTCCGACATCTGACAGGCAGGGCCATGGAGCCAGCCCGTCTACTACCACGCCTGCCTGAGTGGTGCCTGTTAGGTACACCCGGGCTGTACGTGGAAATGCTGCCCTGGCTTGGTCCCCCAGAACCCCTGGGCTGATGGCATCTTTGTCCTGCTCTCAGGAGCACAGAGGGCTGGGGCACAGCTGGGCAGAGGCAGGCGGGCCCGCCAGCTGCTGACACGCAGCAGGCACTGGGCCTGAGTCACTGCTAATTGACACAGGCTGAGCCCATTCACCAGAACACGCACCCCCTCTTTCTCCATTTATGGGTGATTAGTCATCTGTGCATTTCAGTTTTCCAGGGTGTTTGTCTTTATTTTATAAGTCAGATTACTTGCCACATCAATATGGTTGTCTTTTCCTTGTCAATATTATTTTCACTCTCAGTCACTCAAGCCCCTGCACGGCAGCGTAGCACTGCTGGGGGTCCAGGCCTGTCATTCATTCATCCATTGGCTCACTTGGCCCCACAATGCTTCCTGAGCCAGCACTGGTCTGGGCGCCCAGCATTCAGCTGCCGACACTGCAAACGCATCGGGTCAGGCCATGAGAAATGCTCTGGAGTGGATGGGCAGGGGCGTGTGAGTGTGTGCCTGTACGGGTGTGCACATATGAATGAGTGTGTGTGTGCGATTACTTACTGCAGGGAATCTCTCCTTGAGGAAACCGCTCGGAGGCCGGGTGGATTAAGGCCCCTCCTTGCCCAGTGCCCTGTCCTCTGGGCTGGGCTCACCCAGGCTCCCTCTCCTCTGGGAATACTCAGACCGACCTGCCTTTTATGAGTCACAGCCTGGTCTCCCAGTGGTGCTCTTAGTGCCTGACTCTTCCCTCTGAAACCTGCCAGTAATCACAGTCCGCTTCCTGGTTTTTTCCACCCCTGCTACTGTGAAGCCCCCTGCTGCCAGGTAGGATCTGGTCAGCTCTGGATGTCCCCTCTGCAGCCAGTCCAGGTGGCTGTGCAGAACTGTTCGTCCCTCTAAGCCTCAGTTTCCACTGGGGCAAAACAGGGACAGCAGTGCCCATGGACAGCCCTCAGCCTGGGGAGCCGGTCGGGGGTTACCATCCATCTGACGTCTGGACATTGCCTTCACACGGCTGAGCTTCACGAGATGGCCAGGGGGTCAAGAAGGGCCTGTAACAGGAGGTGACATTGCAGCTGCACCCCAAAGTCTGATGAGAAAGCCTATTCCCAGGGGCACAAACACATGTGCAGAGTAGGCGTGAGGGCGCCTGCTGGAGCTGGCAGAGCAGGGGCTGTGGCCAGGCCCAGAAGGGTTCACGCCAGGCCTGCAAGAGGAACAACCAGCTCCCATTTACAATTTTAAGTCCACCTCCACTGACCTCCCTGTGGGCCAGACCAACACAGCCCTGGGGGGCGGCAGCTCGTGAGTCCTGTGCTCACTCATCTGTCCACCCAGCCTGCCCTGCTGTGCCCATGGCCTCAGTCCCCTTCTTCTAGCATCAGCAAAGCTCAAGGCTGAACACGTACCCTGTCCTCTTATAATTCCGGATTCCTTATGGAAGCCCCATGCAGGGCATTTGGATTGTTTTCTGATCCCCCCACCTCGGTGTTAATGACTCACTGCTGCCCTCGATGCCATAACTTTCCCTTCATTGCAGTGTTGTTGTGAGGCCTGAAGCTGCCCTGCCACCCCCTCCGCTGCTGGTATCCGGTGTGTCATCAGCTGAGCCAGGGAGATAGAGCACCCCTTTCCCTCCAAGGGGAGGGAGGCCCCAGGAGGCCCTTCACCTCATCTGCACCCCAGGCTCTTCCCAGAATGGACTGTTCTCCTGGAGGCCAGGTCTGAGCTCCCATCTGAGTGTGTGAAGGGAACGAAAGAGATCGATTTAAGTGGCCTGCACTTCTCCACCTACTATGGAACCCCCAGTGTGACTGCATTTAGAGATGGGGCCTTTATGGTGATTAGGTTAAATGTGGTCATAAGGGTGGGGCCCTAATCAGCTAGGACTGGTGTCTTTCTTAGAAGAAGAAGAGACCCCAGGGAGTGCCTGCGCACAGGAGAGGCCATGCGAGGGCATAGTGGGAAGGCGTTATTTGCACACCAAGGAGAGAGGCTGCCAGGAACCAGCCCTGCCAGCACCTGGACTTCGGAATCCCAGCCGCAGATGGTGAGAAATAAATGTCTGTGGTTTCGTCTGAGGCATGCTGGGTGGCAGCTGGGGCTGGCTGAGGCACCAGTGGTTCCCACCCAGCTCCAGGGACGTGTCCCTTTCCATCCTCCGGGCTGATGCCAGCCCGTGCCACCTTCATTGCCTGTTTGACCCAATGGTGAATGGGAGGGAGGGCAGGAGGTCCCCCCTGACACAGGATTCACACATCTCAGGGACAAGGCAAAATAAGGCACTATTCCAAATCAATGTAAACAAGGCCCAGGACTAGTCAGAGAAAGATGTTCTCGGCCGTAGTCACTGGAGACACACAGGCCCGATGATGACTCTTACTGACACTGTATGAAACAGCATGTGCTGCTTCCAAAAATCACACCAGGGAGACGAATGTCATTTTGCAAGAACTGCTGACTATTCCCCGCGGCCCCCTTGCCAGATTGGGATCTGTCTCCAAGTCCAGGAAACCCTTGGCTACGTTTCTCTCTTAGCCATTACATGCCCGAGACACAGCGCAAGGTAGGCACTAACTGGTAAACGGTGGACTCTCCACCTTGTCTCTGCAGGATGATCGGAGATAAATGGCACCAGGGTACAAATAAAGACAATTAACAGCTGCCATTTACCCAACAGCCAGCGTGGGCCTGGAGTAACGCTAAGTGCTTCTGAGGTGTCACCTCCCTTGGCCCTGCAATGCTGGAGGTTGCCCACTGTCCCACTAGGCAGATGAGGGTGTCGAGGTCACACTGCCTGTGGGCAGCAAAACTAAGCTTTGTCCTTTTGACTCAGGGCCTCATGCCTGAAAAATGTTCAGCCTCACTCACAGCAAGAGACGTGCAAGTGAACCACAAGGAGATGGTTTATGATCTAGTACGCCGGTCAGATTAAAACCCTTGAGTGATAGGGAACCGCACCTCCTGCACAGCTGAAGTGCCAAGACGGTTTGACAGGATTGTCTCAAAATTTAAAACACACGTAACCTTTAACCCAACAATTCCGCTGAGCAATTCCCTAGCATTCCACTGTAGAGCTTTCAGTTTTTTATTATAAATAATGCTACCCTGAGCACAGTATTTCTAATTGCAAGTTTCCATCAATGATTATTTATAGTGTCCAAAAATAATTAAATAAATTATGGAACATATAGAAGGGAGTCTCATAAAGCTACCAAAAAGGTGGTGGTGTGGGGGGCGGGGAGAACAGGGTGCTCTATTTGGGCTGATAAGGAAAGATTTTTGAAATATTTTGCTAAGTAAAGCAGAAAAAAGCAAAGTGCCTAACAATGTACATGGTAGTTTCCCATTTGTGTGATGCACACACATGCACACCCATGTATGCCGGCCCTGGGGGTCAGGGGTAGACTATTTTTCACTGTAAATCCATGTACTCTTTATGAACTTTATATCAGGTGCATAAAGAATTTATAAATGCTAACGATAAATGCTGACATTGTCATGTTGTTGAAATAGTGAAAGATGTTTGCTTTCTAAATCAGTATAGGAGGCATCTGATACTTTGCGTGATGGCTATTATCCATCTTAAATCACTGGGCAAAAATTCTGGCCCTCTCCTGACTTGGGACTCATTTGCTGAATTGTTAAGGTTTATCCTAGGCCAAAAATATGACTGAATAAGGATAGGTAAATAAAATAACAATCACAATTTAATTTTTCAGTGGAGGTACATCACATTAAAAACCCTTAGTAATTTGGAAAGTTTTCTTTTGGAAAAAAGTGAAAGTACATAAGTTGTGAAAACAGGTTGAAAAACAACAAAACCAACCTCATGTCAAAGGCTGACAAGACTCAGACTGTAACACCACAACTTGACAGATGCCCTGGGGAGGCGCACACCAGGCGATGGCCCTGTGGTGTCCACCTTGCTCCCAGCAGGACAGAGCTGAAGGCCTGCCTGGGCATGCCGGGGCTTCCTGCTGCCCCAGGGCCTCCTGGGCAGGCTGCCCCACAGGGTGCTTGAGTCCCTGTCCCTTGGAGATGCTCAAGCTATCCTTCTCTCTCTCATTTTTCAAGGTCTGCACGCCCAGCTCACCGTGATCAGGGATCACGGCAATTCTGTGTTTTTCCATCCCCTGTGCCTAGACAGGCTCCCGGGGCAGGCTGGGGACCCAGCCTAGGCTGGCCACAGGAGTGACAGCCCCAGGGGCGGCGAGCTCCAGGGTGGTACCCCCATGTTCTCCTTTATTTCTCACGACACCTGTGTCAGGTGCGGCAGGAATCAATAGTGTCTGATGTTGGGTGGGTGGGGGTGACAGCCCCACCTGCACAGCCCGAGTCCCTCCTCCTTGCCTTCTATTCTCCTTTCAGGACAATTCTGTCCCCCACTTTCCAGAGAAGCCCCTGCCCTTCCTCACAGCTGCCTCCTCCCAACCTGGTGATTTAAATACATGTCCAATTAGTTTCTCAAACTGTTATGCTCTTAAACAGGAACCCCAAAACCATTCCAAACAGGAGGCTGGAACCAAGAGCTTCAGAACAAATTAAACAAAAACTACACTTCGAAAATCCTACCCAACTTCTAAGGTAACACTTTCCAGTTTCAGCTACCTAATTTTGATTTAACAAAGGAAAACATCCAGTTTTGTTCTTAAATCTTGCTTCTTCAATGACTAAGACTTAGGCCTATGAAAAGGCCCTCACAAGGGTATTTTCCTTGTGCAAACAATAGTTCATTGCGACCTGCTGCTTTTGTAGCTAAAGAAAAAGAGATGCTCCAACAACAGATGGAGCTGGCAGGACAAGTTGCCTGACTTGCTGTGATAAATGAAAAGAAGATCTAATGCAAAAGTCACTGATTTGAAACATAAAATCTGAAGCTGTCACTGTTGTGTCCACTGCCAGATAATAGCAAAACAGAAACTTAGGTGAAGCTCTTGAAAATAAATATGCAGCCAGACTATAAAGACTCAGTGCAAAACACAGCAAAGCCTGTAAGCCCATGTTATTCACTAATGCATGTGCCTGTATTTATTGTTAGGTCACCCTAATTTATTTAAATATCTTTTTATCTGATCTGCTAGAAATGACATAAATATAAAATTTATTAAGTTATCTTTATTGTCCATGTCCACTCTATGATAGATGTAATATTTTATACTGCTTTTTAAGAACTTAACATGTCATGAATATTCACCTATTTCATTCTTGGAAAACATGTTTTTAGTGTTTGTGTCTTTGCAGAGCTGTATACTGTCTTACTAAATAATTCCCCTATCATTGGGCATATAAGGTACTTGCCCCCATTCTTCTGCTAACTTTGGTTGGAATGAACATCCTAATAAATATTTGTGCACATTTTATTTCTAGAGATAGAATAGAAATAGAAACACTAGACAGTGTACAAACATATTCTTGTAAGGGTTTTCATACAAACTTTGCTATACTCTTCCTATCAGCTGTGTTCAAGTACTCAGTTAAACACTAGGTTTTCAATATATTTCTATTTAAAGCCTCTGCCACTTTGAAATGCCTGTACTTCACTGTTGCCTGAAGTTGTGCCTCTGATCACCAGTGAGTCTGATTTTTTCCTTTTTTCATTTAATTCACTGGCCATTTACACTTTTTCTACGAGAGCTGTCTTGCCCATTTTTCTCTGGTGTACTCATCTTTTCTTTACAAATAGAGCTTTCCAATTGACTGAAACTTGGGTTTTGTTGATATATACAGAACACCTGGTTTTTGCTTGTTTACCTTGTGATCAGCCATCTCCCTCACTGCCTTATCAGATCCAGTATTTTTGACTCTCAGGACCTTTAACCACCAGATTTTAACTAGCAGATAAGGGTGGTTTGGACTTGCAGTCCGCGTGGCCGTCTCCTACTCCTGTCCTTGTGTGGCTGCTGTGGGTAAGGCTTGCTGAGCGACGTCAGTGTTAGCAGGCATCGCTGTCTTCCTTTATTGCCACCAATGGTTCTTCACTAAGTACGATTTTGGTTAAAATTCTGATGAGATACTCCTGATAAATTTCAGCAAGTATCCTGAGTGGCAGTTACATGGAAAAAGATGTACTACTTCCCTTTTCAACCTCTCTGAAGATCAGGGTATTTTCCTCCTCTGGCTGACTGGTATGATCAATTTTGCCTAATTCACAGAGAAACAGATGTATGGTTTTTGTTTTATGTGTTTGCTTTTTGGTGGAGGGGTGGACATTACTTATTTTGTCAGGTTGAACAAAATGAGGACATTCATCCCTTGTCACAATGTCTTAATTTTCTAATTAATGTATGGTAAAATGGACTTTTTTGGGGTGTCCAGTTCTATGAATTTTAACACATGGATAGGTTCTTGTAAGCGACGCTACAACCAGGACACACAGCTCCATGGCTCTCAAACTCCCTTGTGCTGCGCTGTTCTCGCCACACCCTCCCTGCACCCCTCACACCGGGTGGCCACAGATTCAGAACTTCTTCAGACTGTCATATAAATGGAATCATACGGTATATACTTTTTCTGATTTGTTTCACTCAGCAAAATGCCTTTGAGATTCATCTAAATTGTATCAATAGTTCGTTCATTTAAAAAAAAATTACTGAGTAGTACGCCTTGTACGGGTGTTCCAGTTTGTTTATCCATCTGACTGTTAGAGGACATTTGGGCTGCCTTCAGTTTTTGGCAATTATGAATAGAGCTGCTATAAACATTCCTGTACGGGCTTTTGTGTGCAAATAAATTTGTATTTCTCTAGGGCAGCTTCTCAACTAGGAACCAGTTCTGGCCCCCAAAGGACATTCAGCTAGGTCTGAGGACACCTGGGTGGAGGTGCACCACTGGCATCCAGTCATAGCGGCCAGGGATGCAGCTGGACGCTTTACGATGCACAGGACAGCCCCGGACAGAGAATGGTCAAGCTTCTGAGGTCAGAGGTGCTGCTGCTGAGACACTGCTCCGGGTAAACACCTGGGATTAGGGCTGCTGGGCTGTTCCGTCAGTGGGTATCTCACTCTATGAGAAACTGCCAGCTCTTCTGCAGAGTGGCTGGACCGTTTGGCAGTCCTGCCAGCACTGTGTGAGAATTCTAGCTTTCCACATCTACACCAGCACTGGGTATGGGAAGATTTTTTTTTAGTCAATGTATTATTAGTACTACGTGTGAGTTTTTTTTTTTTTAAATAGTGTCCTTGCGATGTTCTATGTAGACGATCATATCATCTGTGAACAGAAACTTTATTTCTAACTCCCCTGGAGGCTTCCTTTTTGACTCAGGGATTAGTTAGCAATGTGCTGCTTGACTTCCAAGTGTTTTGGAGATTTCCTTATTATCTTTATGTCACTGATTTTCGGTTTAATTCTCTTGTGGCCTAGTCTATGATCAGAGAACATACTCTGTAGGACTTAACTTCTTTTATTTGGTAAAGTGGTGGTATTATCCTGGTGAATGTTCCATGTGCACTTAAGAAAAACTGTTGAGTGTTCTGAAAGCGTTAATTAGTTCTACTCGGTGCTGGCATTCACTTCTTCTGCATCTTTGGGACTTTCTGTCTGAGTTCTCATTACTGAGAGGGGAGTGTTGAGACCTTGTAACTATAATTGGTGTGGATTGTAATGTGTGTATGTTCTAATGATCAGATTTGATTACTAATATTATATTACTTCCCAAAATTTGTGTATTTCCTCCTTGTCCATGCTCTAGGCCAGGGATCAGCAAACTATAGCATATGGACTGGCCACCTCTAACTGTAACTAAACACAGGTCATGTCCCTTCCTTTACATATTGTCTCTTTGTTGCTATGAAATTACAATGAGAGCTGAGTGGTTTTGGAAGAGGCTTTTGGGCTGCAAAGCCTGAAATATTTACTGTCTGGCTCTTTAAGGAAAGACTGGAGACCCCTGACCAGTACAGTAGTATGTGGCTTAGTGGACTCTTAGGGATGCAGACATAAAATGTTTCCAATAGGGCAGAAAGTTCTGCGGCACAGCAGTGTTCTAGAATGTTCTAAGCAGCATGGGACTCTTCTGTGCTTTGACCATTTGGTACAACTCAAGTCATGTGGGTGCAACACATCTTTGGTAGATCTTTTTGGTTACTGCTGTATTTTGGTGTTTTTTGTATTTTTACTTTTGAGTCAATTTTTCATAGCTTATATTATCCTAAAACTATTCATGTCATCAAAACTTTTACAAAGTATTTTTAGGTCTCTACCCTATCTGCTTTCCCCATGAGTGCGTTTTTTTGTGTGTGTGTGTTTTCTGCCTAATGTCTCAAGCTGACATCCTAGTTAGTTTAATTTTGTGTTTATTCTTTAATAATTAAAGCATGTAAGATTGTAAATTTTTATTTTTGGCAGCATTCCATGTTTTTAGCTACAGCATCCTCCCCATTATCATCTTTCAAATAATCTGTAATTATAAGATTTATTTTCCTTTCTCAAAGATTAGGAGCACTTTAAACATTTCTGATTTGATGTTTTTACACTGTTTAAATTTATGTTCTTATTTTGCTGCATTGTAGTGAAAGACTATGGCCTATACAATTATAATAAATATTTACTGAGCTTTTTCTTGTGGCTTACCACATGAACACTTTCAGCAGCATTCATGGACACTGGAAAATACAATATTGCAACTTTTTAGAGCAGTGCTGTCCAACAGAAATATAATGGGAGTCTCATATATAATTTTAAAATTTTCTAATAATCAAATTTAAAAAGCTAAAAAGAAACAGGGAAATTTTAATATACTTATTGAATCCAATATAACCAGAATATTATGTAAACGTAATATTAAAATGATTAATAAAATCGTTTACTTTTTCTTTGTTCTAAGTCTTCAAAATTTGGTGTGCATTTTACACATACACCACATCTCAATTAGGATTAGCCACATGCTAAGTGTTCAATAGTTAAGTGTTCTCTGTGGCCAGTGGCCACTTAGGGGCAGTGCGGCGGCTTTAGAGTTCAAAGTTCAGTAAAAAAATACTTTAAACCAACCTCATTACTTTTTTCAGTTCCTTATATCTGTGTTATGTCCCACTTCTATAGAAAATGTATAGTGTGTATGGCAACTTCTGTTCATGTTTCCGACAGAGTCTGCTCTATCTGGCTGCCAATTCATAATAATTTATGATGTAAAGTGTACCTCTCGGGACTGGCCTTCCTAATCATAAGACACAACATCCAGAAGATTAGATTTAAATAAATAAAAATGTTGTGAAATAAACTGAGAAGCAGTTGATCAAAGTCAGCCTGTCACCAGGTACCGTCAACAGCTCTTTATCTGTGTTAACTCATTTAATCTTCACAACCCTGTGATTCAGGTACTATGATTGCCCCAAATTTATAGAAAGAGAGGCACAGAGAAGTTGAGTGACTTGTCCAAGGTCACACAGCTAAGCAGTCACAAAACTGGGGTTCAAACAGAGGCAGTTGGGCTCCAGTGCCCGTGTGCATAACCACTGTGCTACATCACCTCCCCTGCACTATCCTGTGGGAGAAAACATCTGAAACATATACAAAAACCTTAATACCTAGGCTATATAAAAAACTTCTATTTATCCAAGAAAACAAATATAAAGAACCCAATAGAAAAAAGGGCAGTGGATAAGAACAGGCAATTTCTAGACAAAGACATGCAACCGCCAATAAGCATATGAAAAGATGCTCAATTTACAAGTCAGCAAGGGCAGGCAGATTAAAATAAGATAAGATTTTTCATCCAACAGATCAGAGCAAGAATTATTTGTAATGGGGCTAGGAGGGTGTATGGAAAGGGCCTCTCCCGCTGCTGTCATAGGAAATTTGTACTGCCTTTTGGAATGGCAATTTTTTCACAGAGCAGAGATGTGTGCACACAGCCCTCCCAGCCAAGCTCCACATGACCACTTGCCGAGTTCAAAGGCACTGTTTCCTGGAAAGCTACCTGAGGACCTTGAGCACGCCTCTCCCCCACCTGTGCGTCCCTTGTGTTCATCCTTAAATTTATTCAAGCCACTGGTATTTGCTATTCAACTATGTCCTTTAATGATAAAATCTAAAGAATTTTCAGTGTAAAGGGAGTAGTCTTATGACAACTCTAAGAGTCCAGTAAAGGCAAGCAGCTAAAATTAAAACCAAAATCAAACTGATGTAAAATATGGGGAAAACACTGAAAAGCTCTGTAAGGATTTTGTATGCCCGAGTCTTTGTAAATGTCTAAACTCCAGAATTAGATGGTGCTTTATGACTGCACTTTATCACAGGAGGTAAAGCAGACAGAGCTGGTCCTCCAATAAGAACCCAGGAGCCGAGAAAAGGCCAGCACACATCTGCATTGTCTTGCATTTGTTTTAAACAATGAAATGTGTTAATGACTTGTTTATTTAATTTAAAAATATTTAAAAATAAAGTGATACCTTATCAATATAAAGGATATCTTTAACTATACAAAATGACTAGCTGTTTCCTGTGGTAACTTTTCTTGACTTGAATTCTACTCTCTGATAATACAGTGGGTTTAGTTTTCCAGTCAACCGGAGAACTTCTTTCAGTGGAGGATCTAAGCAATTCAGGCTTATGTTATAACTGACAATGTTGGCTATTAATTCTGCTCCCTTATTTTACGGTATTTGTTTTTTGTGCTTTCTTATTGTTTGTTTTCCTTTTGTTACAAAGGCCTTGCTTCCTTTCCTTTTAGCTTTGCTTATGTTGTAGGTTTACATCATGTTTTAAGTTCTACTAGGGTTTATCTCTTAAGATTCCCAAAGCATTTAAAATCTTTATTTCTCTAATTATCAAAACAAAAAATTATTCCCCCAGACCCTTGTCTCTTTTGCTTGTTCTGAGAACTGAAAGAAAGGCCCCGTGGTGGTAATTCTTCCTGAAAGAAGCCAAATGCAAATCCGTGATGTATAGAAAGAGACAGAGTTAGGGATGGTGGCCCTATCTGTGGCTGGTGGAGCCCTGGGTCTCTCAGGGAGGAGGGATGGCCAACTTCAGGGCAATGTCCCTGTCTCCTGGCACCTTCCACATAGCTGTTTTCAGTGGGCAAAGCCTGGTGATCTTTTCTCAGTACAGCTCCCCCTGCCTCAGGGGGATGCCCCCCAACAATGCTTCTTCCTTCCTGTTGGGGGCAAATGGCTTCTTCAGGTCCCCTCACCAGTATTTTTGAGAGAAGCTGGTAGAAGCCATACCAGGAACTAACAACAGGACATTATTTAAACCAGAAATTTCATAAAAAGGTCTCAATGTGCTATTTACCAATCACTGCTCATGAGTCACAAGTGATGTCAAAGTTTAAATCAATTTCTCCTGATTCTACCGGGCAGGATGCAGGGGAACCACAGATGGCCCTTCAAAAATCAAGTTAATCAAGACTTTCCTAGTAGCAAAGGCATGGTACAGCCCAGGTTTGAGTTAGACAGCCCTGATCAGGAAATAATCTCAGTCCTAGGCATTCACTGTATGCATAGTATATGGCTTTGCCTTTTAAGTAAACAGAACAGCAAACATTTCTATAGAACCCAGCACAGGAGTAATGAGTTAAAGAAGAGAGGACATCTGGAGTCTAAGTGCAATGGAACAACTTCAAGTATGGACGTGAAGATGGGACGCGGGTGGGCTGGAGCATGAGACGTTAGAGGTGATGGAATTGGATGGAACCAGTTAAAGAAACCCAAATCTCTTCTTTTTCCACCCCCCTATAACCTCTTTTTAAATTTCACAAACATTTGCCTATTCACCATTCTCTAACCATTCTCTCTCCTAACTATTGACCATACTCCTGTCTCACAGATTTTTCCCTCCATACCAAATAATCTTTGTTCAACGGAAACAAACGCTTGGGTTTCTCAGCTACTCACTTCTGTGACTGTGTATTTTGTATGGGTTATTTCTCTCTGCCAGCAGCAAACCATTAGGCAATCCAGGGAGTCTGCCTCAGCCTAACTGGTGGACCCGGTCTGCCTGCACCAGCAGATGAAGGGGAGAGACCCAAGCGCCAGATTTCAGCACCGTTTCAGGAAGCGGACAAGCCAAGGGCTTCTCTCAGAGCTCCCCCTCGTCCAAGACTCAAGGGACTCCAAAATAAAGCCGTGGAACGCAACGCACAGATGACTGAGCCACTCCACTGTCACAGGGATCTCGGCATCACCTGGTGCCTCAGGGTTCACACGGGCCACGGAAATACCAACAGTCAGAGTGGCGGGTTCAAGGAATGCAGTCTTACTATCTAATCAATCACCTGTGCTGAGAACACTCAAGATTGACGTGGAATTACCCTAGAAGGCAACAAGGTATTTTTTTGTTGCCTGTGAAGTAACGTACACTTCCCTGCGTGTCCTGGACAGACAAACCCCATCAGTAATTCTTCTGGGGAGCCCCACCTCACAGAGGAAGGTCAGAACATCCGTCCGTTCTGAAAGAGGCTCCAACCCCCGGCAGCCGTTTACCTCCTGCAGTTTGATCTCCTCGGCCTGGAGAATCTCCAGCACCCCACTGCTCCGAATCTCCGGGAGGTCCTGCCACAGGTTGAACCTCGAGTGCGGGTTGCTGAGCAGGCAGATCTGGGGCAGAGCCTTCCTCTCTGGTGGGCTTGCCGGCTCCTCCTCGTCCTCGTCCCCGTCCTCGTCCTCGTCCCCATCTGGACTCCCCTCCCCGGCCAGGGGACCACGCGCGTTGGCTTGTATTTCTGCATCCTGTTGCCTCCTGGTTTCAATTTCTTGCAGAGTCGATTTATCTCGGTATTCCTGATACAGGAGCCCTGAAATCAAACCGAATTGTAATGGGGAAAATGGTTTCAGCTGAAGATCTCTCCAATCACTAAGTCAAGGCTTTGTACTCTTGTCAAGGGCGAAGGCTCTCCCTAAGAACACACACAGGACGCTGGACATGTCCTGTCTCTGCAAAGGGTCCCCCCACCACTGAAAGATCAGCATGCATAAGTTTTTTTTCAACAAAGAATAAAAAATCCTTGAACAGATTCAAAATCCAATCATACAAATGTATGTTTTCCCTGTACCTACTTGGCAAACAACAAGACTCCAGAATTTGATGTGTTAATAACCAATGTGCACAATTGATGGAAATGTCCCAATTATGTTTCAACATCCCAAAGGGATGCTTTCCATAGCCTTAAATGCTTTGATATTAAAACTCAGGTATATTCATTTGTGAAAAGGGAGTAGTTGTAAATTCTCTGTTGAAGGAAAAACCAGTGTTTCATCAACTTTATGGTTTGAAAGGGAAACATTCCCTTTTTTGCCTTCACAGTTTCAGGCTTACTTCCCTGACCAATTGTCCTGGAAATAAATACCTTCTAAGTCTCCAAGGAGATTTGGGGGTGATTATGAATCAGCACAAATATCCCCCTCCATAAGGAAAATTCCATTTCAGACATCCTGGCTGTGGGGTGGAGGGACTGTCTCTTCTCACAGGAGCAGCAGAAAAGCTTCGGTGGCAAGGGAGCCCCAGCCCAGGTGGAGGGGAAGCAGGGCTGGGTGTGGAGGCGGAGGGGGAATCCTGTCAGCACGGAGGCTGGGGGCAGGACGAGGGGGTCAGGCTCCACAGGTCTTGCCTGCCTGTGTGCCGCAGAGGTGGCAATCTGTCCTGTGGTCAAGGAGGAGGCCCCAAGAGACCACAGACAAGAAGTTCCTGTCTACATTTTAGTGGGGGGCATGGATGGGGAGAAAGATGCTGTGACAGGTCTCCAGAAGAGCTATGACGTGGGCCTGAGCTTTGGTGGTATTGGAGGGATGGAGCCACATGTGTGATTCAGGGACGGTCAAAGGTAGGAGACAGGTCCTGATGGTTGGCTGGTGCTGGTCATGAGATATCCACGTGACCAGCTTGGCATCAGGGCCTGGTGGCCCCATTCAAGGAGGAGCACGGGAGAAGAGTCCAGCTGGGGGCTGGGGGTGGTGGAGAGACCCAGGTACACACGGGGGTCCCCCCAGGTGAGAGGTCCAGTGGGCAGCTGGACAGACTGGTCTGGAGGGCGGCCGGGGCCCCTTGATATGTCTGTCTATAAAACAAAGATGATTTTCCCCGGGAAGTTCTAACAGGAACAAACATACCACTTGTAAAGCACTTTCTCTTACAATACTATACAAATGTCAGCTATCGTTCCTCCTTTATATAATTGTTAAATATATCTAAACAGTAGAAAAAGGAAAGGAAGAAAAACAGACTAACTTTGAAATCCTGAATGTGGCTAAATAAATTATATTCATAAACAGGAACCTAGTAAATCTGCCCTGTGGATTAAATTAGCTGGCTTCCTATGCTCCATATCACTAAATCATAACACCCTATCTAAGTATAGCATTTACTTCAAAAAATTAAGATCCTGTGATTTTACACTGTTACTAACCAGCAGGATACAACATGGAGTTAATTTGACAAAGAAATGGGAAAAAAAGCTGGTGTCTACTAAATGCAATCCAGATCGAGGCTCTATAAAGACAAAGGTTTGACGTCACTACATAAATGGGCTCAGTCATGAGCATAAGATATAACTATTATTGCTAACATTGAGCCTATTATTCTCCCCAGTTCTGATATACTGTGTTTAAGAAGGTTTAAAGAAACTAGGTTGATTAGATTCACTTTTCAATGCTTAGCACAGTGCCTACCGCATAGTAGGTATTCAAATATTTGTTGACTTGAACACCTTTTAAAAATTCACTTTCTAAGCTTCAAAAAGTGTCTAACTAACTTGGCATCTTTTTGAAGTTTCAAAAATATGTCTTATATATGCTATAGTCAGCAAATCATGGGTAAATACTATCTCCAACATCTCACCGTGATACATATGCTGAAAAGAGACAAAAATATCATCACTGTGGGTAGTTGGATTGAAAATAATATTTCTGAAATCATACTGTGGCAGACACTGTTGGCTGCCTCTCCTCTGTCCCTCACACCCCTTCTTCCAAGCTGGCAGGGGAGGGGTATTGTTTGGGTGTTGACCCATTCTGTGCTTAGGGAAGTGAGTGAATGTTGACTGATCAAAATCTACAATGATAATTCCTTTCCCTAAATTCATGGTGGGCTTAGACAAGAGCACATGACACAGTCTGGCCAAGGAGAGTGAGGGGACATCTTACATTTCTGGAAAGGGTTTCTCAAGAAGATTCCCTGCCCAACAGACACCTGAAGACAAAGTGCCTTTTTTTGCTTTTATACATGACTGCTTGAAAATGTGATGCCTGGAGCTCTGGCAGCCATTTTGTGACATGAAGCTGAGAATGTGATAAATGCTGAGAATGGTAGAAGGAAAGGAGCTGGGTGATTACACGCTGAATGAAGCAACTCCAGAACTTCCTATGTCTGGACTCATTAACAGAATGCTTCTGTTGTGTAAGGTTTTTTTTGCTAGATACTCTGTTACTTTCAATCAAAGACTCCTAATACAAGTAACTTTAGAATTTTCTTAAAAATTCATACTTTTTCTGAAGTATTTAGAATGTGAATTCACACCAATTTTCCTGGAATTACTGTGCTTAGAAAGAGTTATCTGACACACTATGTAACCATTTTTCATAACCTGTTTATTTTTATTAGCTTTAAAATTCAGATCACAGTAAAAATGGTCTTGCCTTACCTGAGGGATTATATGTTATCTTATTAAATTTCTGTACTCAATGTACTTTCAATACATCATATTTTCCTATTTTATATATTTTATGCATTCAGCAAGCACAGCTTTATAGGAAAATCTTGCCCCTAGTATTATATCCTTGCAGAATTAGTAGGCTCAGTTCTCATCTCTCCTAATTAAAATGATATATACGAGGCAGGTTCTGCTGCCCTGCAAAATCAGAAGTTCCCAACTCCTCTTCCCAAAGCCCTGGGGTCATTCGAAAATCTCACTTTCTGAAAAGTTTCATTTTTTTCTTTGAATCCTTCAAACAGAAACTTCTAAATAGAGGGAATTCATTTTTTTTTAGTGAGCACCTTCTATGTACCAAGCATTTGTTAGGTGTCAGGCACAACAGCATACACAGAACCAAACACAGGGTCTCAGGGACTCAGGGGCTCAGATCTATGACAGTTGTATACCTACCATATCATGTATAATCTTGGCATGATTCTGTTCTGGCTTCTGTAGGAGCCACTGCAAAACCTACTCCAATGGTCTACTGAATGCCCACATATTCATTCCACTTTCCTCTCCTCTTGAATTCCCCTCTGTCTTTAGGAAGCTGTCATCTTTTCCTGATATCTACCAAAGAATTCACATCAATCCTAGAGCTGAAAGTGGTAGGGCCATTGTGGAATCTGCTGAGCACAGGCCTCAGGTCTGCACTGAAGGATGGGAGAAGGTGGTGACAGCTCTGTGCTGGCATTGAACATTTTGTTGAGCACCTACTATGGATCCAGCTCAGGAGCCAGAAAAGACATGCACCATTAGACCAGCAAATCCAGGCCAGGAGCAGGGGGAGGAAAGACCTGGAATGTCCTCTCTGCTGTTTACCATGGGAGGACGCCGAGGGTCGGGATGAGCAGGTGTCAGCACTCAGGTGAGAGGAAGCATGGAGCCTGCCATTCCACCCTGATTTCCTTCCAGTCAAGGCATTGACCTGAGTCAAAGAGGATTCCTTTCAAGAGGGAGGGAAGTCAAAGCTTCCAGGGTATGTCAAGGCAGAGGAGGCCCTCCTCACTAGGAACATGCGGCAGAGAGGTGGGAGAAAGGAGTTTTCAGGAGTCTGTTTTCAGGTCAGCCCCTCGCCATTCCCCCAGCAAACAAAGGGAAAAGCTGCTGCCACCACCATCCAGCCTGACATGTGGGGGGCCCACCAAGAACAAAATTTCTGGAGCCAGAACAGCTTCACAGCATGCAGTATGCACTCCACCCCCTCAGTTTTGCAAGGGGCTCAACTCCAGTCAGGGTTCAATTTGGAAAACCCCTGCCAGGGAAGAGGGGGCTGGCCCAGAACTCTCCCAGTCACAGCGTCTCCTGGGGCAACGGGAACCCCACTTCCACTAGAGACATTTCCTGCCTGTGTGAGCATTTGGAATGGAGGACAATAGTGATGTACTTAGGGGAGAAAATTTCCAAACCTAGAATTTTAATTTAATGAATAGACTGCTGCTCTGACAACATTGAAGACAAAAGGATGTTCTAAGCAGCTGGTACCATTTTCTGAACTGCTGCCTCTGATGAGTATGAAGAACACTAGTTCGATGTCATTAGCGATCTCTGACTTTTAAATGCAAGTCCTGGGGCCACCTTCTCAATCCACTATCCCTATTCCCTGAACTTTGGCTGCTGATGCACAGGAGCTGGACCCACATGGGCTGTGCCCACACCTTCTGTCCATGTTCCTGGAAAGGCAGGTGAGGCCAGACTTCCCTTCCTAACCCAGGGCCTCTGGGGCTCCCACATTCTCTTCACAACCCCTTTCCCTTCTCTGGGCAAAGCCTGCCAAGGCCTTCCTTTCCCTGAAGTGCCCCAGGCAGCCTGGCTCTCTCCAGAAGCCCCCTTCCATGGCCTTCCCTCTCTTTCCAGGTCTTCCCCTGTCCCAGGTAGGGGCTCAGGGAGCCCTCCCTCCTGCTGGCCCAGCAGAGCCTCACCTCCTATTTGGCAGAAGTGACAAGGGGACCAGCAAAGGACTGGGCAGGTAAGACCTCTTGAGAGAGCAGGATACAAATCCATTTTCGCTAAAGCTCGATTATACAGCACTATTAAAATGTGGCAGTGTTGCCTATAGAACCATTTAGAACCAAATACATAAAAAACGTTCCTTAGCCACGTCAGATACGTTTGCTCCAGCAATGCAGCAGCACCTTCCAAGCAGGAGGACCCTGAGCCCCCCAGGAGCCCACATTTCCCCACTGAAGCCCCGCCGCGCCGGGACACCCACCTATTTGTTCGATGAGGTTTCTCCAGGAGTCTGCGGGAATGGGGTGGATCATCTGCAGGGCCTCGGTGAGCGTGGTGGGGCTGTCGGCCAGCGCCGGGCACTCCTCAGGCGTGGCCCCATTTCCCGGGGTGGAGGACGACTCGCTGCCAGAGAGGAGGAGAGGCAGGGGCCGGTTATTTTTAAGCTATGATACACCTTGGCCAGCTTGCCAGAGACGGCCGTGCAAGCGGCACCGTCCAGACCGAGTGGCCGCCACCCCTCCCAGCCAAGCGGGCCCCACAGGCCCTTTTTGTCACCGCACAGGGTGCGACCGAGTGATTCATTCCCACACCAGTCCACCCAAACCTTCATGTTTTCGGAGCTCGCGGGCAAGCGTCAGAAACTTGGCGCGTCCTGCCCGCTCTGCGGCGCCGGCCGGCCGGCCGCCCCGACGGGTCCCATGGCCCGGAGCCCAGCAGTGGGGCGCACCCGCGTGGTCCGCCGTCACACGGCCCTGGACCCCGGGCCCCCTCGGGCTTCGATCCCATCCCAGGGCCACACGGCCGGAGTGTGGGCGCCGAGTGGGAAGCGAGCCTCCCCGGGGGAGGACGCAGGAGGCAGTCCGGGGCCGAGGGGCACCCCAACCCAGGCGGGGCGCCGGCACGAGGGGGCCGGGGGCGGGCGATGGGCCGGGGGCCGACGCCCGCGGCTGGGGCCGGGGGGGGCACGGGGGTGCGGGGGTCGGGCCGGCCGCGCGCCCTCACCTGCCGGGCAGGTGTCCCGCCGCCGAGTCGCGCGCGTCGCTCTCCGAGGTGGAGCTGTCGTGGTCCACGGCGCAGGCGGCGCTGAAGGCTGCGGCCAGCAGCTCCATGGGGGTGCGCGGCCCGCGGGCGCCGGGGCCGAGGCGGGGCCGCGCAGGGGGCCCGGGGCCGGGCCGGGGTCGACGAGCGGGCTGCGGAGCGGGGTCGCAGCGCGCGCGGCTGGAGCCGGAGCTGCCGCCGCCGCCGCTGCCGAGCGCTCCCGCGGGCGGGCGCGCGCCGGAGGCTCCCGGGGTTGCCACGGCAACGGGGAGGCGGTAGGGGCGCGCGCGGCGGGGGCGAGGCCCGGCTGCGGCGGGGCGGGGGTGCCGGGCTGGGCGCGCCCCGGGCCCCGCGGGCGGAGACGGTGGAGGGCACGTCCCGCGGGCCGCGCCCCCGCCCCCGCCCTGGGAGAGGCTGGGGGCGGGACGGGTGGGGGCTGGCGATCCGCGCGCTCGCCTTCCCGCCCCCTCCTCGCCGGACGGCCGGACCCCACGCAGAATCGCGGGGCGAACTTGGAAGATACGGACGGGGGCGGGGACTCTGCTCCGAGCGCCCACGCACCCCCCGCCTTGGCCACGGCGCGCAGCCCCTGCGGCCCGCGCCCGCGAAGGGACCGGCCCGGGCGCCCCCGCCATGGCCCCGCGCTCTCCGGAGGTGCTTTTTTGTGGGCGAGTCCGAGGCAGAAACCCTGCACGCCCCCTCCTGACGGACTAGAGTCAAGGGCCCGGCGCGAAGCCTCCTCCGGGGGGACCTGGCCACCCTCGGCGCCCGGGAGGCCCTGGGGCCCGAGGTGGGGACAGGGGAACGAGAGAAGGAACGAAGTGTCCCCAGGCCTCCCCAGTCTCCCTGACCAGTCACGACTCTTGGGGTCTGCGCTCGTGTTAGCCAGGTCGAGGCGCTTCTGGAGACAGGAAGCAAAGCCAAAATGGGTAACTGGAGTCTAGTGGAATGTGGGTGAAGGTGTGAAGTGGAAACCTAGAGGGCTTTTCACCCAGCAACACCAGGGGCACAGCCCCCGCTGTGGTTCTAAGCGGCCCGCCTGCCCCCTGTGATGGGCGCTGGGTGACAGCGGCCTGCTTCTGCCGGCCAGGGCCACTTCCCAGGTTACCCTCTGGAGCACTGGACGGTGGGGTGGGGAGGGGAGGGCGGAAAATCTTCCTCTGCACCTTCCAGCCTGCGGCATATGTATAAGTGAACAAATTCCTTACTTTGAGTAAACACTTTTGGTGGGAGGGGTTCCTTACTGGTTAGTAGGTCGGCTTTCATGTGTTCCTTAGCCAACCCCCGAGAGCGTGGCAGTTGTGGTAACGAGTTGGGGCTGACAGGAAAGAAGGCAGCATGGGGGGCGGGGTGCATTTGCCTGCAAGGGAATTCCGCTCCCCAGACACCAGGGGCGCATATCGTGGGCCCTTGCCCGTCCCATACCACACCTCCTCATGACGCCAGGAAAGGGTGCCCAGGCTGACTGAAAGCCGGTTCCTGAAGCTGCCACTTAGCCCCTGCTCCTCTCTGGGATTCATCAGATTTCTTCTTGCCAGTAAGGCCTTGGAATATTTGCATGACCACCAGCTGGCCTGCTCTTTTTCCAGCCCAGTCCCTCCATCCCTTGACTCACCCCACATATCTCCAGGTAGCTCTGTATTTTCATCTGCTCTCTGGACACCCGAACATTCCCCCAGTGCACCCACATCTTCCCTGCACCACTGGTGGCCAACCAGGACGCCAGGCAGAAGGTGCGTGCTGGCCTCAATGTCTGTCCCCACACATCAATGTCTCGCTGAGCCCTCTGCATGCTGAAAAGCCTTCAAAGCAGTCCCCATTCCTTGGCATTCGGGCCTCTCTCCAGTCCATTCTGCCCTCTGTCCCCTTTCTACACTGTGGGTCTGCTTTGGTCCTTCCCCTGCTTAAAAGCCCGCACTGGAGTGCCCTAACCTGAGAATGACGGCCTGGCACCGGGTGGGGCTCTTCACCGCCCCTACCACCACTCCTTGCCGGAGGTACCGCCCTTGCTGGCTTCTCTGACGCTTTGGCTTTACCAGACACTTTTCCAGCCTCTGGGCTTTTGCAAATGTTCCTCTGCTGGAACTGTGCTCCCCTGGTAAAGTCCCTCACAGGATGAGGTGCACAAGGAAGTCCCCTCCAAGCCCTTCCGCTGTGCAGTCAGCTGCCCTGCCTGGCACTGTGACTCTCAGTGAACAGGGCTGTCCTTATACTACATTATGGGGTCCTCCAGGGCGGGCACCGTGGTGTCCTACTCATTTCTCACACGGGCTGAGGAGGGGAACTGTATGGGCAATCACTGGGACCTGCTGCTTTGCATGGTTTTATCACCCCTTGAATTTGATGTAACCCCAAGTGGAAACTTTCACACCAATGCACCAAGGGGAAAAGATTCATTTTTTTAAAAAATCAGAAAATATCCAAGTGAAATTACATAGATTAAGATGAGCATAATAAGACCTTCCAGTTGAAAAATAAGCTAAAAATATCCTCCTAATTATAAAATCAGTTTAGAGAGTCACTGAGTTCTGAAGGCATGGAACTTTAAGCTAAATTCCCCATGTTCTATTTTCTATCATATTTAGTGTGTATTAGGCAGGCTAATTACTGAAATCTCCATTTAACCATCATTTTACTCAGAATCATTGACAGAAAAAATAATTATTTCAGCTACTTATACCTGATTAGCACATAGTAGGTGTTCTGTGTTTGTTAAGGATTTAATGGTATGTTTAAAAAAATTTTTTAGTTATTTTATGTACTTCATCTAAAGATTATTTCTTCCTCTGAGCTATAAAAGGTGAATATTGTAAACAAAGTGTATTCTTATTGATGTAGCAACCTCAGCCTTCAGGAGTCCTTATTTATATTAGTGAAATGTTACTTTATTCTGAGAGGGAATTGCTGGAAGCAGAAGGGGACTTAGCAATGATCTGCTCCAGCACTTTTATGATGCAGAGAAAGAAGCAGAGCCAGAGGTTTGTGATGACAAACCCAAGGTCACACAGCGGGCTAGTGGCCGACTTCGGAAGTATATGCTAGTAAGTCAGGACTGTATGTGTGGGACAAAGGAACTGCTCACTTCGTGTTTTTGGGGTCTTATAGTAAGTCACCAGGCTATCAAATGTTAAAACACATTTATACTCTTAAATCCAATAGGAAAATGACTTGGATTTTTTTTTTTTTTTTTTTTGCTTTAAGAAGATAATCCCCAAGTATATATAGGAAACTTGTAGAAACAGGTGCTTCATAGCTTTTAATTAAATGTATCTTTTAAAGTCATAAACACAGTAGGTTATTTTTGCCACTCTCAAAAGACTTTTCAGTTGCTTTGAAATCAACAGATTTTAAGTTGCCAGACAGCACTGGCAATCAATCCACAGAAGGCTACAGCCCAGAGGTTAAACAGACCCCCAAAATGCAGGGACAAAGTAGGAAAAGGACAAACATAGCCTTTCTCACTGCAGCTCTGAGAAACCCAGAAAGCCATACTTGATGGATGAAAACATTTCTCCACAAGGGGTCTTCCAAAACTAGATTGCTCTGTTGGTGGGGCAGAGGTAAAGACCTTTCCGTAGTTGTGATGGTAAAGATCATTTGTAAACGTGGGAATGTAACATGATACGGAAATAAGTGAAAAACACAGTCAGTTTAGCCGTGTGCAGTAAAGAATAAACTTACCCAAAGAGAGGTCCAGCCCTTGCCCAGGGCTCCTGGGGAGGCCATCTCTAAGCCATTGGAATGCTGTGTCTAATAAAATTGTCTTTGCTTACCCGGGGACCTGGGGCCACACCAGATAAAGTGGGGTCATGTGACAATAGCTCAAACTGCAGAGGGGCTGAGGACTGGGTGGCCAACCATCCTAGGTGACCAAGCCCCAGGAAGAACTCTGGACACCAAGGCTCAGGTGAGCTTCCCTGGTTGTCAGTCCTCTGGGCGGATCGTCACATATCGTTGCCAGAAAATGTTAGCACTGTTCACAGATCGTGGGGAGAAGGTAACTAGAAGCTCCAGGTGGGACTTCTTGGGATTCTGACTATGCATCTCTGCCCTCGGCTCATCTGTAGTCTTTTACTGTAATAAGCCATAACTGTGAGTATAACAGCTCACAGTGAGTTCTGAATCCTTCTAGTAAATTTTCAAATACAAGGTTGGGTTTGGGGGACCTCCTAACTCTGCAGTTGGTGTCAGAAGTGAGGGTGGTCTTGTGGGCTGTCCCTAACTTGACAAGCCTCTAGTCTGATTTAGATACAGCGACCATGTACCCCTAACGGCCTTCCTTTCCACGATTGCCTTCATTCCCTCCGGCTGCCCTGTGCATAGCTGCTGTGTTAGTTTTCCCCAGACATGTCTGATCCCACGCATCTGTTATCTTCAGTGACTCCCCAGGACCTTGCTGGCTATTTGCTGCTAATGGAGTAAAGGTACAGTCCAGGCTGGGGCTGCCCCCATGCGAGCCCGCTCACCCCTGAGCGCTCCCAGCCTGCCTTTCGCTCTGTTAGTACTGTCCTGTTAATCACCCGCTGGCATGGTTTCTCTGTCCAGGGGATCTGCAATTTTGGGGGGCAGCTAGAGAGATGTCATTTATTTCTGCATCTCCAGCATCCAGCACACGCAGGAGGCATCAGGAAACAGTAGATGAGTAAGTAAATACGAGGAAGTTGGCAGGTGTTATGTTGGCATGCCCTCGCTGTCAATCTTTCTGCTACAGTTACTGAGTGTAGCATGAATAGTCCCTTGGTGTTAACACCATGGCTTTAACTGGCCTCTGGGAATGAGCAGGCGTCCGGGATTGGTGCCTTAAGCTTGGGGGAATAGCTGTGATTTGTTGTGTTGAGTCAAAAAAACCAGTAAACATGGATTCACTGTTTTGGTAAAGTGCAGAGTGTTTTGTTTTTGTTTGACATGGTTGCCATGCGGACAGTTGTTACAGTTTGGGTAAAATAGGGAAGATCTCAGAGGAATGAAGAGATACACAGAAAGCTTTGTCTGGTTTCAGGAGTTATGCTGGCATTGGATAGGTTTGGGGAAGCAGGCATTGAGTCGTGGGGCTTGATAGCTGAAAAGTTGGTGTTGCTGTGCTGAACGCATTTTCAAAATCAAGAATAGGTGGTTACGCTCTACTTCCAGGTCTAAGAGGAGCATGGATCACATTGCTTGGCTAGTGAAATGTTGAAATTTCCAAAACATTTTGATGGTTTATGTGTCCTTATCTTATCCTTAAAAATCAGTCACAGATGCTGGCTATCTTCAATTATGAGATGCAGACAACCGTATGGCCTTGATAGAAATGTATTTCTCAAAATTGGCTCCAAAATGACGCAGGAAAAGATACTATAATGCTTGTATGCTTGTCTGAATCTGTGGAGAATGAGAGAGGGCCTGGAATGTGGGTTTCTATGAAATATGCCTAACCAAGGAGGCGAAAACACATACGATGTAAGGATTTTGGCCGTGGGTTATGTCATGGGCTTTTGACCAATAGGAACCTCCTGAAATAGGGGGGAATCTAAGGAAAAATACTGTTATTTGCAAGATATGTTCAGGATGAAATTTGGAGTAAGTAAGATTGGGAGTTGCTTAGGTACACATAGTTTACATTTTAGGTTGTGGTCCTTGGGGATTTATAATTTCTTAGCTGGAACTCAAACTATAGAGGAATTAATGGCCTACTTCCTTCCACTTAGATTCATTCATTTTAAATCACCTTATAAACTCTATGTCAATCTAACTTAGTCTTATGTGTAGTGAGTCCCATAGTGTACTATAAAAATAGAAAATGATAATATTATTATTACTTAAGGAGCCTACATTTACCACTAAAAACATCCACTATTGTAATGGAGAGTGTCCCGCCATAACCATTAGCCAAATGTAGCACAACTGTGTAAGTTATGAAACAAGAAAAATAAATATGTCCATTCAGAAACAAAGTAGACTTGAAAGAATAGTGTGTAGTTAACAAAGTAAATAAGTAGGAATTGTTCACAATTAGTCCTGAAAATTGCAAATAACTGGATTTTAGAGAACTATTTTCTGTATCAAGAAGTAAGTAGTATAGTGACTTTTGTTGAAACAAACCACCTCGCCCTTAACATTCAGTAGAAAGAATGTTCTTTGTTGAGTCACCAGGACTGTGTTCAAGGATTTAGAGTTTTCTGAAAAGACCATTATGACTTTGGTGGTCACTTCATGAGAGCTGTTAGAGAAACCAATGAGGTGGGCTCCCAGATAGAGTGACCAGTTCCAGGTCCTTGACTACCCATCATAGTGTTGACAAAAATGCTGTTCTTCCCAGAAATTCAAAGCTTTTGACTATTAGCACTCTTTCAATTTTGAAGACTTTAATAAGGGAAATGTGACCAAAGTGTGCAAATTAACACCAAACGAATGTTATTATCAAGAAAGCACACTATTTCAAACATGTATCAGATACACAGCAATCAAAAAATTTAAAAAATGAACAGCCAGTGTTAGCCAAGGCCTAGAAACTGTCATTTGCCTCTGGGAGTGGGAGTGTGAATTGATATAACCTTTCTGGAGGGTGATCTGGCACCCCTGTCAGAAGTCTGCAAATGTTCTTACTCTTTGGCAAAGAGGTTCTACTTCCAGGAATATGTCCTAACAAACTACAAGAATCCATGTGAAAAAATGAGCCACAAGAATGTTTAATACAGTCCTAGGTTAACAGTGAAATATTTGGAGTAATGTGAATGTCCAATATTATTAGGAGACTGACTATTAAATTATGACATATCTCTAAAATGGAATATAATTAAAAATGGTATAGAAAATATTTAATAATCTGGAAAGATGTCCATAATGTATTGAATAGAAAAGCAGATTCCCAAACTGGATGGTAGTATGATATTATTTTGTTCATAAATAGACATATATATGGAATTGTAAGCCTATATATATGTATATATGAAAAAGGACTGCAAGAAAGATCACCAAAAACTTTCACGGTACAGTTGACTTTTGAACAACATGAGTTTGAACTGAGCAGGTCCACTTACACGTGGATGTTTTTCAACAAATATATTGGAAAATTTTTTGAAGATGTGCAACAATTTGAAAAACATTTTATTTTCTCTAGATTACTGTATTGTAAGAATAAGGTATATAATATGTATAACATACAAAATATGTGTTAATTGGCTACTTATGATATCAATAAGGCTTCTGCTTAACAGTAGGCTATTCGCAGTTAAATTTTAGGGGAGTCACAAAGTAATTCATAGACTTTTGACTGTGAGGGGTTGGGGTGGGTGTCGGTTCCCCAAACCCCCTTTTTGTTCAGGGGGCCACTGTACTTGTAGTTGTTTGGTCTGATTCTGAGGGAATTTTCCTGTTTACTTCATATGCATTTAAATTTTTTTCTACAATAAATGTGTCACTTATGTAATAAGCAGGAACGAGTTCCTTTAAAGACAACAATTCCTTAATGTGCATTAATTTAGAGCATGAGTATAAAGCATTCACATAACCACGGGGAATCATAATGAACTTGAAAAAAGGGGCTGAGTTGTTTTGTATTCTCTAGACTTGGAGGAAAAACAGCTCAATTTACTACATAAATCTATCTCTTAAAAAGCTCTTCAGTTTCTGAAGAATCACGAATTCAAACTTTACAGTATAATACTTCCTGGCATCTCTAAAATTAAAGCACTTACCCGATATTCTAATCTGACTGGTTGTAAAAATAGTCCCTTTTCCAGAAATTCCCTTTACCTTCCATAAATCGACATGTATGACTCCTAACCAGAATGCTTCTTTTTCAATTGAAGTCATGGTCCCATTAAAGGTGTCATCAAATAAATCAAAGGCAGGTCACCCTAATACCACAAGCCCCCGCATGGGTACATCCCACCTGTGCGGGCCCAGATGCCGCCTCCTGCACGAAGCCCACCCCTGTTCCATCCCACAGCTTAGCTATACTTGCTCATTGTGAGGATCTCCTGTACCTCTTCACCAGTGCTTCTCTTAAAGCTTGATTACTTTCTTGGAAAATTTATTATCTGTCCTACAGGACTTTGCATAGAGACAGATTCAGCCTGATTTGTGTTGCCCCCTTGCTGTGTGGGCAGAGACCTTGTGTATCCTGGAGGCTCAAGACCTATTTGCTGAATGGAAGCCGAGTTGGAGGAGGTGTGGAGGCACACAGACATTTCTTTGGTATCATCCCCTGCTTCTCGATAAGTTATAGTCATAGAAACATCTTACAAACTCTTTTCCTCTCACCCATTAAACACAGCCTTCCTCTCCTTGGGATCCCTAAGAGGTGAGTGCCCCTGTAGCTGAAAGACCATTATTGCTTGGGGGAAAACATCAGCAAAGACGTGGAATTTCATTTTTCTTTCTGTACCTATTTAGTGTTCACCCCTCCTCTGAGCTGACCAGTTGATACTTCCTTCCTAATTTTAAACCGCGTCTCATTTTTTCCACACAGTGAAGACTGCATGCTAAATTATTGCTGTTTCTAGACGGTGGCTCAGCCCTGGGAGGAGCTTTTACTTGTCACAGAGTCAGCATGATCTCTAGGCCTGATCCTCTGCTGGGCTCGGGGTAAAGAAGTTCCTTTGTAGGTCTCTCTTTTCTTCTTAACCACAAGGCTCTTTTGTAAGGGTCTCAGAGGAGGGTTTTAAGCCCACCAGAAATACCTTCTTCCATTTAAAATTAGCATTTGTTCTTAAAAGAGACAGGGACTCCAAGCTGTCATTAGTTGAGTGTTTTCTTTAAGGAGTGAAGGATTCTCACCAGGAAAGAGGAAAGCCTTCTGGACACAGTGACTCACCGAAACGACAGATCAGAGTGGAAAAATTCCTTCCCACTGAGGACACCTTAGGGCGCGCACTACCCCTTCCTGAACTCAAGGCTCAGGGTAAGCCCTCCATACACCGTGAGTCTCCATTGACGGCACACTTGGCTTAAAGATGGAGCGCCCTGAATTGTCTGGACTGAAATCCACTTCAGGGGAAGCAGGCGCTCATGTACATATTGACATTAATGACAGGAGAGCAAGATTGTCCAACCTCACATGGACTTGAATTTGACCATAACCCAACAACCACAGATGTGCCATGGACTGGACAACTGTGACCCCCAAGTCCATGCGCTGACATCCTAACCCCCCGAGGTGATGGCATTTGGAGGGGGGGACCTTGGGAGGTCATAGGTCATAAGGGTGGAGTCCTCAGGACTGGGTTTAGTGTCCTTGTAAAGGACACCCCAGAGAGATGCCTCACCTTGGTCTTGGATTTCTCAGCCTCTAGAACTATGAGAATTACACGTGTGCTGTATATACACCCCCCAGTATGTGGTGTCCTGTTACAGCCCCCTGAATGAACCAGACAACGTGGATTTACCCTTTGACGCAGCAATTCCATTTCTAAGAATTTGCCCTGACGACACGCCCTGAAATATGAAACAAGATTTGCACAAGGGCATTCACTGTGACATTATTTTGATACCAAGATATTGGAACAACCTACAAAGCATCTCCCAGCGTGATGGTATGGCCGCATGGTGAGGTCCTCTGCCTCTGGGGGAAGGAGGGTGAGGAGGGCGGGTCTGCACCGACCCCGGTGGTCACTGGTGTCCCTTGCAAGTAGATAGGGCACGTGCAGGCCACGCACTGAAGAAGGGGCGGTTGTAGAGTTATATATACTCTTTCTTTTTTCCCCCAAAAAAGAGAATTAGAAGGGAAAAAAGAGAAACTAGGAAAGGTGGTTACTTCCAGAGTTGGAGTAGAAGGTAAGACTTTTCTGAGTGTACCTTTTTATATACTTTTGACTTATAAACCACATAAATGTTTTACATATTCAATTAACAGAGAAAAATTTAAAAGTATAGAGAAAAATCAAACCGTAGAATCGAAAATAAACAGAAACAAATGAACCTAAGTAACAGTCAAATTGATAACAGCACCACACAGAAAACAAATTAATTCAAGTAATTAATTTGGAATGTAAGTACTTCATATCATTACTGGGATCAATGCTAGGACTAAAACAAAGCAAAGAAACCTTCAATTTTACTTGGAAGGTGTTGGAGGCTGAGCTGTGTGCCCTGAAAAGGTATGTTGAAATCCTAACACCTGGCACCTGGGAATGTGACTTGGTTTGGAAATAAGGGTTTTTGCTGATGGAATCAGGTTAAGATGATGTCATACTGGGTTGAGGTGGGTCCTAACTCAATAACTGGTGTTTATAAGAGGATGAAATTTGGACACAGAGACACAGAACATGCAGACAGGAGAATGCAACACAAAGATACTGGCGAAGGTTGGAGCGATGCGTCCCGTGAGCCAGGGAGCACCCAGGACTGCCAGCCACCAGCACAGACTAGGGAAGAGGCATGGAGCAGATCCTCCCCGCAGCCTTCAGAGGGCGCAGGGCCCTGCCAAGGCCTTGATTTTGGACTTAGGGTCTCCAGGACTGAAAGAGAACAAGTTTGTTGTTTTTAAACCACACAGGGCTGTGGTGCTTTGTTACGGCAGCCCCAGGAAACTAGTAGCATAGATTTGTTGTTGCTTATGGTACAGGTGCGGTAATTGTGACATTCTGTATATATTTGCAGGATAGAGAAATAATCCCACAGTATGTTGATGTGGAAAACCAGGGTCCTCACTTTTAGAAGAGGTGGTTGAAAATACGTAATGGGGAGGGGAAGGGGGGATGCTGTGTGATGGATTGGAATTGAAGGTTTACGAGCTCTCTCTTTCTCTCCTTACACACACACACACACACACACACACACACACACACACGCACAAGCACACACATGTCCCAGAAACAATGACTGCCAGTAGTAATGAGCATACCTAGTCCCCAGATCTTGGTTTCTAACCCATTTCTGCACTAAAAGCAGCTTGGGGGCCCCTGGAGAAAGGGCTGCCTCCAGTCCAGGATATAGAAGGTATAGAAAGTATCTTGCTTAAAGGGGCTCCCACAGGCTCCGTTTGTGATAGTTTGAGCATCAAAAGGAAGATGAGAGTAATGGAGTGAAACATATTGGACTAAAAATCAAAAGCAAACCCCACCATGACTCCATAGTGATACTCAAAAACAAAATAAAACAACAGAACAAAGGAGGGGGTCTTCTTCATAGAGGAAAATCAACTAATGTAAGTGGAATGCTAGAACATTCTCATTTTGCAATTCCCAGTGTAGTGATAAATTCAGGAAGGATCATTAATGGATATTAAAAGTCACTGAGTGAAAGATTAATAGGAAAGATGATATTTACATGGCCTCAAATTATCACTTTACCATTAACTTATTAGCTGCCAAAGGAAAAAAATTGTACATTTACTTGGGAGCAATCTGGCAGCTTCCCAATTAACCAAATAATCAAAGTTAGCTGCAGGAATAGTGGGCCAGCTGACACCAGCGCCTCCTGATAGGGCTCAATTCGAAACACCCATCACTCAGATGCATTCTTGCTAAAATGTTTAACCTGAGGTTGATCAAGCGTCAGCCCTAACTTCGAGTTTAAAAGAAAAATGGAGTAAAGGAACAAGTCAGATGCTGCCTGAGGAAGCAGCCAGACAAATCCGTGATGGGGCTGTTCTGCAAATAATCAGCTTGGATTTTCAAAAAGTAAGTCATGGGAAACAAAATGGGGGCCTGCTGTAGATTTTGGGAGTCTAAAGAGAGAAAACCAACAAATGCAGTGTTTGAAATCCGATTAGATCTTGATTCACTGATCCTGCCTGTATAAGACATTCTGGGGGCAATGGGGAGAAATCTGAATGTAGACTGGATATTAGATAACGGGATGATGGCGTTTTCTTGGGTGTGATGATGGCATTGTGAGCACGCAGAAGAGCATCCTCACTCTTAGCAGCTGTGCTCTGGACCTTTATGCATGAACAGCTGACATGCCTGCAGTTTACTTTCTGGTGCTTTAATGGAAATGGAAGACGGAGAAGGTAAGAGAACATAATAAGCAAAGGATCAATTTTTTGAATCTAGGTTGAGGGTAAATGGGAGTTCATTGTATGATTCTTTCAGTTTTTCTATTTAAACTTTTTCTTTAAAAAAGTTGGGGGAAAGGAAAAAAGTATTTAGAGAAATAGTATATTTGGGTTAAAGAACTGTATCCACAATCAAGTTTAAATGTAGTCTGATGAAAGGTGCTGATTACTGAGTTCGGGATGGTGTAAAGGCTGAGGGAATGACGCGGCCTTGGCCAGACCCCTTGCCGAACTTGGGAGCTCTGGGGTGCCAGGACCCACTGGTGTGTGAGCCCACGAAGGCAGCCTTTTTGCCCCCTGGGTGCACTGCTAGACCCCCAGTGCCTAGAGCAAAGCTTGGACCATAGCGGATGCTGATAAGCATCCATCTGATGCAGTGAAGTGTAAACAGATCAGGATAAACAGCTTGTCTGATTTCTGATTATTTTTTTCAGCATAGACTCTTGGTCAAAGATTAAGAGCAGTTTTATTGCTTTTCACATATATTATGAAATTTCAAATGGCTATATTGGTTTGCACGCAACTGGTGTCTCTGCATTCTTTTCTGTAGCAGTTATTAGAATTTTAAACAATCTGCCAATTTGAAAAATGGAAAATATCTTATTTTATTTTACATTTCTTTCTTTACTAGCAAAGGTGATTTTTTGTTTGTTCTTGATCGTTTCATATTCTTATGTTGTCTTTTGTTGTCTCAATTTTCATGTTTATTGTTTTAATTTTAGGATGACTATGTTTTTCTGATTTGTAAATACTGTGTGCCATGTTGTTTTATATGAGGTGTTTTTTTTTTGTTTTTTAAACGTGGCCCACTTTATAGGAAAGGCACTTCTTTCTGAAAGATGTGTGAGTCGGTGTGTCAGTGAGGGCCAGAGGGCAGGGTGGTCAGCTCTCAGCCGCTCTCTCTGGGCCCCCAGGGGAATCCTGGCTCCACCTTCCCACTGGAGAGTGGGGCAGGGCGCTGGGCCTGGGGGTGAGGGTGGGGGGTGGGGTGGGAGCACAGAGGAGCCCCACAGGGTCTCCTTGGCCCAGCCCCTGCATTCAGGCAGGCAAAACAGTTGTATTGTCATTTTATAGAAAAGATAACCAAGAAGCTAAGACCTCTCCTTGCAGCCTCGTCATCCCAGGTCCGCAAAGGTGCAGTGGGGTCAGAGGAGGCTTTTCAGTCCTGAACGGTTGCTGTGAGCTCACATCACTGCCAGGAGGTCCTCTCACCATGGCCTGTCCCCCAACCCTGTCTGAGACAGTTTGATCTGAAACTGTCAATGTCAAAACCAGACTCACTTGCCTGCCTGTTTCGTCTCCTTTTCGCTAACATATGATCGCTTTCAGCACATGCTTCAGAAAAAAATAGAAGGAAGAACAGCTGACAGATTTATATGAACTGCCAACCATTCAGTAATGAATTTATTCCATGTGTGACCAGGAGCACCCACGATCTACAAAGCCCTGTGGCCCATCAGGCCTCAGCACCAACAGGGTGGCTGGCTGATCATTATGTGGAAACCGCAAACCATACGCAATGAAATGCTGATACCATTACCCTGACAGTTTGAAAAGATTGCTCTTTGAGGCACATTATTTCATCTTTCTAGTCTCTAAAGGATTTATATTATTGTCTTTCACATGATAGCAAATAATTTAAAAAACTAGTGGGTAAACTATGTATTTAAAGTTGTAAACATGTTTAAAACGTGTCTTAATTTCTGTAAGAATTTTGAAACTTTAAGGGGAAATTTCAGTAAGATGTGGCATCTTTATTTTTCTTTTTTCAAGGAGCCTGGATTTTGAGATGTGGTGTCTTAGGTCAGGTTCCCTTGAGACAAAGATCCGAGTGCAGAGCATTCGTGAAGGAGGAGCTTCGGTGGTGGCGGGGAAGAGCGGGCAGCGAGGGGGCAGGGCTGGGAGGTAGCACATGGGGCCAGCAGCCCCAGTCTCCGCTGCTGCCACAGGGGCTCTGGAGCACGAACCCCCCTGCAGAGCTTGTCCTTGTGGTGGGGTGGAAGCTGGAGTTCTAGATTTGGGCAACAGGCAGGCGTGGCCTAAGGGCTGTGGGAATGTGTGTGCAGGGCCCTGGGGCTGATGCCCCCTGGGGCAAGGCCTGGGGAACCGGAGCTGGGCAGGTGGGGTCAAAGGGATTTGAGGCCAGGCATTTTGCCCAGTATCTGATGTGCATATGTGGAATTTACCTCCTATGTCAGTTTATAGAATGCTTCCAAGGTGGTAATTCTCTTTTGTTAGGTAACAAATGACCACAACGCTGCATCTCACAGCAAAGTTTACACTCTCACAGAGCTTCCAAGGGTCAGGAAACCTGTGGTTCTGGCTCAGGGGCTCTGGTGAGGCTGTGGCGAAGCTGCTGGCCAGGCCTTGAGGCAGGAAGCCTCAGTTTCTTCCCTGAGGTGGCTGCCTGCTGAAGCCCCAGTGGCATGGACACTGGCTTCCCCAGCTTGAGTGCTCCCCGAGAAGGACATGCTGATGCCCTCTGCCTTTTATGACCTTGACTTCAATTCACAACCATTCTGTTCACCAATCAGAAGTGGTCATGGGGTCCAGTCCACACTCAATGGGAGGATGTTGATACTGGGTGGTGGGGTCGCTGGGGGCCTTCTTGGAGGTGGGCTCCCACGCATTCCTTCAGCTTTTTGCCGGAAAAGTTCTAAAGACAGCCAGTGTCTCTGTCCCATCTTTGAGTCTGACACTCGCCAAAGCAAAGACTCCGAAGTGGACAGCCGCTGGGTCCTTTCTGTCAAACCTGCTGTCCCTTTAGCCCTCTGGTGGCCACGAGTTACCCCCAGCAATGCATAGTTTTCCGAACGTGCATCTTCTTCCGAGGCCCCCTTCAAACAGAGCAGGTTGTTTCTGTAAAACGACCGCCTGGGATTTGCTGTCCCGCCTGGAGCCCACATCCACCCTCTCGTTTCTTTGGCTGGCACACAGATTCACAGCTCTCCCCCCAAGCCCTGGCCTGACAGCCTGCTCTTGGTGGACATGTGACTTGGCAACCTGGGAAGACCTGACTCCTGGCATGATAATTAAACTTGGCCAACATAGAGTATGCTGCTACTCTACAATACCGAGTCAGAATCATAATTTGGAGGTTGTGTAGTTGCATGACCGACAGTGTCAGGATTTAAGAGGCCGACGATGCCAATTACCCATGTCAGAACAGGCAGTGGGGAGGCCTCCCACGGCCTTTCAGGGCCCAGTGTGCTGGCCGCTCTTGGTGCCACCGGGGTGCTGAGGGCCACATCCCTTGTTCTTTTCTATTTCCATAGCCTGAACCCCTCCCCCAACTCCCTATGTGCAGTGGAAATCCCAGTACATTGTTTCTGGGTGGAACAAGTCATGTTTTCCCTGGACTCTCATATTGTATGAAAGGTGACACGCCCAATGGTATTGCTATAATCAGCATGGCAGGAAATGTTGAGCAGAGATTTTATATAGCATCTCTTAAAGTCTGCCAGGGGCATGCTGCAGAAAAGAGCGCCAGTGGAAGTTTTGCCCCCAGAGTTGAAAGGTGAAGAGAAGGCACAAAATGATCAAGTCCAGGCTCGGACCCCTGTGAGTGGGGGCCGGTGCCATCTAGGAAGAAACCCAGATTCCCATAAGGGAAACTGGGTGGCAGGGCCTTCAAGGGCACCCGACAGGGCTCTGCGGGGGGACACGGCGGGCCTCAGGCAAGGACTTGGGAGTGTGTGCTCTGCACAGCGATTAAGGCAGATCAGTAAAGTAAAGCCTGGGAAATGCTAATTGGAGATTGGAAAGATGAATCTAAACTCCCAAGACAATGCACAAGAATCGTGTTCATACAAGCATTGTTAATATAAGAATTGCAGAGGAAATTCAAACTGTTCAAATTCCAATAGACATTTATTTTCTAGCATCTCATGTGTGACAAGCACTGTTTTAAGTGTTCTCCTTAGATTTTTTTCATTTATCTCACAACCCTGTAGAGTGGGCTAATACCTATAAAATTCAGGAACTTCTTTGATCTATGACGTTCACTTTATCTTCTTGAACACTGCTATCTCCACCAGCAGATACAAGTTACAGGATATTTGGAAGGTGACCTATCAGAGCCTCGAGGACCATCTGGTGGAGATACTGTTTACTATCACAGTGATCACTGTATCCTCCCAATTGTAGATTACAAGAAGTAGTGTTATTTGCCAAACAACATTTTGGGGGGTTTGTATTTTCTTACAATGCCATCTTTTTGCTAGAAAGTCTTAGAAACATGATCAATTGCTTTAATCAATCTACCTTTGAAAAGGGATTAGTGTGGCTGTCTCTTAATATTGATAGCTTAAATTTGAGGCAGCTACTCTTACACAACCAACATGCTCAAAAATAGATGCACAAATGAGTAAATAGAGCCTGAGGATGGTGGACAAAGATCCTTTTGTGAAAAGTGGGACACAGTTCTCAGCACCCCATCCCCTTCCTGGGGGTGATTGTCCAGAGCCAGGATCTTCCCCTGGAAGGGCAGTTCTGGGTTTTCCCCAAGACACGTGTAGTCAAGGCCACAGTTCCCTCCATGAGCATGGCTGAGGTGCCTGGGGCCTGGAAGCCTTTCCAAGCAGGAAAGCATAAGAGCCACACAACTAAGGCCCTACAGTGGATTTTAGGGCACTGGGGCTTTCTGGGAAGCTGCCAGGGGAAGTGGCCCCTAAATGTTCCCCTGAGTCACCAAATAAGGAATTTTCTGGTGGAAATCAGTGCTCAGAACAGTGAAGGTGCTTAATAAATATTTGTTAAATTAATAAACACATAAATGGATTCCTCCAAGTTGCAGAGGTCAAACATCTACCAGAAACAATGATTTTTGTTTTAGAGCGGCTAACCACAGTCGATTCATTCTTCCCACTGGTATGTGGCTAACATAACATTGTCTATAACAGCAACTGTGCATTTGTGGTCAGAGCTACTCTGTACAGCAGCTCAGGCTGTGCACCATCCGACTCCAGGGGTACCTTTTACATGGATGACAGCATGAATGGTGCCCTCTAGAGTTGGGCCCTGGAATCACATCCTCAACTTAAAAACGGATACTTTGTTCTATACTCTGCGGCCGGGGAGTCATGAATCCAGGGCATTCATCCATTCCTTCTCATCAGCGGTCTTGGGCCAGGGGATAGAACAGTGAGCAAACAGCACTTGAGCAAGGTATCATCTAATAGATAAGTCAGCAGGAAATTACAAATGAGGCTGCATGATGGGGATGCTCCCTGGTGCCGTGAAAGCTCAAGAAAAGAGTTTGCAATGCAGCCTGAGGCAGGAAGCATGACGGGCTTATTATTTTTCACATTTGAAAGATTCTCAGAAGTTACAACAGTACAAAGAACTTGTTTTGTGCTTTCTCTGAACCATTGGAGAGTCAGCTGCTGACCTGATGTCCTGTCAACCCCAAACACTTTTCCGTGTGTATTTTCTACACCCACCTACTAGCTGCTAAAATACAAGCACTGAAATCAAGAAGTTCATTTTGATATGTTTTTGCCAATTAGTGCTCAGACACCTTTCAGATTGCGCCTGTTGTCACAATAATGTCCTTTATAGCAAAAGGTCCAATCCAGGTCACCACTGCATTCGGGCGGCCAGCCTCTGGTTTCCTTCAGTCTGGAATAGCTCCTCAGTCTTGCTTGGCGTCTGTGGCCTTGACACTCACAAAGATTTCAGGCCAATGATTTTGTAGAATGTCTCTTGATTTGGGTTTTCCTGATGTTTTCTGTGATTATATTTAGGTCTTACATCTCCAGCAGAACACCTTGTTTAGTTTGGCAGGTTTTTGAATTCTACAAAAATGAAACCTCTCTGTCTGTCTCTTCTATGATCTCCCCAGGTACAGAGGAAGTTTATCACGTGCTTACATGTGCTGGGCCATTTGTGTGTTTTCTGTTTCACACTCAGGTCTTCTCCTGCCTAGTCTGTGGTGAGTGAGGCTTGGGGAAAGTAAGGACTTATTTGCTCAAGGCCACATGCAGGTCTGAAGACAGTCCAGGACTCTAGCCCTGCTCTGGACCTCTCTGACCACTTGCCTGTGTGAGGACCCTCCGGGGCCTCCTACAGCCACAGCAGGTCAGGTCTTGAAGACCATAGAAACTGGTTTCCCCGGTCCACTCTCCCTGGCTCCCCAGGACCAGCCCATTAAGATGAAATTCTTTAGATTAAGAATTCAAAGGAATTTGAGAAAAACATACAGGCAATAAGATACAAGATTGTGACTAGCGAAAGAAACAGCATGATTCACGTCATGCATGAGAATGATAGAACAAATAAAACCATAGTTCAAGAACCAAAATTAGGTTCCCAGAAAGTTACAGTCAGGCAAACAAAAGGGCATATGAAGGATTGTAGTTAAAGAGAAATAAGAACTGAAACAATTTAAGTTAAAATCAACAAACTCCAGGGACTCAGGGATTTAAGTTGTAAGATAAAAACTAAGGGGGACAAGGGGGAGGATTTGACAGTCAAGCAGAGCCAGAATTAATAGTGGTAATAGTTGTAAAGGTAAATTACCAAAGGAAAACATTTAAGAAGTGATTAAAATAGAGGGAAAGTAAGAAGGAAGGTAAAAGACAAAGTACGGAGCTTACAAATGAATGGTCAAACCAGCTAGAATAAACACGTCAGCGCAAGTGGGTAATGTAATGAGAACTTAACTATTAAAAACACCTAAGATGTAATTTTGAGTAGGTACAATCCACATTCCAAGCACCTCCCAAAGCCTATCATTATTGTTGTTATTAGTATTTTGAATGTCAGAGAGTCAGCAGGTGCAAGACACTGTCTGACCGTGTTTGACCCGAGCCCCTCATGGGTTCCTGAGCTCCTGTCTGGTCACCTCTGGGCCTGGCAGGAGGAGAGAAAGCTTGGGGGCCACCCCCAAGGGGCCACCTGCTTGCAGCCCACATCAACAAGGCCTTGTGGGGAGGTGGGGAAGATGCTACTTCAACTTCCCAGTGGGGAAAAAAAGTTTAGAACTGCTGAAAATAAGCTATAGCTGTCAGAAGTATATGGAATGAGCTGCATAAACTGCGAAGCATGTCACAGTTGTATTTTTTTCTGAGGCAGTATAAAATAGAAACAATTTCATAGATAGGAAATCCACACCTCTTCAGTCCCCATGTCCGAGTGGCCCTGAGATCCTTCGAATGCTCTAGTGTCCTTTGTTTATGGTCCACAGACAGTTGGGCAATTCCAGGGCCTCAGCCAGTGCCTACGTGGAGGGATGCCCGAGAGGAGGTTAGTCTATAATGCTCCATGCGCATTGTTATTGCAGAGAGCATTGCAGAGTCTTCTATCTTGCTGGGGGTGGTGGGAAAATGAGTTATCTCCAAAAGGCAGCTTGGCAGGCCAGTCACTCAGAGTCAGAGATGATGCATCCCTGCCTGAGCTGCAGGGGTAAATCCATCCTGGTGACATTGTTGCCTGGCTTTGCAAGAGCCTTGTCTGCACAGTCTTGGTCTAGACTGTACTAGACCAGTCTGCACAGGTGTGTCTTCAAGAGGTCTTCAAGCTCATGAAGTCAGAACTTCAGCCCAGGTATCTGGTTTTTTTCCATTCCTTCATTCACTCATCAACCATTCGTCAATCATGTGCAAATATTGAGTGTGTCTGGAATGTCAGACAAGTGTTAAGTGCTCAGGAGGGAACACAACTGGTCAAGGTCTGTGCCTCCTGGGCCGTGTACAGTGGCTCAGGCTGCTGTGAGATTAGCAGAGAGAGCTGACGATCCTACCCGACCTCCTGGAAAGGGGACAAGGGCACGGGACGTACAGTGAGCTCCCCAGGTGCTGTTCACCCAGTCGCAGTGCTATGGACTCACAGCCTATCTTCTCTCTTCTCCTCCCCCCCTCCTCCCTGGGGCCTGGATTATTTTGAAGTGTATACATTGCAATTGCCTGAGATCCCTTTCTGGTTGTCTTTTTGCCCTTTGTTGAGAAACTGGGCCATCTGTGCCTTCAGGATGTGCTCATCGCATCTGCACTGTGTGGTTTTACTCATTCCTCCCTCTCCTGTGTTCCTTGTAAACTGGTAGATCTAGAGGCTTGATTAGAGTCAGGCTGCATTTCTTCAGCTCCTATGTTGCCGACTAATGGCCCAAACCTGAGAACAGCTTCCTTGAATAAAAGAGGCAGCCCCAACCTGCAGGGACTCAACATTTGTTTCTTGCGTTAACATATTGTAAAGACTGTAAGACTCTCCTAGTAACAACCCAAACTAGCATTTATGAATGTCTGTAAGCTGCCCCCAGCATTGTGGTACACAGAACTTGTACATTTCCATGGACGTGTGTACAGTTTCCAATATTGGAAACCTGTCCTGCCCTGTATCAGCATTCAGACTCATGGTGCCCGAATCTTTGGTGGCAATGAGGGATTTTGTGGCAATGGCCCTTTGGGAGATGGATCCAGGAATAATAACCAGAACATTTAATAATCAGGGAGTCTGGCTGGATCAGAACAGTTAACAGCCTCTGAGTGTCAGCCTTGGGGGTGATGCTAATGTTTGTGCAGGCTGGCCATCTGTGCGAGAAGAAGGCACCACTATAATTCTTTCAGAGTGTTGCCAGGAAAAGAAAAGGTATTTTCAGTCAGAAGGTCAGTGGACAAATATTTTAAGTATCAGCCTGCTCAGTTTATGCAGAAGAATTGCCTCATGTGGAATTGTATAATGTAGTTTAATTTTATATAGAAATGTCAATTTATAAAAGCACACATTTGAGTTCTATTTTTTTCATTCATTTGCGTATTTATCAATTTGGTATTCTTATGACGTGAAATGATGTCTGGGACTAGAACACTGATTCGTGAAATTGCTTCCATAGTAAAGTCCAACGTACAACACCCGGACCTGAGAGGAGCTCTAAGGGACCAGTTCAGCAGTGGACCTGTGCCTCTGGGCTTTGCCCCTTTGGGTGGGCTAACAGGACACCCTCCTTCTCACAGACATGTTTCCCCCGGCAATCCCTGCGTCTGGGGCAGCCTGGGGTGTGGGAGATTATGGGGTGGGGAGTCAAAGCCTCCGGGTACATGGTCTCTGGCTATCTCACTAGCTATGCAACCTCAGGCTAGTTACCAACCTTTGTTGAGCCTTAGTTTTCTTGTCTGTGAAATGGGGATAATGATAACAGAATTTAAAGAGAGTGTACACAAAGGCACTCGACAAATATCAGCTCCTCTCCTGTACCCTCCTTATGGCACATCTGTCTACAGTGATTGTGCCTCTGTCCTGTAGCCTTGCCCAGTAGCACACCACCCCCTGCTGTTGGCATATGGAAGGGGACTTAGAGAACACCCTTGGGTGAGCTGTGGACCATTCCAGACCCTCTGGGGACAGGCACAGGCCATGAAAAAGAACATCACATGCTCCACGCTTCTTGCGAACTGGAGGACCGGCCCCTGGGCCCTTCTGGGGCTTAGAAGACCTCAGCCCTCTCCTCCCCCGCCTCCAGCCCCTTCTCCTTCCTCCGCTCTCATCTCACTCAGGCCCCCTTTGACACTCTCTTGTGTGGGAGACTGAGACTCTAACTGCACTAGATGTCTTTTGGGTGCTTGGCTCTCCTTCATATACTTCTCAAAGACTCCTCTAAGCCTGTCTCCTACTGACGACGTGGGAGCGGCCCCATGGGCCTGTCTCCTGGGCTTTTAGCTGGTGGGCCCAGAGATAAACACTTGACCAAAGGATGCCAACCAGATTCTTTTCCTTAGAAATTCTTTCTCTCCAAGAGACACAAAAGGGAATATTCACAGCTGCCGGTATGAGTGCCACCAGTCTGCCATCCTGAGTCACGTGCAAGCCGACAGGCAGAGGAGAGAGCGGGAGGAGAGCGCAGCCCACGGAGGGAAGCAGAGAGGAGTGGGCCCCGTGGCCCCGAGAAAAGGAGGAAGGGGTTCTGATTCCTGATGGCTTTCCCATTCTTGTAAAGCTGGGCTTCATCTCATTTGCTGGGATCCTTTGGGACCCCAGCGTCCTTAACATATCCCCTTTTACTTGAACAAATTTTTATAGGCTTCTGACCTTTGTGATCGAAACAGTCTTGACCAGCGATTAAAACAACGGTATCTACTCTCACCGTTTCTCGTCAACATTGCGATAGAAGTCCTCACCAGAGCAATAAGGCGAGAAAAAACAAATAGAAGGCATGAAGATTGGAAAGAGTAAACTAAGACTATACTCACAGCTGGCAGGATTGTGTGCACTGAAAATCCTAAGGAATACACAAACAATTAGAACTAACAAGTGAATCTATCAAGGTCACAAGATATTTGGATATGCTTGGATAGGATAGGTGACCATGCAAAAAGCAATTGTATTTAAACATCCTACCAAAAAAATTGAAAAGTGACACTACACATTATAGCATTTAAAATAGGATCAAAGCATTAAATACCTAGAAACAAATGTTATTTGTTCCTTAAATATTTGTAAATTAAAATATGTGTAAATCCTCTATACTAAAAGCTACAAATCATTGCTGGATTAATTTAAGGAATATCTAAATAAATGGAAGGTTAGGATATACTCATAAATTGACTACTTTGTGGTGCTCAATATTCAAGTGTCAATGATTCAGGCATCAATTTACCTATAGAGACAATGCAATCTTAACTAAAATACAGCAGGCTTTTTTAGAACAGAAATTGAAAATCCAATTCTAAAATTTACATGGACAGGCAAAGGACTTAAAATAGCTCAAACAATCTTTCAAAAAAATAAAGTAGGAGGGTTTGTACTATCAGATTTTAAGACTTAGCATAAAACTACAGTATGTAAGTGCAATATTGGCACCAAGAAAGACAGATCAGTGAAACAGAAGGAAAGTTTAGAAAAGACCCATGTGTTTGAAGTCAGTGAATTTTGGGGGGCATAAAACCACAAGTTCAATTCACTGGGGAAACAGAAGGTCTTTTTAATAAATGATGTTAGAGCAACTCATGTGCATATGGACCATAGAACTACATGGGGCAGCTAATAGTATAAAACTTCTGTAAGAAAAAACACAGGAGAGTATCTTTATGCCTTTGAAGTAGTCAAATATTTCTTAAATAAGATAGAAAATGGCAAACAATAAAAACAAATTGATAAATTAGTCTTCCCTCAAAAAAAAAAAAGAGCCACAGACTGGTTTAGATGATGGATATGATGGTTAATTTTACGTGTCAGCTTGGCTGGGCCAGGATGTCCAGATATTTGGCCAAATAATCCGGATGTTTCTGGGAAGGTGTTTTTTGAGATTAACACTTAGATCAGTGGACTTGGAGTAAAGTAGATTATCTTCCACAGTGTGGGTGGGTTGAAGGTCTTCATAGAACAAGGCCCAGCCTCCCCAGAACACAGAGCAATCGTGCCAGCGGACTGCCTTTAGACAGATGCCAACCCTCCCTGGGTCTCCAACCGCCAGCCCACCCTGCAGATTTTGGACTCGCCAAGCCACACGGTTGCTTCCTTAAAAACGAGTCAATCTCTTTCTCTCTTTCCACATGCTGTTGGTTCTTTTTTCTCTGGGGATCCCAGCAACTCTAAGGGGAGACCCTCCTGGTGGGGAGCGGGCAGCTCACAGCACCTGGAAAATTCCCTCCAAACTAAAAAAAGTAAAACGCTGGGGCCAGTCTCCTTACCTCTTCTGTCTTTCTTATTGATTGTTAAAATGTGGAAACATTATGTGCCGATTGGGAAACGGCCACTGTCCTGAGTGTCCTCTTTTCCCTGCCCCCAGGGCCCCTCCTCTGCCCCCTGGGGCTCTTGCTCCGACTTTGGACCCTCTTGTCAAATATTTGTACCATCCCTCCCGCTGACCCTCGGACCTGGAGCTAAGGGTGACTCCCCACCGTCTGGTGGAGCGTCCTGCATGGTGGGCAAGGCAGTCCTGTTCCTGGCTCTTGGGGCTTAAGCCGAATCAGAGGCAACCGGAAGCAGTTGCCCTTAATATTATATGTAAGAAATTACATGCTGGTAAAGTAGGCCTTGTTTTTATATACTTTTTATAACATATGTTTCTATATATATAAAACCAAGGTCTTAAGGGCAAAGCAACAACAGAAGCCAGTGGGTGCCTCCCCGCCCGGCTCTGGGGCGGGGTGCCTAATCTGGGCGTCCCTAATGCCGACATAGGATTATTTTTTCCCCGTAACCAGCCCAGGATTGGTAAAGGGTGAAGTTTCTAAAAATTTACCTTAAGGCATTAATGAGGCATGTGTGTACATCATGATTTTGCCACAATGATATTAATCATAATGTGGCTTACAAAACAGCTAAAATTTGAAACTCCTTTGGAACAGAGATTGCCGTCCCTCCTCTTTCTTTCTATTCTTTTTTTTTTTTTGAGAGGGCATCTCTCATATTTATTGATCAAATGGTTGTTAACAACAATAAAATTCTGTATAGGGGAGTCAATGCTCAATGCACACTCATTAATCCACCCCAAGCCTAGTTCTCGTCAGTCTCCGATCTTCTGAAGCATAACGAACAAGTTCTTACATGGAGAACAGTGCAGGGCAGTCATCACAGAAACTTTCGGTTTTGATGACACATTATGAACTATAAACAATCAGTTCAAATATGAATATTCATTTGATTTTTATACTTGATTTATATGTGGATCCCACATTTCTCCCTTATTATTATTATTTTTAATAAAATGCTGAAGTGGTAGGTAGATGCAAGATAAAGGTAGAAAACATAGTTTAGTGTTGTCTTTCTTTCTATTCTTACTATGAATTCTTCTTTCTTCCTTACTATGGAAGCAATCTATTGGGGACAGAAACATTCAAGGTTTTAAAAAGACATATAATTCCCAGGTTCCCTTACAGGCGGAGGTGGGCATGTGACTTGGTTTTGGCCAAAGAAATATAACTGCCAATTGTTGGGTGGGCTTCAGGGAAGCTCCATAAAAGGAGGGCAGGTTAAGCTGGCACATGCCCCCACCACCCTCCACCTCAACTATGGCTGTGATGCCTGGAGCTCTCGCAGCCATCTTGACAGTGGAATAGAAGCTAGAAAGAGCCTGAATCCCTAGGAAGGCACCAAAGAGCTGCTGTCACAACCCTCCATACTTTTTTCATGTAAGAGCCAAATAGATCTCTGTGTTGTTAAGCTGTGTTATTTGGATTTTTTGGTTACAAGTAGCTAAATTCAATCCTAACTGATACAATATCCAAATATCCAACAACAGGAGCATAATTAATAAATTACAATCCAATTATACTATGGATTATTTTATCGGCATTAAACAATTGTGTAGAAAAATATTTAGTAACCTGGAGAGATGTTTGTGATGTACAGTTGAGCAGGTTTCAAGACTGGATGTATAGTAAGATCACATTTTATGAAGAGAAAATATGTATAAAACAGAGAAAAAAGACTTAAAGCAGTTACAAAATATTAAAACCTCGCTGGGAGTGGTGGCAGTGATACAATGATTTTGCTTTTTTACTTCTGGCTGTCTGTAATACCTATAATTTCCTAGTTTTGTGGCAGTGTAACAAATGGTTATTTTTTTGAAAGGACATTGTGGAGTTCTTTTTTTTCAACACAAGCAACTATAAGTTACCTTTCTTTTTAAACATGAGAAGTTTAAAAACTTGACCATTCCCTAGTCAAGCTTTGCAGTGTCCCTTGCTGCCCCTTTTCCCGACCCAGCCCCACCCCCCTCCTGACGTGCTCTCTCACCTTGTTCTCCCGGCTCCTGGGCCTGTCTTTGCTGCTCTCCAGGGAGGCAGGCAGCTCTGGGGCATATTCAAGGGCAGGGGCTCTTTAACAGATTGTCCACTTTCCAGGGAATCTATGACATTTAAGAAATGTAGAGAATTAGAAAATGTGCATCTCCCCCTTTTCAGATGGTTCTCGCTATGGCGAGGAGAGTTCATTCGCCCTGGGAGGCAAGGAGGTGGAGGGAAGAGAGTGTTCTCCCCTCCATGTCCCAAAGAGGACTTTGCCACAGTGACCAGGGATGCCATCTCTGCAAAAATTATGGTTATGATACAAGAAACTTCATGTACATGGACATATACATACACACATACATGTACACATAGTCAGTGGAAAAAAGAATACTGGAAATGAGTTTGCAGTCTAGATCCAAGCCTGGGTAATGTCTTAGAGGGTAAAAAAACCATGGCTGTCAATGTTGTTCCTGCTGGAAAAGGCCATTTGCAACTTAGCAGTCTTTTAATATCTAACTTTACAATGCCTGAAACCTAATCAATATTAAATAATAAGTTACTTCCCTGGGAGCATCAGATCACCTGTAGGTGGGTTGTTAGTCAGCATTCTAGTATGACTTTGAAAGGGTGCCCATTTGTCAGGCCTTCCAGACCCAGGCCACAAACTCCGAACCCAGTGTAGGGAGTGGATCAGGGAAGCCCCTAGCCAGGGGGCCGGCTTTGTCTGCTTCTCCAGGGACAGCAGGGAGCATTTTCTCTCTGAGTCCTGATTAGGCAGCACTGGACTATCTCGGGGAGTTAACTCCAGGGAAGTGAAATGAGGGAGTCACTTAATACAGAAAACTGTAACTCTGATGAAAATATCTATGATCTGGACATAAAAGCACCTTTGTGCAGGGGGCGGCAGGAAAGGAAGTGGCCCCTATTCTCCTCTGCACTGGCATCACAGTTCTTGATTCAGTTTGAGAAGCCCCAGACTTGAGGCTCTTTCCCCATTGACCCTGTTCCCCTCCCCAGTCTCATCTAAGCCACAGCCCCACACCCACCTTTGCTCCTGCCCAGAAAGGTGCTGCCTCTGAACGCTGGGCAGCTGTGTCTGCTTGCAATGCTGTGCAAGGCCTGAGGCATTATGGCTATTATGCATTTGAAATGTGGCTAGTGTGACTGAGGAAATAAATTCTTCATTTTTTTAACTTAATTTAAATTCCAATGTAAAAGCATACTCAATTCAGTTACTAGAAAACTTTTAAGGATATTTGGAACGATCTGGGCATTTAAATCTACTTTTCTGACTGTACATTTTATGAAATCTAAATCCAGATAAACTATCTCCAATGAAAATTTAGCATGCAAATTGAGAGGGGCTGTATATATAAGTTCTCAACAGATTTCAAAGACATCATGCAAAAAGAAAAAGCAAAATATCTCATTACTAATTTTTACATGATTATTGACTCCATAATGAAATGATAATATTTTGGATATATTGGGTTAAAAAATGTATTGTTAAAATGAATTTTATGCATTTATTTTCATATTTTTAATGTGACCACTGGAAAATTTAAAACGACACACGTGGCTTGCATTACATTTCTGTTGGAAAGAGGGGCTGCAGCCTCCTTCCCGTCTACACGGGCTTTGGGACCAGCAGGATCTGAACTCCACTTCAAGTTGCACCACTCACTAGCTGATTTGGGGTAAGTGACTCAGTCTCTCTGAGCCTCAGTTGTTTATTCAGCCTATAAAATGGTTATTGTAAGGACACCCTTGAAATACCTGAGTGCTCAGCCAAGTTAGCTCCTGTTCTCTTCCCGGCCATGTCTTTACACATCCTTCAACATTCATGTAAAGTATCATCTTCTTTGGGGACCTTCCCTGCCCCATCCAAGGGGTGTCATTCTTTGCTTTACCTTCCTTGCAAGTTTTGACACTTTGCTTGCGGTAAAATGACATCATTATATTGTAGGTTTTCAAGGGCAGAGATTCCAGCTTTCTTTGTGTATGAGTGTTTCTAATGTTTAATGTACTAAAAGTTTTCAGACATACACAAAAATTGAGAGAGGAATATAATGTGCCATCCAGCTAGCTTCTGTGATGATAGTATGTCAATCTGTGTATTTATCTTGCTTAGCATGGTACCTGACACATGATTTTGTTAGTGTTTGTGGTAGATGACAACAGCCATGAATTCTTTGCCAGCCCTCAAGCAGTGGAGTCAGGTTCCCCATGCTCTTATCTGGGATGGCCTGTGAGATTCTTGGACCAATAGAACGTGGTAGAAGTGACTGTATGGGTTCTGAGTCCAGGCCTCTGGAAGCCTGGCAGGTTTCTGCTCGTGCTGCTGGGGAGCCCTGCCTCCATGGTAACACGTCCAGCCGGCCTGCTGGAGGGGGAGCCACCGCGTGGAGCAGGCGAGCTGAGGCCCTCTGACCTGGGCCGACCAGCCCCCTAGCCACTAGAGGCCAGGGAGCCACTAGAGGCTCTTGACCTTCAAGCCCAGGTCAGGGGGCCTCAGCTAACCAGCTGACTGCACCAGTCAGAGGGGCCCACACAGAGCGACCACCCAGGCAGCTCTGGAATCCTGAGAAATAATAAATATTGTTTTGTCTCTGTGTTTTGAGGGGGTTTTAACGTGTGGCAAAAGGCTACCTGATTCATCAGAGTGAATGAATGTTTGTGAATGAATTAATGAATCCCTGGATGTGGAGCAAGGTTGCCACCGCCAGGACACCCAGGGTGGCATCCTGTCTGGTGGCAGCTGCTGCCCCCCAGGGGCCAGCCAGTTATCACCCATCTGCAGCCCCCACATGCTGCCCACCCAGGCAGGAGGGCAAGTCTCAAGGCAAGGGGTCTGTAGTGTAGCTCTGGCACCCTCCCATTTGTAAAGGCTTCTGAATGCTAGTCTGCTCAACAAGCAAACTTTGAGCAGACAAAATGTGCTGGGAGCTGGCTTCAATGATTATGGGATCCTGCTGCAAAACTATTCCCAAGGTATTAATCTCAGGTCTTTTCAGGGCCGCTGAAATGCTAGCCATCATGGTGACAGTGAGAGAACAGGACAGAACCTCACCACTTAGGAAACTCTTGCTCCCGGATGTCCCCAGACGTGGACAGCTCCAGGCCTTCCTCCTGGAATGCATATATGTCCGGGGGTGTTTTGTTGAGTCCTAGACCAGGATGTCTCTTTTCAGTGGAAGCCAGTCTTATTGTATAATTTGGGTCAACACTTTCTCCTGAAGTTTCCACATCATCATATTGGGGGAATTTGAATTCTTGAGATAACAGATTCAAAATGTTCCCCTTTATTGGACCTGCTGTTGATCATTTTCAGTGCCTTTTATATCGATCTAATTAGGGCCTTTCTGCCCTGCTACTGCAGCTGATGTCAAGGAACAGTGGCGGCAGCTGTCTAGGCTACTAACCTGCCAGGTGGCTGGCATTGTGCTCGGGAGTGTCTCTGGCTTTGTCTCTGCTTCTGTATCGGATGGTGCGATTGAAGATGGAGCTTCTCTGGATGGGGGTGTGCTGACGGGGCTCTTTGTCTTGCCTCTTCTGGGGGTCAGTGTGGGGCATCTTCTCTTCTTTGGAGAGTAACTCAGGTCTCAGGCTGGCTGATTCATCACCAGTTTTCCATGAACCACTCATCGATTTCTTCCACAGCTTTTCCAAATCTTCAAATTCCCTGGTCTCCATGGAAATAGGTCCTGTTGCTTCTCAACACAATGAATGGAGATCAGTAACCTCCCCAAGCTTCACCAGTTTTGAGCACTTTAGGAAAGAAAGAGAACAATTTCCAGTTAGGGTCATGAGGCTAACTATTCCATTCAGGGTATGATACTCCACTCCCATTCATAGACTTGATGAAATTTGGGGTGATCTGCATTTCCTAGTGACTGCGTCTTTGTGAATGAAAATTGCAGTTTAATCATTGCAATTTGGAGGCATTCATGTATCATTTCATAATTAAGGTTTGTTTATTCTATTCATAGGATGCACTTTTTGGGGAAAATGCTTCAAGTGGCTTGTATAACTAACTTTCAAGTAAACATTTGCCAAATAATTCAAGAGAAAGAGTAGCAAAATTGGCCAGGGGAACTCTGATGACCGGGCAAGGGAAAGGAACCTATCATGTTCTCGAAGGGTTTAGAGGTTCAGCAAAACTTAAGAATTACCTCTTCTGTCTGTTTTCTTCTGTAAAATGGAGAAAATAGGGGACTGGGCTTGAGGGCATCCCCTTTCCCACTGTGCCCCTCTACCTACAGGCAGGTGCCCTGGCTACCCTAAGCCTCACCCTTGGCCATGGGGGAGTTCCCAAACGCCTTCTCCTCCCCCAACCCCAGTCCAGGTACACACCATGATTTCAGGGCAGTCAGTCAAGTGATCTTAGAATATTCAGGAGGGATGGGGGCTTCCCCTGCCCAGGCAGACAATAACCTTGTTTATCCAGGGCAGGAATTTGGACTCCCTGGGCAGGAGAGATTTGAGGATCAAGGGCCATTCTGGTTCCTGAAACAGCCACTTAACAGCATAGATGTGGGTTTGCGCTGGGGTTTTGCCTCCTGTCCTGTCTGCCTGCATGTCTGGTGATATTTGATTATTGACCTTGCCCATAAATAATCAGCCAAGCAAATGAGCATTTGGGAGAAGAGATCAAGGAGCCCTAAGACAAGGACCTGCCTCTGGTATCTTGGCAGGGGCCCGGGGCAATGCCCAGGCTTGTGGGCACCTGGTGAGCTCCTTCACCACCGTGGTCAGCTGTGCGACCCTGGCAAGCCACTTGGAGTTCCAGCCCCATGTCCAGATCCATAAATCGGGGGTGGGCACCGTGGGGTCTGCTTGGGAGATCCTGTGCTGCTGGCCTATCCTTCGCTTTGGAGAATAGGTAACACTGCACTTTCAGGTGCCCAGAGAGGGGAGTGCAGTGGCTAAGATGTGACATTCAGGAGCCAGGCAATTAATAGGACATTAGTCTGGGAGGGCGATGCTTATGGTAAGTGTGGTAAGGAACCCACAGCTTGTGGGCAGAGTGGATGGTTTCCATTCACAGCAAGTTTATCCTGAGTCAACAGGGGGTGTGGTTCTAAAGAAAACTAAATTGTTCTTGGGCCATAGAATGAGGGAGAATGAGACACTTCCATCCAGGCCAGATGCGTGAGGGACCCTCTTCCCTGTGCTTTGGTGGGAACCACCTGAAACGTGGCTGGCTGGCTGGGCAAAGACCCAGAGGGACAAGGTCAGGGCTGTGACGTGTCTACCTTCTGAGGCCTGGGGCAGAGGGGCAGTGGGATTAAGGCCACAGGCAAGGACAGCCCTCAGCCTTGGATCTCAGAGCTCTCCAAAGGTATAGCATCTGCTCTGGGGCCAGTGAATTCCCTGTCCCTGGAGGTGTCCAGGCAGAGGCTGTTAGATTTTAGGATGTAGTGGCTCCAACCTACCCCCTTGACATCTCCTTCTCTCTCCTTTCCCTTGCCCTCTATGCCCCCCAGCTGGGTCCAGACTCTGATACTGAGGCTGCTCTCAGCTTAGAGTCAATCTGGGGGCAGCGAGTGGGCAGGGGTCCTGTTGGGGGATGGGTGAGGCAGGAGTTCGCTGTGCATCGGGGCCAGTCTGTAGGGGTCTCTGAACTGGGTCAGGGACTTCCCACTGCATCTTTGATGACCGTGACAGCATCCCAGAAGCTCTGGGCAGGCTGGGGATGGGCAGAGGCCAGGGGGCAGGTATCACCCAGGTGTGGCGGGTGAGTGTCACCAGGGTGGGCGCTGGGGTGGGGAAGACAGGTGAGGGCATGATGCCATCAGTGACTCACAGTGGTTTGGTAGGAGTGGGGTGGTGGGCAGGTGCCTGGGCGGGCCAGAGCCACTCCCTGCCTGTCAGGGAAACGGAGCGAAGCCAGCTTGGACTGGAGCATGCTGGTTCAGGGACATGCAGCTGAAGGACCTCCCAGGAGGAGCATCTGCGATTGGAACTCCTTGACGGCAGCTGACTGATTGCTAGGAATGGGCATCTCCCTGCTCGGCCATGGGGCGGCTCCACGCCTTGGCCCTGAGCACAGATTGGTTTTTGGCATTCAAGGTTATCATCATCATCACCCTTACGATCGTTACTATTATTAATTTAGGCTGATTTTTTAAAAAATGGAAACTTACCTACAGTAGAATTTGCCTTGTTCTCTGCATGGCTCTGTGAGTTGTGATGAAGACATACCGTTCATGTCCCACCCCCACAACCAAGATTCAGGACGCTCCATCACCCAGAAGTCCCCCCGTGCCCCACTGCAGTCAGCCCCTCCTGTACCCCCAGTCCCTGCAGACCACCAATCTGCACACACACCCCAGTTCCTCTTGTTGACTGTCGAGGGCGGGGGCTGCATGGTGCAGCCCTGGCACCTGGCTTCCTTTGGTCAGCGTGAAGCACCTGAGATTCAGCCCCGTAGTGTCAGGGCTGATCGCCAATGTTTACTGTGCAGCGATGCGAACTCATGGAGGCCTGCGATGTGCTGGGAAGGGCGCTGGTTTAGGAGTCAGGCACTTGGGCTCGAGTCTCCATCTCCTGCCACCTGTAATCCCCTGCTTATCCTGATAACTGTGAGCCTCAGTTTCCTGTTCAGGAAGCACGGGTTCTGTGGGTGTCTCTGGGGCTCCTTAGCTAGCTTTCCAATTCTGCGATCGCGGGAGGCTCAGAGAGCTTTCAGAGGGAAGGTCATCATCTGACCTGAGCGCAAGGATTGCTCTTAAATCATCCTCATCATTTTCTTAAACGTTGGGTCTCTGAAACCCTGAGAAAATGTATTCCATCTTTAAGACATCGTACACATACAGACACACACACAATTTGTGAAATTTTCTGAAAAACAACTCAAATTCTACCTTAATTATTGCCTGTTTCAGGCAAATGTGTTCTAGGTCTGAAATATTTTTATAATTGCTTCAATTCTTCTATAACCATTAGCCGCTAGAGAGCCGAACAGCCGTCCACCCATCTCCTAATAGTTTTCTGAAACTCCTGGCTAGTTTTAAGCCCCACGTCATTCTGGTCCAAGAATGGCAGGGTGGAAGCACTGTGTGTGGAAGGGCAAGGGCTTGTGGTGAAGCTGCATTTATGTGGCATTCATTCATCCACTCAATAGGCACGCTGGCCTGGTGTCCGTGTCTGGCACCTGCTGGCATGTGTCCACGTCTTTGTTCTATGTCTGCCCACAGTCCCTTGTTATGAAGCTCCGGAAGGCCAGGGCCTGGTCTGTTCTGTTCACTGCTGTCCCTGGTGTCACACAACAGCATTCCATAAACATTTGTCATTTACATCCATGAACAAATGGATGGATGATCTCTGTGGTTGGCGGGATAATTAATGCTGTTTTATAAATAAGGAAGCAGCAATGGGCTCAGGACCACCCAGCTGGTAAGTGGGATGGCAGTGGTCGCACTACATCTATCTGTTTGTTTGTTGGGGGAACCTGTGGCCCATGTGATGTGGTCAAAAGATGCTGTTGTGAAGATTGGCTAAAAGGCTGGCCTGGATGAATCAGAGGCATGAGTGGGGGTCCTAGTCTGATATCTCAGTGCTGCTATATGGCTTCAGGCACATAAGCCAAGAGTGACCAGTACACCTCCAGGCACTGCGCTGAGAGCCAGGAGGCCTGTCTGCCTGAGTCGGTGGCCGGGGAGGTTGTGACCCATGGAAGAAGGTGGGACGGGCCTGGCAGTAAGCACATCTGTGACCTCCAGCTGCTGGGGGCGGGTGGATGAGGGCATGGTGGCACGGGGAAGCAGGCCCCTCGACCGGGGGTTCTCAGACATTCATGTGCAGGAGTCACCCAAGGCTCCTGCTGAGATGCAGGCTCTGACCCAGGACATTGGGGTGGGGCCCAGGGTGCCAAAGCTGTGAGGCTTGGGAGCAGCCTTGAGCAAGGTCCTTGGGGAAGCAGACTCACACCCCTTCAGCAGGTGTGGGAGCAGGGGCCACTGGGAGCTCAGCCCCATGCTGCCCCTCGGTTTGGCCAGTTCTGGGCAGTGTCTGCTGCATGTCAGGGGCAGACAGAAGTCTTGATGGAGAGCAGGGCTGGGCAGGCGGAAGGAAGGGGCGTCAGGAGAGGGCAGCGGGCGGCTGAGGCAGGTGCTCTCCCTCCACCGTCCCCTTGAGCCTCTTACAAGGGCATGAAGTGGGACAAAGGAGGGGTGGAGGAAAAGAGGCATGGAGGAGGAACCCTCCCCAGGGGCTGCGGGCACACAGCCGACCTGGACAGGAAGCAGGGCCCCCTGGGCTCTGGGGACTGCCAAGCAAGACCAGGCCCTGCCTTCACACAGCTAATAGGAGCCGTAGGACGGAACAAATGCAACTCAGAGAGGCAAGTTATGAACATGAGGGAAGAGGGTTTTTGCAGGAAAGGGTTGGAGCATGCAGCAGATCCTGGAGAGCCCCAGTGGGGGAGTTCACTTCCTGGTGGAGTAGAACAGCTCAGAAGGCTGCTGGAGGTGGGTGCCTGGAGCTGGGGCCTTGCCAGGCCGGGTTATCCAGGGGAAGGCCTGGGAGCTCCAGGCAGGAACCCCCGGGGAGGATTCTCCGCAGGCCACACTACAGACCCCGCCCTTGTCTTCAGGGAGGAGCCTGGGGCACTGGTGACCATAGAGTGTGTTTGCTGCCAGGTTGGGGGACAGTGGATGTGGCCAGAAACGTGGCCTGAAAGAGGTGGGAGAATGAGGTGCCTTGGTTGTGACCACGACAACAGCAAGAGGGGGAGGGGGCAGACCTACCTGAGGGGGAGGGGACAGGCCTACCTGAGGGGAGGAAAGGGTTGGGGTGGTGTAGGGGTTGCTGGTCCAGTGGGGGCCTTTCTGGCCGGAAGCTTGAGTAGTGAAGCCTCCAAACTGGGTCTGTTGGCTGGCTTTCGGCACAAGAGGGAGAAAAGTAGGCATGAACCCGGCTTTTCCTTTAAGGCAGTTGAACCGTCGCAGGGCAAGGAGCATGTGCGCTGGGCGGGGATCAGAGACAAAGGGCGCCTTTGGCAGGAAGCTGGACTTGGAAATGGTTCACTGTGACGGTCTGAACTCACCAGAAGGAGACCTGGAAGGTCAGGTACTAATTATAGTAACAACTCACTACGCACCGCCTTACCAGTAACAGTTCCTGACCCGAACAACAGCTCCGCAGAGGGGAGACGCTAGACCGTGAGACACGGGCGTTGTCCAGGCCCCTTGCTGCTGGGCCTGGAGTCCTCCGGAGCCACCCGCTTCCCACCACGTACAGTTCCCACCATGGCACCTGTACAGCGGGCAGCCTGAGGCGGACACACAGAGAGGACAACTGGGTTGGACACAGTGACAAAATTCATGCACGAGGCGGAATAGATAGTGGTAGATCAGCCCCTTTCCTGATGACGCAAGAGAAGAAATCAGTGAATTAACTTCACACCGGGACCTTGACAGCAGTATGGAGAGGTTTCATTTTTATAGGAAGATATTCACATGCCAGAGAGCAGGATAGTCTATATCTACGCACATATTTGTTTACATACATACGTAATCTGCAACATGAAGAAAGCCCTGGAGGGAAGAAGAAAGCCAGAGGCTTTAAAGTTCTTGAAAAACCGATCAAAAGGCAAACGTAGGAGGGAAGTACCTAAAGGAGAAAGCATGAAACAAGCACAAAACAAGGGCTAGAAGCATCATAGGCAGCAGAGCAGGATCTCCCAGTTGTTCGGGATTGCTGCCAAGGGCCAGTGCAGCTTCTATTTAAACTGTCAGCTGCAGTTTGGGTCAGCCAGCAAGCCGAGGGATTCCCGAGGGAGGTGCTCGCCTCCCTGCGCCCTGCTGATAAAGAGGAGGAGGAAGAGGGGAGGAGCTGGGCTCTCTGGGGAGCCACACACCCTGCAAAGGGGAAAATGGAAAAGCAAAGGGGGCCTCGGAGAAGCCCAGGGGGCCTGCCGGGAAGGGGAGGCCCCGGTCAGAATGGAGTAGGGCGCAGTGCTAAAAGCAAGAAAGAGGCAGCTCTACATACTGGTCAAGAAAGGTTTCCTAGGATATCTCAAGCAAACAAAAACAAGGGAGAAGAGTATTAGGTTTCCATCCGTGTAAAAGAGGGAAATATATTCAAATTTAGATATGCCTACAAACTTCTGGAAGGAGTTGAAAGAAATGAGTTGCAGTGATTGTTTTTTTCAGTAGAGGAGGGAGCCTGGGCCAATGAGGAATAGGGTTGGGAGGGAAGGAGACTTTAAATACCTTTTAATATATATATTTTTTATTTTCTAAAAGCTATGCCAATGTATTAACCTATTCAAAAATTAAATAGGTAAATCTTTTGAGAAAAAAATAAATAGGACAGAATCTTAGACACAGAAATGAGTCATTTCTAAAAACCAAAGGAGACAGGGAAGGTATGGAAGCCAACCAAGAGGCCTTCAGGAGGCCTGCTCAGCAGCACAACTGAGTTTAGACAGGAAAGCTGGTAGCCATGATGGGGAAAAATATGGCTGATTTATATTTATACCTACAAAATTTGATATTTCCCCCCAAATCAGGCACAGAATAAGAATGAATTGTTATCTGAGATGTTTTAATTCCCTAATTAAAGTGTTCTCAGAATGATTTAAATAAAGGAGGCCATTTCATAATCACTAGGTAGTCATAATACAATATAGCACATCAGTGAATAAATGAAAAATTAAATACCAATCTCCAGGAAAGACCTTTAAAAGTAAGAGTAGGATGAAAATTTATCATCATAAAGGGTATTGGATCCTGCACACATCATTAACATGTTTCTTGGGGTTTGGCCAATGTATGGAAACATAACACAAATGTTATCAGAAAGGAAATGGAATAATCATAATTTGCAGATGATAAGTCTTGTACGTCTAGAGAACCCAAAAGAACTAATTGAAACTATTGGAGTTACAAAAAATTCAGCCCAGGGCCAGAATAGGATAGATTCACTACATGTCAACAATAACAAGAAAGCAGAGAGATTCCAATCATAATAATAACAAAACAAGAAAACAAGGATAACCATATTAATAAATACAAACAATCTATATAAAGGAAAAGCTTAAGTGAAGAAAGAATTGCATCTTCAGAGAAGCATGGTTTTTTCTTGGATGGGAAAATGGAAAATTAAAATAGGTCAATTCTCACCAAGTTAATATATAGCTATAGTGCCATTCTATAAAATTTAAAATTTAAAAAATTCCAATTAAAAAAACCTCATTGGAATGTTTTTATAAAATGATTATGAAGTTCATCTGCAGGATAGACAGGTAAGATTACTTAAACTTTTTGAGAAATATAGGTAATGAAGAGAGTCTACTTCTAAATATAAAATGCTACAATAATGCAAGGAATGTGGTACTGGCACAAGGTAGTCAATCACTGAAACAGAATGGGCAGCCCAGAAATGAATTCTTATCTATAAAAATGTTATTTCATAGGCATCACAAACATAAAAAATGGAGGGGTTATAAAAACAGACAAAACATCACAAGAAAACTGTAGACCAATAGCTCTTATTAATATAAATTTAAAAACCTCCACAAATACTAGCAAACTGATATGTAAAAAGGATCATACATCATGACCAAGTAGAATGTATGAATTCAAGGTTGGCTTAACATGCAAAAATCAATTAACATAAAGCACCAATGAAATAAAGGACAAAAACAACATGATCAGCTCAATAGACATTTGACAACAAATGCATTTGACGAAATTCAATACTCTGTGATAAAAGTACTCAACAAACCAGGTATAGAAGGATAGTTTCTCAACTTGATAAAGGGAATCTACGGAAACCACACAGCTAATATCATCGTTGTGAAAGACTAGATGTTTCTCTGTAAGATCAGGGAGAAGATAAGGATACCCACTCTCACTACTTCTATACAACATTGTAATGGAGGTTCTAGCCAGGGCGATTTGTCATGAAAAGAAATACAAGATAATTCAGATTGGAAAGGAAGGAGAAAATCTCTCTTTTTTCACAGATGACATGATCTTGTATTTAGAAGATTTTCAGGAACCCCCTAAAAAAAACTGTTGGAATTAAGCAGTTCAGGAAGATTTCATGATATAAGATCAATATACAAAGATCAATTGTCTTTTGCATAGTAAGAATGAACACACCAGAAGTGAAATTAAGAAAAGAGTTCCACTTACAATATCATCAAAAAATATTCAGGAATATACATTTAACAAAAAGATACAAAACCTGTATTCTAAAAACTACATAATATTATTGAAAGAAACCTTTAATCTTCTCTAAAGACCTAAATAAATGAAAAAGACCTTCCATTTTCATGGATCAGAAGAATTAATATCATTCAGATGGTATTACTCCCCAAATTGATCTACATGTTCAACACAGTCCAAATCAAAATCCCAGCTGGCTTCTTCACAGAAATTAATAAGCTGATCACCAAATTCATAGAGAAAATCAAGGAACCCATGCCAAAACAATCCTAAGAAAGAAGGATAAAGTCGGACTCACACTTCCTGATTTCAACATTTATTACAAAGCATCAGTGATCAAGACAGTGTGGTACCAACACAAAGTAGGCGTACAGGTCAATGGAAAACAACTGAGAATCCATAAAGAAACACATATATCTATGGTTAATTGATTTTGACCAGGGTGCCAATACCATTCACTGAGAAATGAATAGTCATTTCAACAAACGGTGCTGGGACAACTGAGTGTCCACATGCAAAAAAATACCACATACTCTATACAAAAATGTATTCAAAATGGATCAAAGTCTGACATATAAACTATAAAACCCTTAGCAGAAAACAGGTGCATATCTTCTTGATATTAGGTTAGGCAATGGTTTCTTAGATATGACCCCCCAAAAAATAAAGGATCTGAAAAGACATTTCTCCGAAGAAATTATACAAATGGCTGTTCAGTACATGACACCTTGCTTGACATCATCAGTCATTAGAGAACTGCAGATCAAAACCACGATGACATACTACTTCATATCCACTAAATGGCTCTAATCAAAAAGACCGCTAATAAATAGTGTGGGGGAGGATGTAAGGAATTTGGGACCTTCATACACTGCTGACGGGAACGTAAAATGGTGCAAGCACTTTGGAAAATAGTCTGCAGTTCCTCCGAAGGTTAAACATAAATTGCCGCAAGATCTAGCGATTCCGTGCCTAAGTGTACTCCCAAGAGAAAGGCGAATATAGACCCACACAAATGTTGTACATGAATATTCATGGGAGCATTATTCATAATAGGCAAGATGTAGAAGCAATCCAATATCTACCCACTGATGAATAAATAAAATGTGGTATATCCACACGATGAAATATTATTCAACCATAAAAAGAAATGAAGTCTTGATACATGCTACAACTTGAATGAACCTTGAAAGCATTTTGCTAAGTGGAATAAGCCAGTCACAAGGACTGTATATGGTCTGGTTTCATTCATGTGAACCCCCCACAGAGGCGAACCCATAGAGACAGAAAGTAGATTAGTGCCTGGGAGGATTATGGGGAGCGGGGCGTGAGTGACTGTTAATGGCGGCAAGATTTCTTTTGGGGAAGATGAAAATGTTCTAAATTGATTGTGTTGGTGATTATACAAATATTTGAACTGTATACTCTAAATGGGTGAGTTGTATGGAATGTGAATTCTATCTCAATAAAATTTTATTCAAAAAAAGAGGGGTGTCAATAAAAGTTTGGAATGTTGGTTAGCAGTCTGGGAAAAGTATCAGTTTAGATCTTCCAAATAAATTCCCTAAGTAAACTCCAAAGGAATTAAAGCATTAAATATTTTCTTCAAACTATAGAACATTTAAAAAATGCACCTAGGTTTCATATTACATTTTTTGCCCATTAAACAATATATTTTGGAGAATGTTCTATTTCAGTGAACTAGGTATGTACATTCCCTTTTAGTATTTGCATAATTTATAATATGCCATTTATGTTCCCATTATTTTATTGTTGTTTCACTTGCTCCCATTGTTGCTCTTGGCGTGTTTAAGTTAGACTTTTCTTTTGGTTGTCAGGAGCTAATCACTCAGGTTGCTTGAAGAACAAGGTGTCTGGAAGAAGGCACAGGAGGCCCCGACTGGGCCAAGGGGTTGAGGGAGGGACCCTCCACCTCTGTTAGGGGGCAAAAAAATTGTACGTCTGTGAAAGAATTAAGTGGGTCCCAAATCTTGCCATAGGACCCTGGGGAAAGCAGTATGAGTGTGCAGGGCCGTGACAGAGTGGAGCCCCCTCAGCGTGGCTGTCAGCCCTGCTGAGCCCCTCACTGGTTGCATGAGCTGATCAGGTGGCTTCCCGCTGGGGCTGCTTATCCTACTGTCATGTAGGGAGGACATATGTTACCTAAGTCCTGGGACTAGCGGAAAGATGCACCGTGCTGGCGCTCAGTGTGTGATAGCTGTTTTCTTTATGCATTATATGCAAATTAACACTAAGATATAGTTCCATCTATAAATATAATACATTATTTATACCACATCTCAACCCAACACAGCATAAATTAAAAAGAGGACAGAGGAAAGAAGAATAAAAGGGTGAGCATGTAAGACTTCATGGGGGATAAATTTTAAAAATCTCTGTTGCAATGGCTTTTGCTATGATGGGCCCAAATTATCTCTAAGCTTCCTAGCAGCCAAATATGAAAAGGGGAAACATGTCAGTGACTCATTCTACTTCATTTGGGGATAAAAATCGACCGACTGCTCAGGAGAAATTATATAGTGCCAAGAGATTTCTCTTAAGGGCTTTTATGGAAGAGGGAGCTGCAGTGCAGTGATTTTTAACTTTTAAGGGTGTTAAATATCTGAATTCCTGGGCCCCATGCCCAAATTTTGGACTGAGTAAGGTTGAAGTGGATCCCGGGAATGTGGGGGTGCATGGACCCCAGTCTATACAATCCAGTAAGGTGGTCTTTCTCCTGGACGCACAGGCTCATACAGGCATGCGCACGCGCGCACACACACACACACCGGTTTTTTAAAAAACTGTTTCTCTGCCTCCTTCAATGTAAGCTGATGGCTTCACACAAAAACAGTCAAGCAGAAGTAATTCTGCAGGTGACACAGGGCAGGCTTTTATGTCATCGGGGAGATTATTTAGAGGCATTTTGGAAGGAGACATGAATTCCCCATCATCTTCCTGGAGTGTTTCATAAACATTTGGTGGGATCATCTTGAGATCAAGCTCCTAGATGGGCATACAGAAGTGGCTTCTGTGTTGCCTGAAACTATGCACTCAGAGTAGACTACAGGGTTCGAGAGAGTTGATACCTTAAAAATAAAGAGAGGATAGTATCCCTCCAGATGGGGCAAGATTATCCTCAGGAAGAGCATTGTTTTGAATCTCTCCTAGCCCACAGGCAGGTAGGTGCTGGCACCACAAAGCTCCATTCAGTGTGTCAAGGCCCTAAAATGTCTAGCCTGGAAAATTCCTTGGCAGGTGAAGTGAGATTCTCCTTTTGACCTCTCCAACCCACCCTTAGCACCAGAGTAAAACATCCACAGAATGTCTCGCCTTGGGCAAATTACTTCCTGGTATCTCCTCCAAGATAAACTCTTTGTGAAATATCCACCCAGGTAATTGAAAGAGGCAGCTTGTTCTCTGGAAATATTACCTATAAACTAGGAAAAATGTGGGAGCAGCAATATTTACCGAAAACGGCAGTGTTCATTTTAGGTGTATTGATTGACAGTTCCTCTTGGCGGTTTTTATTAGCCAGCTTGCCCTGTGTCTGTTGAGGCCCCATTTGGGTTGCTAGGTCTTTCTCCTTGACCCACAGGCTTGCATACACATATGGAAAAAGGTTCCTAAAAGCTTTTTGGCCAAGGATAAAAGAATGCCCAACTCTTTACTCTCTGTTGCAGGGGGACAGACCCCTCCAGGTCATCTCCAAGTGATTTCAACCAACTGGGCTATACAGTGAAGTGGGAGGTATCACTTCTATTTTGCCCTTTCATATAGTTAAAAATTTAACCGGCTAAATGTTAAAGTGGCTAATGTTCAATCACTATATAAGGAGGAGCCAGATGGTGAAGGAGTCCATCACCACCATTCCAGAAATCTTCCATGGCCCTTCCCCTCCTCCGCCCCCAAGGATCACTCCTGATTTATAACAGCATGTATTAGTTCTGTCTGGTTTGGTACTTGTGTAACTGGAATTGCTCAGAATGTTCTTCTGTGTCTGACTTCTTCCCAGGACACGGGCTAGTGACACCTGCCCGTGCTGTTCGGCGTCACTGCAGCCTGTCCTCATCGTTCTAGGCAGCGGTTCGCAGCTGGAGTGAGCGTCCCAAGGGGAGTTAAAACACGGAGTGCTGGGCCGCATGCTCAGGGGCCTGATGCATTCGTATTTCTCATGAACTCTCAGCTGCTGCTGCTGGTCTGGGGACCATGTGTTGAGAAGCACCCCTTCAATCTGGCAGATGCCCCTGCTCTGCTTCTGGAGCATAAGCCTGGGCTTGTCGTTACTGCTGCTTCTAGAAATCACTGAGGGCGGCACTGATGGAGGCGTGGTGCCGTGTGGAGGCCAGGGCTGGGTTCCCAAGGCTGTGCTGGAAGACCAGGCCCATGTCCTGAGCTAATGCAGCCTCTGCCACCGGTTGTCAGCTGGGCTCGGTGAGAGGACTTGGCTTCTTTGCTGTCCTGAGCCTGACAGGCTCTGCGACTTGGATCCTTGGGGCCTCCTGGCCTATGAGCTGGACACATCCGAGCCAGGGCTTTCTGGCTCCTGCAGGAGTGGGCAGGGTATGGTGGAGATTCCCGGAACATCACTGGTCAGACGCTGGCAGAAGGCCCTTGGTGCCGCGCTGCACACGGATGGCACCAGTCGGCTCCTTCCCCACGCCCCCCCCGCCACGCCCCCATCACCGACCGGACACCAGGCCACCTCCAGCCCTCAGAGGGGGCCAGGCGAGGGGCTCACAGCCTCCCTCTTCTTTCCAGCGTCTGCCATCCTCCCAGGCTCCTGGCGCCTCCCCACCTCCCTGCCAATGTGTCACAGCCACTCCTCCAACGCTGCCGCCATCCTTCTCTTCTCCAGCCATGCCCTCCGGGGCTCCATCCGCTCCTGGGGCTTTACTCGGCTGTGCTCCCAGAGGGCCAGGCCCGCCCTCCCAGCTGTATCCCAAGGCTCAGGTGTCTGCCTGGAATCGCTGTGTCGCCCCCATGTGGCCGCCTGGGTGTGGCCCGCAGGCTGCAAGTCCTCCCGCGGGTCCGCGACAGGAGGAGCTCCTGGCCCCCTGCAGCCCCCCTGCCCTGTGACTGCTGGAGGGACAGGCCTTGGGCCGCAGGGAGGGCCAGCTTGAAGTGCTGCAGGGGACAGCAGTGACTCAGGCGACAGGTGACTGAGACAGCACTGCGGGGAGTGGCCCTGAGCTGCGGGTGCTCAGTTCTCTCTTCCCAGAAGGAATCCACCATTGTTTTGTCTCAGGCTCTTTCCCTTCAACTGATTTGATCCTCACACAACCTGTGTGTTGGGTGGGGTGGGAGGGGTACCCGTAGGCAAGTGGCATTTTAGAGATGAGAAGCTCAGTCCCTCACCTGAGATCACACCGCTGGTGAGTGGCTCAGGCAGAATTCAAATCCGGGTTCCTGCAGGTCCCCCTACTGTGCTGTCTGCAGGAAAGGAGTGAAGGATGGAGGGAGGCTGAGGAGGCCAAGCACGTGCCAAGGAAGCGGTGCAGCCCTTATCAGAGAGCAAAGGTCCGGGACAGACCACAGCAGGGGACAAGCTGGCCACCAGGGGGGACAGCCTGTTGGCTCTGAGGGCTGAGCTTCCGGGTCTCACAGCAGCCCCGGCTGCACTCTGTCTGGCCAACCTCTCCCCCAGGCCGTATGGAGGCTTCTTCAAGGCAAGCCCTGGGCAGTCTGGGGGCAGGGGCTGAGGCCCCCGAAGTGGCTGTGGCCCACGGTTACCCACGTGGGAATGATGGCCAGTCCCCTGCCTCTTAGTGGGCAGTGGGTGTGTGGCCTCCCACCAGCTCACTTCTTGTGCAGCCAACATGTGCTAGGCAGTCTTCTCCCTTCCTGTGATGTGCAGGTCAGGCTGAAGCCATGGGACCCCTGGAGCGGAGGGAGGGCAGCAGTGGCCCCACAGGCCCTGGCAGGGGTCTGGGGATGGGTCTCCTTGGGCTCTTGACACACCCTCGATCCCCTGCGTGCCCCATGGAGGGGAATGGCACGTGCCAAGTGTGGCTCTGGCACTGTGCCAGGCCCAGTGTCATGAGGCAGACGTGGCCCCATTGCCCAGGACCCCAGAGAGCAGGCAGGAGGGATTTTCCTAACACCCCCTTTAACCCCGAGCATGACTGCACCCCTCCTCTGGCTTCTCTTCCCTTCTGGAAACATCTTCCATGTGTGCAGTGACAGGGCAAGGGTTAACTGAGATTACAGAGTGCAGCAACGCATGGACATGCCAGAAACGATGCTCCCAGGCTGCTCGTTTTACTCTCTGCAGACAAACGAATGATTGCTTGTTTAAATTGTTTTACTTTTTGGTGTAAAAAGAATCCAAGGTTGTAAAATGTATAATGTTCAGTATAAGAAGCAGGTGCAGAGTTTGAAATAAACTGAGGGCCCATCAGAGCCTCGGCTCTGTCCCAGTGAGGGAAATCTATGCCTTGTCTCTGGAGGCTGCTTGGCCACAGCTGCTCCGAGCCCTGACCCCCCTCCACCACCCCGGGCACTGCGTCACTGACAGCCGCCATTCTCAGCTGGGTCGGGAAGGAGAGGGCCCAACCTACTTTCTCAAAGGGAAACCGGCATTAGCTGCTGCAGCATTTCCCATTGTTAAGAGAACTTTTGCCTAATTAATAGAAGCTGACCCTCTTTCACACATCCCAGCCTTCAGACAGGCTGTGAGCAACAGAGGGAGGGAGCTGAGGACAGGAACCAGTCCTGGGGTGAGCCGCCTCAGCAGGCCACCGCCCTTGGCAAGCTCCCACCCACTTGGGGGCCAAGGCCTGCGAGAGGCCAGAGCGAGATCCCAGTCCCACCGCAGCACTCCCAGTGCATGAAAGCGGGCAATGTCATTTTCATGGCCAAACAGGCGTGTTTATGTGCAGGAAGCTGCACCTCCAACACTGGGTCTTTGTGGGGTGCTAGTAGTGGGGCCATTTGCACGTCTGAGTTGCTATGAATTCATCTCCCAACCCAAATTCTAGAGGATTTATAAAAAGACCCACTAAAAATGACAAGACCAAAATGGGTGCTTTAGTCAGCTCAGACTGCCTTAACAAAATACCACGGACTGGGTGCCTAAACAACAGGAAATAGTTTTCTCCCAGTTCTGGAGGCTGGAGGTCCGTGGTCGGGGTGCGGAATGGGCTAGTTCCGGTGAGAGCCCTCTTCCTGCCCTGCAGACGGCTGCCTCCTTCGTATGTCCTCACATGGCCTTCCCAGGGTGTGTGTGCACAGGAGAGAGAGAGGGAGAGAGGGGGAGAAAAGGGGGCTCTGCCCTTCTTGCATAGGCGCTGACTACATCCCGGGGCCCCGCCCCCACGACCTCATCTCATTGCCTCCCTAAGGCTGCGCCTCCACCTGCCATTACATTGGGGGTTTAAACTTTAACGTACAAATTCTGTGGGGACATGAATACTCAGTTCATAACAATTGGCAAAGGAATGAATGAAGGGAGTACTTACATCTCCGGTTGGGAAAATCTCATTCCCAGCCTGTTTCTCAAAATGGCTCCGGGGCACCAGTGTTGGTACCAGAAGCTACCCATCCTTCCCTTCTGCTCTGGAAGCCCTTCCTGGGGTGTTTATCCTCAGCCCTGGGAGGCGGGCCCTGGGGACCACAGCCATAGCTGACCAGAGCAGAGCGGACCTTGGATGCAGCAGGAATCAAGCCAGAGGCGGGGCTAAGCCAACCAGATTCCATCTCCCAGAAATGAGGATTGAGGTGGAGACGGGCCGTTTGCAGGGGGCTCCTGGCTGGAGGGCTGGGGTTGGGCGGGTGTTTTGAAGTGGCCGGACTATGTATCCATGTCTCAGAGGCAGCTGATGAGAGCAAAGCAGGAAAGTGAAATCCACGGAGGGGGAAAGGAAGAGAGAGAGGGATGTGTGGTATTCCCGTTTCCCCTTCCTGGTTCCCAGCCCAAAGCAGGCCGGGGTATTCATTTTGCCTTCAGTTCTTGTATTGTTCCAATAAAATCTCTTACAATGTTTTTTCTTATCTTTACTTGAAGGGATTCCTGTGTATTACTTCCCAGTGGCCTGGAGCTGGGCCTCCCTAACTGTGGTATGTCTAGGTTTTCAACACTGCCATTTAGGACATAAGGTTGAAATGGTCAGTCGGTCCTGCGTCTTTGTGGGTTCTGTCCACTCACACGATGAGCATGGCTCTGTCTGCACTGCGCTAGGCCCCAGGTCATGAGACAGACATGGCCTCCTTGCCAGGGCCCCAGCAGAGCAGACAGGAGGGAATTTCCTGACATCCCTCGTCATCCCAAGCATGCCCCTCCTCTGGCTCCTCTTTCCCTTCTGGAAAGTTCTGTCATCTGTGCAGTGCCAGAAGCCTTCGAAGTGCCTTTGCATACCTTCTGGCATGAACCTGTGATGTCCCCACAGGCCTGTAGGTAGAAGTGAGGTGACTAGGTCCTGAGGAGGTTAGGTAAACTGAGGTTCAAGCGGTCGGGATCAAGACCCGTAGACTGTGCTTGGGCCCTACCGGTGGCCAGAGGGGGACTGAGCCACCAGAGAACAGAATGCTATGGGAGGTAGAAGGCGATAGGGTGTGGAGGCACCAGGGGCAGAAAGGCTGGGGTTTCCGTTTGGTTCTGGTGAGTTAGTCAAAAGGGAGATGTTTTTAAGGAAAAAAAAAACAGTGGTGGCAGAAACATTGTGGTTTCTTCAAACTCTCTCTCCTCTAAAATACTCATTAGATTTAGATGAATCTAGATGGCCCCAGTCCTTCCTGCGGCTGAACCAGTCATTGTGAGCTCATTTTAGGAGGCGCATCCATCAAACATTCAAAGGATTAATAGTTATGTATTTTATGTATTTCAGAAAAAATCCAATTAACACATCAAAACTGCAATTTCATAGGCACAAATGTTTGGGATGAAAATGAATAAAATAGAGAATTTAATTTGAAGCCAATCTGTAGAAAATGTCAATAGCACAGTGGCACATGGATACGTTAAAAATTATAAATGCGGAAAGTAAATGATTGACCGTCCGGAAACACTGAATTGAAATTACCTGGACGAACCAGACACCACATAGTTCGTTTCCCTTCGGGACAAGGCTCTTCCCCTCTCTGCGTGCCAGTAGCTCGCAAATCATGGTCCCCTTTGAGGGGCAGCAGCAGAAGCTGGGAGCTTTTTAAGAAATGCAGACTCTTGGGGTTTCCCAGACCTAGTCAACCAGACGCCCTGGGGTAGGGACGGCAGGGGGCCCTCCAGGGGTGCTGATGAACCCCCGCTCCACCTCAGCCTTCTGGAACGGAACCTCCGTGAGTGTGCAAGTTTCCTGAAATTACATCCAAGAGTGTGTGTTTGCACCTTGCGGGCTCTCCCCGGGCCTGGAGGGTGAGTGTGGCTGCTCTCGGAGGCTCACGCCATCCGTGTCTGACACCTGCTGCTTGTGTTCAGGAATCCATGTGCTGTAATCTAACTAACCCAGCCTTGCCATTTGGTCAGCAGGGCATATCCAATGCATACGAAACGGCTCTGGTGGGTGTTTGGGGCCTCCGCACACCGAGGACCCTCGAGGACCCAGCTGGGGGGGGCTGCCCCAGGCTGGCGGCCCCGCCCCAGAGCACAGCAGCCCTGGGCGCTCTCTCCCCAGAGCCTGGGTCCTGTGTCTTTCGAATCTTCCAGCGTCTTTGCTCTCTCCTGTCTCCACCTGTCATCTGTCCCTCCTGACTGGGCTCTAGCATGGCTTTTGGCCATGGCCCTGCCTGGCCCTCCTCCTCTGGGCCTTGTCTGCTAAGGCTTCTCCGGCCATGCACAGCCCACCCCCACTGAAGTCCTGGAATCTTCTGTTCATCCATGGACCCCTTCCACTGTCCAGCAAACACTTAGGAGCATCCCATGCCCTGTGCCAGGCCCTGAGCCTGCAAAGATGCCAGGGCTCAGCCTGAAGGAATGGAGAAGCGCTGCTGACAGTCACATACAAAGAGTACGTGCTGAGTTGAGCTCTCCTTGGGCTGCCCCCACCCCCAGCCCCCATTTGTGGTGTTCCCCATCCCACAGTGCCTGGAACCCACCACAGATGCTCAAATCACAGGCCAGGTGTTGCTGCTCCAACTTGGCCACTATTTTGCGCCGCCTCCCCGGGGTCTCCTTCTGTTCCCACAGACCCAGGATGTGAGTGGTTTCGGACCTTGCCTGGGTGAAGGCAGACAGGTGTCACGGTGCATTCACAGCCACTGTGTGAGCCAGGCCCTCCAGCTGACTTCGTTTCTCCCGCGAGGTCCCTTCTTAGCTCTGCGGTGCCTACGTGGCACCTTCTCCAGTTTCCCACGCCCCTGCCCCGCCATCTCATCCCCTCCTCCCTCCTCTCTCCTCAGGACTCTCATCCCCTTTGCCCTCTTTTTCCCGAGGACCCCTCCCCTGCCACCGCTTCTCCGCCTGCGCCCTCTCATCTCTCTGGGGCCTTCCCATCTGAGTGCCCCATTGAACACCCACAGCCTTCCCCTGGGCCCACTCCCCCCAGCCCATCTCTATCTTCTCTCCAGCCTCCCCAGCCTACACTCCCCGCTGATCCAGGCAGGGATGTGCCCTTGAGCCCCTGGAACCTGCCCTGGGCTTCAGGGACCAGGGTCCCCTCTCCTCCCAGACTGTGATGGAGGGTGCTCATCGGGACCATGAGGGCAGAAACACAAGGCGGGCCAGATACCACAGGAAATGCAGGCTTGGTCCCACATCACTTCCCTGCTTACAGCTCCTAAACGCTTAGAGCAAAGCCCAGTTCCTGGCCTGGGCCTCACCTGGTCCCCCTCCCCCGGCCGCTAGGCTGTTTAGGAAGCCGACCCTTGCCTGTCTCCCTTCTTCCATCCTGCCAGGTCTCTTCAGGGCTGCACGGACAGTTGGCTGAGGCAGAGGCTTTCTCCCAGCCCCTTCCCCAGGGCCGGCAGTCACTCATTAAATGAGCTTTACTGAGTACCCACTGTGTGCCAGGTGCTAGGATGGGCCGCCCCTGACCCCAAGGCCTGGGCCGCTCCCTGAATCCCAGTGGTCCTGCCTCACCCCTGCCGCCTGCTTCTGGGACTGGGGCTGCTCCGTCTCTCTGGCTGGCTCTCTTTCTTCAAGCCTCTACCCCTAGACTCCTCCAGGCAGAACAGGGCTCAAAGGGGTGAGATCAGCCTCAGTGGAGGCCAGAGAACTCCCAGTCCCCCTCACCAACACAGGCGTGAGGAACCAGGATTGTCCCAGGGCCTGGCCACTCAAACCTCTGCCCACAGATAAAGTTTGTGGTGGGTGACACCCCTACCATGGGCATTATCCTCTCAGGCAACCAGAAAAGGCTTCATCAGTTTCTCTCATTTTAGAGACACAGAAGCCGACTCCACCTGTCGACATGGTCAGGATCACACAGACAAGGTGCTGCTTTTTCCTGGGTTCCCCAGCATCTCTCTGTATGCAAAGCCTTCTGGGCTTCTGGGAACAGCTGATCAGGTGCAAATGAGCCACTTTTCTCTATTCCTTTGCTATGACAGACATTGCTAATCAATCATGACACTTTCCCTTTAAGCCTAGATTCTCCAGGCAGCTGCTAGCAGGGCGCAGAGCCAACACATGAATGGATCCTATTTGCCATTTCTGGTCAACCCTTAGGCTGCCAGAGCCTTGTACTCATTTCCCCCATCCTCTCCTGCTGTCCTGAGGTTACAACAGGGATGGCTGGAGCTCATGGGCAGCTCCTTAGCTGTGTCCCTGCATGGGGGATGGAGTAAGGGAGGCTGTCCCTACACACCACAGGCACAGCCCTGAGCACCAACAGTAAGTGGGTGCCCTGCCACACGCTTCAGCCCAGGTTCTCAGTGGGGAGGTCAGACCTTCCTGAGCCCTGGGATTGTTCCTCTGAGGCTGGAATGGTCATGTGCTTGCCTCACATCCCCTTTTCTGAAATAATTAAACCCTAGAGGAGCCGCACAACAATGTCTTGAGCCTCAGATTGCTTGGAATTGGGCAGAAACATGCTTTGGGCCTATTTGGAAGGGCTGGAAAAGGCGGGGCCTCAGATACAAGCTCTGGGATTGCCAGAGGGTTTCAACAAAAACAGCAGATACCACTGCTCTAGAATTTATCAACCAAAGTTAGAAAATATATATCTTTATAAATGTGAACATTATGAGAAATTAATTGCAAACAGTCTATATATATTACACTTTATATTTGACTTTTGATTACATAATGTTGGCAATTTAAAAATTTTTAAGAAGTCATCCACTATTTCCAAACATGTCAGAGATATATTTTAAGAAAACTTTAGTATCTCTTTGTGGTTCAATGAATAGTGACCTCCCACACCCCCAAGATGGTCATGTCCCAGTACCTGGGACCTGTGAATTTACCTTACATGGCAAAAGGGACTTTGCATATGTAATTAAGTTAAGGATTTTGAGATGAAGAGAGTATCTGGGATTATTCAGATGGGTTCAGTATAATCCCCAAGTGTTCCTATAAAAGGGAGGCAGGAAGGTCAGAGAAATTTGAAGGTCTCATGCTGCTGGCTTTGAAGATGGAGAAAGGGCTACAAGGCCAGAAATATGGGTGGCCCCCAAAAGCTGGAACAGGCAAGGAAACATTCTCCCCTGAAGCCTCTGAAGGAAAGTGGACCTGCCAACACCTAGATTGTAGCCCAGTGTGACCCATCTTGAACTTCTGACTTCCAGAGCTGTTAAGATGATATATTTGTGTTGTTTTAAGTCACGAAGCATGTGATCATTTGTTACAGTGACAATAGTGAGCTAATACACTCTTCTTTGAGATGGAGCCTTGCATATATAAGGTGCATCCATCATCGGTTTCCTCAAATTCTTTCCACAACAGCATTTATAAAGCAGGTTTTAAAAAAAATTTTGGAGCATTCGGATTTTGCCAGAGAAAAAAATGGCTTCATTTACCAAAAAATATTATTCACTGGAGATTAAGTTATCACCAGGTCCAATGGGCTGACACCTTGAGGGAGGCTTTGGTGGCTATATAGTCTCCCCAGCTGACAATAGCAGTCTTGGGTGGCACCAGCACAGAAGGGGGGCTTCTCAAAGTTGCCCAGGCTCAGAGCACTTGGAGCAGGCTGGGTGAACTCTGCAAAGAATTCTAGCTCTCTTAATATTTGAGGTTTCTTGTGTACGCATTCATGTTTAGTGCTTAATTCTCCAGCTATGTGAACTGATAAATTCTCTCCCTGTTGCTTAAAGTCAACTTTTACATGGGGAATGAAAGGATCCATTTTCCTTGATAATAATAGTGAGGGCCAAGTACTTTATGTTCGTTGTGTCACTGAACACTTGGGCTGATCCTGTATGATCATTACCATCCTTATCCCATTTTCACCATTTTTATAGCAGAGAATGTGGGGGTTCAGAGAGGTTAACTGACTCAGCCAAGGTCACACAGCCAGCAAGTGATGGAGTCAGCCTGGCTCTGGCAAAATGGTGAAGATTTCTAAACGATTTCTTACTTCCTTTCATTTACGACATTCTAACTTTAAGCAAAAAGCCTTTCCTGAGAAAGCAGCCTTATAGGATTATAGAGATTTCAGAGAGATAAAAAGTAGACAGTGACCCAGCCTGGGGCCAGGTGGTTACAGGAGGGCCCCCTTGTGCCCGTAGTTGAAAGATGCTGCACATCTGCCTGGGCTACTTAACTTTGGCAATTTCTGTTATACTTCTCCAATAAATACACAGATCAGCCATAATAATGTTTTTCCAAACACAGCCTAGGTGGGTCTGTTTATCTTAGACTGAGCATCAAGATGGCTTCATCTTGACCCTGAGCTAAAATTTCCCCATGTCTTACCCTTGACTTGGGGTCCAAGTCAGTCAACGGCAAGTGACTTTGATCTTGACTCTGAACCAGTTCCAAAAAGGCCAGAGAACTGTGGGAAGTTAGTTCCAGGCAATGCCTCTGATATCTGAGGCAGTAGGAAAAACTGTCCATGTGCCAGACGCCTTTGAATCCAGAAATGAAGAACTTTAAAATCATTTTGAAGTTCAAAACTCACTTCCTAAAAAGGAACTCAACAGAAAAGAAGGCAGAGTTTGAGAATCCCCTGAGGAATGTTTTTATCACTCAGATGAGAGCAAAGACTACCTTCAGAGATGTACTCAGTGTCATGAGTGGGTTTACATCTATAGAGAACCATGGAAAATAAAGCCTGTTATGCCAGGGTTTTATAAACTGAAGTACTTAGAAATTTTTTGTCCCATTAGTGGGATTCAATGGGACTCTGCTTTGGCTCGAGAATGCCGAGTGAATCAGTTGTTACTAGGAAACTGAGTTTTCTTAATCTGCTTGTTTGGACAGTAGCAAAGGGGGCAGAGGTGCTGAGGGGCCTGGAATGAAGGTGGGCACTTGGGAGAGGAGCAGAGGCTTTGTCCATCTTAACACTGCTGGTCCAGGGCAAGCATGCACAAGCGCTGACCGGCTGAATGTGGTGCCCTCTAAGGAGGCGGTCTGTGAGGAGCTCGCTGTCAGGATGGATTGAAAGACTGCGATAAGCAGGTCGTATTAACTTGTGTGTGGATTGAGCAATGCTCCCCGAGTCAGCAACTCGGGACTGGCCCTTGACACTTCCAGACAGGACCTGGGGCTCAAGATCCTCAGGCCCAGTTTGCCTTCCTTCCTTCCTCATCCTGGCTGGCCCCTGCCCCAGTGGCTCCCGAGCCTCCCCAAGCCATTTAAGGCACCGTCCAAGCTGCTTGTCCTCTAGAGAGCCTGTGTTTTGAAGGGCTCATCTCTGGTAGGAAACATACTCCAGTAATGAATCAGTGGCCCATTTTTAAAGCTCATCTAAGACCTGGATGATTGGCGGTCAGAGCGTCTTGCTGCGGGAGGCACCAGAGGCGGCGCCCGTACCTCCAGCCCAGAGCGGAGGCGACGGCGGCAAAGCCAGCTAGCGCTGGGGCGGGAGTGAGGGGTGAATGCCCCATGGGACACGGGGGCCATACAGACCCCCACTGTGATCTCTGGGATCCTTGGGGTCCGGGTGTCATGGGGGGGTCCCTCCACATTCCCTCTGCTTCAGCAAACCTGCCCATCAGCTCTCTTTACACAGGCCTTATGCTTTGCCACGTCTGTGCCTCTGCCTCAGCCATCTCAGTGCCGGGCAGAGCTCCCCTCCCACCTTGTTAGAATCCTGTTGTTCCTTTCCTGGGAATGTGTTCCCTGTGAAGGCAGCTATTTAAAGAACTTGCAATATTCAATTAGGGAAAGTGTTAAAAAATTACTACCTTATTTTCAAGTCAGAGAGCCTTACTGTATAATACATAAAACCATACCCATCAGCTCTTCTCCTCTTGCAAAGTAATTAAGAAGTGACATAAGATCATTTAATGATGCTCAGTGCCAAGGCCCCCTCCTCCATGCAGGCCTCCCTGATATCCCTTTGATGATTTCCCACACACACACATTTGAACATGTGATTTTTTTTTTTCCCATTCCAAAAGTAAGGACAGTTGAAGTAGAAAGATGGAGAGATGGCCTGACCCAGGTTCCAAGGTACCCAGGTCCTAATCAGCTGCCTGAGCTGTTCTGCCAAAAGGAACCTGTTCAGGGGTGCTCTGGGCAAATGCCCCCTCCTTAGTGCTCCAAGTCTTTGGCTCAAACCCAGTGTGGTGTCTCGGGAGCTGGGCCTCAAGGACTACTGTCCAGCATGTAAAGGAGCCCAGGCTCACAGGCTTCTGGGCATTTTTTCTACTCCCAGAGGCAGTGCTCTGCCCCCTGGGTCTGATGCTCCCAAAGTGGGGAAAGCTGAGCCCAAGGTGATAAAAAGAAAATTCCTCCCCAGGCCCAGGCTTCTCTGCCCTGGAAGCTCCCTGAAGGGGCTGCGGGGCCCTGAAAGAGACGTAAGGGATGTAAGACCCCTGCTCAGTCAGCCAGGTGCCTCCCAGCCCCCGATTCCATCGCTGTCCTTGCAGCCAGGAGGTGCTCTGTGGCCCTTTCATGGAGGGAGGGTTTCTGGCCTGGCTTTGGAGTCTGGTTGTCCTCTGCCAGGCTGGTCCCATCCATTCCCCCAACCCCTTTTCAAAGCCTCACCTACCTAAGGAGCTTGGCAATTCTTTGATGAAGGAATTTTGTTGTTCTAGTGGGGTGCTAGGGGTAACCTTAGAGCATCAGAGATGACCCCTTACTTGGGGAGGCAACAGCTCATGGAGGGGGGACAGGGCCCAGTCCTGGGAGACAGGACATCTGATCTAGAGCTGCTGGGCTGCCTGGCTGCTGAGACACAACAGCTCGGGGGTCTGCAGTGGAGCCTTGGGGCTGGGCAGTTAGATATGGCTTCCAGGGGCTGGTCTGGTCTGTCCACCCGTGTAAGCTTCCTAGGCTGACTTGCCACAGCTGGAGGGCTCTCCCACAGGCAAGGTGGCGTTCTTGTAGCAGGGGTCCTCCTCCAGCTCTGGGTAAGGGGGCAGAGAGCTGTGGCCTGTCACACTGTCCCCGGTGTTGCCCCTCCTCTCTGGGGGGGACCACCTCCAACGGAAGGGTTTTCAAGACAATCTGGACCCCAAGAAGGGCTGGGGTTGCGAGTGGGGTCAAAGGAGATGGTCTATTGTCTGCTTTCATGGACCAGAAACTTCAGACACCCCTGGAGACACTGGTTTCTACTGCAAGATGAAGCAGTGCCCAGGGCAGCCAGAGAGGTGGCAGGAGAATCTGAGTAGGAAAATGTTGGGGGGCGGGGGCTGAGGACGAAGCTGTGATAGAGGGGGTCTCCTTGCATTGACATAAGCATTTATCCAAAAGGCAAAAATGTGTCTGTAATCACCAGAATACAGCAGAATCGTTGAAATTGCAGGGATCCCAAGGCCCAGTTCTATTTAGCCAGTGACTGTGTGAACGTCTGAATCTTAAATCAAATGGAAAAGAAGAAACTGCCAGCACCACATCTAAGAACACAGTGTCCCCGACCTTCGAGTCACACCGTGCTTTGGCTTGGTGCCAGGCAGATACACAAGTCTGCAGGTTCAGAGGGCGAGGATTTGTCCTTTTGAGATGGGCCCTGAGCAGCAGGGGCTGTGGCAGTGGGGCAGCCCTGCAGGGAGCTGTCACCCAGTGGCTGAGACTTCTGCCCCCAAGGCACGCTTCCCGACCCTGGGCTCAGAGCCATGGGCACGCAGCAATCACGGTTCCTTTAGCACCTCCCCGTGTGCTCTATGTTTACGACTAGGGCTGGAGTGATGGGCATGCGGCCTGTGCAGTCACAAGGAGCCCTGCCCTTAGAAGGGCCCCTCATTTGGTTTAAAGCTCTGCTCTTGCTGTTCTTAATAATTTAAAGATTCTTAATTCTTAGAATTTAATAATTCTGACCACCAAGCCTAGATGTTCATTCTGCGCGGGGCCCTGCCAGCCTCACTTGCCCCACAGCCGTCCCCGAAGAGGTGCCTTGGAAGGGGTCCTGACCCCATGCCACGGACGGTGGGATGTGGCATCCTGACGGGGAGCAGAGAGGCTGGGACTGGGCCTGGTCCCAAGAGTGAGGTCTGGGGCCCGGCTCTCCCGCGGAGAGCTTCCTCAGGGAACGGCGGGAACAGGTCACCTCTCCCTCCGCTCACTTGCCTGGGCTCTCTGCAGGCCTGGCCTGGCCACCACCTCCATTCCACCTGTTTCATCATCGAACATTCCAAATGTTTCATCTCATTTCATTAAAAAATATCAAAACCATTTGCTCACCTGCTAGTGATGCGCTCCCGGGGTGCCCTTGGGTGACTCTTCCTCTCTGGCCTCTGGCTTTTTGGGGCCTCAACAGGCCAGCGTGTCTCCAGCAAGATCCACACACACTCCACTTCGTCCCAGAGAGCCCACAGCCAAATGCTTTGTCCTTTTCTGAAAAAGTGTCCCTGGGAAGCATTCCTGACCTTCGGACCTGACTGAGTGCAGAGCTGGCTCCATGCCCAAGACAATCACCTCCTGGCTGGGTGTTCACCTTTCCAGGCCCCAGGGCTGCAGCCAGGTTGGAGGCCACATACCTGACCCAGAAGCTGTGCAGGAATGACGGTGCTACCTACAGGGAAGGCTGGGGACAGCTGGTGCTGGACCCTGGTGCCAGGTCCCCTGGTGGTCCCTCAGCACACCTGTTACCCCTGCCCCCTGGCACTGGCCAGGGAGCCTCATAGTACTGGAGTCCCAGACTTGGGAAAGGGTTTGGGGTCCTCTAGTTTTTCATTCAATTCTTATCTATTTACTTAAATTAAGGTATCATTGATAAACACTCTTATGAAGGTTTCACATGAAAAATATTGTAGTTACTACATTCACCCATATTATCAAGTCCCCCCCACACCCCATTTCCATCACTGTCCATCCGCCTAGTAAGATGCCACAGAGTCACTACCTATCTTCTCTGTGCTACACTGCCTTCCCTGTGACCCGCCCCCCACACGTGTGCTGATCATAATGCGCTTCAATTCCCGTCTCCCTCCCTCCCCACCCGCCCTCCCCCACCCCTCCCCTTTGGTGACCACTAGTCCCTTCTTGGAGTCTGTGAATCTGCTGCTGTTTTGTTCCTTCAGTTCTGCTTCCCTGCTATACGCCACAAATGAGGGAAATCATTTGGCACTTGTCTTTCTCCACCTGGCCTATTTCACTGAGCATAATCCCCTCCAGCTCCGCCCATTCAGTTCTTGCACACAGCTATCATGCCTTCGCTTGATCACTTATGCGTAGGAGACACTCCCTGCTTTTTGAGGGAA